>NC_053393.1:388967961-390217961 GCF_905171765.1 Bufo bufo | reverse complement strand
TTGGTCTGTACTGTATATATACAGATAACCCTTTACACTATTCAATCAAGCAGACGATGTTTGACAGGTGTTTTTACATGCAGTGATCACCCCCACAGTATATAGAGGAGTGATCGCTAAGGCCTCTTTCACACGAGCATGACAGATTAGGTCCGGATGCGTTCAGGGTGCGTTCAGTGAAACTCGCACCATTTTGCAAGCAAGTTCAGTCAGTTTTATCTGCGATTGCGTTCAGTTTTTTCTGCGCGGGTGCAATGCGTTTTTCACACGCGTTATAAAAAACTGAAGGTATACAAACAACATCTCCTAGCAACCATCAGTGAAAAACGCATCGCACCTGCACTTGCTTGCGGATGCAATGCGTTTTTCACGCAGCCCCATTCACTTCTATGGCCCCTTTCACACGGGCGAGATTTCCGCGCGGGTGCAATGCGTGAGGTGAACGCATTGCACCCTCACTGAATCCGGACCCATTCATTTCTATGGGGTTGTGCACATGAGTGTTGGTTTTCACGCATCACTTGTGCGTTGCATGAAAATCGCAGCATGTTCTATATTCTGTGTTTTTCACGCAACGCAGGCCCCATAGAAGTGAATGGGGCTGCGTGAAAATTGCAAGCATCCGCAAGCAAGTGCGGATGCGGTGCGATTTCCCCGCACGGTTGCTAAGAGACGATCGGGATGGGGACCCGATCATTATTATTTTCCCTTATAACATGGTTATAAGGGAAAATAATAACATTCTTAATACAGAATGCATAGTACAATAGGAATGGAGGGGTTAAAAAATTTTAAAAAAAATTTAACTCACCTTAATCCACTTGCTCGCGCAGAACGGCTTCTCTTCTGTCTTTATCTTTGCTGTGCACAGGAAAAGGACCCTTGATGACGTCACTGCGCTCATCACATGGTCCATCACATGATCCATCACCATGATGATGGACCATGTGATGGACCATGTGATGAGCGCAGTGACGTCATCAAAGGTCCTATTCCTCAAAGAAGAAGACAGAAGAGAAGCCGGGCTGCGCGAACAAGTGGATTAAGGTGAGTTAAAATATATATATTTTTTTTTTAACCCCTCCGGCCCTATAGTACTATGTATTCTGTATTAAGAATGCTATTATTTTCCCTTATAACCATGTTATAAGGGAAAATAATACAATCTAACCAGCACCTAACCCAAACCCGAACTTCTGTGAAGAAGTTCGGGTTTGAGTACCAAACATGTAGATTTTTCTCACGCGCGTTCAAAACGCATTACAATGTTTTGCACTCGCGCGGAAAAATCGCGCATTTTCCCGCAACGCACCCGCATCTTAACCGGGCCAAAAACATGACGCCCGTGTGAAAGAGGCCTATGGGGCTAGGACTGATGCGTGAAAAAAAAACGCTCATGTACACAGACCCATTGAAATGAATGGGTCAGGATTTAGTGCGGTTGCTATCTGTTCACGTACGCATTGCACTCGCGCGGAAAACTCGCTCGTGTGAAAGGGGCCTAATGCCATCACTCGTCCCCATACAGAATCATTGTTTACTGGCAGCAGAGGCTGTTTAGACGGCACGATCTGCTGCCAGCAAACAATGATTGTGCTGACCATACAGCGCTCGTTCATCAGGTAATCGGTGCCACCTTTATACCGGCAGGTAATCGCATCCAGCGTTCCTACAAACACTTGTTAGAGATTATCTGACTAATATTCGGCCAGAGTAAAGGGACCTTTACATCAAAAGCAGCCTTCATGTTCTTATAGACATGTCATCACAGTTGAGGGAGACCATTTTGGTGAAATTTTGGCTAAAGTGGGTGTCAGGTTTGATTTTTAATGAAACAAAAAAAAAACTTTTGAAATGCAGATAATTCCTGTGGATTTCATAGCTTTTTTCTTGCACTACTGGATTACCTGTTCACCATGTTCACAAGTGGTCAATACGCTGTCGATTTGCCTTTATGGATTTTCATGCTGTAAATCCACAGCGTTGCGCGGTACCAGATTAATTTTCATCTCATGCTGCAGGAAAAAATCAGCAGCGTAAATTATGTGGTGCGGATTTGAAGTCTATGCTGTGGATCTCCACCGCGGACTTCACCCAGGGTGAAATCTGCAGCCATGTCCACATGTCATACATGCTTTTTTTTGCCATAGATTTTGCCCCAGTGGATTTTTCTGCTGTGTTTTACATCCTATGTAGCTGTACCTTAGAGGTGTTTTTATAAAATGTTATGGTATGTAAATTAAGTGGTCACTTCAGAATATGGGAAGGTCTTAAAGGGTTTCTATCACTTCGTATGACATATTTAGGTGTCAGACACTAGCGATCCGCTAGTGTCTGCTCTAACAAACCATCCTAATAGCCGTTTTGCTAAAATAACAACTTATATCTATATGCTAATGAGCCTCTAGGTGCTATGGGGGCGTCATTAGCACCTAGAGGCTCCGTCTACCTTCATAAACTGTCGCCGCCCAGCGCGTCCCTCCAGCCCGCCCATCTCCTGCTGAATGCGATCCTCTACGTGCGCGTCTCTGTTCTGCGCATGCGCAGTGAATGTCTGACCGCTTCCCTGCTCAGACATCTCCACTGCGCCTGTTCCTCGGAGCACTATGATGTCCTCGGCGCAGGCGCAGTGGAGATGTCTGAGCAGGGAAGCGGTCAGACATTCACTGCGCATGCGCAGAACAGAGACGCGCACGGAGAGGATCGCATTCAGCAGGAGATGGGCGGGCTGGAGGGACGCGCTGGGCGGCGACAGTTTATGAAGGTAGACGGAGCCTCTAGGTGCTAATGACGCCCCCATAGCACCTAGAGGCTCATTAGCATATAGATATAAGTTGTTATTTTAGCAAAACGGCTGCCCCAAAGCCTATCATATTAGGATGGTTTGTTAGAGCAGACACTAGCGGATCGCTAGTGTCTGACACCTAAATATGTCATACGAAGTGATAGAAACCCTTTAAGAGACTAAAAGCCCCTTGACATAGGACTATGCGCAAACAATTAGGCACATGGGCGAGAATTCTGTGCGGGTGCAATGCGTGAGGTGAATGCATTGCACCCGCACTGAATCCGGACCCGTTCACTTTAATGGGGCTGTGCACATGAGCGGTGATTTTCATGCATCATTTGTGCGTTGAGTGAAAATCGCAGGTTCTGGTGATGGATCATGTGATGGACCATGTGATGAGCGTAGTGACGTCATCAAAGGTCCTATTCCTCACAGATGAAGACAGAAGAGATGCCAGCTGTGCGAACAAGTGGATTAAGGTGAGTTAAAATTTTGCTATTATTTTCCATTATAACCATGTTATAAGGGGAAATAATACAATCTACACAACCTTGAACCCAAACCTGAACTTCTGTGAAGAAGTTCGGGTCTGGGTACCACATTCAGTTTTTTATCACGCGCGTGCAAAACGCATTGCACCCGCGCGATAAAAACTGAACAACGGAACGCAATTGTAGTCAAAACTGACTGCAATTGCGTACCTACTAGCGCGGGTGTGCCGCAACGCATCCGGACCTTATCCGGACATGTTCGTGTGAAAGAGGCCTTAAGGCTGAGTTCACATGGGCGAGATTTCCGCGCGGATGCAATGCGTGAGGTGAACGCATTGCACCCGCACTGAATGCGGACACGTTCACTTCTATGGGGCTGTGTACATGAGCGGGGATTTTCACGCATCACTTGTGTGTTGCGTGAAAATCGCAGCATGCTCTATATTGTGCATTTTCCACGCAACGCAGGCCCCATAGAAGTGAATGGGGCTGCTTGAAAATCGCAAGCATCCGCAAGCAAGTACGGATGCGGTGCGATTTTCACGCATGGTTGCTAAGATGACACTCTATTCACTGTATTATTTTCCATTATAACATGGTTATAAGGGAAAATAATAACATTCTTTAATACAGAATGCTTAGTACAAGGTCAATTGAGGGTTAAAAAAAATAATAAAATGAACTCGCCTCCTCCTCTTGATCGCGTAGTTACCGATCTCTTCTTACTTCTTTAATCATGAGCTGCCGGCTAAAGGACCTGTGGTGACGTCACATCACATGGTCCAATCACATGGTCCATCACCGCTGTGATGGACCATGTGATTGGACCATGTGATGAGCTCAGTGACGTCACCACAGGTCCTTTGACAGGTCCTGAAGAAAGAACAGGAGACTGGCAGCTACGCGATCAATTGGAGGAGGTGAGTTAATTTTTATTTATTTTTTTAACCCTCAATTGACCTTGTACTAAGCATTCTGTATTAAAGAATGCTATTATTTTCCCTTATAACCATGTTATAAGGGAAAATAATTACATCTACACAACCTTGAACCCAAACCTGAACTTCAGTGAAGAAGTTCGGGTCTGGGTACCACATTCAGTTTTTTATCATGCGCGTGCAAAACGCATTGCACCCTCGCGATAAAAACTGAACAACGAAACGCAATCGCAGTGAAAACTGACTGCAATTGGGTACCTACTCGCGCGGGTTTGCCGCAATGCACCCGGGACGCATCCTGAGCCAAAATGCGACGCCCGTGTGAACCCAGCCTAACATGGGCGAGAATTCCAAGGAATATAGAACATGCTGCGTTTTTCACACAACGCAGAACTGATGTACACAGGCCGATTGAAATGAATTCACGTCACGCATTGCCCCCGCGTGGAAAACTCGCTCGTGTGAAAGGGGCCTTAGGGGGAACTAAATTAACTTCTTGATAATGAAGCAATCATCTCCTCTATATGTATAAGATTCATTGTGTATAGGCAGAAGATGCCGGTTGACATATCTGGTGCCTGGAAACAACGGGGGAGATTTATCAAACTGGTGTAAAGTAGAACTGGCTTAGTTGCCCATAGCAACCAATCAGTACCCACCTTTGATTTTCTAAAGAAGCTGTGAAAAATGAAAGGTGGAATCTGATTGGTTGCTATGGGCAGCTAAGCCAGTTCTACTTTACACCAGTTTGATAAATCTCCCCCCATGTTTTTGGGTGCTGCATCTATGATGCATGTTTGTTACGTGACCAATGGCACCTTTACACATGGCAATTAAGCATGAATTTATACAAATATTCGTTCACAATAACTGGCTTGTGTAAAGGGGGTTTGGGTTCTCCGGGATTTTGATATTGATGGCCTATCCCCAGGAAAGATCATATCAGATCGATGGGGGTCCGATTCCTGACACCCATGCTGATCAGCTGAGTGAAGAGTCCACAGTGCTTCTTGAGTGCTTAGGCCTCTTCGAGGTCACGTGATGTCACGTTAATCAGTCACATGGTCTGATGAGCTGCAATACCAAGCACAGCCATTATACACTGCTCAAAAAAATAAAGGGAACACAAAAATAACACATCCTAGATCTGAGTTAATTAAATATTCTTCTGAAATACTTTGTTCTTTACATAGTTGAATGTGCTGACAACAAAATCACACAAAAATTAAAATGAAAATCACATTTTTCAACCCATGGAGGTCTGGATTTGGAGTCACACTCAAAATTAAAGTGGAAAAACACACTACAGGCTGATCCAACTTTGATGTAATGTCCTTAAAACAAGTCAAAATGAGGCTCACTAGTGTGTGTGGCCTCCACGTGCCTGTATGACCTCCCTACAACACCTGTGCATGCTCCTGATGAGGTGGCGGACGGTCTCCTGAGTGATCTCCTCCCAGACCTGGACTAAAGCATCTGCCAACTCCTGGACAGTCTGTGGTGCAACGTGACGTTGGTGGATAGAGCGAGACATGATGTCCCAGATGTGCTCAATTGGATTCAGGTCTGGGGAACGGGCGGGCCAGTCCATAGCATCAATGCCTTCGTCTTGCAGGAACTGCTGACACACTCCAACCACATGAGGTCTAGCATTGTCTTGCATTAGGAGGAACCCAGGGCCAACCGCACCAGCATATGGTCTCACAAGGGGTCTGAGGATCTCATCTTGGTACCTAATGCCAGTCAGGCTACCTCTGACGAGCACAAGGAGGGCTGTGCGGCCCTCCAAAGAAATGCCACCCCACACCATTACTGACCCAATGCCAATCCGGTCATGCTGGAGGATGTTGCAGGCAGAAAAACGTTCTCCACGGCGTCTCCAGACTCTGTCACATCTGTCACATGTGCTCAGTGTGAACCTGCTTTCATCTGTGAAGAGCACAGGGCGCCAGTGGCAAATTTGCCAATCTTGGTGTTCTCTGGCAAATGCCAAACGTCCTGCACGGTGTTGGGCTGTAAGCACAACCCCCACCTGTGGACGTCGGGCCCTCATATCACCCTCATGGAGTCTGTTTCTGACCGTTTGAGCAGACACATGCACATTTGTGGCCTGCTGGAGGTCATTTTGCAGGGCTCTGGCAGTGCTCCTCCTGTTCCTCCTTGCACAAAGGCGGAGGTAGAGGTCCTGCTGCTGGGTTGTTGCCCTCCTACGGCCTCCTCCACGTCTCCTGATGTACTGGTCCGTCTCCTGGTAGCGCCTCCATGCTCTGGACACTACGCTGACAGACACAGCAAACCTTCTTGCCACAGCTCGCATTGATGTGCCATCCTGGATAAGCTGCACTACCTGAGCCACTTGTGTGGGTTGTAGACTCCGTCTCATGCTACCACTAGAGTGAAAGCACCGCCAGCATTCAAAAGTGACCAAAACATCAGCCAGGAAGCATAGGAACTGAGAAGTGATCTGTGGTCACCACCTGCAGAACCACTCCTTTATTGAGGGTGTCTTGCTAATTGCCTATAATTCCCACCTGTTGTCTATCCCATTTGCACAACAGCATGTGAAATTGATTGTCACTCAGTGTTGCTTCCTAAGTGGACAGTTTGATTTCACAGAAGTGTGATTGACTTGGAGTTACATTGTGTTGTTTAAGTGTTCCCTTTATTTTTTTGAGCAGTGTACAATGTATGGCGCTACACTTGGTAAGGTCATGGGTGCCAGGAGCCGGACTCCTGCCGATCTCATATTGATTACCTATCCTGAGGACAGGTCATCGATTTGAAAATTCCAGAAAATTCCTTTAAGCTATGATGGCATAAGTACACACATAGCTGGTGCACTCAAGCTGTAAATTGGATAACAATGGTAAAATGCATTGCTTAAACATGCCTTGGCAAACAGCTGACAACAAATATACAATATACAAGAGCAGCATATGTGGGTGTGAATGATAATAGTGGCAAAGGTAGTACGTTTTTAAGGTGGTTGAAGAAGTAGTTGTTGAGGTACAACCTTTATAGCTGTACCCTAACTATTACCAGGAACAGGCCTCTTAATAAATTAGGTACATATTTTGGCTTTATGTGTGGCAGAAACGGAAGTCTACGCCAACTAGGAGCTGGTAAAGATCTCAGCTACAATGTATGCTAGTTTCTGCTGTAAATTATAGTAAATTCAAAGTGGTGAGCTCAATAAGTTGCAAATTATGGTGCAAATATGACGTGCACCATAAGTTACGACTTTTTTACGCCACTGTTGTGGAGTAAAAAACAGTGATACATCTCCCTCTAAGGCCTCTTGCACACGATCTTATGGCTCATTCAGTATTTTGCGGTCCGCAAAAAACAGATCCGCAAAATATACGGATGATGTCCGTGTGCATTCCGTTTTTTACGGAACAGCTGGACCCTGATAGAACAGTACTATCCTTGTCCGTTATGCGGACAATAATAGGACATGTTCTATCTTTGAACGGCACGGAAAAACTGAAATTTGAAACGGTTCCATATACGGTCCGTATATGGAACGCAAAAAACGGATTGTAAACGGGGAAAAAAAAGACTAGATCAGGGATCAGCAACCTCTGGCACTCCAGCTGTTCTGAAACTACAACTCCCAGAATCCTCCTTTTACTTCTGTGGGAGTTACGAGAACAGCCGAGTAAGTTTGCATGCTGGGAGTTGTAGTGTCACAGCATCTGGAGTGCCGAAGATTGCTGACCCCTGGACTAGATAGTGTAAAGATGTGGCAGATTTATCATCCAGCATTAGTCACTATGATAAATCTGGCGCAGTTTAATTAAGACTGTCTAAGTTTACACCTTCTTACTTTTAGACAGTATTAGTAAATCTACCCCAGTGAATCTTTTCCCACAAGACTATGGTACTACAGGTATACCTCCCAACTGTTCCAGATCTGGTGAGACAGTGCCAGATTTTGACAGCTGTTCCATGGGCCAGGAATAGCTGAGGCATGTCCTGATTACAACTGTATCTACATCCTGAAGACATACAGTAGCTGTTTAAGGGTACTTTCACACTTGCGTTGTGAAGATCCGGCAGGCAAGTTCCATTGCCGGAACTGCCTGCCGGATCCGGAAATCCGTGTGCAAACGGATAGCATTTGTAGACGGATCCGGATCCGTCTAACAAATGCATTGAAAAACCGGATCCGTCTCTCCGGTGTCATCCAGTAAAACAGATCCGGTATTTATTTATTTTTGCATTTTTAAAGGTCTGCGCATGCGTTTTGCCGGAACACTTGGTGCTGTATCCGGCATTAATGCATTTAAATGGAAAATAATGACGGATCCGGCATTCTGGCAAGTGTTCCGGAATTTCTCCGGCCAACTGAAGACATCCTGATGCATACTGAACGGATTGCTCTCCATTTAGAATGCATTAGGATAAAACGGATCTGTTCTTTTCCGGTATTGAGCCCCTGTGACGGAACTCTATGCCGGAAAACTTTAACGCTAGTGTGAAAGTACCCTGAAGCTGCTTCACCATTCACCAGCCTGTGCTCTCCCAGCAGCAGGCATAATGCGGTGATGTCATCAAGCTTACTGTTAAGGAGAACAGGATGTTCTCCGTTCATTGGTGGAACAGGACTAGGTATTACATTTTTAAAAAATGTATTAACTCTACAGGGACAGCACTACTGTAAGTGGGGCATTAAGGGGGCAGCACTACTGTGTGGGAGCACAACTACTATGAAGGGAGCATTAAGGAATCATAACTACTGTGTGGGGGTGCAACACACCAGACCTGCAGGGTATAGCGACAGTGAGGTCACGGTATGGGCAATCGAGGGTTACTCACTTTTCTGAGGAGAACCCTGGGCAGGCATGCAACAGTGAATGAGAGGCAGACACTAGTTCCTCTGGGGCACACTCTGTAGATAGGGACCAGACCTGATGGTGTGTGAGGTGCCCTGGATGTTGTAGGTGTTTTGAGTGCCTTAGGTAAGGTCCCTTTAAGATTTGTGACGCCAGTGCCTGTAACGGTGGCACACCGATTTATAGGAGGATTAAATTAGTACACAGTTGGTGAACCAAACGTTGCTTTACTTTGGAAAAACAATCCAACTTTGTACAGGCAAATTACAGTTGATAATGATGATGCAGTCCCTTGAAACAATTCTCCACAAGCAGGCTTTCCTTCAATAATGGCAGGTATTAATCATGCAAGATACATGGAGGGCAAACAGTTAATGCTTTGCAGTGCAATGCTGCTCTATCCCCTTCAGCTATTCTAGCTGGCTGTATCCCAAGGCCCGGATGCCTAATTGCTGGCTTTAATCCTTGGTATATAAATCCTTCCTCCAGTATAGACCCTTGCTCTTTACTTTATAGATCCTCTGCCCATCAGGTTACTTATCTGACTTGTATTATCCTTGCTTGGTAGGGAAGCTGCAGGTTTCTCCCAGGAGGTCCTGTCCTGCTACTGGGGTATCTCAACTGAGCTATTCCTAGCCTCAGGAGCTTCAGGTTGACTAAGTGACTCCTCTAGTCCCCTGGAATACACTGACACTCCCCTGTCTGGGCCTACCTATATATAACTAGGGCTCTCTAGCTCCCTCTAACGCCTGGGAGGCTAAACTGCACCCTGACAGGCCTGACACCCAGATAACACAGGGAAATACAACACATGGCAGTAAATGCAATAAACACATTAACCCTTGTGCAGTGCCCACCTTTAACTAGTGGGACACTACATACCCCCACGCTATAACGTTGCCCGTCCTCGGCGCAACATGGAGGGTCCGCCCATCTGGAAGCGGAAACCTGAAAGACAAATGAGAACATGCATATACAGCAATCACCACAGTAACAATATGAAAATTGACAAACAGTGTCACTGAAAGGAATGGTGAAAAGGGGCGTCGTTCTCTTCTCTCAGGATAATGTAAGGGAACAGGGGCGCTGACCTGGTGCAGCGTATCAATAACCCAGGATAGTCCATAAAAAACGTAAACAAACATAAGTCCTTGGAGGCTCAAAGGATCATGAGTCCGTACCCAGGCTTGCAAAGGGTTAAACAGGGGTTTCCCGTGAGGGGCTACCTGGGCCCATAATGTAGTCTCCAAACCTCACAGGTGGGTGCCCCCTGGTAGAACGGGTGGACCTCCTGACTGGCAGGGGTTCTTCCTGCCTGGACTCAGGAAGGTCAGAGGAGCCCACCGCCTCTGGGGCCACTTCAGGAGCTCCCTGGGGTAAGATGTCCTGAGGGGGAGGGCTAACAGGAACTGGAGCTGGAACCATTAAGTTCAACCAGGGTGTGAGAAACCAGTGGAGCGGCTCTTTGTCATGGATAAAGTTCTCCACAGCCTGCATAGGGTCCATAGGTGGAGCTGGCAATTCTATCTCAGAAGACTCAGGTTCCATATCCTCTGCCGCTGGTTCTCCTTCCATACAAGGCTTGAGACGATTCCTGTGAACAATTTGAGAACCTTTACCTTCTCTGGAGACTTGGTAAATATGGGCTTCAGCATTGGGGATGGCAGAAATAATATAGGGAATCCTTTCCCATTTGCTGTCCAACTTGCTAGTCCGGTGGTTGTTTTTCAACCACACCTTGTCTCCAAGAGCCAGGGGTTCCGCATGGGCAGCCTGGTCATAGTCTTTTTGCTGCTTTTCTCGAACATTCTCCATGCGTTCTTGGACGATCTCCTTAGCATTGAGGAGACGTCTTTGGTGTTCCACTACCCAATCCGTCCTTGGCAGTGGGTTGATCACATCCGGCACTTGCACACCCAGGGAGTGATCCGCAGGCAATCTCCCTTGTCGGCCAAACATCAAATAGAACGGGGTGTAACCGGTGGAACAATGAATGGTGTTGTTGTAAGTGTACATGAGCTGTGGCAACAGAGTAGGCCAATCACCCCTCGTCTCAGGGGGTACTGCTCTCAGCATTTCAATGAGAGTCTTATTCATTTTTTCGCAGAGTCCGTTACCTTGCGGATGGTAGGCAGTGGTCCGGACTTTCTGGCAATTATGCAGCAGGCACATCTCATGGAACAGCTGTGACGCAAACGCAGACCCTTGGTCGGTGAGGATCCTTTCTGGGCAGCCGTAGGGCAATAGAAAATGCTTCCAGAACGCCTCCGCTGTAGTCTTGGCTGTCAGGTCTTTCACAGGCACTGCTACGACAAACTTGGTGAAGTGATCAATAATAGTCATGGCATAGGTATACCCTGAGCGACTCGGCTCCAACTTCCCATGGTCAATAGCAACAAGTTCTAAAGGAGTTTTACTTACAATAGGATGGAGAGGCGCCCTCTGATCATGGCGTTCAGTTCGCCCCACAGCACAGGCAGTGCATTCTCGGCACCTTTTCTCAATATCTTCTCTGATCCCAATCCAATAGAATCTCCTGCGAATGGTGGCCTCAGTCTTCTGCACACCGAAGTGTCCGGACTGGTTGTGATACATATCCAGCACCAGGCTGGCATCCCGAAGTGGTAGGAGAATTTGGTACACTCTATCACAGGACACTGGATCCAGACTCCTTCTGAGCAACAGGCCTCTCTGAAGGAATAGCTGGTGGCGATGTCTCCACAGTCTCGCTAGTTCTGGGTCTGCACTCTTCCTGCGGATTCTCTCAGGGATTTTCCCACTGGTAAGGAAGTCGAGCAGTTCACCGAGGACTCTACTTTCGGACTGGAGCTTAATCCACCTTTCTTGATCACCTCTGGACTCAGGACCATCTGATGAGGGAGGATCAACAGCAGGGAGAGCTTCAGTACGGATATGATCCTGCTGGGCAAATTTATTGTAGAACGCTGGCATTTCCACTTCTTCCCAGGCATCTTTTGGTTCATCTGGGGCCTCTGTAGTGGGAAGCCGCGACAGAGCATCAGCGTTATCATTGGAGCGGCCTGCCCGGTATTTCACAGTAAAGTCATAGTTGGCAAGGCGGGAGGCCCATCTTTGCTCCAGTGCCCCTAATTTGGCTGTATTCAGATGCGCCAGGGGATTATTGTCCATGAAGGCAACAAATGGTGTGGCAGTGAGATAGTCTTTGAACTTTTCGGTCACAGCCCACACTAAGGCAAGAAACTCCAGCTTGAAAGAACTGTAGTTCTGGTCGTTCTTTTCAGCTTCCTTCAGGGATCTGCTGGCGTAGGCAATTACCCTTTCTTTGTTATCTTGCACTTGAGCCAACACGGCCCCCAGGCCTCTTTTACTGGCATCTGTGTAGAGGTGGAATGGCTTCTGATAATCTGGGTAACCCAGAACAGGGGGTTCAGTCAACTTCTTCTTTAGGAGTTGAAAGGCAATTTCCCGTTCTTCGTTCCATTCAACAGGAATAGGAGTTTTTGGGCTCTTCTTTGGATGCCCCCTCAGGAGTTCCTGGATGGGATCCGCAATTTGTGCGAAATGCGGGATGAAACGCCTGTAATACCCTGCAAAACTGAGAAAGCTTCTCACCTCTTTCTAGGTCGTAGGAGTAGGCCAGTTGCGGACAGCAGCAAGTTTATCAGGATCAGGCTGTACTCCTTCAGCACTGACAACGTGCCTGAGGTATTTGACCGCTGGTTTCAGCAGGTGGCACTTGGATGGCTTGATTTTGAGGCCATATTTAGTAAGAACTTGGAACACCTCACCCAGGTGTTCTAGGTGGTCCTCATACGTCTTGGAGTATATAATAACATCATCCAGGTATAATAGAACAGTCTCAAAATTCCTATTGTCACGAGGGTATCAAGAGCCACGTCTGACTCCGTTATACCCGGGGTCAGGAGGTCGCAGCGGGTGGCTGCGCGCTCTATATCTAAAGATCACGTTGTTTCTTAGTGATTGTTTTCTGTGTTTGCCTTGCTATCCTTTTTGTCTCAATCAGGGATCCGTAGCTTGTCCTCCTCAGCTGTTTCTTGTCTGCCACTCCCAACCTCCTTATATTCTCCCCTCACACTTCTCTAGTTGCCAGTTATAGAGCTTCCTGCCTGGACATCTATACTGACCCACTGGAGTTGTGTATCCTGGTTGTCGTTCCAGAGTGCTACCCTCCGGATCCCTGTTGGGCTTCTTGTTGTCTCCTGTTGTCGCCCACCTGGGATTATATGTTGAGTTTGTATTGTCTGTCCTTCCCTTGGTGTTTTCCTTTAGAGCTAGTGGTGCGGACTAGTGTTCCCACCGCCCTGTTCACTATCTAGGGCTCAGCTTAGGGAAAGCCAGGGCTTTAGGCACGTGATCGGCGTACGGGTGAGGAACCCGTCTAGGGACGTCAGGGCAGCCAGGTGCCAGCCGCTAGGTGAGTCAGGGGTCACCACCTTCCCTCTCACTTGGGCAGGGCCTTCCTTGTTCCCTCCCTCTGTGTCACGTATGTGATAGTCACGCCGACCATGATACCTATGGCCTAAACAACGTTCCATCAGCCTCTGGAACGTTCCTGGAGCGTTACACAGTCCAAACAGCATATAATTGAATTCAAACAGGCCCATAGGTGTAGTAAAAGCAGTCTTTTCTCGATCTTCTGGGGCCATGGGTACTTGCCAGTACCCACTGGTTAAGTCCAAGGTGGAGAAATAGGCTGATGACCCCAGGGCAGTCAAGGACTCTTCAATGCGTGGCAATGGATACGCATCTTTGTGGGTGATTTGATTAATTTTTCTGTAATCCACGCAGAACTTTTTGCTGCCATCTTTTTTTCGGACAAGAACTAGGGGCGCAGCCCAGGGACTATGACTGTCCCGGATTATATTAGAGTCTTTCATCTCTTGTATCATTTCTTTCACAGACTGATAAGTAGTAGGTGGTATGGGTCTGTATCTCTCCTTAATAGGAGGATGAGAGCCAGTGGGTATGGTGTGTTTGATTACACTGACCTCTCCGTAGTCCATGGAGTGTTTGCTGAAAGCCTGGTGGTGCTCCTTCACCAGCTTCAGGACTCCCTCTATTTGCTCTTTTGGGGTGGATTCGTTCCCCACATGTAGTTCTTCCCACCAGGATGTCATAGGGAGGCTGCTGCTCTGTGTGGTCTGGAACGCCTCCGTGTGGTCTGGAACGCCACATCCTGGAAAGACACCTGAAAAAGCTGAGCAACGGGGCAGTGTTTAAGGAGAGTAACGGGATGATCACCAAAGTTGATTAAACGGACAGGCACTTTACCTTGAGACACGGTCACCAGGCTCTTGGCTGTCCATATGAAGGGATGATTTTCAATGGGAATAGGTTCCACTAAGGCCTGATAGTCCTGGCCCTGGATCCCTAACACAGCACGGCACCACAGGATGATCTGGGAATTTGGAGGCAGAATTACCGGCTGGTTATCCCGGATCCGGACAGTACAAATTTCTCCTTTCTTGTTGGCGAACCTTTGTTGAGCACACAGCACACTAATAGTCTTTTGAATAACTCTTCTGGAAGCAGGTGAGGCTGAAGATATAGTTTGATTTAATGCGTCAAGCACTTCAGAGTAACAATTTTTTAGAACGTTAGTCCCTAAGATCACAGGGTGTCCTCCTTTATCTCCTGCTTGTACCACAATCACGCCTTGCTGTGGCAGGGTGGCTTCTCCCACCTGAAGGGTAGGTTCCCAATACCCATGCACTTTCACTGGCTTACCGTTGCTGGCAATGATATCTAACCAGGACTCTGGTGGCTGGGTGAGAAGACTTGGATACCAGAACTTTTTAAAGGCAGGCCATTGAATGGTGGTGACCTGTGACCCAGTGTCCAAGAGGGCTTCAAAGGGTATCCCGTTGATACATATATTAATTTTTGGACGGGATCCTACATACTTAGGCATCCAGCTTGGATCCTTTGGACCTACTGTTCTACCTCCCGAGGGGCGGTCCTCTGCCTCAGGGGTTGCCCATTTAACTGCCAGCACATTGATTCGGTATGTCCATATTTCTTACAATGGTGGCAGACAGGCGGTTTTCTACTTCTGGGCCGGTAACTCGGTCGCCCATCAGGTTCTTTTGGATATACATCCCTATAGGCAGGTGGGAGCCTTGGAGGAAAAGGGCCTTCATCCTCCAGTAACAGTGGTCTCTCCCACTCCTCTATCTTCTTACACACCTTCTCTAAGCTTAGAGTAAGATGGTTCACTTGCTCCATTAGTGCTGCCACTACATCTGTGACTGGAGCCTGGGTGGCCTGACTGACTCCTGCAGGCCCCACATTAACAGTCTTTGGCTGACAAGCCTGAGGTTCAGGGAAGGCTGGAGCAGGGTTCTGGCCTAGTATACTGATGGCCAATTCCTTAAAATCCAAAAATGTACAGTGGGGGTGTTGAGCTGACAACATCCGTAGCTGGCCCTTTAAATGCTCAGTACTTATGCCCGCAATGAACTGCTCTCTAAGAGTCCGGTCCTGGTCCTCAGCTTCTTTGGGATCCACTTGGACTACAGCTCTCAGTGTCTCTTGTAAGGACAGGGCAAAATCGCGGAGCGACTCTCCAGGCTGCTGCTTTCTGCTGAAGAAACGCATTTTAACTTCTGACACCGTTCTGGCCTCAAATGTGGTGCCCAAGCGATCAAAAATCTGTTCCAGGCTACTCTTCTCAGAGCGGGGCCACGACATGACTTCCCTGCGGGCGGCCCCTTCTAACTGAGCTAGGAGGATCTCCATTTGCTGTTCGGCAGTTATGGGATAAAGCCGGAACAAGGCCAGTATCTGCTCCCTAAAGTCTTTTAACTTGTGGGCTTCCCCTGAATAACAGGGGAACCAGGGGGCCCCAAAATAATACGGCATGGTTAACGGCATCAGGCTTGGTGGTGCCGCGGCGGCAGGGGCCCTAGAGTCGGCTGCGGGTACTTCAGAAGGCACGACTGGGGCCGCCTGCCCGATTTCCTCAGGTGCGGACATGGCGTTAATAGGCGGGTATGGCCCTTTAAATGTAGCGGAGCGGCAATGGTAATAACTTTTTCTAAGTAAAGTCTTTGGTCACTAAAGGGATCCTCTCCAGTGCCCTGGCAGGGGTCGGGAATGTTCCGGTAAGGTAATCGGAAGTGCCGGCAAAAGTTTAAAGTCTGTGCTTACTCCGGTGATGCTCGCTCCAGATCTCGCGAGATGCGTGGCTACGGGCGCCGAGCGTCCTTCATACAGCGTCAGCAGGTGGGCGCGGTCTCTCGTAGCTCCGGGACCCAGGTAGGCGGCACCTTTTCTTCCAGACAGGGCGGCGTCCTTCCTCCTTGTTCTTTTTCGCGCCAAACGGTTCCACAAGGCGCACTTGTAATCCAACTCAGGTGAAGTGGGCAAAATCGCTGTCGATTCACTGACAGCAAGAGGCGGCTTACGCAAATGGCAAATAGTCCAGACAATAAAATCTTCACACCGCAAATTATTACAGTTCACTTTGGCCCAGCAATTTTCAATAAAGCAATTAGGGCTTGGTCACTTTAAGGCATATAATAGCACACAGTTTTTATATCCGCAATGGCGCAGGAATGATCGTATCCTGTTCGTGACGCCAATTTATGCAACACGCCAGACCTGCAGGGTATAGCGACAGTGAGATCACGGTATGGGCAATCGAGGGTTACTCACTTTTCTGAGGAGAACCCTGGGCCGGCAAGCAACAGTGAATGAGAGGCAGACACTAGTTCCTCTGGGGCACACTCTGTAGATAGGGACCAGACCTGATGGTGTGTGAGGTGCCCTGGATGTTGTAGGTGTTTTGAGTGCCTTAGGTAAGGTCCCTTTAAGATTCGTGACGCCAGTGCCTGTAACGGTGGCACACCGATTTATAGGAGGATTAAATGAGTACACAGTTGGTGAACCAAACGTTGCTTAACTTTGGAAAAACAATCCAACTTTGTACAGGCAAATTACAGTTGATAATGATGATGCAGTCCCTTGAAACAATTCTCCACAAGCAGGCTTTCCTTCAATAATGGCAGGTATTAATCATGCAAGATACATGGAGGGCAAACAGTTAATGCTTTGCAGTGCAATGCTGCTCTATCCCCTTCAGCTATTCTAGCTGGCTGTATCCCAAGGCCCGGATGCCTAATTGCTGGCTTTAATCCTTGGTATATAAATCCTTCCTCCAGTATAGACCCTTGCTCTTTACTTTATAGATCCTCTGCCCATCAGGTTACTTATCTGACTTGTATTATCCTTGCTTGGTAGGGAAGCTGCAGGTTTCTCCCAGGAGGTCCTGTCCTGCTACTGGGGTATCTCAACTGAGCTATTCCTAGCCTCAGGAGCTTCAGGTTGACTAAGTGACTCCTCTAGTCCCCTGGAATACACTGACACTCCCTTGTCTGGGCCTACCTATAAATAACTAGGGCTCGCTAGCTCCCTCTAACGCCTGGGAGGCTAAACTGCACCCTGACAGGCCTGACACCCAGATAACACAGAGAAATACAACACATGGCAGTAAATGCAATAAACACATTAACCCTTGTGCAGTGCCCACCTTTACCTAGTGGGACACTACAGGGGCACTAAGGGGGCATAACTACTGTACAGATGCAATGAGGGTACATATCCACTGTCAGACTGCGGTTCCTGGGGACCCACCTGAGGAAATTATTCTTTTTTCCAAGATCTTTGAAGTCCATTAATGTATCAGAGCCTGGGCCCGCTGGAGGGGGGCCACTTTTAATTAAGTTATTCATAAAAAATGCTTGTGAAAAAAAATACTGAATTCCCCAAAAGCACTGTAAGGGAACTTGCTTTCAAAAGGTCAGTGAGTTTTCGTAAAAAATTTTCATATGTCATAGTGAAATATGAAAAATTTTAATTGGTGGGAATCTGAGCACTGAAACCCCCATGATTACTAAAACAAGGAGAGAAGCATGCGCATATTTCGCTCTCTCTCCTCGCTACACTAAATGGTCTGAATAGAAGTCTATGGGCCTGTCTCCATTCCGTCCTCTGCATTAAAGAAAAAAAGAGCGTGATATGTGGGTGCTTCTCTCTGCTTGTTCTAGTGATTACTGAGGGTCTCAGTGCTCAGGCACCCACCAATTAAAACTTTTGATATGACATATCAAAAGTTTTAGAAAAATCTGAGCAAACTCACAAAGCAATGCATTTTTCACCATGAGGGAAATATCTAAATGCGTTAATTTTGCTGGAGAACCTATTCAACTATACCATCCCCACCGTAAGGCCTAGTTCACACAATCGTTTTTTTTGCGTGTGTACGGGCCGTTTTTTTGTGTTCCGTATACGGTCCGTATATGGAACCATTCATTTCAATGGTTCCGCATTAAAAACGGAATTTGTTCCGTAAGCATTCCATTTCCGTATTTCCGTTCCGTTGAAAGATAGAACATGTTCTATTATTGCCCGCAAATCACGTTCCGTGGCTCCATTCAAGTCAATGGGTCTGCAAAAAAAACGGAACACATACGGAAATGCATCCGTATGTCTTCCGTATCCGTTCCGTTTTTGCTGAACCATCTATTGAAAATGTTATGCCCAATTTTTTCTATGTAATTACTGTATACTGTACATGGCATACAAAAAAACAGAACGGAAAAACGGAAAGGAAACGGAAACACAACGGAACTCAAAAACGGAACAACGGATCCGTGAAAAACGGACCTCAAAAAACTATAAAAGCCATACATTCGTGTGAACTAGGCCTAAAAGTGACAACTCTTGATGTCTTCTATGAAACTCTACAGCTTCTGTTGGCAGATGTAGGAAACCTGTCATGTGCTTTAGACTCATATTGCCAATATGCCAATGTGAGAAGCATGTATTGTGTCCCATGATTAAAATCTAGCTAGAGCCCATTTAAGGTTAAACATCATTGTGAAATAGATTCCATGTGAAGAAAAGGCCAGACCGGGGGGCAGAGCCTTTAGGGGAGGCTAGCATGATGGGGGGTTGGTTCAGGGAGACCCCAGGGGTTAGGGATTGGATAGTTCAATTTTAGGGGTGGGAATTAGGAGGTTAAATAAGCGGGCAGGGTGAAGAAGGGGTGCCATTTTAGGTGAAACTTTAGCTTACCCAGTCTTCAGCTTAACAACAGAGTGTGCAAAATGGCATCTGGAACGGGGCTGCTGCAAGCCACATGGCAGGGGGCAGCAGGCCCCTATCTCCAGCACAGGAGCAAGATTATAGCTCTGCCTCTTCTGAAACATTGAAACGTGGATGCTTCAACGTCCCTGGCTTGATCCCATCCGGGGGACAGCTTTTGGAATCCTCTTCCCCTGGATCTTTAAGGTCGGCACAGAGGAGCGGGCAACGGGAGTCAGGCGTGGGCGGGGCTAAACTCCATTCAAGTGAACAGAGCTTAGCCCCGCCCACGCTAGTTGATACTAGTCGTGACGTCACTGAGCCAGTGGTAAACAGTGAGAAAGCTGCGGCGCTGCTGGAGCTCCGCTGCCTTCTGAAACAGTTGATTGGCGGGGGTCCCGGGTGGGGCCACGTTAGGCGTACATAGGAACACGGCGTCAGTTCAAAGGCAGGCGGGTGGTTCAGCGGAGGAGGAAGCAGTGAAGTTAGACGATAAGGCAAAAGGGGAAGTTTATGTTTGTTTTGAGGGCCCGTTGGGGGCGCATTTGAAGCAAGAGGTGAGGCAGCGCATTTGGAAAGGGGAGTATGTGGAAATTTTTACCCTGCTCCCCTTGGAAAAGTTTTACTTGGATAGAGCAAGGAAGGATAAGGGTAAGAAGGAGGACGAGGAAAAGTGAAGGTATCGTTTGATACAACAGACGTTTCCAAACTGGTTGCAGGCGTGTGATCGGGAAAAATTCGCCGGAGTGTTGTTCGTCGCTTTTTTGCTATTTGGACGCCATCGGCGAAGCATATCGGGTGTATGGGGGGCAAGCATGGCTGCACTATGATGAGCAGTTCAGACAGAGAAAGGCTGTGCGCCTGAACATTAGATGGGATCACAAAGATATTGCTTTGTGGTTGAAGGTGACCGCGCCAGTTAGGTCAGGTCAGTCCTTTCGCCTTTCGGGTGGAATCCGGGGGCGAGGGACAATCTGGTATTGCAGCAGCGTCCGCAAAGGGATTGTGCTTCCTATTTAGTGAAGGGGGGTGCAAATTTGGAGCTAAGTGCAAGTTCAAGCACGAGTGATCTACATCTCACGGAGCTACACTTTGCTTCAAGGAAAACAAGCAAAAAGGGGGCGATTCCAATAGCAAAGGGGGAGACGCCAGTTCGTCTGGAAAGGATGGAACCGTTCCTAAGTAGATACCTGGATAAGAGGGCCGCAAATTTGTTGAAGGAGGGGTTTTTCGATTCCGTTTATTCTGTCTGGCGCGGTGTTAGTTAAAAAAAAATCTACAGTCAGCTCTGGAACATCTGGAGGTGGTAGCAGAGAAATTGAAAAAAAGAGGTCAAGTTAGGTAGGATGGCTGGCCCTTTTATTGGAACCGCCGCTAGTGGATTTGCGTTTGTCGCCATTGGGGGTGGTTCCAAAAAAGGAGTTGAATAAGTTTCGCCTTCGTCTGTCTTTTCCAAAGGGGTCGTCAGTCAATGAGGGTATTGATCTGGCTCTATGTTCGGTGGTCTATACCTCATTTGATGCGGCAGTTGCGTGGGTTCACATGTTTGGTAAAGGGGCGTTGCTAGCAAAGACAGATATTGAAGCAGCGTTTACTGTAGGTTGTTGCCAGTACATCCGGATAGTTTGCATCTTTTGAGGTCTTTTTGGGATGGGGGATTTTTCGTTGATTGTCGTTTGCCGATAGGCTTTTCCCTGTCATGCGCGTACTTTGAGATGTTCAGTTCGTTTCTGGAACGGGTGGTGGCGGATTTGTCTGGATGTGAATCTATCATTCACTATTTGGATGACTTCCTTTGTATTGGCCCCCCAGATTTGCGCGTTTGTTCGCTGTTACTGCCCACGTTGAGTGCGTTGATTGGTGCATTTGGAGTTCCCCTGGCAACAGAAAAGACGATGGGGCCGGTTATGAAATAGATTTTTTGGGGGATAGTGAATGATACAGTACGGATGGAATGTAGGTTGTCCACAGATAAATTTGAGGATTTAAAGGGGGAAGTTGCGAGGGCCCGGCGTTTGCAGAAGATTAAGCTGCGCGAGCTTCAGTCACTCCTGGGGAAACAATTTTGCCTGCCGGATTATGCCCATGGGGAGAGGTTTTAGCAGGAGGTTAACAGGGGCAATGGCGGGAATAGTGGCACCACACCATTACATTCTGTTGGGTCATGAATTGAGGGTGGATTTGAAAGTTTGGAGCTCGTTTTTGGATAGTTACAATGGTCGTTCGCTAATTATGGGCGAAGTAGTGGATTGGTTTGATTTCAAGCTGTTTTCCGATGTGGTGGGGGGAGGTGGCTATGGCATTTACTGTGGTGGTCAATGTTGTGCGGGAGGATGGCCAGATAGTTGGGTGGCAAGGGGTTGGGTGAGAAATTTAGCTCTGTTGGTACTTTTCCCTATTGTAGTGGCGGTTATGCTATGGGGGGAGGTTTTTCAAAATAAAAAGGTTTGCTTCCATTGTGATAATTTGGGAGTGGTTCAGGCCTTTAACGGGTTGTCGGCCTCGTCGCCTTTAGTAGTGCGGCTGTTACAGCGGCTGGTAATGGACTGTTTGTGGCTCAATACATGGGTGGTGGCCGTGCATGTGCCTGGAGCCGATAACTGTATTGCTGATGCTCTCTCTCGTTCACAGTGGTAGCGTTTTCGGCAGCTGGCCCCAGAGGCGGAGGAGGGTGGGATGGAGTGCCCGAGTTGTCTATGGGACCTACTAGAGGCATCGTAGCGGGGCTCATTCGTTCATCATTGGTGCCAGTATGTGGGAAACATATTTGAAGGCTTGGCATTGCTGTGAAGAGTGGTACGCTAGGTTGGGTGTTTGGGAAGAAGATTTAGAGGTGCCTTTGTTGTTGTTTGTAGGCCATTGTAGAGATGAGGGCTGGTCAGTTTAAAAAATGAACAGTTATGTTGCAGGGTTGGCTTTTGTTTGAGAAAAATGACAGATTTTACAAAGGCTGGCGGGCATTAAAAGGCTGGCGTCATTTGCGGGCAGTGGAGGGGCGTCATTTGCGGGCAGTGGAGGATGGCAGGCGGCCGATGTCTTTCGACTTGCTGCTGGGATTAGGGGAACAGTTGCAAAGGGTGTGTAGTTCTACATGGGAACTGCGTCTGTTTTGGCTCGCTTTTTAATTGGCGTTTTTTGGGGCGTTCTCGGTTGGGAGAGCAGGTTTGTCCGACGGTTAGTTGAGTGGGAGGGTTGCTTAGGGATGATATGGATCTGTTCCAAGATAGGGTGGAATTCCTCATTTGGCGGTCGAAAACGGATGTAGAAGGAAGAGGGCGCAGGGTAATGCTGTTCGCAATTTCGGGGTGCTTGATGTGTCCGGTGCATTGTATGCAAGAGTATTGGGCAGAGGTGGAGAGGGAGGTTTTGCCTTTATTGGTTCATGCGGATGGTTCTTTCCTGTCCCGTTTCCAGTTTACAGCTATTTTTAGGAGATGCTTGGATCGTTTGGAGGTAGGGCAAGCAAGTTATTCAAGCGATTCTTTCAGGATTGGGACTGCGAAGGAGGCGGCTCGGTGGGGGCTGGGGATATCCGTCCCGATCGAGAGTGAAATTTCGATTCGGGTTGTTAAATTAAAGGGAAGCGTTTTCATCTGTGTTGCTCCTTGGTGTTTTTTGTTTTTCTTTCGTTTCAGGTTCGGAACCAGCCTTGGTTTGGACTTTGGGACACTCGTTTGTCTTCTGGGGGGCCATCCGGGCAGCGGTTCGGCTGGATGGTCAGCAGCTTGGTTTTGCATGATCGCTGGCGGTGGTAAGATTGTTGGGTCGCAGGGGGATGGTTTGAGGTGGGGTTTTGCCTGAGGTCCACCGGTTTGTTAAGCTAGACAGGGCCCCCGATGTGTTGGTGTTGCATGTAGCAATGACTTGGGGGCACAGCCCTTTCGGGAACTGGTGAGGGATGTGAAATTTGATTTATTGAGGTTGTCTGACTTGTCACTTTCTATTTAGTACAGTGGATTGAATTTAACATGTGGATCTCCCCACCCAGTAAACATGATATTCTTAAGCACAGTGACTCAGTGACTTTCATGAAGTTCCTCTAATAAACAAGATACATGAGGGAGCACATTTCTTCTTAATCCACCCAACCAAAGAAAGAAGATACCAGTGTCATATGTGGCTTGAATGAAGTCATGTTATATTTATGTTGTATAATTAGCTTGCCATCGACCATCAGACTACAGCTTTTTTTGTGTCAGTAAGTACTGTCCTATTGAAAGAATGCAATAGACAGCAAACTGTAGTCATTATACTGTAGATCAAGGACTATAACTACTACCACAACTCGTCAAAAAGGAACACACTAAACACCAGCAAATATAACTTTCACATTTACTGGACACTTTGATATAAAGAAATATAGCTTCGATTCCTATAGATTACTTGGGACAAGAACTCCTTGTCCTTCACATTCCTAACAGAGGTTGTGCCACTGAATACACCCGACACAATAGACAAATGGCTAACATACACTTGGAGCCAGCCCCCTTTGAAGTGTGTATGCTGGAGGTATGCCATTTAAAGGGGTTGTCCAGGATCTCCCAAAAAACTGCACCTAACTTGTCAATGTGTTTTGTCTGGTATTACAGCTCAGGTCAGTTAGAGTGACAAGTGTCGTACAGTTTGTGGAATCAAGCAGCCATCTTTTTCTGATCCTGGACAATCAAAACCAAGCATTACACAGAATCTATTTGTCAATTTATTATATTTAAAAGCTATGGGCACCTTTGAATGCATTTTTTATTATTGCACTGTACTTATTTTGGGCTAAAAACATTTTTTCAATTGGTCTTTATTGAAAACTAGATGAAGGACTCGGCTTAGCTTGGGTATAGTTAATCTATTTCATTTAATGTTTGTGTGTGTCGTTAAAAGATATCAACACTATCCCCTATAACAGTGACATCAACAGCACCCCGCCCCCTCAACAGGGACCTCCACAGCCCCCCACCCCCTTAACTTTGACCTTTACAGCAGCCTTCCCCTTTATCAGTGAGTTTCACATCACACCACCCCCTTGACTTTGACCTCCACTGGGGCCCACCCCCTAAACAGTGGCCTTTACAGCAATCGGCCCCTTAACACTGACTTCCATAGCGGACCATCCCTTTAACTCCACAGCAGTTTGACCCTAGGGTGGCCAGAGGTCCAGTTTTAGGCCGGACAGTCCGGCTTTCAGACTCCCTGTCCTCCGTCTGGCGCAGGGCCTGGACCGATACAAGGATGTATTTTTGAACAGCTCACTCTAAGACAGCAGCACTGTACTGTCTGAGCGTGAGCTGCAGGAAGAAAGTCACCGTCCCTCCCACCCCTGCAGCTGACAGAAGTTGATTTTTAACTTCATTTTTTCAATCCCTGTCAGCTGAGGAGTGAGCGTGGTCTAACAGAATTGGGGGCGAGTCCTTTTGAACAGCTAAGTGTGGGCTGCAGGGAGAAAGTCACCCTCCCTCCCACCCCTGTAGCTGACAGAAGTTGATTTTTACCTTAATTTTTTCAATCCCCATTGGCTGAGGAGTGGGAGTGGTCTAACCGGGTCATGGATGTGGCTTAGCGGGACCTGGGGGCGGGGTTTTAAGTTTGTCTTTTGAGGGTGGACACATTGTGGCAGGGAGCGTGTCTGGGCTCCTTCCTGCAAAAGTGACGCCCCTCTGGGCACCTTACTGGCTCATTTGCATACCAAATAAACTGGATTTTCAGAGGATAAAAACATCTATTGCTAGAACAAAGGCACATCTGGAAATAGGGCACTAAGTGCTATTAGGCCATGGCTTTACTTCAATAGCGATTATCCTGGTGACAGATTTCTTTTAAAGCTCACCTACAGCAGTAAAGAAAAATGGCAAACCTGGAGTAAAACTGTATGTGGAGGCTAACAGCCTGCAAGCTTCTATTGGCTGATAAGGGTCATGTGACCAAGCTTCTATTGGCTAATGCATTTTTTTGGGAATATCTCAGTAACGGTACTTCCTAGAGAGCTGAGACCTGCTCTAAAACCTTCCCGGACACCTGGTGTACCTGTGTGCCAAATTTCGTGATTGCAAATGCAACGGTGCGGATTCCTTTAGCGGACATACATACATGCACACACATACATACACTCAGCTTTATATATTAGATGTTTGTTCTCTGCAGACAGGATCTTTTCACAGTGCAGATGGCTATTTCTCCTTTAGAGTGAAATCAGAGGAGCTGTCAGATCATTCTCTAGCCCTTATATCTGTATTCATGAGAGTTCTCAAATACTAATTTAAGCTTAATGTACAAATTCTGATTAAATGAGTGTTTATGAGCTCTCAGGAATGCAGAGATAAGGGCCAGAGAACGATCCATCATACTGCTCCTCTAACAGATTTCACTGGGAACGAAAAAAAGCTGCCACAACTGTGAAAAGATGCTGGGGTCATTTATCAAGGCAACTTTTTTTTTGTCAAAAAAAGAGTCGCAAGTCCCTTTTTTTTTTTGACTAGCCATGCAACAATATTTAGTCGCACGTTCGTTTTTACACCGTGTTCGACAGTTGGGCAGGACAGGGGCGTGTCTGGGATCTTGCTGGGAAATTTACTAACATTTACGCCAGGGGTTGGTGTTGTTTTTCTGCCAAGCACACAGACTGTCGTAGATGTGCCTCGTCATAAATTAGCCGAATCTTATGGCAGTGTATGAGGGAATTTAAGACCGGCGTAAAAAAAAAATCTGCATTTTTCCTTTCCTGTATTGAGATCCGTCATAGGATCTCAATACCGGAGGAAAACACTTCAGTTCTGTCCCCTTCATTTGCAATGAGAACTGAACTGAACGGAATGCTCCAGAATGCATTCTATTCTGTTTGGTTGCGTTCTCACGCTGGACAAAAAAACGCTGCAAGCAGCGTTTTTGAGTGCGTCATGGGATGCGGAGCAAGACAGATCTGGCATGAAACACAATGTAAGTCAATGGTGCCGGATCCGTTTTCTCAGACACAAAAGACTTACAATGGTTTTAGTGCCGGATCAGTCATGGCCATTTTAGAGATAATACAGCCGGATCTGCTCATAATGGATGCAGCCGGTTGTATTATCATGACAGAAGCGTTTTTGCTGAACCCTGCCGGATCCCGCAAAAACGCAGACGTGAATGTAGCCTAATAAAGATAATTGGAAAAATAAGTACAATACAATAATTTAAAAAAAGTACATTCAAAAGGTGCCCAATGCCTTTAAATGGTTTTTGACCATTTGTCAGCCTGAATATTCAAATAGATTTGATTTCATGTACTTTTTGCGCTTCTGTGACAATTTATGAATACAATTTTGTACTTAGCTGCTTGATACCGCTCCGCTTTAAACCCCCATTCTCTTCTTGTAGGAAAAATTACATGCTGTGTTTAGTTTGCTGCATTGTGTTGTTATTGCACATGACGTGATGATGAAAATCTGTCAGGATATCTACACTGGATGCATTTGTTAACAGAGATCCAGCCAGGAATACTCCTAAATACTCCTTTGGATTAACCTGATCTAAAAAACAGTCTACACTGCAAATCAAGCAAACAATTGACCTTCTTCCTGTACATTTTCCTCACTACTTCTTATACAGTACTTTAATTATTTCATTGCACTTCTACAGATACTAATTTTCGTTTGCGACATGGAGCAATAAGTCCCTTTAAAGAAAAGATGTTATTTTAATTAGAATAGAGATGAGCGAATCGATTCGGAATCTACTGATTCGGAATTTGTCCTGATTCGTTTTTGGCAAATAACAGAGAGAGAGAAAGAAAGGGAGAGGGGGAGTGAGAGAGAGAAGTACTGTAGTCCAGCCAACGCTACTCTGCCTTTCTGGGAAACATATATACAAATTTTAGTATCTTACATCTGCTGGCATCCAATATGCTTAGTGGGGTTTTTTGGAAGGAAAGCCAATTTGAAAATCTTTCCCAGAAACCCAAAGGTATGCAAATTAGCTTTCCTTTCTTCCAAAAAAAAAACACACTAAGCCTATCTGATGCCAGCAGATTTAAGATACTAAAATTTGTGTATATATTTCCCAGAAAGGCAGAACAGAGTCGGGCTGGACTACAGTACTCCATACTTGTTGCTTTCCCTAATGAGAAGGATCACCCCCAAGAGTACCCCTAGGCCACTCATCTGACCAGGGCAATTGTTTCTTGAGATTTCCAGTACACTTGTCCTTTTCTAAGAACTGGATTGCTTCTCAACTTTTTGGCTAAGATCAAGTGTAGTATCGGTTCTTATCCATCCAAATGGGAAGCCTGTAGTGCCGAACCTCTGAGATGTCAAGGAGAACCACACAGCATCCCTAGGGTGTACCCTTTGGCCATTACTGCCATATGGTAGGTGACCAAGGGATCTGCTGGATCAAAGCCAGGGACTGGGTTTTTTCTGAAAGCCCAAGGTGCAGAAGTGTCCTAGGAGTGGTGACCCTGGGGTACCTAAACTCACTGGGGGTAGGAGCCCAATGAGTGACGGCACAGCCCACAGAAGATGAGGAATTTTTATAATTCTGGTTGAATGTCTGGGCCGTAATGGCACACATTCACAATATTTACTTTTTCTGTTCACTTTGTGTTCACTATCCACGTTTGTTTGTCACTAGGATTTTCAGGGTGGCAGCGCCTTTATGGGCAACCCCCTGAGGTCTAGGGGATGTGTGTGTGGGCATTAGGTTCCTCACCCCCTGCAAAACCTTCTGGAGAGAGCCCATGCCTACTATGTTGAGCTCCAGGCAACACCTTGGGTGGCAGCCTAGCTGGAGTGATAGGGAATGGTTTATGGGGGCCCTTCTCTTACAGAGAGGGCCTGTGATGGACCGCAACCTAGTGAACGTTTTTGAGTGGCACGTTGCACGATTTTAATGCACGGATGTAGAAAGCACGTTCTTTAGGCTTTCAAAAAAATGGATTTCATGGGTAGAACGGAGTTTGTTTTATTTTGAAGGGCATGAATCAAATTTTTTGAAAATTCACTCATCTCTAATATACAGTCATTATGTCATCAATTATGAAATTATAAGATATCCATAAAATGTTCTGGCATTACCATGGTGCCTATTCTGTGTAGATATCACTGTAGGTTGTACATAAGAATATACTGTAAAAGAAGTGCCATATCAAACAGCAAACAGATAATGTGGTTATAATAAACAGATGTAACATCTTGGGGTATGTATATGCTTGCATGTGACTTTTACTAGTTTAATCTTAGAACAGGGATGCCCAACCTGCGGACCTCCAACTGTTGCAAAACTACAATTCCCAGCATGCCTGGAAAGCCTACAGCTATTAGGGCATGCTGGGAGTTGTATTTCTGCAGCAGCTGGAGGACCGCAGGTTGAGCATCTCTGTCTTAGAACACCACAAAAAGAAACAATTCTGCCCAATTTTTTCTATTATTTTAATTGCTGACCTAAAATTAAGCATATATATATACAGTACAGACCAAAAGTTTGGACACACCTTCTCATTCAAAGAGTTTTCTTTATTTTCATGACTATGAAGGCATCAAAACTATGAATTAACACATGTGGAATATTATATATAACAAGCAAGTGTGAAACAACTGAAAATATGTCATATTCTAGGTTCTTCAAAGTAGCCACCTTTTGCTTTGATTACTGCTTTGGACACTCTTGGCATTCTCTTGATGAGCTTTAAGAGGTAGTCACCTGAAATGGTCTTCCAACAGTCTTGAAGGAGTTCCCAGAGATGCTTAGCACTTGTTGGCCCTTTTGCCTTCACTCTGCGGTCCAGCTCACCCCAAACCATCTCGATTGGGTTCAGGTCTGCTGACTGTGGAGGCCAGGTCATCTGGCGCAGCACCCCATCACTCTCCTTCATGGTCAAATAGCCCTTACTTTCAAAGTTTTCCCAATTTTTAGGCTGACTGACTGACCTTCATTTCTTAAAGTAATGATGGCCACTGGTTTTTCTTTACTTAGTTGCTTTTTTCTTGCCATAATACAAATTCTAACAGTCTATTCAGTAGGACTATCAGCTGTGTATCCACCTGACTTCTCCTCAACGCAACTGATGGTCCCAACCCCATTTATAAGGCAAGAAATCCCACTTATTAAACCTGACAGGGCACACCTGTGAAGTGAAAACCCTTTCAGGGGACTACCTCTTGAAGCTCATCAAGAGAATGCCAAGAGTGTGCAAAGCAGTAATCAAAGCAAAAGGTGGCTACTTTGAAGAACCTAGAATATGACATATTTTCAGTTGTTTCACACTTGTTTGTTATGTATATAATTCCACATGTGTTAATTCATAGTTTTGATGCCTTCAGTGTGAATCTACAATTTTCATAGTCATGAAAATAAAGAAAACTCTTTGAATGAAAAGGTGTGTCCAAACTTTTGGTCTGTACTGTATATATATATATATATATAATCAATGAAAAAGACCGGCACTCGCTGTTGATAATTCTTTCTTTGTATTTATTCAGTCACATGTACAGGCAATAAGTGACGCGTGCGTTTCGGTGCTGCCGCACCTTCCTCAGGGATAAGTCTGAGGAAGGTGCGGCAGCACCGAAACGCACGCGTCACTTATTGCCTGTACATGTGACTGAATAAATACAAAGAAAGAATTATCAACAGCGAGTGCCGGTCTTTTTCATTGATTCTACATTGGGACGCCATCCCATAGACTCGTGCACCGTGACCATATACAGCAGTGCCGACCTGTGATTATTATATTATATATATATATATATATATATTTACACTACATGATGTCACTGTCCTGGAGATACCAAATTTGTATTGTATAGAGTGCATTGCAATATATAGGTTCTAATAAAGGGATATTCCAGTTATAAGAAGTTAGCCCTTATCCACAGGATAGGGGATGAATATTACTGTAGATCAGTGGGGGTCTCAACGCTGGGACCCCCCACAATCATGATAATGGTGGCACTGCGCACACTGCTGCTCCATTCATCTCTATGGGACTGCCAGAGATAGCTAAATACTATTCAAGCACTATTGGGGATACGAGGCCAGTAGTCAGACCCCCACCAATCTAATAGTTATGCCCTGTTCTTCGGACAGGAGATATCTGGAATACTCCTTTAAATTAAATATACTTTAATTTAAAAAAAATATAGCTTTCTGTCATATTTTTATATTCCTTCGGTTGACATCATGCAGCCAAGAGAAGTTGCCAAGATGGTCTTAATGGAGAAAAGGAGAAGATAGAATGACTCCAGTCTGATACATCCCTAGTTAGTCATTGGGTTTCATTGTTGTGTATCATGCATCACGTCATTCTTGCATTCATAGGATATTACTGTTATGTAGAAAAATATTGAAATCACACATACTGTATATATTGGGCCAATCCTATAGATGTTGTAAAATTGGGGGGGGGGGGGGTACACGTTTACTTATCTATTTACACCATTTACACTGTGGCTCAGGCTGGACGATAAATTTGGGGCATGGCGAGACTATTTTACAACAGAATTGTGGCGCAAAACGTTGCGTCTTATGTCTATTTGGTGAGCCATACCATTTTTTTGGGTGCTAGGTGCAGATACTTTGTCTACAGCTAGACGCACCAAATTGTTCTGTTTATTCCACAGGAATAGTTTTCCATTTCACGTTGCATGAATATTTTTGTCATCCAAGTAGGGGAACCTGTTAAAAATGTTGAATCCCACCTCTGTTTCTTCCTGCCTTACTAAGCTGCGCTGGGACTAACAAATGGTCATGCACGGTGGCTCAGTGGTTAGCACTGTTACCTTGCAGCGCTGGGGTCCTTTGTTCGAATCCGACCAAGGGCAACATCTGCATGGAGTTTGTATGTTCTCCCTGTGTTTTGCGTAAGTTTCCTTCGGGTACTCTGGTTTCCTCCCACACTCCAAAGACATACTGATAGGGACCTTAGATTGTGAGCTCCATTGGGGACAGTTTGATGATAATGTCTGTAAAGCGCTGCGGAATATAGTAGCGCTATATAAAACGCATAAAATAAAATAAATAATACTCTTGGCCCAGTAGCATTAAGACAGAAAAGTAGGCAAGCGGCTTTAGACTGTCAGCAGTGTTCTGCAGAGTCACTCCTGGCTGTATGGACAGGTAACGGTCTCCTTTCCTGGGGGACAGTAAGTGACACTGTAAAGAACAGTACTCGCCCAGCATCTCACACACATCTATGTGGGCCCCAATGCAGTCCTGATATTATGGGATTTCAAGACTTATGCTCATGACCAAAGCGTCCATTTGCGCAAGCATGCATATCCATAACATTCACAGAGGGCTCATGCACACATCCGTAAGTGTTTAGCAGTCCGTAAAACACGGATCCTGGCCAAGTGCATGCTGCCATTTTTTCCACATTCCTCCAGAAATGTCATAGTCCGCCAAATGGACAAGAATAGGACATGTTTTTTGTCTTATTTGCAGGGCCGTGTAACAGACGTCCAGATGAGGACAGCACACGGTGCGCTCTCCGCATCTTTTGCAGCCCCATTGAAATGAATAGGTCCGGATACGACCAGCAAAAATTACGGATCACATGAAGACAGAAGCTATGGCCGCGTGCATGAGTATAGGAGAGTGGGGGAGGTAATGTGCACAAATCTCAGATGGGATTTTGTGAAGCTGCAACGTCTAATGACAAAGAAAAGCTTTTAAGAATTAAAAAGAAATGCCCTGAAGCCAGTAGTGTTATCCATCCACAATGCAGGCTGCTCCACAGTTCATTCATTAAATATCAGCCATTAAAGAGCTGCCCCGACACCGGAACATGGCGCTATGATGAATACACCGCCAGAAGATTGTGATGAAGCCACAGTTCATCTCACCCAGAAAAAGCTGTCAGATATTCAGATGGTTCAAACAAAAGCACAGAGAAGGGGCAGTGTCCCTGCTGGCTGACAACCTAGGAATAGAATGTTCTCAGTACAGCGTATGGAGACACGCCAAAGCGGAATTGTATCTTGTAACCTCGGTGATCATGAAACATTAGCACATTACAGGAGCTGAACACTGGCCATGATAAATGCCACTTAAAGTATCGTCTATCCAAGATTTTGTTTACTTCCACAAATAGGAACTCCTATACAGGTAGACCCATATTTACCGTACCATCACACCTTCTGTATTATCTGTAAATCATATCCATATTTATATACTACATTGTGCATACCAGAGCTGGTCAAATACCCTGAGCCAGGCATAGAACGTGCGAGAGTGAATCTAGATCGCACATCCTCAATGCTATGCTTTTGACTGTTTTACAGCATAATAAGACATGGCTTCTCAGCACTATTTATAATAAATATAGCCCTATGATATGCACTAAAAGGAGGCAACGGTATACAGTTTGATCAAAGAGCATAGGCCCACTTACCACGACAAGGTTGCCTCTTCAATTGGGGACCTACTCTAACTTTGGCGCGGTAAGTGGGCCTATGCTCTTTGATCAAACTGTATACCGATGCCTCCTTTTAGTGCATAGCATAGGGCTATATTTATTATAAATTCTGCTGAGAAGCCATGTCTGATTATGCTGTAAAACAGTTGTCATATCAAAAGCATAGCATTGAGGATGTGCAATCTACAGTAGATTCACTCTCACATTATATATACCCTGAGCCAGGCAGCCAAGGCACTTAGGGGGGGAAGCATTAAAGGGGGCAGTCCAGGTTACAGATAGGTCATCAATATCAGATCGGCGCCCCGCCGATCAGCTGTTTGAAGAAGCTGTGGCTCTGTGTCCTTTTTAATGTTGTGCGTCACCTCCGCTGCAGCATTGGCGCAGTGTATGTACCGTTTCCCCTCCCCATTCACTTCAGTAGCTGTAATTGCACTGCGCGGCCACTACAAGGACAGCTGCAGGTAAATACTGAAGAGGGCACAACGCTAGCATGACCAGTGTGGCTCCTTCAAACAGCTGGTCAGCGGGGAGGTCAAAATTCAGACCCACTCAAGGATGGACTGGGAACTTAAAGTGGCCCTGGAGGAAAAAAAACAAAACTAAAAAGAGGCCCCATGCTATAGGCATGTCCCAAATTGACAGAAGCAGGGCTGTGGAGTCTGTAGATAAATGCTCCGACTCCAACTCCTCCGTTTTTGGTACTTCCGACTCCTCTGTATTTAATATGCAAATGTATTTTATACATTCCTTGAAGGAAAGAAAGGCAACATACATGTCATTACCACAGAACTACTGGCTAGGAAGCTGCTGCCTTCTCCTTTGTGTGCTGATCTTCTGCTGAAGATAGGGCAGTGGTGGGATCCAGGAAGGGGCATTTATTGTAAAACATGATTTCCCTAGTAGAATCCCATAGTCATGTTTAAAGTTTAAGCTAACAATCTGAGTTTAAAAGTTTTTATAGCCTTAGCTGAATGACAGCAGTTTTTCAAATGGTTTACAGCTTCAGTCTTGAACTATTGACTACCCATTCCTATCACTTATACAAGTGTCTCTAGTCCTGCAAAAAACATATTTACAGTTATCAGTGAGAGGCTAGGTTAACCATTTTTCGCAAAAGTGGGGGAAAAATAGCAGTGCGTCTTATGGGGCGAATGCTGCGACCGTCCGGTGAATAGGCTGAGAGGGAGGAGGGGTTGGGGGCCGGTGTCTGTTTCTGTAATGGCAGCGGGGCCCGATGCAGTCACTGTATTCTACTACACCGGGCCCCGCTCACTGTAGTATACGGTAATCATATCTAACTTGTGGGTATTGTTAAAGTATTCCAATCATCTTAAATCTAGCGCTGTACTACTTACTAATAACTTCTTGGCAGTCAGGAGGCCGGGCAGGCGCTCGTAGCGTAGCTCACTAGGTCACGCGCCTGCTCCGCCCACTTTATGAATGAAGCAGGCACCGGGCCCCGCTGCCATTACAGAAACAGATGCCGGTCCCCATTTACTACACAGGGACACTGTTATGGGGGGGGGATCTGTGGATGACACATAAGATAAGATGCTATATATGTGTTATCCACAGATGCCCCCATAACAGTGCAATCCACAGATGCCCCCACAATGATCCCCCATAACAGTGCCATCCACAGATGCCCCCATAACAGTGCCTTCCACAGACCACCATTAGTTCAAAACCCACCAAAAGCACACCTTCAAAATATTTTTTTTCTTATTTTCCTCCTCAAAAACCTAGGTGCGTCCTATAAAAAATACGGTAATTAATTATAACTTTTTGTGAATTGGGACATTTAAGCTTTTTTTTATTTTTTATTCCAATTTAAATCTAGTAGGAGTCTGAGTCGGTTAATTTTTTGCCGACTCCTGGTACCCAAAATTGCCTCCGACTCCACAGCCCTGGACAGAAGGCAGGTCAACTCAAGTAATACTGTAGTGCAGCACAAAATACCACGGGAATCACGCTCCGTCGAGAGAGGGATCGCGCAGTCTGGACTACAGAAGCGCGCGGTGTTATCATGATTGATAATGCTGTGTGGCTCTGCCTGACTTTTCTGTAATGGAATCAGTGAAACAAAGCGGTCAGTATGATTCCGTTACAAAAAGGTCAGGCAGAGTCACACAGCATTATTAATCATGATAATGGCCTTGCGCTTCTATAGTCCAGACTGCACGATCCCTCTCTCAAAGAGTGCGCAATTCCCACTAGGGACACGCTCATGTGAAAAAGCCCTTTGCTTTTTGCTGCAGGCAACCATCTTGTTGGGTTTTTAACTACTATTGTTCATGAAAGTTAGTTTCTGGGCCATAAAGCAACACATATACTGACTCGTGGAGTGGTCTAACAGCCTACCACAGGATACAATACCTGATGTATCTGCTCATACACACATTCACTCTATGGGACAAAACATATCCTAGAAGGTTCACAACATTCTTCTAAAGCCGAAATGATGAACTGAACAGCTCATCGCTCCTGGTATCCTACAGGTGTCTTGTCTGTTTCTGGGCAGTATGTTGAGTTAGGTACCAAGAGAAGACCAGAATCTGAAGACCTAGGTTTCCAGCTTACACTGATATAAATACATATAAAACGTATTTCTCATGATAAAGGGGTCAGCTCTGAACCCAGACATAACCTCTTCTTCACTCACAATGTCCGAGTGGACCATCAGGGCATTTCTTGCTCCGATGCTCCCCCTTGCAAGGTCTGTTTACATCCTCACTATTCTAGGGAGAGGCTTCTGCCTAGCACTTATCCTGGTGACATCACTGGCAAAAACAGGGAGGCCTATACCGCTGCTCCAGGCACTAAAACAGCCTAGGCCAGCACTATAAACCACCCATTTGTGCTGATGATGTCACCGGGATCACCGTTAGGCGTCAGTTTCCCCCTAGCATACTCATGTGAAGCCCGGTACGTCACCAGCAGTGCAAGGAGAAGCCTTGGAGCATGAAATGATCCGCTGCTCCACTCAGACATGCTAAGAGAGTGAACCCAGACAACCCCTTTAAAAGCATGATAAAATTAAAACTTCTTGATGTTTTTATCATCCAGATTTTTTTTTCTAAAGTGTATATATAGCATACTGGATTTCCTTTAGTTAAAAAAATATTAAAAATTTAAAAAAATATCAGGGTTTGCACCTTTGTAATATAAAAGGGTGTCATCACCCATGCACTAGAGTCACAGAAACTGCACCTGTATTTCAGTCTGTAACGAGTGTAGCACGACAATTAGCAGTAATCCAGATGCCGTTTTTATGGCTCAGCGCCAATCGTAATATGTAGTATTCATACTTAGTAATAGACTGCATTCACACAATCGGAGAAGTATAAAGTAAAAAAATGCCAATTCTGGCTAAAGAACATGTATTCAGAAACTGCACCAAAACTAAACTGGGTAAAATATTTGGTAGATTTAGCCAAGCGAGCTTTGACATTGGGACCTCAGTGATAAATGGCTTATCCTGTCACACATGAAAATTCTGGGACTAAGGGCTGAATTACACTGGCCGAGGGTCAGCCATATTATCGCTACAAAGCAAATAATGGGGACAAGCAATGACATTAGCGATCGCTCTTCCCATACTGTGGAGGAGATCGCTGCATGAAATAGCAGCGGTCTCCTTCACCGATGAACAGGCACTTCCCTACTTACAATCATAAGTGTAATACAGGGAAAGTGCGTGGAAACAAGTGACTGGAAACAAACTGTAGATATTACCAGTGGGGTACCACAGGGGGCTGTATTAAGCCTTTTTAATGTTTATGAATGACCTTTAAGAGGGCTTACATTGTCTATACTTGCAGAGGATATTCAGCTATGTAAGGTAATCAACACACAAAAAGAATAGATTACAGAGCTGGAGGCTTGGGCGGAGTGAATTAAAATCATTGTGGATAAATGTAAAGTCATACACTTGTACCAAGGAAACAAAATGTACAACCATTTACTCTATAGTAAAACACTGGGTAGAATTGCTACTGAAAAAGACTTGTATTGGTGGACAGTAAACTGAACATTAGAAACCAGTACAAGGAAAATAATTAGATGCATTAAAAGGAACATGGATACCACACAAAATATTGGGGAGATTTATACCATACACTGGCAATTTACGCCAGGCTATGAAAACCCCTGAGCTGCTGGAGAACACACCTAAATTAGGATGAGGCGCGCACACTGTCATAAATGAGGGGTATCCTTCCGGTAGTCCGGGCATCTAAAGTGAAGTTTACACCAGCCTGGAGTCTGCATAGATTTTAGTCTTTTTACACCAGAAAACTAGTGTAAAAGATAAATGCCAGGCCCCACAGGAAAGTGGCAAGGGCAGCACAGAAATGCCACTTGTGTCTAAAGCTAGGCACAATTGCGTTTAAAAAGTCAAACCTTTTTTTATGGCAGAAAACTGGCGTGGGCAGGGTGGAAGGAATGATTAATCCCCCCCATTGTGTCCAAGGTTGGACATGTGTATAAGAAGGATATCAGTGGATCTAGAGTAGGTAGAGAAGAGGGTGACCAAGGTAACTAAAGGAATGGGTGGTACCAAGACCGGTTATCGAACTTGGTGTTATTCAGTTTGGAAAGAGGATGGCTTATAGGTGATCCAACTACAAAATACATGGACAGTACAAAGATCATTCTGATCTCTTTAAACCTGGGCCTGTAACCACGACAAGAGGGAATCCTCTACATGTAGAGAACAGACGGGTTCACCATCAACGCAGGCGGAGATTCTTTACTGTACGAGCAGAGACACTGGAGCTCTCTAACAGATGTTGTGGTGGTCAATTTATTGAAGAGAGGCCTGCATGCCCTTCTTGAAAGTAATACCACAAGTTATGAGTACTAGATTTCTGATGGAGACCTTGATAAAAGGATTTATTCTGATTCATATCAGTCTGGAAAAAAAAAAATCTTCTAGGGCTACTGGCCATCACCTCATATGGGTTTTATTTTTCTTTGGATTAACACAGTAGGATTATAGGTTGGACTTGATAGACTATCAACTTTGTCAGAAAGTAACACACAAAACCACAATGACCCATATTCTACTGCCCATAATCTGAGGCAGGACTGTACACAGAGGGTCATTTATCAAGACTGGCCTTTTAGACGCCCGTCTTAAAGGGGTTGTCTCCTCATGGACAATGGTGGCATATCGCTAGGATATGCACCCATCGTCTTATAGGTGAGAGTTCCACACCTATATCGAGAACAGAGCCCCACACGTGAAGGAGAGCGCACTGCGCATGAGCAGCCACCCTCCATTAATTTTCTATGGGGCAGGCGAAAATAGCACAGTAGGCTCCCATTCACTTCTATGGGGAGCCGGCTTGGTGGTGGTGGCCAGTCCAGAGTCCTCCAGCCACCACCTTGCAGGGCTCTGTTCTCTATATAGGTTCGGGTCCCAACGGTGGGACCCACACCTATAAGACAATAGGGGGCATATTTTAGCAATATGCCCCCATTGTCCATGATGAGACAACCCCTTTAAGTCCTTTATCTGGTGGTGGATCCACTGAAGTTATGAAGAAGCGCTGGCCTCTACATAACTTTGGCGTATCCAGCACCAGTCTCAATGTAAGCTAGCTGGCTAACATTGACCATTTTCTACGTCTAAAACAGGCATAGAAAATGATAAACTACGACGGGCCTAGTGGCTCGTCCCCTTCCCGGCCAACTAGTCTAGACCTGGCGTGAGCGGGGATAAGTCACAGATTGCGGGGATACTAACCATTGCCCCTTATTGTACACCTGAAATAAACCTAATATAGGCATATGTCAGCATAATAGATGACCCTTATAGTATATTACCAATGCTGCCTGACCATCATTATAGTGATATTACACTCACAGGAAAGCCAATCATACAATTTTGCTACTGAAAAACTAATTAGTCTAAATATACGTCAAACATACACAGAAAACGTAGTAGTTTAGAATTTTTGAAGATACAGTCATACACAGATCATAAATATGGCAGTGTAATCCATACATCATGCTACAAGTTCACATGGCACTGTGCCATGAGCCCTATGGTTGAGGCTACATATACTTTAGCATAAACAGAAAGTTTACAGGAACATCAAAAGCATAGCCTACCGACCACAACTACTCCCGTATACGAGCCCCTGCCAACCTACCAGATGTGCAGCAAGAAAAAAATTACAATGCAATAAGATATTTTTATTGTATTTAATACAAGTGAAATTAATAGGTCTTAACTGTTATAAAGTAACAATGAATAAATAATAATGCTTGAAGATTCTTGTCTACAATTACGTAACACTGGCGAGTATTCTGAATACCTAAAAAGAAATCCAGTGACATTTAGACAAATGTCCATAAAAATGATGCTGTCTTTTCTTCCCTTGTATGAAATTGTTCAAGTATAAAAACCCATTACAGTGTAAAATATCCATGTTTAAGTTGAGAATAAAAATTGCCAAGTATTGCAGTTTTACAAGTCTTCATATAAAGCAGCACTTTTTCTTCTAGTAAAGAGGAAAAGGGGGAAGGGGAAAAAAAAAAAAAAAAGGACCATCTTCTACATACAAATGAAATGTATAATATACTGCTTGAAGAGGTCTTCATTTTAAAGAAAGGGAGGAAAAAGAAAAGAGCAAGTCTACTACTTGTCATGTAAAATCCTAAAGTGTTAAAGTAGGGATAGTCTTACACAGTGCACATTCAGAATTAAATAAATCCAAGTCAACATTTCAGTTGAATAGATTAATATTTACTACATCTAAACTTACTTAAATAATTTATACCATGAGATGAATACATCATTTCTCTGCCGCACCTAAAGTTCCCTTCTTTAGAGGGCGCCATAGTAAAACTATCAAAATAAATAAATACGCTTTCTTCTTTCAATGAACATTACAGTTAAGGCACAGTACAAGTCGTCGTGGTTAACCCTTAAAGAACCGCCAAGGAAAAAAAAAAAAAAAAAAAGTTGTATAAACCGACTGATAAATACTTTTTTTTTTACTTAAATACTTTCAGTGGTCCCTTACGATCCATAAGGGACCATGTGTCTTCTTTGCGATAAAAAAAAAAAAAAAAGTCTTAAAGGGTTAACCTCTGCAAGTATCTCCCTGTTGTCATTCACAAGCTATGAATAGGTGTCATAAAATACAAGACTGGTGGTGGTAAAGGGGGCTGATCCCATTTCAGAATCAGAATAGCTGACACCAGCAGTTAAGAGTTTCCCAAAAGCGAAACAGGATGGGGAGAGGGATTAGAATGTGACAAGCTCATCAGATAAGCACAAGTGATGTGTTCTCTCCAGAACGCTCTGTGGTATTGATTGTCTGTACAGCTGTTGTGGCCGTTAATTCCACATCGCTTGCTCCATAGTTCCACTTATAGAGAGAGGACAGTTGAGAAAATCGCTTTGGTGCCCATCCGTCATGTGACCGGTAGGCCTTGAGCCTCCAACACGTCGATGCGAAACGCAGGTCTCTCGCCCGTGCACAGCGCGATAGGTCAGCTTGTGCTTTGAGCGTTTTCACTTTGTACAGGCTACATTTTGCTGTTTGGTATTTCCCTGGATTAAACGCATCGTAAAAGGAAGGAAAAGAAAAAAATAAAGTTCTCTCAGATTAGTAAAAGGCAGTTTCTTTCCCTGATGTAAAAATAAATTCTGTATAGTATATGAATCATGACTTATTTTCTCAAGGAAAAAATATTAACTTAATCAAAAAGGAGTTACTGAATATGCCTGAAACGCACCTTCCATGATCTCCTAATACAACTTGGATGCCTACTACAAAAAGAAGTTGCAACCATTTTCTCTGTCCAAAAAGCAGTTTGTTTCTCCTTAAAGCCACTTAGCCTAATTTGATATGGTCTCACTTAGAAACTGGAAGGCAGAAAATAAGAAAAATATAGATAGATATGATTGAGATCTTCTTCAAAAGTCTAAGTGCTACTGCATGCGGTCAGCCTGCAGCTGTTGTGGTTGGTACTGGCCAAAAGCCGCCGCAGCGGCTGCAGCAGTTCCTGGGGCTGCAGCAGTGAGCGGCGGCTGAACTGCGTAGCCGTAACCTGCAGTGATGTATCCGGTGGCAGCTGGTGAGGCTGCATATGGGTATTGATCATAGGCGGCAGCAGCAGCGGCGGCGGCAGCGGAGTATTGGGCGTAGGCGGCTCCAGTGTAGTCGATGTATGGACTTGTAGATGCAGCAGCAGTGGCGGTTGTGGGTTGGACGTGTGGGATTACAACTCCTGGCTGCATAAAAGCATGAGGGTATACATAATGTGCAGGAATCCTAAGGAAGTGAAAAAAAATAAAAATAAATTGACATTTAATAAAGGAAGATTATTAAAGACCGTACACCTGTAGTTTTGTGTTCAGTTATCCCAAAATCAAAATTTAGTGGTTATTATGTGCATAGGGTTGCCACAATAGAAATAACGGGATATAGAACTAGCAAAGATGATGCACGAGAAGTGGGAACGTGGTTTAAAATGTTACATTTTATCCCAGAAGTTCTACCACTTAAACCTGATATTCCAATGGCATCCATTTGATGGAAAAGATCCCGGCAAAATGGTTGTAAGTTCACATCATAAAGTTTAGTTTTATGATGTTTTCATATAATTTCACCTGAATGTCAATTTCATAATAAATATAATTATCGTGGCAACCCTGCAAGTACTCTGCAGACTCAGCACACATTAATCTCCGCAACCTTAGTCACCCTCACAAGGAAAAAATAAAATAAAAAACACCTTAAAAATAAACAAAAACCAAAACATACGCAGGCGACAAAAGAACTTAAGTGGTGGAATACACAGCAGAGTCACACAAAAGAGTGCAGAAACTTGTTCCAATGCCGTAGTGTTGAAGCTTTTCAGATGCTATGCCACACTCCATAGCATGAGATCTCAAATGTGTGCATCACACTGTTACAAGGATGGAAAGTCAAAACGGTTTAAATACCCATCTACTAAACTCCCAGTTTCGAGTCAGCTGGATTACTTCTCATTCAGACAAAGAAAAAGTATTTGTGAGGGATCTAAGGAAACCTAGGGTTAGACAAAAACACCCATGTAGTTCAATGCATCGATGACTGGAAAGATCTTCCTGGCTGATCATTTATCTATGCCTAATTGAGTGTTTTTTACCCTAAACAGATGCCCCACATAATTTCCAATACACCCGATACTTGCTAAACCTTAAAGGGGTTGTCCAATACCTTAAACTACCCTCTAATATTCAGGGACCCCCCACATTGAAAATACTTACCCTGCTCTCTGCACCGCTGCTGCAGCTTCTCCCCATGTGCCTATGAAAACATCCGGTGTCAGGAAGGGGGGCAGGGACAAGCCTTCCGAGCATCGCAGGTGAGGGAGGCTAGTCCCCGTCTGCCATTGGCTGTTCCACCCCCCCCCCCCCCCCCCCACACCCCACATGTTTTCATCAGCGCACGGGGAGAAGCTGCAGCGGCAGTGCGGGGACCGGGGTATATTTCCTGGGAGGAGCCTGGCACATGGGGGGCAGTTTATGGTATTGGATAACCCCTTTAAGCTCAAGAACAGCAAAGAGAAAATGAGCAAAGAGCACATGAAATGACATATGACGTTTTTTCATGCCCAAACCATAGCCCCCTTTTAGGGAGCATTCACAATTCTGTGTCAGTTTTGCAGACCGCAAACTGCAGAGCTGCAAAACACAGACACCGACCATATGCACCGCGCATCTTGGCGCGGACCCATCGTGACGCGGCCAAAGACAAGACATGTCATATCTTTTGAGGCGCAACCGCACAGACTCGGAACGGCTTCTGCGCAAATTACAAGTCTGTGCAGCCGCGCCGCAAAGATACGACATATCCTTTTTTTGGCCTTATAATGCGGATGGTGGACCCAGTGAAGTCAACGGCTCTGCACCGCAATGTAGGGTGCACACGGCAGGTGTCAGTGTTTTGCAGATCTGCAGTTTGCGGTCCACAGTTGGACATGGCCAAGTGAATGCACCCTTAAACTGTAGAAGTTAGTGGTTGTGTAATATAGAGGATGGCCAATCTAAGAATATGTCCATAGAGGATATGCATGCGGTTTTACAGTACCAGCAAAGTGGATAAGAATTTAAGAAATCTCACCTACATACTTCAAACATCCACATGAAGCAAATTTGGGTTTTAACACAGGTTTGTTATGGATTTTTCTACAGCAAATTAGGCCCTGTGTGGACGTACCCTAAAAAGGTGTTTATTGCATTATGTCAATCATGTTAAAAAAAATGGAAAGGCTAACAGATGCTATAGTGTTAGGGCTCATGCACACAACCATATGTATTTTGCGGTCCTAAAGAAAATTAAAAAAAACACACTACAAGAAATACGTTTGTGTATATGAGCCCTTAAGGGAGGTAGGTCTAGCTCTGCTGAATGTAATGATACCTCCCACTTAGTGATCCATTCTTCAGAAAAATTGGCTAACCTTTAAAAGGAAATGTGTTACCAAAACGTATCCGCCGGTTAAAAATCAGATAGTAGCACATATCCTTTTTTTCTAATCTGTTTTTATTTTCCGACTGTAGATTCTTTTAAATCCATTTCCTGAACATGATTATGGTGGACGGGCACCTTGCCTTAACAGCATTTAGAAAGCATAAAAAAAAAAAAGTTTTACGGCACCCCCCATGGTCCATGATGGTGCACAATGGTCAGGAGCTGATCTCCTTGACTTCTGGGGGGGGGGGGGGGGGGAAGGGGGGACAGTTTTCTGGGCATGCTCTGACCTGCGCAGAGGTCATTGTACAAGGAAGAATAGATCGGCTCTGACAATCGCCTATTGTGAATGGTGGATCCTGTCTTATCTATACATAGAGGCAGGATTAGAATGAGTTAACCACAGTAGAGTGATCTGTATAGACCTTGAAGTCGCGCCAATTATTAGACATAGTGGCCAGTGTGGAAACTGCAGGATTTTTGCTTTTGTTTAAATATATGGAAAATTTTAATCCAAAATATCAAACAAAGTGATTAAAAACAGCAGGTCATTCTGATGACACGTTCCCTTTAAGTATTGTAGTTAGACTGATCAAATAAAATGAGCCTGGCAGCCGTAATAACTGTGCCAGAAACACACACTTCATAGCCCTCCCACAAATACTTTGTAGTCTGTCCCATTAAGCAAGATACATGCCGTAATTCTACTGAAAGTAATCATCTTTATACTTTGTTCCTAACTTCAATGTCAGTCTCATAGGAATGAATAAAGAATCTGACTTCCAGTCCAGACATAAGACGCTGTGTCAGTTGAAGAGGCAGAGTGTTGGTCACACGTCACAGCCGAGGAACAGAAGGGAGGTTGTAACTCAAATACAGTCACTGGTAAGGTTACCTTCACTGCAATTTACATCATGGACTTTTCTAAAGGGCCAGTGAATAAAATGGTTTGTGGCAACGTGGAGAGCCAGGTAACCTTTTATGTGGTCTATGTATGGCTTGTAATTAGTGTTGAGCGAAGAGAGCTTCAGGTGAAGCTTTGTTCAAAACTTCGGAATAATGCTGTACGGAGATCCGTATGGGCGGAAATGAGCCGAAGCAAGTTATTCCCAATATCGTCCGTGACTTCGTTAAATTTTTAAAGTGTAAAACCACTTTAAAATTTGAAACCAAACTGAAAAGTTCAGTTTTAAATTTTAAAGTGGTTTTCCACTTTAAAAAAAATCAACTAAAGAAGTTATTCAACGAAGTCACACGCGACTTCGTGAATAACTTACTTCGGCTCATTGTAATACTGTACGGAGACGGATCTCTGTATAGTATTCTGATGTTCTGAACGAAGCGACATCAGATGAAGCATCAGATGCCCGCTTTGCTCAACACTACTTGCAATCAATACCCATTTGTCAACAGTAAAGGCTTAAGAGATCAACTAATTACATGAACTGGCCTATATGTACTTGTGGGTTGCCATGTTGGACAAAAACGGGCAGGTGAAATCCCTCATACTAGTAGTGTTATTTGCCATCAGCAGGCGATTTTTAAGAAGTCAGTTCCATGTATTGCTAAAGTATTCCATAAAACAGAAGGATGGGCCAGTTGATGGCAATCTGCATTCATACTACAGTTTCAGGCAGGGATTTCCACTCTGTAAATATTAACTTTATGATGGAGCGGTGAGAACGGCGGCACAGGTATTGCATGCTGCCAGTCAGGCTTGCAAACAAGCCTAATGTTGCCATGCCCCACACAGCAATGTACCCGAGATGGAGTTACTCCAAGCTTAACCCTTACATCCCAGAAGCAAATCTCAGTGAAGAGAGGCTGATTACAGGGTTCTCTTTATACTAGGCACTTTGGGATGTCCTACATACTTCACCTAACGCCTCTGCCACTCTCCGTGACTGACAGGGTGGGCTGCATTAGGACTATTTTGGAACTGACATACGAGAAGGGGCTAGCAGTGCAAGATGTCTTTATATGGCCAACGTGAACACTGACCCATCATGAAGGTCAAGCATGTCATCTAGATAAGAGTTAGGGAGGGAAGGGTCTGTGTTTGCTTGTAAACTGGCCAAGGAAGAACAAAACCCCACAGTATCCACAACTTATAGCAGTGCATTAGATTAGAAAGGATACAAAATGTGTCAACTAAATTTATGTGATGTTCTAAATTCAGTTAAAAAGCAGCTTTCAAAGGCAGACTGGGTGGCAAAGTCCAAGCTACAATAACAAGAAAAACAAAACAAAAAACGTAGAAAGGGTATTTGTGTCACAAGAATCTAAGGTAGTCGGATCCAACAGGGGGATCAGGCTACTGGAGCTCACTGTATCCGACACTGCGGGACAGGACCGTGTACCTCCAGATCCCCATAATTGCTGGGTTTCAGCCGGACAAATACCAATGCATGCAGCGCTCTGTCCAGTCAACTAAGAACGCAGCCCAAGTCTTAAGAGCCATTCATACATTTACTTTTAATGTTTCCCAAAACTACCCTGTATACCAGCCACTAACCGAGGAATATGGTTTAACTGTCAAATGTCACAAGCAGTTGGTTAAAATTGGAGTCCTATGCAACAACACTTCATTCTCTTCAATGCTGGACAATGTTCACCTTGTGGCAAACATCCCATTGGCACAATAACCAGTCAGGAAGTTTCGATACCAATTGTCAGACTGCAACTTTAAAAGAGTATCAATCAAGCCAACAGTAAACATGACCCCACAAATAAAAGTGCCATATAGAACGGGGGATGAATACCAGCTATGGGATATCGGAGTTGATTATTTTAGATTAGTTTGGAGCTATTGTAAAAAATTTTAAATAAAAATAAAAACACAATACTAAGAATACAGCTATGAACTGAAACTTTTAAGACAAAAAGAAAAATAGAAAGAAAAGACATTAGAAAGCCCAGCTTGAACACATGGTTAATCGGAGAACCAAACAAAGAAAAAAAATTGTGGAGCATGCAAGCTGAAAAGGTCAAAGTAACGTCACAGCAAAAAGTAAATAAAAACAAAAGAAAAATCAAAATCACTACAGTATACGGTTAAAAAAGGGTAACACGCTGCAAGGAGGGCCCTGTGCTCCCCATAGCAAAGTCAACACTCCTCAACAAAATAAACACAAGTCAAGGCTCCCTCCCAGCCCCAAACAGCAGTGTTCACTAGGACTTAAAACAACAACAAAAATAAAAATAAAACAAACACACAGTTTAGCTGTGAAAACCACTTCATCGCTGTAATGGAAAAGGCACACAAATCTAGGAGCTAATAAAATAAAAACCAACCAACCAACATACATGCATCTTTAATCACCATTTAGCTTGGTTTCTACTGGTAACACAGATTAACTCCACATAGAACTATTCCATCTCTTATCATCAAATCCTTGCCATCAGTTATCTTAACTGTAAACGAGCCCTGTCAGATTAGAAAGAGATAGATAACATTGAGCAACACTGGAAATGAACACAAGGGGTCCAACGGCTGCCCCTCCACTGGAAAGGTGAGGAATAGTCTACGAGGAACCGGCCCATGGACATGGGGCTTTCCATGATGCCCTCAGAGATGGTTACATTTAGGAAAGTTACAGTTGACGAAGTATTACAGAGAGGCACTCGTCAATATGCGGCCGAGAGCGGCAGGATACGGGTGGGATCGGGCTTCAGACTGAAGTATGGTACCTAAAACGCTAACTGCATATTCTGCTATATGTGACCTTCACAGACTCTACAGATCGTACGTGGTGCCGTCACTTCACTAGACATGCTAGACTTACCCAAAAGGCCTTTGTATAAGTGCTGGGTGAATCTGCTGGACCCCAAATGCAAAACCTGATGAAAAAAAAAAAAACAACAACATTTAAAAAAAAAATAATATGGTGAGCAAATAGCTTAGGGTACTTTCACACTAGCGTTATTCTTTTCCAGCATAGAGTTCTGTCCTAGGGGCTCAATACCGGAAAAGAACTGATCAGTTTTATCCTAATGCATTCTGAATGAGAGCAATCCGTTCAGGATGCATCAGGATGCCTTCAGTTCAGTATTTTAGACTTTTCAGGACGGAGATAATACCGCAGCATGCTACGGTTTTATCTCCGGGCAAAAATCCGGAACACTTGCCTGAATTTTCCATAGGAATGTATTAGTGCTGGATCCGGCATTCAAAATATCGGAATGCCGGATCTGTCCTTCCAGTCTGCGCAAAACAAAACAAAAAAGAAAAAAATATAAGAACAGTTTTTTCCGGATGACACCGGAAAGACTGATCCAGCATTTCAATGCATTTTTCTGACTGATCAGGATCCTGATCGGTCTTACTAATGCCATCAGTTGGCATACGTTTTGCTGGATCCGGCAGGCAGTTCCGGCGACGGAACTGCTTGCCGGATCACTCTGCCGCAAGTGTGAAAGTAGCCTTAGATACATCATGTAAATGCCAAACTCAAATCAGACCTGGCTGCATGATCCGGGGCTTGGCTCCCAGGTACGCGAGATTCACATTGGCTTTCCTCCCATCAATGATAGGATTGGGGTCTTTACAGGCTCTTTCCGCTGCGGCTCTGTCAGACATGGTGACCTGGAACACAGACAAGATGACGTCAATATAAAACCAGGGGCACAACATGGTCCTCTCCGCCTGTCACCTTGTCTCTGGGAAAGCCCTAATAGCTCATGCTAAGGGGCGCGCAGGCATGGCACTGCCAAAACGTACGGAAAGGAAAAATCTAAAAGATGCCGCCTAGGTGATCAGATTGTATGAACCTCAACAGGGAATCCGTAATCAGAGGGACTGCGTACAGACAAGACCAGTGAGACGGTTGGGCTTCGGCCACACGGGCCGGTTTCCTGCTGCAGTTTTGGAAGCCAAAACCAGGAGCGAATTAAGAGGAGAAGTTGTAGCCGTCCTTTATACTTTCTCTTCTTTTATCGTCCTCCCCAATTTCAACTGCCAAAACTGCATCAGGGAAGCTGACCCTGTGGCCGTACCCTTACAGAAAAAAAGTTATAGGAAAAACAGCTTTCAAGTGACGCCAGATCACCTGGACCGACCGGGTGACAGGGCTTCCAGAGAAGCAGCTGCCACACAACTGGTGCCCCTTATCTCAAAGCATAGGGTCAGACACACGAAGCACCACCTGTCAGATCCGGGTTATTTCCCCTGACAACCATCAGCTTGGGTGAGTGGGATAACAGTTTGCCCAGCTAGAGAGCCGGGCACCACTATGGCTGGGGGGGTAGCGCAGATGCCATGGTGGATCCATAAACACTGACTGCAGACAGGTAGGTCAGGACGTGCACAGGCCTGGCAGACAGCGCAGAAATGTATTGTCACAGCAGCTTGACTGGTGCCAGGACCTTTGTGTGTAGAAGGAAAGCACAAGACTGGCAGAGCTGGAGGGTGAAGGGAGCGCAGTGCCCATGTGCTGGAGGGGGTAGGAGGATGAAGCAAGGGCAGTGCCCAGGTGCCAGAGGTGGTAAGGGGGCAGGGAGTGCAGTGCCCATGTGCTGGAGGAGGCAGGGAGTGCAGTGCCCATATGCTGGAGGGGGGTAGGAGGAGGAAGCAAGGGCAGTGCCCTGGTGCCAGAAAGGGTGCATGGAGGGCAGTGCCCAGGTGCTGGAGGGGGTAGAGGGTGCATGGAGGGCAGTGCCCAGGTGCTGGAGGGGGTAAAGGGTGCATGGAGGGCAGTGCCCAGGTGCTGGAGGGGGTAAAGGGTGCATGGAGGGCAGTGCCCAGGTGCTGGAGGGGGTAAAGGGTGCATGGAGGGCAGTGCCCAGGTGCTGGAAGGGGTAGAGGGTGCAGGGAGGGCAGAGCCCAGGTGCTGGAGGGGGTAGAGGGTGCAGGGAGGGCAGAGCCCAGGTGCTGGTGGGGGTAGAGGGTGCAGGGAGGGCAGAGCCCAGGTGCTGGAGGGGGTAGAGGGTGCAGGGAGGGCAGAGCCCAGGTGCTGGAGGGGGTAGAGGGTGCAGGGAGGGCAGTGCCCAGGTGCTGGAGGGGGTAGAGGGTGCAGGGAGGGCAGTGCCCAGCTGCTGGAGGGGGTAGAGGGTGCAGAGCCCAGGTGCGGTAGGTGGGGAGCTGTGCTCCGTTTGCCCCGGGGCTCCGCTTCCATGCACCTGCTGGGTCACATGACCGCACCGCGCGCAGGTACACTATAAGGGGGAGCCCTGACCTCACACCACTTACAAAGCCATAGCCTCTGGACTTGCCGGTCTGCCTGTCCGTGATAACCACCGCCTCCTCTATGTCTCCGAACACCTCAAAGTACTTCCTGAGGCTGGAGTCCGTCGTGTGGTAGGGCAGCCCTCCGACGAAGATCTTGGTGTAGGTGGTATCTTTCTGGGTAGTGTGCATCTTGTGGGGGGGATGCCGCTGCTCTCAGGAGACGCTGAAACTCCTGCACGGCGGACAGGTGACCGAGAAATCCCGCCGCCGCCTACCGTGGCGACTCCCTCGGCTGTGAGCAGCAGTGCGGCTGGGAGGTAGATGGACGGGCGGTACAGGGCTCGCTGCCGCTGTGTGACGGGTCTGCAGCCGGCCGGCCCTGCTCTTACACACTGACTACCCCGCTCCCTGTTTGCTTTGCATTAAGAGCAACCGGCCGGGCTGGGAGCTCCTCCCATGGGATGGGCGTGGCCAGGCTGTCCCGCTCCCGCTCATTGGCTGCCCCTGCACCTGCTGCTCGGATCCCGGGCGGCAGCTGCTCACAACAGCTGGATCTGTGCACCCTGCACCCCGCTCTTTGTCTCCGGTTACCCGCAGCGCGTGTGCTGACCCCACGACCGCCAGACTCACCCTTGGCAGCACATACACAATAGCTGCTAACGGGGGGCCCAAATGTGTTTACCACACACGTCATGTGCGGTAAATACGCGTTACCTCAGCACAGGTCACCGGCTTCTCCCTCAGGTTATAGCATGGCGTGTAACTGTGCCCTGACGGATGAGAGTACCTCACAATGCACGCTCAAGGAGATGAAGTACCGCTAGGGGGCGCTTCTCAGTGTGCCCTACTCCCATGTGCACCCCTCTCACACTGACCACTCAGCGTATTCGCACTATTCAGTTTCTTCATAACTTTTAGGACCCCTCTATGGTCCCCGTGACCATGTTGCGGACCGCAAACAGTAGGTCCGCAATGCACGGCCACTGGCAGTGTGAATTCCGGACACAATGACTCAAATGGGTCCACGATCCACAAAATACGGCCAAAGATAGGACATGTGCTCTTTTGCGGGGCAGAGGCACGGACCTGAAAGGCCACAGAAGCGCTTCGTACTGCTTTCGTGGGATTCCGATCCATGCCTCCATTCTGGAAAAGATAGGACATGTCAAGTCAATAGGTCCGTACCTCAGTAAGGCGTTCACATGGCCAATGCCTGCGATTTGAGGTCCGCCACACGGGCAGGACGACCATACGGGCGCTTAAATAGGCCTTTAGGAGAGTTTTTTGGGGAGGTTTTTCAGCCAGACGTGGATTCAGAAAGAATATAAAGGAAGAACTTTATACTTTTTCCCGCTGGATCCACTTCTCGCTTTAGCTGAAAAACCTGCAGGAAAATCTTCCTCAAAACCTCCTTCAAAAAACTCAATGTGAACCTACCCTTAGGCCTCCTTCACATGAACGTTACACGGCCATTTTTAGAACCCATTGAAGTTTATGGAGCTTTTTTTTTTTTTTAATGGCCAGTGAATAGCGACTGTCAAAAAATAGAACATGTCCTATTTTTGGCCATTTTGACAGCCAGATGGACCCCACTGAAATCAATGGGACAATTTTTGACGGCCACTTAGACAGGAGTGCACCCTTCTAACAGCAATTGAAAATGGGTACGCTAGGGACAAAAATGGCCTTTTAGGGTTTAAAAAGAAAAAAATACGTCATCCATCTGCACACGTCAGGACACTCACTCCTCACCCAATACAGCAGGACCTGCGCTCCAGGCGGGATGATGTCACATGATCATGCTGGGAACACAGGTCCTGATGCCTACAGTGAAGAGTGGTTGAGGTGAGTAATTTTCTTTTAATGGCTGACGCTACTGGGAGCAGGCACCATTATATATATATATATATATATATATATATGAGGGCATATATGCTACTGGGGCACTATAGGAGGCCATTTATAATACTAGGCATTTAACATACTGGGGACACTATGGGGGGGTCATAATATACACTTAGGGCATTGCACGGGTTGGGATAAAAAAAAAAAGCCGTTAAAAATTACCATTAAGGCCTAATTCACACGTCATGATCAGTGATTATGAGCAGTGATGGCCAGTTCGCATTGTTCGCCCGCGAACATATGCGGGCTGCCATCTTTTTTCACAAGTCCGGCGAGGCACAGGTAAGCCCTTACCTGTGCGCGAGCCGGTCTGAAAACAAGTGCGGTCAGCGGGAGCAGGCAGTTCCGAGAACAGCCACCGGGGGCCTTCATCAGGCTGTTCTCGGAACTGCCTGCTCCCGGTGACCGCATTTGTTTTCAGACCGGCTCGCGGCACAGGTAAGGGCTTATATGTGCCTCGCCGGACTCGTGAAAAAAGATGGCAGCCCGCATATGTTCGCATGCGAACTGGCCATCACTGATTATAAGCCAAAACCAGGAGTGGAGCCTCCAGAGAGATGAGGTATAAGATCTGCACCTGTTCTGTGTTTAGAGCCGCACCAGGTTTTGGCTCTAAATCACAGATGGAAATAACTGACCAAACACTGACGTGTGAATGAGGCCTTAATGGTCATTTTTAATGGCCGTTAAAGACTGATGGAAAATGGATGCAAAACAGCCATTAAAAACAGATAGACGGCCAGAAAATGGATGCATATGTTCATTCAAAATGGTCACGAAAAACTGAGCGTAACAATGGTCTTGTGAATAGGACCAGTGATACTTCCATTAACCTCTCCACTACCAATGACCCAATCATTGTCATGTCTACAGATTTTATACTTAGGGGATTTGCACAACTTTCCTTATCTGTCTCAGACACCAAAATGTCTTGTCCCTTAGGCCTTATGCGCACAAACGTATTTTCATTCCGTGTCCGTTCCGTTTTTTTTGCGGACCATATACGGAACCATTCATTTCAATAGGTTCGCAAAAATAAAACGGAAGATACTCCGTGTGCATTCCATTTCCGTATTTCCGTTCCACAAAAAAATAGAACATGTCCTATTATTGTCTGCATTACAGACAAGGATAGGACTGTTCTATTAGGGGCCAGGTGTTCCGTTCCGCAAAAAATGGAATGCACACAGACGTCATCTGTATTTCTTGCGGGCCGCAAAATACATACGGTCGCGTGCATGAGGCCTTAGTGGGGATATTTCTGGGTCAGGTCCCTGGTGTGCAGTTGATTACTCCCCTTCCCAGGCTCCAGCACAGCTTGGTGTCCAGATCACTGGTCTACAACTAGATCTGAGAGCAGATAATGAGAGTGCAGGGATCCTACTGTACGGACAGCCAATAGTGACATCAGGTTCTGAGAGTGCAGGGATCTTACTGTACGGACAGCCAATAGTGACATCAGGTTCTGAGAGTGCAGGGATCCTACTGTATGGACAGCCAATAGTGACACCAGGTTCTGAGAGTGCAGGGATCTTACTGTACGGACAGCCAATAGTGACATCAGGTTCTGAGAGTGCAGGGATCCTACTGTATGGACAGCCAATAGTGACACCAGGTTCTGAGAGTGCAGGGATCCTACTGTACGGACAGCCAATAGTGACATCAGGTTGTGAGAGTGCAGGGATCCTACTGTACGGACAGCCAATAGTGACATCAGGTTCTGAGAGTGCAGGGATCCTGCTATACGGACAGCCAATAGTGACATCAGGTTCTGAGAGTGCAGGGATCCTACTGTACGGACAGCCAATAGTGACATCAGGTTCTGAGAGTGCAGGGATCCTGCTATACGGACAGCCAATAGTGACATCAGGTTCTGAGAGTGCAGGGATCCTACTGTACGGACAGCCAATAGTGACATCAGGTTCTGAGAGTGCAGGGATCCTGCTATACGGACAGCCAATAGTGACATCAGGTTCTGAGAGTGCAGGGATCCTGCTATACGGACAGCCAATAGTGACATCAGGTTCTGAGAGTGCAGGGATCCTACTGTACGGACAGCCAATAGTGACATCAGGTTCTGAGAGTGCAGGGATCCTACTGTACGGACAGCCAATAGTGACATCAGGTTCTGAGAGTGCAGGGATCCTGCTATACGGACAGCCAATAGTGACATCAGGTTCTGAGAGTGCAGGGATCCTACTGTACGCACAGCCAATAGTGACATCAGGTTCTGAGAGTGCAGGGATCCTGCTATACGGACAGCCAATAGTGACATCAAGTTCTGGGTTCTAAGAAGAGATGTAATTCCAATTACACTGCGTGCAGAATTATTAGGCAAATGAGTATTTTGACCACATCATCCTCTTTATGCATGTTGTCTTACTCCAAGCTCGAAAGCCTACTACCAATTAAGCATATTAGGTGATGTGCATCTCTGTAATGAGAAGGGGTGTGGTCTAATGACATCAAAACCCTATATTAGGTGTGCATAATTATTAGGCAACTTCCTTTCCTTTGGCAAAATGGGTCAAAAGAAGGACTTGACAGGCTCAGAAAAGTCAAAAATAGTGAGATATCTTGCAGAGGGATGCAGCACTCTTAAAATTGCAAAGCTTCTGAAGCGTGATCATCGAACAATCAAGCGTTTCATTCAAAATAGTCAACAGGGTTGCAAGAAGCGTGTGGAAAAACCAAGGCGCAAAATAACTGCCCATGAACTGAGAAAAGTCAAGCGTGCAGCTGCCAAGATGCCACTTGCCACCAGTTTGGCCATATTTCAGAGCTGCAACATCACTGGAGTGCCCAAAAGTACAAGGTGTGCAATACTCAGAGACATGGCCAAGGTAAGAAAGGCTGAAAGACGACCACCACTGAACAAGACACACAAGCTGAAACGTCAAGACTGGGCCAAGAAATATCTCACGACTGATTTTTCTAAGGTTTTATGGACTGATGAAATGAGAGTGAGTCTTGATGGGCCAGATGGATGGGCCTGTGGCTGGATTGGTAAAGGGCAGAGAGCTCCAGTCCGACTCAGACGCCAGCAAGGTGGAGGTGGAGTACTGGTTTGGGCTGGTATCATCAAAGATGAGCTTGTGGGGCCTTTTTGGGTTGAGGATGGAGTCAAGCTCAACTCCCAGTCCTACTGCCAGTTTCTGGAAGACACCTTCTTCAAGCAGTGGTACAGGAAGAAGTCTGCATCCTTCAAGAAAAACATGATTTTCATGCAGGACAATGCTCCATCACACGCGTCCAAGTACTCCACAGCGTGGCTGGCAAGAAAGGGTATAAAAGAAGAAAATCTAATGACATGGCCTCCTTGTTCACCTGATCTGAACCCCATTGAGAACCTGTGGTCCATCATCAAAAGTGAGATTTACAAGGAGGGAAAACAGTACACCTCTCTGAACAGTGTCTGGGAGGCTGTGGTTGCTGCTGCACGCAATGTTGATGGTGAACAGATCAAAATACTGACAGAATCCATGGATGGCAGGCTTTTGAGTGTCCTTGCAAAGAAAGGTGGCTATATTGGTCACTAATTTGTTTTTGTTTTGTTTTTGAATGTCAGAAATGTATATTTGTGAATGTTGAGATGTTATATTGGTTTCACTGGTAAAAATAAATAATTGAAATAGGTATATATTTGTTTTTTGTTAAGTTGCCTAATAATTATGCACAGTAATAGTCACCTGCACACACAGATATCCCCCTAAAATAGCTAAAACTAAAAACAAACTAAAAACTACTTCCAAAAATATTTAGCTTTGATATTAATGAGTTTTTTGGGTTCATTGAGAACATGGTTGTTGTTCAATAATAAAATTAATCCTCAAAAATACAACTTGCCTAATAATTCTGCACTCCCTGTATAGTCACAAGTAGCGCATATTCACCATGGAATTAATAAAGACCCTAGACCAAACCTCATAATAAACAGACTCCAAAATAAATACACCCCAAAATACAGACTCAAACCTTAAAGGGAACCTGTCAGTGGCAAAAACCATCCCAAACCGCAAGCAGTACTGGAACGTTTTTCATGCTTTTACTGCATGTGAATGCAGGAAGAAAATGATCACTAGAAACACATTGCTGGCTACTTGGGTACTGCTTGCGGTTTGGGATGGTTTTTGCCGCTGACAGGTTCCCTTTAAAATAAATACAAACTTCAGAAAAATACACAACAAAAGCCTTTATGTACACACTGAGACCCCCCCCCCCCCCCCGAATGCAGACCCCTGAATAACTACAGATGCAATAGGAAAAACAGATCCCAGAATAATATCGACCCCAGATCAGACCCCAAAATAAATACAGACCCCAGACCAAACCCCACAAAAGACTTCAAAATAAGCACAGTCCTCAAAATAAATGCAGACCTCAGAATAATGCCAAAAATCACCCCAAAATACAGACCCAGACCAGACCCTGAAATAAATACAGACCTGACAATAAATACAGACCCCAAAGACCCTAAATAAATACAGACTGAAAACAGGCCCTCTGAATAAATGCAAACCCCAGAATAAATACATACCTCAGACCAGACCCCATAAAAAAAGAGATACACAGAATACATAATTCAGGGGCCCAGAATAATACAGACCCCCGAGTAACCAGACCCCTTAAAAGAGTATAACTCGGACCCAGAATAATACAGACCCCAAAATAAATAGACCCCGGGGCAGACTCTGTAAATAAATACAGACTCATAGACCCTCTCAATATAAACCCTGTGAGTAACAATGTTAAATCCAGATTCCTGAAACAAATGCAGAGTCCAGACACTTTTCTTGGGGGTATGAGAATACCATCCATTTCATTCCGAAAGGGGGCATCTGTCAGCAGGTTTGTCCCTATGACACTGGCTGACCTGTTACATGTGCGCTTGGCAGCTGAAGACATCTGTGTTGACCCCATGTTCATATGTGCCCGCATTGCTGAGAAAAATGATGTTTTTCTATATTTATTTCACTGACTTATGTATTTATTTTATTTACATAGCAGTGACATATTCCGCAGCGCTTTGCAGACATTAGCATCACTGTCCCCAATGGAGCTCACAATCTAAGTTCCCTATCAGTATGTCTTTGGAGTGTGGGAGGAAACCGGAGTACCCGGAGGAAGCCCACGTAGAGAACATACAAACTCCATGCAGATGTTTTTCATGGTCAGATTTGAACCTAGGACTCCAGCGCTGCAAGGCACCAGTGCTAACCAACGAGCTACTATACTGCCCTATTAATATTGCAAAATTTTAATATATGCAGATGATCCTCTAGGAGCAACAGGGGCATTGCCCTTAGACCTAGAGGCTCTGCTCTCTCTACAACTGCTGCGCCCTCTGCACTTTGATTGAGAGGGCCAGGCATTATGATGTGTTCAATGGGTCCCCATCCGCACCAATGGGTCTGCAGCACGGAGCCCTTACGTTCGTGGGCATGAGCCCTTAGGATCATATATCTGCTCAAGGTTTGAAGATGGAAATCAAAGCTTCTGCCATTCTATGCTGCCCTTGTCCTACAGGTCTAAAAGTGATGAAACACTTCCTAAGGTTTGTTACATACTACTGCAACTCCTTCACAACGTCTGTACTCTGCTTTACTGCTTTTACCTTGTTGCAGTTCATGCCTTTGAAGAACTCTGCTCTCACCCAGACGTTCTCCCTTATTCCTCCAATAGAAAACCCCTCCTGCACAACATTGAAGTTCAGGAATTGCTAGCAGTGAAGAGGGGCTCTCCCTGTATTGTTTTGGGCTGGGGGGTTTAATTCTAGCCTTCTCCTGTTTTGTCAGTCCTGTCTGGTCTAATTGTTTTTAGCACAGTGTTGTTTGCTCATCTACAATAAGGTTTGTGGTATTTTTTCAATGTATTTGTTGGAGTGCTCGCATTCTGTTACACATGACTTTCTCTTCTGCTGTAAGCCTTCATTGGTGACACATGTCACTGCCAAAGTCTGACCATTCTGAAGACTGTGATCCAGGGATCTGACCAATTAAGTCCAAAATTCCTTTTTTGGGTCTCTAGTGAAGGACGGGAGGATCTCTTAGGCTGTGTACTTCGCTTTATTTAGCGCCATACTGATTGCCGTGACAAGGTTTTATGTTTTAAAGTGCACCTTCCTGACAGCTGCATCTTGTAAGGTTATGTTATGTTCAGACAACATATTAGTGTGACCCAAGCTAAGAAGAAGAGTCAAAACAGTTCATTACACTTTATGGGGCAATTCACCTGAATTACTGTTGATATGACAATTGCCTCTTGGTTCACTTTTTCCCTATAAGTGACTTTAATGTATCAAGGGACACATTTCCAGCCTGCAGTGGCTAATTAGCCTTTACTGAAGTCTTGGTGGTCAGAACTTCAAACACTCACAGGTGACGATCCCGTCATCTTCTCCACTAAACACCAGTGGGTAAAGGAATATTAGCATCTGTATATATTTATGGCGCATTTAGACACGCTGAGCAAATAGGCAATTATCAGGACAGGACCGTTCCTTGTTGATAACTGCCTGCTCGTCAGTGGAGGAAAGATTTACATGCAGCGATGGCCTCCATCAGGCTCGGACTGGCCCACAAGGGTACAGGTGAATCCCCTGGTCGGCCCCTAGTCTCCCACTTCCTGCACAAGTGGCACATAACACAGTAGACTTACTGTACTACATACATACAGTTTATATTCAATGTACGGCACCTGAACCAGCTTATGTTCATAGAAAAAACTTGATAGATTATATAAGAAACTCCCCAGCATCTTATTATAGACACGATCAGATAGCTGAGATGACTTTTAGGTATAGAGGAAAGCTGGCCAGTATCCTCTCCTCTATTTCCCCAGGACCTACTTTCTCAAAGTTACTGCAGGGACCCCCATAATCAATCATCTGGTAGCATCTTGCTGTTGTGTGAGCAGGTAATATTTGAATGTATACGTACGGTGGGCACCCAAAATAAATTTTACTAATGGGCCCTAGGCACCCTAGTCCAACACTGGCCTCCATTGTATATGGATGAGCAAGTGCTACTGCCATCCCTGGTCCTCATACAGATTCATTGTTTCTGGGCAGCAGATTGCTGTTCACACAGCATGACCTGCTGCCCAGAAATGATGATTTTATTACATGACACGGAGGCTCCTATTGCTATCTCTTTCTTTACTAAAATCATATAGCAGCAAAGAACAAACATGTCCATCAAAATGGAAACTATGGCAACAACTCCTCCCCACTGTGCCTGTATAACAGTCCTGAACTCTGTCAACTCCTCCTCTTTCTTTGCTGCTCTTCTCACAGATAAGTACATTCCTCTCTTATTTCTGTGGGCAGAGCTTTAATTTGTACAATTGGTTTATTATATTGTTTATTGTATTATCGCTAGTGGGTTTTGTTGTTTCCCCTTCATTGGGGGTCTTCTCTCCCACCTATCTGTTATTTGGGGCTTATTCGTTTTTTCCCCTTAGGTATTTTTTGCCGTTAGTATCCTTTACTCTAGTGCCGTTCCTCTACCTTATCTCCTTTTCGCCGTTTCGCCGCTTCCTTAGTTGGTTTTCGCCTCTTACATCCCTCGGATCTTCACTGTTTTCTCTCCTCTTCTGGCGGCCGAGATCTCGCGGGATTTCGGCCGCCACTTCCTTACTCGAGCCTCCGGCGTTTCGCGCCCTTTCTCCTCTGTCTCCTCTGAGCACGGCGAGATCTCGCGGTACTTTGCGAGATTTCGGCCGTTTTACCTCAGAGAGCTGCCGGAGTCTCCCTGCGTCCTGCCGCACACAATCATTGTCCCACATCGTTGGTTATTGCTGGGGGTGTATAGATTATATTTAGCTTCTCTCTCCTAGGGTCATTAAGTGCAGTTTATTACTGCTCATAGTACCACCATGTCCAAGGATAACATGCGTGGGGATCTGTCTGCCCCTGACATTACTGATATGTCTGTTAATGCACAAGATGCAGGTGCCATGTCTGTGGAGGCACAGACTTCAGCTATACAGAGATCGGTGGCTGCAGCAATCCAGGCTGCTATGGGCTCTATGTCATCTGCCATATGCAGCTCTATATCTGAGGCCCTTATGGCTGGCCCTTCCTCCTCCAAACATTTGGGGTTCCAACCCTCTGATAATTTACCTGCCTCCAGAACCATTATGACTGGTTAGCGCGCCCCGTTCGCGCAAGAGAGCCTATGCCCGCCAGGCAGAAAAGGCGAGGCAATGGAAATGCGCTAGAGCGCAACCTGATAGTGTTTCGGGTTCTGAACTCGACTCAGATGAGGAGGCTCAGTATCGCTCTGTTGAGTTTGAGGACTTGGAGGAGGATGAACTTTTGGATGCGGACCCGCCGGGTCCATCCTCAAGATCTGTCGTGCCACAATCTGCATCCATGGAGGTTCCTTTGGAATCCTCCGCGATTTTGGATCCTGCGGGTGAGCCCCTATTTGACCCTGATGCATTACATCACCCCAGGTCTGCAGAGTGGCTCCCGTCCTCACATGTGGCAAAATATTTGGAAGCCCGAGTGCGTCAACCCCTTTCTAAGGAGGCACGCAATAAATTGAAGGCTGAGTGCCCCAGACCTATCATTCCCAATAAGGTCTGCGAAACGCCTATAGTTGACCCGAAAATGTGTCAATTTCTTTCCAAATCAGGCTGGAACCCAAAGAAGGGCCTTGAGTCGGCCTTGAAGTCCTGCCAGGACAAGCTTTTGGACCTTTTAGGTCCACTAACAAATATTTTCGAATTGGCTGAGACAGCCAGATCCCAGAATAAGCTGGTAGATCCGGAGGAGCTCCGGGGTTGGGTTCAACGTGCTGTGTGCCTCACTGGCAACGTCAATACTTCGCTCTCTATTGAGAGGCGGAAGGCTATTCTTTTTAAGATTGAGCCCAAGCTATCTAATTTAGCCCTGACAGAGGCAGGTAAAGATGCCCAGGGGTTACTATTCGGGGATTCCTTCATAAAGGATCTATCACGATTTGTAGGAGCCTTCACTGCCCTTGACAAGGCTCAGACGTCTATGAGACGCGTCTTTCAGGGACGGGTCTCTAACAGGGCCGGCAGCTCTAGGGGCCGCCTGTCCGGCCGTTCATACCATCAGACCCGTGGATCGGGTCGAGGCTCCTTCCCATATCGTTCCTCCACCCAGGAGTTCCGGCAGCCGTCCGCCTTCTTCCCCACTCGAGGATCTTCATGGCGTTCCCGGGGATCCAGAGGTTCATCTTCCCGCCGACCTTTTGGTAAGTCAGATTCCAGCATCTTCTTTGATTCCTTGTATAGGGGGCAGGCTCCGTCTTTTTTCCCATGTTTGGTCAACCATCACTGCCGACCCATGGGTTCTTGCTACGGTTCGGGGGTTCCACATAGATCTGATTTGTTCTCAGGTCCAGATTCCTCCGCCTCATCCGACAGTTCTCTCAACCTCAGCACGTCAACTGTTACACCGGGAGTTGTCAGCGCTATACCAGAAGGGTGCCATAGAACGGGCTCCAGCTTCCGGGGAAGGTATCATCAGCAGTATGTTCCTAGTGGCCAAAAAAGGAGGCCAGATGCGACCCGTGATCAACCTCCGGGCTTTAAACGCATTCGTGCAATACCGGCACTTCAAGATGGAGGGCATTCACCTCCTCAGGGATTTGCTGCTCCAAGGGGACTGGATGGTCAAATTGGACCTGAAAGATGCCTATCTGACAGTCCCAGTGGCCGAGTCATCCAGGGATCTTCTTCGTTTCCTCTGGGGCCAGGAGGTGTGGAGGTTCACTTGTCTTCCTTTCGGACTCTCTTCGGCCCCTTGGTGCTTCACCAAGCTGCTGCGGCCGGTCATTTCTTTTCTCCGCAGTCAGGGGATTCGTCTGATTATTTATCTGGACGATATCCTCATCCTGGCCCAGTCTCCGTCCGTCCTACTTGCTCACCTGCAGTGTTCCATGAACCTCTTGTCAAGTTTGGGATTTCTTATCAACCTGGAGAAGTCGTCTCCTACTCCGGCCCAGTCCATAGAATTCTTGGGCTTCACAATCAATTCATCCACGGAGACCCTCAGTCTCCCATCCTCCAAGGTACGAGCCATCCGCAAAGAGCTCCTTCACACCCTCGCTCTTCCACAGGTCTCTCTTCGTCACCTGGCCCGGATTATAGGTCTCCTCTCGTCATCCATCCAAGCGGTGTTCCCAGCTCCTCTGCATTACCGGGGCATGCAGCGGCTCAAGATTGCCCACCTTCAGTCGGGAGCATCCTATGCGGATTTGATCACCTTGGACGAGGACACCAGAGTCGAGTTTTTGTGGTGGATCCACAATCTGGAAGTGTGGAACGGGAAGGTGATTTTTCGCCCTTGTCCGGATATCACAATAGAGTCGGATGCCAGCCTTCTAGGCTGGGGTGCCTATTGCAACGGGGTGACTACCGGAGGTCGCTGGTCAGTGGAGGAGTCCGGTCTCCACATCAACGCCTTGGAGTTGCTGGCGGGATCGTTTGCAGTTCGCAGTTTCGCACACGACCTGACCAAGGTTTGTGTCAGATTACGGATGGACAACATCTCTGCGGTCAGGTATGTCAATGCCATGGGAGGCACGCATTCTATGACTTTATCTCACCTGGCGCGAGATTTCTGGACGTTCTGCCTTGCCAGAGAAATCACAGTGTCGGCAGAATATATTCCGGGTCTCCACAACACCCATGCAAACTGGAGCTCGCGTTTTCTGTCGGATTCCAGAGATTGGAGATTAGACAGCACGGTCTTCTCTTCCATATTTTCTCGTTGGGGTCCTTTCTGTTTAGACCTCTTCGCGTCTCGCCTGAACACCCATCTTCCGCGGTTTTACAGCTGGCGTCCGGATCCGGAGGCAGAAGCGGTAGATGCTTTTCTACAAGATTGGTCCAGCGACATTTCTTACGCCTTCCCTCCATTTGCACTGATCCCGCGGGTCTTAACTCTAACCCGCCTTCAGAGCGCGGAACTCGTCCTTATAGTCCCGTTTTGGACCACCCAGTCGTGGTTCCCTCAACTTCTGGAGTGTCTGATCCAATGCCCTCTACTTCTGCCAGTCTTCCCGGACCTGTTGTTAGACCCATCAGGTCAGGGGCATCCTCTCATCCTCGAAGGATCTCTCCATCTTCTGGCGTGCAGAATTTCAGGGAACCCTGGGACGTCGCTGGAATTTCGGACTCAGCTAGACGCCTATTGGACGAGGCTTGGGCTCCTGGGACCAGACGGGCTTATCGTTCAGCCTGGAGATGTTGGGCTGATTGGTGCCTGGCTGGGCACCTGGATCCCGTATCAGCTCCTGTAACTGAGGTACTCCAGTTTCTGACTTCACTTTTTGAGGAAGGTAAGGCTTACCGTACCATCAACTTGTACCGGTCCGCCATTTCTGCTTTTCACCTCGGGTTTGGGGGGTGCCCGGCGGGTCAGCATCCGCTGGTTTGCCGTCTTCTCAGGGGTTCCCGTCTCTCCCGTCCTCCCAGACCTCGTTTTTCCTCTACGTGGGATGTCTCCTCTGTTTTATCCCTTTTTTCCTCATGGCCTTCTAATACCGACCTCTCTCTTCGCCAGCTTTCAGCTAAATTGGTCTCTTTATTTTGCTTAATCTCCTGCAAGAGGGTGTCTGACGTTCGCGCTTTGGATTATGACGCCCGTTCCTTCGCTCCGGATGGAGTTGTGTTTAACATCTCACGACGCACAAAAACCAATATCCGGTCCGTTTCTTATCCATGTTTCCCGGATTCTCCTGCCCTCTGCCCGGTGGCTTGCCTCCGGGAGTATGAGGTTCGTACTCTCCCTCATCGTTCTCCTGCTTGTTCTCAGCTTTTTCTGTCTTATCGCCGCCCTTTCCAGCCGGTCTCTACGATCACTTTAGCCCGCTGGGTAAAGTGGATTATGTCCTTGGCGGGTGTGGATACCACGGTTTTTTCCGCCCATTCCACTAGAGGAGCCTCGGCAACCTCCATGGCGATGGCAGGTGCCCGTTTGGAGGACATTATGAGGATGGCAGACTGGTCACGAGTATCTACATTTCGTGAATTCTATTTCCGGCCTACGGTTCACGTTTTTTCCTCTGTGGTAAGTCAGCTTTAAACTCGCAATAGGAGCCTCCGTGTCATGTAATAAAATTGCATGATTTTCCTATTTTATGACGTAAAGTCATGATTTTATTAAAGACACGGAGGCGAGTATTGCCCCTCCCAGTTCCCCCCCTGGTTTGGGACATGATAAGATGTATTTATTTTGCTGTCATTCACTTGTTATATTGCTATATATACATTGCAATGCATTGCTGTAGATTGTTTTCTACTATATTTGGGCGTTTTTCTACCTTTGTCTTGTTTTTTCTTTCCTAGGATGATTTTACCATCTTCATACTACTAGTTGAGTTTCCAGTTACATTCTTCGGTTGAAGAGTCGTGTTTAGTTCCGGTTGAGTGCAGGATTTAATCGTTGCTCGGTGTTCCAGTGGACTATCGCTGCCAAAGAAAGAGGAGGAGTTGACAGAGTTCAGGACTGTTATACAGGCACAGTGGGGAGGAGTTGTTGCCATGGTTTCCATTTTGATGGACATGTTTGTTCTTTGCTGCTATATGATTTTAGTAAAGAAAGAGATAGCAATACTCGCCTCCGTGTCTTTAATAAAATCATGACTTTACGTCATAAAATAGGAAAATCATGCAATTTAGGTGACTGCATCAGCAATGCTATCGCCCAATGAAGGAGCGTTTTTCTCATTAATTGGGTGATTGGCAGCACATTTATAGGGGCCGAATGTTCGGTGCCAATAATCTGACATTTGTGCAGTGTAAATCTGTATTTAAGGTAAGTTTAAGGAAGGCTAGTATCTGTAAGGAAATTGTGAGCATTCATTTGTGGAAGTAAATTGACAAAGAGAATATAGAGTTCTTTGTAAATTTTTAATTGTAAATGGAATGCATAGAGCATTCAGCTTTATCACATTTACATCACCATAGGAAGCACACATATTTGTTGATTAATCTGGTCTATTTGCATACTAAACTATGAGATAATAACTACTGTAGTAAACAGAAGGTACTATACTAAAGGACGAGTGGATAATCATTTAGGAGATTAACAACACAATCACTATTACCAATTTAATGTCAGTGACAGACAACCATCGATCACACACATATTCAATCATTTACCCTTTTAATTGATGATCGCTGACTGTATCCGTATAGAAGTGGAAGATAACTGGTAGCAGGCCTGCTTTGTCATCGTTACATACATTTATATTACGCTATTATCGTCCAAATTGTAACGATTATCTGCTTGTCTAAATCCAACACAATACATGATAGAAATCAGATCTACAAATCGGAGGAAAAAAAGCAGGCTGGTTTGAGAGCTGCACTTATACAAGCAGTGAAACAACACGAGTTTGTGAGCGTTCACATGTTTGAGTTCCAGTGTGTGTTTGTATTAAGTGTGTGACTTTAGATTACGTGACTTGAGATTCAGGGACTTTAGGAGGGGACTACAGTAAGTTCGATTCTTATCACTGCACTATATTGTATTTTTTTCTCTTTTCTTGCGTAATCTCCATTCAGTATGTGTTCCATTATTGACAGCACAGTCCAGTGCACATCTTGTCTAATGTATGCAGTCCTGAAACAGCCGTTTGAGGGTGCATATCTTTGTTCAAACTGTGAGCAAATTGCCAGTTTGGAATCGCACATCGTGTATCTAACCGGGCAAGTTTCAACACTTAGAAGCGTTGACAATTTGGAAAAGAGTTTGCTGCTCACTGAGCAAGGACTCTATGGGGTAGATGTGGGGGAGGGTGGTAGTGAGGAGGCTCAGGAAAGTGAGGTAATTAGCTGTATAAAAGTTAGAAAGCAGTGTAGAAGGAATAGTGCCAGGGAGGCTAGCCCTGATCTGACACACCCCAACAAGTTTCCAAGGTTGGCAGATGAGGGGGAAGTCAGTTCAGGGACAGCACTGCTGCAGCCGGACCCTTCCTCTGCCAGTCAGGGGAATGTCAGCTCCAGTAAGCAGGAGAGCAGGGCAGGCCAGACAGGTGCTAGTAGTGGGAGACTCAATTATTAGGGGTACAGATAGGGCGATCTGTCACAAAGACCGGGATCGTTGAATGGTGTGTTGTCTTCCTGGTGCTCGAGTTCGACACATCGTGGATCCGGTTGACAGATTACTGGGAGGGGCTGGAGAAGATCCAGCGGTCATGGTCCATATCGGAACCAATGACAAAGTTAGAGGTAGGTGGAGCGTCCTTAAAAATGATGTTAGGGATTTAGGTCACAAGCTTAGGGCAAGGACCTCAAAGGTAGTGTTTTCCGAAATACTACCTTTACCACGAGCCACACAAGAAGGGCAGCGGGTGATTAGAGAGGTTAACAAGTGGCTCAAGAACTGGTATAGGTGGTTTGGGTTCCTGGAGAACTAGGCCGACTTCTCTGTCGGCTACAGGCTCTATCGTAGGGATGGATTCCACCTCAATGGAGAAGGGGCAGCTGTGTTGGGGGAGAAGTTGGCTAGAAGGTTGGCTGAGGGGAGGGTAATTACGTTATAGGATGGGAAGATAGTGCAGATAGAGACCAGGGGCAGGTAATGGGACTGGGGGAGGAATGGAAGGAGGGACTAGAACAGTTCAGAAGGAAAGGTGTAGGGTGAAAAATATACATAAACCTCTAAATTGTATGTATACTAATAGCAGAAGCCTGACTAATAAAACTGGGGAACTGGAATTAGTGATGTATGAGGAGGACTATGACATAGTGGGAATAACTGAGACATGGCTGACTGGGCGGTTAACGTACCGGGTTAAAGTCTGTTTGGAAAGGATCGCAAAAAATGGAGAGGGGGAGGGGTCTGCCTTTACACCCCTGTATCCTAAGAGAATTAAGTAATGTCATAGCCAGACCCTTATTTCTGATATTTGCGGACTCTATACTGACAGGGAGTGTTCCACAGGATTGGCGAATAGCAAATGTGGTGCCAATATTCAAAAAGGGTCCAAAAACAGAGCCCGGAAACTATAGGCCGGTAAGTTTAACATCTGTCGTGGGTAAACTGTTTGAAGGTTTTCTAAGAGATGCTATCCTGGAGTATGTCAAGGAAAATAAGCAAATAACGCCATATCAGCATGGCTTCATGAGGGATCGGTCATGTCAAACTAATTTAATCAGTTTATATGAGGAGGTAAGTTCTAGACTTGACAGCGGCGGATCAATGGATGTCGTATATCTGGACTTCTCCAAAGCATTTGACACTGTACCGCATGAAAGGTTAGTATATAAAATGAGAATGCTCGGACTGGGAGAAAATGTCTGTATGTAGGTAAGTAACTGGCTGAGTGATAGAAAACAGAGGGTGGTTATTAATGGTACACACTCAGATTGGGTCACTGTCACTAGTGGGGTACCTCAGGGGTCAGTATTGGGCCCTATTCTCTTCAATATATTTATTAATGATCTTATAGAAGGCTTGTACAGTAAAATAAAAATTTTTGCAGATGACCCTAAACTGTGTAAAGTAATTAACACTGAAGAAGATAATATACAGCTACAGATGGATCTGGATAGATTGGAGCTTGGGCAGAGAAGTGGCAGATGAGGTTTAACACTGACAAATGTAAAGTTATGCACATGGGAAGGAATAATGCAAGTTACCCGTACATACTAAATGGTAAAACACTGGGTAACACTGACATGGAAAAGGACCTAGGAATTTTAGTGAACAGCAAACTAAGCTGTAGAAACCAGTGTCAGGCAGCTGCTGCCAAGGCCAATAAGATAATGGGTTGCATCAAAAGGGGCATAGATGCCCGTGATGAGAACATAGTCCTGCCACTTTACAAATCACTAGTCAGACCACACATGGAGTACTGTGTACAGTTCTGGGTTCCTGTGAACAAGGCAGACATAGCAGAGCTGAAGAGGGTTCAGAGGAGGGCCACTAAAGTAATAACAGGAATGGGGGGGACTACAGTACCCCGAAAGATTATCAACATTAGGGTTATTCACTTTAGAAAAAAGATGACTGAGGGGAGATCTAATAACTATGTATACATATATCAGGGGTCAGTACAGAGATCTCTCCCATCATCTATTTATCCCCAGGACTGTGACGAGGGGACATCCTCTGCGTCTGGAGGAAAGAAGGTTTGTACACAAACATAGAAGAGGATTCTTTACGGTAAGAGCAGTGAGACTATGGAACTCTTTGCCTGAGGAGGTGGTGATGTAGAGTTCATTAAAAGAGTTCAAGAGGGGCCTGGGCGTATTTCTGGAGTGTAATATTATAGGTTATAGCTACTAGAGATGGGTCGTTGATCCAGGGAGTTCTGATTGCCTGATGGGAGTCGGGAAGGAATTTTTTTCGCCTTAAGTGCGGAAAATTGGCTTCTACCTCACAGGATTTTTTTGCCTTCCTCTGGATCAACTTGCAGGATAACAGGCCGAATTGGATGGACAGATGTCTTTTTTCGGCCTTATGTACTATGTTACTATGTTAAATATTCAGAATCGAATAGAATTTTTTTTTTTTTATAGCCAATGATAAGTAAGGATCATTGGTAATAAAACTGAAAGTCCCTGGCACAAAGTTCACTCTGCACCAGATCACTAGTTTAAGGCTAGTTGCAGACTAGAGTTATAGATCCATCAGGCTGTTCTGGCGGGGAACAGCCTGCTGGACCTTTGCGCACTCATGCGTTGCCAGCGATTTGTAAGGCTCCGTCCGACCCTATCACTATAATGGGGACTGGTGGAGATCTGGCTGTATTCTGGTAAATATGCAAAGAATCGGCCGGAAGAAAACTGCTGCTTGCAACGGTTTTCTTCTAGCAGGTTCTTCGCATATTTACAGGAATGCGGCCAGCTCTCCACCGGTCCCTATTGTAATGAATGGGGCTGGACGAAGCCCAACAATTCCCCAGCAATGCCGGAGTGCGTCTGCAACTAGCCTAACCCAGTCTTCACTTAAAATCCTGGGTGTGATTTATCATGAAAGTAATATTTGAAGTCAGTGTTTACATTGGTCTAAATTTGGCACACCTTTAAACCTAACAATTTTGTCTAGAAACGCTACTCCACAAAGTTTACACGTCCCCATTGGAGCGACTACAACTTTTTACAAAAATTCCAATGATAAATCTGGAGAGAAATCCACACCCACTATTAAAAGTGGTCAGTGTGGTGTAAAACTGCAAAAAGTTGGGCAATTTGGTGCAAAATAACACTCTTGTTAAAATTTTTGAATTTTCTACACCTGTGACAGATTTATCAGTGGATTTACACTAGTTTTCTGGTGTAAAACATTGCAAAATATAGGGGGTCGTTTATTATCGGATATATGCCAGTTTTCTGTGACTTTTCCCTGCTCACGCCAGATCTAAACAAGGGAGCGTGGCATTTATTGTTTTCTACGCCTGTTTTAGACCAGTGGTGTATGAACTGAAGTTACGTAGAGAGTGGCACCTCTACATAACTTCGGCGGATCAAACGCTAGCGCAAGGGGTTATTAAAACCAGCAGGTAAAACACCGGTCTTAATTAGTGACCCCTATAGTGTTTTGGCCATGCCCAACTTTTTCTGTTTGTATTAGGCTACATGCACACGACCGTTCCGATTTTTTCAAACCGCGGATCCACAAAAAATGGAAGCCGCCCCTGTGCCTTCCGCAACTTGCGGAATGGAACAGGCGGCCCATTGTAGAAATGCCTATTCTTGTCCGCAAAACGGACAAGAATAGGACATGCTATTTTTTTTTGCGGGGCCACGGAACTGAGCAAAGGATGTGGACAGCACACGGAGTGCTGTCCGCATCTTTTGCGGCCCCATTGAAGTGAATGGGTCCGCACCCGAGCTGCAAAAACTGCGGCTTGGATGCAGACCCGAACTACGGTCGTGTGCATGAGGCTTTAACCATATGAAACATTCATAAGGAAGACTTGTGCCCTTTTGACAAATGTCATTGCTAATTCTGTTACGTTCTTAGGGGATTATTCTAATGGAATGGAGTTTCACTATTTATGTATTGGTGTCTTTATTTTCTTCTGAAATGTCCCATGGCTGTCCAAAATGTCTGTCATCTTAAATGGAAGACATGACATATTAATGTTTATTTTAGCCATGGCCCATGGTTGCTATGTTTTTAGCTGTGGCCACAGCACTCCCAGCAACGAGAATAACCATTGGAGTGCGGAGCGACACAATGGAGCTACAGGTAGCAAATGACAGAGAGGGACTGGGAACTCACCTCTCCCAGTCCACCACTTCAGTAAGGCCCTGCACCCAGTTACTGCTCCACCCAACCAACATTCAACCATGTTGGCTGTAGCCTGACTTACTCAGTGAAGAATCCTATGTACACATATGCCAAATCTTCCTCAGCAACTCGTGAAGACCCACTCAACTGGAGAACCTCCACTTCCAGAGTTCATATAAATCTATGCCGTGTGGATTACATGAGCATGACATGCAGGGTGCCATTTAAATACTGACTGCCCACAATGACAATTCCCCATTCACCACATCACTTCCAGGAAATTGGGTCTCCATAGAGATAATTTAAGGGGTTGTTTGCGACGTAAAATGTTATTTGGTTGTTGGCCAAATGTAAACTAACTTATTGCCTCTTGCGGTCCCAGATGTAAAGCTTCGGCTGGCATTCCAACACAGGCAGGGAAATTCTTCCCCCTCTATATCTTGGTAATGTGATGAATCTAGGGCTGGCTTAATGAATACATTGAGCCAGACAGCACCCTTTTCCATTTCAGCATCTCGGCTCATGCAGAGACAGAGAAGGGGGCTGGTTTAGCTATTTTGAACTTAGTGCTCCTGGCTATATATATATATATATATATATATATATATATATATATGGCAAGGCAAAGGGCCCAAGTTTTGCAAACAGCCCCGGACCTTTGGTACACTTATCCACCAATGTGCTTGAACTGCTCTATTGTTGTGCCTCACATGACCTTGATTGCAGAAACAGAGTTATACACAACACTAAGGAGGACACGCCATAAGGTTATGCAAATCGAGGAGGTAGCATGTGATCACATTTTCAATCACCTAGTTCCAATCTGTGGAGCATAAAAACCAAATTGAAAGTAAAGTTTTTAAGCCACATGAAATCTCAAAAATCTGTTAAAGTCATGTTGGATGATTGTGCAATGCCTCCTGTTCATCGCAGATGTTGTCTTTGGTCAGATTTGAACCTAAGACTCCAGTGCTGCAAAGCACCAGTGCTAACCACTCAGCCACTGTGCTGCAAGTGAAATTTGATGTCACATCCCAAGCCTAGGGTGGCAAACAGTGTCTACACAAAACCTCTGAAGGCATTTGCACAACATTGGGCTACACGCAACGGAGCCAGTGGTGAGGCCATTTCTCCCAGAAGCCATTATTCAACAGGACAGTGCCAGATCACATGTTGGTCATGCTACTGTGAGCAGCCCGTGTGGCCTAAACATGCTACCATGGCTTGCTGCGCCTGCAGATCTGTCTCCTATTGAGCACATCTGGGACATGGTTGGCAATTGCAATTTGAGCTGCCAGCTGCAGATCTTGATGATTTGTATGCCAAAGTGCATTCAGCGTGGCACCTAAATAACCTCATGGATAGTATGCCAAGTCTTGTAAGTACATGTATTTCTGCATGGGGCATTCATATTCCATACCAAATAGATTGAGATGTTTTGAATATTTTGTTACCATTTTTTAACATTTCTATATCATTAACCCTTTCACTACTATGCCACTTTTCATCTTAAATCCCGGGCCGATTTTTGCAAATCTGACATGCATCACTGTGGTAATAACTTTGGAATGCTTTTACTTATCCAAGCCATTCTGAGATTGTTTTCTTGTGACACATTGTACTTCATGACAGTGATAAATTTGAATCAATTTATTTCACCTTTATTTATAAAATTATCCAAAATTTAACATACATTTGGAAAAATTCACAATTTTCTAAATTAGAATTTCTCTACTTTTAAGACAGATAGTAATATCTCAGAAAATAGTTATCAATCAACATTCCCCATATGTCTGCTTTATGTTGGCATAATTTTGTAAATGTCATTTTATTTTTTTAGGATGTTAGGCTTTGAATTTTAGAAGCAATTTTTTAAATTTTCACCAAAATTTCCAAAAACATTTTTTTAAGCACCAATTCAGTTATAAAGTGATTTTGAGGGGCTTATGTAATGGAAACCACCCATAAATGACCCCATTTTAGAAACTACACCCCTCAAATTATTCAAAACTGAGGTTACAAACTTTCTGGTACATTTTTTATGTTTTATGTATTTTTTCTTGCAACACAGCAAGGGTTAACAGCAAAATAAATCTCAATATATTACTCTGATTCTGCAGTTTACAGAAATACCCCATATGTGGTGGTAAACTGCCCTATGCAGTGGTCAGAAGGAAAGGAGCGCCATAGGAATTTTGGAGGCAGATTTTGCTAGAATGGTTTTTAGTCACCATTTTGTATTTGAAGAGACCCTAACGTACTCTTACAGTGGAAACTCTCAAAAAGTGACCCCATTTTGGAATCTACACCCTTTAAAGAATATATAAGGGGGGGGGGGGATTGAGCACTTTGACTCCCTAAGCGGGTTACAGAATTTGGAGACACTTGATTGTGAAAATGAAAAGTTTCATTTCTTCCAATAAAATGTTGCTTTAGCCCCAAATTTTTCATTTTCACAAGGGGTAACAGGAGAAAAAGCACCCCATAATTTGTTCCCCATTTTCTCCTGAATATGTGAACACCCTATATGTGGTAGAAAAACTGCTCACACATGGCATATGGCAAAGGCTTTTGCAGCACAAATTTTGATGGATTGGTTTACGGGTGCCATTGGTTTTAATTTTTTTTGTGATTGTCTTATGTGGTGGCTCACTTTTTGTAGGATGAGGTGAGGTTTTCATTGGTACCATTTTGGGGTACATGAGACTTTTTGATCGCTTGGTATTGGTGCACTTTTTGTGAGGCAAGGTGACAAAAACTTTCTGTTTTGGCATAGTTTTTTTCTTTTTACAGCATTCACCTGATATATAATGCGATATTGTTATAGAACAGGTTGTTACGGATGCGGCAATACCCAATGTGTCTATTATTTTTAGTTTTGTTAAGTTTTACACAGTGAAAGCCATTTTGACCCGAATAAAATCTTGTTTTTGTGTTGCCATTTTCTGAGAGCCATATTTATTTTGATTTTTTGGGCGATTGTCTTAGGGAGGAGCTCTTTTTTTGCAGCATAAGGCTACTTTCACACTGGTGTTTCTGGGTCCGCTTGTGAGATCCGTTTCAGGGCTCTCACAAGCGGCCCAAAACGGATCAGTTTAGCCCCAATGTATTCTGAATGGATAAGGATCCGTTCAGAATGCATCAGTTTGCCTCCGTTCAGCCTCCATTTCGCTCTGGAGGCGGACACCAAAACGCTTGCGGCGTTTACCTGACGGGGTGATCATGTGATATATTTATAGAGACGGTCGATACGGACGCTGCAATACCTAATATGTCTACTTTCTTTTTTTTCCCTATTTTTTACAATTTTATTTACTTTATTTTGGGAAAAGGACGCTTTTTTTTATTTTTATTTAATATTTTGAATTTTTTTTGTAAAACTTTATTATTTTTACTTTTTTTTTTGTCCCACTCTGGGACTTCAACTTTTGGGATTCTGATCCCCTGTACAATGCACTACAATACTTCTGTATTGTATAGCATTGGCTGTAGGTGTATTACATACTGTAATACACTTACAGCTTCCTGCCTGTGAGATCCAGGGGGCTGCATCTCACAGGCTCACACGTAAGGCAGCCACGATGCCTAAGGAAGGCATCGGGCTGCCATCCAAGCCATCGGGTCCCCGTCACAGCAGCGCGGGGATCCCATGGGTGCTCCCTCCCTCTCCACACATCGCACGTGCCGCGGTTAGAGCTGAATGTGGCACATCTAGGGTTAATGCGCTGGAATCGGTGAAAACTCCTGCACCCACCCAATCAGCGCGCCGTATTACTACGGCGCTGGTATTTAAGCCACAGTAGCCTGCGCCGTACATGTACGGCGCTGGTACTGAATGGGTTAACATGTCTGGATCCTGTGATTTCCATAATTCCACAACCTTTTCTTCTTGGTGTTGCAATTTAAATTTTGAGGATTGTATTAACTCAAATGTATCAGTAGTAAAAAAAAAGAAAACAATTAAAATAATTGGAATCATATTATATGTAGCTAACAGGAGACCAGGAAGTTTATATGTAAAAATATTATAATGCAACAGGTCAATCAGTTTCATAGGTACAGCTCTGCTGACAGATGCCCTTTAAGTTTACCTGCAGTCCCATTAGTAAATCTAAATTAAGGGGCCACTTTGGTTTGTTCCTGGGATCGTTTCCTCTATGACTGGCCCCATTACTTACAGCTTTACATGTAGGGATAGACCACCCAGCAGCTGTATATTCAGTGCCTCACAACTCCCTGCTTCTGGTGTGAAAATGAAGTTCTTGATGCAAAATCTACTTTGTTCGGCTGTTGCATTGGGCCTAATACTGTTCTTGTTATTCTTTCTCTTACAATAAACAGGCTGCACACATCGCCAAATGTTAGAAGTCATTTATTTTGGTACTACCCTAAAATGTGCCAGTTGGCATTCAATGTAGGGATAACATCAACAGAACATATTGACAGGTTTCTGAATGTCCTACCTACCCCCTCTGAGTTTAAAGACAACCTGTCACCCTGAAATGGAGTGCAGTATGCAGGCAGCATGCTTACAGAGCAGGATGAGCGGAGCAGATTGATATATAGTTATATGGAAAAAGAATCAGTAAAACGTATAGTTTATTCATTTAAATCTCAGCTTTTTCGGAGCCCAGTAGTCATCTGAGCTATCATATCTGTGACTGACAGCTATCTGTGTGCACACACATACACATGGAATATAGTCAATCACTGATAGGACCGAGCTCAGAAAGAGCAAAGATTTAAATGCATAAATAAGTTTTGCTAAAAGGTATATATCAAACTGCTCAGATCCTACTGCTCTGTAACATACTGCCTGCAGGTGATCTTTGGGAAGTAAGCTTTAGTCAACCATTCATGCAATGGCATATCTCCAGTAGAAGCAGACCATGAGACTGCTATGGGATCCGGGGGGAGCCTCTCACTGAGCTCTTTCAATTCCTGACATGAAAACATTACATTTTAATGCAGTCACCACCAGTTGGAGCTCCTTGGAAAGCGATTAGTGCAATTTCCATTGCAGTCAATGGTAACTGTGCACATTACTATGCACTGAGCTACTCCTAGTGGTGACTGCAGGCAGCCAGTTAAGTAATATATTATCTGAAGGGAAGCAGTGATTTAGATCTGTACAAGGGAGATTTATCAATGTATAACTGAAAGTTGTCTGGTGTAAATACATTGAGAAATATGCTGTCCAGAATAAGTTGAAGCACTTGTTCCACTTTTCCCAACATAGAAGTTGGATAAAGTGGCCATAGGCAACCTTTTTTATTTTTATTTTAATAAACATTTCTTAACAATATAAAAAAGGTACATTGGTTAGAAATCTGCTTTGCCTGGAAGTGATTGATGCAAGCTTGGTGGGAAACTGGGTGGGGCTGGAGGGTCTATACAAAGTTTTGCTATGGAGCCCTATGAGACCTGTGTATATCCCTGCATCCATTTGATAAATGTTGGGGTCTACTGCTTATCTTATTATTTTGTGAGGCCTCCTAACTGTCCCATGATAATAAATGTAGGATCAGGTATGTTGGATTCCAACTTGTCTGATTCTTTTATGCGTTTGGGAAATAGGTCACTCACTACCTGATGAAGGGTAAGATTTGAAATGTAAGGCTACCTGTACACGTTTTTTTCAATGTGGATTCTCGTGCAAAAACAGCAGCATAATACAGTCCCAGCAAAGTGCATGAGATCTCTTGTACAGTTTGCTTTTTGGTTCCCTGTGGAAATTAATCTACCATGCGGATTTTAAAAATCCACAGCATGTCAATTCTTTGTGTGGTTCTTTTGTGCGAATTTCACCCTTCTCAATGGAAGGGTAAGATCTGCTGCAAATTAATTGCATCAGATCCACACAAAAAAACACAAGTGGCGTGTGTGGTTTTTGGTGCGGAAACTTACAGAAATCCAAAATTATCACGGAAATTAGTACGGAATTTCTGCAAAAAATTGCAGTGTTTTTTGCCTTAGGGATCGCTATAGAGGTTAAAAATACCAAGAAAAAATGGCTGTTTAAATTATACAAGATAAAAAAAAAAATTAAAAAAACAGGCATTGCTTTTTTACCACGATAAGAAAAAAATCTAAAAAAAGAAAAAAAAATACTGTGTAAAGAACGTCTTGTGAAGATTTATCAAGGCTGAGGATTAACAGGGAATATGGACTTTTTGATGATTTCAAAACAAACCGATAACAGTTATCTGGGACCCATTGAAGGGTATGAATGTGTGCGTGGCAGTTATCTGACCCATTCAAGGATATGTATGTGGCAAGGTGTCAAGGGAGGTAGCATCTGAGCTATTTTATACCTTGGACGCCCTTTAAAGAGGTGTATTTTGATTTTAGAAATTACATTTATGTGTTTAGAGACTAGGGCATCAAACTATTTTCAGATATATGCCTATTTAAAGGGGTTTTTCAGGATAATGATCGCTGTCCTATTAGTACACACAAAACCTATCTTAATCACACAGCAGAACAAGTTACTTCAGACCTCTGAGCTAAAGAGCTGCCTCATCCTCCTCTCCTGCTTAACCTGAATATATCTGATAAGATCTTCAGCTAAATCTCTGTAGGAATGGAGTTCATGAGGAGACATGAAGTACAGAGAGGACAGACAGGACAGACTGTGGTAATGGAGACTGCATACAAGTGCTACTGCTCATGAGCCACACCCCCACCTCCTCTCTGTACTTCATGTCTCCTCATGAACTCCATTCCTACAGAGATTCAGCTGTATTCAGGATCATAATCCCTGACAAGCAGAGCAGAGAGGAGGATGAGGCAGCTTTTTAGCTCAGTGCTCTGTAGTAACTTGTCCTGCTGTGTGATTAGGACAGGTTTTGTACTAATAGGACAGCAGGCATTTTATTTCTTTTGGACATGTAAAATATAAGCGTGAAACTGAATCGCACATCCTCAATACTATGCTTTTATCTAATAACTGCTTCTCAGCATAATTTACATCGCTTCTCAGCGCAATTTATGGTATACTTACACCTATGTTGCATACTGTACATGAGGCATTGGTATAGAATTTGATCAAAAAGCATAGGCCCACTTACCACGACAAGGTTGCCTCCTCGAGGGGGAACCTACTCTAAATTTGGTGCGGCGCTGTGCAGCGACCACCGGCGCCGCAGCACTGCACCAATAGGCAGCGGGACCCAGCAGCCAAACAACGACCCCCCGCTGTCCCTAGACAAAAGGTGAGCCATTATAACTAATGAAAGTTATTTGGGAATATACTGTATTTATAATAAAGTAATATTTAAGTATTTTCATTTTCCTAATTCCCAGAGAACACCTTTAATGGTGCGTTCATATGGCCATTTATTCAGTCCTAGTTAGGTCCCTATATTTCTTCTCTAGTAGATCCATTCAGAGGGAAGCAGGAAAAACCATATAAAACTGCTATATTTTTATAATTTTTTATTTTATTTAACATTTCATAAAAATAGTTACCCATTTTAATGAACCTCTTAATTCAGATATCTCATATAAAGATAAACCCAAATACTATCACATGAACATCTCATGAAAGTTGCATATACTATATATTCCTATTATATATCACCTACATATATTTTGCAGAAATAAATAAATATTTTCAGTTTCAGTGGGAGACGAGGTGACCAATAAATGGCTGTTCTTATATTGTTTTTGTTTATTTTTTTATGGTGTTCATCAGAGTAGATCATGGGATATTTTATAGAGCAGTTTGTTATGGACGCTTCGATACCTAATGTCTTTTTTTATTTTTTTATTTCATAAATCTTTCCCATTAAGTTTACCTGACTGGAGTAGAATTAAAATGGCACCTATTTAATAAACTTAAGATGTCCTTACACATTAGATGAACATTGGGCAAACCTGAGGAATTCGGCAGGACCAATTGCAACATGCCTAAGGCCTCATGCACACGGCCGTTCCGTGCATTGAGGACCGCAATTTGCGGTCCCCTATGCACAGGCACTATCCATCCGGCTGCCACAACGGATGCAGATCTATTTAAGTTGAATCCGTCGGCACCGCAAAAAAATACATGTTCTATTTTTTTGTGGTGCAGAGGTATGGAGAAAAAGGGTTCTCTGTAGTGTTTCAATGGGGTTCCGTGCCTCCATTCCACACCGCACCTTCTGGATTGCGGACCCATTCAAGTGAATAGGTGGATTCACACTGCATCTTTTTTTCAAAAATGTCACTTTTTCTGTCTGCATTTTTTTTGGACCAAAATATTTTGCAGTACAATGTTACATGCTGGCCAATAGAAAATTATAAATGATCCCACAAACACAAATTTTTGTGGTTGTGTTTAAGGGAATTTCTCAGTTTTTTGTCCCTTGGTGTTTTTTTTGGACTCGCCACATGTTCTAGATGGGCTGTTTTTTTCAGGCATTTTACAATAACCTTCCCTATAGGATAAAAATAGTGATTGGAAAAAAAGCAAGTAAAACATACAGTACATATACAGTCAGGATAAATATTTATAAGTATAAAACCTGTTGAATTTCATGGCCTTGTTTAACAAGCCATAAAAGGACCAAAAACAACTTGGTGTGGGAGCACTCTAAGGGTACTTTCACACTTGCGCTAAACTTTTCCGGTATTGAGTTCTGTCCTAAGGGCTCATTTACCGGAAAAAACAGATCAGTTTTATCCTAATGCATTCTGAATGGAGAGCAATCCGTTCAGGATGCATCAGGATGTTTCAGTTCAGTCACTGTACGGTATTTTCTCCGTCCAAAATTCCGGAACACTTGCCGGAATGCTGGATCCGGCATTATTTTCCATTGAAATGCATTAATGCCAGATCCAGCCCCAATGTGAAAAAGAAAAATGCCGGATCCGTTTTTTCCGGGTGACAACCGGAGAGATGGATCCGGTATTGCAATGCATTTGTGAGATGGATCCGCATCCGGATCCGTCTTCAAATGGTATCCGTTTGCATACAGATTGCCGTATCCGGCAGGCAGTTCCGGCGACATCCAACAACGCAAGTGTGAAAGTACCCTTAATCCTAAAGGCTTATCTGAATTTGTATAAGGCCAACCAGTAGGACCCTTTTATATCACTATCGCCCCTGTACTTTTCCTTTAAATGAAAATCATCTAAGCTCAACACAATTGAGAGGGGAAGTAATCTCTAAGGAAATGTTTCCCCTCTCTTTTGAACCATGCACTGATCCTCTCTTTGAACTGAGATTAGTATTTTTTATACCTGGTTGCCCATATTAACTGTAATACTAGAGATAATGAATTCTATATAAATTAGAGGTTTTTGTTTTAGTCTGCCTGGTAACTGCATAAAGGGATGACATTCAATTACATGCTGGAACAAAATGTATACAGATATCGGTTGCATTGCTCACTTAATGCATTCTTTCTTCCACACTCCTCGCTCTGTTTTCACAATAGACTATACAGAGACTATGCTGCACATTCTCCAGCTGTTGCAGACACATGAATTTTGACACCTAGCAAGCCCTTCCCCCAGTGACAAAGCCTATGCACACTTCACCATTTGTCAGGAACCCAACCCCAGGGAACTCTTTCACCTGCTGTGATGAGCGTGCCCTCTCCAGCAAGATACTGTATCATGTTCATTGTATTTACACAATTAATACAAACTTAAAGAAACAGTTAAACTTTGGTAGTATTACTTAGTAGTAGCACATGAAAGAGCCCTGTAATGTCTGGTGAAAAAAACTTTAAAAAAAAAAAAAAAAACTGGTCACAGCCATGAACTTGAAAAGCATACAGTCTCCATTTGATTACCATTTTATGAGCCTTGTAAGATGGCATACATAAATATTTATATTTTCATAAAAAAAACTTTCAATAGGTAGAAATTTTAAACAGTGTATTTTAAATCTTAAAGTTTTTTTGGGGGGACCTTAATATTGATGATCTATCCTTAGGATAGGTCATCAATATCAGATAATCAGAGGTTGGATTTTCAGTACCACTACTGATCAGCTGTTTGCAGCAACAAACTTTTATTCAAGTAAATAGGAGCAGCGCTGCAGTAACCATGCACAGCCACTACACAGCGTATGGAGCTCTGCAGTATTGGTGTCGGGTTCCGGTACTCAACAGCTCCTGAAAACAGCTGATTGATGGAGGTGCTGGGAGTCGACCCCCTCAATCTGATTTTGATGACCTATACCAAGGATAGGTCATCAATATTAAAGTCCCAGAAAACTCATTTTAAAGCTTCACAAGCTAGGTACTGGTACAGTGCCAAGTGATTGGTGCAAGGCAAATGTGGTGCCCGTATTCAAAAAAGGATCACAGGTAATTATAGACCAGTTAGTGGGAAGAATGTTTGAAGGACTCTTAAGGGACTATATACAGGAGTATGTGACTGTAAATAATATTATAAGTGATGTAACTATGTAACTAAGCTGGTGCACATACCTTAAAGCGTACCTAACCTTTCACCAAACTTTGCAATAATCAATAGTGTAAAGTATGTACATGAGGAATAATACTATTTCTGGCCATTATATGATTTGTATCTGATATTTTTTACCAGTTTTCCCCTGCATGTGCTGTATGTCTAGTTAGTAGTTCTCCCAGATCTGGTAGGAGGAGACTAGCTCCCATCCAATGCACACCGAAAGTAGAGAAGAATCTCACTCAGAAGCATCCCTAGGATCATGGAGACATTACAGAGGACTAGTGACCTGTATACATGTGACTATATCACTTGGACTGAGATAGAAACTATCTATATAGCTGTGCAGACCTTCTTGCTATGTGTGTCTAGTTCCTGCTCACACATCTGTCCTCTCCATAGACTTGTATGGGATGATGTAATCTAATCCTTCAATGAGCCGTCCTTGTCTCGCCAAGAGGGAATTCTCATAATTTTCAGAGTCAAAGTTATTTTAGAACTCTAGAACAAGGCATTTTCTCTAAGATATTTTTTTCAAGGTCTCTTATGGTCCCTTGTACTATTTGTAGTGGGCAAGCAGGGGGGGTGCTTAGAGGAGGAGAGTTGTAGTTATGGCACCTGTAGGAGTAGTAATGGTTCACAGTGGCTGTGCTCATTCTGGCGCTCCCTTGGACCATGCAAAAGTGAATAGAGGGTGCCCCTTTCTTCCCACAGGGCACTTAGTGACTCTCTGGGAATCCTGCCTTGTGGTAGTTGGGTTGCTCTTGATGGTGGATGTTTCGCAGGGTGCAAGGCAGGAGATCAGGTGGAGTGATAGCTGGTAAATGGTGGAGACAGTAACCAAGTGGCCCAGTGTAGTTGAAGTGTGGTGGGTGCCAGAAGCAATTAATCCTTTCAAGGTGAGCCGATGCCCAGGGGCCCGTCTCGGCAGTGACGTCTCTAGCTTTCAAATTTTGGGGGGAGCACACTGGGGGCCAGGACAAAAGTAGGGGGGGCAGCTATAACAACGATACATTTACACAAGTACGTTTAGAAATGCTGCAATACTTTACCCAATACCTAAAACCGCAACAGGGAAGAAAAGTCCAGCTGTCTGTGGATGACACTTTTATAGAGAGGGGGATCTGTGGATGCCACATACCGTACATAGCATCTTATGCTATATGTGTCATCCACAGATCCACCCCATGACAGTGTCATCCCCATTTCCCCCTCCATAACAGTGTCATCCACAGATCTCCCTCCCTATAACAGTGTCATCCACAGATCTCCATCCCCGCCTCTCACAGGAGTGTACATATATAAAATAAACATATTTCACATGAACACTTACAGTTACTTGACCCTTGGGGATCTCGGACGCCACTTCAACACTTGGCCGGGAACTCGGCGGAGCTGATGTTGTGTTTTATTCTAATGAGAAAGATTTCATAATAAGGATTTGGAGAAGGGGCAGAGGGATAGCAGAGCAGGGGGAGGCTGGTGCTGCTACTAGGGGGTCATACCATGGGGGAGTAATAAAACCCACCATAATGCCCCCCCAGTAGAAATAATTCTCCTTATAATGTGCAAAACATACCCCCTTATGCCCCTAGTTGAGCTAATGTCCCCCATAATGTGCCAGTATAAAATACCCCTATATAGTGCCCCAGTAAATGCCTCCATAGTGCTCCTCTCCCCCCTTCCTGCTAGTGCCCCCCATAATGTACCAGTATAAAATGCCCCATATATCGTGCCCCAGTAGATGCCCTCAGTGTCCCCCATAATTTGCAAGTATAAAATACCCCTTCTTAGTGCCCCCCGTAGATGACTCCATAGTACTCCTGTCTCCCCTTCTCCATAGTACCCACCATAATGTGTCCCAGTATAAAATTCTACTGTACAGAGCCCCCCATATAAAACACCCCTTCTTTGTGGCCTCAGTAGATGCCCCTATAGTGCCCACCAATAATGTGCCAGTAAGAAGTGCCCTCAATAACGTGCCACTGCCAGTAACAAGAGCCCCCCAATGTGCCAGTAATAAGCCCCCATCACGTGCCAGTAACAAGAGCCCCCATCACGTGCCAGTTATAAGCCCCCCATTACGTGCCAGTAATAAGCCCCCATCACGTGCCAGTAATAAGCCCCCCAATGTGCCAGTAATAAGCCCCCCATTACGTGCTAGTAATAAGCCCCCCATCACGTGCCAGTAATAAGCCCCCCATCACGTGCCAGTATTAAGCCCCCCATGTTCCAGTATTAAGCCCCCTCATCATGTGCCAGTATTAAGCCCCCCATCATGTGCCAGTATTAAGCCCCCCCCATCATGTGCCAGTATTAAGCCCCCCCATCATGTGCCAGTATTAAGCCCCCCCATCATGTGCCAGTATTAAGTCCCCCCATCATCATGTGCCAGTATTAAGCCCCCCCTATCATGTGCCAGTATTAAGTCCCCCCATCATGTGCCAGTATTAAGTCCCCCCATCATCATGTGCCAGTATTAAGTCCCCCCCATCATCATGTGCCAGTATTAAGTCCCCCCATCATCATGTGCCAGTATTAAGTCCCCCACATCATCATGTGCCAGTATTAAGTCCCCCATCATCATGTGCTAGTATTAAGTCCCCCCATCATCATGTGCCAGTATTAAGTCCCCCCCATGATGTGCCAGTATTAAGTCCCCCCCATCATCATGTGCCAGTATTAAGTCCCCCCATCATCATGTGCCAGTATTAAGTCCCCCCCTATCATAATGTGCCAGTTTTAAGTCCCCCCCATCATGTGCCAGTATTAAGTCCCCCCCATTGTAATAAGCCCCCCCAATGTGCCAGTAACACTATTGTAAAAAAAAAAACAAAAAAAAAACAACACTTATACTTACCTCAGTGTCAGCGATGCGATGCAGACTCTTCCTGTGTCCCGCGCTGTAAGGCTCAGGCAGCGCGATGACGTCATTGCGCCGCCTGCGCCGGCCTCTGATAGGCTGCCGGCCTAGTGCCTGCAGCCTATCAGAGGAAGGGGAAGGGACACGCCTCTCCCTCCCCTGCACCTCCGCTGGCACAGGCAGATTACAATGGAGATGAGCGCAATGGAAGCGCTCATCTCCCTGTGCCTGGCGGCGGCAGCTCACTTAGGGGGAGGGGGGGCATTTTAGTTGGGGGGCACAGCATGATGCAGGGGGGCCGTGGCCCCCTCTGGCCCCCCCCTGGCGACGCCACTGCGTCTCGGCCCTCCTTACGGCAGGCCAGTGGAAGTTTTTGGGGATGTATTTTGTGATGGACGGTGGTATAATGTGCCACAATATGGTATTGCTGGCCCTGCCTTCCATCAGTTTGGACCCAACTACAAAACGGGGCCACTTTTAGCATTTTTCCCAGGGCCACTTCAAGTTCCCAGTCTGTCACTGCCTATAAATGTCTCTTCTCTTTCCCTCAGGGGTAGTCGCTCAGTTGAGTTATTCTCTGGCAGCTTTTAAGTCTCAGGAATGCTGCTTTCTGGATGAAGCTTTACTTTGGGCCTATGTTGCAACAGCTCACACATGTAGGTCTTGTCTCTCACTTCTCTGACTAGACAATCACACTAACTAGAGGAGGCCAGACCAACCAGTCTCCATGGCTAATATTGCATCCTCAAGCTTTATACTTATGTACACATTCCAAAGGTGGGGGAGACACTACCTTGAGTAAGGGGCCATAAATTAAACCGAACAGGACAAAAAGAGGTTTATTAATATTATTGTAAAAAATGTACTTGTCCAAGCTCTAGTGAGCCAGGCCCCCTGGTGACATGACCGCATCCTTAGTAACAGCATGCAATGCCCTTTTTCTCCCTGCAGCGGGCATGTGCTGGGGGAGATTAGCAGTGGGCTAATTAGCTCTGCTGCTCTATTACTATGTACTAGTGTTTCTGACTAATAGTCATGAATCTATCAGGTTCTGAACCAGGGCCTTGGCGCTCTATTTAAATCCCTTCCTTGCCATACACCATTGCCAGTGATAGTCTTGTTTGGGTCATTAGCTAGGTTCCTTGCTTATTAATATCCTGTGTTTCTGACCTCTGCTCGTTTTCTGACCATTCTCACTCTCCAGCTCCTCTCCCCACATCATTTCTGTCAAACATGGCCAGCGTGCTTCCGCAATCTTGTCTCTCTGGCTGGATGAGGTTCAACTGTTCCACTTTCCTTGATAAGTGGCAACAGGCAGTGGGCCATATCTCTTCTGGTCCTGCATTCCATTTGAATGGGGTTCAGCTAGTGATGCCGTGTATGTCTAGGAGCGAAGCAGACACACATGACCACCACCCTGCTTGTGGGTGGGCCGTATCTGCGAGGAGCAGAGACACTTTTCTCCCTTCCCCCTCCATGGGGTGAGTACTCTGCAGTTTTCTCATGCTTGGCAGGGTGGTTCCGTCACAATTTTGGCATGACTTCTCTGCCAATTCTGGAGGTTAACCCCTTGTGGGCTGATGAGTTGTCTAGAACAGGCCCCAATTCAGTGACCGCAAGTGGGGTGAGTGAAAATTCCTGCAACCACACTTCTGCAGCACAGTGTGGCACATAGATCCACAAGACTTTTAGCACAATAAAGTCTTTTTAGGGACTTCAATAGGCGCAGTCAGGTGCATGCTGTTTATTAGGGCCCAAAGGTCTATACTATTCGAGATGTCAAATCTATGCAGTGAGCCTGTGGGCCCCTATAATGTTCCCAGTAGATATAATTATCTCTATAGTGCAGATAGTACTTTCTCCCTGTTGTGCTCCCAGGACTTTTACCGCCTACCTGTTGTGCCCCAGTACTTTTACTGCTCCCTGTTGTTCTCCCAGTAGTTTTACTGACCCCCTGTTATGCCCCCAGAAGTTTTGCTGCCCTTGTAGTGCCACCAGTACTTTTACTGCCCCCTAATAGTGCCCCCAGTACTTTCTGCCCCCAAAGTGACAAAGAAAAAAACAACTAAATAATGACCTCATTCCTCACTCTCCACCTCCATCTCCAGTGCAGGCCACAGCCCTGCATTGGGCCTGCAGTCTGAGTTGTCACCTTACTTGGTTGCAATAAAGTCATCAAACGCTTGTGCTGTTTTACTGATTCATAGGCCTCCGGCCCAGTGCCCTGTGGCCTATGAGAGTGAAAAATGGGGCAGGGAGCCATCAGCTTCCATGTTCCACAGATGTAATTCAACGGAAACACCATCCTGAGGACGGCAATACAGTCCTATGCACGGCAGCCACTAGGTTTGGGACGCTAGACAAAAAACATGACCTAGCGACATCCCTGGATGTGAGTGAATTCATTCCTTCTACAATGCTGCACATATCAGAGCTATATAAATAAAGGATAAAACCACAATAAATAAAGTACAAGATATAGTAGTTAGTTCCATTGTAACTATATTCAGAGCCCTGGAATGAGATGTTGACAGATTTAGACCATTTCTTGCTACCCAGTTATTTTGTCTTGTTCTTTATCCAGGAAACTGGATAAGGCAATCTGATAGCTGCATGAATAAAACACTAAGAGAGGTTTTGACACATAAACTACACAAAAGAAATACTACCCACCACCTTGTTCATTTATTGATTAGCTGCTAATCCAAATTCTTCTGAAACTAGGAGACATTTCCTTACCTAGATTTGATATTCAAACACACTATACAAGGAAAATGAGATTTCTTTTAATCAACATATTTTTTCATGTCATTAGTAATAAAATCATGAATAACAGAAACATTATAAGTAACCTGGCCTTTCATTTGTTTCAATGGGTGTCATGAATTATTGCATTTTCACTTGGCAGAGGAAATGCATGGCTGGCTGAGGCTTTCTGTGGCGATTACCACTGATGCCAGAGTTTGTGAAGTGCATCCCAAAGCGATTAGTTGATCACCAATTTGAATGATTACATAATATAACTACTCTAAACATTACAGTATTATATAGGATTATAGTGGAAGTGTTCACACAGGGCGGATATACTGTGAATTTTGAGGGTGGAAAATCTGTAGCATGTTACAGTACCAGTGAAGTGAATGCATAAAAAAATCAGCATGGAATCTGCGCATAAATGTACCTAGAGTGCAGATTGTAAATCCAGGGAATGTCATGTTGCAGATTTTAGTAACATGGTTCATAAGGCTGAAAAAAGACATCTGTCCATCTGGTTCAGCTTGTTATCCTGCAAGTTAATCTAGAAGAAGGCAAAAAAAAAAACCTGTGAGGCAGAAGCCAATTTTCCTCACTTTAGGGGAAAAAAAATTCCTTCCCGACTGCAATCAATCAGAATAACTCCCTGGATCAACGACCCCTCTCTAGTAGCTATAGCCTGTAATATTATTACGCTCCAGAAATACATCCAGGCCGCTCTTGAACTCTTTTAGTGAACTCACCATCACCACCTCCTCAGGCAGAGAGTCCCATAGTTATTAGATCTCCCTTTAGTCGTCTTTTTTCTAAAGTGATTAACCCTAATTTTGACAGCAGATTTCAGTCTTTGCAATGATTACTAATGACATGCAGTCTGATTATAGACAAGCACAATCTAACTAAACCAATGACACACACAGAGTTGTAACATTCATGTCTTTAACTTGGGCACATTCAGTAAACGTCTGCAGTGCTGGGGAAAATGTAAGCGAGCCTTTGAATTTAGGGCCGTAGAATCCCCTTTTAGCAGCAATTGCCTCCTCCACAAATTTCCTGTAGTAGTAAATAACATTTGCACAATGTTGAGAAATTTTGATCTATTCCTCCCTACAAATGTGTTTCAATTCATCAATATTTCTGGCATAACTTGCATTTATAACCCTTTTCATGCCAGAGTATCTCAATAAGATCAGGATTCTGACTTGGCCGTTCCAAAAGTAAGCACCATGGGGAGTGATGAGTCAGTCATAGAAAATGGGTCAAGAATCAATGTATAATAAAACCGAAAACAGTTTACTGTTAAAGGGCATCTGTCAGCAGATTTGTACCTATGACACTGGCTGACCTGTTACATGTGCACTTGGAGCTGAATGCATCTGTGTTGGTCCCATGTTCATATGTGTCCGCATTGCCGCATTGTGCAACAGGGACATTACTGTTACATCTAGAGCAGGGGTGCACAACGTTTCCTGGTTGGGGGCCACATTGCCAGAATGAACCAATGACGAGGGCCGAAATTAAAATTTAAAGGTGTATTAACAACTGAAATATTGTACTTATGGCATATTGAACACATTATATACCATTAATGTCTAGTTACACTTCAAGGACTCCCATCTAATGGCAGAAATACATGTAAGCAGCCACAAGACATAGGCATACATGTCTGTTACCAGATGGTTGGGGGCCGCACAGAATGGTGCACCCCTGATCTAGAGGCTCTGCTCTCTCTGAAACTGCCGGATATCCTTTATAGACCTTCTGCATTTAGGAGAGAAAAAATCTTATGGACATAAATTGTATCTAAAAATGTGTTCTTTTTCAAATAGATACTGGGCATTCCAATTAAATTTATAGAATTTTGATCAATACTAAAGACTAAAAGGAAATATAAAACAATTGTCTTCATATTTCAGACCAATTCACAGTACTGTAATTTGAAGCCTTTTGGGATATACAAACTGTAGGCTTTGGCAATATTTCTGTGATACCTTAGGGTACCGGACCCGGTTTCCCCACCTGCACATGCACAGACCTTTAAAAATGAGAAAAAAATAAATACCAGATCCGTTTTTCCAGATGACAACCGGAAAGACGGATCCGGTATTGCAATGCATTTGTCAGCCGGATCCGTTTCACAAATGCATCCGTTTGCGTCCGGATTGCAGTACCCTTAACCTGTCCATTATCGTGGATGCTATGTAAAGATTAAAGCAGACGTGTATTGTCACAGTTTACCATTACCCTGCTGGTTGAAGTATCAAAGCAAAGTTAAATCTGCCAGACACACACTGCTTGTAGTGTCCTAGAGATCATCCTCTAAAAAACACTGGCAAGAATGAATGGACTGCAACATAATCACATGTCTTTGTTGTTCTGAACAGTCTATTAAATGACGATATTGCATTCACAGGTCTCCAGAATGACAGGCATATGGCGCGTATAAATAAATGAAAAGGCTCCTGATACAATTACGCTTAAAAGTCTGAACTGTGTACTATACCTGGTAACATTTGGTAAGCTGCGGGTTGTCTGTTCCCCGATCAGTCTCCAAATGAAGTCTCCATCACTGTTCATATCTAACATTTAGACTTAGGTTCAGCTCCATTCTGGCTTTATTAATAAGGAAGAAAATATTGCAGATATTGTAGACCTGCATTTGTCTTTGTCATACTTTGTGAGTAGAGAATTACTGCAATATTAAAGGGAGTCTGTCACCAAAATATGACATTGTACACCACTTTCATGGCACTCTAGGACACCTATCCATGATTCAAATGGTATCTTTGTAATTTTCTTCTGAGTTTCACCAGCAGGAAAAACGCACTTTAATCCATATGCAAATGAGGGCTCGCAAGTGCCCAGGGGCGGCGTTCTGTGTGTAGGTGCCCAGGCTGCTCTGCCTTCTTTTTACGTTACTCCTTCCCAGCCTCTTCCTTGGCCCGCCCTGCAAGTCCCTTACATAATCCACAGGACCGGCCGATATACCGTGCGTGCGCAGTGCACCGCCGGCACGGGCATGCGCACTGTGATGCCAATTGTGGGCACGTCATCGCTACATGTAGTGCGCATGCGTCAGCACAGGCATGAAACCAGTGACTAGAGGGTGGACCAGAAGCAAACAGGAGAACTGGAGGCCGGCGCATGCGCACTACATGTAGCGATGCCGTGCCCACACACAGAACGCCGCCCCTGGGCACTTGCGAGCCCTCATTTGCATATGGATTAAAGTGCGTTTTTCCTGCTGGTGAAACTCAGAAGAAAATTATAAAGGTATCATTTGAATTATGGATAGGTGTGCTAGAGAGCCATGTAAGTGGTGTACAATGTCATATTTTGGTGACAGACTCCCTTTAAATATGCAGAGTGCTGTTTGAATTAAAATAAAATAAAAATTTAATTTATACAGTGACAACTTATTCTATAGCACGTTATGATTAGGGCAATAAAACACAAGTCAAATAACAGATAAGAAAAATGAACAGCGGTCACCGTTTGGGAAGTGTCTTCTTCCCGTGACTGTTGCAGCCAATCACTGCCATCAGCGATCACATGTGAAGAATATACAGGAAAGCGGTCAGCACCTAGTCCAGCGTTAGTGCGCACGGGAAGGAAAATTCCATATACAATGTAATGAACTCCCAGAGGACACTTAATATCTTCAATAAGCTGACAAAGGCTGGACGGGCCGAAACGCGTCCTCTCTGGATGTATATGCTCTGTAACAAAAAGACGTATATAAATTGAAGATATTAAATGTCCGCCGGGAGTTGGTTACATCACATGTGCTAGAATGGCATGTCACTGCTAGTGACATGCTGTTCTAGCCAGGAGAGAGAAAGGTATTCAGGAGCAGCACAGCAAGCGGCTAGTGTAGAGCAATGGTGGAGGTCATGCAACAGCTGGGCAGGAGATCACAGATCCAATGCAATCCATAGGCATGTAGAAAAAATAGAGGGCCACAGCAGCATATCCAGCAACTCTTCTTTATTTAAGTCGATCACCGCACAACACAGCATAAAAATAGCAGCAACGTTTCGGCTAGAAATAGCTTGACAAAGGCTATTCCTAGCCGAAACGTTGCTGCTATTTTTATGCTATGCTGTTCTAGCCAGTGACTGGTCACAGTCAGGGTTGAGCGAAATGCACTTTGGAACGTAGATCCGAAGTCGCTTCATTCAAAACTTTAAATGCTGTACGGGGACCTATTCTTTGTACCGCATTCAAATGTATGGGCTGCACAGAGGTGAAATTCTTTAAGTCCGAAATCTCACGAGACTTCAGTGAAGAACTTCGGCCTTTGATTGTACTTGAAAACTATTTTAAAACAGCAATCTAACGTCTGCTTCGGTATCGACTGGTACCTCGGTACTGAAGCCAACTTCGGGTTGCCGATTTTAAAATGGCTTTAAAATTGTACAATCGAATGCCAAAGTTCTTCACCAAAGTCTCACGAGACTTCGGACTTAACAAATTTCACTTCCGTGCAGCCCATACATTTGAATGCTGTATGGAAGCGGATCTCCGTACAGCATTCAAATGAAGTTTTGAACAAAGCAACTTCAGATCTATGATCCAAAGCGCGCTTCGCTCAACCCTAGTCACAGTGGTCACAGGACCAAGCCACTTCCAGTCAGGCAGGGACCAGAGGCAGCCAGAAATGGGGCAGCGGTGTGGGAACAACTGACTGCTACCAGGAGAGATGTTTTTAATTGGGCACAAGTTACAACCATTGTCAGCTCCTAGGTCAGAAAACCCCATTAAGCCATTGGATGTGCAGAGCACGTGTTGTACAGTTATATGAACTGAGGTTAGATTGTCTACTGCCTCTGGTGTGTTACTTAATTGGACTGGACTGCCAGGTGGCACATTGTGAGCAAAGCCTTGTCAATAACCACCACTTCTGTCAGCATCAGGGAGAGATGTAAGAGGCTGCATAGTAGACACACATCTAGCTGGATTAAAACGTTATGGACATTTTATAGATACTCTTCGCATGACAGTGGCAATTTTAATGTATTTCACTGTTGTATTTACTCTTGCAGTACAAAGTTTAGCAATATTGTAAGTACGATAATCATTGTTACGTTTAAACTCTGATCACAGCAACTTCAATGTTTCAGTCATAATGGAGCCAGATTAGCTACAACAGGTTAATTTTTAAATGGATCCCAACTAATCTTGATGAACTTTATGGACTTATAGTAGGGACCATCAGGTTTCTGTCAGGATTTGCTAGAAAGACTAGACTATAGTATTCTTGCCATAAAAAAAAAAAGGAAACCCTGACAGAAACCTACAAGTGCTATAAAGGCCCTCATGTACATTAGAGTATCATTGGCTGAACACAGTTTTTGGTGGGTATGGCCAACTATCTAAAGCGTATGGGCGCCTCTCCATTCTCCCGCTACAAATAATGCTGGGGGAACAAGGATCAGGCCAGTTGAATTTCAACACCCGATCCTTCTGTTTGGCAGGATATAAGCCACTGCCAGAAGTATTTGGCAGTGGTTTTCTATACTCTTGCCATTGAAAACATATGTGTGCATGGCTAAACCGAGCCAGCATATGTATGGGGGAGGATAGATCAATAGATAGATAGATAATGATATAGATAAGAAGGAAGAAGCCAGCAGCACACCATTAAGATCAAAAAAACACGTGTGGTTTATTCACCTAGTGTCATGTAGCGACGTTTCAACCGCTTGTTGCGGTCTTTCTCAAGCTATGTGCACATGTGTTACAACAATGATGTATAAAGGTGTGTCAATTCATAATACACAAAATCCAATTAGCTTTAAAATAAGCTAAATTCCTAGCAAATAGCATTTAAAAAAGTTGCAAGTTCATCAGCATCAATGTGAGAAATACATGATTGGAATAAAGTGACAGTGCCTCGTAAACAATACATGATATATAGAAACAATACATAATGTGATCTCATTGATAATTAAAAAATACAGGTGTACCCAATACATAATGTGGATTAAAAACTCACAAAGTCAGCTGGTAAACTACGCGCGCCGAGCATAGCGGTCTCGGAGGCGTCCACATTCGATTACTGCGCGTGCGCGAGAGCAATGGATCTCGCGATATCTCCAGCGCAAGGAAACTTAATGGAGACCTCATCAAAGATGGCCTAATCCAAGGATGCCCACATGTGCGCATGCTCGAGCCATAGTGGCCACCCAATATAGAGTCATGTGATCCTTGTCACATGATCCAGATAGAAACAGGTAAACAAAGCTATGGGGATGTAGAGGATCAAAGCGATAGATAGAGAATCAAGACCGTATCAACGGTCAATGATTCCCTAGTAGTCGGTGGGGGGAACGCCGCCATCGGACCCCAAAGTCAAGCGTCCCACCAACCCACTTACCGCTATACAGACCCATTCATGAAGCAAATATGAAACGTGGGAAGAAAAGTCTCACAGTCAGGACCAACCGGGTCAGCAGTAAAGTCATCACTGTAGTAGGGCAGCAGTGGCGTTGGCACGGGTCACCGTGCCAAACCATCAATGCACCCAATGAGACACTAAATAAATCCACATGTATGTCTTGCATGGATAAAACCAGAGCTGGCGTGACCCTTTAACTCCTTAAGGACTTAGGGCGTACCGGTACGCACTATTTCCCGAGTCCTCAAGAACTCAGGGCGTACCGGTACGTCCTAAGTTTAAATCGCGATTGCGGCACAGCGGGGGTTAATCGCAACAGGATGTCCGCTGAAATCATTCAGCAGGCATCCTTCACAACACCTGCGGTTTGCGGCTTTTACCTTATCCGGCAGTTGCGGGCGGTGGTGCCATCGGGTCCCCATGCGGCTGTAGGGGGGACCCGATGGCATGGAAGGCAGCGCGATGTCTAAGGAAGGCATCGCGCTGCCTTCCGGTGACTAGCCTGTGAGATCCAGCCCCCTGGATCTCACAGGCCAGAAGCTGTATGAGTAATACACACAGTATTACTCATACAGCCAATGCATTCCAATACAGAAGTATTGGAATGCATTGTAAAATGGATTAGACCCCCAAAAGTTGAAGTCCCAAAGTGGGACAAAAAATAAAGTAAAAAAAAAGTTGGAAAAATCAAGTTCCCCCCCAAAAATTAAAAGTTTTAAGTAAAAATAAACAAAAACATCATTTTCCCCAAATAAAGTAAAAAAAAATTTGTAACAAATAGGGAAAAAAACAAAGTATACATATTATGTATCGCCGCGTCCGTATCGACTGGCTCTATAAACATATTACATGAACTAACCCCTCAGATGAACACCGTAAAAAATAAAAAATTAAAACTGTGCTAAATAAACAATTTTTTTGTCACCTTACATCACAAAAAGTACAACAGCAAGCGATCAAAAAGGTGTTTGCCCACCAAAATAGTACCAATCTAACCGTCACCTCATCCCGCAAAAAATGAGCCCCTACCTGAGACAATCGCCCAAAAAATAAAAAAACTATGGCTCAGAATATGGAGACACTAAAACATCATTTTTTTTGTTGTTTCAAAAATTATATTATTGTGTAAAACTTACATAAATAAAAATAAAGTATACATATTAGGTATCGCCGCGCCCGTATCGACCGGCTCTATAAAAATATCACATGAACTAACCCCTCAGATAAACACCGTAAAAAATAAAAAATAAAAACTGTGCTAAATAAACCATTTTTTGTCACCTTACATCACAAAAAGTATAATAGCAAGCGATCAAAATGTCATATGCACCCCAAAATAGTGCCAATCAAACCGTCATCTCATTACGCAAAAAATGAGACCCTACCTAAGATAATCGCCCAAAAACTGAAAAAACTATGGCTCTCAGAATATGGAGACACTAAAACATGATTTTTTTTTTGTTTCAAAAATGATATTATTGTGTAAAACTTACATAAATAAAAAAAAAGTATACATTTTAGGTATCGTCGCGTCCGTATCGACCGGCTCTATAAAAATATCACATGACCTAACCCCTCAGATGAACACCATAAAATATAAAAAATAAAAACTGTGCTAAGTAAACAATTTTTTGTCACCTTACATCACAAAAAGTGTAATAGCAAGCGATCAAAAAGTCATATGCACTTCAAAATAGTGCCAATAAAATCATAGGTATCGCAGCGTCCGTAATAACTTGCTCTATAAAAATATCACATGATCTAACCTGTCAGATGAATGTTGTAAATAACAAAAAATAAAAACAGTTCCAAAACAGCTATTTCTTGTTATCTTGCCTCACAAAAAGTGTAATATAGAGCAGCCAAAAATCATATGTACCCTAAAATAGTACCAACAATACTGCCACCCTATCCCGTAGTTTCTAAAATGGGGTCACTTTTTTTGAAAAACGGCACAACGGACAAGGAATAAAACAATGGTCGTGTGCATGAGGCTAAATGAGATACTAAAATGTTTTTTTTTATAAAAAGATAGTATAGTGTAAAACATAAATACATTTAAGAAAGTAGACATATTAGGTATCGCTGTGTCCGTAAGAATCTGCTCTATAAAAATACCCCCCCTAACCCCTCAGATGAACAATGTAAAAAAATTAAAGCGGTGCCAAAAAAAGCAATTTTTGGGCAAATTTTCCATTTTAATCCGTTTTTTTCCAATAACAAAGCAAGGGTTAACAGCCAAACAAAACTTAATATTTATTACCCTCATACTGCAGTTTACAGAAACACCCCATATGTGGTCGTAAACTGCTGTATGACCAAACGGCAGGGCGCAGAAGGAAAGGAACGCCGTATGGCTTCTGGAAGGCAGATTTTGATGGCCTTTTTTTTTGGCACCATATCCCATTTGAAGCCCCCCTGATGCACCCCTAGAGTAAAAACTCCATAAAAGCGACCCCATCTAAGAAACTACACCCCTCAAGGTATCCAAAACAGATTTTACAAACGTCGTTAACCCTTTAGGTGTTCCACAAGAGTTATTGGCAAATGGAGATGAAATTGCAGAATTTCTATTTTTGGTAACCTTGCCTCACAAAAATTTAATATAGATAAACCAAAAATCATGTGTACCCTAAAAATAGTCCCAACAAAACTGCCACCTTATCCCGTAGTTTCCAAAATGGGGTCACATTTATGGAGTTTCTACTCTAGGGGTGCATCAGAGGGGCTTCAAATGGGACATGGTGTAAAACTCTTGTGCAACACCTAAAGGGTTAACAAAGTTTGTAAAATCAGTTTTGAATACCTTGAAGGGTGTAGTTTCTTAGATGGGGTCACTTTTATGGAGTTTCTACTCTATGGGTGCATCAGGGGGGCTTCAAATGGGACATGGTGTAAATAAACCATTCCAGCAAAATCTGCCTTCCAAAAACCATACGGCGCACCTTTCCCTCTACGACCTACTGTGTGCCCGTACAGTAGTTTACGGCCACATATGGGGTGTTTCTGGAAACTACAGAATCGGGCAATAAATATAGCATTTTGTTTGGCTGTTAACCCTTTCTTTGTTACTGAAAAAAATGGATTAAAATGGAAAATTTGCCCAAAAATTAAAATTCTCAAATTTCATCCCCATTTGCCAATAACTCTTGTGCAACACGTTAAAGGGTTAACAAAGTTTGTAAAATCAGTTTTGAATACCTTGAGGGGTGTAGTTTCTTAGATGAGGTCACTTTTATGGAGTTTCTACTCTAGGGGTGCATCAGGGGGGCTGTAAATAAACCAGTTCAGCAAAATCTGCCTTCCAAAAACCATACAGCGCACCTTTCCCTCTACGCCCTACTGTGTGCCCGTACAGTAGTTTACGGCCACAGATGGGGTGTTTCTGCAAACTACAGAATTGGGGCAATAAATATAGCATTTTGTTTGGCTGTTAACCCTTGCTTTGTTACTGGAAAAAATGGATTAAAATTGAAAATTTGCCAAAAAATCTAAATTCTGAAATTTTATCTCCATTTGACATTAACTCTTGTGGAACACCTAAAGGGTTAACGACGTTTGTAAAATTAGTTTTGAATACCTTGAGGTGTGTAGTTTCTAGAATGGGGTAATGTTTGGGTGGTTTCTATTATGTAAGCCTCACAAAGTGACTTCAGACCTGAACTGGTCCCTAAAAATTGGGTTTTTGAAAATTTCGGAAAATTTTCAAGATTTGCTTCTAAACTTCTAAGCCTTGTAACATCCCCAAAAAATAAAATATCATTCCCAAAATGATCCAAACATGAAGTAGACATATGGGGAATGTAAAGTAATAATTATTTTTGGGGGTATTACTATGTATTATAGAAGTAGAGAAATTGAAACTTGGAAATTTGCAATTTTTTACAAATGTTTGGTAAATTTGGTATTTTTTTATAAATAAAAATGAATTTTATTTTACTTCATTTTACCAGTGTCATGAACTACAATATGTGACAAAAAAAAACTATCTCAGAATGACCTGGATAAGTCAAAGCGTTTTAAAGTTATCAGCACTTAAAGTGACACTGGTCAGATTTGCAAAAAATGGTCAAGTCCTTAAGGTGAAATAGGGCTGAGTCCTTAAGGGGTTAAAAGATAACACAACACATTCTCGGGTGTCACATATTCCCCAAATTCCCCAAAATTTCATGTATAGGTGGACCAAAAATTGCAATGTATAGCACGTCACATGTATGGCACTTTACAGACGCGGCCATCAAAAAAAATATCAGCAAAATATATACAGTGTGGGCCATTTATATGGATACACCTTAATAAAATGGGAATGGTTGGTGATATTAACTTCCTGTTTGTGGCACATTAGTATATGTGAGGGGGGAAACTTTTCAAGATGGATGGTGACCATGGCGGCCATTTTGAAGTCGGACATTTTGAATCCAACTTTTGTTTTTTCAATAGGAAGAGGGTCATGTGACACATCAAACCTATTGGGAATTTCACAAGAAAAACAATGGTGTGCTTGGTTTTAATGTAACTTTATTCTTTCATGAGTTATTTAAAAAGTCTCTGACCACTTATAAAATGTGTTCAATGAGCTGCCCATTGTGTTGGATTGTCAATGCAACCCTCTTCTCCCACTCTTCACACACTGATAGCAACACCGCAGGAGAAATGCTAGCACAGGCTTCCAGTATCCGTAGTTTCAGGTGCTGCACATCTCGTATCTTCACAGCATAGACAATTGCCTTCAGATGACCCCAAAGATAAAAGTCTAAGGGGGTCACTGGATATGCGAAATTACTACATGATGATGTGTTTCCCTCTTTATGCACTGAAGCTGGCACGTTCCCTGAGTTTTTCCACCAAGATGGTGCACTTACCACCACATTATGGGTGTCAGGTCCGAGCATTCCTAGATGAACAGTTTCCTGGAAAGTGGATTGGTCGTCGTGGGCCAGTTGAATGGCCCCCAAGGTCTCCCATTCTGACACCCTTAGACTTTTATCTTTGGGGTCATCTGAAGGCAATTGTCTATGCTGTGAAGATACGAGATGTGCAGCACCTGAAACTATGGATACTGGAAGCCTGTGCTAGCATTTCTCCTGCGGTGTTGCTATCAGTGTGTGAAGAGTGGGAGAAGAGGGTTGCATTGACAATCCAACACAATGGGCAGCACATTGAACACATTTTATAAGTGGTCAGAAACTTGTAAATAACTCATGAAAGAATAAAGTTATGTTAAAACCAAGCACACCATTGTTTTTCTTGTGAAATTCCCAATAAGTTTGATGTATCACATGACCCTCTTCCTATTGAAAAAACAAAAGTTGGATTCAAAATGGCCGACTTCAAAATGGCCGCCATGGTCACCACCCATCTTGAAAAGTTTCCCCCCTCACATATACTAATGTGCCACAAACAGGAAGTTAATATCACCAATCATTCCCATTTTATTAAGGTGTATCCATATAAATGGCCCACCCTGTAGAACAGAATGTGGATAGCTGATGGGGACCGAGATGCTCGTTTCTTCACACAGGATGCCAACTGGAGTTGTGATTAATAGCTGAATCTACAAATAATACAAAAAAAGGGGAAAGTGTTATTCATTAAAAACAATTTATATTTCAGCTTAGTTGTATTATACACATGTTCAATATAACTACACCAGGGGATAAGGACAACACGGTACACGGGGAGAGACACCACTAATCCACCCTAAAGTCAACATTCAAACCATTTGGCTTGAGGGTCTTCAAAGTAAATATCCAAAATATCTCTCGCTTTTTAAGGAGAGCCTTCCTATCGCCACCGCGTCTGCCCATCTGTACCTGCTCCAATTTACGAAACCTCAAATCCTCTTCAAAGTGACCCGCCTCCTTAAAATGCTTGGAGACTCTCAAATCCATTTTTTCTTTTCTGATGGAATATCTATTCTGATTTAAACGTGTCTTAACGTCCCACGTGGTCTCCCCAACATACCATGCCTCACATGGACATGACGGTAGGTAGACCACGTAGGACAAATCACACGTCAGATACTGAGCGATCTTAATCATTTTATTTGTCGCAGGATTGTGAAAAGAATACCCCTTGAGCATGAGGCAACAATTCACACAGTGATGACATGGATAGCAACCAGTCCGTGTGGAGCCACATAGTGACCTCACAGTGGTCCTGTTGCTACCCACATCAGACTTGACCATTTGTTTCATGAATGGGTTTGTATAGCGGTAAGTGGGTTGGTGGGACGCTTGACTTTGGGGTCCCATCGCGGCGTTCCCCCCACCGACTACTAGGGAATCATTGACCATTGATACGGTCTTGATTCGCTATCTATCGCTTTGATCCTCTACATCCCCATAGCTTTGTTTACCTGTTTCTATCTGGATCATGTGACAAGGATCACATGACTCTATATTGGGTGGCCACTATTGCTCGAGCATGCGCACATGTGGGCATCCTTGGATTAGGCCATCTTTGATGAGGTCTCCATTAAGTTTCCTTGCGCTGGAGATATCGCGAGATCCATTGCTCTCACGCATGCGCAGTAATCGAATGTGGACGCCTCCGAGACCACTATGCTCGGCGCGCGCAGTTTACCAGCTGACTTTGTGAGTTTTTAATCCACATTATGTATTGGGTACACCTGTATTTTTTAATTATCAATTATATCACATTATGTATTGTTACTATATATATCATGTATTGTTTACGAGGCACTGTCACTTTATTTCAATCATGTATTTCTCACATTGATACTGATGAACTTGCAACTTTTTTAAATGCAATTTGCTATGAATTTAGCTTATTTTAAAGCTAATTGGATTTTTTGTATTATGAATTGACACACCTTTATACATCATTGTTGTAACACATGTGCACATAGCTTGAGAAAGACCGCAACAAGCGGTTGAAACGTCGCTACATGACACTGGGTGAATAAACCACACGTGTTTTTTTGATCTTAAGGGTGTGCTGCTGGCTTCTTCCTTCTTATTGAATGGGACCGTGGTGCTGGTTCATATTGGCCTGATTTTGCACCCAACCGACAAGTGTGCTGCGTCTTCATCTTCCATTTCTCTAATGATATAGATAGATAGATAATGATATATATTAGATAGATAGATCATCTAGCCATCCTCCTAATCTTGAGAACTTTATTATCTGCTATGGTGAAAGGTGACCATTGTCTTATGTATGTATCTCTTGGCCTATTTCTATAACCCATGACAATGGATCAGGAATTAATTCAGTTGCTGAGAGGTTTGATGACAGGTAACATAACATGCACAATTATATCATATGTGCCCTGGTGAAGAAATTGAATCTAACCATCTTATTCTTTACTTAATTATTACCTGCATTATTAAGTATAATTTTCTCAATAGAAGCTGTAGTAAATAATGCATCACCTAAACAAAGGGCAATGAAATTGTCAACAGTACAGTTCACCTGAGACAAGTGAGTCAAATGTCTCTTATTAAATAGATATCTATAGTAATGCTATTTATACATAATAGCACCAATAGTTTATCAAAACCTTTTGTTGTAAATGAGGAATAGGGATAAAAGCAAAGTTCATGTCACAGGATCTGGATACCGTTTCATTATAGAAATCAGTTTCATTACTTTGTTTTTATTTAATACTAACGTCCTTACAGGAGATCTGACAGGAAGATATATAAAAGTGCTTTTATGTAAAAAAAAATGTGAAAGCTCAGTTCTACACTAACTTAAAGGGAGTCTGTCACCACAATTTGCCCTTATAGACCACTTACATAGCACTATAGCATAACTATAGATCAGTCAAATGGTACCTTTGTCTTTTTGTTTGGATGTTCACCAGGGGCAAAAACTGAGTTTTATTCATATGTAAATGAGGGCTCGCAAGTGCCCAGGGGCAGCGTTCGGGATGTAAGTGCCCAAGCCGCTCTTCCTTCTTCTCACATAACCCCTCCCCAGCCTGTTGCTTGGCCCGCCCTGTAAACCTCTTACGTCATCAGTTGTCAGGGAACCAGGGGGGGCGTTTCGCATCGGGTTCGCAGGCGCGGGCGGCGGGCGCAGATAGCTCCTCCTCTTCGTCCTGACAGGACACCTGACGTCAATGTGGCCAGTGCGCCTGCACGAGTCGGACGCCGGTTGCGCGGTACACAAGCCGCGTGCGCAGGGATACAAGCGTAGTGCACATGCTCCATTCCAGACCACAGGTGCTACTCAGGCTGGGGGAGGGCTTTAGCCTCCGTCATCGCCCTCAGCCTTATGATTGGCTTCTGACTAAGGAACCCTCCTGGTTGCCCGGCAACCAGGGGGGCGGTCCTGGGTTCACTGTGTACTTAAAGCCAGTCAGAGCCTTGACTCATTGCTGAGTTATTCAACCTTATGGTGAACACCCAGCTCCCTCCTGTGAACCTGTTGTTTAATTTGACTTCCCAGCTACCGACTCCTTGCCTGTTTCCTCGATTACGATTTCTGCTGCCCGCCACTACCCGGAACTGGAACCGACTACCCGATCGGATTGACCTTTTTTGTACTACGCAAATTTTTGGGATTATTTCGTCCCTGCCAAAGGATTCCATACCTGATCCACTATTCCAGTCCTGACATAATAACTCAGCCAAACCATGGAATCCGCGGGACCTGCAGATGGTGCCCCTTCTTTGTCCGAACAACTGACGATGATGGAGCAAGCCCTTCAGGACATGCAGGCCAGCCATGCACACCTATTAGGGAGAATGCGTGCCCAGGAGCTGCGCCAGGCCCAGTTCACTGCACTACCACCCTCACCTCCTCCCGCTCCACGCACCTCACTAGAAGTGGTGAACAGTGAACCAGCCGTAGCCCTATCAGAACGCTTTTCTGGAGACAGGAAGAAATGCAGTTCTTTTATTATTTCCTGCGAGCTACTGTTCTCCTTGAAACCCCGCACTTACTCCTCGGACTACGTCAAAGTACGGACAGCTATCTCCCTGCTCACGGGACCCCCACAGACCTGGGCCCATCAGCTCCTGCAAACTGATAGCCCAGTGCTGTCCTCTTGGGGCTCCTTTGTTTCCGCCATGCAGGCACTCTTTGACGACCCCCTGCGTGCTTCCACCTCTAGGGATACTCTCCGTTCCCTGCGACAGGGAAGGCGTCCAGTGGAGGACTACATTACGGAGTTCCGGGAGATCGCACCAGATACCGGACTCAATGAAGTGGCCCCTATCGACCAGTTCCGGATCGGACTGTCGGACCAATTAAAAGACGAACTCGCCCGTATCGGGGTCCCGGAGGTCCTGGAAGGGCTGATGAGCACGGTTACCCAACTGGACCGCCGTTTCCGGGAACGAAGGACGGAGAGACAGCACGCTTTGCCTCCTCCTGCACGGCGATCCAATCCTCTTCCCGTTTCAGTCCTTGGGCAATCCTCCACAGTGGGAGACCTCACCCCGGATGAACCAATGCAGGTCGGAGTAGTCAGGGGTCCACTCTCAGCAGTTGAAAGGTCCAGAAGGCGGACTCTCAATCTCAGCCTCTACTGTGCCAAATCCGGGCATATGTTGAGAGACTGTCCTTTCAAACCACCTACAGGTAGGACTGTCAGTTCCGCTGTGTTCTTGAACATACCTGTATACCACGGTTCTTCACATCTAACTCTATGTGTTTCTCTGCAGCTGAACGGAACTGGCCATGAACTCACGGCCTTAATCTTTTCGGGCGCAAGCAGCTGTTTTTTTTATTCCAAACTTGCCACGCAGCTAGGAATACCCTTGCCCCAAGGAACACCCATCTCGACTCCACATGGTGGACGGCAGTACATTAAAAACCGGACATGTCTCTTTGGAATCACACCCTCTTACCCTTTCCATTGGTCGCCACCACCGTGAAGAGATCGTGTGGGACATCGTACCCTCTCCTTTATTTCCTGTTATCTTGGGCATCCCATGGCTTAGAAAGCACAACCCCCAAATAGACTGGGCCCTGGGACGTGTCACATTTCAGTCCTCTTATTGCATCTCCCACTGCATCTCCTCCGTTCCTGGCTCTCTGCTGGTCCTGGCCTCATCTTCCCGGGTATTACCTGCTAAATACGAAGAATATGCAGATGTCTTTGAGAAAGCAGGGGTAGACACCTTACCTCCCCACAGACCTTATGACTGCCCCATTGATCTACTCCCCGGGGCCCCGCTGCCGTACGGACGGTTATACAACTTGTCTGAGCCCGAGACCCAGGCGCTGAGGGATTACATTGAGGAAAGCCTGGCGAAGGGATTCATCCGCCCGTCCACCTCCCCAGTCGGTGCAGGTATCTCTTTTGTGGGGAAGAAGGACGGGGGTCTTCGGCCCTGTGTGGACTACTGGGGCCTTAACAACATCACCAGGAAAAATAAATACCCTCTCCCTCTCATCCCTGATCTCCTGGACCGAGTGAAGAATGCCAAAGTCTTCTCCAAGATCGACCTCCGGGGGGCCTATAATCTTGTGCGGATCCGTGAGGGCGATGAATGGAAGACAGCTTTTCGTTCCAGATTCGGCCATTATGAGTATCTGGTGATGCCCTTCGGGCTTTGCAACGCCCCAGCTACCTTCCAAAGCTTTATCAACGCTGTCTTCTGCGACCTTCTGGACACATATGTGGTAGTGTATCTGGATGACATCCTTATTTTTTCCCACACACTCCAGCAGCATGAGAGACATGTGAAGGTAGTCCTCCAGCGCCTTCGGACACACCGACTCTATGGGAAGCTGGAGAAGAGCATCTTTGAGGTTCCTTCTATTGAATTCTTGGGATACATACTGTCCCCCAGAAAAGTGGAGATGGACCCCAAGAAGGTTCAGGCCGTCCTAGAATGGCCTATCCCACGAAACCGACGAATGGTCCAACAGTTCATCGGTTTCGCGAATTTCTACCGTCGCTTCATCCGGAATTTCTCGGCCATATGCGATCCTATTATGGTCCTAACCGGGAACAACGTTCCATTTGTATGGACCCCTGCCGCTCATAAGGCCTTCCAAACCCTCCAAAGGCTCTTCACACAAGCTCCGATACTGGCACAGCCTGACACTGCTCTCCCCTTCTACCTAGAGACAGATGCCTCAGAGAAAGCCGTCAGGGCAGTTCTCTCCCAAAGACAAGGGAAGAAACAACTCCTACACCCAGTGGCGTTCTACTCCCGCAAGTTAACCAAGGCGGAACGAAACTACGATGTGGGCGAGAGGGAACTACTGGCCATAAAAAATGCGCTGGAGGAGTGGCGGCATCTGCTGGAGGGAGCCAAGCACCCGGTAACTGTCTATACTGATCACCGTAACCTAGAATACCTTCGTACTGCTAAGAGGTTATGGCCCCGGCAAGCCAGATGGGTCCTCTTCTTTTCCCGCTTCACCCTCCAGATAACATATCATCCTGGATCAAAGAACGGGAAGGTCGATACCCTCTCCCGTCTTCACGACACTGATGCCGTGTTTTCACCTCCAGAAACCATCCTTCCAAGCACCTACTTTTTGGCCACACAACATTCATTACTCGAAGAGATCCGACAAGCCAGCGTGACCGTACCGTCAGAAGCAGCACACCTGCCACAAAGGCGGGGTCTACGTTACCATCAGGGAAAGATCTACGTGCCTACTTCCCATCGGGTGCCGATCCTGCAACATCATCACGACCACCCAACCGCAGGTCACAGGGGAATACGCAATACCTTAGAGTACGTGCAGAGGCAGTTCTGGTGGCCTTCCCTAGCGGCGTATGTATGTTCTTTGTGGGCTCATGCACCATCTGTGCCATGCACAAGAGACCCCACACCCGGCCAGTCGGCCCACTACAACCTCTACCCGTGGCAACGGTGCCCTGGAGGGACCTCGCTATGGATTTCGTGGTGGACTTACCTCCTTCACAGGGCCACACTACAATCTTGGTTGTAGTAGATAGATGCACCAAGATGGCCCACTTTATTCCAACGACCGGCCTTCCAACAGCCCAACATACCTCAAAATTGTTTTTACAGCACGTGTTCCGCCTACATGGACTCCCCTCCTCTATTGTATCTGATCGGGGTTCGCAGTTCACCTCCCGTTTCTGGAGCGAATTTTGCCGCTGCCTCCACATCACCCGCAACCTGTCCTCTGCTTATCATCCCCAGTCCAACGGCCAGACGGAGAGGACGAACCAAACCTTGGAGCAATATCTCCGCTGCTATTCGTCATACCTACAAGACGACTGGGTGGACCTTCACCCTCTGGCAGAATATGCATACAATCAACAGCAGCATACCTCTACGGGACTCTCACCCTTTTATGCGAATTACGGGTACCATCCCTTGACTCTTCCAGACCTTCCGGTGGACATTCCCGTACCTGAAGTGGCCCAGCGCCTCCATCGTCTCTGGGGTTTGCTACGTACCCTAGTGCGGAAGCTCCGCACTACCCAGCAACAGCAAAAGACTTAGGCCGATCGGAGACGCACCGAGAGCCCCAAGTACAGAAGTGGGGATAGGGTATGGTTATCTTCTCAGCACCTTTAACTGACCTGCCCGTCCAAGAAATTGGGCCCTCGCTATTTGGGACCATTCACCATCGCCTCAATGGTCAACGACGTCGCGGCGAGACTAAACCTGCCTACTTCATTTACCATCCATCCGGTGTTTCATGTATCACTACTGAAACCCTACCGTGCCAACACCCTTGTGGGCAGAGTGCCGGTGCCACCCGCTCCCATTCAGGTGGATAACAATGATGAATATGATGTCCAGGGGATCTTGGACTCCCGCAGAAGCCGTGGAGTCTTGGAATACCTTGTCCACTGGAAGGGATATGGGCCAGAGGAGCGTTCCTGGGAACCAGCAGGTAACCTTCATGCAGACGCCAAGGTCCGGGCATTCCACAGGGCTCATCCTGATCGGCCATCCCAGGTTCGCGTCCAGCGGCCGCTCTTTGGTGGGGGGCTCTGTCAGGGAACCAGGGGGGCCATTTCGCATCGGGTTCGCAGGCGCGGGCGGCGGGCGCAGATAGCTCCTCCTCTTCCTCCTCACAGGACTCCTTCCTGACGTCAATGTGGCCAGTGCACCTGCGCGAGTCGGACGCCGGGTGCACGTGCGCGGTACACAAGCCGCGTGCGCGGTACACAAGCCGCGTGCGCAGGGATACAAGCGTAGTGCACATGCTCCATTCCAGACCACAGGTGCTACTCAGGCTGGGGGAGGGCTTCAGCCTCCGTCACCGCCCTCAGCCTTATGATTGGCTTCTGACTAAGGAAGCCTCCTGGTTGCCCGGCAACCAGGGGGGCGGTCCTGGGTTCACTGTGTACTTAAAGCCAGTCAGAGCCTTGACTCATTGCTGAGTTATTCAACCTTATGGTGAACACCCAGCTCCCTCCTGTGAACCTGTTGTTTAATCTGACTTCCCAGCTACCGACTCCTTGCCTGTTTCCTCGATTACGATTTCTGCTGCCCGCCACGACCCGGAACTGGAACCGACTACCCGATTGGATTGACCTTTTTTGTACTACGCTAATTTTTGGGATTATTTCGTCCCTGCCAAAGGATTCCATACCTGATCCACTATTCCAGTCCTGACATCAGTGTACTGGCCGATATCCCGCCCGCGCATGCGCACTGCATGGAATGATGCTGCTGCCCACAATGGTCATCACAGTGCGCATGCGCCGGCGGGATATCGGCCAGTACACTGGATGACGTAAGAGGCTTACAGAGCGGGCCAAGCAACAGGCTGGGGAGGTGAGAAGAAGGAAGAGCGGCCTGGGCACTTACAGCCCGAACGCCGCCCCTGGGCACTTGCGAGCCCTCATTTACATATGAATAAAACTCAGTTTTTGCCCCTGGTGAACATCCAAACAAAAAGACAAAGGTACCATTTGACTGATCTATAGTTATGCTACAGTGCTATGTAAGTGGTCTATAAGGGCAAATTGTGGTGACAGACTCCCTTTAAAGGGTAACTGTCATATTTTTTTTTATTTGCTAGTTTATTAAAGCTAGGCATGTATACCTGAGTTAGTCTTTCAATGATTGTCAAAAGAGCTTTCATTAATGTCCTCTGTCCCTTTCCACTGTTCCCTTAAAAGACCGTTGCTATGGCTCATCTGTCTTCCTTTTAGTATAAACAGAAGACAGAGGGGCGGTCCTTCACACTGCATGCCTGCATTAGACTTCAGAGTGAGGAGGCGTGTCTCTCAGTAATCCAATCTAATTGGCTGGTAGGGAGCTGCTCGCTACAGCAAGTGTGTATGGGAAGTGAGGGAAAGCAGTTTTGGCCTCAGAGAACTGGCAGAGGAGCCATCTTGAGAAGGTCCTCCATATTGTAAATGTTTAAACAGCCGTAACTAAGGGGAAAACTCAAGGAAAACAGTGGTATGTGAAGAAACTAAAGACTGATGCATAATGCTGCTGCAGCAGTAACATAGCTAAAATAGATTTTTTGATGAAAACATGACCCTTTACTTTGCTTGAGGTTATAGGCTTGCTGCTATTTTCGCTTACTTAATTGTACAGGGTGGGCCATTTATATGGATACACCTTAAAATAGGAATGGTTGGTGATATTAACTTCCTGTTTGTGGCACATTAGTATATGTGAGGGGGGAAACTTTTCAAGATGGGTGGTGACCATGGCGGCCATTTTGAAGTCGGCCATTTTGAATCCAACTTTTGTTTTTTAAATAGGAAGAGGGTCATGTGACACATCAAACTTATTGGGAATTTCACAAGAAAAACAATGGCGTGCTTGGTTTTAATGTAACTTTATTCTTTCATGAGTTATTTACAAGTTTCTGACCACTTATAAAATGTGTTCAATGTGCTGCCCATTGTGTTGGATTGTCAATGCAACCCTCTTCTCCCACTCTTCACACACTGATAGCAACACCGCAGGAGAAATGCTAGCACAGGCTTCCAGTATCCGTAGTTTCAGGTGCTGCACATCTCGTATCTTCACAGCATAGACAATTGCCTTCAGATGACCCCAAAGATAAAAGTCTAAGGGGGTCAGATCGGGAGACCTTGGGGGCCATTCAACTGGCCCACGACGACCAATCCACTTTCCAGGAAACTGTTCATCTAGGAATGCTCGGACCTGACACCCATAATGTGGTGGTGCACCATCTTGCTGGAAAAACTCAGGGAATGTGCCAGCTTCAGTGCAGAAAGAGGGAAACACATCATCATGTAGCAATTTCGCATATCCAGTGGCCTTGAGGTTTCCATTTATGAAGAATGGCCCCACTATCTTTGTATCCCATATACCACACCATACCATCAATTTTTTTGTTCCAACAGTCTTGGAGGGATCTATCCAATGTGGGTTAGTGTCAGACCAATAGCGGTGGTTTTGTTTGTTAACTTCACCATTCACATAAAAGTTTGCCTCATCACTGAACAAAATTTTCTGCGTAAACTGAGGGTCCTGTTCCAATTTTTGTTTTGCCCATTCTGCAAATTCAGTGCGCCGATCTGGGTCATCCTCGTTGAGATGCTGCAGTAGCTGGAGTTTGTAAGGGTGCCATTTGTGAGTAGCTAATATCCGCCGAAGGGATGTTCGACTAATGCTACTCTCCAGTGACATGCGGCGAGTGCTACGCTGTGGGCTCTTGCTGAATGAGCTAGGACAGCCACTGATGTTTCTTCATTAGAGACAGATTTCATGCGTCCACATTTTGGCAAATCCAACACTGAACCAGTTTCATGAAACTTAGCAAGCAGTTTGCTAACTGTAGCATGGGAGATGGGTGGTCTCGTAGGGTGTCATGCATTGAAATCTGCTGCAATGACCCGGTTACTGCGTTCACCAGACATCAACACAATTTCTATCCGCTCCTCACGTGTTAACCTCGGCGACATGTCAATGGCTGTAAACAAAGAGAAACTTGTAAATAACTCATGAAAGAATAAAGTTACGTTAAAACCAAGCAACCATTGTTTTCCTTGTGAAATTCCCAATAAGTTTGATGTGTCACATGACCCTCTTCCTATTGAAAAAACAAAAGTTGGATTCAAAATGGCCGACTTCAAAATGGCCGCCATGGTCACCACCCATCTTGAAAAGTTTCCCCCCTCACATATACTAATGTGCCACAAACAGAAAGTTAATATCACCAACCATTCCCATTTTATTAAGGTGTATCCATATAAATGGCCCACCCTGTACTTTCAACAAATGTTGTTCACATCTAAAATCTAAAGTCTTGGGAGACAAGATTAACTACAAGCTCACTGAGGGATTGTGGTACATGTGTCTCAAAGAAGTTTATGGAAAGGGGAGAGGGAGGAGTAGTGAGCTGCTGGAAGAAGAAAAAGGCATAGATGCACACAGAGATGCTGCTGTATCTATTTAGGTTTTCTGTTTCAACCCAGTATTTGAGAGTCGGATCTCCTCTGTGTGCTGTGTATGGGAGATTTCAGAGAAGCTAGTCTCTGCCAACTAGCTGAGGAAAACAGGTAATTAGATCTAGAGCCTACAGAGGAAAAAGCTGGTAAAAAATGCCAGATGCAATTCATATAATGACAAACATAGTGCTTTTTTTGTCATGTAGACTCCGATGACACCTTATTCTGAAAATTCACCTGAAACAATTCTTTATAAAAGTGCAACGCCATATCATAAGTGGACAATGAACAGAAACATTTGTTTATTAGAACATGCTATATATTTAGATATGAATATATTTTGTAAGAGAAACCAAATTTACCTCTGTTCTTATTTCTGTCACTTTGGTATAGTATGCAATGCTATTCTTTAATAGTTGCTAGCATAATTTGGGATATTTAAGCCCCTTGCTCTAGACACCACTAAATGCCAAAAAACTGCTTTTGCGTTAATGTGCTCAACACCTACCTACCCCCCTTTGTGGTCTATGTCACCCCATTTCCACCCATTTCCCAGGACCATTAGCAACTATGTTCTAGCTGTCAAAATGATGCTACCCCTTCTAGTGAAAGAGGTTCATGATTTATTTGTATCAGGCAAACAGATTCATCATATTCAGCACAGTGTCATGGCTTCTGCTATAAATTAATGTAAACAGAGCCTAATGCATAGTTAACCCCCTCAGTACCATGTGTCAATTGTAGGGTTGAGCGAATATTCTTTTAATACAGCAGGCACCCACAGCTAATGTCTGCGATCTGCAATAATACTGACCATAGACATTAATTAACCATTGAGATGTCGTGGTCAAATGTTACCATGGTATCTGAGAGTGTTAAAAACCGGAAGCGCACGTTTCCTGTTCAGGCGCGCTTTCCCCTGGTGGAGATGAGGGAAAGCACCCTGTTCTAATAGTGAGCTGCAGCCTGTACTAGGCTTTCAGGGTCATGATTAATATATCCAAGTTCAAGCCATTAGGTGGCAGCACTGAACTGTGATGTAGTGATTTCTATACAGAATAATGGAGCAATTTCTGTTAGGGCTCATACACACGACCGTATGCCCTCCGAGACATACGGTCCGTGAGCGGGACATTTGTCCCGGAGCAGCATACATCGTGCGCATTGGGCCGCCCGTGGGACTATTGTCCTGCAATCATATGATATTATGAGTGCGGGACAATAGCCCCGCGGGCGGCCCGATGCGCACAGCATCATAGTAACCTATGATGCTGTGAACTCCCGTGCGCACAAAGTATGCCTCTCCGGGACATAAGGCCCGCTCACGGACTGTATGTCTCGGAGGGCATACGATCGTGTGCATGAGCCCTTATTCTGTATAAGTTGCAATCTGATGATTGCAAGTTGTGGTCCACTTGGGGACCTAACAAAAAGTGAAAAAAATGTAAGTTTTGAAAAAATATTTTCAACAGGAGTACATTTATTAACTGTAATCTTTAACTTTAATCATCTCTCATCTCTTTACTTTGATACCTTACTCTCAGCCCCGGTAACAGCAGGCAGTGCGGGCGGCGCTCACTCACTGACGTCATGCGCCTGCTCCTCCCACTAGGCGGCGCAGGCGCGTGACGTCAGTGAGTGAGCGCCGCCCGCACTGCCTGCTGTTACCGGAGCTGAGAGTAAGGTATCAAAGTAAAGAGATGAGCGATGATTAAAGTTAAAGTTACAGACTCAGCTCACCAGCTGTCACAGCAGATTTGACAGCGGCGGAGAATGGGAGAAAGATGGTGTGAGATCGGACAGGGCTAGGCCGAGGGGGCGATCATGGTGGGCTTTGGAGCCCCGCGGCGTACAGGCCGGCTGCCCCCCTTTGTGTTGGTGGCGTTATTGGTGATCGCACTCCTGGCCTTTAACTACTGGAGTCTGTCTGCCCGCCAGGCCGCCTTGCAGGGGGATATATACAATGCCCTGTATATTCTAACCCCCAGGCGTTCCCATGGTGATGGGGATGCTTGCCTGGGGGTTAGAATATACCATCGGATCTGAGTTTTCACGATCTCACTCAGATCCGATGGTATAATCTAACCCCCAGGCAAGCGTCCCCGTCACCATGGGAACGCCTGGGGGTTAGAATATCATGAACGCGCACGCACGTAGCAGGGCAGCCTGCTCGTGCGTCTCCCATCCTCCAGCAGATAGACGGACCTCTCCTAGCAACCCAGTTTTAGGGTAAGGGGAAAATAGGCGCTATGGGGGCAAATTGAATGATTTTTTTGGTTTAGGAGCAATTAATAAAAAATTTGAAGATGGCCACTAGGGTGATACTAATCACCTTTATCAAAATATGGAAAAAAAATATATATGACAGTTATACTTTAATACGCCAGAGAACTTTTTGACTTCATCTTTCAAGCCTCCACTGCTCCCTGCCTTGTGGAAGTCCATTTCTCAGCCCTCCCTAACCCACTGGCTCTGCAAAGTTAAAGACTTTTTGAGGATAGAGGAGCTTATCGGAACCCTCCGGTATATGTGTTAGGATTTTGTCTTATTTTGGACCCCCTGGATCTTCTTCCAGGGTACTAACAATTATCACACTCTGTAAGAGTAACCAGTCTCTCCTGTCTGTCGCTCAAACCTCTCCCCTCTAAATTTTTGCTTACCTCTTTCCTTTCACCCCCTATCATCTACTCTCTTCCACTTGCCTCTTCCCATCCTTGCTCTTTCATTTTCTGTGGGCCCTGCCTGTTGTGGTCCTTAAAGTCAGACCAGAATCTGGGCCTCCTTCCAGAACTAGCATGACTGTTGACTGATGATCATCTGAAATAGGGTTTATCCAGCGATAGGCTATGTCCTTCATTGTTAACAGAGAGAATATCCCAGCTGCTGATTTCTGTTTGCATTATTTTTACTTAAGTACCTTTATCTTTGTTTCTTGTATCTGTTTAAACAGTTTAAATAAAGGTTTTAAAAAAAACAACAAATTTGTAAGTAACCAGGCTTTGTGTGCCTTTCTTATTAATAGGTGAAGCACATGTGAAACCCACACTTCCAATCTAATCTCCTTAAATGAAACACCTTTTTTTTTTAATTAGCTCTTGGAGAGGTCATTAACACAGAGGTTCACTTACTTTTTCTCTGTACACTGTTGATGTTTGCTTAATGTGCTGAATAAAAGGCATGAACTGTACAACCCTTTGTGTATTATTAGTTAACTTATATCATGTAAAGTTGTGACTTAGGTAACAATCAGACCACATTTTATTGTTAGCCAATTAAAAAATCTAGGTAATTTCAAATACCGTAGTTCGCTTATGTTTTTTTTTTTTATTGCAGCTGTATATTTGCAGCAAGAATTCTGTCCTGATAATGTGCTGTTCATATAGTTGCATTGTTAAATACAGCATGAGAGTTCTCCTGCAGTTGGGGAGAGGTACACAATGCAATACACAATATACATAATATATTCATTCTTTAACATCAATAAGCTGTATTTAAGTTAAAGTAGACATGTTCTTTAACTGTACTTTAATTTATTTATTTTTTTTAATATGGCCCCAGTCAATTGGCAGATTTTCTGTTTTATATTTAATAGAAATCTATCCATAGGCATGTTATTTTGAATAATATAATGTGTAGGTCTGCAAGTTTGTTTCTTTCTAAAATTGAGATTTACAGTTTGTGGCACTCCTGCTAATGGTAATGAAGGGACTATCTCCTTCCTGTACTAATAAATGTTACAGACAGGTGCAGGAATAGGAAGTATTAGGACGTACACAGTATAAACTTAGTGACTAAGGTGCTAACGGCAACCTTTTTTGTACGGAGTGCCGATAAAAATAAATAAAATCTAAGCTGAAGTGCTCGGTGAGCCGAGCCATACGGGAAAGTAATTTAACACAAATATGTGACAAAAACCAGGTATTTACTAGCTATGTCCCAAAATTCTCAACAATAATGTGTTGTTGACCTGCATGGCTTAAAGAGGTTTACAACTTTTCAGAAAAATAGATAGTATAGATTGTCACTGCTCCTCGGAATCCGCCTAAGGGACCAATATATGGGTGACCAGTATATGAGTGACCCACCAACCGTGGGGACAGTGGGGAAGAGCAGCCCTCACTCATTTTAAGTGACTGAGGGCTGCCCTCCCCCACTACTGTCCAACATACATTGGTACCCCATATACTGGTGACCCTCACAGAGCTGCACCAATCACACTTAGATCTCACCCCCCCCCCCCCCACAGACTAATCACATTCCGACCATCCCCACCACCACCCCTAAAGTAGTTAGTTAGCTTGTTTCCCATCCCCCCCCCCCAGAAATTATTTTCAGGCTCATCACTCCTTCCCCCGATCCCCCAAAATAGTCATAAAGCTGGTTTCCCTTCATAACCAGCCTCCACTATCCCCCTAGCAATCTTATTCAGACTCACCAACCTCCCCCCACCCTCAATCTGGTCACAGTGCTCATTCCCCTATCTTCCTAAGTTCACAATCCTGCTCCCCCCCCATCCCAATCTGGTCACATGCTTGTTCCCATATCTCCCCAAGCTCACCTTCCTCCCCCCAACGCAAATCTGGCCATATGCTCATTCCCCCATCTCCTAAGCTTACCTCCCCCCCTCCCCAATCTGGTAACATGCTCATCTCCCAAAGCTCACCTTCCTGTTCCAGTCCCAATCAGGTCACATGCTGGTTTCCCCATCTAGCAGCATTTCTGGCAGTCTCTTGAGGAGGAGGAGATGAGCAGTGGCGAGGTACAGTAGCAGCCAGCCTGTAGGGTAGCAGAGTGCTACTCTCTGCTATTGCTCCTCTGTGGAGTCTGGGGTGGAAACCGCGAGGGGCGGGCCTAGCACATGCGTCGTTCATGACGTATCTGAAGATCTTTATGTTCAGAGGTACAGTGCAGCGGCAGGGCATCCAACAAATGCCGACAAGACTAAAAAGTCTTGCCGTCATTTGGTGACAGCTGGCGTGCCAGCAGAAAGCGGTCTGCATGCCACCTCTGGCATGCCTGCCATAGGTTGCTGACCCCTGCACTAGGAGACAAAAACCACTGGACACCTAGGACAGGCAAAGGCATCCACTGGACATCTGAAACTTGTGCACCAGAAAATTGGGACCCCAGGGTCTAGGCAGGGCACTACATTCTGGACATAAGGAACTTGGGAACTAAGGTTGTCAAGAACCAGAGAAAAAAAATCAGTTGACATCAATGACTGGGACAGAAACTGCAGGATAGCAGTGACTGAGGCAATAAACCAGTGGACACGCTGACCAATGAAATTCACACAATCAAAAAAGCAACTTAACCATTCATACTGTATTTCACTGAATGCAAACTACATTTTCAGAATAAAATCTAATCTAAGGCAAAGATCTAAGCATATTACAGTACATAGCTGCTCTTTACATTGCATAACTGTTACATAAAAAATACTATATAAAGTGACTACTCCATCATCTCTAAGATCATAGACCGGGTAATGTAATGGAAAAACTGACAGAGAACTTTGTTTCTTCCTGCAGCAACAGTGCGCAATTAATTCTGACAGATATATCAATTTTGAGATTGGTCTCCTTTCATAGACCTTCAACTCTGATAAATTCCAGGAGACATTCCTAGAAACAGGCAACTTTCTTAGTCAAGAAATGGATCTAATGCTCACTCAGTGTCATAACATCTTGGAGGCTGAAGTTGAACAAACTTGTCCCATTACTGATATGATCTCAGAGACGAAATAAAGTGCTTTAATCTACCTGGAAGAAATAGTACTAATATGTCCAACAGAATAATAGCTTAAACAGAAATTAAGTGAGTTAATTACCTGGAGAAATAGATTATGGGAGATTATTACGGTAGTGGATAGGGAGATCAACATATTACAAACTAACACTGAAAACCAATGTGCCCACAAAACCTCAAGAAGTCATATTCTGGAAACTGGATGTGGAAAATTATATAGTAATATAAAATGCACGTTCACAAAAGCCAGAAGTCTAGCAGACAAAAAGGGGGAGCTTGAGTCCATTTTAATGGAGGAGCATATACAGTGGATACAAAAAAGTCTGCACACCCCTGTTAAAATGTCAGGTTTCTGTGCTGTAAAAAAATGAGACAAAGATAAATCATTTCAGAACTTTTTCCACCTTTAATGTGACCTTTAAAATATACCACTCAATTGAAAAACAAACTGAAATCTTTTAGGTGGAGGGAAGAAAACAAAACAAAAAAAAAATTAAATAATGTGGTTGCATAAGTTTGGGAATGTAGCTGTGTTCAGAATTAAGCAATCACATTCAAAATCATGTTGAATAGGAGTCAGCATACACCTGCCATCATTTAAAGTGCCTCTGATTAACCCCAAATAAAGTTCAGCTGCTCTAGTTGGTCTTTCCTGAAATTTTCTTAGTCGCATCCCACAGCAAAAGCCATGGTCTACAGAGAGCTTCCAAAGCATCAGAGGGATCTCATTGTTAAAAGGTATCAATCAGGAGAAGGGTACAAAAGAATTTCCAAGGCATTAGATATACCATGGAACACAGTGAAGACGGTCATCATCAAGTGGAGAAAATATGGCACAACAGTGAAATTACCAAGAACTGGACATCCTTCTAAAATTGATAAAAAGACGAGAATAAAACTAGTCTGGGAGGCTACCAAGAGGCCTACAGCAACATTAAAGGAGCTGCAAGAATATCTGGCAAGTACTGGCTGTATGGTACATGTGACAACAATCTCTCGTATTCTTCATATGTCTGGGCTATGGTGTAAAGTGGCAAGACGAAAGCCTTTTCTTACGAAGATAAACATCCACGCCAATTTTGCAAAAACACATCTGAAGTCTCCCAAAAGCATGTGGGAAAACTTTTTGGCCATAATTCCAAAAGATATGTTTGGCGCAAAAACAACACTGCACATCACCAAAAGAACACCATACCCACAGTGACGCATGGTGGTGGCAGCATCATGCTTTGGGGCTGTTTTTCTTCAGCTGGAACTGGGGCCTTAGTTAAGCTAGAGGGAATTATGAACAGTTCCAAATACCAGTCAATATTGGCACAAAACCTTCAGGCTTCTGCTAGAAAGCTGAACATGAAGAGGAACTTCATCTTTCAGCATGACAACGACCCAAAGCATACATCCAAATCAACAAAGGAATGGCTTCACCAGAAGAAGATTAAAGTTTTGGAATGGCCCAGCTAGAGCCCAGACCTGAATCTGATTGAAAATCTGTGGGGTGATCTGAAGAGGGCTGTGCACAGGAGATGCCCTCGTAATCTAACAGATTTGGAGTATTTTTGCAAAGAAGAGTGGGCAAATCTTGCCAAGTCAAAATGTGCCATGCTGATAGACTCATACCCAAAAAGACTGAGTGCTGTAATAAAATCAAAAGGTGCTTCAACAAAGTATTAGTTTAAGGGTGTGCACACTTATGCAACCATATTATTTTATTTTTAAATTTTTTCTTCTCTCTATTTAAAAGATTTCAGTTTGTTTTTCAATTGAGCTGTACAGTTTATAGGTCACATTAAAGGTGGAAAAAGTTCTAAAATGGTTTATCTTTGTCTCGTTTTTTTTACATCACAGAAACCTGACATTTTAACAGGGGTGTGTAGACGTTTTATATCCACTGTATATGTATGTAGATGGTGTGACACGTGGCTCTACTCTTTACACGACAGGGATGTTAATCTTCAGGGTTTTACACTCTTTACATGAAAGGGTCGATAGAAAAGTGATGCAGTGTGCAGGTATGGTTGGAGAGATATTAAAGCAAATGTGAAAGAGGCAGTTGTGGGTGAAGATGGTGATGATATAGAAACCTTTTATAAGTGGAATTATAAAAGGAAATAAAAACTGGAAAAATAATAGTTGGTGTGATCTATCGCACCCCCTCCCAACATCAGTGAGGAGATAGAATTTTAGCTGTATAACCAAATAGAGCAGACTGCACAGGCGGGTGGAAAATTTTAACTCCCCAAATATTGACTGGTATCATGGTTCTGCCTCAATTGCAAAAGGAAGAAAGTTCCTCAATTTCTTACAGGATCACTTCATGGGCAAGTGTATAAACAATGCTACTAGGGGCGATGCTCTATTTGATCTGGTAATTTCTAACAATGCAGAGATTGTTGGGAATGTCTCTGTTTGTGAAACACTGGGTAATAGTGGCCACAATATAGGTATATTCCCCCTAAACTATAAAAAGCTAATTCTGGCTGTGAGGGCAAAAACACAATTTTAAAAAGGCCAATTTCCCTGGGTTGACCGCACTTCTGAGCATAGACGGACTGGGAGCAACTATAGTCCCAGAATAATATAGAGGATAAATGGGAGAGCTTTAGAGTCATTATACTGCAAAATTTATTCTTGTAGGTAGCAAGTATAAACAGCTAAAATTAAACCCCATATGGCTTACAGCTACTGTAAAAAATGCAATAAATGACAAAAAATATAACTTTGGTATATTTAAAAATGAAGAGCACAGATGGGTGGCACTGCTTCGCCTCCTTCACAAACCCACACACTGGATCCGCCGCAACCGGATTGCAACCCAACTTCCCCGGTAAGCGCTGCTCTGCCCACAATAGTCCTTTGAGTATAAATAAATAAGTAGAAAAATCGGGCGACACTTGCCACAAGTGTTTGCCTGCAATGTGTTGCCCGCCCAATGCCTAGGACAATTTTATCCATGGAATAAAGAATACTACTTCTCATTTTTGGTGAGTGCCGCCCGATTTTTCTACTTATTTATTAATAACTTTGGAATGCTTTTACTTATCCAAGCCAATCTGAGATTGTTTTCTCATGACATCTCGTACTTAATGTTAGGGGTAAATTTGGGCCGAAAAATCCCAAATTTACAGAAAATTTTGAAAAAATAGCAATTTTCAAAATTTGAATTTCTATACATTAAAGGCAGATAGTGATATGTCATTATATTGGCTTAGAATTTCAGGAGCAATTTTTCTAATTTTCTATAACATTTTCAAAACCGACTTTGTCAAGGACCAATTCAGGTCAAAAGTCACTTTGAAGTCCTTACAAAATAGAAACTAACCAATGAATTACCCCATTTTAGAAACGACACTCCTCAAATTATTCAAAACTGGTGTTACAAATTATGTATAATGTATAATTAAAGGAAAATGGAGGGGAAATTAAAAATTTTCAGTTTTTGCATGGATTTTTAATTTTAACCAATTTTTTCCTATTTTTCCTGAAACACAGCAAGGATTAACAGCAAAACGAATCTCAATAGTTATTACCCTAAGGAAAGGAGCAACATGTGTTTTTTTTAGAGCAGATTTTGGTGGAATGGTTTTTGGGTGTTGTGTTGAAGGCACACTAAGGCACCCCTACAGTAGAAATACCCAAAAAGTGACCTCATTTTGAAAACTACACCCCTCAAGGAATTTATTAAGGGATATACTGAGCACTTTGACCTCACAGGCATTTCATATTATTTAGAAACACTACAATGTCAATCACCTGCTTCTAAGGCTACCAGGATATTTTTATGCATTAAACGAGGCATAGACTTGTGGGACAGGGATATAACATTACCACTTTATAAAGCTTTGTTGGTGCCTCACCTGGAATATGCAGTTCACTTCTGGGCACCAGTCCATAGAAAGGATGCCCTGGAGTTGGTTGAGCTTGATGGACCTATTTCTTTTTTCAACTCTATTAACTATGTAACTTGGCTGTGAAAATAAAAAATTATATTTTTTACAAGAAAAAGTTGCTTAAGCCTAAATTTTTCACTTTAAGAAGGGATAACAGGAGAAAATGCTCCCCATAATTAGTTACCCATTTTCTCCTGAACACAGCAACACCCCATATGTGGTCGTAAACTGCTGTATGAGCAAATGGCAGAATTCAAAAGAAAAAGAGTGGCATCTGCAATAGGGAATTTGCTGAAAAATATTTTAAGGGCCATAACTTTTTTATTTTTTTGTTGACTGAGCTATGTAGAAGCTAATTTTTGTGAGACAGGCTGTAGTTTTTAATGGTACCTTTTTTGGGTATATATTACTTTTTGATCGTTTTTTATTAAATTAAAAAAACAATACAAATTTGGTATCGCCATAACCGTATCAACCCACACAATAAAATTATCACATCAAATATACCACATAGAGAACCCCATAAAATAAAAATAAAAAAAACACTGACAGAATTGCCCACTTCACCTAGTGGGCAATTCTGTCAGTGTTTTTTTTTATTTTTATTTTATGGGGTTCTCTATGTGGTATATTTGATGTGATAATTTTATTGTGTGGGTTGATACGGTTATGGCGATACCAAATTTGTATTTTTTTTTTTTTTTAATGTTCTACCACTTTTATATCATAAAATCACTTTTTATTAAACTTTTTTTTTGCATCACCAAATTTAAGACCCATAACTTTTTTATTTTTCCGTCAACATAGTTGTATGAGGGCTTATGTTTGCAGGATGGACTGTAGTTTTTATTGGTATGATTTTTGGGGTGCATGTGACTTTTTGATCACTATTTATAAAAAAAATTGGGAGGTGAGGCAAAAAACTGCAATTCTGCCATAATTTTTTATTTTTATTTTTTACTGCATTTACCACACGGGATTAGTACCATATTTTTTTTTTTTTTTTCATTTCTTAATCTTATAAATGAGTGGATATGGGAAAAGGCAATATATTTTATTTTTAATTTAAATTTTTCTTTATTTTAATTTCTTTTACAATTATTTTTAACTTTATTTTTGCACTTTTTTTTTTATCAAGTCCCACTTGGGTCTTGAAGCTCCAGTGGGGCATATGGCTGTACTATACCTTGCAATTCTCTTGTAGTGCAAAGTATAATACTATCAGTTTTAGGCTCCATTCACACGTCCGCAAAATGTGTCCGCATCCTTTCCGCAATTTTGCGGAAAGGGTGCGGACCCATTCATTCTCTATGGGGACGGAATGTGCTGTCCGCATCCACATTTGCGGATCCGCACTTCCGCATCCGTGCTTCCGTTTCCGCAAAAAAATAGAACATGTCCTATTCTTGTCCGCAATTGCGGACAAGAACAGGCATATTCTATTATGTCGGCAATGTGCGGTCCGCAAAATGCGGAACACACATTGCCGCTTTCCGTGTTTTGCGGATCCGTGTCTCCGTGTATCCGCAAAAAACATTGCGGACGTGTGAATGGAGCCTTACACTGATACATGGCAACACTGGATAACTGCAAGACATCCAGTTGCCATAGCAACCATTAGGCTGCTGCCATCACAATGCGATAGCCCAATGGTTGAGAGAGGGAGCCCTGTCTATTAATCCCATGGATGCCACTGGTGTCTACTGACTGCGGCATCTAAGGGGTTAAATGGGTGAGATCGGTGCCAGCACTGATCTCGCCCGTTACAGCATAGTTTCAACATACAGTTGATATTCGCTGCTGATGGCGACGGCTCAGGAACTCAAATACAGGAGAACCACACCAGGGGCCACAGCGGGCATGGAGACACCAGGGGGGCAGCAGGCAGGACACATCAAGGGGCAGGCGGCCACAGATGGGGGGTACAAAGCGGGTACAGATGGAGTAGCAAGCGCCTGATTTCAGGCTCTGATCTGCAGAGTGTAAATCAGAGCCTGAATCCGGCATTTTTACACTGACGCACTCCAATACTGCACAGAGTAACCAATCAGAGAAATCGCTGGCAAAGGAACCACTATAATTGCCAGCAATACCGGACTCTACACTGTCCGTGACAATGGCAGTGCAGGGATAGTTTTAATCTAAGTGCTTTAATTCTTTAAATACACCCTGTACAGAATTATTAGGCAAATGAGTATTTTGACCACATCATCCTCTTTATGCATGTTGTCTTACTCCAAGCTGTATAGGCTCGAAAGCCAACTACCAATTAAGCATATTAGGTGATGTGCATCTCTGTAATGAAAAGGGGTGTGGTCTAATGACATCAACACCCTATATCAGGTGTGCATAATTATTAGGCAACTTCCTTTCCTTTGGCAAAATGGGTCAAAAGAAGGACTTGACAGGCTCAGAAAAGTCAAAAATAGTGAGATATCTTGCAGAGGGATGCAGCACTCTTAAAATTGCAAAGCTTCTGAAGCGTGATCATCGAACAATCAAGCGTTTCATTCAAAATAGTCAACAGGGTCGCAAGAAGCGTGTGGAAAAACCAAGGCGCAAAATAACTGCCCATGAACTGAGAAAAGTCAAGCGTGCAGCTGCCAAGATGCCACTTGCCACCAGTTTGGCCATATTTCAGAGCTGCAACATCACTGGAGTGCCCAAAAGCACAAGGTGTGCAATACTCAGAAACATGGCCAAGGTAAGAAAGGCTGAAAGATGACCACCACTGAACAAGACACACAAGCTGAAACGTCAAGACTGGGCCAAGAAATATCTCAAGACTGATTTTTCTAAGGTTTTATGGACTGATGAAATGAGAGTGAGTCTTGATGCGCCAGATGGATGGGCCCGTGGCTGGATTGGTAAAGGGCAGAGAGCTCCAGTCCGACTCAGATGCCAGCAAGGTGGAGGTAGAGTACTGGTTTGGGCTGGTATCATCAAAGATGAGCTTGTGGGGCCTTTTCGGGTTGAGGATGGAGTCAAGCTCAACTCCCAGTCCTACTGCCAGTTTCTGGAAGACACCTTCTTCAAGCAGTGGTACAGGAAGAAGTCTGCATCCTTCAAGAAAAACATGATTTTCATGCAGGACAATGCTCCATCACATGCGTCCAAGTACTCCACAGCGTGGCTGGCAAGAAAGGGTATAAAAGAAGAAAATCTAATGACATGGCCTCCTTGTTCACCTGATCTGAACCCCATTGAGAACCTGTGGTCCATCATCAAATGTGAGATTTACAAGGAGGGAAAACAGTACACCTCTCTGAACAGTGTCTGGGAGGCTGTGGTTGCTGCTGCACGCAATGTTGATGGTGAACAGATCAAAACACTGACAGAATCCATGGATGGCAGGCTTTTGAGTGTCCTTGCAAAGAACGGTGGCTATATTGGTCACTGATTTGTTTTTGTTTTGTTTTTGAATGTCAGAAATGTATATTTGTGAATGTTGAGATGTTATATTGGTTTCACTGGTAAAAATAAATAATTGAAATGGGTATATATTTGTGTTTTGTTAAGTTGCCTAATAATTATGCACAGTAATAGTCACCTGCACACACAGATATCCCCCTAAAATAGCTAAAACTAAAAACAAACTAAAAACTACTTCCAAAAATATTCAGCTTTGATATTAATGAGTTTTTTGGGTTCATTGAGAACATGGTTGTTGTTCAATAATAAAATTAATCCTCAAAAATACAACTTGCCTAATAATTCTGCACTCCCTGTATATAAATGCTAAAAGCCAAGGTCAGAGCAGGTAGGTCCCCTAAACAATGCCAAAGGGAAGATGGTCACTGGGGATTAGGAAAAGGCAGAGCTAATAAATGTTTTTTTTTAATAATTTTTAATTATACAAAAGAAGATGATGGAGCTTATGTACAGTATGTGGCACTGTTTTTCATGTGTTTTTACATGCGGAATCCATGCCAAAAACGTCTCTAAACAGCCTTCCATTCCATGGGAGGCAGAACTTGCATTTTTTCCATATTGAAATAACTGCTTGGAAAAAAGAAGGCGCATGCTGTATCTTGGAGTGGAATCAGGGCTGATTCTCCCATTGAAAATAATTGGAAGCTGAAAAAATAGGAAGCTGAAAAAAATTAGCCAAAAACCGTGCAGAAAATCAGCGTCGATTCCATGCTGATTTTTTTCCGTGTTTTGAAAATCCATCATGTGAGCTAGCCCTTACTGTAAGAACTGTAGGAATACTCTACCTCAGGACGTGGTCAGAGCAGGAACAGTGGACAGTTTAAAAAGATGAATTCTTAAAGAAATGTATCACTGAAACTTTTTTATGTCAGTTAAAACCAGATAGTAACACATATCCTTTTTTTCCTAATCTCTTTATTTTGATTGCAGACTTTTTGTTCTATTTTCTGAACATGATTATGGGGCGGCCATCTTGCCTGAGCTGTTCTTAACAGCATTTAGAAAGCATTAAAGGGCTTCTGTCAGCCCACTAAACCGTTTTTTTTTTTTTTTGTTTAATAATAACCCCTACACTGCGATTTATCCATACATAAGTAAAATAATAATTTTGGTTCAGTAGAATTTGCTAAAACCCTATTTTTATAATATGTAAATTACCTTGCTACCAGCAAGTAGGGCGGCTACTTGCTGGTAGCAGCCGCATCCTCCGATGGTAATGACGCCCCCTCTGCTTGTTGATTGACAGGGCCAGCGGACGGGATCTTTCTCCGCTGGCCCTGCCTGTTTTCATTCAATATCTGGCGCCTGCGCCGCAGCCGTACCTATCTTCAATCGGCGCAGGCGCACTGAGAGGCGGCCACTCACTCGGCCGCTTCATCCTCAATGCGCCTGCGCCGGGTGTAGATGTGACGTCATCGGCGCAGGCGCATTGAGGATGAAGCGGCCGAGTGAGTGGCCGCCTCTCAGTGCGCCTGCGCCGATTGAAGATAGGTACGGCCGCGGCGCAGGCGCCAGATATTGAATGAAAACAGGCAGGGCCAGCGGAGAAAGATCCCGTCCGCTGGCCCTGTCAATCAACAAGCGGAGGGGGCGTCATTACGATGGGAGGATGCGGCTGCTACCAGCAAGTAGCCGCCCTACTTGCTGGTAGCAAGGTAATTTACATATTATAAAAATAGGGTTTTAGCAAATTCTACTGAACCAAAATTATTATTTTACTTATGTATGGATAAATCGCAGTGTAGGGGTTATTATTAAGCAAAAAAAAACAAAAACGGTTTAGTGGGCTGACAGAAGCCCTTTAAGAAAATTGCTTTACGGCAGCCTCATGGGTCATAGGCACAATGGTCGGGAGGGGACCTCATTAATTTCTATGGGAGAGTTTTCTAGGCATGCACTGTGAACTGTGCAGAGGTCATTGTACAAGGAATGAATAGATAAGCTTTGTCAATCACCTATTGTGAATGGTGGATCCTATCTTTACATCACCTTTGTGCATATATAAGGAGGTAACTGCAGTAAAGTGATCTGTACAGACCATGAAGTGGCACCTATTATTAGGCTTAGTGACCAGTGTGAAAACTTCAGGATTTGATGGTTTTTGTTTAACCACCTCCGGACCGCCTAACGCAGATTCGCGTTCCGGAGGTGGCAGCGCTGCGCAGAGTCACGCATATGCGCGTCATCTCGTGAGACGCGAGATTTCGCTCAAAGCCGGCCCGCACATGCGCATCGCGGGCCGGCAAAAGTTAAAGAACAAGTTCGTCACCAGCCTGCCAGCAACGATCATTGGCTGGCAGGCTGGCGATTTTCAAAAAATCCAATCACAAGCCATATAACAGATCATATTAGTAAATATGATCTGTTATATGGCTTCTCTGCTCCTCTGCTGGTCCTTTTCGTCGGTTGGATCCAGCAGAGGAGCAGACTGAACTGTGAGTACACCAAACACTACACCTTAGCCCCAGATCACCCCCCTGCACCCCAATTAACCCTTTGATCACCCCTTTGATCGCCCCTGTCAATCACTAGTGAAAGGAAAAAAAGTGATCAGTGTAAACTGTCACTTTTTTTTTTTCACTAGTATTGGCTGTTAGGTTTTAGGGATAGTTTAGGCCCCTTGGTTAGGTAGTTTAGCGTGAGTTAGCGCCCAGCCCACCGCACCGCAGTCACTTATTCGCTGTTTAGCGTATCGCTAATCAGCATTTGTACTTTTATAGTATCTGTAAGTGATCAAAACTGATCACGGTCAGATCTATAATTGTATTAGTGTCACCTTAGCTCGCCCTCCCCCCAAAACGCAGTGTTTGCCCGATCAGGCCTGATCGGTCGCCCACACGTGCGTTCACCCACGCCCGCCCCACCGCAGTGACAAAAAATATATATTTTTTTGATCACTGCACATTCATTTTACACGCACTGCGGCGATAAAAAAATCAGTTTTGATATTTTTTATCAACCGCAGCGGCCTCCGGTACTTCGCTAGCCTCCCCTTTGTAAGACAGGCTTGCTTTTTTTCTTGGGTAGTCTCAGGGAATACCCCTAAATTTAGTAGTCCAAAATGTCAAACAGGGGGTATTCTTCTGAAGAGGCCTACAGGATTCTGACCCAGTCGGATGAGGAGTGGGAACCCTCATCTGACGAATCTAGCGGGTCAGAATATGAACCTGTGGAAAGCAGTGGCTCTCTGACCCAAAGTTCGGACGAGGAGGTGGAGGTCCCTGATAGCACCAGGCGTACCCGGCCCCGTGTCGCTAGACCACAGGTTGTGCAGGATCCGCTTCAAGAGCAGCAGAGTGGGGCTGTCGCTGCCGGATCACGTGGTGAGGCATACACCAGCAGCGCAGCCCTCCCTGGACCTAGTACCAGCACTGCCGTACAACATGGTGACGTGGCGAGCACCAGAAGGGCAGTTGAAGCTGGTACGGTGGCACGTGCACTAGTTACCCCGTCGCAGCCACCGCACAGACAGGCCCGTAGAGCCCCTAGAATCCCTGAGGTGCTGGCAAACCCTGATTGGCAGTCACCAACTTCAGCCGCACCATTAGTTCCCCCTTTCACCGCCCAGTCTGGAGTTCGGGTTGAGACGGCTCAAATCGGTTCGGCCCTGGGATTTTTTGAGCTGTTCTTGATTGCGGAGCTCTTGGACTTAGTCGTGGCAGAGACAAACCGGTATGCCACACAATTTATATCCGCCAACCCGGGAAGCTATTATGCCCAGCCTTTCCGGTGGAAACCAGTCCAAGTTTCCGAACTTAAAATTTTTTTGGGCCTTCTCCTCAAAATGGGTCTAACTAAAAAGCATGAATTGCGGTCATATTGGTCCACGAACCCGATTCATCACATGCCCATGTTCTCTGCTGCTATGTCCAGGGCACGATTTGAGGCCATCCTCCGTTTCCTGCATTTTAGCGACAACACCACCTCCCGTCCCAGAGGCCACCCAGCTTTTGACCGGCTCCACAAAATTCGGCCCCTCATAGACCATTTCAACCAGAAATTTGCAGATTTGTATACCCCCGAGCAAAACATCTGCGTAGACGAGTCCCTAATACATTTTACCGGGCGCCTTGGCTTCAAACAATACATCCCAAGCAAGCGTGCCCGGTATGGGGTCAAATTGTATAAGCTCTGTGAAAGGGCCACAGGCTATACCCACAAATTTCGGATCTATGAGGGAAAAGATCAGACCCTGGAGCCGGTCGGTTGCCCTGACTACCTGGGGAGCAGTGGGAAGACAGTCTGGGACTTGGTGTCACCCTTATTCGGCAAGGGGTACCATCTTTATTGGGACAATTTCTACACAAGTGTGGCCCTCTTTAGGCATTTGTTTCTAGAACGGATTTGCGCCTGTGGCACCGCGCGAACTAGTCGCGTGGGCTTCCCCCAACGGCTTGTAACCACCCGTCTTGCAAGGGGGGAGAGGGCTGCCTTGTGTAACGAAGAACTGCTCGCGGTGAAATGGAGAGACAAGCGTGACGTTTACATGCTCTCCTCCACGCAGACACGACAATCCAAATTGAGCGAGCAACCCGTGTCATTGAAAAGCCCCTCTATGTCCACGACTATAATGCGCTCATGGGAGGGGTGGACTTCAATGACCAGATGTTGTCTCCGTATTTAGTTTCCCGCAGAACCAGACGCTGGTATAAGAAGGTGTCTGTATATTTAATTCAATTGGCGCTGTATAATAGTTTTGTTCTCTACAGTAAGGCTGGAAGAAAAATTCCAGGAAGAGATCATCGAGAACCTCCTGTATCCAGGAGGTTCCGTGGCCCCATCCACCAGTGTAGTTAGCCGTCTACACGAGCGACATTTCCCCAGTGTCGTTCCTGGTACCTCAACCCAACCGTCACCCCGAAAAATATGTCGTGTCTGTAGCAGGAGTGGAATAAGGCGTGACACCCGCTATTTCTGTCCTGACTGTCCTGACCACCCTGCCCTATGCTTTGGTGAGTGTTTCCGGAAGTACCACACACAGGTACACCTAGCATAGGGATTGCATCTCACAGGACAGGCACACAGGGCTATTAGGGCCCTTTTACTTACAGCTGCTGCAAACCTCTCCTTTCACCTGGGATAAAGTGCATAACGTACTTCGCCACATCTTTGGGCGATTTGCGCTTTGCACATTGTCCCATTGGGAAGGAGAGGTTTGTTCTATAAAGGTAAAAAAAACTAAACAAAAAAAAAAATACCGGTAAGTAAAAAAGTTAACGTTCAGTTAAAAAAGTTAAAAAAAGTTTAATATGTTCTGTTCAAAAGTTAATAAATTTATTGCGTTGCGGCCTGGTTTTTTCTTTTTTTGTTTTTTTTACCTTCCAGGTGGACCAACCGATCGACTAGCTGCAGCACTGATGTGCATTCGGACAGAAGCATTGCGCTGCTGTCAGATTACACGCAAGTCGGTCTATGCGGCGCTGCAAGACGAGATTTCTCCTCTGCAGTAAAAGATACGTTTGCCGAGGCATATGAGCTGAGGAGGTGGCGGTGTTCATATACTTTGGCAAACACTTTGTATATATAAAAAAAAAAATCCCGGCAATGATTTATTCATCCACATCGATTGATGTGAATGGAGAAATCTGGTTTGCCAGGGCATACGAGCTAAGTGGGTATGGATGTTGGGCGGAGCTCCTATGTCCTGGCAGACGCCTTTCCCCTCCTTTTTCTTTTTTTGGCAGAGATTTTTTCATCCACATTGATCGATGCGAATGAAGAAATCTGTGCAGTTCATTTTTTTCTTTCAGCCCAGAGGCTGAACGGGAAAAAAAAATCTCATTAGCTGTATGCTCAATATAAGGAGAATAGCAGAAACTCCTAATGCTGGGCATACATGTAATGATTGCGGAGACCCTCAAATGCCAGGGCAGTACAAACACCCCACAAATAACCCCATTTTGGAAAGAAGACACCCCAAGGTATTCGCTGAGGGGCATATTGAGTCCATGAAAGATTGAAATTTTTGTCCCAAGTTAGCGGAAAGGGAGACTTTGTGAGAAAAAAATAAAAAAAAATCAATTTCCGCTAACTTGTGCCCAAATTTTTTTTTTTCTATGAACTCGCCATGCCCCTCATTGAATACCTTGGGGTGTCTTCTTTCCAAAATGGGGTCACATGTGGGGTATTTATACTGCCCTGGCATTTTAGGGGCCCCAAAGCGTGAGAAGAAGTCTGGTATCCAAATGTCTAAAAATGCCCTCCTAAAAGGAATTTGGGCCCTTTTCCCATTTTTTTATACAAAGTTGGCATTTGACCAAGATATTTCTCTCACCCAGCATGGGTATATGTAAAAAGACACCCCAAAACACATTCCCCAACTTCTCCTGAATACAGAGATACCAGATGTGTGACACTTTTTTGCAGCCTAGGTGGGCAAAGGGGCCCATATTCCAAAGAGCACCTTTCAGATTTCACTGGTCATTTTTTACAGAATTTGATTTCAAACTCCTTACCACACATTTGGGCCCCTAGAATGCCAGGGCAGTATAACTACCCCACAAGTGACCCCATTTTGGAAAGAAGAGACCCCAAGGTATTTCGTGATGGGCATAGTGAGTTCATAGAACTTTTTATTTTTTGTCACAAGTTAATGGAATATGAGACTTTGCAAGAAAAAAATAAAAATAAAAAATCATCATTTTCCGCTAACTTGTGACAAAAAATAAAAAGTTCTATGAACTCACTAGGTGTTTGTACTGTCTGGCCATTGTAGAACCTCAGGAAACATGACAGGTGCTCAGAAAGTCAGAGCTGCTTCAAAAAGCGGAAATTCACATTTTTGTACCATAGTTTGTAAACGCTATAACTTTTACCCAAACCATTTTTTTTTTACCCAAACATTTTTTTTTTATCAAAGACATGTAGAACAATAAATTTAGAGCAAAATTTATATATGGATCTCGTTTTTTTTGCAAAATTTTACAACTGAAAGTGAAAAATTTCATTTTTTTGCAAAAAAATCGTTAAATTTCGATTAATAACAAAAAAAGTAAAAATGTCAGCAGCAATGAAATACCACCAAATGAAAGCTCTATTAGTGAGAAGAAAAGGAGGTAAAATTCATTTGGGTGGTAAGTTGCATGACCGAGCAATAAACGGTGAAAGTAGTGTAGGTCAGAAGTGTAAAAAGTGGCCTGGTCTTTCAGGGTGTTTAAGCCCTAGGGGCTGAGGTGGTTAAATATAGATATTGACATAGAAAATTAAAAATAACACCAATTTTTTTTTTTAGTTGATTTAGACAATAGGTCATTTTCTGATGACACATTTCTGTTAAATTTAAATAACACTTATGTAAATGTTTATAAAAGTCTGGTTCTCATTCCCCTTTCCTAAAGTCATATCCCCGCCCATACTTTGGTTGAACTTGATGAAATTGTGTCTTTTATCAACTGTCTTATGTAACTAACCATGCAACTATTATTTTCTGTGGCTGATTAATAAAAAAATTGCCAGATGAGTTGATAGGAAAAAGGAATTAAATGGCACAGCAAGTGCATCAGTAGTGGCATCAGAAAGACTAAATGTTTTTAAAGGGTTTGTCCACTATGAACAATTCCTGCTTGTTAGAAGGGTCCCTCGACAATTAGCTGAGCATGAAAAGTCCCCTTGCTGGAACCACCAGCGATCAGAGATGAGCGAAGTATTCCAAAATTCAATTTGGCTGCTAGGCCGAATTTTACAAATAAAATTTTCTTTGTGACCAATTACTTCATCAAAACGCGCTTTTCTTTGTAAGTAGTGGGTGCAATCACTTAGAACGGCGATTGCAAACAAATCTGGGTTAATCTTGCCTTCAGCCATGTACTTGTGTGAGGGAAGTCTTTCTCTCTGTCTCACACGCAGTCTCTCAGGATTTACGCTGCACAATATACCTTTCAGTAACAGTATAATATCCAGGGCTGCTTATGAAGTATCCAAAACCACTGATTAACTTTAGGTGGACGAAAATGGTGCTTGGTTACTTTCCCAATATCACCCGAGCATTATTGCTGTTCCCGTTGTCAGGGGCAACCACAACAATGCAGCTCAATTCTATTTAGGATACACTTCTTACACCAGGTGCCCTTTATATGTGGGGACTTAGACTCACTCTGTGCTGTAATCCGGTACTTGTGTTGCGATTACGCTGTCCTGGGTTCTGGTGCTGGTATACATCTCTTGCTCTGGCTCTGAGCTGTGACTTGCAGATTTCCACACAGCACTAGCTCTGAATCCAGCAGCTCAAACTCTGTGGCCGGCTTCTCCCACTTAAGTGCGCGTAGCAGACTGTCCTCCTTCCACACAGTAGCAAAAGTTCCTATCCAGGCTCAAAAACCTTCCCTTGTTATCTCCTGAACTTTGGTTCCAAACATCTTGGAGAACTGACAACAGATCTTCTGTGGATGTAGGCTTGCTCAAATCCTTCTGTCTCTTCATGTAATTCCAGACATACCCAAAGATGTTGAGATCAGCGCTCTGTGGGGGTCGTATAATCACTTCCAGGATCCCTTGTTCTTCTTAATGCTGAATATAGTTCTTAAAGGGGTTGTCCAACCCCTATAATGCCCCCTCTAATGCTGGGGCCCCTCACACAGATTATACTTACCTTGCTCCTCGGCACTTTCTAGCATCACCCGCGAGATTCAGCGGTGGCCATGCGGGCATCAGAAGCGACGCGGGTGCCAGGGAGCAAGGTAAGTACAACCTGTGTGAGGGGCCCAGGCATTAGAGGTGGCATTATAGGGGGTGGAAAACCCCTTTAATGACCTACCTAAAACTTTTTCAAAGTCCTGTACATGTACAATAGATGTCAGGAGGGGCTTTAAAAGGGTTGTCCAGGATTTTAATACTGATAACATATCCTTAGGATAGGCCATTAAAGGGGTTATCCCACACATTTCAAACTCTGCTTTACTCACATAACTGGAGGACTTTCTTCTCTTCCTGTGGGTGGGCAGCAGCTTGTCACATGAGATAATCAAGAGCTTAAATCTCCCAAGATGCTTAGCAATTATCTCCTGTTAACACCTACCTCCCCTACATAGAAAATATTCCCTCACATATAGCCCCAAAGACACATGTGATATATAATGCCCCACAATTCCCTTCACTGACTAGAGAGAGATATAGCTATATACTATATTTCTATGAATTTTTAAGTAGACGCAAATGCATGAAAGGTGTCAATGCTGTTTCACCTGCCTCTTTGTTGAGAAAAGAAAGAGAGCAGTGAAGCTACTAAGCATGTTAGTCCAGGAGAAGATGGACCAGAAGGATAAACAGCAGGAGGCGCTACCCAAGAGGAAATTGTAACATATGAAAGAAACTAACAATATTTTTTATTGCATGTATATTGCAATTAGAGATGAGCAAATCGAAGCTGACGAAGTTGAAAAATTCGATTCGCACCGAAGGCGAATTTCCTCACGCTTTATGGTAAAGAATAAAATGGCTGCTGCACGTGTGAGGACATGGAGAAAGTAACTCTGGGAAGGCGGGATCACCCTTAAAGCCATGCATGCAGCCAATCAGCAGCCAGTCAGCCCTGTGATGTCACAGCCCTATAAATAGCGGCAGCCATTTTAGATTCTGCCATTTACCAGTGTACTTAGTGCAGGGAGAGACGTCAGCAGGCACTAGGGACAGTGATAGGAAAGACTTGATTGTGGTGTAAAAACAATTTATAAGTGCAGGGAAAGGATAGGGAGGAATCGTTCCACAGCCTTTGTGTAAAACAGGGTTCAGTAGGGGAGGTTGACTGGGTAATAGGAACAATCCTATTACACCTTGGTGCACTGACTGGGGATCCAAATTGCCCTTGTACAGCTCTGTCAGTCCAGCAAACTGTTCTTGTTATTGGGGTGCAAGTGCTGTTTAATATAGCCATTAGAGACTTGATTGTGGTGAAAAAATGATTTATAAGTGCAGGGTAATGATAGGGAGGAATCATTCCACAGCAATTATGTAGAACAAGGTTCAGTAGGGGAGGTTACTGACTGGATAATAGGAACAATCCTGTTACCCCTTGCTGCACTGACTGGGGATCCAAATTGTCATTTTACAGCTCTGTCATTCCAGCAAACTGTTCTTGTTATTGGGGTGCAAGTGCTGTATACTCTAAAGCCCAGTTTGCCATGTATTAGTGACGAAAGAAAAATGTATTCGCTGTTCAGCGTTGCACTTATCTGTTGAAAAGCCTGTTGTGTTGTGCAAAAGTAGAACAAAATTAGGGCCTAATTGCCGTTCAGCGGTGCAGTGATATATTCTAAAGCCCTGTTTGCTGTGTATTAGTGGTGAAATAAAAAATGTTTGATCTAACATTTGATCATTTGGAGTGGCAGAGGCCTAAATGTTTCTGGTGCAGGCAGAGGTCGCAGCAGAGTAAGGGGGCGGGGCAGCAGGGGTCGCAGTGAGAGGCCTGAGCTCCCAGTGTCATCTAGCGGTCGTGTCTTGACAAGCAACCGAGCGGTTCTTGAATGGTTGACTCGGTCATCCACTTTGTCCCAAGTGACATCAGAAACCGCGTCAGAAAGAGTCGGTGGGTTCCTCTGACATGATGCTTAGTTGGTGTGGCCCGGGAGCAGGCCCTGCGCCCCCACCTGTCCTGAACCTTCTGTAATTTTCAGTTCCCTCACTGCAAGAAGTATTATATGCCGTAGGCTCGGTTCCACTTTTCAGCGAGGAAGAGCTACTAGAGGAGCTACAAGATCTGGAGGAGACATCCTCTGTTAGGCGGGCAAATAGTGATGAGGAGAGAGAAATGGGTGCTGGTGTTGCGAGCGGTCAGGCTCCTGACCCAGAGACGGTTGAAGAGGACATCAGTGACGTGCAGACAGTACTCGATGATGATGATGTAGCTGATTGCACTTGGGAGCTGGGTGACGAAAGGGCTTCATCATCATCGGGAGAAGAGGGTAGCAGCTTGACCGTGAGCCATTGGCGGAGCCAGCAAGTCGCTAGCGTGGGCGGGAGTCAGCAGGATGGCAGCAGTGGAAGGTCGGGAGCCAAACGCGCCCACAGTAGACCACCCGCTTCACGGGAGCCTACCTACCTGGGAAATAGCGGTGCAGGGGTTCAAGGAGGCAGCGGCGGTAGCAGTCAGTCAGTGTGTAGTGTTGGGGGTAAAATCACCTTCTCGGCGGTGTGGCAGTTTTTTTTAAGCCACCAGAGAAGGTGAAAGTGGCCATATGTAGAATCTGTGGGCAGAGGGTAAGCGTGGCCAGGGTGCCAATGTTGGCACTAAAGCCCTGTATCAACATATGCAACATCGCCATAAAGTGGCCTGGAAGAACCGTGGCTCCAATGTGGTGGTCCAGCCTGCCGCAGCAACCGCTGCATCACCCACTGGCATGCACCCGGTTTCTGGCAGTCAAGGCTCCACCACCTCAGCTGAAGGGAGCTGCCTGTCCTTCCCATCATCTGCCGTTCCTGATGCTCCTGCTCCTCCTCCTCCTCCTACTCCTTGTCACGCATTCCATCAGCAATTGATCACCAAAGCAATTGCCAAGAGACAACAGTATGCGTGCACTCATCCAACGGCGCAGAAGTATGAACGTGCTCCTGGCCAAGTTGCTGGTGCTGCAGTCCCTCCCTTTCCAAGTGGTGGACTCTGCACCTTTCAGAGAACTGATGGCTTGTGCCAAGCCAAGGTGGAGACTAGTCCCAAGCCATCATTTCTTTGCCAAAAAAGGCAGTACCAGCCGTGAACAAATATGTGGAACAGAAGGTTTGTTGTCCGTCACTACTCCCACTCCTTGACACTGGGTGACTATACCATATTATTCGTTGTTGCATGTCATACCGCATGTCTGTATCACAGGATATTTTTAACTTTTCTTCTATCCCAATTGGCTTAAACTGTACCATTGTCTAATCTAGGAAGTCGTACTCTTTTTTTTGGGAGTGGCGCTCACTCTTCCTCTCTCTCCCTCCCCCCCCGCACACACCTAGCAGTGGGTGACTGTCCACTGTGAAACTGTTTCACACCGACACCATCCACAACCCGCACTCCAAACATTGTTATCTGAGAGTGTTTTTGATTATTCATAACACTTCCCAGTGAGCCGCCTTCCTGTCATCCTCCTTTCCCATTGTACACTCCCTCTCACCATAGTCCCCATCTCTGTCGGCGCCCGACTAATTTCACTCTTCGGTGGGATTATCCATCCCTCTTGGTCTGAAGTAACTGCCTCCCCCTTTTTTTTTCCTTTCTATTTCTACTATTTATATGAACAGAAGGTGGGCCAGTCCTTGAGTCTGTCAGTGTCTGACAAAGTGCACGGCAGCGCCGACGTGTGGAGCTGTAACTACAGTCAGGGACAGTACATGTTCTTTACAGCCCTCTGGGTGAATTTGGTTCCTGCACAGCCACACCAGCAACTTGGCCAGGTGATGCCGCTTCCGCCTCCACGTTGCCACGCTGTTGGTCCAGAGACAATGTCCGCCTCTGCCTCCTTATCCTCCACCGTGTCCTCAGCCTCCACTGCAGGGACAATGCACAGTGCCCCCCAGCAAATCACATATGCCGTAGGCAGGGCACGGCAGTGTCACGCTGTTCTGCACCTCATTTGCCTGGGCGAACTGAGTCACACAGGGGAGGAACTGCTCCATGTCCTTCAGCAAGAATTTCAATTCTGGATTTCTCCGTGACAACTCAAAATCGGAACCATGGTGACCAACAATGGGAAGAACATGGTGTCGGCGCTGCATCAAGGAGGGCTGAGCCATGCGCCCTGCATGGCACACGTGTTCAATCTGGTTGTCAAGTGGTTCCTGAAGTCTTCCACCCATTTGCAAGACTTCCTAAAAATGGCCAGAAAACTTTGCATGTACTTCAGACACTCAAAGCACACCCTCCTCGAGCTGCAGCGGCAGAACGACATCCCCCAACATAGGCTGATATGCGACGTTTCCACCTGTTGGAATTCCACCCTCCATATGTTGGACCGACTGTACGAACAGAGAAAGGCCATAAACGATTTCCTGATGATCCAAGCAGACAGGAGTACTCCCCTGTGTAACTTCGATGTCAGCCAGTGGCAGCTCATGCGTGACACCTGTCGTTTGCTCAGGCCCTTTGAGGAGGCCACGTTTTTTGTCAGTCGCCAGGACTACGGGATAAACAACATCATTCCACTGCTTCATGTCCTGGAACAGATGCTGGTAAATCTGGCTGGTCAGGGGACTGGAGACGTGGCCCCTAGCTCTCACGGCCACATGAGCCCTGTGGGGGCTGAACTGGAGGAGGAGGAGGACATTGGAGCACAAGCAATGTGTACTGAAATTGGGGATTTTTCTACACAGATGAGAGAAGAGGAGGAGCAGGAGCAGCCAGAGGAGCTACAGGGCAATGAGGAAGATGAGGAAGAGGACCCAGACACACCGTGGCAGTATGCAGTGGAGATGGAGGCAGGGAGTCCCTCCGAGTCGCTTGCCCAAATGGCCCGCTGCATGCTCACTTGCTTAGTTAGTGACAGCCGAATTGTCACCATTCGGCAGAGGGATGACTTCTGGCTCTCCACCTTGTTGGACCCTCGCTACCGGTCCAAAATGGGGGCCATTTTTACACTCGCTGAGAGGGAGGACAAACTGAACTTCTATAGAGACATCCTATGTAGTCAGTTGGCTGCTGCCTATCTGCGCCATCGTCCATCCTCTCGCAGGTCTGACCAGGGGGGTCCTCTGCACTCACGTTCCACTGCCATGGCTGCTGGGGAGGGGCGGGGTGGCAGCTGACCAGCAGCTTTCTTTACCCGCATAGTGAAGAAACTACTTACCAGCAGCAGCATCTAGACCTGGAGCAGAACCTGAACCAGCAGGTGGTGGCATACTTGGAATGTACCCTGCCAGCCGTCATTGAAGATCCGCTGGACTACTGGGCAGCCAAACTGGATTTGTGGCCGCAACTGGCCGAGTTTGCCCTGGAAAAGCTGTCCTGCACGGCCAGTAGTGTGGCATCAGAGCGAGTGTTTATTGAGGCGGGGGCCGCAATAACTCGCCTGTCCACCCAAAATGTGGAGAGACTGACCTTTGTCAAGATGAATCAGGTGTGGATCAGCCAGGATTTCCATCCACCAATTCCTGATGCATTAGACTAGATCATCCATGGTGCCACACCAACACTTTGACAAAAGAGACCAGTTTCTTCTGGCTACCTGCCTCAGCTACTATTCTGATGCTGCCATCCACCTGATGCCACAAATCTGATGCCAAGTGCTCATTTTTTCACCCACCATCTTCAGCGGGTACTGGTATTGCCACCCACCTCCACACTATGTCACCTTGCCACTCTGTGGTCTCCTGATGCTGCTGCCACCTCCACTCTATGTCACTTTGCCACTCTGTGGCCTCCTGATGCTGCCGCCACCTCCACACTGTCACCTAGCCACTCTGTGGCCTCCTGATGCTGCCGCCACCTCCAAACTATGTCACCTTGCCACTCTGTGGTCTCCTCATGCTGTTGCCACCTCCACACTATGTCACCTTGCCACTCTGTGGCCTCCTGATGCTGCTCCTAACTCCACTCTATGTCACCTTGCCACTCTGTGGCCTCCTGATACTGCCGCCATCTTCACACTATGTCACCTGGCCACTCTGTGGCCTCCTGATGCTGCCGCCACCTCCAAACTTTGTCATCTTGCAACTCTGTGGTCTCCTCATGCTGCTGCCACCTCCACAATATGTCACCTTGCCACTCTGTGGCCTCCTGATGCTGCTGCCCCCTCCACACTCTGTCATTGTGCCACTCTGTGGCCTCCTAATGCTGCTGCCATCTCCACACTCTGTCACCTTGCCACTCTGTGGTCTGATGCTGCTCCTACCTCCACTCTATGTCACCTTTCCACTCTGTGGCCTCCTGATGCTGCCACCACCTACAGACTCTGTCATTGGGCCACTCTGTGGTCTCCTCATGCTGCTTCCACCTCACCACTATGTCATAGGGCCACTCTGTGGACTTCTCATGCTGTTCCCACCCTCCCCACTTCATAACTGGGCCACTATTTAGCATTTTGGGCTTGGCTGACATCATAATTTATTTGATCCTACTTCTGAATCGTCAGAAGGAAGGTAAAATGAGATGCACAATGGATCCTCACTGTGTACCAGCTGTAAGGCCTGTATGGTCCCATCAGAATTGGCTTATGATTTGGTAGCCAAAAGCAGGAGTGGGTACAAAACACAGAAGATTTGAAAATATTCCGTTCACGTGTCATCTCTGTTTTGGATCCACTCCTGTTTTTTTTGGCATTAGCAATACTGATGGATTACTGACCAATTGCTGACCGAGTGAAGCTATATGCTTCACAAACAGGATCCGTTTTTTGTGGGTTGTAGTTCTGACGGATCAGAGGAAGGGCAAAATAATCAGTGACGTCAATACAAACTTACTGCTGATACCCTCTCCACTCTGTTGAGGGCTCTACTTGTAGAAGCGTGTAACAGAACAGGTTCTATAAACATCTATGTGGAATCAGCTAACGAATGTGTAAAAAAAGTGCACTTCTTCTTGGCGCTAACATCGACCTGTAAGGCTGAGTTCATACTTGAGTTATTTGGTCAGTTTTTGCCCCGGGACTGCCCAAATAAGTGAAGTGTGCAGTGATTGTAAGAGCGACGCCTGTCATCTGCGTATCATACTGACTCACAGTATAATTTCACTACCAAAGCAGACTCCCTATGTGTGTTACTGCAAGGCACAGTGTTCTACACCACTATAAAGGCTCTCTGCAGCCAGGAAATAGCCGTTTTTAATGTAATTCGCCTCAAATAAATTTGTATCAAACCGAATTTTTTTTTTTTTTATTGGCAAACCGGCGAATCGAATTTCTAAAACATCCGCTCATCTCTAATTGCAATAATAGTACATTTGTGATGCCTTTTTCATTGCATAGTAATACTTTTCCTGGGATAACCAGACCATTTTTTTTTTATCCTAAGGATAGGTTATCAATATTAAAATGCTGGACAACCTTTTAAAAGATTGCAATGGACTCCCAATAAGCAAAGAGTCTCGATGATATGGCATATTATATGTATTAAAGGGGTATTGCAGTAGAAAAAACATTTGGTAGATGGCCATGATATGGTATGATATAATATAGTTGGCGATCCCCTGCTCTGCTGTTCCAACAGTGTCTGGGTTACCATTAAACCAGATACCTTCTTCTTCTGTCTTGACTTGCCAGGAAGTGACTGGGAATGCCACTCAGCTAATCACTGTTTGCTGCGATGACCTGCCTCAGCTTGTCAAGACAGGAGCAGAAGGCGAAGAATGGGGTAGACTTAGACACCATCGGAACATAAGCACCTACATTTTTTTTTACTGGAATACCCGTTTAACCCCTTAGTGACCAGCCTGTTTTGGGCCTTAGTGACCAAACAATTTTTTTCATTTTTTCAGCATTGCATTTATTTCTGTCAATGTAGTCATATAAGGGCTTGTTTTTAGTGGGAAAAGTTGTAGTTTTTAATGGCACCACTTTGGGCTACATATAATTTACTGATTCACTTGTATGAACTCTTTTTTTGGGGGATGGGAAAAAATTGCAATACCACCACTGAGCTTTTATATTATAAATTTTGCAGCATTTATTTTTCAGCATAAATAACATGATAACTTTATTTTCTGGGTCATTACAGCAATACCAAATATATATATATATATATATATATATATATATATATATATATATATATATTTTTACGTTTCCCTACTTCTGCACAATTAAACCATTTAAAATTTTTCAGTCTATGTAATGTTCTCAACTGGCGCTTAAACACATTAAATAGACCCTCACTGCCATCCGTAGTTCACTTGCGGTGACGTCACCCGCTCAGACGTGAGCGCAAGCAAAAGGTAACGGGAGTATATCGCCACCGGCCGGGGCGCACTCCCAAACTTTATTATAATATCATATAATAGTCTACGCTGCAGCCATCCTCCTTGGGATCCGCTCTCCCTGTTTGCTCCTTATATATCAGAGAAGCGAGGACCACCGCACGATACATAATCACAGCACGGACACTTATGTCAAGGTAGGACTGAGACATATATAGATATCAGTGCTGTTTTGTATACTTGCGTGATAGATAGGAAGGTGGTGATAAGCTGGCTATTTATTTATTGGTAAGCAAGCGCGCAGTGTTACATTGTTTTACATTTAAAAGTTTTATTTATTTTTTCTTCAACATCCCAAGACACATAACTTTTTTTTTTTTTCATTCTACAGAAATGCGTGGGAGCTTGATTTTTTTTACAGGGTTCACCATAAAGGATAAATTACATGATAATTTTGTACTGCGGGTTCTTATGGATGCGGCAATACCAAATATCTGGTGGGGATTTTATTCTTGCACTTTTTTCCATTGAAAAGTTTTTTTCCCAGTAAAAAAAAGCATATTTTTAATTTGGAGAGTTTTTAATTTAATAAAACTTATTAACACTTTTAACCATTGATTAGTCCCACAAGGGGACTTTAACAGATGATCTTTTGATTGCTTCTATAATAGTCTGTACTGCTTATGCGGTAGTGAGTATTATACTGTCAGTGCTATACTGACAATCACCAGTGGAGTGCTCCAGAGATCGCATTCGCGGTGTGCCAATGAAAGACCACTTAGATGCTGCGGTCGCTATTGACCTAAAGGGTTAAATTGCCTTGATGGGGCCGATCTCGGGCATTAGAGCAGAAGCTCTCATGAGCCGTGCAACACTTAGGCTAGGCTGCCATAAAAAGTCGGACACCTAGCTTAAAGTCTTTTAGTGACCATCATAAAAAGGAATTTTGGTAGTCACTAAGGGGTTAGTATACATTGATACATACACAGTCTACATCTACAGTATCTATATATCTATCTATGCACAGTATCTATGACAGAAACCAATAAAGGGTTGGACATGGTAACCTGAACATTTGTGTAAACAGTATGTGATTTGAAGCTTATTGCAGCTGCTCAGAGCAATGAAGAGGTTTTGAATTGTGCTCTTCTACCCACCTGTTTGTGGCTATATTTGAGAAATGTTACTCAACAGGTGGTAAGCGACATCCATTGTGTCTAACCTTTTTTCTTTCTTGTTATCCTCTCATGGGATGAGATGATGCAAATGACAGAAGGTTTGTGTTTTAGTGGTGACTTCTGATTGTTGATATTAGCAATGTACAATTGTCCTACATATTGTGTAAAGCTATAATCATCACTTTACCCTTTTTACACAGAGATAATTTACCTTCAAAGTTGTGTAGCTTTGTAACTAAAGAAAGCGAAATCAGCTCACCAGTTGTATGTATCACCCTTATTCCGGAGAGTGACATGGCAGGTGGCACACAGTAGACCTAGTTGTGTTTGTTCACAAAAGATTCCATACAAAACATAGGAAAGTTGTCCCGGCACTCTCTTGTCATTTAAAAATATTACAAGTTTTTATTATTTTTAACGGTGAAGCATCAAAGAGATTATTAAGTTCAGCTTTGTTTAGCTTATGCATTTCAAGCAGAGCAGTAACTATCCTTTTAGTTGTAGCCAAAACTAAGAGCAGAGTTATTGTTTGAAAAGTACACGGGCTATCCCGAACTGAACTTCTTCATGTCTTGAAGTTGATGTTTTGAATGAATTTCTAATAAAAGAGCTATTTTTAGAGTACAACTGTCTTATATTTTAACTTTGGGACCATTTACCTAACTTATCTTTCACTTATCTTGCGTTACAGACAGTAGTAGGCTCTAATCATACCACATTTGGGCAGTACATGAAGTGTAAGCCTGTATTATACTGTACAGCATCCACAGGCGTCTATGGGCATACATCTGGCATGTTTTACATTTAAACACCTGGAAACTTTTTTTTTTTTGAAACGTGTAGGCTGCTTGGATTTTCAGAAAAATAGACAACCATTAGAACACATGCCAAATGTATACATCGGTAAACCAACTGTATATCTTTTTACAGATACTTTTCATGGCTCTGTCATAAAAAGTATACAGTACAGTTACATCCCCTTTCTGGCAGTACATTTAAAGGGCTTCTGTCAGTAGATTTTTTTACCTATGAAAATGGCTGACCTATTGCATGTGCGCTTGGCACCTGAGGGCGTCTATATTGGTCCCATGTTCATATGTACCAGCATTGATGAGAAAAAATGGGGCAACGGAGGCATTGCCATTACTCCTAGAGAATTTACTTTTTCTGCAACTGCCGCGCCCCCTGCACTTTGACAGGCCAGGCAGTGTAACAAGTTTTGTTATTTGCTCTATGAGATCTGTCAATGCCACTTTTTTTTCCATAAAATGAGGGAAATTGGCATCTGCCTCATGGCGTTTTCTTCCACTGGATAAATTTTGCAGTATTAATAAGCTTAACTGTATTGACGTATGTTAGTGAGTTGTGTGATGTCAAGACTGCTCCAGTGACAACCAGTAGATCTACAGTATGAATGCAGCTCTGGACTATAATATAGGCTATAACTGAGGATCAGTACAATCCACTTTATCCATTTATTGAACAGGCTTATTAAAGGGGTTGTCCAGGTTCAGAGCTGAACCCGGACATATCCCCTTCTTCCCCCACTCAGCCCCTCTGACATGAGCATCGGAGCATTTCATGTACTGGGCTCTCCATGGGTAAGTTAGGTAAAGGCTTCCGCCTGGCAATGATCCTAGTGATGTCACCATCTCTGATGGGCGGTTTTTAGCGCTGCCTTAGCCTGTAAAAACAGTACATGAAATGCTACGATGCTCATGTCAGAGGGGCTGAGTGGGGGGAAGAAGAGGATATGTCCGGGTTCAGCCCTTTAACACATTTTTAATGGAATACTGTGTTTAGTGAAAGTTGTTGTTATGCTCTGTTCATAAGTCATCCAAGCGTGAATACATGCTCAGTGACATCTCCATTCACGGAGGACTGAAGACAACGGACGCCTGTTCTGGAGATATGTATACCATTCAGGTTTGATCCACTCCTGTAGTCATCACCACCCATATAATTTGACCTCACATAAGCTAAATAATCTGCCAGATCATTATCATTGGAAAGATGGTGTTATATGTCTTACCAGAATAGTAGATCCTATAGCCTCTATCGGTTTGGGCTCTGGCTAGACCAGGGTATGGAATAAAAGGAATCTACTGATTCTTCACTTTTGAACCACAAATGGTGTTATGGACTCTCTTGGTTGAATTTCCAGATTGTGTCTCCCAGAATAGTCACTGGGTAACGATCAGAGTAAGGCTACTTTCACACTAGCGTTCGGAGCGGGTCCATCTGATGTTTCATCAGACGGATCCGCTCCTATAATGCAGACGTTTGCATCCGTTCAGAACGGATCCGTCTGCATTATAACTTAGAAAAATTTCTAAGTATGAAAGTAGCCTGAGCGGATCCGTTCAGACTTTACATTGAAAGTCAATGGGGAACGGATCCGCTTGAAGATTGAGCCATATGGTGTCATCTTCAAGCGGATCCGTCCCCATTGACTTCCATTATAAGTCTGGACGGATCCGCTCGCCTCCGCACGGCCAGGCGGACACCCGAACGCTGCAAGCAGCGTTCAGGTGTCCGCTCACTGAGCGGAGCGGAGGCTGAACGCTGGCAGGCGGATGCATTCTCAGTGGATCCGCCTCCACTGAGAATGCATTAGGGCCGGACGGCTGCGTTCAGGGCCGCTCGTGAGCCCCTTCAAATGGAGCTCACGAGTGGACACCTGAACGCATGTGTGAAAGTAGCCTAAGGCTACTTTCATACTTGCGTTTTTGACTGATCTGGCAGGGATCAGCAAAAACGCTTCAGTTACTGATAATACAACCGTCTGCATCCGTTATGAATGGATCCAGTTGTATTATCTTTAACATAGCAATGACAGATCCTTCATGAACACCATTGAAAGTCTATTGTATCTGAGAAAACGGATCCGTTGACTTGCATTGTGGGTCATGCTATTTTGCTCTGCACCCCATGCTTGCTGCGGTTTGCTCTCCGGTATGAGAACGCAACCCAAATGGAACACAATGCATTTTGGAGCATTCCGTTCTGTTCCATTTTATCCCCATTGACAATGAAAGGGGACAAAATGGAAGCGTTTTTCTCCGGTATTTGGGCACTACATTAAGTGTAAGCCTGTATTATAATGTACTGCATCCACAGGCCTCTATGGGCATACATCTGGCATGTTTTACATTTGAACACATGGAAACTTTTTTTGAAATGTGTAGGCTGCTTGCCTGTCCCCGGCCCTCCCATCAACAAGGAGCCAGGATGCCTATGCACCTTCACTGACTTCCTCCAGCAGTGGCTGGTCTTTCTGGGGATCTACCACAAAGCCTGAGTCCCACCCACAGATGAGAAACAATGCTGCAAAGTCTGTGTTTATCTTGCTGATAGCAACCAATGCAATGTGTGTAAAGTGCCACAATCCCTCACATGCCCCGTCATAAATCACCACTAGCACTACTCTACCTATGATCCCTTCAACCAATTACCTATACAACGATCTTTAATCCAAAGAACCACTCCCTATTTTTCTCATATCCCTCTATTACCTTGTGCTATCATCCATATCCATTTGTACGAAGATACCCCTATCCCAACTAAGCTATTTCAGTCTCTCCTCCTACTACCACCTTCTTCCTGGGGGCCATGTGGTCCTCTTTATGGTACCTTACAGACATTTTGCCCATTTGCCACTGTTTAGTGGTCTAACTCACATGAAAAGACCAGCAGACACCTTATTACCTTTAGGAAATATAGACGCTAGATAAAGCAGGATAGTAATACTATAACACAGTAAGACTATGTATGTATCTTCACTGTTACTTCTTGATCTGTGTGGGCATTGACTGTACACTTACTGTATGAGACTATGACTATTTTCTGTTCAATAAGTCACTTCCATTTTTGCTGTATAGACAATACAGGATGGAGGTATATGTCTCAAATGTGACATTTATAGGATTGGAGGGGATATTTTTATTTCATATTTTAGTACAACTGTAAAACCAAGTATTATCTTTCTATTTTTCATATTTAGCTGTAGAAAGGTTTTGGGGTGCTGTTTTTCACGTCAGTCTCTCCCAAAAAACAAATACTCACAGGCTCATTATATAGGGGTTTCCCAGTCCCCAACTGCATCACTGGGAATTCTGTTGACTTGATAAAAGGTGGGATACCCCTTTGATCATCCCAAAGTCCCTCTGTGGTTTCTCCAATCTTGGTTGTTAGAGCAGGACACCCACGCAGGGCTTCTTTTACAGCACCACAGAATAAGTTCCCTTTGAAAAGGGTTTCACCTTACCAAAGGATCTTTTCGGCCTGTGATGTACAGTACTGTTTCTATTTGAGGCAACAAAGTGCATACAAGAGGCAACTGGCTTGATGGTTATAGTCTCACATGGGGCAGTGGCTACATCTCTCGATGATGGATCATGCTTAGTGAGTGGTAACAGGGTTGGTAAGAGGCAATAGGCTTACTCTCTTTGTCTCTGCACTTCCTAAGACTTCCTCTAGCTGACAGCAATAAACATGTCTTTGATCACGTGGCCAGCCACAGAACTTTTTCCTCATCATGCCCTACAGCACAATGGCTCAGGTGTCTACAGAGGTGGACTGGGAACTTAAAGTGGTTCTGAAAAAAAATAATAATAATAAGGTGACCCCATGTTGTAGGCAGGTTCAAATTGACTGAAGGTGGGCCAACACATGTAGGCAGGGATAACAAAAGTAGGAGGGGCATCAATACCATAGTGCAGCACAAGATACTGCCCCTGCAGAACCGATACACAGTGCAGCACAAAATTCTGCCTCAGCAGAATCAAATATCAAAGTGCAGCACAAAATACTGCCACCCTCACCTCAGTATTCAACTATGTCACCATTCTGAGGATGGTGATAAAGGAAAGGTCATCAATATCACAACCAGAGGGGTTGACTCCCGTGATCCCTGTCGATCAGCTGTTTGAAGAGGTCACAGCACTTTTGTGAGCACTGCCTCTTCTTCACTGTTTATTCAACTGCTCACCATCTAGATCGTAGAAGCGGTGGAATGTAACTACAACTGCTCATCCCCTTCACTTGAATGCAAGAAGCTGTAATTACACTGCACCACCACTACAAGCTAGACAGCGTGCAGTTAAAAAGTGAAGAGGACCTCCACCGATCTGTCATTCAGCATGTGTATTAAACCATGCATAAAGCCTGGTAGGATTGATCATGCTGACAAAAACGAACCCATTCGGGAGAAAAGCACATTTTTATGGATATGTAAATGAGCTGAACAGAGCCCCGGGAGCACCAGTTAGTTACACCTCTAAAGCTTTGGTCCCTTCCCCTGGATTGACAGGACTGGACTAGGTCTTCTTGCACCTGCGTCATGCCTCCTGGTCTCGGCACTTGTGCAGTAGATGTGCCGCTGCTCTCCAAGCAGTGCATATTCCAACTCAGCACATGCCAAGCCCCATCTTCTTTCGCATGTGCAATGCTTTCTAGCCTTGGCTCCTGCTCAATTGGAATCTGCACTGCTTGGAGAGTAGCAGCAGATCTATTGCGCACGCACTGAGACTGGGAAGCACAGCACAAGGTGTCTACCCCTGTCAATCTAGGGGAGAAAGTGAGGGACTAAAGCTGTAGAGGTGTTACTAACTCGTGCTCCCAGGGCTCTGGCTGGCTCATGTACATGACAATAAAAATGTGCTTTTCTTGGGAATGGGACAACAGAAATTTATAATCAGGGTATCATTTTGGCAGCATGATCAACCCTACTAGGCTATATGCCTGGTTTAATAGGGTGGATCATGCTGACAGATGCTCTTTAAATATTTATGTATGCACAATCAATATTCCAAATGATAATCAACCATATTGCCTCATTTGCACAAGCTAGTTATCATCGATTACCAATGCTAATTATAATTTCCATTGGACCAGTAATCACTGCATGTAAAGGGCCCTAACTGTGGCAGATTCCATAAATTCTATTCAAAACCACATAGAAGGATAATGAATGGCTCTGCTACACACCGGTGTATAGTGTCCATGAATGAGGAGAAAAGCGTTTTGGAGAGTGAGCTTACTTGGACCTACGATGGTGCTCTATACTAAAAACAGTTCACATATAGTCCCGAAATAAAGCACAACGGTTGGCGCTCACCAAAATTGTCCATATAAATCTTTATTCTTCACAGAACAGTAATTGGCAACAAGGGAACAGGACGCCACACAGGTGCGGCAAGCTGCGACGGCCATTTTGCGTGAGTACGCTTCCTCAGGCCTCTGACGTCATGACGCAGATGCGTCCCGCATTCTTTAATTAGGCAGGACATGTCCTCATGTCTAATAAAGATAGAGTATTACAATAAAAGTCTGCCTGACTTCATCCCTATAGGTTATTTATCCTAACTTTCCAAAGCTCTGAAAACGCCATGGAGCCAGGTGGAGGTTCAAGTCAAGTTTGGCTTCAGTAACTAAGCCTTCAAGTTATGTTGGCAATTCATCTGAAACATGAGCATGCCAGTGACCAAATCTGAAAATCCCCAAACAGCTGCATGGGCTTTGACATGTAATGCCAAACAACAGTCAGCTTCAACCTTCATAATTTTATCACCATCGGCTGAAAGGGGAAAGTTTAGCTTCTATGTGGATGAAGGAAAGGTCAAAACCGTAAAATGTTCATTAGTACAAGAGACCAGTAAGCATGTAGTGTAAGCATCTATCCCTAGTTAATGCCGCTATTGCTCAGTCCATAATCTACCAGCATTATCCTGTCCTGCATCCTTATCCTATAAACAATTGGAAAGATATTTTAATACAATGTATGTAACCCATTCCTCAAGTGTTTGTCCAAAACATTCCAAGAGCAACTATTTCTTCAGGCATGGAACCCAGTGCTACTAAAGTAGTTTAGAAATGTTTACTTAGTGCTGCTAGTTTCATTTTAGCATAAAGAACTAAAACAATGTTGCCAGTGATAGAGCCGCCAAACTTCTGATAAGAATCGTCCATAGCAAGACAAATTTGATATGTATAGTTGCTATGGTGGCCTAGGAGCTGCTTAAGATGGGGGTTTGGTTCTACAGTTTCTTTTGATTCCTAAAACCTGCCATCCTAAACTGTGCATGGGGTATTATGAGGAGGAATACTAGAAATACAGACCATTTTATGTGGCTTTTGGCCCTATAACAGGTTCTAATGTAGTTATTCTGTTGGCCTTTCCTTATGCCAACTCCAGAAAATGTACTGTTAAACCGGCCACAATGCCTTGTAGGGCTAGTTCAGTTGAATGTACACTAATGATACTTTTCACTTAGTGATCTGCTGGAGAAAAAATACTTTTAATCCAAATGGGCCGTTAAATGCACTGAGGACAGGCCCAGGCCACTCTGTGCATCCTTGTTCCTCCTACTTCCTCTGCTATCCCTTTCCTTCCTGATTGACAGGGTCAGGTTCCTTCATAGTCATCTCACCAGACTGTCAATGTTTTCTTTATTTTTTTTTTACTCTGAAACCAGGTTGATATTATGTGACTGGGGCCGTTATTCTGGATTCTCTCATAGACCGTTAACTAGGCTATTCCATGATTGATGTAAAAAGTTAACCTCAGGCATCATATAGTACATAACAATGTCTAACAAAGCTAAAATCAGTCCTCTACCTCACATGGATCCATAGATTTCCCCATTTGTTGATCCAATTACTCTGTAATATTTATTTCAGGGTGGCAGATCAGGGGGCATGTTCTTTCTGCTTTAGATCTTTACATAACGCCTATACAGGAAAACCCAAGCCTGAGGAAGCTGACGCGAAAAAGAACGTGTTGGGGTTTAGGAGGTGCCATCCATCGAGTCTGTATTGTATTACTTTTGGTTTGGATAGTTTCTTTAAGCTTAGGAGGGTGAACCATATGGCTTGATGTTTGCATACACCTATTCCTACATGTACTTTATAATCTTTCCCGTGTATATTTATACTTGACCCTTTTGTGTGGCACACTCCCGGTGCTTGTGTTTGTCAATGCCAATTTATTTATGTATTTTATATGTACACTTTTTTAAATTCTAATAAACATATGCAAATTACTGTGTAGATTTTTGGATGCACATTGCTTGGGTTTTCCCATATAGGCCTTATACATTTTCAGCACCTGCGTTTTATTTTTGGGCGGTGATTTGGGCCCTCATTTGGGCTCTTTTTAACTTCTGATAGTTATTGATTTAAATCTTTCCCTGTAACTGCCACAGCTTCTAATAGAAGATATGTCTGGTGGCAGTTGAAGATTTAAACTGAGCATGTGCAATGACCTCAGTAAGGTGGACAGAGAAATGGAAAGAACAAACAGCAGGTGGCACTATACAGAGACATTTTATTGAATAAGTCAGAGGCTATAATAATTTTTTATTATATGCAATTACAAAAGTATTTTGATCCAGGTGCTGGTTTGAACAAATTAACATTTTCTGTGGTACAATCGCTTTAAATGTTTGTACCGACTTTATGGATGTTCTGTCCCAGCTATGGCTCTCATTAAGAATTCATCATATTGTATTTGTTAAAGGGAATCTGTCATCAAAGTTTCACCTTTTTAACCCTTCCCATAGCTTTCTAGCAACCTTACAGTTAATAAAAACGTTACCTTTATGAGCAATCCTGGACTTATAAAACCGGCAAAAAACAACTTAGTAGCATATGCAAATGAGGGCTCGCAAGTGCCCAGGGGCAGCGTTACCCTCGTAGGTGCCCAGCTAGCTCAGCCTTATTGTCGCTTCCCCCCGCCCATTCTTTCCCTCTGACCGCCAATCTACTTACTTCTTGTTTCGCCGAGATCCCGCGCCTGCGCACTCAGTCCGTCGGCCGGTGCATTCGCACTGTGATGCCCATTCCTTGTACGGCATCACAGTAATTAATGCGCATGCGCCGGCTTCGCGCCGTTAGCCAGTGCATGCGCATTAATTACTGTGATGCCGTACAAGCAATAGGTATCGCAGTGCGCATGCGCCGGCCGACGGACTGAGTGTGCAGGCGCGGGGTCTCGGCGAAACCAGAAGTAAGTAGATGGGAAAGGATGGGCGGGCAGAGGGAAAGAATGGGCGGGGGGAAGCGACGATAAGGCTGAGCTAGCTGGGCACCTACGAGGGTAACGCCGCCCCTGGGCACTTGCGAGCCCTCATTTGCATATGCTACTAAGTTGTTTTTTGCCGGTTTTATAAGTCCAGGATTGCTCATAAAGGTAACGTTTTTATTAACTGTAAGGCTGCTAGAAAGCTATGGGAAGGGTTAAAAAGGTAAAAATCTGATGATGGACTCCCTTTAACCACTTACTTAGTGTAGTTTGCTGCCATATAGTGGCCATTGTTATATTTGGTTTATAAAGTTAGCTATGTTGTACATTTATCCTGTAACTCCTCCTCTTCTGTGAGCTAACATCCTGTGTCCTTCAGTCTTTTCCTGTTTATCAGACATGCATCCCAGAGCTGTAGAGAGGATATTCCTTTGATCTCTATAATCATTTCTCAAGGTACATTCAATAAATTACCTAAAGGCATATCCATTTCATCACCCTCACTGGAATTCATCATGCAACTGGTGTTGCTAGGGGAATGATTATAGCGAGCTCACTATCTTCCATTGCTTGTACAAAATATGGCCACTCTGAGACTTCTCTGACGTGAATTGGTGGCAGAATAATGGATTAGGGATGAGCAAATTGATTCGTATGAATCTGATTTATTCATTTGTACAAGTTTTATGTCTGTGATGAGCATCTCTCTACAGGCGATTAACGGATGTGCAGGCAGATTAGCATTGCCACAAATATTGTGTGGCCATAATAATCTTGTGCACGCGCCGTTACTTACAGAAAAGCAGGAGGCAGTTCTTTTATCAGGCTTAGGATCTCAGCGAGCTCTGACACTCCCCCCCCCCCACTTCCTCTCAGCCCTCTTCTGAGTCTCTGTTACCAGGGACAGATCTTGTGTGACAACAGGCAGTGGACTGCTACTTAGGTGGAAGTGAGACCCCTAGTGGCCATGACTTTACAGCTTTTTTTCAGGTGGATACAGGCAGATTTTTCTAAACGAAGTGATTGCTAGTTACACCATTTTCTATTAAATAAAACTGTGCCAAAGTACAGTGACTCTTTAAAATTGAATGCATTTGAAAATAAACTTTTTAGGGGGTTAGGGACAACATTTTAAAAGTTAGTGTAAAAGTTTAGTTACTCTTTAACTGTATTGAAAAGTATAGTTAACTTTGCTTTTTAATATCAGGAGATCCCAAAAAATGACCTAGTGGAATATGTTCTTTTAAAATTAGTCAGTAGCACAGTGTCATACTAATATATAAAAGGCAAACTGATTTGCCAGTGACTCACTTCTTCTCTGATTGGCTGCAGCAGTCATTTCAGCCAATCATCCAGAGGTTAAAGCAGAAATACATATGTAACACCCTGCACCCTGCTACTGTCTTTAATGGGCTAACACAATGTCATCTTGTGTATTTGGTTCCAGGTCCTCTCCATATTGTGCAATGATAATCTTGTTATGCAACTGTTTATTACAAGTAATGTGCCTGGTTCACCAGCAGGTGGCAGCAACCGAGTATTCCCCAAGAGGAAGCGAGGCGAAACGCGCATCAGGGTTGGTGTTCCCTCCTGGTCTCTGGTCTGTATTTGATCTTCCTGCTATATTGCATTATTGTTTACAGCTTTGCACTATGTTACATTATATTTTAGTGGTTTAGAGCCTATTTAGGGATATCTTTTATCGGTATTCCTTATTATGCATGGGTACTTGCCTTATGGTGATTTGCAATACTTCTGGCAGGGTTAGGGTAACTTATTGCAATAATAATTAAGTTATTGACATTTTTGGTCAAATTGTATATTTAGTATATTGCATACCCTTTGGAGATCCAAATATATATGTGACCTTGTAGAATTGGGGGGTATACCTTAGTCACAGCACTTCTTGTTCTGCTGCTAATTTTAATTATGATATTTATTATGTACTGTATAAATTTCTATCAATAAACTATGACCTTACATTATATGTGTGTGTTGAAGTGTTTGATGAGTCTTGGTATAGTGTCACACATATTGAAATATTTGTGGTTTACTAATATTGGATCTTATCATCTTTACTGTGCAGTCAAAGGTATAGAGCTATGGCTCCATCAAGTGGTAATTGTAGTTATTACAAGACTGTCTCTACAGACCTGTCACACATCCTTTTTGTCAGCATCTTGTGGAGTTTTAGGCTGGAATCACATATGCTATTTTGGACGCAGATCTTGAGCCAAAGCCAGAAGTGGATAAAGAAGGAAGGAGGAGTATACATTGTATTTCCCATTTGTTTTTAATCCACTCACAAAAACTGAGTGTGGGTATCCAGTCTTAGGGCTCATGCATACGAACGTATTTTCTTTCCGTGTCCGTTCAGGTTTTTTTGTGGACCGTATGCGGAACCAATTACTTCCGTATGCGGAACCATTTTGCGGGTCCGCAAAAAAAAAAAAAGTTACTTTGTGTGCATTCCGTTTCCGTATGTCCGTATTTCCGTTTCACAAAAAAATAGAACATGTCCTATTATTGTCCGCATTACGGACAGGGATAGGACTGTTCTATGAAGGGCCAGCTGTTCCGTTCCACAAAATACGGAATGCACACGGATGTTATCCGTATTTTTTGTGGATACGTTTTTTGCGGACCGCAAAATACATACGGTGCATGAGCCCTTAGACAGGATACAAAGACTGATGTATGCTGTGAATGAATAGGGAAAAATAACTTATTGTTTACACAATGATTTTTTGTTGCTCTTTTTTCACAGTTTTAATGTGGTTTCTGTGATTTGTACAGTATTTCGTGTGTTGTGAATATCGTACAAAATACCATAAAATTTAAAATATATATTTATAAACAATCAAGAATCAATTCATTCGTTTTTAAAAATGAATTTGAAAAACACAAAGCTTTGCGGCATAGTTTTTGAGTACATCACTGCCATGCCTCAGCAACCCAGCACATGGCCCCATACACTCATGCAAAGGTGCTTTTAATATCAAGAAAAATCTTCACAAAATCAAATCCACAACATGCTCATTCTTGTGTGGACCGGTCACAGATTTTTACTGTGAATTTCACCCTTTGTTATGCTGTAAAACATCTGCATTTTGCTGTGAATTCACCACATAAAGGTGATGAAATCTATGACAGATTTCTTCTAGCCTTAGGCCTCATGCAAATGGCAGATCTGTAAAATGCGGATACCGAACGTGTGCATCCCGCACCTTCCGCTGTCCCCGCTGCCTATTCTTGTCCGCAAAAGAATAGGACATGTTCTATAATTTGCTGCACGGATGCGGAAAGCACATGGATGACATCCGTGTGGTGTTGACATTTTTTTGTGACCCCGTAAAAATGAATGGGTCCCCGTGCAATACTCAAAAAATGTGGATCGGATACAGACCAGAAATATGGTTGTGTGCATGAGGCATAAAAGAGATCTCTTTTCAGACCAGGTAAAGACAAATGCAAAAATTGTAAGGGAATATATGCTCTCCGCTTTGATTCATAAATCAATCCACGAAACCACACTTACAGCCATTAACTCCAAATTAAGTAGTTAATCTTCCGTGAAATGACCAGCCTGCATTGTTCCAAATCTCAAAGTGACAATTCATGATAACCCACTGTCAAATAATAGAGAAAGCTTGAAATGCCATCACTAGAAGCTGCTTGCCTGACGTACAAAGCGTGCCCTCTAGTGGTCAAAAAGAGAACAACAATCACGTTTAGAAAGGTCTGGGTGAAATCAAAATATAGTGGAGAGTTGTGATAGGAATATAAGATTATGGGGAATAATTCACTTAACTTTAATCATGTGTTAGTACAATTTAATATTATCCATAGGTTATGTTATCATGGTATTATTGAATAAAATGAGAATTAAAGATTTTACTAGTTGCCCGCAATGTGATTACCCCTCTGCAGATTTTAAACACACAGCATTGAATGATCATGTGCACATGTTGATCACTTTTGGCATTCAGTACATGATAAAACTGAGCCAAATCTTAATTTATGGATTCCATTTTATATACAGTGTGCGATTTTTAGCGATCTTAATTGTGTACATTGCACCAAATCTAGACATGTACTTATCTCAAAGGTCATTTTTTGGCAAGATTAAGAATTGCAATAATGGCAAAAGAACCTGCAACTCCCAGAATATCCATATACATCCATTTACAAGAGCAGCCAAACAAATGTGTATACTGGGAGTTGTGGTGTCACAGAAGCTGCAGTGCCAAAGATTGCTGACCTATTAATGAGGGAATATGAAAAAATAATATATAAAAGTAGGAACAATATGAAGGGTTGGCTTAAGTATCTGATCAAGCTAAGAGTTTCTCTAAATCTCTGAGAAATACCCCCCCCCCCCCCCCCTCTTGACAGGACACTGTACTGGGTGAGATTTTGTGGGTTGGCTTGGTATTATGTGCGATAATTGATGTAATTCTGTGTATTTTTATGAATGAAAAACATTTTTTTTTTTTATGGATTCCTCATTTAAGTAATATGCATCATCTTTTATGACTAAGATACTGTAGAAATAACTGCTAGTCAGCCCTTGTACCGTAAAAAGATTCAGAAGAATAAAATGCATGCGATATGGAAATAGTATACCCCTTTTCCCAAATATATTAACTGCCATGGTGAACAACAGAATGTAATTGAATAGAAATTGACAGCATTAAACTGGTTATAAAAATGCTTGATTTCACAGATCCAACTGAAAATGTCCATGTATTTGTAGTGATTTCTATAGGTGACTACAGCTCATCTTGTATCATTCATAACCATTGTTGCCAATCTTCAGTAAATGTACTAAAATGTAAATAAATACAAATCTGCACATGGCGGAAAAAAAACAAGGAAAAAAATAAAAAACGGGCACCAATATTAGATACTGTTAGTGACACAGGCATATTTTGTATCTGCACCAGATGCGCAGGCATAGATAACTTCTTGTCGTACAAAATGTACATTACCCCAAACACAATAATTTCTCCGACCAACAATTGTTGCACTTCTACCAATGGTCTTGGTTTGTTTTTGCTCTTACCGGAAAATTTCTGAATGATTGTCATCTATGAGCAGAGGCTAATGCTATGGGAAGAAAATACATTTAAAACTGAAAAGGGTTATCCCACAATATACCACATGGCAGGTCAGTTTCCGCATGGAAGAAAAAAAGCATAGTGTTCATGACAAACAGAGCAGAGAGGAGGATGAGGCAGCTCTTTATTTCCGTGTTCTGAAGTAACAGCATAATACAGTACCTGCAAAGTGTATGAGATTTTACAAACCACATGTATAATGTGTGTATATTTTTCTTACGGAAATTGACCTGCAATGTGGATTTTAAAATCTGCAGCATTTGATCTGTTGTGTGACTAGGGCAGGTTGTTCACTAATAGGACGACGGCCATTTTATTTTCCCTGATCATTGCTCCCTAGACAAAATCAACCATAATACTTAAAGAGGTTCTGCAGTTCTTTTAAACTGATGATCTATCTTCTGAATAGCATCTGATTGGCAGGGGTCCGACACCTGGGACCCCTGCCGATCAGCTGTTTAAGAAGGCAGCGCCGCTGGCAGTAGCGCCGCGGCCTTCCCAGTGTTTATCACATGCCATGTGACGTCACCACTAGTATCACTGGCCTGGGTGCTGATAAGCTCCATTCAAGTGAACAGAGCTTAGCCCTGCCCAGGCCAGTTATACTAGTCGTGATGTCACTGGGCCTGAGGGAAACAGAGAGAAGCCCGCGGCACTCCTGGAGCGCCGCTGCCTTCTCAAACAGCTGATCAGCTGGGGTCCAGAGGATAGATCATCAATTTAAAAGAACTGCAGAACCCCTTTAATGAAAGGTATTTAGGAATATATTTATAATAAAGTTATAATATAGTATTTTCAGTAATTTTATTTTATGAATTCCTGGAGAATCCCTTTAAAGTTATTTAATTTTTATTAATAAACTTTTTATTTTTCATTTTCCTTGTTAACATCAAGAATGCATACATCATTGCCATTGTGAAAAGCGATATAGGACAAGAATATGACACACTTAAGTCTCTACATAGCAATAATACGATACATTTAGTTGTATACAGTGAAATCCACATATTACAAAACTCAGAAAAAAAAAGATAACAAAACCTTCTCCCTCCCACCCCCTGTCTGTTCTGTCCCTGTTACTGTTGTATATATTCCTATTCTTGTAGCAATAAATTAAATTCCGCCCTATCTCTTCTGGGATTATATAGTCAGAGAGCTTGACAATATTGATCCTGAAACCATCGTTGATGGTGACTCCACAGAAATCTGCAATGAGTGGGGCCTGGTATTTAAAGGGGTTCTGCACTTTGTTTAAACTGATGATCTATCCTCTGGATAGATCATCAGCTTCTTATCGGCGGGGGTCCGACACCCGGGACCCCGGCCGATCAGCTGTTTGAGAAGGCAGTGGCGCTCCAGCAGCACTGCGGCCTTCTCACTGTTTACCGCTGGCCCATTGATGTCATGACTTTTATCAACTGGCCTGGGCGGGGCTAAGCTCCATTCAAGTGAACGGAGCTTAGACCCGCCCAGGCCAGTGATACTAGTTGTGACATCACTGGGCCAGCGGTAAACAGTGAGAAGGCCGCGGCGCTGCTGGAGCGCCGTTACCTTCTCAAACAGCTGATCGGCGGGGGTCCCGGGTGTCGAGGATAGATCATCCAGAGGATAGCTCATCAGTTTAAAGTGCAGAACCCCTTTAATCAAATAGTGAGCGCCATGAGTCAGATTGGTTGGAAAAGGACTCACAACATCTCTTATCTCTTCTCTAGTGAGAAAGGCTATCATATACAGCCTCCATTTTTGGAAGAAAGAACTCGTTGGTCGTGATTTGCAATATTACGTTTCTAACTGTTCCAATGTCAGACACTTAGTCATTAGATGAAATGGGTCATTTATCGAGGGAATTTTCTGAATGAAGCCAGTGACTTAGCAGGCTTCTTTTAGCGGCTAATAACAGCAGATGAAGGAATTTTGGTCGGTTGCATTTCACTTTGGGTGTAAAATAGTACAGTCAATGGGTCTAGTTGGATTTTTATTTTACTTTTTGCTTCTATTTTGCAGTTTTAGCCAAAAGTCTTGTACTTTTGGGCATGACCACAGTCTGTGAGTAATATCAGTGTTGGGTGTCTGGCATTTTGGGCAATGAGGTATTCTATCTTCTAGGTTTTGTGATGTAGCTCTAGGAGAATGAAAGCCGTATATTGCCCTATGCATTATTATCTCTCTCCAGAGTTCACTACTGACAATTTTCCGGGTTAGATTCCAAACTTTCAATAAGTGATCTGGGTTAACTAAGGAAGGGAAGTCCTTACACCAGGACTTGAATAAGATGGGATCTCCTTTTTTTTTGTTAAATTCCCTAAGGGAGTTATATATGGAAGATAGTGAGTGATTGCCACCCAGAAAAGTGTCGAAAGGGTTAGCATTAAGGTCAGTTGTTAGATCCCGTACCCTAGGTTTTAGAAACACCATAAAAAGTGTCCGGGTGGAATCTGGTAAGTATGTTGGAGTTCTTGGAAAGAATAGAGCCTCTTCTCCGTACTGTTCCACATATGTAAAACTGCATATATACCTTTATGTGGCCATTGTGAAAATTGTTTATTTATCTCATCGGAGTGGAATTCTGGGTGATTCCACAGTAAAAATTTTTGGGAAATTAAGGCTGGGAGGTTATACATCTTTCGAATTGTCTCGCAATAGTAGGCTATTTTTTGCTTGTCTAGGGATCCGGGAATATTGTGTGTGGAGTAAAGCGTTAAGGCTTTAGTTCTTCTTCTATGGGAAGAACTGAATAATGGGAGGTCCCTTTCAGCCAATCAAGGCTGTGTCTCAGCAAACATGCTAGATTGTTGTGCCTAATATTTGGGAATCCTATGCCCCCTCTGAGCTTGTGTCGTGATAAAGTATTTAGGGATATCCTAGGTCTCTTGGACTTCCATATAAAAGTTCGGAAAGATTTTGTTAAGCTTTTGATATCTGCATGTTTTAGTAATATTGGCAGAGTTTGCATAGGGTACAATAGTTTGCTAAAGCTCATCATTTTTAGCAAATAACCGCCCCAAGAATGAAATAAGCAAGTTAGACCAGGAGTTCAGTTCATTTATTATTTTCTTAAATAATGGGGGATAATTTAAGGAGTAAATGGGATTCTGGAGTTCTACCTATTTTTATCCCTAAGTATCGCAGTGATTGGGTTGCAATGGTTACCAGGGTTTTGCCAAGGTGTTTCTTGTGTAAGGTCTGAGATGGCGATATGTCAAGTATCTCGCATTTTGTTACATTGACCCTGAAGCCAGAGAAATGCCCAAACTCTGCAAGAAGATCAAAAACCGCGAATAATTCCTCTTGTGGTTGAGACAAAAAAAAACTAATAAATCGTCTGCGAATAGTGCGTGCTTAAGAGATGTTTTCCCAATAGAGATACCTTTGATGAGTTTTGATTTCGCGTAATGCTATCAACAGAGGTTCAAGGGCAATATTAAAAAGCAAGGGTAAAAGGGGACACCCCTGTATAGTTCCCTTCTGCAATTCAAAGGATTGGGAAAAGAAACCGGGGATGGATATTCAGGCCAAAGGGGAATTATAAAGCGAGGAAATGTAAGTCCTAAATTGACCCGGAAAACCCATACGATCCAAAAACCCCAGTCAGCCACGTCCAGTTAACATTATCGAAAGCTTTTTCAGCGTCGATGGTAAGTAAAGCTGGACGTGGATGAAGGAGCTAGTAATTTTTGACACTATCTAGTACCGTCAAGACCTTTCCGATGTTGCTCACTGCTGACCTATTCTGAATAAAACCTGTTTGGCGTGTTGATATAAGTTTAGGCAAAAAGTGTGACACTCTATCTGCCAATATTTTGGTAAATATGTAAGGTCATTATCTATGAACGATAACGGACAGTACGACGATGGCATAGTGGGGTCCTTGCTCAGCTTTGGCAGGACTTTGATGTAGGCGGTATTCATGCCAGGGGGTATCAGTTGCCCCCGTAGGATTTGATTATAGAGTAGCGTAAGGAGTGGCAATGTTTTAGGGGCCAATATTTTGTAGAATTCGTCTGGGCCAGACGCTTTTCCATTTCTAGATTGTTTAATTGCTTTCTGGGTTTCTTTTATAGTAGTGGGTTGATTTAATATCGCCAAATCTTCCAGTGAAGACACCCTTCCCTTATCTGTGTATAGGGATATATAGAAGTTTCCTAAAATTTCTACTATTTCTTTTGGCTGAGAACATGACACTCCTTGCAGGTTTTTTAAAGTAGGGATTAGATTAACACTTCTTTGTCCCTTTGCCAGAGAGGCCAACAACTTGCCTGATTTGTTCCCAAATTTGAAAAGATGTGCTTCTCTTCTTATCCCATAATATTCCTCTTTGTGTTTGTACCATCTATCGTATTCTGACTTTGCAGATAGCCATGCCTGTTTATTAGACTCTGATGGAGATGTTTGATATTTTGTGTATGCGTTTCTCAGTGTAGTAGTTAATTCCTGTAATTTGGTGAGAATTCTTCTTTTCAGATTCCTAGTATAGGAATATTTTACCCCTCAGGACTGCTTTTCCCGCTCTCCAAGTTAATTGTTGGTTACTACTGTTAGAATTGGTCTCCCAATATTCTACCCACCAGTGCTGTAAGAGTTCAGTAAATGATTAATTGTGAGACAGATCAGATGGAAATCTCCATATGAAATCTGTCCCTTTTGGAATATTGTTTACAATATCCAATGAAACAGGAGAATGATCAGAGATGACTAGATCTTCTATAACTACCGAGGTTGTTTTTTGTAGCACTTGGTCAGATACTAAAAAATAGTCAAGACGAGACCATGAATCATGCACAATCAAATAATGAGTGAATTCCCGTCACACTGGATGAAAGCTACGCCAAGCATCATGGAAGCCTAAATTTTGTACAGTGTTGGACAACGTTTTATCTCTACTTCTAGGTGGTATTTTATTCAGTTTATTTGTTCTGCGGTCTTCATCATGAGACATCACCGCATTCATGTCCCCTGCCACTATTCAGCAAGGATGTTTGTCGCTGAGTAACATATTTCTCAGTTCCCGGAAGAACCCAGTGTTAGAGTCAGATTGTGAGGTGAGAAGAATGTGTATCCACCTCCACTCCTGATCTTCCTTACAAGATTCCATAGAGTGGGTCAGATTCCTGTGGAGCAATATCAAAACCCCACCCTTGGCCCCTTTAGAGGGGGAGCCATAAACTCTACCCACCCATAGTTTTTGCATGCGAATGAAGTCTTCCCTAGCTAAATGTGTTTCTTGGAGAAGAGCGATATCAGCTTTCAGCCGTTTCAAATGTCTTAACACCATCAAGCGTTTATGAAGGGGATTTCAAGCCCTTGACATTCCATGTTATGATTTTCGTCATGTTTAGAACTTAGGGCAAAGTGGGATGAAATATGAATTGGAATTACAATGAACAGAAAGCATATTTGAGACAGACAGGAATTTTCCCCTATAACTCAGTAAACTGAACATACGAACATAAAATAAACATTGAAGTCCTTTGTGTATATAAAAAACCATTCTTACTTTACTTCTTCCCAGCAGGCCTACTTTCCTCCCCTTGGTGGCACCCAAGAAAAGACATCCACTTATTCATTCAGCTCCTGTAAGAAAGGACATGCTGGAAGACAACAGTAGACAGTTACAAAAAAATATAGTCCAAAAGATATAAGTGACGACCACTTATCTGACCAAGTCGATGTATTACCAACAACAGGTAATAGGATCAGGTGAACTATATAAAAACTCCAACCGATAGAATAAGTCAAAGTTCATGTTCCAAGGTGATCCTTATTTTTCTTTCTTTGTTCTTTAGGTTCTGGTTCCAACTCGGACCGTGATCTAGTGAAAGGATGGGTATTTCCCGTTGCAAAGTTGCGTTGCCTAGTCTCTAGAGTTTGATGATCTGGTCGCTTGAGGCTCCATCCTGAAGTGCAGCTTTTGCTTATTGTAATGAATGGTAAATAGCATACGAACCGTCTGCACTAAAAAACTTCAGTGTGGCAGGATACAGAAGTGCAAACTTGATTTGCGAGTGGTATAATTCGGAACAAATGCCCGAGAACTCTTTTCCTTTTCTGGAAACTTCAGCGGAAAAGTCCTCAAATAGTAAGATTCGGCATCCTCTTATTTCTAGTGGCGCTTGAATCCTTTTATAAGCCTTCAAAATGGTGGCTTTCTCTGAAAAGTCTAGGTACCGAGCTATGACATGCCTGGGGCGTTGGCATAGCACCGGAAGCTTTGCGGATTCAGGTGATTCTTGGTGTTGAGGTGATAATGGTGGGCCAATCCTATGAGCCCTCTCCACCTTACAGGAATTAGGTAGATTGAGCACTTTTGTGATTTCCAGCTCGCAAATGGATATTAATTCTTGTGGCAATATAGCCTCAGGCAGACCCACAAACCTTAGATTATTTCGTCTGGAGTGGTTTTCTAGTTCCTCCAGTTTTTCAATGTTTCTTTTATTTTTGCGGGTCAGAGTGTCAATTGAGATGCGTAGGGCATTGCGCTCATCGTCCAGCTCATTCACTCTCTCTTCTACCTCACCTATGCGCCGGTTATGATCCATCAGTTCCTGTGGCAGATCAGAAAGGGAAGCAGCCACGGTGGTAGAGAGGGATTCCTGTAAGTCAGGCAGGATTCTGGTTGCCACCTCAAGAGCCAGTTTTTATAGTTCACTTTTATTTCCTCAGGGAAATCCACTCCGTCAGGCGAAGCCTCAACATGTTGTCATCGCGTCTGCAGCATGTTGTCATCGTGGTCTGTTGGAGGAGCGGGATCCGCCATCTTGGAGGATAGTGAGGTATGTTTCGGCGTCTTCTGTTGTGATTTCTGTTGCATTCTGCTCCCCGAGCAAACAAGATACTGGTCCGGTGGTGGTGTGCGGCAAGCCCAGTACTTGATGTGAGTCAAGGCTGGTATGATAGGGAGCAGGAGATGATCGGAGCTCGTGAAGCGGAGCTCTAGAAGCTGCGATCGGTCATGCTGGCGCCGGAACCGGAAGTCATGTTATTTATTTTTAAGAATTAAGTCTTTTTTAAACTTTCCACTTTTCCTGCTGTGATCCTGAGGTAGACTAGTCTACAGATTTACAGTTCTTACTGTTCAAAAGCCTTGTCGCCTCGGGAGACTGTATTTTTTCTTCTCCAGTCGGAGACAGTGCCCTCTTGTCTTTTGAGTGGATTTTCAACATATTTTTGTATGGTCCATTTATATATTTGTATAGGTTAATCATATTGTCACGCTTCGGTGTGGGAGGGAAACACCACACCGAGCATAGAAGGGAAGGGTGAAACAGGGAATCAGGCCTGAGAACAAGGGAAGGAAGATGGACACCCCCTAGTGAAAACCCTAACCAAAATCCTGACTGACTACCAGTATGAACAGACCCCAAAGGTAGGTAAGTTCATACGCAGGGATACCTAGAGTCCTATCTAGCCCTATAGGACCCTGGTACTAATGGCAGGGATGAGACTACCTATTCCTCCAAAAGGAAGGACGAACAGGAATCTACTTCAGGCCTAATACAAACAGTAGATAAATACAACACACACAACCCCAACAAAATAAAAAAGGGAAAGGAAAGACTTAACTTCAAAGAGGCTATGGAAGCACCAGGAACTCAGCCGAGATCCAACCACAAACAATCCACAGGTACTGAAGCTATAAACCGCACAGCATAGTTGGAGTAGCAACTATAAATAAGGAAGGTTAAATGACCACATAAGCAACACCTGGAGGCAAGGGGTGTGGCCATAGCAGAAACAACACAGACACCTACTGATCCACAAGGGAAACCTTTCAGATCAAACCACGTGTTGTCAGTCTCACAGATCTCCTGCCACTCAGTGTCGCCGGGATGTCCGTATGTCTTGGTACATCCGTGACACATATTCCCTCTTAGACGTCTCTTCTGAAGACTAAATGCATTTAATTATTTTAATCTTTCCTCATAACTAAGACCCTCCATGCCCCTGAGTTTAGTTGCTCTCCTTTGTACTTTTTTTTAGCTCCAGGGCATTCTTTCTATGGACTGGTGCCCAGAACTGAACTGCATATTCCAGATAAGGCTGCATTAACGCTTTGTAGCCCGCGAGTCCATACGTTGCTTAATATATGACAATATCCTGCTAGCCGTAGAAGCAGCTGAATGACATTGTATGCTGTTATATAATCCATGGTCTACATGTACATAAAATTCTTCTGTACAAATGACTCTCCAAGTACTATTCGCCGTAGGACATATGATGCATGTAGACTATTACTGCCCAGATGCATAACTTTACTTTTATCCACATTGATCCTCATTTGCCAAGTTGATGTCCAATCACTCAGAGTGTCCAAGTCAGCTTGTAGTTTATAGAAATCTTCCATAGACTGCACAGTACTACACTGCAAAAATAGAAATGGTGCTAATAATCCCATCCTCGATATCAGGCATGCTCAACCTGCGGCCCTCCAGCTGTTGCAAAACTACAACTTCCAGCATGCCCAAACAGCCTACAGCTATCAGCCTACAGCAGGACATTTGGGAGTTGTAGTTTTACAACAGCTGGAGGGCCGCCGGTTGAGCATGCCTGCTCTATATCATTAATAAATAAGTGAAATAATATGGAACCCAGCTCTGAACCTTGGGGTACACCAGTTACAACTCGGGACCATTCAGAATACGAATCATTGACTATGAATCTCAGGACAGAGTCCTTCAACCAGTTTTCAATCCAATTACAAACTATACTTTTTAAGTGTATACACTGCGTGCAGAATTATTAGGCAAATGAGTATTTTGACCACATTATCCTCTTTATGCATGTTGTCTTACTCCAAGCTGTATAGGCTCGAAAGCCTACTACCAATTAAGCATATTAGGTGATGTGCATCTCTGTAATGAGAAGGGGTGTGGTCCAATGACATCAACACCCTATATTAGGTGTGCATAATTATTAGGCAACTTCCTTTCCTTTGGCAAAATGGGTCAAAAGAAGGACTTGACAGGCTCAGAAAAGTCAAAAATAGTGAGATATCTTGCAGAAGGATGCAGCACTCTTAAAATTGCAAAGCTTCTGAAGCGTGATCATCGAACAATCAAGCGTTTCATTCAAAATAGTCAACAGGGTCGCAAGAAGCGTGTGGAAAAACCAAGGCGCAAAATAACTGCCCATGAACTGAGAAAAGTCAAGCGTGCAGCTGCCAAGATGCCACTTGCCACCAGTTTGGCCATATTTTAGAGCTGCAACATCACTGGAGTGCCCAAAAGCACAAGGTGTGCAATACTCAGAGACATGGCCAAGGTAAGAAAGGCTGAAAGACGACCACCACTGAACAAGACACACAAGCTGAAACGTCAAGACTGGGCCAAGAAATATCTCAAGACTGATTTTTCTAAGGTTTTATGGACTGATGAAATGAGAGTGAGTCTTGATGGGCCATATGGATGGGCCCGTGGCTGGATTGGTAAAGGGCAGAGAGCTCCAGTCCGACTCAGACGCCAGCAAGGTGGAGTACTGGTTTGGGCTGGTATAATCAAAGATGAGCTTGTGGGGCCTTTTCGGGTTGAGGATGGAGTCAAGCTCAACTCCCAGTCCTACTGCCAGTTTCTGGAAGACACCTTCTTCAAGCAGTGGTACAGGAAGAAGTCTGCATCCTTCAAGAAAAACATGATTTTCATGCAGGACAATGCTCCATCACACGCGTCCAAGTACTCCACAGCGTGGCTGGCAAGAAAGGGTATAAAAGAGGAAAATCTAATGACATGGCCTCCTTGTTCACCTGATCTGAACCCTATTGAGAACCTGTGGTCCATCATCAAATGTGAGATTTACAAGGAGGGAAAACAGTACACCTCTCTGAACAGTGTCTGGGAGGCTGTGGTTGCTGCTGCACGCAATGTTGATGGTGAACAGATCAAAACACTGACAGAATCCATGGATGGCAGGTTTTTGAGTGTCCTTGCAAAGAAAGGTGGCTATATTGGTCACTGATTTGTTTTTGTTTTGTTTTTGAATGTCAGAAATGTATATTTGTGAATGTTGAGATGTTATATTGGTTTTACTGGTAAAAATAAATAATTGAAATGGGTATATATTTGTTTTTTGTTAAGTTGCCTAATAATTATGCACAGTAATAGTCACCTGCACACACAGATATCCCCCTAAAATAGCTAAAACTAAAAACAAACTAAAAACTACTTCCAAAAATATTCAGCTTTGATATTAATGAGTTTTTTGGGTTCATTGAGAACATGGTTGTTGTTCAATAATAAAATTAATCCTCAAAAATACAACTTGCCTAATAATTCTGCACTCCCTGTAGTCCTTATTTTACCTATTAAACGTGTCTATAAGGGACAGTATCAAATGCCTTTGCAAAATCGAAGCCGCCCCTCTGTCCAGGCTTCTACTGACCTCCTCATAAGACCTCCTCATAAAAACAAATCAGGTTAGTCTGAAAACTTCTTTCCTTGGAAAATCTGTGATGGCTATTGCTTATGCAGTGGTGTACCTCTAATGGAGGCAGACCATTCATCTCCTGTAGGGCCCATGCTTCTGACAACTGCACTGATTGCTGCTGCCGTGCACAGTGTGGAGCCATTGTTGTTTTTCCTCTCCCTGCCAGACTGGCAGTCCGCTCAGGATACCGCTGCGGTACCGCATCCCGGCACCTTACACAGCCCGGCTGGCATTATTTACAGGGTAAAAGAGGTTCTGCAGCAGCTGAGGTCACATCATATCCAGATCTCACAGTGCGCAGCTCAGCTGCCGCAGAACCTCTAATGGAAGGCGAATTGTGAGTTAAATGTCCATCACTCATGAACAGACGTCGAGCTCAAAGGGGTTCTGCAGCAGCTGAGGCATGTATTATAAATTATATTCCCAGCACAGCTCTGAGACCTCCTAATGCATTGCTCAGCTGCTGCAGAACCTCTTTTTGAAGAGAGCCTTGGAGCTAAATGTCCATCATTGATGAGCAGACACTGAGCTCAAAGAGGTTCTGCAGCAGCTGAGGTGTGTATTATAAGTCACGTTGCCTCCACATCTCATAATGCATGGCTCAGCTGCTGCAGAACCTCTTTTAGCTTTATGTCTGTTCATCAGTGATGGAAATTTATCTCACAATTCATCTTCCAAAAGAGGTTCTGCAGCAGCTGAGGCATGTATTATCATTTATATTCCCAGCACAGCTCCGAGACCTCCTAATACAAGCCTCAGCTGCTGCAGAACCTCAGTGATGGACATTTAGCTCCCAGGCCCTCTTCAAAAAGAGGTTCTGCAGCTGCTGTGGTATGCTCTAAAAGGTTCTGGCGCAGCGGTGATAATGTGATTTATAATGTACACCTCAGCTGCTGCAGAACTTCTTTTTGAATAGGGACTGCGAGGTAAATGTCCACCATTGATGAACAGACATTGAGCTCAAAGAGGTTCTGCAGCAGCTGAGGCGTGTATTATCAATGATATATAAAGGGGCGGGTCAATGGGCGGAGTCAAGAGGGCGGCAAAATTGGCTTTTGCCTAGGGTGGCAAAAATCCTTGCACCAGTCCTGATTGGCCCCGACCCCTTTCGGCTCCTTGCTCCTTGTGCTCGGGCCCCCTTCTTAACCAGTCCATCAGTAACAGTGGCTCCCGATAAGTGCACTGTCTCTTTGCTTAGCAAAGAAACTTTAGCTGCAAGATGATCTGCAGACAGTGTCACTTGTCTGCCTACACGAACCATCTATGGCCTGATGTCCAACTCCATGATCTGCAGTGTGCCCCCGGCCCTGACTGCTGAGCTCTGCAATCTGAAGGAGAAGCACAGGAGAGAAATCTCTCTTCTGCAGTAAGTCATCTGTCTAGACTGAAAACAAAAGTTCATGGGAGCTGGTGCTTGCCAGGGAAGTTGTGGATGTGGGGGATGGTGGCACACATGCTAAAATAGAGAATCCATCATGCACACATCATTGAGAAGGTAGGGGGCACAGCCACACTATATAACAGTAGCAACAGCAGAAGACACAGTTCATGTGGCAGGGTGGGCATGGCACACTATATAATATGCAGCAGGCAGAGTCTATGGGGGTATGACACACAATGTAATAAGTAGCAGGTACAATTACTGGGGGGTACAGCACACTATATAATACATAGCAGAAGGCTCAGTTCATGGGTGATATGGCATACTATATAATACACAGCAGAAGGCACAGTTTATAGAGGGTATGGTACTCTATATAAAATGCAGCTGAAGGCAAAGTTCATGGGGGTTATGGTGCACTATATAATACGCAGAAGAAGGCACAGTTCATGGGGGGTATGGCACACTATATAATATGCAACAGAAGCAGGGGCGTAACGATTGCAGTCGCAGAGGGTGCGGCTGCATCTCGGCCCGGTGGGGGGTCCCCGTTGCACTCACATGTAACAAGGCCCGGCACTGTCACTGTACTTCATGCCGGCCCCCCATTAGAGCGTCCATCCACTCGGTCCAGCATCTGTCGGGCCTCAGCACTGCCCTACTAGTAGTATTCACAAACTAAGTGGGTGGACAGAGCCTGACTAACAACGGTAAGGCTCTACCCACCTGCATCATATATGAATACTAGTAGGGCAGCTCTGTGGCCTGATAGATGCCGGAGCGAGTGGATAGAATACTCCTGTTATGAGTGCTCTGACAGGGGCCTGGCATGAAGTACAGTGATAGTGCCGGACCCCGTTACCAGTGAGTGAAGACTGGGGGAAAATTACTGTGGTCACTATAGGGATATTACCTGGGGGCAGTAGAAGGACATAACTGGAGGCACAATGGAGATATTACTGGGGCCAGTATAGGGACATTACGGTGGGCGCTATAGGGACATTAATTTTGGTAGTGGGGAATATTACTGGGGGGGCACAGTGGGGACATTATTATTACTAGTGAAACAATAGTGGGCATTAATATTACTGTAGGAACAATCGGACATACTGTATGATTACTGGTTGCACTGTAGGAGCATTATTATTATTGGGGCACCACAGAGGATTTTTTTTAAGGGTGCATTTTTAATACTGAGTCACGATGGGGTCATTATTATTCCTAGGGGTATTATATGGGCCTTATTATTATTGGGGAATATAGCAGGCACTATACTGGGATCATGGGGGGCATAATTAATACTGGTAGCACAACTAGGACATTAGTATTGCTGGTGCCACTAGAAGGGGACATTTTAACTATTAGGACACTGTAAGGGGCCTTATAGCTATAGGGGCACTATAGGGGGGCTTTAGACAGTAACCACTGGGGGACACTATAAAGGTCGATAAATACTACTGGAGGCACTACAGAGGGGGCTCATTAATACTATAGAAAGCCTCATTACTGCTGGGTGCACTATGGTGGACATTATTATTGGGCACAATATGGAGGGCACTATCACTAACAGGGCATTTCAGTATCATTATAGGGGGATTTTAGGGGGCACTATTACTAATAAGGACATCTTGGGAGAGAATTATTGCTATTGGTAGGACCTTTATAGTACTATAGGCGGACTGAACTGTATGGCATTATAATTTCTGCAGTATATTATTTAGGGGCATTAGCAGGATAATATTATTGGGGCAGCAGGGTGGGAGGATGATGATCATAGAAAAGTGAGGAACTTAAGATGTCTGTTTGATAAACTCTGCAGAGGCGAGACGCAGCTGAAAGAAGTCTTCATGGGCCAAAGGGAGAAGATGGTAAAAGAAAACGTCTACATCAGAGGAGGCATCACTTGTGAGACACTGGATGTAATAGGTATTTGGTTCCGTATTCTCCTTTATGTTTGATAGTGTAGCAAATAAAATATATATTTAGTGCTAGGGTGTGTGTTTGTGGGAGAGGTAGGACGGATACTTCGTGAATATAGCACATATGCATTGGGGCTTGGGCCTAGGATCTTTTGGGCCGAGGATCTTTTGGGCCGAGGATGGCAGTCTCCCTCTGGTGCTCCCTGGGGCTGTACAGTGAATGGAGAGTGCACGCTTTTCTTCTCTTGAAGAACACCTTGGTATTGGGGGTCCTGTTTGGTGGTAGTTGTGGTTACTTTGATGTTAGATGTTAGGGCCGAGGAGAGAGAAGCGCTGGCATATTGCTCTATTTCTTGTACCTACTTTTTAATTACAGTTGCAAGAAAAAGTATGTGAACCCTTTGGAATGATATGGATTTCTGCACAAATTGGTCATAAAATGTGATCTGATCTTCATCTAAGTCACAACAATAGACAATCACAGTCTGCTTAAACTAATAACACACAAATAATTGAATGTTACCATGTTTTTATTGAACACACCATGTAAACATTCACAGTGCAGGTGGAAAAAGTGTGTGAACCCTTGGATTTAATAACTGGTTGAACCTCCTTTGGCAGCAATAACTTCAACCAAACGTTTCCTGTAGTTGCAGATCAGACGTGCAAAACGTTCAGGAGTAATTCTTGACCATTCCTCTTTACAGAACTGTTTCAGTTCAGCAATATTCTTGGGATGTCTGGTGTGAATCGCTTTCTTGAGGTCATGCTACAGCATCTCAATCAGGTTGAGGTCAGGACTCTGACTGGGCCACTCCAGAAGGTGTATTTTCTTCTGTTTAAGCCATTCTGTTGTTGATTTACTTCTATGCTTTGGGTTGTTGTCCTGTTGCAACACCCATCTTCTGTTGAGCTTCAGCTGGTGGACAGATGGCCTTAAGTTCTCCTGCAAAATGTTTTGATAAACTTGGGAATTCATTTTTCCTTTGATGATAGCAATCCGTCCAGGCCCTGACGCAGCAAAGCAGCCCCAAACCATGATGCCGCCACCAACATACTTCACAGTTGGGATGAGGTTTTGATGTTGGTGTGCTGTGCCTCTTTTTCTCCACACATAGTGTTGTGTGTTTCTTCCCAACAACTCAACTTTGGTTTCATCTGTCCATAAAATATTTTGCCAGTACTGCTGTGGAACATCCAGGTGCTCTTGTGCAAACTGTAAACGTGCAGCAATGTTTTTTTTGGACAGCAGTGGCTTCCTCTGTGGTATCCTTCCATGAAATCCATTCTTGTTTAGTGTTTTACGTATCGTAGATTCGCTAACAGGGATGTTAGCATATGCCAGAGACTTTTGTAAGTCTTCAGCTGACACTCTAGGATTCTTCTTCACCTCATTGAGCAGTCTGCGCTGTGCTCTTGCAGTCATCTTTACAGGACGGCCACTCCTAAGGAGAGTAGCAGCAGTGCTGAATTTTCTCCATTTAAGGACAGATGAACAGCAAGGCTTTAATGGACTGATGAACAGCAAGGCTTTTGGAAATACTTTTATAACCCTTTCCAGCTTTATGCAAGTCAACAATTCTTAATCGTAGGTCTTCTGAGAGCTCTTTTGTGCGAGGCATCATTCACATCAGGCAATGCTTCTTGTGAAAAGCAAACCCAGAACTGGTGTGTGTTTTTTATAGGGCAGGGTAGCTGTAACCAACACCTCCAATCTCATCTCATTGATTGGACTCTAGTTGGCTGACACCTCACTCCAATTAGCTCTTGGAGATGTCATTAGTCTAGGGGTTCACATACTTTTTCCACCTGCACTGTGAATGTTTACATGGTGTGTTCAATAAAAACATGGTAACATTTAATTCTTGTTGCTTATTAGTTTAAGCAGACTGTGATTGTCTATTATTGTGACTTAGATGAAGATCAGATCACATTTTATGACCAATTTGTGCAGAAATCCATATCATTCCAAAGGGTTCACATACTTTTTCTTGCAACTGTATACTTCAACTTCATGATTTCATGTTCAGTAATATATGGTACAAATAATTATTGAGACTTTATTATATAAATGACAACCAACCAAATATATAATTTGTTAGAAAAATAATTTAATTATAACAGCTTGCACAATCACTGAGCCAGGCAAAAATCATTTTTGGATGAGGATATTAAAGGCAACCTGTCACATCCCTGCCTGTCACAGTCATATCTGCAGGCAGCAGATTACAGAGCAGAAGGAGCTGAGCAGATTGATATATTTATAGTTTTATGGGAAAAGATTCAGTCGAACTTGTAATTTGTTCATCTAAATCTCTGCTTTATGATTATGAGTCCAGTGGGTGGTCCTACTGTGTGACTGACATCTATCACTGTATGCACATTTTACATGCCACTGAGTAGGACCACCCACTGGACTCCTAAGCATTAAGAGAGCAGGGATTTACATGAAGTTGACTATAGATGTTCACTACTCTACTGGCATAGTTTAAAGGACATCTGTCAGCAGATTTGTACCTATGAAACGGGCTGACCTGTTACATGTGCACTTGGCAGCTGAAGGCATCTGTGTTGGTCCCATGTTCCTATGTGCCCGCATTGCTGAGAAAAATTATGTTTTTAGATATGCAAATGAGCCTCTAGGAGCAACGGGGAATTGCTGTTACACCTAAAGACTCTGCTTTCTCTGCAAATGCCATGTCCTCTTCACTTTGATTGACAGCATCAGACAGTGTAAATGTGATAACGCCTTCCTGGCCCTGTCAATCAAAGTGGAGAGTGTACAGGAGTTGCAGAGAGAGCAGAGCTTCTAGGTGTAATGGCAACGTCCCTGCTGCTCCTAGAGGCTCATTTGCATACATTAAAATATTATTTTTCTCAGCAATGCGGGCACATAGGAACATGGGACCAACACAGATGATAACAATTTTCCCCAAAGGTGTCCATAACCTTTAAATAAATGTCTTGGCTCAGCTGTAGCTGTAAATTAAAGAGGACCTGTCATCACAAAATGCAATGCAATCTGCATGCTATAGAGCAGGAGGAGCTGAGCAGATTGATATATAGTTTTATGGGAAAAGATTCAGTAAAACTTGTAATGTATACATTTATCTCTTCTGAACTTAAACCGCCTCCGTGTACAGCGACTGTTCAGTGACTGCCAGCTGTCTATGTATACATACTTACACAGAGAAGGCTATCAATCACTGATAACACCTCTCCTGTGTACATCTATCACTGAGTGACAGCTATCTCTTTATACACACTTACACAGAGAATGCTATCAATCACTGATAACACCTCCCCATGTACATCTATCAGTGACTGACAGCTATCTCTATATAAACACTTACACAAAAAATTCTATCAATCACTGATAGCACCTCCGCCATATACAATAAAGTAAAAAACAGCAGAGATATAAATACATAAATTACAAGTTTTACTGAATCTTTCCCCAAAAACTCAGTATTAGGGCCCTTGCACACGACCATATGCCCTCCGAGACATACGGTCCGTGAGCGGGCCGTATGTCCCGGAGCGGCATCGATCGTTCGCATGGGAGTACACAGCATCATAGATTACAATGATGCTGTGCACGTCGGGCAGCCCACGGGGCTATTGTCTCGCACTCATAAGATCATATGAGTGCGGGACAATAGTCCCGCGGGCGGCCCGACGTGCACAGCATCATTGTAATCTATGATGCTGTGTACTCCCATCGCACGATCGATGCCGCTCCGGGACATATGGTCCGCTCATGGACCGTATGTCTCGGAGGGCATACGGTCATGTGCAAGGGCCCTTAATCTGCTCAGCTCCTTCTGCTCTATAACATGCTGCCTGCACACTGCACTGCATTTTGTGGTGACATGTTCTCTAGGTGTACCTCCCACTGGAATAAAGGTATGGGGAGAAATCTATCAACACTCTGCGAAGAAAAGTGGAGTAGTTACTCATGCCCAAGGCTACAACTTATTTTCTAAAAGGCCTTTGAAAAACAGATGAGATCTGATTGGTGGTCAAGGGCAACTACTCCAATGTTACACTAGCTGTGATACAGTCTTTTGATGAAGAATATTGCATGTTGCAATATTTAATTTTTTTTGTTCAACTTAAAAGAGGTTTGTCCAGTTTCAGCAAATTATGTAGTGAAAGGTTTTGCAATGATCTATTATATTTTAATAATCATTTGCTGCTTTTAAGACCTCTGCTTGCAGCCATTGAATTGGGAATTTTATTGCTTCTTCCAGGAGAATTGATCATTTATGCTCACGCAGGTGTCCATCTTGTTAGAGTAACAGTACAGTCTTTAGGTTACGGCCACACAATGCGTTCATGGGGCGTTTGGGGCACAGGCGTTCTGCAGTCAAGTACTGCGCAGCCAATTAGGCCGCAGCTGCCTCTTATTTAAAGTATAACTGTCATGTTTTAATCACAGAATCAATTTTAGCATATGTTACTGCTGCAGCAGCATTATGCATAAAGCAATCTTTAGTTTCTTAACATACCACAGTTTTCCTTGAGTTTTTCCCTTAGTTATGGCTGTTTAAACATTTACAATATGAGGACCTTCTCAAGATGGCTTCTCTGCCAGTTCTCTGAGGCCAAAACTGCTTTCCCTCACTTCCCATACACACTTGCTGTAGCCAGCAGCTCCCTGCCAGCCAATCAGATTGAATTGCTGAGAGACACGCCTCCTCACTCTGAAGCCTAATGCAGGCATGCAGTGTGAAGGACCGCCCCTCTGTCTTCTTAGTCAGAGACAGACAAGCCATAGCAACTGTCTTTTAAGGGAGCAGTGGAAAGGGACAGAGGACATTAATGAAAGCTGTTATAAGGTAATTACAGATCTTTTGACAATCACTGACAGACTAACTCAGGTATACATGCCTAGCTCTAATAAACTAGCAAAAAAAGTTTTGTTAAACTATATACCTTTACAAGCAGGGTATGCTCCACTGATGCTGCTATAACTTTTCTTTTGTTCAAACGCCCCTCGGCTGCCCTGCTGTGCCCCCATTCTGTTTTTGCATCCTGTATGCTAATAGATAGCATCGGTACAGGAGGGTGGAGATGCCAGCACTTCTCAGTGGGCATCTCCTTCTCCCTGGCTGTGGCGCGGGCCAATTGTAGCAGAGCTCGTCATAGGCAGGGAGAAGGTGAGCTGTTTTTTTTCCCGTGGCTGTGACATGGTCCACTGTCATTGGCCTACGCCACAGACAGGAAGAAATAGACGCCCACTGAGAAGCGCTGGCATCTCCACCCCGCTGTACCAATGCTATCTATTAGCATATAGGGTGCGAAAACAGAACGGGGGCACAGTGGGGCATTAGAAAAAAATAAAAGTTATAGCAGCATCAGTGGAGCATACCCCGCTTGTAAAGGTACTTAGTTTAACAAAAAAAAAAAAAAAAACATGAAAGGTCCTCTTTAATTGCCATGCAGCATCTTCAATACCCTGCTGCCATTAACAATACATACCCACTAAACAGTGCCGCCTCATTAATTTAATTAGAAGCCGCTGCGGCCCATGCGACTGCTGCAGTACTTGGTGGATACTGCCAAATGGAAACCGAAAAAACACTATGCACAATGGGGGCCTAGTGCTGGGAGCTTTCTCAGTGAGAAAAGACCCTTACTGCTATGAGTCGTGAACCTTTGTGATCATCACTTGACCAGGAAAGATTTTTTTTGCCCTAAAGTAAACAATAAAGAATCCACTTCAATGTCTACATAAAGAGACTTTGAGGAATTATTCCATAAAGTATGTTAGGAAATTAATTTGCTGAAGCTGGAAAATCCTTTAAAGGCACAATCTGAGCAATTTTTTGTGATCACATTTTACTCATTTTGGACTAACAATCATTTTTTCCATTGGTATTTATTAAAAATGTTCAGCTGTTTTTGTGATACAAGGGTTAAAAATCAGTCTGTTTGCAGAATATCATTTCTCAGTCCTGTCAGCTGATGGTTCATGTGAAGCCTCATCTCTGATCTCATAAATATTCATTATAGCTAAACTCTTTTCAAACCGATAGCAATATGGTTTAAATGAGTCAGGAGATCAGAGATAAAACTTCACATGAGCCATCAGCTGATGAGACTGAGAAGTGATACTCTGCAAACAGACTGACCCTTGTGTCTAAAAAAAAAGTATGAACATTTTTTAATAAAAAAACAAAAGAAAAAATGATTTTTTAACCCAAAATGAGTAAAATTTGGTCATTAACAAATTGCCACGAAGGTGTCTATACCATTTAAGCATTAGAACATGTACTTTAAAGTAAGCCCTGTGTTAGAAGATATCATTTTCGTTGTCATTGGTCTTATCCGTTGGGTTATTATAGGTATTGTCAGATTCAACAGCATTTATTTCATTATCCTCATCTGCAGCGCTCTGAGTTGGTCCACTTATTACATTTTCCAAAGCGTCGGAATCTAAGGTTTCAGCTGGAGCTGTGTCTTCATCCTCCTGTCCATCATCAGCCATTGAAGAGGCATCCCTTCGTAATTGAGCTATGCTGGCAGTCGTTGGTCTTTCACGCAGTCTTTTCTTTAGTTCCTCCTCCTTTGTCTGCAATATTTCATTGTTACAATTAATACCCATCCGACAATTCACAGTGAACAATGAACGCAACATTATCTCACTTCACTTAGTCAATGGAAGGCTATTAGAAACCAAGCTAGTATAGTAAGATAATATAGAGTATTGGGGCTCCTTGGGCCCACCTGTGGAAATTATTCTCAAGGCCCAGCTCACATCAATAAAGTCATATAGGTTCAAAGAATTAAACCCTAGTGACAAGTGATTGGCCTCAAAGGCAGCTCCAAATGTTGTTGGTTTTTCCTGGACCTTTGAAGCCCACTATGGTATCAGTGCCTGGGCCCACCATAGGATCCTCTGGAGGACCAGTCCAAAACTGAAAATCTAGCATTGTTCATATTGTAATGTAAATTAATAAGGCACCAACTCACACTGTAATGTGTACTATAATTGCTTTTTTCTACAAATTCTATGTGGAGAAATTTTGGAGAACAGGGTAAGTATAACTTACCGTACCACAGAGATAATCAAAGATCATGTCAAAGGTAAAAAGTCTTTTTTGTGTTTTTACCATTTTGGTGTATTTCATGGAGTTTTTTTTCAAATTTTTGTTACTTTAAAGGGGTTGCCCACCTTTTACTAAGTGATGTTCGGGGGGGGGGGGGGGGGGGGGGGGTGTTGCACAACTGCTGTTTGGCAATAGTTCCAGCGCCGGAAAACAGACAGCTCTATCTACTGACAGCTCTATCTAGTGGAATGAGCTCCTTACTGCAACGCTGCTCCCACTGAAGTCAAAGTAGCCAATGGGAGAAGCGCTGCAGTGATGAGATATGTCCGCTACCAAGTAGGTGGAGCTGACCTCTTCCAGCGCTTGAGCTATAGCTGAACAGCTGATCATCGGCGGTGAAGGGTGCCTGACCCTCGATCAGCTAGTGATGCCCTATCCTGAGGATAGGCCACTACTTAATAACAGATGGACAACCCCTTTAAGGTCTATAGTGCAATTTGAAATGCGCTACATACAAAGTGTTTTTACTGGGATTTTTTGCGCTGCTTTGGAGAGTTTTTTACCATTTTTAACTGCAACATGATGAAGGTATAGCTTTGTTTCTGGTGTTTTTCTCATAGACAACTCTATAGGATTGGAAAAATGGCAGAAAACAATGGATGTTTAAAGTGCTAGAGAAAATGGCATTAAAATGCTGCAAAAAGCTATGCAAAATACCTCCACAAACACAGCGTTTTTAGAAGAAATAAGACAGCACCCAAAAAATATGTGTGAAGGAAGCTTTAATCTGAAACATCACCTTCAATTAACCTTGGTTACATAATCAGTCATGTAGGTCATCAATATTGGAACAAATGAATGGGAGCTGGGCTGCAGAAACCTGGCACGGCTACTACACTATGAATGGAGCTATATTTCCAGCTTTTAACTGCTGTTAACAGTTTTTTTATTTTATTATGTCTCTCTATTTAAAGGGAACTTGTCACCATAGAAATGCTAATTAATCTGAAGGCAGCATGTTATAGAGCATAGCTGAGCAGATTGATATATTCCTCTTTGGGAAAAGATTCAGTATAAGGGTACTTTCACACAAGCGTTATTCTTTTCCAGCATTGAGTACCGTCCTAGGGGCTCAATACCGGAAAATTACTGATCAGTTCAGGATGCATCAGGAGGTCTTCAGTTCAGTCTTTGCCTTTTCAGGACAGAGATAATAACGCAGCATGCTGAGGTTTTATCTCCGTCCAAAATTCCGGAACACTTGCCGGATCCGGCATTTTTTCCCATTGACATGCATTAATGCCATGCGCAAGTGTTTCGGCAAAACAGATCCTTTTTTGCGGTCTGCGCATGCTCAGACCGCAAAAAATGTGAAAAAAATAAATGCCGGATCCGTTTTTCCAGATGACACCGGAGAGACGGATCCGGCATTTTAATGCATTTGTCAGACGGATCAGGATCCTGATCCGTCTGACAAATGCCATCAGTTTGCATGCGTTTGACGGATCCGGCAGGCAGTTCCGGCGACGGAACTGCCTGCCGGAATCCTCTGCCGCAAGTGTAAAAGTACCCTGACTTGTAATTTATTGATTTAAATTCCTGCTCATTCTGGGCTTCGAAGTCAAGGAGGAGGTCCTCTCAGTGATTGACAGCCTTCCTTCTATGACTGTGTATACAGAGATAGCTGTCAATCACTGATAGGACTGTCTCCTGGACTTCAAAGCCCAGAATGAGCAGGCATTTATATGAAGCACAAGTTTTACAGAATCTTTTCCCATAAAACTATAACAATCTGCTTAGCTCCTCCTGTTCTAGGATATGATGCCTTCAGGTCAGACACCATGTTCAGTGTGGTAAGTTCCCTTTAATGATTTGAGTGCATGATGGTGTACTATTGTATAATTGCTGTCAGTCTGGAAAAAAACAAACAAAAAGCAAGTGAAAACTGCTGAGAGTCAATGAAGTTTACAGTATCACAAATACCTTTCACCAATAGCAATGAAATGTCATTTCATCAAAACCATTGTTACCTTTCTTCTTTCTTCTGCAGCCTTCATTTTGGCGTCAATGTCTTCCTTTGTAAGGCTTTTGTCTTTCTCCTTTATAGTTTTCAGTTTTTCCAGTTTTGCAGGAGGCCTTCCTAATGATTTTCCTGGTGTGTCCACCTACAGGAAAAGTTATTAACAAATACATTTACTGTCAAATACACAACACAATTTCTTTAGCCCTTTGGATACTGGATTTTAATTTTTGCGTTTTCATTTTTCTTCCCTGTCTTCCTTGAGCCATAACTTTTTTATTTTTCCATTCACATATGCATATGAGGCCTTATTTTTTGCAGGACAAGTTGTCATTTCTAATGCCACCATTTAATATGGAATACCATGTAGTGGGAAGCGGGAAAAAACTGCAAATGGGGTGGAATTGGGAAAAAAAAAACGCAATTCCTCCACAGTTTTACGGGTTTTGTCTCTACGGTCAAAACTCACCCATTCCCTTCATTCTCTGGGTCAGTACGATTACAATACCACATCGTTTTATATGACTAAATACTGAAAAAATGTACTAACCTTTGAAAAAAAAATATTTTTTTTACATCACCATATTCTGACCCCCATAACTTTTGTATAAATGTTATTTTTTATTATCATTGCATCATTATTATTATTTATGTATTTATTTTTTTATTCTAAGGAAAGGGGGTGATTACAATTTTTATATTTTTTTTATATTATTTTCCTTTTATTTTTTTTTGTAGCCTCTTTAGGAGGCTACAATCTCTAATACTTTGTTTTTTATTGAATATTTCTATAGAAAAAAATTGATTGCTGATTTCCTATGTTGGCCTGCCACCTGCTGGCCAACATAGGAATTGCAGCTCTAATATGCTGGGTCTCTTGAGAGAGACCCAGCCTATTAGAATTAAATACTGCCATCCCCAATCACCACATGCGCTTCCAGGTTTTTCACTGTTTAGATGTTGTGACCGCACTTAATCACGGCATCTAAATGCTGTAATGTCCGCGATCAGCATTATTGCAGATCACAGACATTAGCCGCAGGCCTTTGCTGTTGGAAATAGCAGAGACTTCCAGCTATGGCACCCGCGCACACATGCAGCGGGCGCCATGTTTAAGGATTGCATCAGCGCCTGTCACCGTCAGTTCTGTGAGAAGGTCTGGCAGACGTTCTTCTCTACCTCTTGTATGATGTTCTTTGTTTTAGTTTCACTTTCTCATCTCCTTTCCTTCTACCAGGTGTCACTTATTTAGACTAATTGTCTTCCTTTATATTCCCTCCCATACTGCCTCACTTTGCGGTTTATACTAGTTCCTGGATGAAGTGTTCACTGCTGGAGGCTGCTTCTGCTGTTTGCTCAGATAAGTCCTTTACTTTATTGTGTTTCCTTGCTGGCTTGATTCTAGGTGACCCTGACTCCGTCCGTATTAAGTGCAGGGAGCCGGTGGTCATGTCCCCTCACTATAATAGGGTTTTCAGGTGTTACACAGACTTAGGTACATGGGCATGCAATCGTCTACCATCGAGACCCTTGCATGTGCATAGCAGTCAGGGAGAGCTCTTAGGGTTTTATAGGGCTCACCTATAAGCTCCTTAGTTTGGGATCAAGCCAGTCGCTCGTTTATTCATAAGTTCCAGCTATCTGCAAACTTCACCCGTGACAGCGCCGCACATGTACAGCACTGGTAGTGAAAGAGTAAAGGGGTTGTCCAGCCTTTTTTAAGTCATGACCTGTCCTCAGGATAGGCTATTACTATCACCCCTGGAGATCAACCCTCAGTGAATAGCTGCTTGGCACTAGTGATGGCCTTTCCTGAGGATAGGCTATCACTTAAAAAAGGCTGCAAAAACCCTTTAAAAATGTTTTGTTAGTCTTTGACTACAATGGGAGCAGTGCTTTATAACGATCTCCCTCCACTACAATGTTTATGGTTGTCTCAAGCTGTGGCGCCAGGGCAGCTACACTGAACAGCTGATCGGCGTGGGTTCAGGGTGCAAGCCATCACTTAAAAGGACAGGTCATCACTTAAAAAAGGCTGGACAACCCCTTTAAGTAAATACACATACAGTATTGTATGCAAGGGTCTATAAATATGATAAGTATGATGGTGCAGCATCCCGATGTGAATATTTTTCTCATTGGGGATTGGGCATCTTAGAAACTGTAGGATGGTGCAAAAGTCAGGGAGATACTGTAAGGCAATCCACTTCCGTCTGCTAAGAACTAAAGCTTTGGAGAAAGTTTACCCTTCAGCAGGACAATGATAGTAAAGGTTCTATAATCTCCAAGTCAAGGACCAGATCTCAAACCCAATGAGAATAAGTGACACCATATGAAAATTTTAGTCCTCATACATCATCTTATCTAAACAGCCTGGCGCAAATCTGCCAGGAAGAATAAACAAAAATCACCCCCAATGAGCAATGCAGGTATTTTTTATTTTTTCCCCAGCCAGCAGTACCAGTAGTGAATACTTACCTGGTCCACGCTGCTCCAGCTTCTCTTCACTGGACTTCCATTCCCCACCTGTCAACTTCTTCTCGGATGGGGTCATGAGCTGCTTTGGGACACTTCACCAATGAGGCCAGGCGCATGTGTGTCCACGGATGTGACTGATGGGGACCGAAAGTCCAGTGAAGAGAGCCAAGGGGCCACAGACCTGGAACAGAGCAGCGAGAAGTATGGATTTCTCCTGCTGGCTGGGGGGAGGTAAATGAAAAAAAAAGAGAATACTAGTTTTTAAAACCACAAGTGCTGCCTTGTTAGGAGGTTCGATACTTTTGCAAAGCACTGATTATATACATTTGCATTTACCTTGCAAGCTTTATCGACATTGGGAAGAAATAGGAAAAAGTTTTATCTGCTTGAATGAATTTACAATTTGACATGACGTCTGCCTAAATTTGGGGTGACCCTAAATATTCCATATCAGATGTGCTGCACTGATATTTCACGTCGCTAACTTAATACACAACACTTATTATATCTCTATATACTAACCATCACATCATAGGCTTCTCCATTCTTCACCACCTTACTCTGGCTCTGTATTATCCCTTGAGACATAAGCTCCTCCAGGATATCCGAGGATGTTTGTCTTTCTCTTGTATCTGCAACAGTGAGGAAACATTACAGAAATGTTCCGCTGTTTGGATCCTTCTACCTGATACACAATAGCCCTGCAGATGCTGAAATATAAAACACTTTTCATTACTGACCCCCATTGTCTACTGACCGACTAACAGGGAAGCAGCAGGGACATCAGAGGGCTCTAACTGGAGCAATTTCACCAATACAGGAGCGGGGGTGTCACCCGGCATGGAACATAATATTTCTGTCAATAGATGACTTGTGCCTAATGGACTTCTCCAGTCCCTGACTATAGTCTGGCCCTTTCGCCACTAATAACTTGTTTAAGTACATAATTCTAGTTCCCGTAAAAAAAACAGTTCTACGGTATATTTTTCCCCAAATTCTGCATTGTGCTGTTCCTCTGTTATTCCTCCTAGATATTTATACATAAGTTGACAACTGGATGTTACCGTTCCCTTTATTCCCAGCGGTGGACTGTCAAGGTACACACCCCAAATGGCAACACGTTGTTGTTAATTTATTCATAAAATTCTAGGAAGAATAACAGAGGAATGGCAAAACACAGCTAGAAGAAAAAAATTCTCCATAATAGTTTTTTCATCAAAAATACAAGTCTTCAAAAGGGAATTGATATCAAGCAGATACTAACATTGCGAAGAAAAGGACCATTATAAAATCTTAATGTTAGACTGAACATAATCCAGGTGTAACAGAGCTCTGAATAGAATAGAGTTAAATGGGACTATTATGAGGTCCCTGGGTAACTGAGTATCCAGGTAATGGCACCCTGTAGACAAGCAGGTAAGCATCTCCATTCACTACATGAACGGCTTTATTCAAATAGAAAACTCCATTGTCTGAGAGGTTTCCAGGTTAGTGACGGGAGGTGAGGGGTTAGTCGGCTGCTAGGACACCAGGACTCACGTTCTGTCTAATTACATATTTAGCTTTTTCTTCTTGAATAAAGGAACAATGTACATTGTCTTGTGAACAGTGAATGGTGTTTCCAGTGTTACTGTGTGCAACCCTTTACATGTCAGCCATTCCTAAACCACTTCTGTATTAAGAATAGAAAAGTAAAACTAGCGCTATCAATCGTTTCTTAAATTCGTTTTCCCATATAGTGCACTATCTATCTATCTATCTACAGTGAGGAACAGAAATATTTGAACACCCTGCGATTTTGCAAGTTCTCCCACTTAGAAATTATGGAGGGGTTTGAAATTCACATTCCCACTCTAAGAGACAGAATTAAAAAACAAATAAATCTGGAAATCACATTGTATGATTTTTATAGAATTTATTTGTCTTGCACTGCTGAACATAAGTATTTGAACACCTGAGAAAATCAGTGTTAATATTTGGTACCGAAGCCTTTGTTTGCAATTACAGAGGTCAAACGTTTCCTGTAGTTCTTGACCAGGTTTGCACACACCGCAACAGGGATTTTGGCCCACTCCTCCACACAGATCTCCTCTAGATCTGTCAGGTTTCGGGGCTGTCGCTGAGCAACATGGAGTTTCAGCTCCCTCCAAAGATGTTCTATTGGATTTAGGTCTGGAGACTGGCTAGGCCACTCCAGAACCTTGATATGCTTCTTACGGAGCCACTGCTTGGTTATCCTGGCTGTGTGCTTCGGGTCGTTGTCCTGTTGGAAGACCCAGCCATGACCCATCTTCAATGCTCTGACTGAGGGAAGGAGGTTGTTGCTCAAAATCTCACAATAAATGGACCCATTCATCAGTCGTCCTGTCCCCTTCGCAGAAAAGCACCCCCAAAGCATGATGTTACCACCCCCATGCTCCACAGTAGGGATGGTGTTCTTGGGATACAACTCCTTCTTTTTCCTCCAAACACGACGAGTGAAGTTTACTCTAAAAAGTTCTACTTTGGTCTAATCTGACCACATGACTTTCTCCCATTCCTCCTCTGAATCATCCAGATGGTCATTGGCAAACTTCATACGGGCCTGGACATGTGATGACTTGAGCAGGGGAACCTTCCGTGCAATGCATGATTTGAAACCATGACGGCGTAGTGTTCTACTTACAGTGACCTTTGAAACTGTGGTCCCAGCTCTCTTTATGTAATTGACCAGCTCCTAACCTTGTAGTTCTGGGCTGATTCTTCACCTTTCTTATCATCAGTGATAGCCCACGAGGTGAGATCTTGCATGGAGCCCTAGTCCGAGGGAGACTGACAGTCGTCTTTAGCCTATTCCATTTTCTAACAATTGCTCCAACAGTTGATCTATTTTCACCAAGCTGCTTGGCAATTGCCCCATAGCCCTTTCCAACCTTCTGGAGGTCCACAATTTTGTCTCTGGTGTCTTTTGACAGCTCTTTGGTCTTGCCCATGGTAGTAGTTGGCGTCTGACTGACTGTGGGGTGGACAGGTGTCTTTAAAGAGCTCAGACAGGTGCTACTAAGTTAGATTAATAAGTGGAGTAGAGGTGGACTTTTTAAAGGCACAGTAACAGGTCTTTGAGAGCCAGAATTCTTGCTGTTTCTCAGGTGTTCAAATACTTATGTTCAGCAGTGCAAGACAAATACATTCTTTAAAAACCATACAATGTGATTTCCTGATTTAATTTTTTTCAAATTCTGACCCTCAGAGTGGGAATGCACCTACAATGTGAATTTCAGACCCCTCCGTGATTTCTAAGTGGGAGAACTTGCAAAATCGCTCTATCTATCTTAAACTGTGTGTGGTAAGCCTTGGGTGTGTCTTTGGGAAGTGAGGGTTTAACCCAGACACAGGATAAGCAGGGTTGATAGCCTGTTTTGTCTATGTTAGCCATAGCTAACATAGACAGATTTGTAAACTACGTACTGGGACCTGCTTATACTGGATACTTTCCATTTGTACCTGTGGGCCGGGTAGCTGGTCCCACGTATAGCCAGGGACTGTCTTGTTGTATTAGGTACTGGCTCAGCCGAGCAGTGTTTGTTTAAGCCTATTTGTTAAGGCTATGCTTATGTTTAAATAGATAAGTGTGAAAAAAAACCCACTTAATTTGGACTTTATCCTGTCTGTGTCCCTGCTTCCTGCACAGCTTCCAAGTGTCTACCAGAGCGACTCCCCACACTCTATCTATCTATCTATCTATCTATCTATCTATCTATCTATCTATCTATCTATCCGCCATCTACCTATCATCTATCTACCTCTTATGTATCTACCTTTCTTATCTATCTATCGATCTATCTGATCTCTAGCCCTAATATATGCACCCCTTCTATGGTCAGCATTGACATGCACCTACTATTTTGTGCAAGTGCTCCATTAGAAGACTTTCTGGATAATTACAGGTTCAATAAAACAGTAGTAAGTAAAATGCAAGGCAAAGTATTAAAATTATAAGAAATGTATACTTACTGATCTGAAACCCCTCTGCTCAAGCTCCGTCGATGCAATCCTCCCTGTCTCTGCAGCTATCATGTCATGTTTTCTGCTGCAGCAATACCATCCCATATACCTCATGTGACTCCTGCAGCCAATTACTGGCCTTGTGGTATACAGCATGAGACCACTGAGGCCAGTGATTAGCTGCAGCAATCATATCATGTGCAGTATAGGAGGCATGTCACCACTGCAGTCAAGTAAACAAAGCCTGGCCAGGAGAATAGGAGCGGCAGCGGTGGAATGGCGAGTATAATCTTTTATTTATTTATTTATTTTAACTCGGACACAATCTTTAAGGAAAACACTCATACAGCAAGAAATAGATGGTATGCTTTATAAAACTAACCATTATTTAAACCAATCGCTCTTCTTGGTGAAAACACTGTTTCTGCCACTGTTCCTGGAATATGGCTGCCACTACCATTAGCATCAAGACCCACTCCACTATCCAGTGTCCCCTTAGACAATGCAGACCCATCTCTTGCATTGGAGGTTATGTTATTTTGCGACTTCAGTTCATCCTGCAAATTAGATTTGTTATACCAGTCAATAAGGGAGCAACGTGCTGAAGGTCTACACAATGTGTATTCACACAGTAGTAACAAGCTTCTTAGCTATTTATCTGACGTATAGTGATATCAGCTATATATATATATATATATATCTCAGCTAGAAAGGATATGCCTCATAACATCTATAGCGCCACCTACAGTGTGGAGAGGGTGGAAGCCACATGTAGTTCCCAACTACTCTGAACTCTGATCTTCATCAAAGTAGTAATGAAAATGCACAATTTATCTGATTTTCTTTTTCGGAACTCCCGAAATTAAAGGAGAGCACAACGCACATGCGCCGCATGCCCTCCATTTATTGTAATGGACTTTTCAAAATCTTTCAAAAATAACCGAGCGAGCTCTCTCAGCTATTTCCATCAGTCCTATAGCAGTGAATGGAATGATGTCTGCACCTGTCTAGCTTGCTTTCCATTCACTGCTATAGGACTGATGGAAATAGCTGAGAGAGCTCGCTCGGTTATTTTTGAAAGATTTTGAAAAGTCCATTACAATAAATGGAGGGCATGCGGCGCATGTGCAGTGTGCTCTCCTTTAATTTCGGGAGTTCCGTTCTTCAGAAGTGGGACCCACGACTATCTGACATTGATGGTGTATCCTAGTGATATACCATCAATGTCCCAGATGGGAATACCCCTTTAAGATACTTTATTCCGCATGTTAAACTAAATAAAGAGATTTTTTGTTGAATGTAACTTTAATCACTATATAGCAAAACATATGGAGCTTTCTAATATATTGTGTATAATATGTTCATTTTTTCACTATTTTTAAAATCCTTTTCTTTCTTTCATGGCATTTTTCCCCAATAGAGAAGGTTATGTGAAAACGCCTGAAAAAACACCAAGAGCTCCAGCATGCTGCGTTTTTTGAAAAGAAGCAAGATAGACAAAATAAAACTTGTGTCCTGTATTATCTATTTCCCATACACCTTCAGCTAACATCTGGCGCTGGTGTTTTTACTGTAAAAAAAGACCCACCAAAAAACGCAGGTACAAAAAAAGCCACTAAAAACACAAAAGTAGGAAATGCCAGCAAAAGCCTATGTGTGAACCCTCCTGACACGGGGTTCACACCTGAGCGTTCTGAAAGGAGCGCTCTGTATGCGCGATTGTACGGGCGTTTACAAGCGTGCATACAGAGACAAGCGAACGCCCATTGTCACACGTTCCCGAAAGTCTATGTACGGGAACGCGCGACAAATGCCCCAAAGACACTCAAGTACTTGTTTGAGCGTCGGGCGTTTTACAGCGCGATCGTACGCGCTGTAAAACGCCCAGGTGAGAACCATTCTCATAGGGAAGCATTGGTTTCTCCTTGTTGTGCGTTTTACAGCGCGTAGAAACGCGCTGTAAAACGCTCAGGTGTGAACTTAGGGTGAATGGAACAGTTCAATCAGCAGCCTTTATAAATACATCATGTGGTCATACGTTTAAAGGGGTTTTCCAGGAATTAGCTTTAACAGACCTAAAATTGTAATTTATTTTGCACTCCTTTTCATGCTGCAGGTTCCCTTTAGGCCTCTTTCACATGGGTGTCGCGTGTGAGGGCCGGACAAGATGCGGGTGCGTTGCGGGAAAATGCACAATTTTTCCGCGCGAGTGCAAAGCGTTTTAATGCGTTTTGCACGCGCTTGAGAAAAATCGGCATGTTTGGTACCCAGACTCGGGCTTCTTCACAGAAGTTCGGGTTTGGGTTAGGTGTTGTGTAGATTTTATTATTTTCCCTTATAACCGAAAATAATAGCATTCTTAATACAGAATGCTTAGTAAAATAGTGATGGAGGGGTTAAAAAAAAAAAAAAAAATTATTTAACTCGCCTCATCCACTTGTTCGCGCAGCCTGGCTTGTCGTCTTTCTTCTTCTTTGAGGACCTGGGAGGAAAAGGACCTTTGGTGACGTCACTGCGCTCATCACATGGTCAATCACCATTGTGATGGACCATGTGACGGACCATGTGATGAGCGCAGTGACGTCACCAAAGGTCCTTTTCCTACCAGGTCCTCAAAGAAGAAGAAAGACGACAAGCCAGGCTGCGCGAACAAGTGGATGAGGCGAGTTAAATTTTTCATTTTTATTTTTTTAACCCCTTCATCGCTAATTTACTTAGCATTCTGTATTAAGAATTCTATTATTTTCCCTTATAACCATGTTATAAGGGAAAATAATAAAGATCGGGTCCCGATCGTCTCCTAGCAACCATGCGTGAAAATCGCACCGCATCCGCACTTGCTTGCGGATGCTTGCGATTTTCACGCAGCCCCATTCACTTCTATGGGGCCTGCGTTGCGTGAAAAACTCACAATATAGAGCTTGCTGCAATTTTCACGCAACGCACAAGTGGAATGAATGAAAGTTAGAGTGAATGGGTCCGGATTCAGTGCGGGTGCAATACGTTCACCTCATGCATTGCATCAGCGCTGAATTGTCACCCGTGGAAAAAGGGCCTTAGGCCTCTTTCACACGAGTGAGTTTTCCGCGCGGGTGCAATGCGTGACGTGAACGCATAGCACCCGCACTGAATCCGGACCCAATCATTTCAATGGGTCAGTGTACATGAGCGTTTTTTTTCACGCATCAGTTCTGCGTGAGAATTGCAGCAAGTTCTATATTCAGCATTTTTCACGCAACGCAGGCCCCATAGAAGTGAATGGGGCTTCAGTGAAAAACGTATTGCATCAGGAAACAAGTGCGGATGCTATGCGTTTTTCACTGATGGTTGATAAGAGATGTTGTTTGTAAACCTTCAGTTTTTTATCACGCGTGTGAAAAACGTATCAAAACGCATTGCACTCGCGCGGGAAAAAAACTGAACAACTGAACGCAAACGCAGACAAAACTGACTAAACTTGCTTGCAAAATGGTGCGAGTTTTACTGAACGCACCCTGAACGCATCTGGAGCCAATCCGTATAGTTTGTTTGAAAGAGGCCTTAGGCCCTGATGGTCATGGTGGACATTCAGGACCACAGCTGTGACGGTCCATCCATACTGGTGACATCATCTACAGCAGGTAAACAAGGAATGTGAACCTGGAGGGAATTGGCAGCAAAGGAAAGGCGCACAATTGGTAAGTACAGGATAAAATAATTTTTGTTTTGCATTTTAGGCTTGTTAAAACTTATACAGGTGAAATTAGAAAAATTTGAATATCGTGCAAAGTTAATTTATTTCAGTAATGCAAATTAAAAGGTGAAACTAATATATGAGATAGACTCATTACATGCAAAGAGATATTTCAAGCCTTTATTTGTTACAATTTGGATGATTATGGCTTACAGCTTATGAAACCCCAAAATCTCAATTTTGAGGTACCCTTTGCTCAGGGCCGGTGCTTCCATTAAGGCAAGGGGGGCAATTGCCCCCAAGTCCTAGGGGCCCCCGTCGGCCTGCAATTAATTATTTTTGTGGGCCCCGTCCCCCATGGCGGCAAGTGGGGGCGGCGGTGGCAGGGCACAGGAAGATGAGCGCTTTCATTGTGGAAGCGCTCATCTCCATAGTCATCTGTATCGCTGTCCTCAGGACAGCGATACAGATGGCTGTGCAGCAAGGGAGGGAGAGGTGTGTCCCTCCCCTGTTCCTCTGATAGGCTGCCGGCACTAGGCCAGCAGCCTATCAGAGGCCGGCGCAGGCGGCGTAATAACGTCATCGCACCGCCTGAGCTGCACACTGCCGGACAAAGGCCGGAAGAGGCCTGCATCGCATCGCTGACATGGAGATAAGTATAAGTGCTTTTTTTTTTTTGTGTGTGATTTTTGTGTACAATACTGGCGGCTACTGATATGAGGGGGGGGGGGGCTCTGGCTACTGGCACATGATGGGGGGGGCTCTGGCTACTGGCACATGATAGGGGGGGGCCTATGGTTACTGGCACATGATAGGGGGGGCCTATGGCTACTGGCACATGATGGGGGGGCTCTGGCTACTGGCACATGATAGGGGGGGCCTATGGTTACTGGCACATGATGGGGGGGGGGGGCTCTGGCTACTGGCACATGATAGGGGGGGCCTATGGTTACTGGCACATGATAGGGGGGGCCTATGGCTACTGGCACATGATGGGGGGCTCTGGCTACTGGCACATGATAGGGGGGGCCTATGGTTACTGGCACATGATGGGGGGGGGGCTCTGGCTACTGGCACATGATGGGGGGGGGGCTCTGGCTACTGGCACATGATAGGGGGGCCTATGGTTACTGGCACATGATAGGGGGGGGGGGGCTATGGCTACTGGCACATGATGGGGGGGGGGGGGGGGCTCTGGCTACTGGCACATGATGGGGGGGCTTCTGGATAGCTGACTAGAGTGTGAGACTTTGAGCCTAGAATATTGAACCTTTTCACAAAATTCTAATTTTAAGCTGCATTAATGCAATTCCTTTTAATTTGCATTACTGAAATAAATGGACTTTTGCACAATATTCTAATTTTTGGAGTTTCACTTGTATATCCTGGAAATGACCTAAGTGACCAGAGATGAACAGTTTAGTGCAAAATATCATTTAATGATATAATAAAAAAAACGTATATATACATCCATGCAGGAAACCGATCTGCTATGTACAATTTCAGCATTTATAGACAAAATGTTCAAACATACAGATGTACTGTAAACGTGCAAGTAATTGCCAGAATATATATATATATATATATATATATATATATATATATATATAAAAATCAGGATTTTAGGACACTTTATATAATTTGCTGATAATGACATTCTATAATTCTTGGAGCCCTCACTACTAATAATTGATTGTAAGAAATCCTTTTATAACATAGAAATCCAACAATATTGTTCATAAAAACAGCAAAAAATCAAGTAGTAAGTTTGAATGTTTGGTAAGACAATACATCCAGTGCTACCAGCAATGACCTGTACATAGGCCAGCTTTATACCTTCATAGTAAGCTAAGGACCACAATGATGCCCAGTGACCACTAGAGAAATGGCTACTAGTACTGTGTACTAGGCTACCATAAAGTGTACCAACCTTCATCTAATAGTCATCCATGGATGACCTGTGTTGGCTGGCCAGATACATCTCCATGGATGACCTAGGTCTGATCGGATGAGTTATAGATTTGTCTCCTGACCTGGCTTTCCGACTTGTGTCCCCACCCGCTTTTCCTCCCGTCCGTGGGTTGGACGACCCTCACTTTAGAGCTCTGGCATCCCATAGTTACAGTGCAGGGGAATGTGACCAGCGCGCCAAGCCCTGCATTCTTATATATACAGCCGACCCAGTTGCTAAGGACTCCTCCGTTTCCATGACAAGTTGCTACAATAGGTGACGTCACGCTGCTGATGAGCGACCTGCCCCCAAACACCCTGGGGCTCCACGTGCAGACGTCGGGTCAGGTTTGCCTTTGTGGCGACCAAGTGAATAACGAGGGTGCCTGGGACTGCAGGGGGGAGGAGGGAAAAGGCGCATGAGGGGTTAATGTCCCAGCCAAGCAGGTGGCCCTGCTCACTGAGCTCGCTCTGCAGACATCAGACGGCCGGGACAAGTTTCTCCAGCTCTCTGACTGTGAAATAGTGCCCCCTTCCCCCTCCTAAAAGGTCTCCGAGGTGGGTGGGGGGAACAGAGAGATGCAGCATGTGTCTCAGCAGGAGGAGGCAAGGGCTGCATAGAAGGTTAATAGAGGAGCAGGTAAGCATGGTGCATGTTCCCTGGATGAAGGGTTAGGGCAGCAGAGAGAAGGAGCTGTGTGGGTAGCAGGGAGGGGAGAGGTGTGGGTAGGAGGGAGGGGAGAGGTGTGGGTAGGAGGGAGGGGAGAGGTGTGGGTAGGAGGGAGGGGAGAGGTGTGGGTAGGAAGGAGGGGGGGAGAGGTGTGGGTAGCAGGGAGGGGAGAGGTGTGGGTAGGAGGGGGGGGGAGAGGTGTGGGTAGCAGGCAGGGGAGAGGTGTGGGTAGGAGGGAGGAGAGAGGTGTGGGTAGGAAGGAGGGGGGGGAGAGGTGTGGGTAGGAAGGAGGGGGGGAGAGGTGTAGGTGGGAAGGAGGGGGGGGGGAGGTGTAGGTGGGAAGGAGGGGGGGAGAGGTGTGGGTGGGAAGGAGGGGGGGGAGAGGTGTGGGTGGGAAGGAGGGGGGGGAGAGGTGTGGGTGGGAAGGAGGGGGGGGAGAGGTGTGGGTGGGAAGGAGGGGGGGGAGAGGTGTGGGTGGGAAGGAGGGGGGGAGAGGTGTGGGTGGGAAGGAGGGGGGGGAGAGGTGGGGGTGGGAAGGAGGGGGGGGAGAGGTGTGGGTGGGAAGGAGGGGGGGGAGAGGTGTGGGTGGGAAGGAGGGGGGGGGGAGGTGTGGGTGGGAAGGAGGGGGGGGAGAGGTGTGGGTAGGAAGGAGGGGGGGGGAGAGGTGTGGGTAGGAAGGGGGGGGGGAGAGGTGTGGGTAGGAAGGGGGGGGGAGAGGTGTGGGTAGGAAGGAGGGGGGGGGGGGGGGGGGGGAGGAAGGAGGGGGGGGGGGAGAGGTGTGGGTAGGAAGGAGGGGGGGGGGAGAGGTGTGGGTAGGAAGGAGGGGGGGGGGAGAGGTGTGGGTAGGAAGGAGGGGGGGGGGGAGAGGTGTGGGTAGGAAGGAGGGGGGGGGGAGAGGTGTGGGTAGGAAGGAGGGGGGGGGGAGAGGTGTGGGTAGGAAGGAGGGGGGGGGGAGAGGTGTGGGTAGGAAGGAGGGGGGGGGAGAGGTGTGGGTAGGAAGGGGGGGGGGGAGAGGTGTGGGTAGGAAGGGGGGGGGGAGAGGTGTGGGTAGGAGGGAGGGGAGAGGTGTGGGTAGGAAGGAGGGGGGGGGGGAGAGGTGTGGGTAGGAAGGAGGGGGGGGGGGGGGAGAGGTGTGGGTAGGAAGGAGGGGGGGGGGGAGAGGTGTGGGTAGGAGGGAGGAGAGAGGTGTGGGTGGGTAGGAGAGAGGTGTGGGTGGGTAGGAGGGAGGAGAGAGGTGTGGGTGGGTAGGAGGGAGGAGAGAGGTGTGGGTGGGTAGGAGGGAGGAGAGAGGTGTGGGTAGCAGGGAGGGGAGAGGTGAGCAGTAGGGGGGGGGGCTCTCTGCTACAAGGAAAACTTTAAGCAGCCTTGGTAGTAATCCCTTTCAGGTACACAGTGTTCGGGCTGTTTCCCTGTCTGGTTATTCTTTCGCAGGATCTTCTACTGGTGGCAGAAGAAAGAAAAGAAGGCGCTGTATGCATCATCACTGGGAACACGGCCGCTCCAGAAGTCCTTGCCGGAGGCGGTATCGTTCTCCCAGATGCACATCTTCTACATTGTCCAGCGGTACTTCTTCCTCATCTCAGCGTTCCTCGGGGAGTAGTTCTTCTGGACCTGCAGCCAAACAACGTGGGAGTCGTGGACATCGCCGTGGTCGACAGGAACCTGTTACGCCAAAAGGGCAAACAGCAGAGGCTACTTCGGCCTGTGGACCAGGTGGGGAACAGTTGTCTGCTACAGCATCTCCGGCTACACCTGAAGCACCCCTGTGAGCCGCAGGGATGCCGTCAGTCGGTGAGAATACATGGTTATCAAAAGAAGCGATTTCTGGTGCTGATTTGCTGGGTATCTTAAAACAGGTTGTTGATCAAGGTTCTATCAATAGGGGAGCTTTGGCTTCACCTTTGCCACCAGGGGAGGCTTCTACCCTGCCTGAGAGGTCAAATAGAATGGTTGGTTTGACTTTTCACGATTCCCTTTTTTGCGGCGTTGCGCCGTTAGTCACTCACTTGGCAACAGGGGTTAAGGAAAAGATATGGAAAAGGGGTCTAACTAGAAGCCTAAAGTGTCAAAACTATTTTGGAAATTGGCTTCAAGGGTTTGCGATCCTTGCTCATGTGATTTGCCAGCGCTTCCCTGAGAAGGGTGCTGAGTTGTTTGTTTATCTTGACACCATTTTCAGCGCGCACAAGTTACATGGTGGCGCTGCGTGGTGGCGTTACAATGAGGAATTTTGTCGGCGCCTCACCTTGTCACCAGGGATTGGATAGGCCTCAAAAGCCACCGATTTCTGGTTATAGCTTATCGTCTCTCAAAAGCTGAACTGGCCCTTTCAAGGAGGAACCGTCGATCCGGCAAATACTTCCGGACCAGCGGCTCAACGAACCACCGGAGCGCGTTGGCTGTGTAATGAGGGTCACTGCTGATTCTTTGCCTACGGCAAGTTTAGTCTTGAATGCTTCATATGCTTGGGGGCTCATGTGGCGGTCCATTGTTTCTGGAGAAATAAGCAACCCGTTTAAGCGGGGGGTCCTGCTGGGGCAGCGGAGAACGCTGTTCAGCGTCAGTGCGATGGGGCCATGGCCAGGCAAGTATCCCAGGAGGCAGGAGGCAAGAATACTCACTGATGGTTTTAGTGAGGGATTTTTTATCCCTCGTGTCATCATCGACATAAATTTTGTCGGATAATTTGAAATCAGTTAAGCTACGTCTACACGGCGACATTTGTCGTGCGACATTTTGTTGCACTAATGTCACGCAACAATTTTTATAATGGCAGTCTATGGTGTCGCACTGCAACATGCTGCGACTGCGACGCAACAGTCGCAGAAAATCTATTCGAGATTGATTTTTCTGCGACTGTTGTGTCGCAGTCGCAGCATGCTGCATGTTGTAGTGCGACACCATAGACTGCCATTATAAAAATTGTCGCGCGACATTAGTGCAACAAAATGTTGCGCTACAAATGTTGCAGTGTAGTTGTGCCTTATCTGTCGCGCGACAAATGTCGTCGTGTAGACGTAGCCTAAGGGAGGATGTTGGAGTTTCCCAGCAAAAGTTACAGAAGGAAGTGGCTTTGGGGAGAATGACAGGGCCTTTTTCGGAGACGCCTTTTCCAAATTTGCGGGTATCCCCTCTTGGCTTGGTCCCCAAGAAAAACTCGGAGGATTTTCGCTTGATTCATCATCTCTCCTTTTCTCAGGGGGACTCATTACTTGGATGATTTTCTGTTCGTAGGTCCCAGGGATTCTGGTGTTCTTTTATTGTTGCATTCGTTTAAATCCCTCATGAGTAGATTTGGGGTTCCAGTAGCTGAAGACAAAACCGAAGGCCCAGTTAGGGTGGGTTCACACTAGCGTTAGGGATTCCGTTATGGCTTTCCATTATAACATGGTTATAACGGAATCCATAAGACTGAAGGACGGATCCTTTATACTGCCCATAGACCTGTATTATGATGGAATGCAAAACGGAAGCCTTTAAAAGGCAGTCCGTTTTAATAGAAGTCTATAGGAATCATAATGGATTTGTCCCGTTTCCATTATGCAAAACAGAGAAAAAAGTCCTGTCGACAGGACTTTGTTTTCCGTCTTGCATAATGGGAACCAGACGCATCCGTTATGATTCCCATAGACTTCTATTAAGACGGATCAAAACGTAATGCCTCTTAAAGGCTTCCGTTTTGACTTCCGTCTTATGGATTCCGTTTTCCGTTATAATCATGTTATAACGGAAAGCCATAACGGAATCCAGAATGCAGATGTGAACCCACCCTTACTTGCTTGTCATTCTTGGGTATCGAGATTGATTCTGTAAAGATGGAGTTTCATTTGCCTGAGGATAAGCTGTCTAGGCTGTTGTCTCTCATTGCTCAGGTGGCTGTGGCCAAGAAGGTGACGCTACACATCCAGTACTTTTTATGGCTTTTGGTGCTTGCGTGTAGAATAGTTCTCAAGGGGCAGGTTTTCTCTCATCGACTTTTATTGGCGACAAAGGGGATATCTCGGCCCCATAATTTCATCCGGGTCACGAGGAGCATGAAGGAGGATCTCTCGGTTTGGCAGGTGTTTTTAGAGTTGTTTAATGGGAGGTCCGTTTGTCAGGATCCTGAAGTTTCCAGTGTAGAGTTACAGTTGGTGACTGACGCAGCTGGTAGTACTGGTTTTGGTGCAGGGCATCCTGGCCTTGGAGTTGATTTGAGAAGAGTTTGACAGGTAATCTTACCTTGCTCAAACTATTTCCCATTGTTGTGGCTGTGTGGAACTTTTGGGGTCCTATGATGAGGAATAAGAGGACACAGTTTTGGACAGATAATGTCTGTTGTCCACGAGGTTAATGATCGGTCTTCGAGTTCGCTCCCTGGATTCGATAATAAAATCGTTTTCAGATGTCACTTTTCCAAGAGTTGCATCCAGAGGCTCGAGGTGAGGGGGAGCCATGCCCAGCCAACTTGTAGCTCTGGTCGAGGCGAACTTGTGAAGTTGGTGGAGACTCAGAGTTCGGTCACGCAATCCATGTGGAGGAGACACATAAATGCTTGGGAGGTTTGGTTGGGTTTCATTGGGAATGATTTTCGGGCAGATGGGGTTAGGCATTTGGCTGTAACCTTAGATTATTTGACTAGACTACAGGAGGCAGGTATGTCGGGGGCTGCATCTTCGAAATGTCTTTCTGGGGTCAGTTTCATGCTAAACATTTGGGGTCAAAGAGATGTGACTAAACAATTTGTGGTGAGTAGGGTTGAGCGGACCCGTGGATGTTTGGGTTCGGACGAACTTCGGGTCAAAGTTCGGGTTTGGAACCTGAACTCGAACCTGAATCCCATTGAAGTAAATGGGGACCCGAACTTTGGTGCACTAAAATGGCTGTAAAACAAATGTGGATAGGGAAATGACTTAAAATAACATAGAATATAAAAAAATAATAATCTTGAATAGAAGGCGGAGGTCAAAGTGGAGTAGGAGGTTGAGGAGGCAGTGGACGTGGCAGTGTAGGTGGAAGCGGCGGTGGAGGAGATAGCCAACACAATTTTTGTTTTATTATTTTAATTTTTTTCCCTTTATTTTTAATTTAATTTATATTTTATAAATTTGGGAAGATCCCAAAAACATTGGGAAATAAGAGAATGCAAAGAGTGCCTGGAGTCTAACAATGGCTGGGTGCGGCCGGTATATTTGTCTATTTAGCACAAGGTACGGACAAGTCCTGAGGGATCCATGCCTGGTTCATTTTAATGAACGTGAGCTTGTCCACATTGGCTGTGGACAGGCGGCTGCGCTTGTCTGTGATCACCCCCCCCTGACGTGCTAAACAGACGTTCGAACAATACACTGGCCGCAGGGCAGGCTAGCACCTCCAAGGCGTAAAGGGCCATGTGCCCAATTTGGAGACTCAGAAGTTGAATGGGGCAGACCCATCATTCAGTACGTGTAGGTGTGTGCACACATACTGCTCCACCATGTTGCTGAAATGCTGCCTCCTGCTAAGACGTTCCGTATCAGCTGGTAGTGCTGGTTGTTGTGGCATGCTGACAAAGCTTTTCCACATTTCGGCCATGCTAACCCTCCCTTCTAAGGTTCTGGCAGTGCCCCAGCTGCTTTGGCGACTTTTTCCTCCTCCTCCTGATTTCGCCTTGTGCTTCCACTGAACCCCCGCTGTCAGGTGGGAATGCCATCAGCAGCGCGTCTACCAGCTTGCGCATCTTCCGATCACGCTCTAGTGACGGAATTAAGGACGGCACGTTGTCCTTGTAGTGGGGATCCAGCAGGGTGGCCACCCAGTAATTAGAACTGGTTAGAATGTGGGCAACTCGGCCGTCGTTGCGCAGGCACTGCAGCATGTAGTCGCTCATGTGTGCCAGGCTGCTCAGAGGCAATGACAAGCTGTCCTCTGTGGGAGGTTTATCGTTTATGTCCTCTGTATCCCCCCCCAGCCACGCACCAGTGATGTGTCACATCCTCCTCCATCATCGCCCGAAGTGTTTTTTCAAGGAGACATAGAAGTGGGATAGTAACGCTGAGGACGGCGTCATCGGCACTGGCCATGTTGGTGGAGTACTTGAAACATCGCAACACAGCACACATGTCCCGCATGGAGGCCCACTCGGTGGTGAAGTGGTGCTGCTCCACAGAGCGACTCACCCATACTGGGTGACTCTAACCGAAATAAATACCTCGACCGTTAGTTGAATCAACATTCAAGTAATGCCCAAGCCTATGGCAATAAATATATATAAATAACCTACATAGAAAATGCCAGACCGCTGGTACTAAATTAATCTTTATTACAAAATTACATTAGACAACATAGATGATTAAAAGAATCAGTGCAGGAGATAAAAAGCAACATCACTGGAGGAGACATACAATGAACGGAGTCCCTATCCTTAAACATGATATTCAGAAGAGATGGTTATGCAAACATGAAAACATACATAGTGGGGAAAAGGGACATTTACCCATACACAGTCTCCTCCAGGATGGCGCCAACCCCAACGCGCGTTTCGGCGTACCCAGACGAAGGTACGCCGAAACGTGCGTTGGGGTTGGCGCCATCCTGGAGGAGACTGTGTATGGGTAAATGTCCCTTTTCCCCACTATGTATGTTTTCATGTTTGCATAACCATCTCTTCTGAATATCATGTTTAAGGATAGGGACTCCGTTCATTGTATGTCTCCTCCAGTGATGGTGCTTTTTATCTCCTGCACTGATTATTTTAATCATGTATGTTGTCTAATGTGATTTTGTAATAAAGATTAATTTAGTACCAGCGGTCTGGCATTTTCTATGTAGGTTATTCATACTGGGTGACGGTGGTGGTGTTGCTGCCACATACTCTGTTTGCGGGGTGGCAGGTGCCACTGTCACTCCAGAGGGGGAGGAAGAGGCAGAGACTGCAGCAAAAGAGGCAGCAGGAGGAGCCTGAGATCTTTTGTGGTTTTTGAGGTGTGTACTCCACTGCAGCTCGTGCTTTGCATTTAGATGCCTGGTCATGCAGGTGGTGCTCAGGTTTAGAGCGTATATGCCTCGCTTCAGGCTCTGATTGCACAGCGTGCAAACCACTCGCGTCTTGACGTCAGCACATTGACTAAAGAACTGCCACGCCAGGGAACTGCTTGGAGCTGGCTTTGGTGTGCTCAGTCCCTGGGTGCGGTGGGCAGTAGCAGGCGAACTGGCTAGGGGACTGCCACTCTGCTTTTGCACCCTGCTCCCTCTTTTGCTGTGCGGCTGGCGCTGTGTGACCAACACCTCTTCCTCTGAACTGCACACGTCACTCGCATGACCTTGATTCTATGTGGGGTCTAGGACCTCATCATCCTCCACATCATCTTCCACCCACTCCTCACCCCTGCCCTCCTTGCCTGTCTGCACACTGCAGAAAGCCGCAGCAGTTGGCACCTGTGTTTTGTCATCATCAGAGACTTGCTGCGGTGGTCCTCCTATGTACTCATCCTGAAACATAAGTGGTTGGACATCAGTGCTTTCACTTCTGGTGCAGGGCTAGGTGGATGGCCGAAGGAAACCCTGCCAGCAGAGTCATCAAAAAGCATAAGACTGCTGCGTGATTTGGGGCTCAGACTGCTTGCCTGATTTGCAAAGGGGTGAGGTGAAAGACAGAGGCCCATGGGCTGCAGGTGCCAACTCTGCGCTTTCAGACCGGGTGGGAGACAATGTGAAGGAACTGGAGGCACTGTCAGCCACCCAATCTACTACCACCTCTACTTGTTCTGGCCTCACCATTCATACACTGGTATTCGGGCCTACAAAATAATGCTGAGCGTTCTGTCGCCTACGTGCACCTGAGGAAGGTGTTTAATTTGGGCGTGTAGCTGGCAGAGATCGTCCACGTCCTGTCCCTGCAACAGGAGCTCCACCAGCAGCACCACAAACAGGGCCATGTCCCTTATTTGATGCTCTCCTCATTCTTTGAGGTCACCGACCGAACTAACAGATGGATTAAAGGGGTTTTTCTCATCTCAGACAATGGGAGCATATCGCTAGGATTTGCCCCCATTGTCTTATAGGTGCGGGTGCCACAGCTGGGACCTGCACCTATATCGAGAACGGAGCCCCGAAAGTGAAGGAGAGCGCACTGCGCATGTGCAGCCACCCTCCATTCATTTCTATGGGGCCACCGAAAATAGCTGAGCGCTGGCTCGGCTATTGCCGTCTGCCCTATAGAAATTAATGGGAGCCTGGGCCGCGCATGCGCGGCACGCTCCCATTCACTTCTGTGGGGGAGGCAGGGATTAGCGCTTGGTGGTGGACGGACCCCGGGAAATCCACGCTCCGTACTCGATATAGGTGCGGGTCCCAGCGCTGGGACCCGCACCTATCAGACAATAGGGGCATATTCTCACGATATGCCCCCATTGTCTAAGATGGGAATACCCCTTTAACTAGATTTATTTCCCTGTCGCATATGCAGTGCAGGTGTGCCTCACACAAACAATAGGTATATGTCACCCACCGAACTAAAAGATGGATTAACTATTATATTTTTGTGTCAGGGGTACAAAGATGTTGGATTGCACCCACAAAAAAATCACTATAGGTCACCCACAGAATTAACAGCCAGATTAATTATTACATTTCTATGTCAGGGGTGCAAAGCTGGTGTATTGCACCCACAAAAAAATCACTATAGGTCACCCACAGAATAAAAAGCCAGATGAGATTCCTACAACACTTTTCCTCACTTCAGCTGCCTGCTTCCTGTCCCTGCACTACTGAGAGCTGATGGGCGGTGCTACACGTGATCCAGCTTATATAGAGGCTGGGTCACATGCTGCACTGGCCAATCACAGCCATGCCATTAGTAGGCATGGCTGTGATGGCTTCTAAGGGCACACAGCATAAAAGCTTGCTGATTGACTGCCCTGCAGCCTTTCAACAAGCTTTATTAAATGCCCGAACACAGAACTCAAACCCAAACGTTGAGGGTTGGGGAATTGATTGCTCCAAGTACCAAACGAAAAGTGGGATTGGGAGCTGCGAATGTATTGTGGTCGCAGAGTGTGGTAAAACTTTGTGTCCGCAGGTCAAAAACTGATTAGGTAGGTTGTGGCACTTGGTTGTCTATCAGAGCAGTGGGTGGGGAATTTTGCCCATGCAAGGTGGTTGGGGAATTTTTTGCATGTAGAATAGTGAGTGAACAATTTTTGGTACACACGAACTGTTCTCTATTGGCGCGTTTTCAATTTGATCGCGGTTTTTCAGGCCTGCTTACGTTTGTTGGGTCTGGATCCTAAGGAGTTTGGGACCCATTCTTTTCGGATAGGTTCAACTGGGTCGGATGCTTTGGGCACTGGGATGAGGCAGTTAAGAAGGTTGGTAGGTGTTCTAACAGTTTCAGGTCTTACATCTGGCATGACTTAATTTTGTCTTAAATTTTTGTATACATGCTATGATTTTTCTTTTCCTAGATTTCCCCCCGCCCTCAGGCCTTAATTGTGGGTCATTCATATATCTTTCGGCACAGAGGAGAGCGGAGGTTCGACCCTGTCCAGTGCCTACAGTAGGTACAATTAGTGGTACGGGCTAGCAGGGATTTTGTTGGTCCCATGATATTGGTTATACACGCGGGGGGTAACGATCTGGTTAAAACTAAGTTATTGGAACTTCTATCACTAATGAAGGCGGATTTGGAGCATTTTAAATTGTTGTTCAAGTCCTGCATACTGGTATGGTCGGAAGTGGTTTCTAGGAGAGTGTGGAAGGATGCCAGAAAGCGTGGCTGCGATCAATGTTAGGATTTCATGTTTTGTGCGGTCACGAGGGGGAGTGGCTATACGACATTTAATGCTTGAGGGTGATAATCGGCATTTGCTACGCAACGACGGGTGCATTTAAATAATATGGGTAACAATGTATTTATATTGGGTTTGCAGGATGGTCTGAAGGGAGCTTTGGCTTTTCTTTGTGGGGGTGGTCGGAGCACCGAATAGGACTAGTTCCGTGGCGGAAGGTAGCCCTGAATCAAGTGGGAAATCCTACATGTGTCGCTGCCTACAGCGGTCAGCATAACAGGAAGTTATGTGTCTTTGAAAAACAGAAAGTTGGGTTGCGTTTAAATGACTGTTTTCAGGGCTCACATTGTTTAGATATGGTTAAATAAAGCTGTGGCCACCCCACAATTCTGCACAAAAAAGAGTGTGATGTTTTTTTTACAAGGTTTGGTTGAGCCTGGATGGTTTAATTTTAAGATAGTGGCTCACTCCCTGCAGTCATAGGCATGCACGTTCTGGAATGCAGGTATGGTTTGCCTATAGAGGGCGCCACATGCTTAGAGCCTCCTATTCCTGCCTGGGACACTGGTGATTTTCTATATGTACAGTGAATAAAAATCAATGCTGCAGTTTTGCGAAATTCTGATTTATTTATTTTTTGCCCAGATTCAGTGGGCAACTCTATATAAACAGCACAGAGCAAGCGTCATGGGCCTGTAGCACTGGAGGTGAAGTGATGTCATCACACTTCACCATGGTCTATATTTTGTTGGGATTGAAATGGTGGCAGCAGTCTTCCTGGAGATGTGGTTGGAAAATCAACAGTAAGTGAATTTAACCCCTTAAGGGTCGAATTCTAAGAGCCATAACTTTTTTAATTGTATTTTTTTTATTCTTTGTGGGAGTTGTATTAGTGGTGACATTTTGGGATACATATAACTTATTCACTTTTTTTTAACCCTTTTGGGGGAGGGTAAGGGCTTAAACTTTGCTCCATTCACTGTGGGGCATGAATAACATTACTTTTATTCTCTACATCAATATGATTATGGAGATGCCAAACGTATAATTTTTTTTCTATGCGTTATATTTTTTATGTGTTATTATTTTCGTACAATTAAAAACAGTTCACAGAGATTAGGGACGCTAAAAACAAAAGTTTTATTAAATCATCCAAATTAAAAATGGGTGGTGAATGTGAATAAAACCATTCAATACTTAAATTCCCTCAAAAGCACACAAATATGTCTGTCTGTGGCCCCCTATCCCACATGTACCTAAAGGCGTCTCCTATTTGTGGTACGTGGGGGATACACCAGGTAGGGCTAGTTAGTGTGCAACTAGGGCAAGGATTTAAACTTAAATGGACCACCACGTCTGATTGGTCCAATACAATCCCTGTCCAAGACACACTGGCACTCATGTAAACGGAGCCAATAATGAATAGGTGCTTAACTGGATCGACACTGCTTTAATCTTTAGTATCGTTACAAAGAAGCACTAAGTCTCAGTTTGCTCACAGAGGTGAAACAGAGACACAGGAACGCTCCCTAACATGAGCCCTGAGGCAACATTGTAACAACACGTGCCCTGTGTGGATAATAGTCAAATGTATCTAGCTATACTTAAGCACTAACATCCTGCTAAACCCTGGCTCGACGCGTTTCTAAATTATCATCACCGTCATCAGGAGCCCTAGGTTGCTTAAAGGGAACCTGTCACCTCTGCTATGCTACCCTCACTGAGCGTTTCTAAATGTTCATTGTGTTACCCTAAACATATAAATTACACTTTTAATTTCATTTGTATTTTATGCATTTTTGTACTTCCCGCCTTTTATGCAAATTTACATAATTTACATATCTTACTTGTGTGACCAGAGAAGAGTCATATTTTCAAGCTCTGACTCATCTCAGGTTAATTTGCATATGTATCAAATCGTTTTTTTTACACAATAAAAGCACACAGAGCTATGGGGACTGGGTATTGCGGATGTGCTAGTGGCCATCTAGCAACCCATGTCCTCAGCTCTATACCCAAAATCCCGGTGACAGGTTCCCTTTAAGAGAACTTGTCTACTAGATCGAAACACACAAAGACACGCGCACGCCACATCTTTCTAGTGTGGCCGTGAGGAGGCCGCCGATTCTCAGGGTTTAAAAGCCCTGTGACTCCGCCCCTGCACACAGCACAGATCCGCCCAGCATATCAAGAGCCACTCCCCAGGTAAGTAAATAGCTGACACCATAATCGGATAGCCAAGGAAGAGATAGAACTCCTCATAGTATAAAGAGGGATCTACTTGGCGGATATATATCGTCAGGAAAATGATATGAATAAACTAGGGATAACGGGACAATGAAGCACAATCGCCTTAACAATAAATAGCCGTACGTGCGGTTTTTTGGGGGGATGCTAGCTGAAAGTCTATGGGAATTTTGAAATGCCGGATACATGCATTATTTTATTTTATTTTTTCAATTGGGGTGGATTTTTTTGTGTTCATTGCATTTTTTTAAAGCATTATGTTGTTGCAATGGCATTTTTCTATATTTTTTTCTATATCCTTTTCTATATGAAAAAAATGCCGGGAAAAAACGCCATTCACACATGTCGGTAGATGAAAGCACACTGAAAAAAAGTTGTAACAATTTTTGTTACAAAACTCCCTAGAATACTTAAGTGTACAAGTATTGCAGTATATTATGGCTGTTAGGCTACATTCACATTTGCGTCGGAGGGTCCGATTGAGGCTTCACCTAGTTCGTCAAAAATAGGGGAGAGAAAAATACGGCATGCAGGCCTTTTTTTCTCCCCTAATAAAACTTTCTCCTGAACGGAAACCTAACGGATCCTATTATAGTCAATGGGATCTGTTAGGCTCCATTCCTGTCAGTTATGTGCCGAATCCGGCACTTCCGTTAATTTCGTTCTTCTGCTTCTATAACGGAGTAGAATAACGGAAACAATAGTGGTGATGTGAAAGCAGCCTAAGAAATACAGACAGGCATTCAGTCTGACACCTGGGACCCCTGCCAATCAACAATTTGAGAAGGCATCGGCGCTGGCAGTAGCGTGGCGGCCTTCTCACAGCTCACCAACCACAGCGCCGTACATTGTATAGTGGCTGTGCTTAGTATCACAGCTCAGCCCCATTCACTTCAATGAGGCTGAGCTGTGCCTAGGCCACATGACCGATGAACGTGACATGGCCGCTGCCTTCTCAAACAGTTGATCGGCGGGAGTCCTGGGTCTCGGATCCCAACCGACCAGATACTGATGACCTATCTGGAGGATAGGTCATCAGTTTAAAAATCTCAGAAAATTATTTTAGGATAAGATGGCAGCTATGGTGGCAATTGTTAGGCCGCCTGGCTGCTATAGTAGCTATTGGCATCCCCACGATTACAGCCAGCGTCCACTGTGGATGACATGGGCACATGGACCAGGAACCAGAGCCCATTGTGGATTGGTGAGGGTGTTTAGGGTCTTTTATTTATATTTTTTTTAACATCCTAAAAAAAAGTATCCAACTGGAAAACCCGTTTCAAGGAGTGTGCCAACAGCGTAATGGAAAAAAAAAACAGGCGATTCACATTTTTTTCAGCACTTCACCTCCCCCGAATTTTTTTTTTATTATAAGTGATCGAAAAGTCCTTCCCCCCCTCTTGAAAAGTACAGATCGACCTACAATAAGTGAGCTCCCACTCGGCTCCATAGATGTACAAAGAAAAATGTTATGGGGGGGTTATGGGGGTTTCCAAAGTTTTTACTAAAGCATAAGAAAAACTATACAAATGTGGTATTGCTGTAAACGTAATTAGCTGGAGAAAGAAGGGAACAGGTCCGTTTTACTGTCCAGGCCTTAAATACAAAACCCATAAAACTGTGGCTGAATTACATTTTTTTTCCAATTCCACCCCATTTTTAATTATTTTTCCAGCTTCCTGCTACATTGTATGCAAAAGTAAATGGTCCCATTAGAAAGTACAACTTGCCCTGCAAAAAAACAAGCCCTCATACGGCTATATGAACGACAAATTAAAAAGTTATGGCTGTGGGTAAGCCAGCTTCCTGCTACATTGTATGCAAAAGTAAATGGTCCCATTAGAAAGTACAACTTGCGCTGCAAAAAACAAGCCCTCATACGGCTATATGAACGAAAAATTAAAAAGTTATGGCTGTGGGTAAGTTAGGAGTAAAAAAAAAAAAAAAAAACGCAAAAAAAGAAAAATTCTCTGGGATTGAAGAGGTTAATAATGCTTGAAAATGGACATCTGTAGTGTATGATTATGAGGTGGTGTCAAATTGGTCTCAGCCTCCGGCGAACAATACGAACAGTGTTCTCCAGACTGGATGCTTTACAATAGAAATATTAAGTCCCGCAGGTCCCAATTTCTATGCAGTCCACTATTAGGTCCAGTGGAAATGGCTTAGTCATTAGAGCTTGTGAAGGTTCATTTTTAGACTGCAGTGTTGGAGTCCTCTCCGCACAGCATTCGTACTGGAGTGGCTAGTGAAACCTGAGTTCTGTTTACTCTGCACTTATCAGAGGTATTTTTAGTCAGTGGGGTTTGGATAATCCCTCCGTACACTGTGCGCATCCTATCCTAGTCACTTCTGGGTTGGGGCACATATGTCAAAACTTGGGCACTTGTAGACGTAGACATATGCAATACTTTACAGTTAGAGACACAAAAAACTTTGCAAGGGTAGATTATTCTGTCACCTGAAGCTCTGTCCATTTGCTGAGATTTACTTTGTCAGATATATAAGGGCTCATTCACACCTTTGTATTATGAATCTGAATTTTTTTTTTTATTGAAAAATCTGTGTGACTACATTTAAATGGTTTTATTTACATATCTGTTTTTATATAATATATATATATATATATACAGTTGCAAGAAAAAGTATGTGAACCCTTTGGAATGATAGGGATTTCTGCACAAATTTGTCATAAAATGTGATCTGATCTTCATCTAAGTCACAACAATAGACAATCACAGTCTGCTTAAACTAATAACACACAAAGAATTAAATGTTACCATGTTTTTATTGAACACACCATGTAAACATTCACAGTGCAGATGGAAAAAGTATGTGAATCCCTAGACTAATGACATCTCCAAGAGCTAATTGGAGTGAGGTGTCAGCCAACTGGAGTCCAATCAATGAGATGAGCTTGGAGGTGTTGGTTACAGCTGCCCTGCCCTATAAAAAACACACACCAGTTCTGGGTTTGCTTTTCACAAGAAGCATTGCCTGATGTGAATGATGCCTCGCACAAAAGAGCTCTCAGAAGACCTACGATTAAGAATTGTTGACTTGCATAAAGCTGAAAAGGGTTATAAAAGTATCTCCAAAAGCCTTGCTGTTCATCATCAGTCCACAGTAAGACAAATTGTCTATAAATGGAGAAAGTTCAGCACTGCTGCTACTCTCCCTAGGAGTGGCCATCCTGTAAAGATGACTGCAAGAGCACAGCGCAGACTGCTCAATGAGGTGAAGAAGAATCCTAGAGTGTCAGCTAAAGACTTACAACAGTCTCTGGCATATGCTAACATCCCTGTTGGCGAATCTACGATACGTAAAACACTAAACAAGAATGGATTTCATGGGAGGATACCACAGAGGAAGCCACTGCTGTCCAAAAAAAACATTGCTGCACGTTTACAGTTTGCACAAGAGCACCTGGATGTTCCACAGCTGTACTGGCAAAATATTCTGTGGACAGATGAAACCAAAGTTGAGTTGTTTGGAAGAAACACACAACACTATGTGTGGAGAAAAAGAGGCACAGCACACCAACATCAAAACCTCATCCCAACTGTGAAGTATGGTGGTGGCGGCATCATGGTTTGGGGCTGCTTTGCTGCGTCAGGGCCTGGACAGATTGCTATCATCAAAGCAAAAATTAATTCCCAAGTTTATCAAGACATTTTGCAGGAGAACTTTAGGCCATATGTCCACCAGCTGAAGCTCAACAGAAGATGGGTGTTGCAACAGGACAACGACCCAAGGCATAGAAGTAAATCAACAACAGAATGGCTTAAACAGAAGAAAATATGCCTTCTGAAGTGGCACAGTCAGAGTCCTGACCTCAACCCAATTGAGAAGCTGTGGCATGACCTCAAGAATGTGATTCGCATCACAGCCGCCGCTGCATCTCCCTGCTGCACGGATCAAAACATCCGGCAACTGGGAGGGGGTCAGCCAATAGCAGGCTATGACGGGACGAGCCTCCCTAGAGTCACCCGTGAATCAGAAGTGATGCGTGTGACGGGGAGCTGGGTAAATATGACCAGTAAGAGGGGCCCAGGCATTTTGGGGGGCATTATAGGGGTTGGATAACCCCTTTAACGTAAAATGTCCAAAAAGTGGCATCATTTTTAATTTCTTGGTATTAAGTTTCTAGGCCTAGTTGAAAAAAGGGTTGCGACATACAGAAAGGGGCGTGGCATCACTTGAAATAAGGTGTGGCCTAAGACAGATGTTGATTTCAGCATGGCAGGGAGAGAAACAGCCACAATTCTGCCGTATGGCAGTGGTGGGGATCAGGTACGTATGATCACCACCGTGGGTAGGCCACTCTAGGAGGTCTGTTTGTTCTTTGATAAACCCTTTAATCATCTAGGCATTCTAGTCTAGACCTGATGTAGCTTTGAAGCTAAACCAAGAGTAGGCTAAGAAAAAAAATTAAAACCATCAGAAAACCTGATCAAAACCTGAATGTGTACAGGCAGCCTAAAGGGCCAATAATGCAATGTAATTCAATGATATAGTCTAAAGTGGTTCCAATTATACAGTGCCCATTGATATATGCACATGTAGACATACAGATATGAAAGCCTATGTATAGATTCTTATTCACTATGTCCACACGTGTGCTTGTCCATCTTGTTCAAGTTTCTAGGAAAGATAAAAATGTAAAGTTCAGAAATAGGAGGGGTTTGGTTGTGCGCCAGATGAAACGCTCTCACGACATGCTCTGCTGATAGAGGTCCATTCAGTGCTATGAGCTAAATAAGAAAGAAGCCCTTTCTGGCTGGAGCCATGGTATTCACAGCAGCTGTGAACCTAACAAGCAGGTTACTTCACTACTGGCATGGCCAAAAGCATATGTAAACCTCATCAGAAAAGGGGGAGCAGAAACTGAGAGTATGAAAGGAACCTTACTAAGTACAGTATGAGCTTTAGATTTGAGGGTACGGCCACACGTTCAGGTGCAGTTTTGGAAGCCAAAATCAGGAGAGGATCATTAAAGGAGAGAAATCATAAGGGACAGAGAGAGACTACTAATCCTCTTTTTGGATTCATTCCTGGTTTTGGCTTCCAAAACTGCATCAAGAAACCTGAATGTGTGGCCCTACCCTTAGGCTCTTAGGTTAACGCTTAAAAAAAGACCAAGTTATTTTTTTGACATTAAGAACGCCACATACAGTATCAACAATGCATCTGGGTTCTACAGAAGAGGGGTCACCAGGTTATAGTTATTGGTGTGGGGTGGGGGGATTGTGATGGAGGAGACTATAGCAACATGGAAAACTTGGAAATGTCATGTCCTAATGTAGTTGGCAAAACTGCTAATATCGGAGAGGGTTTACAAGAATAGGATGTAAAAGCTGTTAGGGAGTGTCACGAGCTCAAATTTAAGATTTTTTTTTTTTCTGTACACTTATAATATGGATTAAAAGATAATTTATTGTACTTTGTCAGTTAAGCTTATTTTATGCTATTAATTTATACTTGCTAGTATCTAAGCAGAGGGTTCATTCCAAAAAAAAACTTTGTGGGTTAAGCTATATGAGCAGGGGCGGTTTAAGTGCATAATAGGCCCGGGGCTGGGAACCTCCCTCCATTCTAGTTTAAGTTTTATTTATTTTTCTATATGAAGAGGCTGTGGTGCTTCGTGAGCGCCATATTCCTAGGCCATATGACATCACATTCATCGTTCACATGTCCTAGCTGCAGCTCAGTCCCATCGGAGTGATTGGGGCTGAGTTGCAATACCAAGCACAGTGCTAACGAATGGACAGTGCTGTGCTTGGTAAGGAGCAAAGAGGCTGCGGCTCTCGCTGGAACATCACGGTCTCCTAAAACGGCTGATTGGCGGAGGTGCCAGGAGTCTAACCCCCACCATTTCACAAGTCTGAGTACAGATGTCATAGATGTTACCTGCAGTCCTATGTAACACCCCACATAACACAGTGAACTATTGTGTTATGTGGGGTGTTACATAGGACTGCATGGAACATCTACATTATCTGCATACAGAAAGTTATCACTGTTATCTGGGCTGTTACATAGGACTGCAGGTGACAAATTAAAATTTTAGATGCCAAATTTAAAATACATATGAATATAAGTAGAGATAAGCGAATTTGTCAAAAATTCGATTTGGCCGGTTTGCCGAATTTTCCGAACAAACAGTGTAGAACACTGTGCCTTGCAGTAACACGCATAGGGAGTCTGCTGTGGTAGTGAAACAATACTGTGAGTCAGTATGACATGCAGATGACAAGGGTCGCTCTTAGAATCACTGCACACTTTACTTATTTGGGCAGTTACGGGGACAAAACTGACCACATAACTCAGATATTAACTGAGCCTTACAGGTCAATGTTAGCACCAGGTATAAAGAACCGTGCAGAGGCCCAAGATCCTAATATAGCGTGAAAGAGCGCAATCCTTTTACACCGTCGGCAGCTGATTCCACATAGATGTCTACAGAACCTGTTCTATTAAATGCCTATACAAGTAGAGCCCCTCTGACAGAGTGGAGAGGATGTCAGCAGTAAGTTTGTGTTGATGTCACAGATTATTTTGCCCTTCCTCTGATCCATCAGAACAATAACCCCCAAAAGATCCTGTCTGTGGAGCATCTGCCTTCACTCGGTCAGCATTTGGTCATTAATCCATCAGTATTGCTAAAGCAAAAAAAAAAACAGGAGTGGATCCAAAACAGATGACACATGAATGGAATATTTGCACATCTTCTGTGTTTTGTACCCACTCCTGCTTTTGGCTACCAAATCATAAGCCAATTCTGATGCAAAATAGGGGCCATGTCATGCAGGCCTTACAGCTGTTACATAGACAGGATCCGTTGTGCGTCTCATTTTTCCTTCCTTCTGATCTGTCAGTGTGGAGGTGGTGGCAGCAGCTGCATCAGGAGGCCACAGAGTGGCACAATGACAGAGTGTGGAGGTGGCGGCAGCAGCATCATCAGGAGACCACAGAGTGGCAAGGAGACATACTGTGAAGGTGGCAGCAGCATCTACAGACCACAGAGTGGCAAGGTGACATAGTGTGGAGGTGGCAGCAGCATCAGGAGACCACAAAGTGGCAATGTGACATAGTGTGGAGGTGGCAGCAGCATCAGGAGACCACAGAGTGACCCGGTGACAGAGTGGGGAGGTGGGTGGCAATAACAGTACCAGCTGAAGATGGTGGGTGAAAGAAGGAGCACTTTGTATCAGATGTGTGGAATCAGGCGGGTGGCAGCATCAGAATAGTAGCTGAGGCAGGTAGCCAGAAGAAACCTGTCTCTTTTGTCAAAGTGTTGGTGTGGCACCATGGATGATCTAGTCTGATGCATCAGGCATTGGTGGGTGGAAACCCTGGCTGATCCACGCCTGATTCATATTGACAAAGGTCAGTCTCTTCCTAATGATGAGCGCCAGGGGCAATATTCGAATTTGCAACATTTTGCAAATATTTGGGCGAATATTCATCATATATTCACGAATTCGAGATTATTTTCTTGATTGCGAAAATCAATCGGTAATGTAATATGCGCATAGTGCACGCGCAATACAGGCGTGGGTCACTGTTGCTAAATTTTTCAAGCTGCTAGAAGTTTCCAGAGACTGGAGAAAATGGTTGGCACTGCAGAACGTTACAATAGCTTTATATGCAGAGTGCTCCAATATATTCGCGATTGCGCATATTGGCAATTAATGATGCAAATATTTTTGTGCAATACGTGCAACTTCACATTTTAGCAGGTCTGACTACATATTTCTGATTGGTGCACTAAGTATTGTGAACTTGCACTATGTCTGTAGCATGTATGTATGGACAGCAGAACCAGCTACACTCTATCACGATATAACCTTCACTGACTATCTCCCACTAACTATTGTAAGAAAGTACCTGGAATCACCGTGGATGGAAGGTACAATATGTGTCACTGAGGTTCCTTGCCTCGGTGAAGTAAGAGTCTGTATTTTATGTGTCAGCAGCAGCTATTGCTAATTGACACCTTGAGCTTTAGCATGGCTGTCATAGCTGATCCGGGATGGCTCTTACTGAGAGTAGTCAAAGTGCTACCAGGCATTAAAACCAGCCAGCACTGCCAGGTGGTGTGGATTTACCTCCCTCTCACAGTGGAGCTCAGGAGTCTGTGTCCTGTGAACTGAGGGCTGTGCTGGGATTTGAGGTTTGAGCCGGGTTGGAGGACTCAGGCCCCTCTAAAGGCGAACAGGCCGCCTATGGACTTGATGAGGCTGAACTGCTAACAGGGTGTGAATTAACACCCAGGAGAAAAGGTGACTTTCATTGTTTATCGACTTTCCTTGTGTGTGAACAAACACCAAGCCAAACAAACTATGTAATTAAACAGTAAAGCACCGAGCACAGCAATGACACTGCTGTCTCTCTCAGAACTCCATAAAACTACAGAAAATGGCTGCTGGGGAGGTTCTTATATAGTAAGGGGTAGGTAACTTTCCTATTGGTTGCTAGGGATGTTGCTAAGCTCAAAGACATTGCAGCCTTCTCATTGGCCCACAAGCAACTGATGAAAAAAAAATATTTGAGAATACGAATATATAGCACTATATTCTAAATCTTCGCGAATTCTTGAAGTGGCGATATTCACGATTAAAATTCGCAATTCGAATATTTGCACCCAACACTAGTCTCTCCACATTTTGGGTGGACGATTTCTTCTTGGGGTAACTATAGCCCCCGCCACACTAAACACCCGCTCTGATGGCACACTACTGGCCAGACAGGACAGCTTTTCCAGGGCAAACTCTGCCAATTGCGGCCACAAATCCAGTTTGGCTGCCCAGTAGTCCAGCGGATCTTCAATGTGGGGTGGCAAGGTGCTGTCCAAGTATTCCACCACCTATTGGTTCAGATCCTGCTCCAGGTCTAGCTGCTGCTGGTGAGTAGTTTTTTCTCTAGGCAAGTGAAGAAAGCTGCTCATCAGCGACTCTAGACTCAGGTTGCTGCTGATGGAGCTGGAACTGCTCCTAACTCCCCCCCCCCTGCCACAGCAGCCATGGCAGAGGAACGTGAGTGTAGAAGGCCCCCCCGTTCAGATCTGCGAGAGGATGGACTATGGCGCAGATAGGCAGCGACCAACTGACTACATAGGATGTCTCTATAGTAGTTCAGTTTGTCCTCCCTCTCAGCGGGTGTAAAAAAGGCGCCCATTTTGGACCGGTAGCGAGGGTCCAACACGGTCGAGAGCAAGAAGCCATCCCATGCTGAATGCTGACAATTCGGCTGTCACTACGCAAGCAAGTGAGCATGCATCGGGCCATTTGTGCAAGTCACGTGGAGGGACTCCCTGCCTCCATCTCCACTGCATACTGCCACGGTGTGTCTGGGTCTTCTGTCTCGTCTTCCTCATCGCCATGTAGCTCCTTTGGCTGCTCCTGCTCCTCCTTTCCTGTCACCTGTGTATAAAAACCATCTGATTCGCTACACATTGCTTGTGCTCCAATGTCCTCCTTCTCCAGTTCAACCCCCACAGGGCTCATGTGGCTGTGAGATTTAGACGCCACGTCTCCAGTCCCCTGACCAACCAGATTTACCAACATCTATTCCAGGACATGAAGCAGTGAAAAGACGTTGTTCATCCTATAGTCCTGGCGACTGACAAATAATGTGGCCTCCTCAAAGGTCCCGAGCAAACGGCAGGTGTCACGCATGAGCTGCCACTGGCTGACATCGAATTTACACAGGGGAGTACTCCTGTCCTCTTGGATCATCAAGAAATCGTTTATGGCCTTTCTCTGTTCTTTAGTTGGTCCAACATATGGAGCGTGGACTTCCAACGGGTGGAAACATCGCATATCAGCCTATGTTCGGGGATGCCATTCTGCCGATGCAGCTCAAGGAGGGTGTGCTTTGCGGTGAAGTGTATGCAAAGATTCCTGGCCATTTTTAGGATGTCTTGCAGATGGGTGGAAGACTTCAGGAACCGCTTGACAACCAGATTGAACACTTGTGCCATGCAGGGCGCATGGCTCAGCCCTCCTTGACGCAGCACCGACACCATGTTCTTCCCGTTGTCGGTCACCATGATTCCGATTTTGAGTTGTCGCAGAGAAAGCCAGTATTCAATTTCTTGATTAAGGACACTGAGCAGTTCCTCCCCTGTGTGACTCCGTTCACCCAGGCAAAACGAGGTGCAGAACAGCGTGACACCGCCGTGCCCTGCACATGTGGTATGCTGGAAGGGTACTGTGAATTGTACCTGCAGTGGAGGCTGAGGACACAGCGGAGGATGAGGAGGCAGAGGCAGACATTGTTGTAGGACCAACGGCGTCAGAATGTGGAGGCAGAAGTGGCTTCACCTGGCCAAGTTGCTGGTGTGGCTGTGCAGGAACCACATTCACCCAGTGGGCCATAAAGGACATGTATTGTCCCTGACTGTAGTTACAGCTCCACACGTCGGCGCTGCCGTGCACTTTGGCAGACACCGACAGGCTCAAGGACTGGCCCACCTTCTGTTCTACATACGTGTGCAGAGCTGGTACTGCCTTTTGGCAAAGAAATGATGGCTTGGGACTCTCCACCTCGGCTCGGCACAAGCCATCAGTTATCCGAAAGGTGCAGAGTCCACCACTTGAAAAGGGAGGGACTGCAGCACCAGCAACTTGGCCAGGAGCACATTCAGCTTCTGCGCCGTTGGATGAGTGCACGCATACTGTTGTCTCTTGGCAATCACTTTGGTGATCGATTGCTGATGGAATGACTGACGAGGAGCAGGAGCATCAGGACCGGCAGATGATAGGAAGGACAGACAGCTCCCTTTTGGCTGAGGTGGTGGAGCCTTGACTGCCTGAAATCGGGTGCATGCCACTGGGTGATGCAGCGGTTGCTGCGGCAGACTGGACCACCACATCAGAGCCATGGTTCTCCTAGGCCACTTTATGGTGATGCTGCATATGTTGACGCTGGCCACGCTTCACCTTCTGCCCACAGATTCTACAAATGGCCATGTTCACCTCCTCTGGCGGCTTAACAATAAACTCCCACACTGCTGAGTAGGTGATTTTACCCCCAACACTCTGCACTGACTGACTGCTACTGCCACTGCTTCCGCGAACCCCTGCACCACTACTTTCCGGGCAGGTAGCCTCCTGCGAAGTGGGTGGTCTACCCTGGGCACATTTGGCTCCCGACCTCCCACTGCTGCCACCCTGCTGACTCCCGGCCACGCTAGAGAGTTGCTGGCTCCGCCGCTGCCTCACGGACCAGCTGCCACCCTCTTCTCCCGATGATGATGAAGCCCCTAATTCACTTGGCTCCCAAGTGCGATCAGCTACATCATCATCATCGAGTACTGTCTGCATGTCACTGATGTCCTCCTCAACAGTCTCTGGGTCAGGAGCTGCTCACAACACCAGCTCCCACGCTCATCACTACTTGCCCGCCTACCAGAGAAAGCGGCGGGTGTCTCCTCCACATCTTGGCTGGCCAGTAGCTGCTGACTGTCCTCTAGTAGCTCGTCCTTGATGTATAGTGGAGCTGAGCCCACAGTATATAATACTTCTCTGGCTTAGGGAACAGAAAAGGACAGAGGTTGAGGACAGGTGAGGGCACAGTGCCTTCTCCCAGGCCATGCCAACTAAGGGTTGTGTCTGACGAACCCACCGACTCTTGGCTGGGGCTGACTGATGTCACTTGGGATGAAGTGGGTGACCGAGTCAGCCATTCAAGAACCGCTGGGTTGCTGGTCAAGACACGACCGCTAGATGACACCGGGAGCTCAGGCCTCTCGCTGCGACTCCTGCTGCCATGCCCCCTTAGTTTGCTGCAACCTGTGCTTGCGCCAGAAACATTTAGGCCTCTGCCACTCCCCTGTGCAGGACATGGCACTTCTCTGTCTGACATACTGTTGGATCAAATAAATAAATAAATAAAAAGGAAATTAAAACACCCCCAAAAAAGTCTATAATTTTCTCACTTCACCACACAACGGCTAATAAGCCCTTTTTTTCTACTAATACACGCCAAAGAGGGCTTTAGAACATATAACTGCACCGCTAAACTGCAAATAGGTCCTTACTTTTTTCCACTTATACATGCCAAAAAGGGCTTTAGAACCTATAACTGCACCGCTGAACGGCAAATATACAGCAAAATTAAATTTTTTAAGTCTTTTCTACCACTGTCGCTAGCGCCTGCTGACGTCTCTCCCTGCACTAAATACACTGGAAAATGGCTGAATCCAAGATGACTGAGGCTATTTGTAGGGTTGTGACATCACAGGGCTGGCTGGCTGCTGATTGGCTGCATGCATGGCATTGTGGGTAATCCCTCGTTCCCAGAGTTCCTTGCTCCATGTCCTAACACTTGCAGCAGCCATTTTATGAAAAAATTTGATTTGTTACCACAAAGCGTGAGGAAATTCGGATTCAGTGTGAATCGAATTTATTCTGAAATTCGGATCGAATTCCACTTCGTCAAGTTCGATTCGCTCTTCTCTAATTATAATAAACAAGACTTGGAGGAGAAATTAGAGATGCAGGTCACAGTAGTGAGCCAGCTCTACATATAGGGGAATATAGCACCACATACCTCTTACATCCAGTGACATCTCCTGTCATTTAGATCTTCTCTTTCCTCTTCTCCTCCGTTTGACCCAGACCGCTATGACAAATTCTTTCAGCCACATCTCGTCTCTACACAGAGTTTGTTACACAGACACATTAGATTTCTCATAATTAGGATCATTTATCAAACTGGTGTAAAGTAGAACTGGCTTAGTTGCCCATAGCAACCAATAAGTTTCCACCTTTCATTTTCCAAAAGAGCTGTCAAAAATGAAAGGTGGAATCTGTTGCTATGGTCTACTAAGCCAGTTCTACTTTACACCAGTTTGATAAATTATCCCAAAGGTCCCTATAGTGTCTACAGCAGTTATAATGTCCCCTAGAGTTCCCCCAGTAATAATAATAACTCCTTATATTTTGCTCCAGGTAATAATGCCTGTATAGTGTCCCCAAAAATAATGTCCCCTAATAGCAATTTCCCCCCACACTGCTCCATATAGTAATTTTCCTCACACTGCCCCATATAGTAATTTCCCCCACACTGCTCCAATATAGTAATTTCTCCCACACTGCCCCATATAGTAATTTCCTCCACACTGCCCCATATAGTAATTTCCCCCATACTACCCCATATAGTCATTTCCTCCACACTACCCCATATACTAATTTCCTCCACACTACCCCATATAGTAATTTCCCCCAAACTGCCCCATATAGTAATTAACCCCACACTGCCCAATGAAGCAATTTGCCCCCACCCTGCGCCATGAAGAAATTGGCCCCCACACTGCCCTCCCATGAAATAATTTGCCCCCTATGAAGTAATTTGCCCCATGTAATAATCTGCCCCATGAAATGATTTCCCCCCGTGTAATAATCTGCCCCATGTCCTCCTCTGCACCCCAAAGTTAGCATAGAGAGAAAAAAAAAAAAAGCTAATACTTACCTGCGTCCGGGATGGTGAGGCAGGCAGCAGGAGCGCAATCTCTATGGTCCTGCGTCCCGGCGCAGCCGCGCAATGATGTCATCACGCCAAGCCGGGTTCATACTACCACACAGCAACATGTCACGTGACGAGAAAGTAGCGCAACATTTCACTTAGTGTTTGTGAATGATGTTGCAATAAGACATGATGTGACTATGATGCGACAGTCTCAAAAATCTAGACATGAGGGATTTTGTGCCATAGGTCGCATGTCACACGTGACTTTTACTCCATTGACTTTAAAGGGGTTGTCCGCTTTTCCTATATTGTTGATCTATCCTCAAGATAGGTCATCAATATCAGATCTGCGGAGGCCTGACTGGCTGCACACGGTCAACTGTATACAGAGAACGCAACACTCATACATAGTATCTCCCATAGTATCTAACAGATGAAGAAGTCTCCAGGCTTCTCTCTTCTTCTCGACCCACGACCTGTAGCAGTGATCCTATTCGATCACACCTCCTCCAGTCCCTCTCCCTGGCTGTCATTACTCACCTAACTACAATTTTTAACCTCTCTCTCTTCTGGTATCATTCCCTCCTCTTTCAAACACTATGTTATAACCCCACTTCTAAAAGAAAACATCTCTTGACCCGACCTATGCTGCTAACTACTGACCTGTTTCTAAACTCCCCTTCATCTCTAAACTCCTTGAACATCTTGTATACTCTTGCTTAATAAGCTATCTCTCTGCAAACTCTCCTCTTGATCCCTTACAATCTGCCTTTCACCTTCTGCACTCTACAGAAACTGCACTTACTAAAGTGTCTAACGATCTCCTGACAGCTAAAAGAAATGGTGATTATTCTCTACTGATTCTTCTGGATCTCTCTGCAGTGTTTGATACCGTAGACCATAATCTCCTCCTCACCATGCTCCACTCAATTGGCCTTAAGGACACTGCTCTCTCTTGGTTCTCTTCCTATCTCTCTGGTCGCTCCTTTAGTGAATTATTTGCTGGCTCTTCTTCTTCTCCTCTTCCTCTTGATGTTGGCGTTCCTCAGGGCACAGTACAAGGTCCTCTACTCTTCTCCCTCTACACAGCCCCCATTGGACAGACTATCAGTAGGTTTGGCTTTCAATACCATCTCTATGCTGATGACAATAAACTATTCATATCATCCCCTGACATCACACCTGCTTTACTCCAAAACACCAGTAATTGTCTGGCAGCTAACATCGTGTCCTCTCTGTATCTAAAACTGAACCTCTCAAAAACTGAACTTCTTGTCTTTAACCCATCTACTATCCCACCTAAACTTGATATTTCAGTTTCGGTCTGCAGCACTATCATAACTCCTGTGCAACATGCCCGCTGTCTTGGGGCCACGTTTGACTCAGATCTTTCTTTTGTTCCCCATATTCAATCACTTTCATGCTCTTGTCGTCTGCACCTCAAGAATATCGCCAGAATCCATCCTTTTCTTACAGTGGAAATGGCAAAAACTGTTGTTGCCTTGATTCATTCTCGTCTTGACTACTGCAACGCATTACTAATCGGTCTCCCTCTCACTAAACTCTCCCCCCTTCAGTCTGTCCTAAATGCTGCAGCCAGGCTCATCTATCCATCCACCCGCTACACTGATGCTACTAGCCTGTGCCAGTCACTTCACTGGTTGCCCATCCACCACAGAATTCAGTTCAAACTTCTCACCCACAGCATTCCACAGTGCTGCAGCTCCATACATCTCCTCCCTCATTTCCGTCTACCAACCTACTTGTGCTCTCCGTTCTGTTAGTGACCTAAGATTAACATCCTCCATAATTCCTACCTCTCACTCCCATTTTCAAGACTTTTCTCAATCTGCACCTACTCTCTGGAATACTCTGCCCCAGAATATTAGGTCAATTCACAACTTCTCCACTTTAAACGGGCCTTAAAAACACATCTTTTCAGGCAGGAGCACCAGGAGGAGGCAGGCACAGACCGCAGACCTAACAGAGAGGATTGAAAAAAATGGACATGTTCAGCTTGAAAAAAGGCTTTACAAAAGACAAGGGGGCATTCATTACATGTAGAGGAGAGTCAATTCAGACATCAGTACAGTACAGTTAGAGTAGTCAGACTGTGGAATGCCCTACCCTAAGAGGTAGTAATGGCAGATACTATGTCAGCATTTAAAAAGGGCTAGATGCTTATCTAATAACAAACGGAATTAAGGGTTACAGTTAATATAACAATTAATGTTGCATAATTGGTCTGAAAAGGGTTAAACTTAATGGACGTGTTTTTTTTTTAAACATGTGACTATGTAATATATTGCAATAGATTGTAATTGGCCACGCAACCCCTTTAAGTAGTCTATATAGACCTTTGATTCTGAAAATTGCTGGTTCAAGATCATTCGCTCTGGTTTACCAGACAGGGATGTTTCCTGCTTCTCATCAGAGTAAGACTTTCAGACAGATTTTTTTCAAAGTGGCATTTTGCTTTTCCACAGATCAGCTCCTGCTCGAGTTTCAGTCTCCTGTTAATGCGGCTCATATATTACCAAGTATCTCAGTGTCATATCCTGGCCTTAGAAGAACTGTTTACTGTTCCAGGCTGCCAACAATTCCTCATCATTTTGTAATATAACTCCAGTGAAAAAAGAATAGATAAGTGCCTATAACTTCATCCTTAAAAAAAAAGACTAGTGTATATGATGCACATAGCAGTCCTTTAATGACAAACAATCACAAGTGGTTTTTCACTGTTTCAAGAGCCTGAGCCTTTCCTGTAAAAATATGACATTTGACATGAACATATAGTTAATATAGACAGCATATAGTTGAAAAGTTCCTGACGTTTCCTTTATTTTCCCATAATAGCAATCTTGCAAAAATTTTACATATTCAGGACAATAAATTTGAATATAGAAAAGGGAGCACCACCTTTCAGGTTTCCTGTCCTCTGAATGGGAGGACCCAGAGGAGTTCACATTGGGACCTCCAGGACATGGTGGTGTCTTTCGGAATTTGGTGCCCATTAGTGATCCAGCGCACCTGCCCACCGTCACTGCCAGATCGTATACCGCTGAAGAAGGCCGAAATAGGCCGAAACGTACGGTACTTATGCAATGTGACTCCGAGATATATGGGCATCCACTGGATCATGTATGCAACATGAAATAATTGTGAATAATAAATTTCACTAATCAATGGCAAATTGAACCAGCTGTGTGCAGCAATTTTTTCTACTACAGATTACGACTAACAAGTCTTTTGCTAGCACCAGCGACAGCGGTGTGCGGTACTTCATTCTGTGAATACTGGATTTGGTGCCCATTAGTGTCTTCATAGCTAACAAAATACGTTTCCCCAAAGCACATTTTCTGATGGCAGCAAAGGGTTCATCTGTTGGTGTCCCACATGGATCCAGGGACCATGAATGAATTACTAATAAAGAATCTGAAACAGATGGTTAAAAGTGAGATTCAAAATGCTTTAACACCTTAAAGGGGTTCTACACCTTTTTATTAATGATGATCTATCCTTTGGATAGATTATCAGCATCTGATCGGCAGGGTTCCAACACCCAGGACCCCCGCCAATCAGCAGCCTTCTTGATGTTTCCTGCAGGCCCAGTGACGTCACGACTATTATCTTCTTATGATAAATCTCCCCCAATAACTTTATTCTTCGGCTCATTACGATTACGACAATACCAAATTTATGAAGTCTTTTTGTGTTCCACTAGTTCTGCACAATAAAAACACTTTATTTTATTTTATTTGTTTTTATGTCTATGTATTCCAAGTACCAGGACTTCATAGATCAAATCTATAAGGCAATTGGTGGTTAAATCATATATTTTGTAAGAACTACAGACTTCACTTACCTGATTTAACATTTGGTAGGTAAGTTTTTCAGGCAGTAAGCCCTCTCTAAAAGTTCTAGTTTAACTTCTCAAGATTGCTTCATGGTGAAGGAGGAGAATTAGATTTCTTGTTTTTGTGTAATCTTGCTTTCTGGAGCCCAGAACTGCACCCTGACTTTTATCCCACCCTGCACGAAAAATGGTGTGTGATGTCTCTTCCCGTTCAACTTGAACCACATCTCAGCATTGTGCATTATATTGTTAATAGCTGTAGTTGTCAAAGCAGTTACGCTGTGTTCCAGAAGACATGCACCTTTCATGTCTGGTACATTCCTGTACTACTCTGCCCAGAAATTATCTTTGATTAGGAAACAAGTAAAATAATTTTCTCTTATGCATACCATATTAAACAAGCAAAGCAACACATCCATAATAAATCATAACCAAATAACACACTCTACTTCAATTGTAAGCCTGGGCAACCCCCAAATAATTGTCTAATATAGAACAGGAGTCGTGTTTTCAGAAAATATTTAAATAGATGATGAGGAGGATTAAATGTAATTTTTTATTATATTATTATTATTATTACCGGTATATTATTTTAATATTAATTTTAAAATGAGTGCACTGATTTAATTTAAATTTAAAGGGTAACTTGTTTTATAAAACATTTGGCATGTTTTAATGACATGACAGAAAGAAATTTTGATCAGTGGGTGCCCAGGAACCCAGACCTCCACAAAGTCAGCTCAGTACTGTGCCCCTTCCAGTTTGATCAGCTCTGCTCGACTCTTCTCAGACAACCAAGTGTGTGATGTGTGGACCCATATACTTTCAGTAGATCTGTACATTCCACGCTCATCTCTTAGAAGGGTTTTCAGGTTACACAAATAAATAAATAGCACCAGCATTCAACCTTACTGCATTATATAAGCCAGATAATGAAATAGCATTTTGACTCCTCCAACATAATTGGGATCTTTGGCCCGCACACTGTCTTCACATCCTAGTGCAAAACTCACAGGTAGTGTCTGTATCATCTGGTCTCTGCCTCTCCTTGCCATCCCAGCTAGAACATCACAGATCCAAGCAGATCCCTCCCAGAATTCCAGAGGAGCATGTATGGCCTATAAGTCTCCTCACACTGATTAAGGTGCTCTCTCTTTTAAGGAGAGTTAGTTCCCCGCTGACCCAGACACAGGCCTCTCACCCAGTTAAGCCAGTACTCTCTGCTCTGCACTGATGAGGGGCAATCACCCTGAAACAGCTGTCTGCAGATGAGGTTCTGGCTTATTTAATATCCAAGTCATGTCTCAAGGCTTATTTTAAGAGCTGAACATTGACTTATAGGCTATCTGCCTTACATATGGTGGCATTAGAGGCAGAGCTTGTTAAGAGCTCATTTGTATCCCTTCCCTCCCAGAATTCCAGAGGAGCATGTATGGCCTATAAGTCTCCTCGCACTGATTAAGGTGCTCTCTCCCTAAGGAGAGTTAGTTCCCACCTGACTTGGACACAGGCCTCCCACCCAGTTGAGCCAGTACTCTCTGCTCTGCACTGATTAGAGGCAGAGCTTGTTAAGAGATCCAAGCAGGGCATGGCAGTTGCATTAGTATTCACCTCAGTGAATACTAATGAAGCTTTGCTGGATATACTTTGGGTATTTTGGGCACTCTTCTTGTACGTAGATTTTTACTAAAGAAATTATTTAACTGGTCTTCATCAATGTATTAACCTCAGACTTTCTGTATGGCAGTCAAAGGAGTTACCATTACACCACAGAGTGGCAGAATTTTCTGAGCTTAAAAATCTATTTTTTACAGGTATAACACTAAATAAATAGTATGTTACTGAAATGAAAGGGAAAAAAACACGCAATTTAACAATCGCCATAAATAATGTGTTCACTATATTATGCAGCTTATTATGATTACTGTTATGACCAGCGGGTGAGAACTCCCACATGACCAACTCCCTCTGAGGGTGATGTCTAAGCACACCCCTTGTTCTTCACACTATACCTCTGACGGTGAGTAGAGACTTTCCCGAGGGGAGTGCCAGATGCTACCTCAGAGGGGAATTGGAACACGAGGGAATTGGGAACAGAGAGTGAACCCACTGGACTGACCTCCAGGTGACACAATACACCCAGTGGATGCTGGGAGGCCAGAGGCTGATCAGACGGAAGCCTAGTCAGGGTACGAAGGCAGAAGTCAGGGAAGGCGGCAGTCAGGCAAAGTCCTTAAACGTAGACCAGGGTCAGGCCAGGCAGCAATGTCCGTAAATCGTAATCCACAGTCCGGTACGCAGAATTACAAGAACCAACAGAACATCTTCGCTCAAATAGGAAACTAGACAAGCTAGGAACCCAATATTGCTCAGGTGCCTTCCTGGGGTAGGAAGCGCCCTTAAATACTTCTTGCAACCCAGCCATAGGCTGGCGAGATAGAGGGCATGTACATGCTGCTTCACAAGGGAGGAAAGACACGCCCGTGCAAGCCCTAACAACAGTACAAGACTAAAGTAAGAAGTAAACTCTGGCATGGAGCACAGATACAACAGTTAAGCTACCTGCTGCCCGCGCTTGTCAGCACGTGGCACGGCAGCAGAAGGCCCTGCGCCCATGCCCGCGTGTAGGACCAGCAGTGCTGGCACGGAGCACTGGGCTAACAATTACAGGCATAACAAATACTGTTTTGTGATATTTCATACTAAGTACGTTACAAAAACTTTAATGGTTTTTGCTTCATTATTTTTTTATAATAACTTTGCAGAAAATTGTAACTTTGGCCATAACTTTCACTTTAAAAATTATTTCACAGATCCCAATAAAATATTTGAACCGCAGACCTTCTGTAATAGTAAATATCTGCCTTACCCACCCCTTGTCACGGGGTAATGCGGATAACAGGTACACCAGATAAACAGACAGCATAGGATAACAGTCTAGGCTTAGAACCTAATGAGGGAGAGATGGTTACCTCCTAGCAATCCCTGAGTCTCCCCCTGACTCCTGAAAGTATGTGCAAGCCCTGATGGTGGACGAACACATACACTTGTACCTAGACCCTGCTAACACTATAGCAAACCCTAGATTAGGGAACGGGGAATGAGACCCGTGATATGAACATAGTCCTACCACTTTACAAATCGCTAGTCAGACCACACATGGAGTACTGTGTACAGTTCTGGGCTCCTGTAAACAAGGCAGACATAGCAGAGCTGGAGAGGGTTCAGAGGAGGGCAACTAAAGTAATAACTGGAATGGGGCAACTACAGTACCCTGAAAGATTATCAAAATTAGGGTTATTCACTTTAGAAAAAAGACGACTGAGGGGAGATCTAATTAATATGTATAAATATATCAGGGGTCAGTACAGAGATCTATCCCATCAGCTATTTATCCCCAGGACTGTGACTGTGACGAGGGGACATCCTCTGCGTCTGGAGGAAAGAAGGTTTGTACACAAACATAGAAGAGGATTCTTTACGGTAAGAGCAGTGAGACTATGGAACTCTCTGCCTGAGGAGGTGGTGATGGTGAGTACAATAAAGGAATTCAAGAGGGGCCTGGACGTATTTCTGGAGCTTAATAATATTACAGGCTATAGCTACTAGAGAGGGGTCATTGATCCAGGGAGTTATTCTGATTGCATGATTGGAGTCGGGAAGGAATTTTTTATTCCCCTAAAGTGGAGAAAATTGGCTTCTACCTCACAGGGTTTTTTGCCTCCTCTGCATCAATTTGCAGGATAACAGGCCGAACTGGATGGACAAATGTCTTTTTTCGGCCTTATGTACTATGTTACTATGAGACTGCCGGTACCTTCCACAGTGAAGGGGCCAGCGTCTCTCTGAGACCTAGACTGACACAAACAACACAGAGCAAAAGCGGAACTTAGCTAGGGAAGAGTGAGGAACAGGGGATCCACAAACAACCAACAGGAACTCCAGAAGGAAATATCAACCGCATGGTGAGAAGTCAGAGGCAGACTGAAATAGAGCCTCTAACCAGCAAATGAGCTGAACCTGTGGAGAGGTGGGATCCCGCCCACAACAACAAACTGAAAGGAAACCCCTAAAACCTGTCAGATAGACTCACGTGCAGCAGCAGCAAGTCTATCTGATCTCTTCAGATCTCTCACAGGGCCGGCAGTGACACCTCTTTATAGAAAATCTCTGGAAATTTTTATGCCTAATAGTTGTACTGTTTTTTTTTTGTCAGTCATAAGTTGTGTCAGTCATAAGATAGTGGTGTTCATATGCACATTACAAATTATGAGCATATTATTTATCTTGATTAGTAAACAGCATAGGAAAAAATGGAGTGAGGGGAGGCACTCAGCTTGCCTGTATTGAGTCCTGCAATTCCTGATGGCAGCCCTGGATACAAGCCTGCTTGAAGCCCTGCTGGAAAAATTCGACCCTAAGACACAGCATCGTTGCTGACATCACATCTACAGGAGGAGGGTCCTGGTGAATGAGCAGAATACTGCCCTGAGAGGCAAGGTCATTAATGCTAATGTGTCTACAGAGCAGAGCCTTACAAGCCTTGGATCTAGAAGTAATGTCATCTGGATAGGGAACCAACACAATGAAAAATGTCACGTGACCAAGATGGAGTGCAGGAAAACACTGCATTACAGATAAACAATCACTATTAGTAAGTGATAACATGTTTTGTTTCCTGTCAATTAATGCTAAAAGTTGCAAAACCGGAATAAGCAGCTTACTAAGGCTAGATACACACTTGCTGATCAGCAGGGGCCCAACACCTCTGCCAATCAGCTGTTCGGTAATAGCTCTGATGCTAGAAGAAAGTCAACTTTGTAGTGGACTGATCATTTCTGCGCTACTCCCATTGAAGTCAGTGGGAGTAGCACTGCCATGACAAGCTTGGTCCAATACAAAGCTGTCTGTTTTCAGCACCTAAGCTATTGCCAAACAGTTGGGGTGTTGGACCCCCACCAATCAGCTAAGGATGGCCTATCCTAAGGATGGCCATGACTTATTACTAGCTGTACATGTGCTGGGAACAGTATATGCATGCAGCTAGTAATAAGCATTATTAAACCATTGGCGCTTATATCAGATGGTTTAATAAGATCCTCCATCAGCACCATGTTCAGAGTGAAGCATAGCAGGCGAGCAGACCTCCACATAAATATCAATTGATATATACATGCAGGTCTAATCACATGCTTTTAGGTGCTTCGCTCTGATCATGGCCACTGTAGGAGGGTCCTGTCTATCAGCAGGCCTCCATTCATTTATTCTGGGCGATTGGCGCTTATATCAGATGGTTTTATAAGGTCCTCCATCAGCAGCCATGTTCAGAGTGAAGCACCTAAAAACAAGCAAGCAGACCTCCACATAAATATGAATTAGTATTTACATGCAGCTCAGCTCACCTTCTTTCAGGTGCTTCACTTTGATCATGGCCACTGTTGGAGGCTCCTGTCTGTCAGCAGGCCTCCATTCATTTATACTGGGGACAGATGGTGGAACTAGCGCATGCGCAGTCCATACCCAGTGTAAGTGAAAGCAGGTCGTTGATGGACGGGTCCCTCAATCAGTGGCCATGTTCGGAGTGAAGCACCCGAAATCGTGTGAGCATGTAAATATGAATTAGTCTTATTAAACCATCAGTCCTTTGCGCTGATAGTTTATTGAATTACTAGCTGCATGCATCTGCTATTTCCTGCATATGTGCAGTTAGTAATACAAACCGGACAACCCCTTTAATAAAAGGTGGGCAACTCCTTGACTAATATTTTCTTCATTATAAATGTCTACATTTTATTTTTCCTGTCCTACTTTGCTTGCAATTTTGCAATTTTTTTTAAAGGACCAATTGCCTTTTTCTAGTAGAAATAAACCTAGGGAAGTGTTCAGATCCTATAAGAAATACTGACATAATAAGAAAGGATGCAGAGATCTCAGAAGTCTTCTGCTAGGTAATGCTGGTGATGCCAGTGAGATGTTACTAGCTTCATGCGATGCCACTGGCAATGGGCAATATAATTCTGGAAAAGTTCAAGCCGAGCAGGATTAAACGGGTTGTATCACTTCAGAAAATAGCATTTATCATGTAGAGAAAGTTAATACGAGGCCCTTACTGCAACGTGCCAGTCTGCAGGGGTAGAACACGTGAGGTTCGCGGTGGGCCGAAGTGTACAAACAGTTCATCGGTTACTCACTGCACTGCTGGCCTCCCTGGGCCAGCAGTGCAGTGAAGGGGGAACAGCACTGGATTCTCCGGGGCACGCTCTATTACAGGGGACACCGGCCAGGTGGTGATTGAGGTGCCCTTGATGGTGCTTGGGTTTCTGAGTGCTTGTGCGGCTGGACCTTGATGGTGCAAAATGTTGAGAGTGGTAGTAGTATGGAGATAGAAGAATATGGCAGGCTTGAATCCAACTGAGAACTTTACTATAACCAGGTACTTTATAACAATTTGCATCCAGTAATAAAACAGTCTCTGATACACATGCAAGTTGAATGTGATGAATCCCATTAACAGTCTGTACATGTAGTTATGTCTCAGGCTATAGTAGGTAATTGTGTACTCACCGATATTCCCGCTCTTTGCCTTGCTTCAGTCTCAGTTGAGGTAGTTCAAGTCTTAGTCTTCTACACACAAGTGATGCAACAGAATTCTTATCTGTCCTTAGAATAATGGTGAGGCTGCCGGAAGCTAATAAATCCTTCACCTAGATACAAAGGCGCCTAGAGCCTAGAATAATGGCTTTGTCCTTCCTTTGTCTTTGTCCACAATAAACTTGACAAAATCCACTTGCTACTCCAGAAGATTGAATGGTAGAATACAGACTTCACCTCTGCCTATTTTCCTGGTTTGACACTGAGATACAAGCTGGCTCCTCTGGGCAGTGGAGCCCAAGAGAGAGCTGAGAGGACAGGGGACCTCTCCTTCCCCCTTGCTCCTCACTCCATCTTCTTCTTCTTCCACACTCTAAACTCAACTCCTACATCTTCTCAACTGACTAACTAGGCCTGAACTGTGCTATATATACTGTGGTGCTATCCCCATCTAGTGGTGGAATGTATGTAGTGCACCTGACAGCCTGGTAACAGGGATTTCACATAAGGATGAAATATAGCATGATATAACATGTGACACAATAAGCTTTTGCTGTGCCCACGTACACTAGTGGGATGCTGCATTACTAATTGTTATTGTCCATATTGCTTCCTTTGCTGGCTTGATTCATTTTTTCCGTTGTATTATACACTTCTCGTTTCCATGGTTATGACCACCCTGCAATCCACCAGCAGTGATCATGCTTGCACATTATAGGAAAAAAGCACCAGCCTTTGTGCGCTCTCACGTTCCCGGTCACCAGAGAGGCTAGCTCTTTTTCCTACAGAGTGCAAGGGCTGGATTGCAGGGTGGTTGTAACCATGGAAACAAACAGTGTATAATGTGATGGAAAAATGACTCAAGCGAGCAAAGGAGGCAATACGGACAATCACCATACTTTAATAAGTGCCTTGTGTTAACTTTCTCTACATGATAAATTCTACTTGCTAAAGTGAGACAACTCCTTTTAGGAAAATTAGGTTAGTGATAGCTAATTCTGGGCATTATGTCATATGAAATGTGAACACAACATAACACTGCACATATTTGATACTATGTGACCCTATCTGGGCACCAAACGAAGCATAGAACGCTATGGGTACCAATGCAATATGGCCAAAATGGGAACTCTATGGAACAGTGTTGTCCCGTCCTTTGTAGGATCCAATATACCCCATGTGATGGCATTGCACCATAGACTTTCAGTAGAATTGCACTGTTTGGGGGCAGGGCTGGACTGGCCATAGGGCAGATCGGGCATTTGCCCAGTGGGCCGGGCCGCCTGGTGGGCCGGGCCGAACACAATCAGCTGGGCAGGAGTGGAGATGAGCGCTTCCCAGTAACTATCAGGGAAGCAGCTGCTTCGGGGCCAAGAGCAGTCACTGTACTTCGTCACCCCGGCCCCTGTCAGAGCAGCTGACTTCTCCTGCACCACTTGCACTCTGTCACTGACCTCCTGACATCAGTGACATTGCTCCGCCTCTCCCCCTCCTTAGTTCTTATGATGGACAGTGGTGACCAGCAGCAGGACGGCCTGATGTGGGCGGAGCTATAATAGCCACGCCCCCTTTTATGCCCACGATTCCTGCAGCCTGAACCTTCCCTGCCCACCATGCTGAACATCAGTTGGATTGTCACAACTGCACCAGTGATGTGAGTAGCAGGGGAACTGGGGTTATATTCATCTTTCCCAGACTGTGCACATGTGACCTGCAGTACAGTAGGAAAGCTGGGTGAATTATATCATGAAATGTCATCCAGCTTCCCTGCTATCCTGCATGGCACAAGTGCAGAGGCATTAGTGTATGCGGGAGAGGCACAGCAGGAAAGCTGGGTGTCTATATATGTGTGCGTCCATGTATGTGGTGACTGTGTGCATGAATGCATCCATGTATGTGGAGAGTGTGTGTATGAGTGCATCTATGTATATGGTGAGCGCATGTATGAGTGCGTCCATGTATGTGGAGACTGCGTTCATGTATGTGGAGAGTGTGTGTATGACTGCGTCTATGTATGTGGAGAGTGCATCCATGTATGTGGAGAGTGCATGTATGACTGCGTCCATGTATGTGGAGAGTGCATCCATGTATGTGGAGAGTGCGTGTATGACTGCGTCCATGTATGTGGAGAGTGCGTGTATGACTGCGTCCATGTATGTGGAGAGTGCGTGTATGACTGCGTCCATGTATGTGGAGAGTGCGTGTATGACTGCGTCCATGTATGTGGAGAGTGCGTGTATGACTGCGTCCATGTATGTGGAGAGTGCGTGTATGACTGCGTCCATGTATGTGGAGAGTGCGTGTATGACTGCACTATGGGGGCATCTACTGGGGGCCCTGTATACTGGCACGCATTATAGGTGGGCACTATGGAGAAGTGGGGGACAAGAGCACTATGAGGGCATTATATAGGGGCATTTAATACTGGCACCCATTTTGATGCCACTATGGGGAAGGGAGGAAAGGAGCATTATGGGGGTATCTATGTGGGGCAGTCTATAGGGGCATTTTATAGTGCCACATTATGGAGGGCACTATGGAGACGGGGAAGGAGCACTATGGGGGCATCTTCTGGGGGGACTATATGGGAGTATTTTATACTGGCACAAATTATAAGGTCACTATGGGCACCTAAGCTCAACTGGGGGCACTAAGTGTTTTTTGTAGTGGCACACAGTACGGGTCATTGGAACACATGAGGGCACTCTGGGGACATTGGCTCTACTGGGGGCACTAAGAGGAGGTATTTCTTTTTTTTACTGCCACACAATGGGGCATTTTTTGTACTGGTGCACATTATAAGGGCTGGGGGGTTCTACTGTCACACATTATAAAGATAATTATTACTATCGGGGCATTATAGTGGGCTTTATTACAACTGGGGGACTATGGGAGCATTATTACTTGTGGGACACAATTACTGTTGGGGGCACTGTAGGAGCACTATTACTAACAAATGCACTCTGGCAAAGAAATAATTACTATAGTTGGGACTTTAGGAGCACCATTACTGTGGGGGCACCCTGGCACAGCATCAGCTTAGCACAGATCTTTTTGCAGTATAGTTTTTGGGAGCACAGCTTCTCAGTATTGGGGGTGCATGATGGGATGTTAATTGGAGGATGATGGAAAAGTAGGAAACTAAGATGTCTGTCAAACTCTGCAGAGACGTGAGATGGCTGAAAGAAATTATCACGGTGGTCTGGTCTGAATGGAGAAGATGAAGAAAGAGAACATCTACATCAGAGGAGACGTCACTGGATATAAGAGGTATGGGGCGCTGTATTAGGCTACCTTCACATCTGCGTTAGTGATCGTGCCGGCTGTTCCAGCTGAGAATTCACTGGACCTGCACTGCTGGATGCAGACAGAATGCCCGCCGGCCCCATTAACTATAATGGGGTACGGCAGAGATCCGACCACAATCTGGGAAAAATGCAGAGAATCAGCGGGACATAAACTAGTGCATGCTGTGCTTTGTGTCCAGTCGATTCCTTGCATTTTCTGCTGGATTAGGTGGCCAGATCGTACTAAGACCCCTAATGTCACCTGGGGACCCCCAAAGAAGCTTGTGTGTTGACTGAAGCCTTCCTATCTTACTGGTGGCTGGCCCTGCCTCTCAATTGTGCTTCTGGTTTTGGCTCCGCCCCTAGACTGCAAGGGGGTGGGGCCTGTTGGGGGTCATGTGATTGGGCTGCTCAGTCAAAAATGCCCGGGCCTATTTTTTGTCCCAGTCCGGCCCTGTTTGGGGGTGTCCCTCATGATCAACGAATGCTATACTTCCTAACTACTAGAGCAGAACTTGGGATGCAACTCTTCAAACACCAGATCTAAACACAATGCCTGCTGCCACCAGATTTTTCTAATAAAACCTTTGCTGATTACCTAGCAGGGTAGGGTGATTAATTTATTTTTTGTAGTACTCTTATTCAAGAGGATTTTTTAATATCATGGGGGAAGGGAGATTTATCATGCCAGAATTCTGGCCTCAAAAAGTTGCAAAATAGGGCTGTTTGACATTTTGCTGTCCAAATTTAGCAACTTTTTCCATTTTTAAACAACTCACTCTAGTTTTGAAAAGTGGGTGGGGAAGTGGATGTGGTTGGGTAGTTAATTGCGTTTCATGCCAGATTTATCTCTGAGACTGTTTAACCAGTTCAAGACCGGGCCATTTACCCCGCTTTCTGACCAGGCACATTTTCCATTTTTTATTTAGTAGGTGCGTCTTTGAAAGCCATAACTTCCTTTTTATTTTTTGGACCCTTTCCATAACAATCACTTTGATATATAAGATGTATAGCTTATGGTCTCCAGAGGCAGGGCTAGAAGCTGTGCTGTGGCTTGTGGTGGCATTTTTCATAATTTTTTCATTTTGTCTTTTATTTTAACTTTTTTATTTTACATTAAAGGGAATCTGTCACCTCGTTTGAGCATATTCAGCTGTCACCATTGGCATGTACAATAAACTACCTTATTTCCTGCAGTGGTCTTCTTTCTTCTCATCATGGTTTCATTTTGAAAAAAAAAAGCGCCCCCCTGCAGTGCCCAGCCTGCCTTAATTTTGAGCCCAAGCACGCCTACTCATTATAAAATATCGTCCCACAGCCGAGGTGAACGGCACCGCCCCCTCTGCTACGTCAACTAATACATTAAGCTACACCCCTGGCTTTTTTACTGCCAACTGCCTGCGCCTGTGCAATCAAATAGCTCCTGAGGGCAACAGCTTCAAAAGTGTCACTGGGCGAGATTTCCGGCGGCCGAAAGAAAGAAGCCAGGGGTGTAGCTTGAATGTATTAGTTGACATAGCGGAGGGGGCGGCGCCGTTCACCTCGGCTGTGGGACGATATTTCATAATGAGTAGGCGTGCTTGGGCTCGAAATCATTGCTGGCTGGGCACTGCAGGGGGCGTTACTGGGCTCAAGAGATGAAGAATAACGCCCCACTGGGCACCTTCGAGGTTCATTTGCGTATCACAAAAAGCGCTTTTTTATCACAATGAAACCATGAAGAGAAGAAAGAAGACCACTGCAGAAAAGAAGGTAGTTTATTGTACATGGCAATGGTGACAGCTGAATATGCTCAAACCAGGTGACAGATTCCCTTTTACTACTATGAGGACAAAATTAAACTTTGCATTTTTTTACATTTTATTGCTGATTCTTCCTGTAACTGGGGCTGACCAATTACCCATAGTTACAGGAAGAATGCAGCTTCCAGCTGTACAAGGCTGTAGAACCTCACTGCAGAGTTGAATGACAAACATTTGACAAATTACTCAAAGCGCAGGGATAGTTGTGTGGCTGCTAAGACCCAGCAGCTCATGACTGCTGGGACCTGATCAGGAAGCAGCATTGCCGCTTGCTGATCTCTACACACATGGCTCATTGAGCGCTCCTCGCTCCTGCAGCTGTACACAAAGATACAGTCCTGATCAAAAGTTTAAGACCACTTGAAAAATGGCAAAAAATCATATTTTACATTGTTGGAACTTAACAAGGTTCCAAGTAGAGCTTCAACATGCAACAAAAAGAAATGAGAGTGAGACAAAACATTTTTTGAGCATTCAATTAATTGAAAATAACGATTAAACTGAAACAGGCTGTTTTTCAGCTGATCCAAATTTTAGGATAACTTGCCTTTAAAAGGCCAAATCTGTGCAAAGATGTGGATTTATTGTCATTTTCTGTCAGGTAGTCACACGTTGTGATGGCAAAGGCAAAAAAACTCTCCCTTTTTGAACGTGGTCGGGTTGTTGAACTGCATAAGCAGGGTCTCTCACAGCGCGCCATCGCTGCTGAGGTGGGACGCAGTAAGACAGTCAATTGGAATTTCTTAAATGATCCTGAGGGTTATGGAACAAAAAAGTCAAGTGGAAGACCCAAAAAAAAATTCATCACCACTGAGCTGGAGGATCCAATTGGCTGTCCATCAAGACACTGGACGATCCTCGACCCAAATTAAGGCCCTTACTGGTGCTGACTGCAGCCCCATAACCATCAGACGGCATCTGAGACTGAAGGGCTTCAAAAACAAAAAACGTCTTCAAAGACCTCGTCTCCTTGAACGCCACAGAACTGCTCGTTTGGACTTTGCAACATGGGACATTCAAAGGTGGAAGAAAGTTTTATTCTCTGATGAGAAAAAATCTAACCTTGATGGTCCTGATGGTTTCCAACGTTACTGGCATGACAAGCAGATCCCACCTGAGATGTTTTCTACGCACCACAGTGGAGGGGGCGCCATATGGTCTGGGGTGCTTTTTCCTTCAGTGGAACAATGGAGCTTCAGGAAGTGCAGGGGCGTCAAACGGCCGCTGGCTATGTCCAGATGTTGCAGAGAGCATTCCTCATGACTGAGGGCCCTCGTCTGTGTGGTAACGACTGGGTTTTTCAACAGGACAACGCTACAGTACACAATGCTCACAGGACAAGGGACTTCTTCCAGGAGAATAACATCACTCTTTTGGCCCATCGTGCGTGTTCCCCTGATCTAAATCCAATTGAGAACCTTTGGGGATGGATGGCAAGGGAAGTTTACAAAAATGGACAACAGTTCCAGACAGTAGATGGCCTTCGTGTGCCCGTCTTCACCACTTGGAGAAACGTTCCCACTCACCTCATGGAAACACTTGCATCAAGCATGCCAAAACAAATTTTTGAAGTGATAAACAATAACGGCGGAGCTACTCATTACTGAGTTCATGTTTGTAGGTTGGATTTCTGTTTTGGGGGGGGTTTAGTTTTTTTTTGGAGGTGTGGTCCTAAACTTTTGATCAGCTGAAAAACAGCCTGTTTCAGTTTATTCGTTGTTTTCATTAAATTTAATGCTCAAAAAATGTTTTGTCTCACTCCCATTTCTTCTTGTTGCATGTTGAAGCTCTACTTGGAACCTTGTTAAGATCCAGCCATGCTAAATATTATTTTTTGCCATTTTTCAAGTGGTCTTAAACTAGTGATCAGGACTGTATTTTAAAACATCCATGCAGAGATCAAGGTTGGCTGCCTTGTAGTATATAGTCAATGGGTGGTCAGAGAAAGGCTTAAAAAACCTAACATGCAATTGTTGATAAATTTAGTGCAAATTATGCCAAACCAGACTCAAGCTCAAACTGACTGTTCACTAATTCACTAGAGTAATTCTGCCAGCGGGCTCTAAAATAGCCTACAAGAACAACATATACATAAAGAAACTAGTTAGCCTTGCAGCACATATTTGAATGAAGATGCATGAAACCTGCTGCTGACACTCATTCTATAGCATTGGAAGTGTTCCCAATCTCAGGTGTTGTTGATGGTTTTCAGGATTAAGTGGATGATATTAAAGGGAATCTGTCACTACAGACTTCTATCAAACTGTTCACATAGACACATAGCTCTAGTTCTTACTTTTGTTGTTCCAAGGCTCCATTCCCAAGTTATATTTTTTCTTAGGCCTCATGCACACGACAGTTGTGTGTTTTGCGGTCCGCAAAAATGCGGATCCGCAAAACACGGAAGGCATCCGTGTGCGTTCCGCAATTTGCGGAGCGGCACGGACAGCCATTGATATAACTACCTATTCTTGGCTGCAAAACGGACAAGAAAAGGACAGGTTATATTTTTTTTGCGGACCACAGCATCTTTTTTGGCCCCGTTGAAGTGAATGGGTCCGCATCCAAGCTGCAAATACTGCGGCTCGGATGCGGACCAAAACAACGGTCGTGTGCATGAGGCCTTAATCTGTAAATTAGGTGCAATGCTTTGGTGCAATGAGGGAATCACCATTGTTCTTATTGCACCCAAGCTGCACTCCCTCCCTGTCTACTTTGATCGACAGGGCCAGGCAGTGGCAAAGCAGTAGAACCAGAGCTACGTGTCTATGCAAACAGTTGGATAGGGAGGTCGCAGGAGACAGATTCCATTTAAAAACATTATTGTTAGAGATGAACAATGAAGTTTGTTTCGGGTCTGATTCTGTTGGTTAGAACATTCGATTTTGAGTACAAATTCAATCCAAATCAAAAGTGCTCCAATTAGCCTGAAATTTTGTGTATAGCACTCTGAGGTCTCCTAGAACTCATATTTTTTCTCTCCTGTCTTTCTTCTCTTTCTTAATTTTTTATTTTTTTTGCAAAGCGTTATCCCCCAAGGTACAGAACCATCTCGCTAGCGCCAACTCTTGGAAGTGGCTCCCTATGAGTTAAAATCTGACTTTTGAACAAATCTTGGGGTTTGACAAGGGAATATAGCCAAGCCAGATATGCATGTATAAATGTTTCTGGGTGGGCTGGGTGCTGAATCTTCTTAAACAGACTAGTCCTGTATGGAAACTTACTAGAAGTAGACTTATTGACAGTGCCCCATGGGAAACAAATATACAAAGAGGTATCTCCCAAGGAAGAGAAACATCTTTGCATATCCGTTATTGCCAATCAATTAAAACAATGTTCCAATATAGTCATTGGCATCAACTGGGGGTGTGTGTGTGTGTGTGGGGGGGGGGGGGTGTGAAAATCCTCACTCACCTTTGTCTGATTTATCTTCATAAATGAAATGCTTTGTACAGTTGTCTGCTTTTGTGTAATGACGACACCTGCCACACTGAATACCCTCTCTGACAGTACACTGGAGGCTGCAAAACACAGTAGAGCGATAGCAAACTGGGCCAGTTTCAGCCAATCTTTTAGTCTGCCACCCCAGAATTCCATGGGGTCAGGGAACATTGTATCTGCAGGAGAAAAGGTACAGTTCAGGTGGTACATATCCATTTGCTAATGTGTGTCAGGTTGGTATAGCACTTGAAAAAACGTAATTGGTAGCTGCTGGTGCTGCTGTGGCTTTTTATTACTTCTTGTAGTGCTGGCAAAGATGGGGGGGTGGGATGTAGATGACTCCGTGAGGGGCAAGGAGAGGCTTCCTGGTTACACATTAAGGCAGCAGGTGTCTGCTTGTATCCTGATAATACTATTTTACCTATCTTTAGGTATCAGGAAAACATTCCCCAATTTTGCTTTGAAATCCAGTAGTCATCACTTTGCTTAATGCTCACAATTAAGGATGAGCAAACACCTGGAAGTTTGGTTTCGTCGGGCTCCGAACTTGACTCTGAACTTGAACCCCATTGAAGTCAATGGGGACTTGAACTTTGGGGCACTAAAATGCCTGTAAAATAGACATAGTAAGAGCTAGAGGGCTGCAAAAGGAAGCAAAATGGGGGTAAGAGCAGGACAATTGCCCTGCAAACAAATGTGGATAGGGAAATTACATAAAATAACATAGAATAGAAAAAAAAATTATAATAATAATCTTGAACTAGGAGGCGGAGGTCAAAGTGGAGTAGAAGGTGGAGGAGGAGGCGGTGTAGGTAGAAGCGGTGGTGGAGGAGGAGGAGGTAGCCAACACTGTTTTGTTTTTTTTTTCCCTTTATTTATTTATTTTTTATAAATTTGGAAGACCCCAAAACATTAGGAAATGGAAAAGAGAATGCAAAGAGAAAGTGTGCTGGAGTATAACAATGCCTGGGTGCGGCCAGTAGTCCTATGGGATCCATGCCTGGTTCATTTTAATGAACATGAGCTTGTCCACATTGACTGTGGACAGGCGGCTGCTCTTGTCTGTGATCACCCCCCCCCTGCCATGCTAAATACACGTTCGGACAATACACTGGGCGCAGGGCAGGTCAGCACCTCCAAGGCGTAAAGGGCAAGCTCAGGCCATGTGCCCAATTTGGAGACCCAGAAGTTGAAGGGGGCAGACCCATCAGTCAGTATGTGTAGGCGTGTGCACACGTACTGTTCCACCATGTTGCTGAAATGCTGCCTCCTGCTAAGAGGTTCCGTATCAGATGGTGGTGCTGGTTGTTGTGGCATGCTGACAAAGCTTTTCCACATTTCGGCCAGGCTAACCATCACTTCTGAGGTGCTGGTGGTGCCCCAGCTGCATTGGCGACTTCTTCCTCCTCCTCTGCCTTTGCCTTGTGCTTCCACTGAGCCCCCGCTGTCAGGTGGGAATGCCATCAACAGTGCGTCCAGTGGCGGAATTAAGGATGGCACATTGTCCTTGTAGTGGGAATTTAGCAGGGTCACCCCACCCAGCAATCAGCACTGGTTAGAATGTGGGCAACTCGGCGGTCATTGCGCAGGCACTGCAGCATGTAGTCGCTCATATGTGCCAGGCTTCCCAGAGGCAACGACAAGCTGTCCTCTGTAGGAGGTGTATCATCTGTGTCCTTTGTATCCCCCCAGCCACGCTCCAGTGATGCCAATGAGCTGCTTTGGGTGCTTTTCCCTACTCCTCATCATCCTCCTCATCCACCAGAACTGTGCCCTGGCTGGACAGTTGTGTAAATGGCCTCTGTTGGTGCAGGAACCCACCCTCCGAGCCACTTGTGAATGACTGGCCTGATAACCGTGGAAATGATCTCTCTTCCTCCTTCTTTTCCTCCTGTGCCACATCCACTTCCATCATCGTCCGAAGCGTTTTTAAGGAGACAAGGAAGTAGGATACTAACGCTGAGGACGGCGTCAACGGCACTGGCCATATTGGTGGAGTACTCGAAACAGTGCAACACGGCACACACATCCCGCATGGAGGCCCACTCGTTGGTGGTGAAGTGGTGCTGTTCCACAGAGCGACTCACCCGTGCGTGCTGCAGTTGAAACTCCACTATCACCTGCTGCTGCTTGCGCAGTCTCTCCAGCATGTGCAAGGTTGAGTTCAACCTTGTGGGTACGTCGCATATGAGGTGGTGATCGGGAAGGCCGAAGTTACGCTGCAGCGCAGACAGGCGAGCAGCAGCAGGGTGAGAACACCGAAAGCGCGCACAGATGGCCCGCACTTTCTGCAGCAGCTCTGACATATTGGGGTAATTTTTCAGGAACCTCTGCACCACCAAATTCAGCACATGTGCCAGGCAAGGGATGTGTTTTGTGGGTGGGTAGGGGGGTACTTCCTCTTTCTCTCCAGTGTTTGGGAGATGGACAGCTGAATGCTTCCATTGGACAGTGTGGAGATGCTTGGTGATGGTGACGGAGGTGGTGGCGTTGCTGCCACATCCTCTGCGGGGTGGCAGGTACCACTGTCACTCCAGAGGGGGAGGAAGAGGCCGAGACTGCAGCAGGAGGAGCCTGAGATCTTTTGTGGTTTTTGAGGTGTGTACTCCACTGCAGCTCGTGCTTTGCATTTTGATGCCTGGTCATGCAGGTTGTGCTCAGGTTTAGAACATTTATTCCTCGCTTCAGGCTCTGATTGCACAGCGTGAAAACCACTTGCGTCTTGTCATCAGCACATTGTCTGAAGAACTGCCACCCCAGGGAACTCCTTGGAGCTGGCTTTGGTGTGCTCAGTCCCTGGGTGCGGTGGGCAGTAGAAGGCATACTGGCTACGGGACGGCCACTCTGCTTTTGCACCCTGCTCTCTCTTTGGCTGTGCGTCTAGTGCTGTGTGACCACCACCTCTTCCTCCGAACTGCACATGTCACTCGCATAACCTTGATTCCATGTGGGGTCTAGGACCTCATCATCCTCCACATCATCTTCCACCCTCTCTTCACCCCGGCCCTCCTTGCCGATCTGCACACTGCAGAAAGCCGCAGTAGTTGGCACTTGTGTTTCGTCATCATCAGAGACGTGCTGCGGTGATCCTCCCATGTCCACATCCTGAAACATAAGTGGTTGGGCATCGGTGCACTCAATCTCTTCCACTTCTGGGGCAGGGCTATGTGGACGGCCTTCGGAAACCCTGCCAGCAGAGTCATCAAAAGCATAAGAGACTGCTGCATGACTTGCGGCTCAGACTGCTTGGCTGATTTGCAAGGGGGTGAGGTGAAAGACAGATGCCCACGGGCTGCAGGTGCCAACTCTGCGCTTTCAGCAGGGGACTGGGTGGGAGACAATGTGAAGGAACTGGAGGCACTGTCAGCCACCCAATCTACTACCGCCTCTATTTGTTCTGGCCTCACCATTTGTACACCGGTATTCAGGCCTACAAAATAACGCTGAACGTTCTGTCGCCTACGTGCACCTGAGGAAGGTGTATCATTTGGGCATGTAGCTGGCACAGATCGACCACGTCCTCTCCCTGCAACAAATAATTGCCAATGGATAGAGAAAAGCGCTCATAGGGTGAGTATGTCTGATAAATAAAATATCCACAAATAGTGGGAAGTGGTTTGCTCACCTATTGGAGTTGCACCAAATTGGGCGCAACCACAATGAAGGCCAAGTAGAGATGGTTAACGGTTGGTGCAGCCTGGACTCGTCCAATCACCTTGGGCCGTAGCGTGGCCGTAGCCACCCCACCACTCGGGTAAGACAGCAGAAATAAAAGAACGCTGGACCTTATAGGTCGAACGTATGGACAGCAGGAGGCGCCCTTTCATAACCGGTTGTTTATCAAATAAACTGAAAACTGCTAAACAGCCAATTGTGAAAGTGCGCCTTCTGCTGTCCATACGTTTGACCTAAAAAGTCCATCGTTCTTTCATTTCTCCCTGCAACAGGAGCTCTACCAACACCAGCAACACCACAACCACGGCCACTTCCCTTATTTGATGCTCTTCTCAGTCTTTGAGGTCACCCACCGAACTAACAGACGGATTAACTATATTAATTTCCCTGTCACGTATGCAGTGCAGGTGTACCTCATAGCAAGAATGGGAATATGTCACCCACCAATCTAACAGAAGGATTAACTATATTAATTTCTCTGTCAGGTATGCAATGCAGGTGTACCTCACACAAAAATTGGGTATATTTCACCCACCGAACTAACAGACGAATTGACTATATTAATTTCTTTGTCATGTATGCAATGCAGGTGTACCTCACACAAAAATTAGGTATATTTCATCCACTGAACTAACAGACAAATTAACTATATATGACAGTTAAATTATCCGTGCCACATCTCCTGTTTAAAGTGTGCGCATCCCTGAAATATCAGTGACATCCAGTGCACTTTTTCCATAGACGTGTCTGATGCGGACAGTTAAATTATCCACGCCATATCTCATGTTTAAAGTGTGCGATTCCCTAAAATATCAGTGACATCCAGTGCACTTTTTCCGTAGATGGCGTCCGCTGCGGACAGTGACCTTACCAGGGCCACATCTGCTGTGAAACATGTGTGCTTCTAAAATTTTTCTGTGACATAATTTTTATTTTTTCAATAGACGTTGTCCACTTATGACAGTGACCTGACGAAGCCCACATCTGCTGTGTAACGTGTGCGCTTCTAAAAATTTTCTGTGACATAAAATGTAATTTTTCAATAGACTGTGTCCTCTTCTGACAGTAGGGAGTGGGTAATTTGTGCGCCCCCCGCTTTCCCCCTCTGCAGAATCGAACACTGATTCCCCGTTACCCGTGGTCACCATGTTAGGCTCATAAAAGAACATCGAAAGTTGATAGGGCAGACATCCAAATGGATCATCAACGTCACAGGGACGTTCGATCAGGCAGAAGTAATCTAGAGTCAACAAAGCGGCAGCAGGCCCTCGCCCATAATGTTTGCGATGGTCAGCTCACCTGCAGGCCCTCAACCATAATTTTTTTGATGGTCAGCTAAGCAGCAGGCACTCTCCCATAAGAGTCTGGTCAACACAATCCTCATCGCCGGTGGTCAAGTAACTAATTAGCACGGAGGAGTCTTGTTGATTATCGGAATTAACCAGACAAATCACTCCACCAACTCTAAACGGACATGCACCACCACCCACAGAATCGAGAAAGTGCTATCAATCTCTCAATCCTTTCCACTTCGTGGGCCGGGTGAGGTTTGCCGTGTTAAGTAAAATTAAGCCTCAGGCTCCACTCCTGGTGGTGCCCTTTTGTCAATTAGTTTAAGTTTCAGCTTTGCAAGCATATTCCCCCCGGAACCTAAAGACTATGGTTTTCCGGAAGCTGCTCAGCGGGTTATGGGAATAACTCCGCCAGATCGCCTGTCGGATCGTCTTCGAACCTCTGACTTTCGTTGTTGATTAATGAAAACATTCTTGGCAAATGCTTTCACTGTGGTTCATCTTGCGCCGGTCCACGAATTTCACCTCTAGCGGCGCAATACGGATGCCACCGGCCGTTCCTCTTAATCATGGCCCCAGTTCCGAAAATCAACAAAATTTTTGGCTGAACTTGCACTTTATATACAAGTAAATATACAGAAAAGAATGTTTCCTAACAATTTTTTCCTCTAAAATCTATTTCATCTTTGGTTTTGTGCGTATTATTGTCAGTCTGTAAAAGTGCCGTACTAATCGGACAACATCATTCCTAGCAGCGACCTGGGAGTACAAGATGCATCCAGACATCCTCCCCATGCTGTTCCCAAACCATTTTGGTGGTGTTTCCATCAATTTCTGACATTTTCGTATGAACCAGGCACCGTCCGCTCTTCAGAGCAGGGGTACCTGGTTTAATGCTCGGGTTCTCCCATTGACTTCCATTATACTCGGGTGCTTGCTCGAGCACCCGAACATCCCGATGTGTTTGGCCCGAGCTCCCGAGCACTACGATGCTCGATCAACACTACAGACGGATTAACTATATTAATTTCCCTGTCATGTATGCAGTGCAGGTGTACCTCACACAAAAAATGGGTATATGTCACCCACTGAACTAACAGATGGATTAACTATATTAATTTCCCTGTCATGTATGCAGTGCAGATGTACCTAATGGGAATATGTCACCCACCGAACTAACAGACAGATTAACTATTATATTTTTGTGTCAGGGGTACAAAGATGGTGGATTGCACCCACAAAATAATCGCTATGGGTCATTCACAGAATTAACAGCCAGATTAATTATTATATTTATGTGTCAGGGGTGCAAAGCTGGTGTATTGCACCCACAAAAAAATCTTTATACTGTAGGTCACCCACAAAACAAATAGCCAGATTCCTAACACTCTCCCTCACTTCAGCTGCCTGCTTCCTGTCCCTGCAATACTCAAAGCTGATGGGCGGTGCTACACATGATCCAGCTATTATAGGCTGGGTCACAAGATGCACCGGCCAATCACAGCCATGCCATTTGTAAGTGCCTATAGCTTAAAAGCTTGTTGATTGGCTGCCCTGCAGCCTTTCAACAAGCTTTATTAAATGCCCGAACACAGAACTCGAACCCGAACTATTCCAGCAAAGTTCAGGTTCGGGTCCGGGTACCCAAAATTGTAAGGTTCCGTACGGACCTGAACTTTACAGTTCGGGTTCGCTCAACACTACTCACAATACCCAGGTCAGCATGTTTGCAACCAAGCATGCAGCTTGCCATGCTCATAACATGCCTGAGAACATCCTGCACTGCCGCGGTTGGCCATGGCCAGTGTTGTCATTATCATCATTAGCACACCTGTCATATCGAGTGTCAGCCTTCTCCCCTAGCTATGTCTTGGAAAAAGATATGTCTCCCTGCACCACTAATTCCTTCTCCCACCTCCTCCATTCATAGTTCCTTATCCTCAACATGCAGCTTGAAAGATGTAGAAGCTGTCAAAAATAAAAAATAAAAATAAAATAAAAAAACAGTCCCAAATTCTTTCCTAATCTGAGCGCAGCTGGATCCAAGTGAAGTGGATCACGTTCATACAAAGTCCGTAAATAAATCTGAACCGCGCTGCTCTCAGCAGGAACTGATCCGACCACTTAAAAGTATGTAGAGAGTTTTTTTGATGTAGTCAATCACTGGTTCAACAGATGCAGCCTTCACAGTAATCCTTTCCTGAATTAACCAGAAAAGGCGCACAACATAGTGAAGCCCAGCAAACTATTTTCTTTTACCCAGCACTTAATTGTACTTACAAAAAATCGTAAAATCACAAGCATGTAATAAAAAGCTGGTTTTCCATCAAGGGCCCGACCCGAAATTTGCCTCCACTTCGTCAGAGGCATATACACCTCCCCTCAAGGCGTTCCTTTTATAATGATCTGGGCGTTGCCCCATAAGTTCTCTTGACAAGACACTTTCTCTTTTCATTCAATCTTATTAAATACATATAATCAACACTAAAAGTACTATATATATATATATATATATATATATATATCTTGACAAAGGCTCCATTGAGAGATCTGAAATGCTGTGGCAACACTGATATTAAGTATCAAAAAGCAGGTGCAGCGCCCAATGGGAATAAGCCATTAGCCATTCGAGACAACCACATTTGTATACAGAAATTGAACCTCCGTGTTGGAGTGAACCAATGTAAAATGTAGCCCAAAATGAGGACTATTCCGAAAATCCTGGAAATCAAATAATTCCTTTTCCATCCCTGTCCAGATAAGGAAGACGTCGTCTATTTATCTCCACCACCCGACATCCTCCTCAAAATCGCTGCATAAAGATATTTGCGTAGGTCAGGGCCCCATTAGTCACTAAAGATGATTTTTCATTTATTTTATAGATAACAGGCGGGAGATGGAGAGGATGATGAAGGATGATGAATACACTCGCCAGATGTTCGTGCGACTAGAGTGTTTATTATGCTTATTGTTATGTGACCTATTGTATCCGGGTTGAGCCATTATGATGAAGGTTTAGATAATACGCCCCTTTTTTTCTATGCATGGAGGAGAACCCTCTTGGGCTTATTCTTGGTATTGAGGATGTATGGGTAGTTTAACTGCAGACCCAGTATTGAGTATGCCGTAGTCTGCTGTGCTTCTCCCCATTGGGAAAAGGGGTGTGTCCTAATTAGTATGTACCTTTCCTTACCCTAGTTCGTTCTTACCAGGTGCCTAGTTATTTATATAAAAGTCTATACATATGAGTGTTTATGTTGTCAGCTATAAGGATGCGGGGATCTGCGCATGCGCCAGGTAGTGTCTGGTTCTAACCTTTTCCAATATGGCAACCGGGGATAGGAAAGCCAAGTGCGCATGCCCCAATGGCCGTTACACGTAATGACGTCTTTCTCGTGATGAGCGCAGCCCGGACATGCGTTTTCATGACTCTTATACGCCGATTATGGCGCGTGTTTGTACATGCGGTCGCCCGATGTCTGGTTAGTGTACCTTTAATCCTTCACCTGCTCCTTATTTAGCACATACACTCACCTAAAGAATTATTAGGAACACCTGTTCTATTTCTCATTAATGCAATTATCTAGTCAACCAATCACATGGCAGTTGCTTCAATGCATTTAGGGGGGTGGTCCTGGTCAAGACAATCTCCTAAACTCCAAACTGAATGTCAGAATGGGAAAGAAAGGTGATTTAAGCAATTTTGAGCGTGGCATGGTTGTTGGTGCCAGACGGGCCGGTCTGAGTATTTCACAATCTGCTCAGTTACTGGGATTTTCATGCACAACCATTTCTAGGGTTTACAAAGAATGGTGTGAAAAGGGAAAAACATCCAGTATGCGGCAGTCCTGTGGGCAAAAATGTCTTGTGGATGCTAGAGATCAGAGGAGAATGGGCCGACTGATTCAAGCTGATAGAAGAGCAACGTTGACTGAAATAACCACTCGTTACAACCGAGGTATGCAGCAAAGCATTTGTGAAGCCACAACACGCACAACCTTGAGGCGGATGGGCTACAACAGCAGAAGACCCCACCGGGTACCACTCATCTCCACTACAAATAGGAAAAAGAGGCTACAATTTGCACAAGCTCACCAAAATTGGACTGTTGAAGACTGGAAAAATGTTGCCTGGTCTGATGAGTCTCGATTTCTGTTGAGACATTCAAATGGTAGAGTCCGAATTTGGCGTAAACAGAATGAGAACATGTATCCATCCTCTGATGGCTACTTCTAGCAGGATAATGCACCATGTCACAAAGCTCGAATCATTTCAAATTGGTTTCTTGAACATGACAATGAGTTCACTGTACTAAAATGGCCCCCACAGTCACCAGATCTGAACCCAATAGAGCATCTTTGGGATGTGGTGAAACGGGAGCTTCTTGCCCTGGATGTGCATCCCTCAAAGCTCCATCAACTGCAAGATGCTATCCTATCAATATGGGCCAACATTTCTAAAGAATGCTATCAGCACCTTGTTGAATCAATGCCACGTAGAATTAAGGCAGTTCTGAAGGCAAAAGGGGGTCCAACACCGTCTTAGTATGGTGTTCCTAATAATTCTTTAGGTGAGTGTATAATGTAATGCACGTGGCACTTTAGTTTTTACACCTGAAACTTATGCACTATTGATTAGGATCATTAACTTTTTTATGGTTGGTTTATATTTATAATAAGTTTTGTAATGAATTATGTTATCTATTTCGTTCAAGTCACATTTGCAATCATGTCTATTCTTTTTTGCACAGATTTATGATGCACTGTATGAATTTTGATCTTTTTGATTAATTATGTAATTATAATGTATAATTGGCACCTATTGTTGTTTTAGCATATATATGGCATCACTTTGTCTTAGTCCTTTGCTTGAGAAAGGCTCTATTGTTGAGCCGAAACATCGCTGTACCACATGGGTGAATAAAAGGTTTTATTTTTTGTGTTTCTTGGAGTGTTGCCCATTTTTTCTATTATATACCTATTCCCCCAAATAAAAATTCATATACAAAGCTTGCATAAACATTCCGATTCTTTAGGTATCAAAACAGTTCATTTCTCTTACTATCTGTCACGACGGGGAGTGGGGGAAACCCCCCACCGTGCAGTGTCAAAGGGTAAAGGGGATCAGCCTGGCCAAAAAGAGTGAAAAGTGAGCAGGTCACCTCCTACCGCATCCCTAATCCTCTCCCTGACTCCTCACCGTATAAGCGGACCCCGATGGTAGGACGGCTAATACACGGGATACCTAATATCCTGAGTCGCCCTGGAAATCCCTCACATAGGAGCAGGGGAGAGACTACCTAGTCATCCTCAACACGGAGGAACAGGAGTCTCTAACTAAGGCCAGGCTGCAAGCAGAGGGGAACACATACAGCATATGGAGATGGCAGGTAAGTGAAACCAGAAACATTGACTGGAACCCGTGCACAAGTGCTAGTGTCCACACCAACATCAAAGGTCACAGCACACACCACGAACCACACAGGGACCCAGGACACTCATAGCTGCAATAAATGTGAAACAGGGGAATGCTGGACACCAAACACTACCAGACATGTAACACCAAAAATAGACATACCAACACCCTGATCAAAACCCACTCCATACACAAAGGGACAGGAAGGGAAGGAGACACCGTGATAACATTGATGACCACAAGGGTGGCCCTCACTGGACAGATAACCACCAGCATACACCAAGGCTGGAGGAACACTGGGCTTCAAGCATCCAGCAGAGACTAAATAGCCCAAGCAGCCACACCCACACACACATAAACCCAGTATTCACAAAACACTAGGAAGGGAGTTAACCCTTCCAGCACCAGACAAGGGAAGGTTACAACTGAAAGGGGAAGTGCACACACAAGCATACTAAACCACATGCTACCACCATTGTCACGGCAATCACCCAGAAGGCCAAGATACTGCCACCGCATGCTCTCACAGCAACACGTTGCCGCGGGCAACCGCAAGTGTGGCAACAGTGTCACAGTGCAAACCAAAGGCCGTGACACTATCCCATTCATTTTTTAGATCTTTCGTCACATGTATTATATCCACCAATCAGCTGTTACTCTCACTGCCTCATTTTTTTTAACTCCCATAATCACATGGTATAAAATCTCCATTCATCCTCTAGCCCCATTTATGCTCAATGAATGCAAGATCACATATCCTTAAAATTCCTACGATCACATTATATAGAATCTCCAATCATCTCTTAGTCCAATTCATTCTCAACAAAAGCCCCATCATATGTCCTTAGAGCACCAATAAAGAACAACTTTTGTCTTCTTCTTTGTCTTGCTATTGCCTCCACTGTCCACTTTGGTCATACCAATTCAATCCCACACAACTCCTACCTTCCAACTATACAAGATTTTATGTCAAACTCTACATTTAATCCACCCGGTTGTAGCGTACCGAGCTGGTATATCCACTCCTCCTCTCTCCGGTTAATTTTCGCCACCGGACCTTCTCCTCTCCGATTATTTTGAACCTGCTCTAATCCAATAAATGTTAGACCCTCAAGATTTTTGTCATGAACTATTCCAAAATGTCAGGCACTTTATGGAAAACTGGCTTTTTATTATTACATGCTTGTGATTTTACAACTATAAAGTTCGGGGTGAAAGAAAATAGTTTGCGGGGCTTCACTATGTTAAGCTCCTTTTCTGGTTAATTCGGTAAAAAGGAGCAAGGATTACTGTGGAGGCTGCATCTCTTAAACCAGTGATTGACTACGTCAAAATGTCTCTACATACGGTGCCTTGCAAAAGTGTTTACCCCCTTGACTTTTTTTTGTATTTTGGTGCCTCACAACCTGGGATTAACATGGATTGTTTGAGCATTAGCATCATTTAGTTTACAGAACATGCCTACAACTTTGAAGATGTTTTTTATTTATTTATTGTGAAGCAAACAACAAATAAGACAAAATAACAGAAAAAGTCAATGTGCATAACTATTCATCCCCCTAAAGTCAATATTTTGTAGACCCACCTTTTGCGGCAATCACAGCTCCAAGTCGCTTTGGATCAGTCTCTATGAGCTTGCCACATCTTACCACTGGGATTTTTGCCCATTCCTCCTTGAAAAACTGCTCCAGCTCCTTCAATTTGGATGGTTTGCACTTGTGAACAGCAATCTTTAAAGGGCTTCTGTCACCCCACTAAACTCATAATTTTTTTTTTGTGTACTTATAATCCCTATCCTGCGATATATCTATACATTATGTTATTAATCATTTTCGTTTAGTAGATATGTCAAAAAACATACTTTTATAATATTCTAATTACCTGTCTACCAGCAAGTAGGGCGTCTACTTGCTGGTAGCAGCCGCAAACCCCCCCCTCCTCCTGTTGATTGACAGGGCCAGCCGCGATCTCCTCCTCCGACTGGCCCTGTCAGCATTTCAAAAATCGCGTGCCTGTGTTGATTAGGCGCATGCGCTCTGAGATAAGGAGGCTCGCCTCCTCAGCACTCCCTCAGTGCGCCCGCGCCGATGATGTCACCAAAAGAGAAGACGACATCGGCGCAGGCGCACTGAGGGAGTGCTGAGGAGGCGAGCCTCCCTATCTCAGAGCGCCTGTGCCGAATCAACACAGGCGCGCGATTTTTGAAATGCTGACAGGGCCAGTTGGGGGAGGAGATCGCGGCTGGCCCTCTCAATCAACAGGAGGAGGGGGCGGTTTTTTGCGGCTGCTACCAGCAAGTAGACGCCCTACTTGCTGGTAGACAGGTAATTAGCATATTATAAAAGTACGTTTTTTGACATATCTACTGAACAAAAATGATTAATAACATAATGTATAGATATATCGCAGGATAGGGATTATAAGTACATAAAAAAAAAAAAAGAGTTTTGTGGGGTGACAGAAGCCCTTTAAAGGGACACTGACAGGCCTTCTGAGCATAGTTAGCTCTTTATATGCCCCCCTAGGTCTTATAATAAGTTCCCAATTCATATAAGTATTATCCCTGTGCGCATTGTAAAACGTTAAAAATAATCTTTATAATCACCTCTCCTTTCTGCCCAAGGGGCGTTCTTTGCGGCGCATTTGTGCCCAGCCGCGTCCCAACTGCCGGGTCCTTAGACACGCCCATCTCATTAGTATTCACTTCGCTGGGCGGTATTTCTCAGTCCCCGACATTCGGAGATCATGCGCATGCGCCCGGCACCCTCGCTCGCCGGGATCACATTGCGCCAAGTGAATACTAATGAGATGGGCGTGTCTAAGGACCCGGCAGTTGGGACGCGGCTGGGCACAAATGCGCCACAAAGAACGCCCCTTGGGCAGAAAGGAGAGGTGATTATAAAGATTATTTTTAACGTTTTATAATGCGCACAGGGATAATACTTATATGAATTGGGAACTTATTATAAGACCTAGGGGGGCATATAAAGAGCTAATTATGCTCAGAAGGCCTGTCAGTGTCCCTTTAAGTCTGACCACAGATTTTCTATTGGATTGAGATCTGGGCTTTGACTAGGCCATTCCAACACATTTACATGTTTCCCCTTAAACCACTCAAGTGTTGCTTAAGCAGTGTGTTTGTCCTGCTGGAATGTGAACCTCCATCCTAGCCTCAAATCACGCACAGAGTGGTACATGTTTTGCTCAAGAATATCCCTGTATTTAGCACCATCCATCTTTCCCTCAACTCTGACCAGTTTCACAGTCCCGGCTGCTGAAAAACATCCCCACAGCATGATGCTGCCATCACCATGTTTCACTGTGGGTATGGTGTTCTTTGGGTGATGTGATGTGTTGGGTTTGCGCCAGACATAGCGTTTTCTTGATGGCCGAAATATTTAATTTTAGTCTCATCAGACCAGAGCACCTTCCTCCATACATTTTGGGAGTCTCCCACATACCTTTTCACAAACTCACAATGTGCATTTTTGTTTTTAACTGAAAGTAATGGCTTTCTTCTGGCCACTCTGCCATAAAGCCCAATTCTATGGAGCGTACGGTCTTATTGTAGTCCTATGTACAGATACTCCAGTCTCTGCTGTGGAACTCTGCAGCTCCTCCAGGGTTACCTTAGGTCTCTGTGCTGCCTCTCGGATTAATGCCCTCCTTGCCTGGTCCGTGAGTTTTGGTGGGCGGCTGTCTCTTGGCAGGTTTGCTGTTGTGCCATGTTCTTTCCATTTGGTTATGATAGATTTGACGGTGCTCCTGGGGACCATCAAGATTTGGATATTTTTTTTAAAACCTAATCCTGACTTATGCTTCTCTTCTCAACAACATTGTCCCTTACTTGTTTGGAGAGTTCCTTGGTCTTCATGGCAGTGTTTGGCTAGTGATGCCTCTTGCTTAGGTGTTGCAGCCTCTGGGGCCTTTCAAAAAAGGTGTGTATATGTAATGACAGATCATGTGACACTTAGATTGCACACAGGTGGACATCATTTCACTAATTATGTGACTTATGAAGGTAATTGGTTGCACCAGAGCATTTTACGTGCTTCCTAACAAAGGGGGTCAATAGATACGTACATGCCAATTTTTTTTCTATTTATAAACAATAGTTTTATTTATATATTTTTCTCAGTTCACTTCACCAACTTAGATTATTGTGTTCTGGTCACCCACATAAAATTCAGATTAACAAAAGATTAAACTTAAGGCTGTAATGTACTAAAATACGAAAAAAGTCAAGGGTGGTGAATACTTTTGCAAGGCACTGTACTTCTAAGTGATTGGATCAGTTCTTGCTGAGTGAGAGCAGGCCTGATTCCATTGGGAATAGGAGGGTGTTCATTGAGGAGGACATGGAGAAGGTGCGTAAGGAACTGGTTTGGGAACCAGACCTATATGAATGTGGAGGTGTCAATAGGACCTTGCCTTGCTGCTGTGCGCTAAGATTGATACTGCCAAGCAAAACATCAACCCAGTGGCTGGTGAAAAATGTACTGTCCATGCCAGTAACAGCTGATTCATGTTTCTATGGTGGCATGCACCTTGTTGCACAGTGCAGTGGCGGATCCAGGAGGGGGCAACTGCCCCCCCCGAGCTGGCGGCAGCGGCGGGGCACAGGGAGATGAGTGCTTCCGATGTGGAAGCGCTTATCTCCATAGTCATCTGTATCGCCGTCCTCAGGACAGCGATACAGATGGCTGTGCTGAGGCAGGGGAGGGAGAGGCAGGGGAGGGAGAGGCATGTCCCTTTCCCTTCCTCTGATGGGCTGCAGAGGCCGGCGCAGGCGACGTGATGACGTCATCGCTGCGCCTGCGCCATACAGCGCGGGACACAGGCCGGAAGAGGTGTACATGGAGGTAAGTATAAGTGTTTTTCGTTTTTTTTTATATATACAATACTTTTACAGGCACATGGGGGGGGCTGTTATTACTGGCACATGGGGGGCTGTTATTGCTGGCACATAATGGGGGGCTGTTATTGCTGGCACATAATGGGGGGCTGTTATTGCTGGCACATGGGGGGGCTGTTATTGCTGGCACATGGGGGGGCTGTTATTACTGGCACATGGAAAGCTGTTATTGCTGGCACATGGGGGCTGTTATTACTGGCACATGGGGGGGCTGTTATTACTGGCACATGGGGGGGCTGTTATTACTGGCACATGGGGGGCTGTTATTACTGGCACATGGGGGGCTGTTATTACTGGCACATGGGGGGCTGTTATTACTGGCACATGGGGGGGCTGTTATTACTGGCACATGGGGGGCTATTACTGGCACATGGGGGGCTGTTATTACTGGCACATGGAGGGGGGGGCTGTTATTACTGGCACATGGGGGGCTGTTATTACTGGCACATGATTGGAGGGTTTGCTCTTGTTACTGGCACACTATTGGGGGCACTATAGGGGCATCTACTGAGGCCACAAGGAAGGGGTATTTTATATGGGGCGCTCTGTACAGTACAATTTTATACTGGGACACATTATGGGGGGTACTTTGGGGAAGGGGGGAGAGGAGTACTATGGGGGTAATCTACGGGGGGCACTAAGAAGGGGGTATTTTATACTTGCAAATTATGGGGGACACTGAGGGCATCTACTGAAGCATTTTATACTGGTACATTATGGGGGGCACTAGGAGGAAGGAGGGTGTGGAGCACTATGGGGCATTTACTGGGGGCACTATATAGGGGTATTTTAGACTGGCACATTATGGGGGCACTATGGGGACATTAGCTCACCTGGGGGTATTACAAGGGGGTATTTTTTGCACTGTCACATTATAAGGAGAATTATTTCTACTAGGAGGGCATTATGGTGGGCTTTATTACTCCCCCATGGTATGACCCCCTAGTAGCAGCACCAGCCTCTCCCTGCTCTTCTATCCCTCTGCCCCTTCTCCAAATCCTTATTATGAAATCTTTCTCATTAGGATAAAACACATCAGTTCCGCCGAGCCCCCGGCCAAAGTGTTGAAGTGGTGTCCGAGATCCCCAAGGGCCAAGCCAAGTAATTGTAAGTTTTCATGTGAAATATGTTTGTTATACACATATAGGATACACCGTGCCACACAATATACAGTATACCTCTACACTGTGGAGTCTGTTCTATAAGCACCATTGTTTTGTGGCGGCGGACAGAAAATAATCTGGAAGTGCCCCTCCCGAGACCAGGCTCTGGATCCGCCACTGGCACAGTGACAGTTCCAAGGAGAAGCCAATATTCTCAGCCATGTTAGAGTCCAAAGCACGGATGGACTTTTTTGAGAAATAATGGCAGCTAGGTATCTTCTATCGAGGCTGAGCACATGCCAACAGTTCCCTAAAGGTAGTGTAATACAATAAGTAGTTTGGCAGCGACTGCACCTCCAGTGACTTGGCCAGGTGAAAGTTCAGTTTTTATACAAGTGGATTACTGGGTGTGTATAGTTGTTTCCTGGCCATACATTTCTTTACAAACTGAATCCAAATGTCAAACTTGACATTTGATTATGAATGGTTTTGTAGGTAAGGGGGCAATTTCTTTTTTCTTTACATCAGCATTTTTACTTCTTTATAAGCAGCATTTTGTATTATCTTTGTCTAACATTAAAAGTAGTTTATGATCTAAGACATTCAAGAGTGACAAATATGAAAAAAAAAGAAGAAATTGAAAAGGGGCAAGTATTTTTTCACAGCAGGATACCATTATATTACTTAAGACATGCAGATGCAGAGACAAGAGCACAGATACTAAGAAGAAGCAGAACAGAAGTACCAGACACTTGTTGTACAATCATCTTTATTTGAAAATGATTTTCTGGATCAAAGTATCAGACAGAAATATTATTCTTACAATAAAAGTCACTTTTCCCCTGTCTGCTACCTTGAGTCAGTAAGTACTCAGACATCAATCTATGTATTTCTTTTATGAAAAAGGCATAAACATTTTAGTCAGTACTTTATGCACACTTTAACAGTTTCACAAAACACTTTTAAAGTTTCTTTTTTTTTAAGCAAAGTAAACTTTTAGGTTAGAGTGAACAGTATTAACAAAAAAATTCACTGTAAAAATATTGTTACTGTGAAATGTTGGAAAATGTAAATAAATATAAAATTAAGCCCTCAGGCCGAGAAAGCAAAATGTACAAATATGTATCATATAGTGAAACACTGGGTAAAACCACCACTGAAAAGGACTCCGGATGTTGATGGACAGTAAACTTTGGAAACCAGTGCCAAGCAGCTGCTGTTGAGGCAAAAAAATCATGGGATGCACCAAAAAGGTATAGATGCTCATATTACATAATTCTCACTCTATACAAACCTCTGTCAGACCACAAAGGGAATTATGGGGGCCATTTACAAAGGCTATATGCCAGTTTATGTTTCACTAGCAATTTATTGGATCGCATAACTGTCATAATTGGTGACTAGAGAGCGATTGGCAATATTTCATATTTGGGTGCCGCAAACTCGCTAAGAGGAGGGGGGGTTGTAAGTTAATATAAAAGTGTAGAGGTGCCTTATCATAACCCAACCAATCACTGAAGATGCTGCATAGTAGAGATGGCCTTGCGGTTCGCACGGTGGTCGTTTTGCGGCGAACTTTGCTCGTTCGCGATTCGCCAAACATGCGAACATATGGCGATATTCGCATGAGCCATATTTTTTTGCATAGCGCTGAACTTTGACCCATGACACATCCATCAGGTGGGACAGGACAGCCAATTAAGACGTTTCAGCACATGGACACACCCCCAACCCTATAACAGAACCCGATCTAGCAACGACCAGTGTAGGGAGAGGTTGCATTTTAGAGCAGGGACAGTTAGGGACACAAAACGCTAGCTAATAGGGCCACAAAAGTCCTTTTAAGGACTGGTATAGGTGTGCTATCGATAATCACATGGTATAAAATCTCCAATCATCCTCTAGCCCCATTTATGCTCAATGAATGCAAGATCACATATCCTTAAAATTCCTACGATCACATTATATAGAATCTCCAATCATCTCTTAGTCCAATTCATTCTCAACAAAAGCCCCATCATATGTCCTTAGAGCACCAATAAAGAACAACCTTTGTCTTCTTCTTTGTCTTGCTATTGCTATTGGATCCATCTTTCCCTCAACTCTGACCAGTTTCACAGTCCCGGCTGCTGAAAAACATCCCCACAGCATGATGCTGCCATCACCATGTTTCACTGTGGGTATGGTGTTCTTTGGGTGATGTGATGTGTTGGGTTTGCGCCAGACATAGCGTTTTCTTGATGGCCGAAATATTTAATTTTAGTCTCATCAGACCAGAGCACCTTCCTCCATAGATTTTGGGAGTCTCCCACATACCTTTTCACAAACTCACAATGTGCATTTTTGTTTTTAACTGAAAGTAATGGCTTTCTTCTGGCCACTCTGCCATAAAGCCCAATTCTATGGAGCGTACGGTCTTATTGTAGTCCTATGTACAGATACTCCAGTCTCTGCTGTGGAACTCTGCAGCTCCTCCAGGGTTACCTTAGGTCTCTGTGCTGCCTCTCGGATTAATGCCCTCCTTGCCTGGTCCGTGAGTTTTGGTGGGCGGCTGTCTCTTGGCAGGTTTGCTGTTGTGCCATGTTCTTTCCATTTGGTTATGATAGATTTGACGGTGCTCCTGGGGACCATCAAAGATTTGGATATTTTTTTTAAAACCTAATCCTGACTTATGCTTCTCTTCTCAACAACATTGTCCCTTACTTGTTTGGAGAGTTCCTTGGTCTTCATGGCAGTGTTTGGCTAGTGATGCCTCTTGCTTAGGTGTTGCAGCCTCTGGGGCCTTTCAAAAAAGGTGTGTATATGTAATGACAGATCATGTGACACTTAGATTGCACACAGGTGGACATCATTTCACTAATTATGTGACTTATGAAGGTAATTGGTTGCACCAGAGCATTTTACGTGCTTCCTAACAAAGGGGGTCAATAGATACGTACATGCCAATTTTTTTTCTATTTATAAACAATAGTTTTATTTATATATTTTTCTCAGTTCACTTCACCAACTTAGACTATTGTGTTCTGGTCACCCACATAAAATTCAGATTAACAAAAGATTAAACTTAAGGCTGTAATGTACCAAAATACGAAAAAAGTCAAGGGTGGTGAATACTTTTGCAAGGCACTGTACTTCTAAGTGATTGGATCAGTTCTTGCTGAGTGAGAGCAGGCCTGATTCCATTGGGAATAGGAGGGTGTTCATTGAGGAGGACATGGAGAAGGTGCGTAAGGAACCGGTTTGGGAACCAGACCTATATGAATGTGGAGGTGTCAATAGGACCTTGCCTTGCTGCTGTGCGCTAAGATTGATACTGCCAAGCAAAACAACCCAGTGGCTGGTGAAAAATGTACTGTCCATGCCAGTAACAGCTGATTCATGTTTCTATGGTGGCATGCACCTTGTTGCACAGTGCAGTGGCGGATCCAGGAGGGGGCAACGGAGCAATTGCCCCCCCCGAGCTGGCGGCAGCGGCGGGGCACAGGGAGATGAGTGCTTCCGATGTGGAAGCGCTTATCTCCATAGTCATCTGTATCGCCGTCCTCAGGACAGCGATACAGATGGCTGTGCTGAGGCAGGGGAGGGAGAGGCATGTCCCTTTCCCTTCCTCTGATGGGCTGCAGAGGCCGGCACAGGCGACGTGATGACGTCATCGCGGCGCCTGAGCCATACAGCGCGGGACACAGGCCGGAAGAGGTGTACATGGAGGTAAGTATAAGTGTTTTTCTTTTTTTTTTTATATATACAATACTTTTACAGGCACATGGGGGGGCTGTTATTACTGGCACATGGGGGGCTGTTATTGCTGGCACATAATGGGGGGCTGTTATTGCTGGCACATGGGGGGGCTGTTATTGCTGGCACATGGGGGGGCTGTTATTACTGGCACATAGGGGGCTGTTATTGCTGGCACATGGGGGCTGTTATTACTGGCACATGGGGGGGTTGTTATTACTGGCACATGGGGGGGCTGTTATTACTGGCACATGGGGGGCTGTTATTACTGGCACATGGGGGGCTGTTATTACTGGCACATGGGGGGCTGTTATTACTGGCACATGGGGGGCTGTTATAACTGGCACATGGGGGGCTGTTATTACTGGCACATGGGGGGGGGCTGTTATTACTGGCACATGGAGGGGGGGCTGTTATTACTGGCACATGGGGGGGCTGTTATTACTGGCACATGATTGGGGGGTTGCTCTTGTTACTGGCACACTATTGGGGGCACTATAGGGGCATCTACTGAGGCCACAAGGAAGGGGTATTTTATATGGGGCGCTCTGTACAGTACAATTTTATACTGGGACACATTATGGGGGGTACTTTGGGGAAGGGGGGAGAGGAGTACTATGGGGGTAATCTACGGGGGGCACTAAGAAGGGGTATTTTATACTTGCAAATTATGGGGTACACTGAGGGCATCTACTGGAGCATTTTATACTGGTACATTATGGGGGACACTAGGAGGAAGGAGGGTGTGGAGCACTATGGGGCATTTACTGGGGGCACTATATAGGGGTATTTTAGACTGGCACATTATGGGGGCACTATGGGGACATTAGCTCACCTGGGGGTATTACAAGGGGGTATTTTTTGCACTGTCACATTATAAGGAGAATTATTTCTACTAGGAGGGCATTATGGTGGGCTTTATTACTCCCCCATGGTATGACCCCCTAGTAGCAGCACCAGCCTCTCCCTGCTCTTCTATCCCTCTGCCCCTTCTCCAAATCCTTATTATGAAATCTTTCTCATTAGGATAAAACACATCAGTTCCGCCGAGCCCCCAACCAAAGTGTTGAAGAGGTGTCCTAGATCCCCAAGGGCCAAGCCAAGTAAATGTAAGTTTTCATGTGAAATATGTTTGTTATACACATATAGGATACACCGTGCCACACAATATACAGTATACCTCTACACTGTGGAGTCTGTTCTATAAGCACCATTGTTTTGTGGCGGCGGACAGAAAATAATCTGGAAGTGCCCCTCCCGAGACCAGGCTCTGGATCCGCCACTGGCACAGTGACAGTTCCAAGGAGAAGCCAATATTCTCTGCCATGTGAGAGTCCAAAGCACGGATGGACTTTTTTGAGAAATAATGGCAGCTAGGTATCTTCTATCGAGGCTGAGCACATGCCAACAGTTCCCTAAAGGTAGTGTAATACAATAAGTAGTATGGCAGCGACTGCACCTCCAGTGACTTGGCCAGGTGAAAGTTCAGTTTTTATACAAGTGGATTACTGGGTGTGTATAGTTGTTTCCTGGCCATACATTTCTTTACAAACTGAATCCAAATGTCAAACTTGACATTTGATTATGAATGGTTTTGTAGGTAAGGGGGCAATTTCTTTTTTCTTTACATCAGCATTTTTACTTCTTTATAAGCAGCATTTTGTATTATCTTTGTCTAACATTAAAAGTAGTTTATGATCTAAGACATTCAAGAGTGACAAATATGAAAAAAAAAGAAGAAATTGAAAAGGGGCAAGTATTTTTTCACAGCAGGATACCATTATATTACTTAAGACATGCAGATGCAGAGACAAGAGCACAGATACTAAGAAGAAGCAGAACAGAAGTACCAGACACTTGTTGTACAATCATCTTTATTTGAAAATGATTTTCTGGATCAAAGTATCAGACAGAAATATTATTCTTACAATAAAAGTCACTTTTCCCCTGTCTGCTACCTTGAGTCAGTAAGTACTCAGACATCAATCTATGTATTTCTTTTATGAAAAAGGCATAAGCATTTTAGTCAGTACTTTATGCACACTTTAACAGTTTCACAAAACACTTTTAAAGTTTCTTTTTTTTTAAAGCAAAGTAAACTTTTAGGTTAGAGTGAACAGTATTAACAAAAAAATTCACTGTAAAAATATTGTTACTGTGAAATGTTGGAAAATGTAAATAAATATAAAATTAAGCCCTCAGGCCGAGAAAGCAAAATGTACAAATATGTATCATATAGTGAAACACTGGGTAAAACCACCACTGAAAAGGACTCCGGATGTTTATGGACAGTAAACTTTGGAAACCAGTGCCAAGCAGCTGCTGTTGAGGCAAAAAAATCATGGGATGCACCAAAAAGGTATAGATGCTCATATTACATAATTCTCACTCTATACAAACCTCTGTCAGACCACAAAGGGAATTATGGGGGCCATTTACAAAGGCTATATGCCAGTTTATGTTTCACTAGCAATTTATTGGATCGCATAACTGTCATAATTGGTGACTAGAGAGCGATTGGCAATATTTCATATTTGGGTGCCGCAAACTCGCTAAGAGGAGGGGGGGTTGTAAGTTAATATAAAAGTGTAGAGGTGCCTTATCATAACCCAACCAATCACTGAAGATGCTGCATAGTAGAGATGGCCTTGCGGTTCGCACGGTGGTCGTTTTGCGGCGAACTTTGCTCGTTCGCGATTCGCCAAACATGCGAACATATGGCGATATTCACATGAGCCATATTTTTTTGCATAGCGCTGAACTTTGACCCATGACACATCCATCAGGTGGGACAGGACAGCCAATTAAGACGTTTCAGCACATGGATACACCCCCAACCCTATAACAGAACCCGATCTAGCAACGACCAGTGTAGGGAGAGGTTGCATTTTAGAGCAGGGACAGTTAGGGACACAAAACGCTAGCTAATAGGGCCACAAAAGTCCTTTTAAGGACTGGTATAGGTGTGCTATCGATAATCACATGGTATAAAATCTCCAATCATCCTCTAGCCCCATTTATGCTCAATGAATGCAAGATCACATATCCTTAAAATTCCTACGATCACATTATATAGAATCTCCAATCATCTCTTAGTCCAATTCATTCTCAACAAAAGCCCCATCATATGTCCTTAGAGCACCAATAAAGAACAACTTTTGTCTTCTTCTTTGTCTTGCTATTGCTATTGGATCCATCTTTCCCTCAACTCTGACCAGTTTCACAGTCCCGGCTGCTGAAAAACATCCCCACAGCATGATGCTGCCATCACCATGTTTCACTGTGGGTATGGTGTTCTTTGGGTGATGTGATGTGTTGGGTTTGCGCCAGACATAGCGTTTTCTTGATGGCCGAAATATTTAATTTTAGTCTCATCAGACCAGAGCACCTTCCTCCATACATTTTGGGAGTCTCCCACATACCTTTTCACAAACTCACAATGTGCATTTTTGTTTTTAACTGAAAGTAATGGCTTTCTTCTGGCCACTCTGCCATAAAGCCCAATTCTATGGAGCGTACGGTCTTATTGTAGTCCTATGTACAGATACTCCAGTCTCTGCTGTGGAACTCTGCAGCTCCTCCAGGGTTACCTTAGGTCTCTGTGCTGCCTCTCGGATTAATGCCCTCCTTGCCTGGTCCGTGAGTTTTGGTGGGCGGCTGTCTCTTGGCAGGTTTGCTGTTGTGCCATGTTCTTTCCATTTGGTTATGATAGATTTGACGGTGCTCCTGGGGACCATCAAAGATTTGGATATTTTTTTTAAAACCTAATCCTGACTTATGCTTCTCTTCTCAACAACATTGTCCCTTACTTGTTTGGAGAGTTCCTTGGTCTTCATGGCAGTGTTTGGCTAGTGATGCCTCTTGCTTAGGTGTTGCAGCCTCTGGGGCCTTTCAAAAAAGGTGTGTATATGTAATGACAGATCATGTGACACTTAGATTGCACACAGGTGGACATCATTTCACTAATTATGTGACTTATGAAGGTAATTGGTTACACCAGAGCATTTTACGTGCTTCCTAACAAAGGGGGTCAATAGATACGTACATGCCAATTTTTTTTCTATTTATAAACAATAGTTTTATTTATATATTTTTCTCAGTTCACTTCACCAACTTAGACTATTGTGTTCTGGTCACCCACATAAAATTCAGATTAACAAAAGATTAAACTTAAGGCTGTAATGTACCAAAATACGAAAAAAGTCAAGGGTGGTGAATACTTTTGCAAGGCACTGTACTTCTAAGTGATTGGATCAGTTCTTGCTGAGTGAGAGCAGGCCTGATTCCATTGGGAATAGGAGGGTGTTCATTGAGGAGGACATGGAGAAGGTGCATAAGGAACCGGTTTGGGAACCAGACCTATATGAATGTGGAGGTGTCAATAGGACCTTGCCTTGCTGCTGTGCGCTAAGATTGATACTGCCAAGCAAAACATCAACCCAGTGGCTGGTGAAAAATGTACTGTCCATGCCAGTAACAGCTGATTCATGTTTCTATGGTGGCATGCACCTTGTTGCACAGTGCAGTGGCGGATCCAGGAGGGGGCAACGGAGCAATTGCCCCCCCCCGAGCTGGCGGCAGCGGCGGGGCACAGGGAGATGAGTGCTTCCGATGTGGAAGCGCTTATCTCCATAGTCATCTGTATCGCCGTCCTCAGGACAGCGATACAGATGGCTGTGCTGAGGCAGGGGAGGGAGAGGCATGTCCCTTTCCCTTCCTCTGATGGGCTGCAGAGGCCGGCACAGGCGACGTGATGACGTCATCGCGGCGCCTGAGCCATACAGCGCGGGACACAGGCCGGAAGAGGTGTACATGGAGGTAAGTATAAGTGTTTTTCTTTTTTTTTTTATATATACAATACTTTTACAGGCACATGGGGGGGCTGTTATTACTGGCACATGGGGGGCTGTTATTGCTGGCACATAATGGGGGGCTGTTATTGCTGGCACATGGGGGGGGCTGTTATTGCTGGCACATGGGGGGGCTGTTATTACTGGCACATAGGGGGCTGTTATTGCTGGCACATGGGGGCTGTTATTACTGGCACATGGGGGGGTTGTTATTACTGGCACATGGGGGGGCTGTTATTACTGGCACATGGGGGGCTGTTATTACTGGCACATGGGGGGCTGTTATTACTGGCACATAGGGGGCTGTTATTACTGGCACATGGGGGGCTGTTATAACTGGCACATGGGGGGCTGTTATTACTGGCACATGGGGGGCTGTTATTACTGGCACATGGGGGGGGGCTGTTATTACTGGCACATGGAGGGGGGGGCTGTTATTACTGGCACATGGGGGGGCTGTTATTACTGGCACATGATTGGGGGGTTGCTCTTGTTACTGGCACACTATTGGGGGCACTATAGGGGCATCTACTGAGGCCACAAGGAAGGGGTATTTTATATGGGGCGCTCTGTACAGTACAATTTTATACTGGGACACATTATGGGGGGTACTTTGGGGAAGGGGGGAGAGGAGTACTATGGGGGTAATCTACGGGGGGCACTAAGAAGGGGTATTTTATACTTGCAAATTATGGGGTACACTGAGGGCATCTACTGGAGCATTTTATACTGGTACATTATGGGGGACACTAGGAGGAAGGAGGGTGTGGAGCACTATGGGGCATTTACTGGGGGCACTATATAGGGGTATTTTAGACTGGCACATTATGGGGGCACTATGGGGACATTAGCTCACCTGGGGGTATTACAAGGGGGTATTTTTTGCACTGTCACATTATAAGGAGAATTATTTCTACTAGGAGGGCATTATGGTGGGCTTTATTACTCCCCCATGGTATGACCCCCTAGTAGCAGCACCAGCCTCTCCCTGCTCTTCTATCCCTCTGCCCCTTCTCCAAATCCTTATTATGAAATCTTTCTCATTAGGATAAAACACATCAGTTCCGCCGAGCCCCCGGCCAAAGTGTTGAAGTGGTGTCCTAGATCCCCAAGGGCCAAGCCAAGTAAATGTAAGTTTTCATGTGAAATATGTTTGTTATACACATATAGGATACACCGTGCCACACAATATACAGTATACCTCTACACTGTGGAGTCTGTTCTATAAGCACCATTGTTTTGTGGCGGCGGACAGAAAATAATCTGGAAGTGCCCCTCCCGAGACCAGGCTCTGGATCCGCCACTGGCACAGTGACAGTTCCAAGGAGAAGCCAATATTCTCTGCCATGTGAGAGTCCAAAGCACGGATGGACTTTTCTGAGAAATAATGGCAGCTAGGTATCTTCTATCGAGGCTGAGCACATGCCAACAGTTCCCTAAAGGTAGTGTAATACAATAAGTAGTATGGCAGCGACTGCACCTCCAGTGACTTGGCCAGGTGAAAGTTCAGTTTTTATACAAGTGGATTACTGGGTGTGTATAGTTGTTTCCTGGCCATACATTTCTTTACAAACTGAATCCAAATGTCAAACTTGACATTTGATTATGAATGGTTTTGTAGGTAAGGGGGCAATTTCTTTTTTCTTTACATCAGCATTTTTACTTCTTTATAAGCAGCATTTTGTATTATCCTTGTCTAACATTAAAAGTAGTTTATGATCTGAGACATTCAAGAGTGACAAATATGAAAAAAAAGAAGAAATTGAAAAGGGGCAAGTATTTTTTCACAGCAGGATACCATTATATTACTTAAGACATGCAGATGCAGAGACAAGAGCACAGATACTAAGAAGAAGCAGAACAGAAGTACCAGACACTTGTTGTACAATCATCTTTATTTGAAAATGATTTTCTGGATCAAAGTATCAGACAGAAATATTATTCTTACAATAAAAGTCACTTTTCCCCTGTCTGCTACCTTGAGTCAGTAAGTACTCAGACATCAATCTATGTATTTCTTTTATGAAAAAGGCATAAACATTTTAGTCAGTACTTTATGCACACTTTAACAGTTTCACAAAACACTTTTAAAGTTTCTTTTTTTTTTAAAGCAAAGTAAACTTTTAGGTTAGAGTGAACAGTATTAACAAAAAAATTCACTGTAAAAATATTGTTACTGTGAAATGTTGGAAAATGTGAATAAATATAAAATTAAGCCCTCAGGCCGAGAAAGCAAAATGTACAAATATGTATCATATAGTGAAACACTGGGTAAAACCACCACTGAAAAGGACTCCGGATGTTGATGGACAGTAAACTTTGGAAACCAGTGCCAAGCAGCTGCTGTTGAGGCAAAAAAATCATGGGATGCACCAAAAAGGTATAGATGCTCATATTACATAATTCTCACTCTATACAAACCTCTGTCAGACCACAAAGGGAATTATGGGGGCCATTTACAAAGGCTATATGCCAGTTTATGTTTCACTAGCAATTTATTGGATCGCATAACTGTCATAATTGGTGACTAGAGAGCGATTGGCAATATTTCATATTTGGGTGCCGCAAACTCGCTAAGAGGAGGGGGGGTTGTAAGTTAATATAAAAGTGTAGAGGTGCCTTATCATAACCCAACCAATCACTGAAGATGCTGCATAGTAGAGATGGCCTTGCGGTTCGCACGGTGGTCGTTTTGCGGCGAACTTTGCTCGTTCGCGATTCGCCAAACATGTGAACATATGGCGATATTCGCATGAGCCATATTTTTTTGCATAGCGCTGAACTTTGACCCATGACACATCCATCAGGTGGGACAGGACAGCCAATTAAGACGTTTCAGCACATGGACACACCCCCAACCCTATAACAGAACCCGATCTAGCAACGACCAGTGTAGGGAGAGGTTGCATTTTAGAGCAGGGACAGTTAAGGACACAAAACGCTAGCTAATAGGGCCACAAAAGTCCTTTTAAGGACTGGTATAGGTGTGCTATCGATAGGTATGTTATAGAGGGGAGTAATATACTTATAATATACTTTCTAACATAAAATTATATTATAGTGTATTTGTATTGTGCAGCAGTTGTGTGCAGTTCTGCTGTGATACTGCAACTAGATAGAGGGACAAACGCTATTGAAGTAACTAATTGCAACGGGTTTGATATACCTGTTGCCCCCAAAAAACTGCTTGAGGGCTGCGATATACCTTCTTCCACAAAATCCTGATTGAGGGGTGCTATATACCTGTTTCTGCCAAATACTGGTTGAGGGGTGCTATATACCTGTTTCGGCCAAATACTGATTGAGGGGTGCCATATACCTTCTTCCACAAAATACTGATTATGGGGTGCTATTGCTATATACCTTCTTCCACCAAATGCTGATTGAGGGCTGCGATACACCTGCTTCCACAAAATACTGATTGAGGGGTGCCATATACCTGTTTCCGCCAAATACTGATTGAGGGGTGCTATATACCTGTTTCTACCAAATACTGATTGAGGGGTGCTATATACCTGTTTCCGACAAATACTGATTGAGGGGTGCTATATACCTTCTTCCACAAAATACTGATTGAGGGGTGCGATACACCTGCTTCCACAAAATACTGATTGAGGGGTGCCATATACCTGTTTCCGCCAAATACTGATTGAGGGGTGCTATATACCTGTTTCCGCCAAATCCTGATTGAGGCGTGCGGAAGGCTAGAGCCTAAGTAGGAAGTTGGAGAAGGCGCGTGCAATAAGGACACAGTTGGTTGAGTGGTTTACTCAGCTTTCCGCTTCTGCACCCTCCTCATCCTCTGTATCTGCACCCTCCTCACTCTCTGCTGTGTGTATCCCCAAAGACACCACCATAGCCCCTCCGCTCGAGTCAGAGAAATAATTTCCCCATCCTTTCCTAGACCTTACCAATGCACAGCCATTCTTGGCACCGGATGAGGAAGAGGAGATAGCAACGGCCGCCACCCAGTGGTCTAACGACAGTACCCAGATCAGCCCAAGGAGGGTGGTCCCCGCTGTTGCTGCCTACTCCGAGATCTCTAATGTCAGTGGTGGGGGAGGTGACGATGATGACGTGTCGATGGATGTCACGTGGGTGCTCACAAGAGAGGAAGAGGAGGGGAGTTCAGAGGGAGAGATGGAGCAGCAGATAGGGAGAAGGAGGAGAAACAGGCAGAACTCGCAGTGCACAGGAGGCAAAAAGCAGACTGGAAATGTATCTTGAGCGAGCCATCCACCATGGACGGTCACATCTGGCGCTTCCAGTACACAGGCACATGGCTCTGCAGTGTGGGCTTTCTTTAACGTGTCAGCTGCTGACAATAGTGTTGCCACCTGCAGCCTGTGCTGTCAACGCATAAGTCGCGATAAGCCTAACACTCACCTAGGGACGACCGCCTTAAGAAGGCACCTGGTGTCCCATCACCGAGCCCAGTGAGAGCAACGCCTTCAGAAATCACAAAGCCACACTACCGCCGCAATGGAAGGTCCCGGAAGGAAATATTTCTCCCAGAAGGGCATCCCTGAACTATATGGCCACGTTCAGCAGCAAGTTAATATATCTCTGGCACACAGTGTTGGTGCCAAGATACATCTGACCACAGACATGTGGTCTAGCAAACACGGGCAGGGAAGGTACATAACTTTTACTGCCCACTGGGTGAACCTTCTGACAGCTGTTAAGGGGGAATATTAATTATCAATATTTATGCCAATATCAATAATTAATATTCATAAATAGGAGTAATCGTCTACTGAGGACTCCACCTATTTATACCTTAAATAAAGATATCACTATTACTTTGCCTTACACTAATTGCCAAACTAGCTGCATGCGCCTTACTGATCTAGCTACCGCTAATAAAACACACCACACACAGTAGGTACAAATAACACACAATATTTATTGCTACCTACGGTACACTAAATAATGACGCATACAATACACTAACAGTATAGCACTAAAAATACAGTACTAACTACACTACACAATCCCAAACTCCACCCACAAAATCTAACTAATACACACACTTATACACACATACACATCAGGGGTACCGCAGGGGTAAAAGGGGTAATGCAGGACAGGGCCTGCAGGGATAGGGATAGCAATGGGATGTGTTGGTGGTAGGGAAGGGGTTACTATTGTTGGGGATATAGGGGGTATGTGAGGGGTAGGTAGGGGCTAGACAGGTAGGGGTTAATAGCGTTGGTGGGATAGTGGGTGGTGGTAGGGGAATATGGGCAGGTAGGGGTTAATAGCGATGGTGGGATAATGGGTGGTGGTAGGGGAATTTGGGCAGGTAGGGGTTAATAGCGTTGGTGGGATAGTGGGTTAAATACTCAGCCCTCCAGGGGTCTGCTCGTCGTCCAGGATATGATTCTCAGGATGCTCGTCGTCCTGGGGATGATTCTCTTGGGGGTGGCTCGCCTCAACTCTCTTGAGTGCAGGGGCTGCCGGATATTTATATCCGGCAGCCTGCGCGCGCGCCACAGGCAAGGACACCGCGCCAGCCCGCGCGTCCCTGCATGTGCCCGGCCGGGTTGCACCGCTCGCTGCCAGGCGGGAGAAGCCTTTGATCTCACGCCTGTAGCGATTTGCATTCCAGGCAGCGCGATAGTAATCGCGCTCCCGGAATGCGCATAATAGAAGAAGGGGAGGTTTCTCCCTTCTTTCTGTTATGCATAATTACCTCCAGCAGCGCTTGGGATAATTAAAACAATGGTCTCCGATTCTGTTGAATCAGAGTTCTTTGTAGTCATCAGGATTACCGGACTCCTGTCCGGTCATTCTAAAGCAATCAACCAGATTGCATCAGTGTGAATGCTTGGGGCATATTCACACCGATGCACCTGGTTCCAGGTCAATTTGGGGACATATTATAAAAGGGCCTATGGACTAGAGGGGCATATGTCATTATAAAGGGGGAAAAATTCTATGGTGGGACACATAAGGGGACATATTCCCCACAGGGGCTGCAATGAGCCCCTGGGGGACACTAAGGACAGATGTGCGCAGAAGCTGGGCACATCATCTTATATCAGTGTATGCACATATATTATATATGCATGTACGTGTTCGCATGCATATATATATATATGCATATTTTTCAACCCTTCCTCAACCATCCCCCTGTTGTCAGGAATATGACAATATTTCGGGGGGAAGGGTTGAGACATATTTCCCCCCTCAACCCCATTCTTAGTGATAGTTCAGGAAGAACTGGTGTACACACTGATCCTTAGGTACCTAGACATCACCCATCCCGACCGACTTTTCTCCGACCTGCTCTTCACCGTAACCAACTCCTCCATCCACAGGATATGCCGTCGTCTTCTTCTCGCGGGAACTTTCTGGACATCTTTTTCTTTGATCGTTCGGGTATCAGCCCCTCCTACTGTTGTCACGGCTGAGGTTGGGGAAAACCCTCAGCCGTGCGGTATCAGAAGATGGATGGTCAGAGCATGGCCAGGACAGGAATAAGGGAGAAGGTCACCTCCTGCACATCCCTAATTCTGACCCTGTCTCCTAGCCATATGAGCCGACCCTGATGATGGGAGGGCTCATACACTGGAACCTGATATTCCTGCTCGCCCTCAGGGTGGCCCTGGACTAGGAGCTGGGTAGACAGCCCGTTCCTCTTGGACACGGAGGAACAGGAGTCTAATAGTGGCCAGGCTACATAGAAAGGGGAACATGAACAGACATATGGCAGTGACAGGTAAGTGAGACTAGCACCACACTTACCTGCCACAGACACACCACCTGGAACCCACGTGCATGTGCTGCTGTCCACAAGCAACACACAGGACACCGCACACACAGACATCACACGGGAACCCAGGAAACCATATTCTGCAATAAATAAAGACCAAACAGACACCTTCTAAACACCATACATAACTTAAACTTATGACCACAAGGCCCCCACAGGCAGATGGTAAATAACCGGAGGAAGTCTCCAGCAAGCATGGCTGAAGAACCCCCTCTGACTACTGCTAAAGCAGAGACTATATAGGTAGCACAAGTAGTCACACCCACACAGACACACCCAGTGCACACACACTGAGGGAGTTAACCCTTCCTTAACCAGGGAGAGTAGTGAAACCACATAGAGGGGAATACACACAAACACTCACTGTAGCTGTTACCGTCGACAACGACATGTGTGGCAGACGTGTCCTGGGAACCGGCCAAAAGGCCGAGACACTGCCACCACATGTACAAAGACCAAACGTTGCCACGGGCAGCCACAGGGGAAGGGGGAAAATGTCAGAGTGCACACAACATAAAACACAGTGCACACCAGACATTCAGAGTGCATACAAACACCCACACAAACCAAAGGCAACCGCACACATACCTGTTGTCCGCGGCAACCGCACTTGAGGCAAACAGCAAAGTGCTTCCAGCTGCGGTTGACACAACACCAAACCGCGGGCAACCGCATGCGGCTCCCAAGGAGTCACGGCCATGAACATGGTCGTGACAACTGTACTTCCGGAGCGGCTTGACCCTCGCAGTCTTCAACTTGCCTTTCTTTCAGGTAACCGTCTTCCGGTGTCGGTCACCCCTGATGAGTTTGGAGTGACCACACCCTCACCATCTCTCAGTATTGCTGCAGATCTTCAGGTGTCGTCCACCCCCAAGGAATCTGGAGCGTGTTCACCCTCACAATCTCAGTATCTGACTGCGCCAACTTTCTTTAAGCAAGACTTCCGACATCTCTTGTTCCATCTTGATTGAAGGATGGGTGCGGTTCTCCCATGGACAGATAAGTAGGTCTTTACAAGGCAGGTCAGATTTTTCATTAAGTGAGGTAATGTCATGGTACCTAAATTCTTACTGCGGGAAATACCTCCGCCACACTACACATCAAGCCCTTCCCTTATGAACTTCACCTTTCCAGGGTTCAAAGTGGCAAATGGCGAATAGAGGGGGCCTGTCCCTATCGTGCCCTAATATTATCCCCATTCACACAAAATACATCCTATTTACACTGTTCCCCTCCCCCTCCCCCAACCCACCTAAACCCAAGGACATTTATACAAAAAAGAAAATATATATACAATACTATGAGGTCTCAGGAAGGCATAGGACGTACCTCCCAATACCTCATATGAAAAATTTTCTTTTCCGGTTCAATCAATCATGTCTTTTGGATCTTAGGCTTCAGGACTTTGGTGAAATTAAGTCCTGTGCCATCTGGTTCTGGCTTAGTTGCTCTGCTAGTCTCTTGACCCTCCGGTACATCCACCACAGTCCTAGGTACATAAGTCCAACCAGAACCAGAAGCACTATCGCCGGGTGTATCAATAAATTAAAGAAAGAGGTTGCCTTAGGGCTGTATCCAAAAAGACTCTCCCACCACAAAATCTTTGAGTCCTTGTCCAAGGCTGTGGCAACCACGGTAATTTTTGTTCGGTCATGCGTTAGTTGTATGGTGGCCTGTTTCTCCATCTCCCGAAGATGTTGGATAATATCTTCCTCTTGGCTGAAATCCAGCAGGAGATGTTTAAGTTCTTTGCCGAAGCCAAGAGGAATCTTTTGGGGCCTCACAGGAACATCGGGGTGAATGTCGAGTCTCTTTTCTGGGGTAATCAGGGTTCTTCCCTGCTACTCTGCGACGTCCAGACCTAGAATGGGACTAAGGGTACAGTACGCTCTGGGGAGGAGTTCTCCTCTCTCGGTGCAATTTAGTCCATAAATTGCATACGATCCGTTACTCCCTTGGTACCAACACCAATACCCCTGTCCCAAGTATTTTAAAGAGGATGAGGGTATTGGGTTGGCCTTCATCTCACAGGTCCCCTCGGTGTTCCAACACTGGTGCCTAAGCACCCGTTCCCGACTACCCTGACAGAGGATGGCATCCTCTCTCAACCAACATCCCTCAGTGTCAAACAAAGAAGGATGCCTTCTTCATAGGTTAGAACGCTCGAGGGGAGCTGGGGATGAAGTACCGTCCGGTTGTTCATCACCGTTCCTAGATTGATGGCACTGTATCCCTGTCTGAGGTGACCAGACACATGTGCCAAGGACGAAGCAGTGCAGGTTAAATTCCGACATCCATGCCACTGAACCACCCACCAGTTGGTATGATTGATGGCAAAAGGAGAGATCAGTGGACTTATCCGCTGACGGAGGTTGAATGGGAAGTGGCCGCTGTGTAAAGCTGAAACAATATGTTTAATGTTGTCCGAGAGTTCGCTTTGGACCTGCGTACATGCCAGAGCAAGCTGAGCTCTATCCTGCTCCTCCAAGAGACCCACAACTAACCTCCTAAACTTCTCACGTATAGCAGAAGATAGAGAGGTAGTGGAATCTATGTGCGAATGCTGTAAACCCTCTAGGACGTGGTTTACATCAAGCTGGGTCTTGAATCCTTCCTCGGCGTGTCGCGCAACCTCCCCAAGCTTACTTCTCAGGACTTCCTTATCCATAGTGTTCAGGGCGCCCACTCCCAAAGCAACTCCGCCAAGTCCCATAGCCACTAGATCTCTCCTCCCCCTGTTCTTACTATGTCGGGAGTCATCTTTCCTTACCTCTTGCCCCGCCTCTATCCAACCTCTTACCAAGACAATTTGGTTCCTAACAAACTCCTCACACCTGTGGTCAACTCGGAAGTCATCTACGGAAATTCTCCAGGTGAACAGGATGAATTTGGCATCCGTGATGATCTTCCAGGGGGATGACAGTTGAGGAGCTATGGGATCTGCCAATTGATGGATGGGGGCGGTGCAAGAGTCCGAATGCTGTTTTATCGGTTGGAGACCTTCTGTATCGTAGGGGACCCTCACCACTGTTACACAGATCTGCCCCCTTCCTTTGAACGGATACCACTGTTCGTTTTCTCCAGCCTGTAACACTAGCTTCCCTACAGGTTTGGATTGGGACAGATAGACCCACTGAGTAAAGGTCCACCACCCTTCGTCTACTGCCTCGCAAAAAGGTCACTTAAATGAACCATCTATATTGATGTCAAAGTTAATGTCCCTGCCCCTGGGGTCTTTTCAATCGGAAGACACATACCTACCCCGGTATTCTTCAGTCATAGTGGTACCATCCATCCATACATCCACCGTAGGGGTATCCACCCCGTTGCACACCAAATCCCACCTCCAGGGATTAATGTCCAACATCACCATCTGGGTTTCCTGCTCCCAGTGGGCATAGGTGACAAAATAGTATCCTGTCACCTCAGGAACACAGTTGTCTTTCATGATCGTGATCATGAAAGACCGTATGGATGGAGATCCCTTTAACTGAACATACCTAGGGTCCTTGGCATCGGTCCGTACCTTTAAAACTGTGGCTCCGTATAAGCCTTCCAGTTTTACCGGACCACTCTGATCATTCCAAATAGCCTGACCAGAGTCACTGCAGTTTAACTTTAACATCATTATACTGGTTCGCAAGTAGTCTGCGGACACATGTCCCTGAACATAACTGGATTCCCTGGTGATAATCATCCAGGAATCCCTCAACATGCAATAAGCCTTCAGGGTGCCTTTTACTGGAATGGGCCTATCAAAATATGTCCTCACCCTTAACCTGTCATGGCTATCTTTCCCCAGGAAGGTAGCTTTCAGGATGTACCAACCGCTGTACTCTGCCCCAGTGACATCTTCAGGACTCAGCATTCCCTCCTTGGTGCACAACACCGTAGTAGTGTTGGCTCTCACTTGCTGGTAAGGGTGTGGGTCCCTAGACATCCATCTTAGTTAAGGATTTGATAGGTGTAGGGTCTGAGTCCTGAAAATGTCTGAATTCCTTGAGACAGAGGGCGTGAAAGTTTAGTTGTATGGCAGACACATTCTCCAGCGGGGTATAATGCTGAATTACACCGTTGGCAAAACCCTCTCTCTGGAAACCCATTCAGATACCACTGACCCGGTGTAAAGGTGACGTTCTCGTATGGTTCCCGGATTTTGCCACCCAAACATTCCACTATTAAAAGGCCGGGTCCATTAAGTGATATGTTGGCCATACCAATGTTAGTCCCCAGGCCCTCCCCTGAAGAAGCTGATCCTGCCATCAACATGCTTACCACCAGTGTCACAAGCTGGAGACGTATCCCGTTCAGAGGACGCCTAGCTCTTCCCTGGCAATGTGGTCCCATGGCGTATCTCCCTCTTGTGTTCTGTAATTAGATGGAGTGTGATAAGTGTAATGGATCCACCATCGACCCACCAAGCCCTCTCCCTCCCCCCTTCACCCAACTCTGAACGGAATGCGTTATTGAGTTGGGGAGGCTTGGGTGGCCTTGGCCTGGTCGATGTGAATCCACAAGACTTTCTGCCGTCTACGGGATCTCTTTTTGTTGGTTATTGGCCTTTGTACTTTCAGCATGGTGTCTCCCATTACTTCAAGGACCTTGTAGGGTCCTTACCAGTTTGCATCCCATGGACCAACCCGACGGAAGACTTTCACCATCACCATTTCTCCTACAGCGGGCATTGGTGTTTCCCCCTGTAGATACGGTTTGTGCAACCGTATCGCTGCATGCGGCAGTAACTCCTTCAGGTTCTGTTGAACCTGTTGGAGAAACATGTCTCTGGTGATGGCGTTCTTCTTGGGCTCCGACACTTGGGGTTCGTTAGGCAGACATAAGAGCATCTTTTCCGGTCATCAGTTCAAATGGGGAGATACCGGTACTGGAGGCCTCGGTGGCTCGAATACCCATTAGCACGGCGGGGAGAGAGATTACCCAAGAGGAACCTTTTTCCAGCAGTGCCTTGGAAAGCCGGGTTTTGATGGTCCGGTTCATCTGCTCCACGATGCCCGCAGACTGAGAGTGGTAAGACACATGAAACCTTTGCTTTATTAAGAGACCAAAAAGCGCTTTCATTACCTTACCCGTGAAATGGGTCCCTCTGTCTGATCCTATCACTCTGGGGATACCCCATCGTGACAGAACCTGTTCCCAGATAACACAGGCAGTGGTGGCAGCCGAATCGTTGACCGTGGGGATGGCTTCTACTCATTTTGAGAAGACATCCACTATTACCAGTGCGCAACGGTCCGATAAAATCAATTTGTATCGCGGACCATGGACCATCAGCAGGAGGAACTCGCTGCAACAGAGGCTTCAGGGCTGACGCCCTTGGATTGACCTGAGCACACACCAGTCACTGTTGAGTAACCTCCTCTACTGTATTGGACATTCCTGGCCAGTATTATTTGTCTCTCAGGAGAGGCAAGAGTTTATTCCGGCCGAGGTGTCCAAATAGTTGGTGGTTCAATCGCGTCATCTCTGATATGTGTCATTAGAAGAGGATCTTTGGCTTGTTCCTCCTAATCAGTGAGTAATTGGAAATGACCAGAGACAGAATGATGAGTAAAGCTGGCCTCCTATTGGTGGATAGAAACATGTGATAAAGTAATGAATGGGGTTAGGACATGTACTGTGATTGGTCAAAAGAAACATGTAACAAATCGATGAATGGAGAACCGGGTTTTACTATAATGAATAGGATAGGTATAAAGAGGAGCCTTTTAATAATAAAAGTGGGGGAAAAACTGTGAGAATTTGGAGAAAGAATTTATTTTTAGATGTGGTGTAGGTATTATATAAGATATGTTGTATGGAGAGTGGGAAATGTTTTAGGGGCTGTTCCACCTGTTTGGGGGGTAGTTAAATAGCTTCCGCTCCAACTAATGTTAGATTTCGCCCCTGACGAAGCCGTGTGCGAAACCCAGGTCGGACTGTAATGAAAAGTTGTTTTTAAGATATGCTGGCAATTTTAATATACTTGTAAGTATAATATAATCTTGGATTTTTAATGCATCGAAGGTACCTCACTATTGTGTGATTTTTGACACTTTGCAGAGTAACCAGTAGTGGTTTGTTCCAAGTGAACGCTGGAAGTGTCGACATCTTGGGTCTGACGATGTGGATAACTGCATCAGCGGATAACATTCCCAATAGCGGTTCCACCACTATTGCAATGATGAGGTAGAGGGCGTGTCTCAGACTACATCAGACTGCCTATAAACACTTTAGCTAAGCTGTGGTCACTTATTGAGACCTTCTAGTCTGCTTTACGTTGCCAGACAGGTTCTGTTAAAGGGGCTGTTCCACAAAAAATATTCCTCATTTTTCGAACCAGCACCTGGTTCTGAATACTTTTGTTATTGCATGTAATAACATTTTTTGTATAGCCACTGAGTCATTCAATAAAATGTATCTGCATGGCGCCACCTGTTGTTTTACTCTTTTTCTCATTTCTTTGTCCTGCTCACTGAGATGGAATCACATGCTCAGTTCCATCTATCAACCGCCACCAAGTACAGTAGAAAGGACATGCCCCTGAGAAAGTGCATGCCCCTGAGCTGCCAGCTTGAAAAATATATCTAGCAGAGCAATTGTAACAATGAATGGGGATATCTCTGAATCAATGTAAGAAACAGGGTTTGTTCTTTGTGTCATGTCATGTACTATATGATATCGAATTTTCATTTTTTACATTAATCATGCCATAACTCCTTTAAGTGATGTAACAAGCCTGGCAGTAATCATTACCTGGTGTGGCTAGTGAAATTGAATCCAATTGTCAATTTAATTTGGTTAAGTGGATGAGTTAGTAGGTAATGGAGCGATTGCTTTTTCACATAGGGCCAGGTAGGGCTAAACAACATTTTTAATTCAATAAATGAGTTCATCATTTAAAAGCAGTATTTGGGTTGTTTTTGTCAAACATTGAAAGTAGTTTGTGATCCAAAACTTTCAATTTGACAACTATGAAAAAACCGAATAAATAGGTAATGGGCAAATCATTTTTCACAGCACTATACCAGGCATTCATCTGTGGATTCAGACACAAGTGCATGAATACAAAGAAGAAGCTGTACAGAAGTACCAGACACTTGTTTTAATATGATCATCTCTATTTGAAAATGATTCCCAGGATCAAGGTATCAGACAGAAATACTGTTTTTACAATAAAAGTAGTTTTTTCTGCTGTCTGCTAACTTGAGTCAGCAAGTGCTTAGCCGTGAATCTATGTACCGTATTTCTTTTAAGACAAAGGCATTAACAATGTAGTTATAAACCAGTGTATCGCATTTTGTCATAAGTCAGTACTTTATGCACAATGGAGGTCTAAAGAGTCGTCATAAATGCTTTTATTACATTTCTGAGGTTTGCAAAAGTGAAAAACAAAACACTTTTAAAGTTCATATGTTTGAAACCAAAGTTAGACTGAACCAGGCCTGAAACGACCAGACACTCTTTTTTATTTGCTTATTAATATACTTTTTTTGAGAATTATTTTTCTGTTTTAGTTTTATAAGTGGAAAGCAAGAAAATTTTTATTTTTTTCTAGACTACAGCTCCTTATTTTTTAAATATGCAAACTGACACCAAAATAAATGATTTAAATGGGTTCCCTATTACATGTGTCACTTTGATATGTAATTTGTGTAGTTTCACGACTATGGCGACAGTTTCAGTTGTTGTGGGCATTTTTGGTCTTTATTTTTTCTTTTTTTTGTATTTTATTATATGTTTGTACTTATTTTTTTTATATATATTTTTGCCACATATTATCTCCCCTAAGAGGTCATTAACCCCTTAGGTACTTAGGGCGTACTGGTACGCCCTGTTTCCCGAGTCCTTAAGGACTCAGGGTGTACCGGTACGTCCTAACTTTAAACAGACATTGCGGCGGGGGTTAATAGGAACAGGATGCCCACTGAAATCCTTCAACGGGCATCCTGTCACAACGCCGGGGAGGGTCATGTGACCCCCCCGTATCAGCGATCGCCGCAAACCGCAGGTCAATTCAGACCTGCGGTTTGTGGCTTTTACCTGCGTTTGCAGCGGCTGTGTGGCGGTGCCATCGGGTCCCCATGCGGCTGTAGGGGGGACCCGATGGCATAGAAGGCAGCGCGATGTCTAGTAAGGCATCGCGCTGCCTTCCGGTGAAGAGCCTGTGAGATCCAGCCCCCTGGATCTCACAGGCCGGAAGCTGTATGAGTAATACACACAGTATTACTCATACAGCCAATGCATTCCAATACAGAAGTATTGGAATGCATTGTAAAGGATTAGACCCCCAAAAGTTCAAGTCCCAAAGTGGGACAAAAAATAAAGTGAAAAAAAAAAAGTTGAAAAAGTAAAGTTTTCCCCCCAAAAAATTAAAAGTTTCAAGTAAAAATAAACAAAAACTTCATTTTCCCCAAATAAAGTAAAAAATTTTTTGCTAAAGGATATTGAAAAAAAAGTATACATATTAGGTATCGCCGCGTCTGTATCGACTGGCTCTATAAACATATCACATGACCTAACCCCTCAGATGAACACCGTAAAAAATAAAAAATAAAAATTGTGCTAAATAAACCATTTTCTTGTCACCTTACACCACAAAAAGTACAACAGCAAGCGATCAAAAAGGCATTTGCCCACCAAAATAGTACCAATCTAACCGTCACCTCATCCCGCAAAAAATGAGCCCCTACCTGAGACAATCGCCCAAAAATTTAAAAAACTATAGCTCAGAATATGGAGACACTAAAACATCAGTTTTTTTGTTTTAAAAAAGCTGTTATTGTGTAAAACTTACATAAATAAAAAAAAAGTATACATATTTGATATCGCCGCATTCGTATCGACCGGCTCTATAAAAATATCACATGACCTGACCCTTCAGATGATCACCGTAAAAAATAAAAAATATAAACTGTGCTAAATAAACCATTTTTTGTAACCTTACATCACAAAAAGAGTAATAGCAAGCGATCAAAAAGTCATATGCACCCCAAAATAGTGCCAATCAAACCATCACCTCATCCCGCAAAAATTATACCCTACCCAAGGTAATCGCCCAAAAACTGAAAAAATGATGGCTCTCAGATAATAGAGACACTAAAACATGATTTTTTTTGTTTCAAAAATAATATTATTGTGTAAAACTTACAGAAATAAAAAAAGTATACATATTAGGTATCTCCGCGTCCGTATCGACCGGCTCTATAAAAATATTACATGACCTAACCCCTCAGATGAACACCGTAACAATTTTTAAATAAAAACTGTGCTAAATTAAAAAAAATTGTCACCTTACATCACAAAATGTGTAATAGCAAGCGATCAAAAAGTCACACGCACCCCAAAATAGTTCCAATAAAACTGTCATCTCATCCCGCAAAAATTATACCCTACCCAAGGTAATCGCCCAAAAACTGAAAAAATTATGGCTGTCAGACTATGGAAACACTAAAACATGATTTGTTTTGCTTCAAAAATGAAATCATTGTGTAAAACTTACATAAATAAAAAAAAAGTATACATATTAGGTATCGCCGCGTCCGTATCGACCGGCTCTATAAAAATTTCACATGATCTAACCCCTCAGATGAATACCATAAAAAATTTAAAATAAAAACTGTGCTAAATAAACCATTTTTTGTCACCTTGCATCACAAAAAGTGTAATAGCAAGCGATCAAAAAGTCACACGCACCCCAAAATAGTGCCAATAAAACCGTCATCTCATCCCGCAAAAATCATACCTTACCCAAGGTAATCGCCCAAAAACTGAAAAAAGTATGGCTGTCAAACTATGGAAACACTAGAACATGATTTTTTTTGCTTCAAAAATGAAATCATTGTGTAAAACTTACATAAATAAAAAAAAAAGTATACATATTAGGTATTGACGCATCCGTGATAACCTGGTCTATAAAAATATCCCATGATCTAACCTGTCAGATGAATCTTGTAAATAACAAAAAATAAAAACTGTGCCGAAAACAGTTATTTGTTCGGTATTTTGGGTGGCACGCGCCTTTTTGATCGCTTGGTGTTGCAATTTTTGCCATGTAGGTGACAAAAAATGGCTTTTTTTGGCATTGTTTTTATTTTTTATTTTTTACTGTGTTCACCTGAGGGGTTAAGTCATGTGATATTTTTATAGAGCTGGTTGTTACAGACGCGGAGATACTGTACCTAAGATATATACTGTTTTTTATTTATTTAAATTTAACGCAATAATTGCATTTTTGAAAACAAAAAAATGATGTTTTAGTGTCTCCATGTTCTGAGAGCTAACGTTTTTATATTTTTTGTGCGATTGTCTTATGTAGGGGCTCTTATTTTGCGGGATGAGGTGACGTTTTTTTTGGTACCATTTTTGATCGCTTGGTGTTGCACTTTTTGTGATGTAAGGTGACAAAAATGGCTTTTTTATAAACAGCTTTTATTTTTATTTTTTTACTGTGTTTATCGGATGGGGTGGATCATGTGATATATTTATAGAGCCAGTCGTTACAGATGTAATGATACCTAATATGTGTGTTTTCTTTTTTTTGTTTTTTGTTAAATATAAAATCAGAGGAAAGGGGCGTTTTTTTCTTTTTTTACTTGAAACGTAATTTTTTTGACTTTTAAAAAAAACTTTATTTCTGTCCCACTCTGGGACTTTACTTTTGGGGGTCTGATCCCCTCTGCAATGCATTACATTACATCTGTATTGTAATGCATTGTCTGAGGCTGAATCTTCTGGGCACCCATAGAAGGCAGGTCCCGATGCCATGCAAGGCATTGAGCAGCCTCTGCACGGCATCAGGCTACCTTCTCACCCATCGGGTCCCCGCCACAGCAGTGTGGGGAACCGATGGGCTCCCTCACCCGCCGCCAATCTCATCTATGCTGCGGTCAGCGTTGATCGAGGCATAGAAGGGGTTAATCTGCTGGCACCGGCTTGTACAGCGATGCCGGCGGATACAGCAGGGACCCGGCTATCAGGGACTGCCAGACCCCTGCAGTGATCGGGCCTGAACTGCCCCTGTGCCCGCCCAATCACCATGACGTAATAGTACGTCAAAATGAGGGAACGCACCTGCCTCCATGATGTACTATTACGTCATAAGTCGGGAAGGGGTTAAAGTAAAAGGAGGTTTGTCATGTGCTAATAAGGGGGTCATATATGTATTGGAGTGCCCTTGTGGCCTCCAATATGTGGGAAGGACACTGAGAAAACTGAAAGTAAGGATACAGGAGCATATAAGAAACATAAAAAAAGGTTTGGTCACGCACAGCGTCTCATTTCATTTTAAACAGTACCATGAAAAAAATCTGAGGGGACTGAAGTTAACGGGGGTTGAACTAGTGAAAACTCATTGGCGAGGTGGTGACCCTGTAGCGCAAATTAACAGGCGCGAGGTCGAGTGGATTTATAAGCTTAATACCCTGCAACCTAATTGGATGAATATAGAGTTTGATCTAAAACCATGCTTGACGTAATTTTTAATAACCCATACGCATTGGGAGTATATATATTTACTGGTTGTGTTGTGTCTGAATGTCAGTAATCAGTGAGTAATTGGAAATGACCAGAGACAGAATGATGAGTAAAGCTGGCCTCCTATTGGTGGATAGAAACATGTGATAAAGTAATGAATGGGGATAGGACATGTACTGTGATTGGTCAAAAGAAACATGTAACAAATCGATGAATGGAGAACCGGGTTTTACTATAATGAATAGGATAGGTATAAAGAGGAGCCTTTTAATAATAAAAGTGGTGGGAAAACGGTGAGAATTTGGAGAAAGAATTTATTTTTAGATGTGGTGTAGGTATTATATAAGATATGTTGTATGGAGAGTGGGAAATGTTTTAGGGGCTGTTCCACCTGTTTGATTTGTAGGTGTGCTGTTTGCTATTTGGATGTGACATAATTTTCTTGGCCATGTGAATTAGGGAAGGGGGGAGTTAAATAGCTTCCGCTCCAACTAATGTTAGATTTCGCCCCTGACGAAGCCGTGTGCGAAACCCGGGTCGGGCTGTGATGGAAAGTTGATTTTAAGATATGCTGGCAATTTTAATATACTTGTAAGTATAATATAATCTTGGATTTTTAATGCATCGAAGGTACCTCACTATTGTGTGATTTTTGACACTCTGCAGAGTAACCAGTAGTGGTTTGTTCCAAGTGAACGCTGAAAGTGTCGACATCTTGGGTCTGACGATGTGGATAACTGCATCAGCGGATAACATTCCCTTTGATTGAGGAGCAATCATAAAAGAAACTGCAGCACTCTCCAGCCTTGGTCTTTCAAACTTTATTCACCAATACAATGCGACGTTTCGATCTGTGTGATCTTTCTCAAGCAATTAACAATGTGAAGTAAAAACCGGATACATATACCCTACTAAACGGGTCACATGACCCAATCAATTATGTTAATAAACATTTACAAAAAAGTGTGTACCGCCCCTTTCAGTGTTCACCTTATTACGGGAATAACATAACATATAATGCCAATCATCACACATTGTGCATATATAAATATATAACTCTATCTACTCACTGCGATACATAATGTAGACCTGGGGAGAACATCACTCAGGTGGACCAAACTCTGTCGACATGTATAGCCGATTGCCACGCTTCCCTCGGCGTTCCTCTGTGTCCAATGTGCCTGCGCGCCACTTCTGTGACGTCAGCCATGTGAGTCCGCATAGTACGCTCCCCCGGTGTCATGGAAACCAGACGCCTCCCATCCACATCACCACTAGCGTATAATGCGCATGCGCGCCCAACGCACGTAGTAATAGGATCTGACGTCGGGCCTCCCGTCATCGTGTAGCGTCCTTACAGCTGGCGTCATGGTAACCATGTATACAATCATCTTCCGAACAAAACCTATATGCGGTAAAGGCTTCTACATATTTATATACATTCTGCCCACCGTCGGGAGCAAATCTGTCCGTAATCATTAGTACAAGGAGTTGATTGAACATCTGTGTTCGGTAATAATAGAAATTGAAAACGAACAAAATTGCTAAACATACTAGGTGTCCACTACTCGTCCATACCTTAAGGTCAGAGTACCTAGTCAGTTTAAATTGAGTTTAGCCTCATGGTGAATCATTTGGGGCTCATACACTCATATTTACAGGGGGGCACTCTCCAGCCCAGACCATAAGGGGTAAATACCACCTCTGTTCTAGAGTGGGCCTGTGCCCTCCCCCATCAAGCAATTATGGTAATCACACTGGTGACATGTCTCCCTCCGTTGTATTGTGGGGTCGACGTGCACACCCCTGGACCACGTCATTCAATTCTAGAAGGGCATACCTTCCAACCAAGGGGGACGCCCTTCCTTAATACCAAACACTTCATTCCTGTCCTGTCAGGTAGCAAGTATCTCCGTCTCCGGGTATACCTCTTTTAACCCAACATTCCCAGGTCATCTCATTCAAAACAACCCCCTCTACTATGAATATATAGACCATATGGATGCTCAGTAACGACTATGTAGCTCCAATACCCATATATGGAACAAGCAATGGAAACCATATATACCAATATTTCATGAACAGACCAAAAATTTGCTCCCCCCGTGGGATGAATGTACAAATAGGCCCAAATCATTATTCAACAGAGGTGGCTACCATTCTATTACTTATGTTCGGTCTTTCCTCAGTCCGTGTCCCCAGGTCTCATCTGTATTCGCAGTTATCTGTAAAAAGACAGAGAGAATGTGAGAAAAATGAATAAAAATACTTAGATATATAGAAATAATTAATCTCAGCCTTTCAGGTTGGGTGCAAACTTAATAAAAAAATCAATACTTAGATAGAGTACAGTATTAATTTAACAAGTGAGGTAAAGACTAAACTTCGTACAGTCAGTAGAATGAACCAATCTTAAACTCCCTGTTGAGGCCTTTGGGTTCGAGTGTTTGTAACTCGTAGATCTACCTGAACTCCATCCTTTTTAATAATTTTTCCCTGTCACCCCCTCTTCTTTGGGGTGGAACTCCATCAATAACTCAGAAGCGTAATTGCGAGATGTTGTGCTTAAACTTTAGGAAATGCTCTGGAACTGGTAATTCAGTCTTGATTGAGGAGCAGCGCGGTTCCACCACTATTGCAATGATGAGGTAGAGGACGCATCTCAGACTACATCAGACTGCCTATAAACACTTTAGCTAAGCTGTGGTCACTTATTGAGACCTTCTAGTCTGCTTTACGTTGCCAGACAGGTTCTGTTAAATATTCCTCATTTTTCAAACCAGCACCTGGTTCTGAATACTTTTCTTATTGCATGTAATGAAAAATTTTGTATAGCCACTGAGTCATTCAATAAAATGTATCTGCATGGCGCCACCTGTTGTTTTACTCTTTTTCTCATTTCTATGTCCTGCTCACTGAGATGGAATCACATGCTCAGTTCCATCTATCAACCGCCACCAAGTACAGTAGAAAGGACATACCCCTGAGAAAGTGCATGCCCATGAGCTGCCAGCTTGAAAAATATATCTAGCAGAGCAATTGTAACAATGAATGGGGATATCTCTGAATCAATGTGGCTTATTCCCCGCCACCTTACCTTCCGTGTCCGTGTTGGTGATCCCTCGTCCCTCTCCATGTTCCTATCTCTGGTCGTCTGCTGGCAGCATTCTGTTTGTGTTCTGGCTGCGCGCTGGTTAAGAATGTCTGCTGGCAGCGACTGGAGTGGGGACGTGAGTGGAGAGTGGACGCAGTGTTAGTGCGCTCTCCCCGGGCTGTTTCTTTGCTGGTCTCCGGTTCCTGTGTGTTGCTCCGGAGCCTGGCAGTCGGCTCCTGGTTCCTGTGTGTTGCTCCAGGGGCCGGCAGCAATCCTGGGGAGATGCATTACGTTGCCAGACAGGTTCTGTTAAATATTCCTCATTTTTCAAACCAGCACCTGGTTCTGAATACTTTTGTTATTGCATGTAATAAAAAAATTTGTATAGCCACTGAGTCATTCAATAAAATGTATCTGCATGGCGCCACCTGTTGTTTTACTCTTTTTCTCATTTCTTTGTCCTGCTCACTGAGATGGAATCACATGCTCAGTTCCATCTATCAACCGCCACCAAGTACAGTAGAAAGGACATGCCCCTGAGAAAGTGCATGCCCATGAGCTGCCAGCTTGAAAAATATATCTAGCAGAGCAATTGTAACAATGAATGGGGATATCTCTGAATCAATGTAAGAAACAGGGTTTGTTCTTTGTGTCATGTCATGTACTATATGATATCGAATTTTCATTTTTTACATTAATCATGCCATAACTCCTTTTAAGTGATGTAACAAGCCTGGCAGTAATCATTACCTGGTGTGGCTAGTGAAATTGAATCCAATTGTCAATTTAATTTGGTTAAGTGGATGAGTTAGTAGGTACCTCTCCTTGACCTGTCCTCTGCCTTTGACACTGTTGACCACTCCCTTCTGTTGCAAACTCTCTCATCTCTTGGCATCACCGACCTGGCCCTCTTCTGGATCACATCATACCTCACAGACCGGACGTTTAGCGTCTCCCACTCTCGCACCACCTCCTCGTCTCATTCCCTCTCTGCTGGTGTCCTGCAAGGCTCTGTCCTAGGACCCCTGCTCTTCTCTATCTACACTTTTGGCCTGGGACAGCTCATAGAGTCCCATGGCTTTCAGTATCACTCCTACGCTGACGACACACAAATCTACCTCTCTGGTCCAGACATCACCACCTTACTATCAAGAATCCCACAATGTCTATCTTCTATATCATCCTTCTTCGCCTCTCGCTTTCTAAAACTTAACATGGATAAGACAGAATTCATAATCTTTCCCCCATCTTGTTCAACCCCCTCAACAGACCTATCTATCATGATCAATGGCTGCACACTCTCCCCGGTCAACAAAGTCCGCTGCCTTGGAGTGACCTTGGATTCTGCACTTTCATTCCGACCGCAAATCCAAGCTCTTTCCACCACCTGCCGCCTCCAACTCAAAAACATCTCCCGCATCCGTGCTTTCCTTAACTTTGAATCTGCGACAATTCTTGTACATGCCCTCATTATCTCCCGCCTAGACTACTGCAACATTCTCCTCTGTGGCCTTCCATCTAGCACTCTCGCACCCCTCCAATCTATCCTCAACTCTGCTGCCCGACTAATCCACTTCTCACCCTATTACTGTCACGACCATGGTCATGGTCGTGACTCCTGTATCCGCATGCTGTTGCCTGCGGTCTGGTTTGGTTGTTCAACCACAGGTGAGGGCCGCTAGTATGTTGCCTCACTTGTGGTTGCTGCTGGCAACATGTAGTTAATTCGCAGTTTAGAAGCCTGAGCTGGTGCTGGGCAGCTTGCTGCAATGTGCATGCGGTTGCACCTGGCAACCTATCTTTGTTAGGTGTGTCTTTTGTATGTCTGGTGTGCACAGGGTTTTAGTTATGTGTGCACTTTCTCCTTTAAGTGGCTGTCTTCCCTTCCCTGGTGTAAGAAGGGTTAATTCCCTTCTGTGTGTGTGTGAACACTGGGTGTGTCTGTGTGGGTGTGGCCACTTTGGGCTATTTAGCCTCAGTTGAGCCCTGATGTCTGAGGGGTACTCCAGCCTTGTTTGTAAGCTGGAGACACCCTCCTGGTCCCTTATACCTTCTGCCAGTGAGGGCCACCCTTGTGGTCATAAATGTTATGTGATGTTAAGTTGATGTTTATGTGGTGTCTGTTATTAGTGCAGCTATGGTTCTGGCTTCCTGTGTGTTTTTGTGCTGTGTCCTTTTATGTCTGTGTGTGGACTTCAGCACTTGTGTCCAGGGATCCAGTCAGTGTGTCTGTGGCAGGTAGGGGCGGAAGTCTTTCACTCTCCTGCCATATCCATAGTCTGTTTATGTTTATATCCCCTTGCAGCTCGGCCAGTTTAGACTCCTGTTTCTCCGCATCCAGGAGGAACAGGTGGTCTACCCAGCTCCTAGTTCAGGGATTGGCGGAGGGTGAGTAGGGATCCGAGGTTCCTGAGCATGAGCCCTCCTACCTTCAAGGTCGGCTCATGTAGCTAGGAGTCAGGGTCAGATTAGGGATGCGTTAGGAGGTGACCTGCTCCCTAATTCTACTGTCCTGGCCGAGCAGCGATTAACATCTCGTGGCATCGCACGGCTGAGGGTTTTCCCCATCCTCAGCTGTGACAATTACTCCTCTGCCTCTCCCCTCTGCCAATCCCTTCACTGGCTCCCCATTGCCCAGTGAATTCACTTCAAAGTACTAACAAATACATACAAGGCCGTCCATAACCTGTCCCCTCCCTACATCTCTGAGCTACTTTCCCGATACATCCCCACACGCACTCTCCGACCCTCACAAGACCTCCTTCTCTCCTCTCCTTATCGACTCTTCCCACAATCGACTCCAAGATTTCTCCCGTGCATCCCCCATACTCTGGAACTCGCTACCCCAACATATCAGACTCTCACCTACATTGGAATCCTTCAAAAGAAACCTGAAAACCCACCTCTTCAGACAAGCCTACAACCAGTGACCCTGCTGCCTCTATACCGCCATGACCAACTTAACTCGCACCTACTGTGTCCTTCTCCCTTACCATGTAGATTGTAAGCCCTCACGGGCAGGGCCCTCTCTCCTTCTGTACCAGTTTGTAACTTGTCTTGTTTATGATTAGTGCAATTGTCTGTATTATGTATGTGCACCGCTTATCATATGTACAGCGCTATGGAATGAATGGCGCTTTAATAATAGATAATAATAATAATAATAATAATATTAATAATAATAATGGAGCGATTGCTTTTTTACATAGGGCCAGGTAGGGCTAAACAACATTTTTAATTCAATAAATGAGTTCATCATTTAAAAGCAGTATTTGGGCTGTTTTTGTCAAACATTGAAAGTAGTTTGTGATCCAAAACTTTCAATTTGACAACTATAAAAAAACTGAATAAATAGGTAATGGGCAAATCATTTTTCACAGCACTATACCAGGCATTCATCTGTGGATTCAGACACAAGTGCATGAATACAAAGAAGAAGCTGTACAGAAGTACCAGACACTTGTTTTAATATGATCATCTCTATTTGAAAATGATTCCCAGGATCAAGGTATCAGACAGAAATACTGTTTTTACAATAAAAGTAGTTTTTTCTGCTGTCTGCTAACTTGAGTCAGCAAGTGCAAGTGAATCTATGTACCCTATTTCTTTTTAGAAAAAGGCATTAACAATGTAGTTATAAACCAGGGTATCGCATTTTGTCATAAGTCAGTACTTTATGCACAATGGAGGTCTAAAGAGTCGTCATAAATGCTTTTATTACATTTCTGAGGTTTGCAAAAGTGAATACAAAACACTTTTAAAGTTCATATTTTTTAAACCAAAGTTAGACTGAACCAGGCCTGACCCCCCCGTATCGGCGATTCTATTAATAGAATAGAACCGACACACAGCAGGGATCAGAGTGACTTTATTATACCAACCTCTAATAGATTTGAAATATTTACTGAAAATCATTTTTTAGATCAGACCCCTCCTCACCACAAAGTGAGGTCACGACAAAGAACACCAAGAAAATCACCAAATGCAACACAGAGAGAGTCACCAACACACCGATACAACTTAAGACACAGAGACAACAGTCGGGACCACCACTATCACAGGACACATCAACAATACAATACACCACAATCACGGGACACAGCACAATATCGAGAACCCCAAAACGGGCAAAGACACCAACACAAACCACAAAGACATGAAAAAGGAAACCACGTAGAGGAGGCAAACAAAAGAAAACACAACACGCATTACAATTAGAAGAACCTGATGCGATTGTCAATTTGAGCACTACTATCCTTACTGCACCACAAACAAAGCTATTAAACAAAGGACTCAAGTTTGCACCATCCAATCAACTAAATAAATTTGATACTCTGATAGGTGTAGAGAAGTATATTAGGAAGCTCTGCATAAAAAATTTTTTTTTTTAAATCCGGTAATGAATGAAGTTAACCCATTAGGAGGAAGGAAATACATCCATACTGATGTTAAAATTAAATCAACTAAATATCCAAGACAGGAAATTAGTGAAGAATTCAGTACCTTTAGGCAAGCAGTCGAGTACGACATTAGAAAAATAAAAGTAAATAATAATAGAGACAATAACTTGTCCAGGGCAGAAATACAAGCAATAAAACAATTACAGAAAGATCAGGACATAACAATACGTCCGGCGGACAAAGGGGGAGCCATAGTGGTATGGGATACAAAGAAATACAACAAGGAATGTATAAGGCAGCTAACAGACACAACTACGTACAAAAAATTACGTGCTGACCCCACAGTAGAGTACCACAGAGAGTTGGTGACTCTATGTGAAGCAGGACAAAAAACAGGCATCTTATCTAAACAAGAATTCCAGTATATCACCGAGAGTCAATGTAGACTACCGGTGTTTTACTGTCTCCCAAAGTTACATAAGGACCCTATTAATCCACCGGGACGACCGATAATATCGGGAATAGGGTCATTGACCGCAAACTTGTCCCACTATATAGATAAGTTGCTGCAACCTACAGTCAAAATCACAAGATCTCATATAAAAGACAGAACGGCGATAATACAAATAGTAGAAAACCTTGAATATGACTGCAAGTGGATTATAGAAACATTGGACGTGCAGTCTTTATATACTATAATAGACCACAGACAGGGGATAGAAGCTATGGGACAACAATTGAAAAGAGCAAACCAACTACCTGAGGAACAGATAGAATATTTACAGACAGCGACACAGTATATTTTGAACCATAATTATTTTTGGTATAATTCTGACATATACTTACAGATATGCGGTACGGCGATGGGCACCAGGTTTGCCCCCAGCTATGCCAACCTTTTTATGGCAAATTGGGAACAGGAGGTCATTGACCCCAAGCTGGGGACAGACCTGGTGCTCTGGAAAAGGTACATTGATGACATTCTATTTATATGGAAGAATAACCAGGAATCCCTAGATAAGTTTTTGGAAGAGATTAACCAAAATAAATTTAACTTACGTTTTACAGCAAAGACGAGTCAAACGATGGTAGAATTCCTGGACCTACAAAATAAGGTAGAGAACGATAAATTAATCTGTAATACATATCACAAACCGACCGCAAAAAATAGTTATATTTTATATAATAGCTGTCATCTACCACAGTGGCTATTAAATATACCCACAGGACAGTTTAGACGAATAAAGAGGAATTGCGCAAAAATAGAGAGTTTTGAGGAAGAAGCAAAAATAATGAAGGACCAATTCCTCAAAAAACAGTACCCTACAGAGATTTTAGATACAGCATTGAATATAGTACGCCAATTAGATCGGAAATCCTTCTTTGATACTAACAGAAAAATAGATAAACAAAATAATGGTGACAACATGAGGATAATCTTACCTTTTAACACACAACACAAAAAAGTGAGACACATCATTAATAAACACTGGCACTATATTGGTAAAGACAAAACAATAGGACACTTAATACCGCACTATCCCCAACTCACGTTCACTAAGGCTCCAAATTTGGGCCTATTAGTAGCACCATCAATTCCTAAAAATAAGAAAATTGTAGCACAATCAATACAAAAATGGACCAACACCACTGTTTTTTTTAGATGTGGGAAATGTATGGGTTGCAAAATCACTTCCTTTCCCAAAAAAACACTATCTGTTAAATCCACCACCAATGCTCACCAACACACGATAAAAGATTTCCTCACATGCAATTCTAATAGTGTAATCTATATAATACAATGCCCCTGTAAAAGGCAATATGTGGGTAGGACCAAAAGACTACTGAAGGTACGCATAGCGGAGCATATCTCCAATATTAAAAAGGGTTATGAAAAACACACACTATCTAACCACTTTAAATCCACACACAATCAGGACCCAAAAGGTTTAACCTTTGCCGCTCTAGAAAAGGTCGAAATTGACTGGAGGGGTGGGAACCATATCAAAAAAATGTCAAGAATTGAATCTAGGCATATTTTTGAATTCAATACTCTTCCACCAGCAGGACTGAATGCTGAGTTAGAACTATATGGTTTCCTTTAGGATGGTGGGGCCCCTCACCAATGGGAGATCCGCGGGTTATAACCTACGTGGGCCCCCCCTCGGTGGGTGACCTCACTGCTCTTTCTACTCTACTTCACATAATTCAAGAAGGCGATGAAATTAATCCAAATGATCATACAAGATGAAAATATTTATAATTTTAGTAAATTTTTACAATACATTTTAAATTTTTTATCATATTTTATATATATCTATCTGTATATCTGAATTATATCCTATAATATTGACAAAAAAACGCAAACATTTTTTTTTGCCCTGATCTATACATACAAAAAACGCAATATTACCGCAAGGGTTAAATCCGCTTGGAATCAAAAATAATAGTAAAAATAATACTAATGATAGAGAATAATGATGAATTCATCAAATAGTTCAGCAAAACTGACTTATTAAACCTTATGTTCTATATATTCTATTTTCTTCTGCCTGCTGGTATCAGCGATTTAAAAAAAAAAAGCAGAAAAATTACCCCTATGTATACACACAGCAAAATACAAAATTGTCTGTAAGGGTCAAAATTGCCTGGAATAAAAGGCTGATACAAATCGATTTTTTTTATATGCTCTATTGACTCCATTTTTTGTTCATTCTGTGTGTATTTTTATTTTTATTTATATATATCAACTTATATATCACAGAGTTGACAAAATAGGACTGAATACGGGGTCAAACAAATATATATTCTCTTTACATGATTTGATACAAAGAAAATCACATAGAGAGCACCATCATTGCCTTTTTTTTTAAAACCGCAGGAATAACGCAGGATTACCACAGGATAATCAGTAAGGGATAACAATGATGAATTTATCCACAGCATTTAGCGGAGTATATCTTTGCACATTTTATAGACTGCATTTAAGTTTTATATTGGAAATATATATAGATATAAATATGTTTGCTATAATAGCATTGTGAGTGTTCAGAAAATTCCACTCCATGTTTTTAATGCATCTGAATTAATTCACACCTGGATAGCTGGATATAAAAGATGACCAGTCTCATGGAAACATTAGCCACTGAGGAAGGAGTCGTAGCCAACTCCGAAACGCGTTTGGTGAAAGAGGATCCCATGAAACTGAGTATACAACCGGAGTATTGAAGCGCTTTAAACCAACTATAAGGAGAGGGATCGGTATCAAACAAAATTGGCAGGAGAAATCTAAGACTGATTGCCGCAGTAAAAACCAGCCTGCTGCTTGATCAGAGCACCTGGCAGGAATCTCCACCTACAAATTCCTAACTACGGCACTCCTGCAATTGATGACCGAAGATCCCTGGATCCATACCCTGGAAGCTACATCACTGCCTGCAAGTGTCCAAGTGTAGGTGTGCCCTACTACTCTTTTATTTATACATTATTTTCTGAAGATTGGGTGTAATCTTCTTTGTAGGTTCACCCATTCCAATCATTGTCCAAGAAGTGAGCCATCTCTAAACACTAATTTTGATATAAATCTAGCAGAGAAATCGGAGCAATGAGTGGGGAGATCTCTGGACCCATGTGCAGTACAGGGCTGGTTCTATCTTTGTTAGAAAGGTATTGTCATATAATATATTGATGTCAGATTTTCATTTTTAACATTAATTATGAGAGGGAATCAAGCGATTTATGTAACTCTCAATGAGACTTCTGAACTTGTCCACAGATATTCTGGCCCACTCCTTATGAGCAAATTGCTCTAGCTGTCTCCGTTTTGAAGGGTGCCTTTTCCAGATTGCATGTTTCAGCTCTTTCGACAGATGTTTCTATAGGATTTAGATCCGGGCTCATAGAAGGCCACTTCAGAATAGTCCAATGCTTTGAGTTTAGTCATGCTTTGATGTTTTTAGGCTACTTTCACACTTCCATCGTCGGAACTGCCTGCCGGATCAGCCGATCTGGATGTGACTGAAAGCATTTGTGAGACGCATCCGGATGCGGATCCGTCTCACAAATGCATTGCGAGAACGGATCCGTCTCTCCGCTTGTCATGCGGATCCTTCTTGTATCTTTTTTCACATGCGCAGACCGGAAGGACGGATCCGGTATTCCGATATTTTGAATGCCGGATCCTGCACTAATACATTCCTATGGGGAAAAATGCCGGATCCGGCATTCAGGCAAGTCTTCAGTTTCTTTTGCTGGAGATAAAACCGTAGCATGCTTCGGTTTTGTCTTTTGCATGATCAGTCAAAATTACTGAAATGAAGACATCCTGATGCATCCTGAATGGATTACTCTCCATTCAGAATGCATGGGGATATGCCTGATCAGTTCTTTTCCAGTATAGAGCCCCTGTGACGAAACTCTATGCCGGAAAAGAAAAACGCTAGTGTAAAAGTACCCTTAGCTGTGTGTTTTGGGTCATTCAGGACCTGAGACTGAGACCAAGCTTTCTGACACTGGACAGCACATTTGCCTTCATAATCTTGAGATTCATTGTACCCTGCACAGATTCAAGACACGATGTGCCAGATGCTGAAAAGCAGCCCCAAAACATGACCAAGCCTCCTCCTTAGTTTCACAGTAGGTACAATGTGCTTTATTTTTGTGTCTGTGAACATAGAGCTGATGTGACTTGCCAAAAAGCTCTATTTTTGCCTCATCTGTCCAAAGCACATTCTCCTAGATGATTTGTTGCTTGTCAATATCAATTTTGGCAAATTCCATTCTCGCTTTTTTATGATTTGCTTTCAACAGTGGTTTCCTCCAGGGTCTTCTTCCATTAAGTCCACTTTGGTTAAGACAGCGATGGATGGTGCGATCTGACACTGATGTACATTGATCTTAGAGTTCACCTCTAGTCTCTTCGGAAGTTGTTCTGGGCTCTTTGGTTACCATTCGTCTTATCTGTCTCTTCAATTTGTCATCAATTTTCCTCTTGCGTCCACATCCAGGGAGGTTGGCTACAGTCCTGTAGACCTTAAACTTCTAGATAATATGTGCAAGTGTAGTAAAAGGAACATCAAGCTGTTTGGAGATGGACTTATTGCCTTTACCTTTAACATGTTTGTCTATACTATTCTTTCTAATCTCCTGATATTGTAGGAAGGCGCAAGGGACCATCGTTGATGGACGGTATGTGTCACCAAGGTTCCTGGCCTCAGTGGAGTAAGAGCCAGTTTTCATGTGTCAGCAGCTGTTTAATACCTTGCTATTTAGTATAGCTGTAATAGCTGATCTGGGACGGCTCTTACTGGGAGTAGTCAAAGTGCTGAGTGGGTGACTACTCCCCACGTTCCAGGCTGGGTTTGGACTGTCCTATATAAATATAAAAAACCCAGCCAGCTGTATCAGCTGGTGGTAATTACCTCTCTCTCTGACAGAGGAGCTCTGGCAATCGCTGGATTGGCATCTGAGCTGTGTGCAAGGCTGGAAGCCTGAGTTTGGGAGGTCTGCTCTGTCCTGAACAATGCCGATCGGGTGTGAACTAACACCTAGGATAACAGGTGACTGTTTTTCTGTATGAACGGTCTAGGTGTGAACAAACACAAAAACTGCAAATGGGCTGTTTTCTTGCCATAAGTGTGAATAAAACACTGAAGTTTTTGAGTTACAAACTGGTCTTTGCCTCTATACTGCGTCCGCTTGTCCTGTCTACCAGAGCAAATTTCCACAACATGCAGACTGACCGATTGCAAGTTTGACATACTGACATAATTACAGAACACAGGTCCCTGTGGTCAAATTATTTTCAATCTTTTCTAGGGGTACCTTCATTTTGTACTGGCCAGTTTGAACCACAGTTCAAAATACAATGTCTGATTTTCATTAGTTGATTTTCAGTAAATTTTATTTATCATTACTTTTGTCAGTTTCAGGTTATTTCAGTGACCATTGTTTTTTTTTCTTTCTTCTTTAACGGAAGGGTACCAACAATTGTTTCCATGTGTGTGTGTATCATACATGGGGTAAGTAAGATATCTTTTATGTGCAATGCATGTTCCAAATTTACTGACAATTTTGTAACTAGTAATAAATTACTAACATTTGGTGCATGTACATGGTTTGTCTTAGTCTATGCATTCATATTATACATTGCCACTGTATAAAAAAAATAACAAAAAGTTCAACTTGTATAGTAGCGTTTGCCATAGGAGGTCTTGTGTCTTATTAATATGATAAGCCATGTAGTTTGGTTTCTTTTTTCTTCCAAGGATGCCTTTGTGATATATCATTCAATTTGCAGAAAGTTAATAAATCCCCTAGGCCCATCATTGGAGATAAAGGAGTTTCCTATGATATTCAGAGATGTTATTTCTGGGAGCAATGACAGGCATTCTGCTCTCAATGCCAGGGGATATCGTCATAGCGGCATTACCTATAGATGAGAAGAAATCTAGGTCATGGATGTAGCAATTCACAGCCTCAACTAGAGTACTTCCCACTAGACTAAAATGTACAAAGTGAGTATTCACAAAAAAAAATGATGTACAACATGGTCAATGTGCATATTTAATGCTATGCATTCTTGAGCTACAATACATACAACTTTATAACATCTACTGCATAGACCTATTAACCTTTTAGCTGTTAATAGATGGTTCTAGTCAAATGTTCAAAACTTATGCACACAACCAATTTAGGAAACTGTGTTTCACAGTGCATGGTAAAGCATTTCAATACATACTGCCACATTTTCACTTTATTTATGTGAATTATGCTAAAATATTGTCCCATTGCAAACAGTAAAATTTTTCAGAGCATCTACTTCCCTAGAAACATTATTTCCAGGTATTAAAGTGGTATGAATGGTGCCATCTTGTCATCTTCTTGCCAAATAAAGTATCATCTTATTCATATAATGTTTGTGCTGTGCTGTGAATTTACAAACCGGATTCCAAAAAAGTTGGGACACTAAACAAATTGTGAATAAAAACTGAATGCAATGATGTGGAGATGGCAAATGTCAATATTTTATTTGTAATAGAACGTAGATGACAGATCAAACGTTTAATCCGAGTAAATGTATCATTTTAAAGGAAAAATACGTTGATTCCAAATTTCACGGTGTCAACAAATCCCTAAAAAGTTGGGACAAGTAGCAATAAGAGGCTGAAAAAAGTAAATTTGAGCATAACGAAGAGCTGGAAGACCAATTAACACTAATTAGGTCAATTGGCAACATGATTGGGTATAAAAAGAGCTTCTCAGAGTGGCAGTGTCTCTCAGAAGCCAAGATGGGTAGAGGATCGCCAATTCCCACAATGTTGCGCAGAAAGATAGTGGCGCAATATCAGAAAGGTGTTACCCAGCGAAAAATTGCAAAGACTTTGCATCTATCATCATCAACTGTGCATAACATCATCCGAAGATTCAGAGAATCTGGAACAATCTCTGTGCGTAAGGGTCAAGGCCGTAAAATCATACTGGATGCCCGTGATCTCCGGACCCTTAAACGACACTGCACCACAAACAGGAATGCTATTGTAAAGGAAATCACAGAATGGGCTCAGGAATACTTCCAGAAACCATTGTCAGTAAACACAATCCACCTTGCCATCCGCCGTTGCCAGCTGAAACTCTACAGTGCAAAGAAGACGCCATTTCTAAGCAAGATCCACAAGCTCAGGCGTTTTCACTGGGCCAGGGATCATTTAAAATGGAGTGTGGCAAAATGGAAGACTGTTCTGTGGTCAGACGAGTCACGATTCGAAGTTCTTTTTGGAAATCTGGGACGCCATGTCATCCGGACCAAAGAGGACAAGGACAACCCAAGTTGTTATCAACGCTCAGTTCAGAAGCCTGCATCTCTGATGGTATGGGGTTGCATGAGTGCGTGTGGCATGGGCAGCTTGCATGTCTGGAAAGGCACCATCAATGCAGAAAAATAGATTCAGGTTCTAGAACAACATATGCTCCCATCCAGACGTCATCTCTTTCAGGGAAGACCCTGCATTTTTTAACAAGATAATGCCAGACCACATTCTGCATCAATCACAACATCATGGCTGCGTAGGAGAAGGATCCGGGTACTGAAATGGCCAGTCTGCAGTCCAGATCTTTCACCTATAGAGAACATTTGGCGCATCATAAAGAGGAAGGTGCAACAAAGAAGGCCCAAGACGATTGAACAGTTAGAGGCCTGTATTAGACAAGAATGGGAGAGCATTCCTATTTCTAAACTTGAGAAACTGGTCTCCTCGGTCCCCAGACGTCTGTTGAGTGTTGTAAGAAGAAGGGGAGATGCCACACAGTGGTGAAAATGGCCTTGTCCCAACTTTTTGGGGATTTGTTGACACCATGAAATTCTGATTCAACATATTTTTCCCTTAAAATGGTACATTTCCTCAGTTTAAACTTTTGTGATTTATGTTCTATTCTGAATAAAATATTAGAAGTTGGCACCTCCACATCATTGCATTCAGTTTTTATTCACGATTTGTATAGTGTCCCAACTTTTTTGGAATCCGATTTGTACTAGAATACTGGTAGGATATCTCTTTTCTATCCTCTATTCTTGCTATCCTGCCAAATATATGTTAGCATAAAAATTAAGTAGGGACAAATGGAAGAAAGTACATTAACCACCTCAGCCCCCAGTGCTTAAACACCCTGAAAGACCAGGCCACTTTTTACACTTCTGACCTACACTACTTTCACCATTTATTGCTCGGTCATGCAACTTACCACCCAAATGAATTTTACCTCCTTTTCTTCTCACTAATAGAGCTTTCATTTGGTGGTATTTCATTGCTGCTGACATTTTTACTTTTTTTGTTATTAATCGAAATTTAACGATTTTTTTGCAAAAAAATGACATTTTTCACTTTCAGTTGTAAAATTTTGCAAAAAAAATGACATCCATATATAAATTTTGCTCTAAATTTATTGTTCTACATGTCTTTGATAAAAAAAAAATGTTTGGGTAAAAAAAAAATGGTTTGGGTAAAAGTTATAGCGTTTACAAACTATGGTACAAAAATGTGAATTTCCGCTTTTTGAAGCAGCTCTGACTTTCTGAGCACCTGTCATGTTTCCTGAGGTTCTACAATGCCCAGACAGTACAAACACCCCACAAATGACCCCATTTCGGAAAGTAGACACCCTAAGGTATTCGCTGATGGGCATAGTGAGTTCATAGAACTTTTTATTTTTTGTCACAAGTTAGCGGAAAATGATGATTTTTTTTTTTATTTTTTTTTTCTTACAAAGTCTCATATTCCACTAACTTGTGACAAAAAATAAAAACTTCCATGAACTCACTATTCCCATCACGAAATACCTTGGGGTCTCTTCTTTCCAAAATGGGGTCACTTGTGGGGTAGTTATACTGCCCTGGCATTCTAGGGGCCCAAATGTGTGGTAAGGAGTTTGAAATCAAATTCTGTAAAAACTGACCAGTGAAATCCGAAAGGTGCTCTTTGGAATGTGGGCCCCTTTGCCCACCCAGGCTGCAAAAAAGTGTCACACATCTGGTATCTCCGTATTCAGTAGAAGTTGGGGAATGTGTTTTGGGGTGTCATTTTACATATACCCATGCTGGGTGAGATAAATATCTTGGTCAAATGCCAACTTTGTATAAAAAAATGGGAAAAGTTGTCTTTTGCCAAGATATTTCTCTCACCCAGCATGGGTATATGTAAAAAGACACCCCAAAACACATTCCCCAACTTCTCCTGAATACGGAGATACCAGATGTGTGACACTTTTTTGCAGCCTAGGTGGGCAAAGGGGCCCATATTCCAAAGAGCACCTTTCGGATTTCACTCGTCATTTTTTACAGAATTTGATTTCAAACTCCTTACCACACATTTGGGCCCCTAGAATTCCAGGGCAGTATAACTACCCCACAAGTGACCCCATTTTGGAAAGAAGAGACCCCAAGGTATTCGCTGATGGGCATAGTGAGTTCATGGAAGTTTTTATTTTTTGTCACAAGTTAGTGGAATATGAGACTTTGTATGAAAAAAAAAAAAATATAAAAAAAATCATAATTTTCCACTAACTTGTGACAAAAAATAAAAAATTCTAGGAACTCGCCATGCCCCTCACGGAATACCTTGGGGTGTCTTCTTTCCAAAATGGGGTCACTTGTGGGGTAGTTATACTGCCCTGGCATTTTCCAGGGGCCCTAATGTGTGGTAAGTAGGTAAATGACCAGTGAAATCCAAAAGGTGCTCTTTGGAATATGGGCCCCTTTGCCCACCTAGGCTGCAAAAAAGTGCCACACATGTGGTATCTCCGTACTCAGGAGAAGTTGGGGAATGTGTTTTGGGGTGTCTTTTTACATATACCCATGCTGGGTGAGAGAAATATCTTGGCAAAAGACAACTTTTCCCATTTTTTTATACAAAGTTGGCATTTGACCAAGATATTTATCTCACCCAGCATGGGTATATGTAAAATGACACCCCAAAACACATTCCCCACCTTCTCCTGAGTACGGAGATACCAGATGTGTGACACTTTTTTGCAGCCTAGGTGGGCAAAGGGGCCCATATTCCAAAGAGCACCTTTCGGATTTCACTCGTCATTTTTTACAGAATTTGATTTCAAACTCCTTACCACACATTTGGGCCCCTAAAATACCAGGGCATTATACCTACCCCACAAGTGACCCCATTTTGGAAAGAATAGACCCCAAGGTATTCGCTGATGGGCATAGTGAGTTCATGGAAGTTTTTATTTTTTGTCACAAGTTAGTGGAATATGAGACTTTGTATGAAAAAAAAAAAAAAAAAAAAAAATCATCATTTTCCACTAACTTGTGACAAAAAATAAAAAATTCTAGGAACTCGCCATGCCTCTCACGGAATACCTTGGGGTGTCTTCTTTCCAAAATGGGGTCACTTGTGGGGTAGTTATACTGCCCTGGCATTTTCCAGGGGCCCTAATGTGTGGTAAGTAGGTAAATGACCAGTGAAATCCTAAAGGTGCTCTTTGGAATATGGGCCCCTTTGCCCACCTAGGCTGCAAAAAAGTGTCACACATCTGGTATCTCCGTACTCGGGAGAAGTTGGGGAATGTGTTTTGGGGTGTCTTTTTACATATACCCATGCTGGGTGAGAGAAATATCTTGGCAAAAGACAACTTTTCCCATTTTTTTATACAAAGTTGGCATTTGACCAAGATATTTATCTCACCCAGCATGGGTATATGTAAAATGACACCCCAAAACACATTCCCCAACTTCTCCTGAGTACGGCGATACCAGATGTGTGACACTTTTTTGCAGCCTAGATGCGCAAAGGGGCCCAAATTCCTTTTAGGAGGGCATTTTTAGACATTTGGATACCAGACTTCTTCTCACGCTTTGGGGCCCCTAGAATGCCAGGGCAGTATAAATACCCCACATGTGACCCCATTTTGGAAAGAAGACACCCCAAGGTATTCAATGAGGGGCATGGCGAGTTCATAGAAATTTTTTTTTTTGGCACAAGTTAGCGGAAATTGATATTTTTTATTTTTTTCTCACAAAGTCTCCCGTTCCGCTAACTTGGGACAAAAATTTCAATCTTTCATGGACTCAATATGCCCCTCACGGAATACCTGGGGGTGTCTTCTTTCCGAAATGGGGTCACATGTGGGGTATTTATACTGCCCTGGCATTCTAGGGGCCCTAAAGCGTGAGGAGAAGTCTGGAATATAAATGTCTAAAAAAATTTTCGCATTTGGATTCCGTGAGGGGTATGGTGAGTTCATGTGAGATTTAATTTTTTGTCACAAGTTAGTGGAATATGAGACTTTGTAAGAAAAAAAAATAATAATTCCGCTAACTTGGGCCAAAAAAATGTCTGAATGGAGCCTTACAGGGGGGTGATCAATGACAGGGGGGTGATCAATGACAGGGGGGTTGATCAATGACAGGGGGGTTGATCAATGACAGGGGGTTGATCAATGACAGGGGGGTGATCAATGACAGGGGTGGTGATCAATGACAGGGGGGTGATCAGGGAGTCTATATGGGGTGATCCCCACAGTCATTGATCATGCCCGTGTAAGGCTTCATTCAGACGTCCGGATGCGTTTTGCGGATCCGATCCATCTATCAGTGGATCCGTAAAAATCATGCGGACGTCTGAATGGAGCTTTACAGTGGGGTGATCAATGACAGGGGGGTAATCAATGACAGGGGGGTGATCAGGGAGTCTATATGGGGTGATCACCACAGTCATTGATCATGCCCCTGTAAGGCTTCATTCAGACGTCCGGATGCGTTTTGCGGATCCGATCCATCTATCAGTGGATCCGTAAAAATCATGCGGACGTCTGAATGGAGCTTTACAGGGGGGTGATCAATGACAGGGGGGTAATCAATGACAGGGGGGTGATCAGGGAGTCTATATGGGGTGATCACCACAGTCATTGATCATGCCCCTGTAAGGCTTCATTCAGACGTCCGGATGCGTTTTGCGGATCCGATCCATCTATCAGTGGATCCGTAAAAATCATGCGGACGTCTGAATGGAGCTTTACAGGGGGGTAATCAATGACAGGGGGGTAATCAATGACAGGGGGGTGATCAGGGAGTCTATATGGGGTGATAACCACAGTCATTGATCATGCCCCTGTAAGGCTTCATTCAGACGTCCGGATGCGTTTTGCGGATCCGATCCATCTATCAGTGGATCCGTAAAAATCATGCGGACATCTGAATGGAGCTTTACAGGGGGGTGATCAGGGAGTCTATATGGGGTGATCACCACAGTCATTGATCATGCCCCTGTAAGGCTTCATTCAGACGTCCGGATGCGTTTTGCGGATCCGATCCATCTATCAGTGGATCCGTAAAAATCATGCGGACGTCTGAATGGAGCTTTACAGGGGGGTAATCAATGACAGGGGGGTGATCAATGACAGGGGGGTGATCAGGGAGTCTATATGGGGTGATAACCACAGTCATTGATCATGCCCCTGTAAGGCTTCATTCAGACGTCCGGATGCGTTTTGCGGATCCGATCCATCTATCAGTGGATCCGTAAAAATCATGCGGACATCTGAATGGAGCTTTACAGGGGGTTGATCAATGACAGGGGGGTAATCAATGACAGGGGGGTGATCAGGGAGTCTATATGGGGTGATCAGGGGTGATTAGGGGTGATCAGGGGCTAATAAGGGGTTAATAAGTGACGGGGGGGGGGGTGTAGTGTAGTGTAGTGGTGCTTGGTGGGACTTTACTGAGCTACCTGTGTCCTCTGGTGGTCGATCCAAACAAATGGGACCACCAGAGGACCAGGTAGCAGGTATATTAGACGCTGTTATCAAAACAGCGTCTAATATACCTGTTAGGGGTTAAAAAAAACACATCTCCAGCCTGCCAGCGAACGATCGCCGCTGGCAGGCTGGAGATCAACTCTCTTACCTTCCGTTCCTGTGAGCGCGCGCGCCTGTGTGCGCGCGTTCACAGGAAATCTCGCGTCTCGCGAGAGGACGCGCCGGCGCGTCCAGGAGGAATGAATCAACCACCTCCAGGACGCGTCTGTGCGTACAGCGGTCCGGAGGTGGTTAAGACTATAGAATTACGCTACACAGAATTAATTTGCTGTTTGTTACCATGAAGACACATAGGGGGGAATTTATCATGAGGGGAATATTTGAAGTCAGTTTTGCTTGAGTCTGCGTTGGAGTACTTTATGCCACATTTATCATGTCACATGTTGCTTTATAAATTTGTCTTAACCTTAAACCTAACACTTTTGTTTAGAAAATGTACTCCAGTTATCCTACTCCACCTCCTGGAGTGAGCCTACAACTTTTTTTAACGACTTTTCAAAAAGTCTCAATGATAAATCTGGAGTGAAACTCATTAACATAGCTAACCCAATTTTCCACCCATATTTCAAAATTGGAGTGATGCAAAACTGCAAAAAGTTGCAAAATTTTTGCACAAATTAGTGCAAAAAGTCACAAAAGCCTTATTTTGCTAATTTTCTTTTTTTAAAGCCAGAATTCTGGAGTAAAGGCATGATAAATTAGGGTCATTATTTGCACTGGAGCTGTAGAAACAAAAGAATAGGTAATTTGTAATTAAAGTGGATGATCATTAGAATTTGACCTATTATTTAAAGGGGTTATCTAGGAATTCAATATTTATGGATTATTCTTAAAATAGGTAATCAATAACAGGTTGGGCGGGGGTTTGACTCCTGGAACCCCCACTCATCAGCTGTTTGAAGAGGCCACAGCACTCTGTGAGCAGCTAGGCCTCTTCCTAGGCCAGTGACATCACCGTACATCAGTCATGCAGCCTAGAAGCTGCTCAGTCCCATTCAAGTGAATGGGTTTGAGCTGCAATACTCACATCTGCTATTGAATGTACAGCTCTTTGCTTGGTAAGCTGTGAAGAGATCGCAACACTCTCCAGAGCTCCGGTGAAGTGCAGCGACCTCTTCAAACAGCTGATGGGTGGAGATAGGGGGTCTTGGAGTCAGGACCTTGCCGATCTGATATTGATGACCTATTCTAGGATAGGCCATCAATATCAAATTCCTGGATAACCCCTTTAAATCATATTTTTTACATTAAACATTTTTTTAGAATTTATGGCGTTTTTTCATTTTTTATTTTTCCTTGTCATTATCTATATTTTTTAAAAAAAAAACTTATATAATCCTGCACTTTTCAAACTGGCCACTAGGTGAAGAAGAAGAAGAAAATCCCTTTATTGTCCCTCAGTGGGGAAATTTTGGCATAACAGCATCAATCACATTCACAACAGGAGCAAAATAAGAGTAATTAGAAATTAAAGAGTAAAATACAAGAAAAACATAACACAGAATTTACTTTAAAAATTCACTACTGAGTTTCTGGGAACAGTGGTGGTTATAAATTCTATACGCTGCTGGGAGGAAGGACCTCCGATAAAGTTCCTTCGTGCACCTAGGATGCAGCAGTCTGTCACTGAAGGAGCTCTCCAACTCCACAACAGCTTTGTGCATGGGGTGGGAGACATTGTCTAACAGTGATGTTAATTTTGCTAGAGTTCTTCTGTCACCCACCTCCTGCACTGGATCAAGGGGACAACCTAGGACAGAGCTGGCCTTCTTAATGAGCTTATCTAATCCCTGTCTCTCATCCACAGATAAGCCCCCAACAAACTACACCATAGAATATGGCTCATGCCACCACTGAGTCAAAGAAGGTCTTTAGGAGCGTCCCCTGCACTCCAAAAGACCTCAGTCTCCTCAACAGATAGAGTCTGCTCTGACCCTTTTTGAAAAGACCATCAGTGTTATGACTCCAGTCCAGTTTGTTGTTCAGGTGAACATCCAGGTACTTATAAGAGTCCACCACCTCAATGTCCGTTCCCTGTATGTTCACCGGGACCAAAGCAGAGGGCCTGTGTCTGTGGATATCCACCACCAGCTCCTTGGTTTTGCCCACAATGATCTGGAGCTGGTTCAGCTGACACCAGTCCACAAAATCCTGTGTCCCCTGTCTGTACTCTGAGTCGTCCTCACCTGTAATAAAGCCGACTATGGCAGAGTCATCAGAGAACTTCTGTAGGTGGCAGCCTGGGGAGTTGATGGAGAAGTCTGCAGTATAGATGGTGAAGAGGAATCGTGCCACCCTGTGGTGCACCCATACTGCGAATCAGCATGTCAGAGACACAACCCTGAGATTTAACAAACTGTGGGCGTTCTGTGAGGTAGTCCAGTATCCAATGTGACATGTGGTGGTCCACTCCTGCCATCTCCAGCTTGTCCCTCAGAAGTACAGGTTGGATGGTGTTAAAAGCACTGGAGAAATCAAAGATCATGATCCTCACAGTGCTTCCAGGCCTCTCCAGGTGAGTTAGAGCTCAGTGTAGGAGGTAGATGATGGCATCATCCATCCTGATGCCAGGCTGGTAGGCAAACTGCAGTGGATCCAATGAAGACCTCACCAGGGGGCGAAGATGGTTGAGAACCAGCCTCTTGAGGGTCTTCATCAAGTGTGAGTTCAGTGCTACCGGCCTGTAGCTGCTGAGGTCTTTCGGGTGTGAGGTCTTTGGCACTGGTACCACACAGGAGGTCTTCTACAGCTGTGGAACCTTCCAAAGCCTCAGACTCATGTTGAACATGTTACCCATGATGCCACACGGTTGATCTGAGCAGCACTTTAGGAGCCTGGAGCTGATGCCGTCTGGTCCTGCAGCTTTACGCACCTTGATTTTCTGTAGTTCCTTCCTCACCTGGGGTGTGGTGAAAAACAAGGTGGGCATGTGGGGAGGGGGGTGAACGATAGAGTCCTCTGGTGTAGAGGGGCAGAGTGGTGGTAGGTTGCTAAGAGGTGAACATGCAGTGATGGTAGTGGTAGGGGAAAAAGATGGGGGGATGGTTGTAGCAGCATGGGGTATTGGGTCAGGGGAGGGGTGGGTATCTGGTGAAACCTATTGAAGAACTTGTTCAACTCATTAACCCACCCCAAGTCACCTGCAGTCTGGATTTGACCCGGTTTGTGATTTGAGATGGTTTTCAGGCTTTTCCAGACCCCGCGTGTGTTATTCTGCTGCAGCTGGTCCTACATCTTCTTCCTGTAGATGGTTTTCCCCTCTCTGATCTTCCTTCTCAGCTCCTTCTGCACAGTTTTAAGCTCCTCCTTGTTTCCAGATTTAAAGGCTTTTTTCTTTTCCTTGAGGAGAGGCTTTATTTCTGGGTTAATCCAAGGCTTATTATTAGAAAAACACTGTACCTTCATGACTGGCACGGTGTTCTCCACACAGAAGTTGATGTAGTCTGTGATGCAGTCAGTAATTTTGTCGATGTTCCCCCCATGAGGAACACAGAGCTCATCCCACACAGTGCAGCTGAAACAGTCCCTCAGAGCGTCTTCAGTCTCTTCAGACCATCCTCTCACTGTGTGCCTCACAGCTGGTTCTCTGCATACAAGGGGTCTGTACACAGGCTGAAGATAAACCAGATTGTGGTCTGAGCCCCCCAGGGGAGGGAGAGGTGAGGAGCTGTATGCCTGTTTAGTATTAGCATACAGTAGGTCCAGCGTTCTATTGTAGTCTGGTGTGGCAGTTAACATACTAGGTGAAGGTGGGAAGAGTGGAAGACAGGGGCACATGATTAAAGTCTCCAGAGATCAAAAAGAGAGCCTGGGGGTGTTTTATCTGGAGTCTGCTGGTCACAGTGTGAATAATGTCACAGGCAGCTGAAGCATTGGCAGAGGGGGGCACGTAGACTGCTAACACAATAATCTGTGTAAACTCACGTGGTAGATAGTGAGGTCTCATGCTAGCAGCAGCTCAGTGTGTAATAATAGGACCTGATTTCCTGTTCTGTACAGGTAACTTTTCAGTAGCTATTATTATCACCACATGTAGAATTACAATGACAAATATATAGATAACACAGTATCCACTATGCACAATAGGTGGTATCACTGTTTCTGACCTCTTAACACGTCACAGAGCATGCTTAAAATACTCCCCATGGGCTCCCCTCCTGTCCTTTATGTCTATTGCTCATGTAGCTGCTCTCAATAGACAGGAAGCCTTAACATATTTACACCTTATATGGGGTTATATACATTTAAAAAAAATATATAGATAGTACCATGGAAAAAAAATCACAATAAATTAAAAAATATATATGTTTAACATAAAATGTCATTTAAACAATAGGTCATTTTCTGATGACACATTTTCTTTAAGATGTGTCGCAGAGTTGCTTCACCTTTCACTTTAGATTTAAAAAAAGACCTGTCACAACTAGAGTTGAGTGAACCCGAACTGTAAAGTTCGGGTTCGTACCGAACTTTAGGGTTTTCGGCACCCGGACCCGAACCCGAACATTTACGTAAAAGTTCAGGTTCAGCGATTTTTATGGCGCTTTTTGAAAGGCTGCACAGCAGCCAATCAACAAGCGTCATACTACTTGCCCCAAAAGGCAATCACAGCCATGCCTACTATTGGCATGGCTGTGATTGGCCAACTGCAGCATGTGACCCAGCCTCTATTTAAGCTGGAGTCACGTAGCGCCGCCCATCACTCTGCTCGGATTAGTGTAGGGAGAGGCTGCAGCTGCTCTGAGGGAGAGATCAGGGAGAAATCTTATCAAGAACTGTTTTTTGTACTCAGCAATCTACAGAAAAAGTGTTTTGTGGGTGCAGTGCACAATTTTTTTAAGCCTGCCCTGAGCCAACTACTGCTGAAAACAAACTTTTTTTTCTTCAGTTAGTCAATATCAATACATGATCGGCAGCCATTTTATGCAACGATAGTGCACCAGCACCGGCTATCTGCAAGTCCAGAAATACAGCTTTGACATACTGGGGTGAAAAAAGCCTCTGATATACTGCACATCTGGGATTAGACAAGCATAAGTGACTGTCACATTTAGGACAGAAATACAGCTTTTTGGTTAGGGTGAAAAAAACATCTAATATACTGCACATCTGGGATTACACGTGCATAAGTGACTGTCACATTTAGGCCATAAATACGGCTTTGGCATACTGGGGTGAAAAAGCCTCTGATATACTGCACATCTGGGATTACACGTGCATAAGTAACTGTCACATTTAGGACAGAAATACAGCTTTTTGGTTAGGGTGAAAAAACCCTCTAATATACTGCACATCTGGGATTAGACAAGCATAAATGGCTGTCACAATTAGGACAGAAATACAGCTTTTTTTGTTACTGGGGTGAAAAAAGCCTCTAATATATTGCACATCTGGGATTACACGTGAATAAGTGACTGTCACATTTAGGCCATAAATACGGCTTTGGCATACTGGGGTGAAAAAAGTCTCTCATATACTGCACATCTGGGATTACACTTGCATAAGTGACTGTCACATTTAGGACAGAAATACAGCTTTTTGGTTAGGGTGAAAAACCCCTCTAATATACTGCACATCTGGGATTAGACAAGCATAAGTGACTGTCACATTTAGGACAGAAATACAGCTTTTTGGTTAGGGTGAAAAAACCCTCTAATATACTGCACATCTGGGATTAGACAAGCATAAGTGACTGTCCCATTTTTTGGACAGAAATACAGCTTTTTGGTTAGGGTGAAAAAACCCTCTAATATACTGCACATCTGGGATTACACGTGCATAAGTGACTGTCACATTTAGGCCAGAAATACGGCTTTTTGGTTACTGGGGTGAAAAAACCCTCTAATATACTGCACATCTGGGATTAGACGTGCATAAGTGACTGTCACATTTATGTCATGGTCTTACCTGCTTGCTGCTCTCCTTCGTTTGACATGTGCTGGCGGCCATCTTGGGTTCTGGGTTTCTTGTAGCCTTCCACCCTGCGGCTCCTCCTTCCCCTGGGAGGAGCTGGATGCCTAGCTCATATATATAGGAGGTCTGTGGCTTCAGTTCCTTGCTTGGTCCTCCTGTGTTCACATGCTTCTAGACTGTTGCTGCTTCTGGTTCCTGATCCTGGCTTCGTCTGACTACCCTGCTGGTTTCTGATCCTGGCTTCGTCTGACTACCCTGCTGGTTCCTGATCCTGGCTTCGTCTGACTACCCTGCTGGTTCCTGATCCTGGCTTCGTCTGACTACCCTGCTGGTTCCTGATCCTGGCTTCGTCTGACTACCCTTCTGGTTCCTGACCTCTGGCTTCGCAAAGACTCTGCTCGGTTTCACCATCCGTTTGGACTTTTGCTTTACAGCTTTATTTTCAATAAAGCCTTCTTATTTTCACTTATCTCTTGTTGTACGTCTGGTTCATGGTTCCGTGACATTAGGACCAAGCCATGAATTCTGACGGTACAGGGCCATCCTCGCTACCCACGCTGGTTGCCAGACTTGATCAGCAGGATCACCTGTTGGGTCGGTTCGCTGTGGCGTTGCAAACCCTGCTTGAACGCACGGCTCATTTCGCTCCCGTTGCCGATGGGTCGGTTGTCGCTCCTGGGCTCGCTCCTACTGCCGCTCCGGTTGTTGCGCCAGAGTCTACCCCGACACCTGTTGTTGCGCCTGCGGTGTTTCGGGGTATGACCGGTTCTGCCCCTCTTCCACAGCGCTTTGGGGGAGAGCCAACTCAGTGCCGAGGTTTCCTTAACCAGGTGGGCATTTATTTTGAGTTGCTGCCACATGCCTTTCCTACTGAGAGATCAAAGGTGGGCTTCTTGATCTCGCTGCTCTCGGACAAGGCCTTGGCCTGGGCCAGCCCTTTATGGGAGAACAACAATCCGGTGGTTGCCGAGTTTTCCGGTTTTGTTGCTTCTCTTCGGAAGGTATTCGATGTGCCGGCTCGTGCTGCCTCTGCTGCGAAGCTCCTTATGTCCATCAGACAGGGTTCACGATCCGTAGCTGAATACGCCATTGAGTTTCGTACCCTGGCAGCAGAGGTGGGCTGGAATAATGAGGCTCTGGTCGCTGCTTTCTCTCATGGTCTCTCGGATGCCTTGAAGGATGAGGTTGCAGCTAAGGACCTACCAGTTGAGCTCGAGTCTCTTATTTCTTTCCTGATTTTGATTGACACCAGACTCAGGGAGAGACCTTCCTTTAAGGAGAACCTGCGGAGGTCTTCTAACAGATTGGTGCCTACGTTTGCTGTCCCACCCGTGCCTCCCTCTCCTCCCACGCCTCCTGGGGATGACTTGTCTGGGGGTGAACCCATGCAGCTGGGGTTTGCTCGCCTGTCCGAGGGGGAGAGGGTTCTCCGGAGACGCGAGGGCCGATGCATGTACTGTGGTCTCGGTGGGCATTTTCGGTTGGCATGTCCGAACCGTCCGGGAAAACGCTCGCACCTGAGATCCTGTCGGGGGCAGATCTTGGGTGGAGTCTCCTCGTCCCCGGTTTCCCGTGTTGACAAACCACTGATCACTGTTGTCCTCTCCTGGGTCGGGGGCTCGGTGACGACCCAGGCGTTGGTGGACTCTGGTGCTGGTGGTTTGTTCATTGATAGTGTGTTCGCCGCCGCCAATTCCATTCCTCTGCAGGCTCGAGGTTCCCCACTGGCTCTTGAGGCGATAGACGGCAGACCCCTTCTGCCGCCACACGTGACTCATGAGACCCTTCCAGTGGGGATAGCCATTGGTGCCGTTCACAGAGAGTCGGTCTGCCTCCAGGTTATTTCGTCTCCACACTACTCGGTGGTCTTGGGGTACCCCTGGCTCCAGAAGCATAATCCGACTTTCGATTGGAGATCGGTCGAGATCCTCTCGTGGTCACCGCAGTGTGGGGCTAGTTGCATCCATGGGTCTGTCAAGTTGCTGTGTACTTCCTCGGACTCTCTGTTGCCTCCTGAATACGAGGAGTACCGGGATGTATTCGATAAGGTGCGCGCGGTTGCCCTACCTCCGCACCGCCCATACGATTGTGCCATAGAGTTACAATCTGGTGCCGTTCCTCCTCGTGGCAAAGTCTATCCACTGTCGGTAGCGGAGAATGAGGCCATGGAGGAGTACGTGAGGGAGGCGCTTTCACGCGGACACATTCGCAAGTCTTCGTCCCCGGCAGGGGCTGGATTTTTCTTTGTGAAAAAGAAGGGCGGTGAGTTGAGGCCTTGCATCGATTACAGGGGTCTCAATCGCATCACGATCAAGAAAGCTTACCCGATACCCTTGATTTCCGAGCTGTTCGATCGCCTTAAAGGGGCCACGGTCTTTACCAAACTCGACCTGAGGGCGGCATATAACCTGGTAAGGATCAAGGCGGGCGATGAGTGGAAGACCGCGTTTAACACCAGGACCGGTCATTACGAATCCTTGGTTATGCCCTTTGGGTTGTGCAATGCGCCCGCAGTCTTTCAGGAATTCATCAACGATGTTTTCCGTGACCTGTTGCAGCAGTGTGTGGTAGTCTATTTGGATGACATCTTGGTATATTCTGAATCCATGGAGGCCCACATTCTGGATGTCAGACGAGTGTTGCAACGGTTACGAGAGAACAAGCTGTTCGGTAAGCTTGAGAAATGCGAATTTCACCGATCCCAGGTAACCTTCTTAGGTTACATCATTTCCGCTGAGGGGTTCTCCATGGATCCTGAGAAGGTTTCGGCTGTCTTACAGTGGCCCCAGCCCAGTGGTCTTCGTTCCCTGCAGCGCTTTTTGGGCTTCGCCAATTATTATCGGAAGTTCATCAGGGACTTTTCCATGCTGGCCAAGCCTCTCACGGATCTGACCAGGAAGGGCAGTAATTCCCAGGTCTGGCCGCTCGAGGCCATCCGAGCTTTTGAGGCCCTAAAGTCCGCCTTTGTGTCGGCTCCGATTCTGTCGCATCCCAACCCTGGGTTGCCCTTTGTCCTCGAGGTGGACGCGTCTGAGACGGGAGTAGGCGCCCTTCTGTCTCAGCGTAGAACACCAGAGGGTCCTCTGCTTCCTTGTGGGTTTTACTCCCGGAAACTGTCTTCCGCGGAGTGCAACTATCAGATTGGTGACAGGGAGTTATTGGCCATCGTGCAGGCCCTTAAAGAATGGAGGCACTTGCTCGAGGGTTCGGTGGTTCCGGTTCTCATCCTGACGGACCACAAGAATCTGACCTACCTTTCTGAGGCCAAGAGATTGACACCACGTCAGGCCAGATGGGCTCTGTTCTTGTCACGTTTTAATTACGTGGTCTCCTACCTACCCGGTTCCAAGAACATCAGGGCGGATGCCTTATCACGGCAGTACTCCGAGCTGTCCAGGGAGGAGTCGATTCCGACTTCGGTCATACCTCCGAATCAGATCCTGGCCGCCATTCGCACCAGCCTGACCTCTCCCCTGGGTGAGCAGATTTTGGCGGCTCAATCTGGTGCTCCCTCTGGGAGACCCAACGGCAGATGTTTTGTGCCTGAGGAGTTGCGCACTCGGTTGTTGCGAACCTACCATAACTCCAAGACCGCGGGGCATCCTGGAAAGAATCAGCTGTCCTGGGCTGTTTCACGTCTGTTCTGGTGGCCTTCCCTACGTTCCGACATCGCCGCATATGTAGCGGCATGCTCCGTTTGTGCCCAGAGTAAGTCCCCTCGGCACCTTCCGTTGGGTCTTCTGCAACCCATAGCCACCGGGGAGCGCCCATGGTCACACCTGGGGATGGATTTCATTGTGGACCTCCCTGCATCCCGAGGCCATACGGTCATTCTCATGATTGTGGATCGGTTTTCCAAAATGTGCCACTGTGTTCCTCTCAAGAAGTTACCCTCTGCACAAGAGTTGGCCACGATTTTTGCCAGGGAGGTCTTCCGGTTGCACGGTTTGCCTAAGGAGATTGTGTCGGATCGGGGGAGTCAGTTTGTGTCCAGGTTCTGGCGCGCCTTTTGCTCCCAGTTGGGGATTCATCTCTCCTTCTCCTCGGCCTACCACCCTCAGTCCAATGGGGCCGCAGAACGATCCAATCAGGCCTTGGAGCAATTCCTTCGTTGCTATGTCTCCGATCACCAAGACAATTGGGTTGACCTCCTGCCTTGGGCTGAGTTTGCCAGGAACACGGCGGTGAACTCTTCCTCTGGGACGTCTCCCTTCATGGCCAATTATGGGTTCCAACCTGCCGTGTTACCGGAGGTATTCTCTCCCCAGGATATTCCGGCTGTGGAGGATCACCTTTCCGTCCTACGTGCTTCTTGGGTACAGATCCAGAAGTCCCTTGAGGTCTCTGCGCAGCGCCAGAGACTCCAGGCTGATCGCAGACGAGCGCCTGCTCCTTCCTACCAGGTCGGAGACCGTGTATGGTTGTCCACCCGCAACCTCAACCTTCGAGTGCCCACTCCCAAGCTGGCGCCTCGCTTTGTTGGTCCCTTCCGAGTGCTTCGCAGGGTAAACCCGGTAGCCTATGCCCTTGCGCTTCCTCCTGGCATGCGGATCTCCAACGTGTTTCATGTCTCCCTGTTGAAGCCACTGGTGTGTAATCGTTTCACTTCCTCGGTTCCTCGGCCTCGTCCGGTCCAAGTGGGCAATCGTGAGGAATATGAGGTGAGCAATATCCTGGACTCACGCCTGGTCCGCGGTCGGTTGCAGTTTTTGGTCCATTGGCGTGGTTATGGTCCAGAGGAGCGTTCCTGGGTTCCCTCCGCAGATGTCCATGCTCCTGCCTTGCTCCGAGCCTTCCACGCACGCTTCCCTCAGAAACCGTTTTGTGCTCCGCGGAGGAGGGGCCCTTGAGGGGGAGGTACTGTCATGGTCTTACCTGCTTGCTGCTCTCCTTCGTTTGACATGTGCTGGCGGCCATCTTGGGTTCTGGGTTTCTTGTAGCCTTCCACCCTGCGGCTCCTCCTTCCCCTGGGAGGAGCTGGATGCCTAGCTCATATATATAGGAGGTCTGTGGCTTCAGTTCCTTGCTTGGTCCTCCTGTGTTCACATGCTTCTAGACTGCTGCTGCTTCTGGTTCCTGATCCTGGCTTCGTCTGACTACCCTGCTGGTTCCTGATCCTGGCTTCGTCTGACTACCCTGCTGGTTCCTGATCCTGGCTTCGTCTGACTACCCTGCTGGTTCCTGATCCTGGCTTCGTCTGACTACCCTGCTGGTTCCTGATCCTGGCTTCGTCTGACTACCCTTCTGGTTCCTGACCTCTGGCTTCGCAAAGACTCTGCTCGGTTTCACCATCCGTTTGGACTTTTGCTTTACAGCTTTATTTTCAATAAAGCCTTCTTATTTTCACTTATCTCTTGTTGTACGTCTGGTTCATGGTTCCGTGACAATTTAGGCCACAAATAAGGCTTATAGGATACTGTGGTGAAAAAACCCTCTAATATAGTGCACATCTGTGATTACACGTGCATAGGTGACTGTCACATTTAGGCCACAAATACGGCTATTAGGTTACTGTTGTTATAAAAAAACTTTTTTCCATATACTGCACATCTGTGATTACATGTGCATAGGTGACTGCCACATTTAGGCCACAAATAAGGCTTTTAGGATACTGTGGTGAAAAATCCCTCTGATATACTGCACATCTGGGATTACACTTGCATAGGTTACTGTCACATTTAGGCCACAAATACCGCTGTCATATAGAGTTTTAAAAAAAAATTGAGTGCAATACCCTACATCAGGGTTTATTTTGACGGTTAATTATTTTTAACATACTTAACCACTTTTTACTTTGCTTTGTGAACGCTAACTATGAGGCAAACATCTAATAAGGGACGCGGTCATGGTCATGGTGGTGGTGTTGGTGGAGCCTCTGGTGCAGGGAGAGGATGTGGCCGTTCTGCCACAGCTACACGTCCTACTGAACCTACTACCTCAGGTCTCAGTAGCCGCCAGAATCTACAGCGATATTTGGTCTGGCCTAATGCCGTTCTAAGGATGGTAAGGCCTGAGCAAGTATAGGCGCTAGTCAATTGGGTGGCCGACAGTGGATCCAGCACGTTCACATTATCTCCAACCAGTCTTCTGCAGAAAGCGCACAGGTGGCGCCTGAAACCCATGCCCATCAGTCTGTCACATCACCCCCGTGCATATCGGGGAACCTGTCTGAGCCTCAAGTCATGCAGCAGTCTCTTATGCTGTTTGAAGACTCTGCTGGCAGGGTTTCCCAAGGGCATCCACCTAGCCCTTCCCCAGGGGTGGAAGACATAGAATGCACTGACGCACAACCACTTATGTTTCCTGATGAGGACATGGGAATACCACCTCAGCACGTCTCTGATGATGACGAAACACAGGTGCCAACTGCTGCGCCTTTCTGCAGTGTGCAGACCGAAAAGGAGGTCAGGGAGGAAGACTGGGTGGAAGACAATGCAGGGGATGATGAGGTCCTAGACCCCACATGGAATGAAGGTCGTGCCACTGACTTTCAGAGTTCGGAGGAAGAGTCAGTGGTGAGACCAAGCCAACAGCGTAGCAAAAGCGGGAGCAGGGTGCAAAAGCAGAGCAGCCGTCGCCAAAACAGTTCGCCTGCTACTGGCCACCGTCAACAGGGACTGAGCACACCAAAGGCACCTTCCATGAGTTCCCTGGCATGGCACTTCTTCACACAATGTGCTGACGACAAGACCCGAGTGGTTTGCACGCTGTGCCATCAGAGCCTGAAACGAGGCATTAACGTTTTGAACCTTAGCACAACCTGCATGACCAGGCATCTACATGTGAGACACGGGCTGCAGTGGAGTCAGTACCTTCAAAACCAAGAAAGATCTCAGGCCCCTCCTGCTCCCTCTTCTGCTGCTGCCTCGGCCTCTTCCTCCGTCTCTTGAGGAACGTTGGCACCTGCCGCCCAGCAAACAGAGGATGTGCCACCAACAACACCACCTCCGTCACCAAGCATCTCCACCATGTCACACGGAAGCGTTCAGCTCTCCATCTCACAAACATTTGAGAGAAAGCGTAAATTCCCACCTAGCCACCCTCGATCCCTGGCCCTGAATGCCAGCATTTCTAAACTGCTGGCCTTTGAAATGCTGTCATTCAGGCTGGTGGAGACGGACAGCTTCAAACAGCTCATGTCGCTTGCTGTCCCACAGTACGTCGTTCCCAACCGCCACTACTTCTACAGGAGAGCCGTGCCCTCCCTGCACAACCAAGTATCGGATAAAATCAAGTGTGCACTGCGCAACGGCATCTGTGGTATGGCCAGGGACGCTATATCTCCCTAACTGCACACTGGGTAAATGTAGTGGCGGCTGGGCCCCAGGCGGTGAGCTGTTTGGCGCACGTCCTTCCGCCGCCAAGGATCACAGGGAATCATTCTCTGCCTCCAGTTGCCTCCTCTTCCTACTCGGCTTCCTCCTCCTCTTCTACCACCTCCTCATCCGGTCAGCGACAGACCTTCACCACCAACTTCAGCACAGCCGGGGGTAAACGTCAGCAGGCCATTCTGAAACTGATGTGTTTGGGAGACAGACCCCACACCATGCAGGAGTTGTGGCGGGGTATAGAACAACAGACCGATGAGTGGTTGCTGCCAGTAAGCCTCAAGCCCGGTCTGGTGGTGTGCGATAATGGGCGAAATCTCATTGCAACTCTGGGACTAGCCGGTTTGATGCACATCCCTTGCCTGGCACATGTGCTGAATTTGGTGGTGCAGAAATTCATTCACAACTACCCCGACATGTCAGACCTGCTGCATAAAGTGTGGGCCGTCTGTGCACGCTTCCGGCGTTCTCATCCTGCCGCCGCTCGGCTGTCTGCTCTACAGCGTAACTTCGGCCTTCCCGCTCACCGCCTCATATGCGACGTGCCCACCAGGTGGAACTCCACCTTACACATGCTGGAGAGACTGTGCCAGCAGCAGCTGGCCATAGTGGAGTTTCAGCTGCAGCACGCACGGGTGAACAGCACCACTTTACCACCAATGACTGGGACTCCATGCGAGACCTGTGTGCCCTGTTGCGCTGTTTCGAGTACTCCACCAACATGGCCAGTGGCGATGACGCCGTTATCAGCGTTACAATACCACTTCTATGTCTCCTTGAGAAAACACTTAGGGCGATGATGGAAGAGGATGTGGCCCAGGACGAGGAGGAGGAAGAGGGGTCATCTCTAACATTTTCAGGCCAGTCTTTTAGAAGTGGCTCAGAAAGAGGATTTTTGCAACAGCAGAGGCCAGGTACAAATTTGGCCAGCCAGGGCGCACTACTGGAGGAGGAGGAGGATTAGGAGGAGGACGGGGATGAAACATGTTCACAGCGGGGTGGTATCCAACGCAGCTCGGGCCCATCACTGGTGCGTGGCTGGGGGGATACGGAGGACGCAGACGATACGCCTCCCACAGAGGACAGCTTGTCCTTACCTCTGGGCAGCCTGGCACACATGAGCGACTTCATGCTGCAGTGCCTGCGCAACGACTGCAGAGTTGCCCACATTTTAACGTGTGCTGACTACTGGGTGGCCACCCTGCTGGATCCCCGTTACAAAGACAATGTGCCGTCCTTAATTCCCTCACTGGAGCGTGATCGGAAGATGCGCGACTACAGGCGCACGCTGGTAGACGCGCTCCTGAGAGCATTCCCGACTGACGCCGTGGGACAAGTGGAAGCACAAGGCGAAGGCAGGGGAGGAGAAAGAGGTCGCCAACGCAGCTGTGTCAGTGCCAGCACCTCAGAAGGCAGGGTTAGCATGGCCGACATGTGGAAAAGCTTTGTCACCTCGCCGCAACAACCGGCCCCAACTGCTGATATGGAGCATGTTAGCAGGAGGCAGCATTTGAACAACATGGTGGAACAGTACCTGTGCACACGACTACACGTACTGACTGATGGTTCTGCCCCATTCAACTTCTGGGTCTCTAAATTGTCCACATGGCCAGAGCTTGCCCTGTATGCCTTGGAGGTGCTGGCCTGCCCTGCAGCCAGTGTACTCTCTGAACGTGTATTTAGCACGGCAGTAGGCGTCATTACAGACAGACGCAGCCGCCTGTCCACAGCCAACGTGGACAAGCTCACGTTCATTAAAATGAACCAGGCTTGGATCCCACAATACTTGTCTGTACCTTGTGCAGAATAGACATTTATACCACCATCAAACATACATTTTTGTACTCAAGTCAAGTGCAATGATTCTTTGTTTTCTTTTTTTTTATTTGTCCTAATATTTTGGGGGCTACCTACCCCAATAAAAAAATATAAAAAAACATTGTTGGCTACCTCCTCCTCCTCCATTGCTGCCTCCACCTACAACATCACATTCACCGCCTCCTCAACCTCCGACTCCATATCCACCTCCTTCTCTGAGTTGCAGGTTAATAATTTGTAATTTTTAGTTATTTTATTTCATTTTAAGTTATTTCCCTATCCACATTTGTTTGCAGAGCAGTTGCCATGCTCTTAAGCACATTTTACTGTCTTTTACATCCCTCTAGCCTTTTCAAGGACTATTTTAGAGCCATTTTAATTTTAAAAAAGTGCCAATTTTAGTGCCATAAATTGAAAAAATTCTTATTTTCAATTGTCGGGTGCCATTTTACCATTTTTGGCGTATACAAACCCCTGCTGTGCCTGGGTGACAGGGGCCTAAATCTCTCAAAATCCTCTGTTTGTATTGCTGGGTGACATTGACCCCCTTTAGCCGTGAATGAACCCCTGCTGTGCCTGGGTGACAGGGGCCTAAATCTCTCAAAATCCTCTGTTCTATTGCTGGGTGACATTGACCCCCTTTTGCCGTGAATGAACCCCTGCTGTGCCGGGGTGACAGGGGCCTAAATCTCTCAAAATCCTCTGTTGTATTGCTGGGTGACATGAACCCCCTTTTGCCGTGAATGAACCCCTGCTGTGCCTGGGTGACAGGGGCCTAAATCTCTCAAAATCCTCTGTTGTATTGCTGGGTGACATGAACCCCCTTTGCCGTGAATGAACCCCTGCTGTGCCTGGGTGACAGGGGCCTAAATCTCCCAAAATCCTCTGTTCTATTGCTGGGTGACATTGACCCCCTTTTGCCGTGAATGAACCCCTGCTGTGCCTGGGTGACAGGGGCCTAAATCTCTCAAAATCCTCTGTTTGCATTGCTGGGTGACATGAACCCCCTTTAGCCGTGAATGAACCCCTGCTGTGCCTGGGTGACAGGGGCCTAAATCTCTCAAAATCCTCTGTTCTATTGCTGGGTGACATTGACCCCTTTTGCCGTGAATGAACCCCTGCTGTGTCGGGGTGACAGGGGCCTAAATCTCTCAAAATCCTCTGTTGTATTGCTGGGTGACATGAACCCCCTTTTGCCGTGAATGAACCCCTGCTGTGCCTGGGTGACAGGGGCCTAAATCTCTCAAAATCCTCTGTTCTATTGCTGGGTGACAAGAACCCCCTTTTGCCGTGAATGAACCCCTGCTGTGTCGGGGTGACAGGGGCCTAAATCTCTCAAAATCCTCTGTTCTATTGCTGGGTGACATGAACCTCCTTTTGCCGTGAATGAACCCCTGCTGTGTCGGGGTGACAGGGGCCTAAATCTCTCAAAATCCTCTGTTGTATTGCTGGGTGACATGAACCCCCTTTTGCCGTGAATGAACCCCTGCTGTGCCTGGATGACAGGGGCCTAAATCTCTCAAAATACTCTGTTGTATTGCTGGGTGACATGAACCCCCTTTTGCCGTGAATGAACCCCTGCTGTGCCTGGGTGACAGGGGACTAAATCTCTCAAAATCCTCTGTTGTATTGCTGGGTGACATGAACCCCCTTTGCCGTGAATGAACCTCTGCTGTGCCTGGGTGACAGGGGCCTAAATCTCTCAAAATTCTCTGTTTGTATTGCTGGGTGACATGAACCCCCTTTTGCCGTGAATGAACCCCTGCTGTGCCTGGGTGACAGGGGCCTAAATCTCTCAAAATCCTCTGTTCTATTGCTGGGTGACATTGACCCCCTTTTGCCGTGAATGAACCCCTGCTGTGCCTGGGTGACAGGGGCCTAAATCTCTCAAAATCCTCTGTTGTATTGCTGGGTGACATGAACCCCCTTTTTCCATGAATGAACCCCTGCTGTGCCTGGGTGACAGGGGCCTAAATCTTTCAAAATCCTCAGTTTGTATTGCTGCGTGACATGAACCTTCTTTTGCCGTGAATGAACCCCTGCTGTGCCTGGGTGACAGGGGCCTAAATCTCTCAAAATCCTCTGTTCTATTGCTGGGTGACATGAACCCCCTTTTGCCGTGAATTAACCCCTGCTTTGCATTGCTGACAGGGAACTAAATTTAGTGAAAACATCTGTTACTGATCGTAAGATGCGCGACTACAAGCACACGCTGATGATTGCATTCCCACCTGACAGCGGGGGCACAGTGGAAGCACAAGGCAAAGGCAGAGGCGGAGGAAGAGGTTGCCAATGCAGCTGGGGAACCACCAGCAACTGAGAAGGCAGGGTTAGCATGGCCAAAATGTGGAAAAGCTTTGTCAGCCTTGGAGGTGCTGACCTTCCCTGCAGCCAGTGTATAGTGTAAACGTGTGTTTAGCATGGCAGAGAGCATTATCACAGGCCGCAGCCAATGTGGACAAGCTTACATTTATTAAATTGAATTGAGACACTCCTCTCTCACTCCCTCCTTGAACCTATTTCCCAATATTCAGCTTTTCTTTCAAGCGGTGGTTCATGAAATACATAAACTAAAACCTGATTCCATACATGGTAGAAATTTGAAAAACTCGGAATCTGATACCATACGCAAACTACAAGCAAATACCACCTTTGTTATTAAAGAAGCGGATAAGGGCGGTAACTTGGTCTTATGGGACATTGATCGATATACACGGGAAGCGAATCGACAGCTTAAGAATCAAATTTTTTACTCACCACTGCCTTCTGACCCAACTATGGTTTTTAAGAAGAAACTGGATCAGTTATTAAGGTCAGCACGGGAGATGTTTGTAATTACCAAGAAGGAGCATCAATTTTTGGAGGTGAGTCAACCCATTATTCCAACCTTTTATATGCTCCCCAAGGTCCACAAGGATCTCCAGGACCCCCCAGGGCGACCAATTGTGGCCGGCATTGGGGGTCTGTGTGAGCAGGCCTGTACCTATATTGATTTTTTTCTTCAACCTTTAGTCCTGGAGCTACCTTCTTATGTACGGGATTCCCTTCACCTGATTGAGTTGTTGGAACATGTGTCTTTCACGTCGGATGTATTATTGGTGACTTGTGACGTCGAGTCTTTATACACCAACATAGCGCACAAGGACGGGATTGGGGCTGTTTCTCATTTTTTGGAAAGGTCGGCCTCTGCGGAGCCAGCCCACCGCGCATTCTTGGTGAGTCTCCTGCATTTTGTTTTGCATCATAACTATTTTGTTTTTGATCGTAATTTTTACAGGCAGGAGTCCGGAACGGCAATGGGTGCGCGATGTGCACCTTCGTACGCCAACCTTTTTTGGGGTTGGTGGGAGGGGGTGTGCGTGTACCCGTCGCCATTTTTCTATGAGTGTGTGGTGGGCTGGTTCCGCTATATTGATGACATTCAGTTTTTTTGGCAGGGCTCAAGAGAGACATGCATCAAATTCATTGACACATTAATTTGAATATTCATTTAACGTATACCATCTCGGAGGACTCAGTCGATTTTTTGGACCTAAAAATACGTAGGGAGGAAGAACGGATCATCACCTCCCTTTTTCGAAAAAGCACGGCCACTAACAGTTTGTTGCATTATGGGAGTTTCCATCCGGCGCATATGAGAAATGGAATTCCGAAAGGTCAATTCCTCAGATTACGACGTAACTGTACGCATTTGACCGACTTCAGGACAGCCTCAGAAGACCTGTCTTTACGTTTCAAGGACAGGGGCTACCCCAAGAAAATTATATCCCGTGCCTATAAGGATGCCAAGAGTTCCGACCGAACCAAGTTGTTTATCCCAAAATCCAAAATCAGGGATGGCAAGATACATCTCATTACTCGTTATAACAATCAGTGGACAGCACTTTATAAGGTCCTGGAAAATCATTGGTTCCTGCTCATGTCTGATCAAAGGTTGGTACCCTATATAGACGAAAAACCAAAAATGATTGCACGCAAGGCACCTTCTCTTAAAGACCAACTTGTACGAAGTCATTTTCAGCGCCCCATGGGGAGGGGGGTCAGATTGAAGGGTGCGCACATCCGTGTGGTCAATGCAATGTCTACAAAGATATGTTCACAAAGGATGAACAATGTATACGCCTCAAGCACTACATCAACTGCCGCACAAGAAACATCATATATGGCAGGGCTGGCCAACCTGCGGCTCTCCAGCTGTTGTAAAACTACAATTCCCACCATGCCATGCTGTAGACTGATAGCTGTAGGCTGTCTGGGCATGCTGGGAGTTGTAGTTTTGCAACAGCTGGAGAGCCTCAGGTTGGCCAGCCCTGATATATGGCATCATCTGTCCATGTAAGAAAATATATGTGGGGCAGACCTCACAGGAACTACGGAAACGAATCCAGCAGCATATGTCTAACATTATTCCAGCAGAAATGACCCTTTAAAATATAACTTTTAATTATTTCTAATAAAAAAAATCACTAACGTGATTCACCAGTGAAAAAAATGTGAAAACTAATATTATATAATGATATATACTGTAGACGGGATAGCCGACCAAGGATAAGGCTAAGGAGGTTCGGTGTACATACGGCAGGACTAAGGGGAGTGTTAAATAAACTAAGCTGTCCCTACACTCACCCTGAGTAAAGCCTCAGCCCAGGGACGTCCCCTGATGGTGGAGACTCCCCGTCCTCGTACCTGGACTGACTGCCCTAAGTATACCCTCCTCTCAGGCAAAAGGTAAATACCCGGCTCCCCCGTATAGATAACGGATATTTACTGGGTCACAGTAAATTGATAACTGAAAAGACCACAGCCCATCAGGATAAAGAGACTGAAGCAAAAATAAAGGTGCAGAGGAGATAAATCCTACAACACCGTGATGAGAAATCTACAGAGACGTCATGATGCTCCTACGTTCCCAGGCTATTTCTCATCACTACCCCGACGCGTTTCCCCTATTGCTAGGTTCATCAGGGGGTCAAACAGCAGTCATAGATAAACCGTTACATAAAGGATAATCAAGATAAAATCTTGATATATACAAGATGCATAGAACCGGACACACAGATACTGATGTATGTAAGGGACCAAGCGGATCATTAGATAAATCCCACCTGTAAATGAAAGGTAGAGAGATATCAAAAAATGAGCGCTTGTTAAAGGAATATTAGTATATCAACCCACTAGGGTCACTTACTCAAAGTCCTGGATAGTCAGACTGGTAAGATGCCCATTTAGATGAGGGCAAAAACTGTGTCCAGATGGCTGTAAAGACATACAGTGTAAAATACTGTTTCATGCCTAAGTCCAGGTTAATCAATCAGAAAACGGACCAAACGGTCCCCACTTACATTTTCCTAGTGTGCCGGTCGCCTTCTATGCCTCCAGATGAACTCACTCACCAAGCTGTCTCCCTCCTTAAATATTATCTCCTCACCTGTTTCAATTCTGGCGCTTCCAGGACGCCACAGGTACCACTTCCGGTTATCGGAGGCATCTGTTTTTGTCACTTCCGGTCTTTGGACCGCATGTGTAACTTACTTCCGCCCAATGGAACGCGGATGGACGTCACAAGAGGAAGCCTAAATATAGACGATGGCTGATCTTCTACTAAAGGGGACAGGTGATGCTATATTGATCACATATCAAGGAGAATAAGATATGCAGAGGGAAGATAGGTGTGAGCCATATCTAGATAAAAAAGAGGATGTCACACACTATTTCACTTCCAGTACATGTCCTAGATACAGGGCAGTACTGAGCGTATATATGATAGAGAACACTTAAAGATTAGTCTAGGGATACTAAAGGTATCAAGACATTTAATCCGAACTAAAGTATTTTTACCGGCCAAGCTTATTCATATTAAGGGAGAGCGCACTGAGCACATTCACCCCCAACCTGCTCATAGGAAACATGAGAAGGTGAGTCTCTCATTGATCCCAAGGGGTGCCTGAGATTTAAAGCAGTGAATCCACACGCATTCTTTTTGAAGGATTTTACGATCCCAGTCGCCACCCCTTGGGGATGGGGGGATAGCCTCCAGAATAGAAAACCTCATGCAGTTAGAATCCCCGCCATGGACATCATTAATATGTGATGCGACAGGGGTGATTTTTTTCTTCACCACGTCGTTCACATGCTCACAAATCCGCCGTCTGACTTCTCTGATTGTTTTTCCTATATAATCCATAGGACATGGACATTGACAAATGTATACTACTCCTTTGCTCTTACAGTTAAAGAAGTCCCTGATTTTATATGTCTGACCGGTGACTGAGCATTTGATGGATTTCGCAGTGGAGATAAATGCGCATGCCTTGCATGAACCACATTTGAACATGCCACATGGCTTTCGGTCAAGCCATGTCCCCGCTCCACTAGGTGTTATATAGTGGCTATGAACCAGCCGGTCCTTAATACTTCTCCCCCGTCTGTATGTAACACTCGGTTGTGCAGTAAGCACATCCCTGAGGTCGGGGTCCATGTGTAAAAAAGGCCAGTATCTTTTGAGGATTGAAACCACCTGGCTGTTGGCTGAGTCAAAGGTAGAAATAAGTCGTATTAATTGTTGTCCATTTTCTGTCCTGGATCTGGGAGTGAGAAGTTCAGTGCGTTTTTTGTCCAGGGCATTCTGGAAGGCGCCTGCAAGGACCGTTTGAGGGTAACCCCTCTCTTCAAATCTCATCTGGAGCTTTTTGGCCTCACCCTGAAACGCCTCATTTTCGGAGCAATTTCTCCGAGCACGAAGATATTGGCTCCTGGGTATGTCACGTTTAAGCGATGTGGGGTGGTGGCTTTCCCAGTGTAGCAGCGAGTTGGTTGCGGTTTCCTTTCTGTACATGTTCGCGGAGAGTTTTTCCCCCTCTTTAGTTATGCGAACATCCAAGAAAGGGATAGTACATGGATCAGACTCAAAGGTAAACCGCAAACCAATGTCATTGCTATTAAGGGCTGTAACAAACTCTCGAAGTTCCTCTGACCCACCCTTCCACACCATGAAAATATCGTCAATGTATTTTGTCCAGAATATGATCTTATCAGACCACCAGATAGCAGCTTCTGGAAACACGTACACATCCTCCCACCAGCCCAGGAAGAGATTGGCATAGGTGGGCGCACAGGGGCTCCCCATTGCCGTACCCCTGAGCTGGTGGTAGAGACGACAGTTAAAGAGGAAGAAATTGTGGGTCAGAGTGAACTCGAGAAGTCTGAGGATGAAGGCGTTATGGGTTCTGCAGTGGATGTCCCTCGTTTTAAAAAAATACTCAACAGCAAAAAGACCTTTATCATGCGGAATTGAGCTGTAGAGGGATTCAACATCCACACTTGCCAATATGCACCCAGGGTCAACATGGATCGTCTCCACTTTGCTGAGGAAGTCCATTGCGTCCCTTGTATAGGAGGGTAGGGCCACAACGAACTCCCTCAGCACACGGTCAATATAGACACCGCAATTTTGGGTCAATGAGTTAACCCCGGAGACGATCGGGCGACCCTTTAAGGGTGTAATGCCCTTGTGGACCTTGGGTAACCCATAAAAGGTGGCAATAGTAGAGTGGGCCGGAAAAAGGAAATCATATTCCGTAGTTGAGATGACCTTCTCAACTAATGCTCCAGTGAGGATGTCCTTAAGGTCATTGGAGAATAGGATTAAAGGGGTAGCAGACAACACTCTATAACCGTCCTTGTCTTTGAGGAGATCAGGACACATATTCTGATAGGCATCATGGTCCATGCGCGCCCTGCTGTTTCCAGGGTTTGGAACGCAGGACGTGCTGGCTCGGCGGCGCACATGGGTGCGCATCATTTCCGGCCTTGTACAGGAAGTCATCGGTGAATAATGGTTAGTGCTTACTTACAGCGCACATCAGATGTATTGGGTTGCCCCCCTTCCTCTTCGTCTCTTCCCTTCCTCCTCCCACTGACCACCTGCATGGAGGGTTGCCGCCCCCACGTCCCACTTTGCCGCCTCAAGACAGGTGATTTTGATGGTTATTAGTAATTACTATGTGCATATATAAGGACCTATTGTGGTATTCAGAAACAGGCACCCCTGAGGAAGCCAGCAGAGCCTGGCGATACGCGTTGGGCTTGTTTCCTGACCACCACGCATACCCCCACTATGTCATCTTTAATGATAAGTATTACAGCTCTCCAATAAATTTATTGTTGATGGATTACATGCATTTTACTTTTCTGTCTATTTGTATGTGTGGGGGAATGTTTATGGTGCTGTGGTGAGTCAGGAGGGCATGTGTATATGATTAGCTCACATGGCCCAGATTCATTGTATACAATGTTTTTAATTTATTCTTTGTCGTGTCTGTTGTCCTTAATAAATTTGATACTTTTTTAGATGTGCGGCTATTATCTTGGTATTCTTTTTTCTTTTGAATTATATAGTGTGTTGTATACCGTGTGCCGGCACTCTCATCCTAATTTTGATGTGCCCCCGTTTTTTGAATTACATATTAAATTGAATCAGGCATGGATCCCAGAGGACTTGTCCGTACCTTGTGCAGAATAGACATTTATACCAGCCTCAACCATCCATTCTTGTACTCAAGTGCACTTATTCTTTGTTTTATTTTGTTATATGTCCCAATATTTTGGGGGATACCCCAATTTAAAAATTAAAAATAACACAAATCAGTGTTGGCTACCTATTCCTCCTTCACCGCCGCTTCCACCTACACCGCCACATCAACCTACACCGCCACATCCACCTATCCACCGCCTCCTCAACCTCCTACTCCTAGATCCAGATTGTTATTTTAAAATTTTCAGTATTTTATGTTATTTTAAGTCATTTCCCTATCCACATTTGTTTGCAGAACAGTTGTCATGCTCTTAAGCACATTTTGATGCCTTTTGCAGCCCTCTAGCCCTTTCCAGGACTATTTTAGAGCCATTTTAGTGCCCAAAATTTCGGGTCCCCGTTGACTTCAATGGGGTTCGGGTTCGGGGTCAAGTTCGGGTCAAGTTCGGGTCAAGTTCGGGTCCCAAACCCGAACTTTTTTTTCAAGTTCGGCCGAACCCGAACATCCTGGTGTCCGCTTAACTCTAGTCACAACCTTCACAGGATCTGTCAACATCTCCTCTACAGATCCTAATACATTTTTATTTGTTCTAGCCCCCATCTCCCACCTGTTTGCAACCAATCAGTGCCAGTATTCTTGGCTCCTGATATACTACTAAGGCTATGGCTTGAATACAATATGGAGAGACAAAAATATCAGCACCAATTGCACAATGAGTCAGTATAGTGGTAAAGGGGGGGATTAGGGTTAAAAAAGCACTTGAATCTGTGGAGCGGCTGGTACGACCAGGTTATAGCAGCTGCTATTTCTGGAGGACATAACAGGTCAGCATTAAAAAAAAAAAAGTAGCAAAAACATGTATATAACATTTAATAGTTTGTAGTCTTTTGAGTGTGTTCCACTCTAGCTGCACAAAGTCTACAGGTGAGGATAACATTTGTATCTTGGGTTTTGAAATCTACTCCACTCATGTACTTATTTTTGCTAATGAGCATCTTTTAGAATGATGACTCACATAAGTATGTTGAAGAAAATGACTTCACTTGCTGAGCAATATGTACTCAGGGTACGTTTCTTCGGAAACCAAAAGCCATTTTATAAATATATATCTTTAGGTAGATCCTCTAAGCCTCTTTTCCAGAAGGGCTGGTCTTGAGCCTCATGAACAAGTTCAACTATAGGGCCGTGGAATCTTCGTGGAATTCCTGAACTATTGCAGTCAGCGATTGATTGATTGATTGATTGATTGATTGATTCAACTTTATTGTCATTACACATGTATAATACAGGGTAACAAAATTTAGTTTGCATCTAATCAGAAGTGCAAAGACCAGCAAGTGCAATAAAAACATGTTATATACAGATAAGGGTAGTGTAGAAGGTAGGAATAGTTATGAACAGATTATGAATAGAGTTGAGCGAACACCTGGATGTTCGGGTTCGAGAAGTTCGGCCGAACTTCCCGGAAATGTTCGGGTTCGGGATCCGAACCCGACCCGAACTTCGTCCCGAACCCGAACCCCATTGAAGTCAATGGGGACCCGAACTTTTCGGCACTAAAAAGACTGTAAAACAGCCCAGGAAAGAGCTAGAGGGCTGCAAAAGGCAGCAACATGTAGGTAAATCCCCTGCAAACAAATGTGGATAGGGAAATGAATAAAAATAATAATAAAATATATAAAAATAAACCAATATCAATTGGAGAGAGGTCCCATAGCAGAGAATCTGGCTTCACGTCAGCAGAGAATCAGTCTTCATGCCATAGCAGAGAATCTGGCTTCACGTCACCCACCACTGGAACAGTCCATTGTCAGATATTTAGGCCCCGGCACCCAGGCAGAGGAGAGAGGTCCCGTAACAGAGAATCTGGCTTCATGTCAGCAGAGAATCAGTCTGCATGTCATAGCAGAGAATCAGGCTTTACGTCACCCAACACTGGAACAGTCCATTGTCAGATATTTAGGCCCAGGCACCCAGGCAGAGGAGAGAGGTCCCGTAACAGAGAATCTGGCTTCATGTCAGCAGAGAATCAGTCTGCATGTCATAGCAGAGAATCAGCCTTCACGTCACCCACCACTGGAACAGGCCACTGTCACATATTTAGGCCCAGGCACCCAGGCAGAGGAGAGAGGTCCCATAACAGAGATTCAGGCTTCATGTCAGCAGAGAATCAGTCTTCATGTCATAGCAGAGAATCAGGCTTCACGTCACCCACCACTGGAACAGGCCACTGTCACATATTTAGGCCCAGGCACCCAGGCAGAGGAGAGAGGTCCCATAACAGAGATTCAGGCTTCATGTCAGCAGAGAATCAGTCTTCATGTCATAGCAGAGAATCAGGCTTCACGTCACCCACCACTGGTACAGGCCACTGTCACATATTTAGGCCCAGGCACCCAGGCAGAGGAGAGAGGTCCCATAACAGAGATTCAGGCTTCATGTCAGCAGAGAATCAGTCTTCATGTCATAGCAGAGAATCAGGCTTCACGTCACCCACCACTGGAACAGGCCACTGTCACATATTTAGGCCCCGGCACCCAGACAGAGGAGAGAGGTCCCATAACAGAGAATCTGGCTTCATGTCAGCACAGAATCAGTCTTCATGTCATAGCAGAGAATCAGGCTTCACGTCACCCACCACTGGAACAGGCCACTGTCACATATTTAGGCCCAGGCACCCAGGCAGAGGAGAGAGGTCCCATAACAGAGATTCAGGCTTCATGTCAGCAGAGAATCAGTCTTCATGTCATAGCAGAGAATCAGGCTTCACGTCACCCACCACTGGAACAGGCCACTGTCACACATTTAGGCCCTGGCACCCAGACAGAGGAGAGAGGTCCCGTAACAGAGAATCTGGCTTCATGTCAGCACAGAATCAGTCTTCATGTCATAGCAGAGAATCAGGCTTCACGTCACCCACCACTGGAACAGGCCACTGTCACATATTTAGGCCCAGGCACCCAGGCAGAGGAGAGAGGTCCCATAACAGAGATTCAGGCTTCATGTCAGCACAGAAGCAGTCTTCATGTCATAGCAGAGAATCAGGCTTCACGTCACCCACCACTGGAACAGGCCACTGTCACACATTTAGGCCCTGGCACCCAGACAGAGAAGAGAGGTCCCATAACAGAGAATCTGGCTTCATGTCAGCACAGAATCAGTCTTCATGTCATAGCAGAGAATCAGGCTTCACGTCACCCACCACTGGAACAGGCCACTGTCACATATTTAGGCCCAGGCACCCAGGCAGAGGAGAGAGGTCCCATAACAGAGATTCAGGCTTCATGTCAGCAGAGAATCAGTCTTCATGTCATAGCAGAGAATCAGGCTTCACGTCACCCACCCCTGGAACAGGCCACTGTCACATATTTAGGCCCAGGCACCCAGACCGAGGAGAGAGTTTCCGTAACAGAGAATCTAGCTTCATGTCAGCACAGAATCAGTCTTCATGTCATAGCAGAGAATCAGGCTTCACGTCACCCACCACTGGAACAGGCCACTGTCACACATTTAGGCCCTGGCACCCAGACAGAGGAGAGAGGTCCCGTAACAGAGAATCTGGCTTCATGTCAGCACAGAGTCAGTCTTCATGTCATAGCAGAGAATCAGGCTTCACGTCACCCACCACTGGAACAGGCCACTGTCACATATTTAGGCCCCGGCACCCAGACAGAGGAGAGAGGTCCCGTAACAGAGAATCTGGCTTCATGTCAGCACAGAATCAGTCTTCATGTCATAGCAGAGAATCAGGCTTCACGTCACCCACCACTGGAACAGGCCACTGTCACATATTTAGGCCCCGGCACCCAGACAGAGGAGAGAGGTACCGTAACAGAGAATCTGGCTTCATGTCAGCACAGAATCAGTCTTCATGTCATAGCAGAGAATCAGGCTTCACGTCACCCACCACTGGAACAGGCCACTGTCACATATTTAGGCCCAGGCACCCAGGCAGAGGAGAGAGGTCCCGTAACAGATTCAGGCTTCATGTCAGCAGAAAATCAGTCTTCATGTCATAGCAGAGAATCAGGCTTCACGTCACCCACCACTGGAACAGGCCACTGTCACATATTTAGGCCCAGGCACCCAGACAGAGGAGAGAGGTCCCGTAACAGAGAATCTGGCTTCATGTCAGCACAGAATCAGTCTTCATGTCATAGCAGAGAATCAGGCTTCACGTCACCCACCACTGGAACAGGCCACTGTCACATATTTAGGCCCAGGCACCCAGGCAGAGGAGAGAGGTCCCATAACAGAGATTCAGGCTTCATGTCAGCAGAAAATCAGTCTTCATGTCATAGCAGAGAATCAGGCTTCACGTCACCCACCACTGGAACAGGCCACTGTCACATATTTAGGCCCAGGCACCCAGACAGAGGAGAGAGGTCCCGTAACAGAGAATCTGGCTTCATGTCAGCACAGAATCAGTCTTCATGTCATAGGAGAGAATCAGGCTTCACATCACCCACCACTGGAACAGGCCACTGTCACACATTTAGGTTCTGGCACCCAGACAGAGGAGAGAGGTCCCGTAACAGAGAAACTGGCTTCATGTCAGCACAGAAGCAGTCTTCATGTCATAGCAGAGAATCAGGCTTCACGTCACCCACCACTGGAACAGGCCACTGTCCCACATTTAGGCCCTGGCACCCAGACAGAGGAGAGAGGTCCCGTAAGAGAGAATCTGGCTTCATGTCAGCACAGAATCAGTCTTCATGTCATAGCAGAGAATCAGGCTTCACGTCACCCACCACTGGAACAGGCCACTGTCACATATTTAGGCCCAGGCACCCAGGCAGAGGAGAGAGGTCCCATAACAGAGATTCAGGCTTCATGTCAGCAGAGAATCAGTCTTCATGTCATAGCAGAGAATCAGGCTTCACGTCACCCACCACTGGAACAGGCCACTGTCACATATTTAGGCCCAGGCACCCAGGCAGAGGAGAGAGGTCCCATAACAGAGATTCAGGCTTCATGTCAGCAGAGAATCAGTCTTCATGTCATAGCAGAGAATCAGGCTTCACGTCACCCACCACTGGAACAGGCCACTGTCACATATTTAGGCCCAGGCACCAGGACAGAGGAGAGAGTTTCCGTAACAGAGAATCTGGCTTCATGTCAGCACAGAATCAGTCTTCATGTCATAGCAGAGAATCAGGCTTCACGTCACCCACCACTGGAACAGGCCACTGTCACACATTTAGGCCCTGGCACCCAGACAGAGGAGAGAGGTCCCATAACAGAGAATCTGGCTTCATGTCAGCACAGAATCAGTCTTCATGTCATAGCAGAGAATCAGGCTTCACGTCACCCACCACTGGAACAGGCCACTGTCACATATTTAGGCCCAGGCACCCAGGCAGAGGAGAGAGGTCCCATAACAGAGATTCAGGCTTCATGTCAGCAGAGAATCAGTCTTCATGTCATAGCAGAGAATCAGGCTTCACGTCACCCACCACTGGAACAGGCCACTGTCACATATTTAGGCCCAGGCACCCAGACAGAGGAGAGAGGTCCCGTAACAGAGAATCTGGCTTCATGTCAGCACAGAATCAGTCTTCATGTCATAGCAGAGAATCAGGCTTCACGTCACCCACCACTGGAACAGGCCACTGTCACATATTTAGGCCCAGGCAGAGGAGAGAGGTCGCGTAACAGAGAATCTGGCTTTATGTCAGTACAGAATCAGTCTTCATGTCATAGCAGAGAATCAGGCTTCACGTCATCCACCACTGGAACAGGCCACTGTCACACATTTAGGCCCCGGCACCCAGACAGAGGAGAGGTTCATTCAACTTTGGGTTGCCCGCAATATAATGGTAAAATGAAAATAAAAATAGGATTGATTGAGGAAGTGCCCTGGAGTACAATAATATATTGTTAAGGGGAGGTAGTAAATGTCTAATCTGCACAAGGGATGGACAGGTCCTGTGGGATCCATGCCTGGTTCATTTTTATGAACGTCAGCTTGTCCACATTGGCTGTAGACAGGCGGCTGCGTTTGTCTGTAATGACGCTCCCTGCCGTGCTGAATACACGTTCAGACAAAACGCTGGCCGCCGGGCAGGCCAGCACCTCCAAGGCATAAAAGGCTAGCTCTGGCCACGTGGACAATTTGGAGACCCAGAAGTTGAATGGGGCCGAACCATCAGTCAGTACGTGGAGGAGTGTGCACAGGTACTGTTCCACCATGTTAGTGAAATGTTGCCTCCTGCTAACACGTTCCGTATCAGGTGGTGGTGCAGTTAGCTGTGGCGTGGTGACAAAACTTTTCCACATCTCTTCCATGCTAACCCTGCCCTCAGAGGAGCTAGCCGTGACACAGCTGCGTTGGCGACCTCTTGCTCCTCCTCTGCCTTCGCCTTGGGCTTCTACTGGTTCCCCCTGTGACATTTGGGAATGCTCTCAGTAGCGCGTCTACCAACGTGCGCTTGTACTCGCGCATCTTCTTATCACACTCCAGTGTAGGAAGTAAGGTGGGCACATTGTCTTTGTACCGGGGATCCAGCAGGGTTGCACACGTTAAAATGTGGGCAACTCTGCTGTCGTTGCGCAGGCACTGCAGCATGTAGTCGCTCATGTGTGCCAGGCTGCCCAGAGGTAAGGACAAGCTGTCCTCTGTGGGAGGTGTATCGTCATCGTCCTGTGTTTCCCCCCAGCCACGCACCAGTGATGGGCCCGAGCTGCTTTGGGTGCCACCCCGCTGTGAACATGCATTATCCTCATCCTCCTCCACCTCCTCCTCATCCTCGTCCTCCTCGTCCTCTAGTAGTGGGCCCTGTCTGGCCACATTTGTACCTGGCCTCTGGTGTTGCAAAAAACCTCCCTCTGAGTCACTTCGAAGAGACTGGCCTGAAAGTGCTAAAAATGACCCCTCTTCCTCCTCTTTCTCCTGGGCCACCTCCTCTTCCATCATTGCCCTGTGTTTTCTCAAGGAGACATAGAAGTGGTATTGTAACGCTGATAACGGCGTCATCGCCACTGGCCATGTTGGTGGAGTACTCGAAACAGCGCAACAGGGCACAGTCATTGGTGGTGAAGTGGTGCTGTTCCGCAGTGCGACTGACCCGTGCATGCTGCAGCTGACACTCCACTATGGCCTGCTGCTGCTCGCACAGTCTGTCCAGCATGTGCAAGGTGGAGTTCCACCTGGTGGGCACATCGCATATGAGGCGGTGAGCGGGAAGGCCGAAGTTACGCTGTAGCGCAGACAGGCGTGCAGCAGCAGGGTGTGAACGCCGGAAGCGCGAACAGACGGCCCGCACTTTATGCAGCAGCTCTGACATGTCAGGGTAGTTGCGAATGAACTTCTGCACCACCAAATTCAGCACATGCGCCAGGCAAGGGATGTGCGTCAAACCGGCTAGTCCCAGAGCTGCAACGAGATTTCGCCCATTATCGCACACCACCAGGCCGGGCTTGAGGCTCACCGGCAGCAACCACTCGTCGGTCTGTTGTTCTATACCCCGCCACAACTCCTGTGCGGTGTGGGGCCTGTCCCCCAAACATATGAGTTTCAGAACGGCCTGCTGTCGTTTACCCCCGGCTGTGCTGAAGTTGGTGGTGAAGGTGTGTGGCTGACTGGATGAGCAGGTGGAAGAAGAGGAGGAGGAAGCTGAGTAGGAGGGGGAGGAGACAGGAGGCAAAGAATGTTGCCCTGCAATCCCTGGCGGCTGGAGGACGTGCGCCAAACAGCTCTCCGCCTGGGGCCCAGCCGCCACTACATTTACCCAGTGTGCGGTTAGGGAGATATAGCGTCCCTGGCCGTGCTTACTGGTCCACGTATCTGTGGTTAGGTGGACCTTGCCACAGATGGCGTTGCGCAGTGCACACTTTATTTTATCGGACACTTGGTTGTGCAGGGAAGGCACGGCTCTCTTGGAGAAGTAGTGCCGGCTGGGAACAACATACTGTGGGACAGCAAGCGACATGAGCTGTTTGAAGCTGTCTGTGTCCACCAGCCTAAATGACAGCATTTCATAGGCCAGTAGTTTAGAAATGCTGGCATTCAGGGCCAGGGAATGTTTGTGAGATGGAGAGCTGATAGGCTGCCGTGTGACATGGTTGAGATGCTTGGTGACGCAGGTGGTGGTGTTGGTGGTACATCCCATGTTTGCTGGGCGGCAGGTGCCAACGTTCCTCCAGAGGCGGAGGAAGAGGCCGAGGCGGCAGCAGCAGCAGAAGAGGCCGAGGCGGCAGCAGCAGAAGAGGTAGCAGGGGGAGCCTGAGTGACTTCTTTGTTTTTAAGGTGTTTACTCCACTGCAGTTCATGCTTTGCATGCAGGTGCCTGGTCATGCAGGTTGTGCTAAGGTTCAGAACGTTAATGCCTCGCTTCAGGCTCTGATGGCACAGCGTGCAAACCACTCGGGTCTTGTCGTCAGCACATTGTTTATAGAAGTGCCATGCCAGGGAACTCCTTGAAGCTGCCTTTGGGGTGCTCGGTCCCAGATGGCGGCGGTCAGTAGCAGGTGGAGTTTCTTGGCGGCGGGTGTTCTGATTTTGCCCACTGCTCCCTCTTTGTCTTTTGCTACGCTGTTGGCTCGGTCTCACCACTGCCTCTTCCTCCGAACTGTGAAAGTCAGTGGCACGACCTTCATTCCATGTGGGGTCTAGGACCTCATCGTCCCCTGCATCGTCTTCCACCCAGTCTTGATCCCTGACCTCCTGTTCAGTCAGCCTACTGCAGAAAGACGCAGCAGTTGGCACCTGTGTTTCGTCATCATCAGAGACGTGCTGAGGTGGTATTCCCATGTCCTCATCATCAGGAAACATAAGTGGTTGTGCGTTAGTGCATTCTATCTCTTCCACCCCTGGGGAAGGGCTAGGTGGATGCCCTTGGGAAACCCTGGCAGCAGAGTCTTCAAACAGCATAAGAGACTGCTGCATAACTTGAGGCTCAGACAGTTTCCCTGATATGCATGGGGGTGATGTGACAGACTGATGGGCTTGGTTTTCATGCGCCATCTGTGCGCTTTCTGCAGAAGACTGGGTGGGAGATAATGTGAACGTGCTGGATGCACTGTCGGCCACCCAATTGACTAATGCCTGTACCTGCTCAGGCCTTACCATCCTCAGAACGGCATTGGGCCCCACCAAATATCCCTGTAAATTCTGGCGGCTACTGGGACCTGAGGTAGTTGGTACACTAGGACGTGTGGCTGTGGCAGAACGGCCACGTCCTCTCCCAACACCAGAGGGTCCACTAACACCACCACGACCATGTCCACGTCCGCGTCCCTTACTAGTTGTTTTCCTTATTGTTACCGTTCACCACAATAAGAAAAATATTATTCGGGCCAATGTATTGAATTAAAATTCAGGCCTTTTTTTACAGACACCTAACACTGTCTGGCTATCTATTTAGGTACCGTATTACACTAATACAGGCACACAAGTAATGACAGATTTGGTTGAATATAAATGTGAGGCCTATTTTTTACGCGCTGTGTGACAGATATACCTTTAATCACAGAATTAGACTTGTATCTGCACTGTAGCGTGTGTGTTAAGTTTTTCAGAATGACACTATCAGCACCTTGAATCTAAGATATCCTTTTTGGGATAGATTTAAAGTAGGCCTGATATAGCAGAAACTACAAATTTTGAGAATGGCAAATTTGGGAATAGTTTTTCAACCCAGAACAAAAACTGTGCTTTTACGGTCACTACAAATAATTTGACCAGCTAAAACAGTACAGATTTGGTTGAATATAAATGTGAGGCCTATTTTTTACGCGCTGTGTGACAGATATACCTTTAATCACAGAATTAGACTTGTATCTGCACGGTAGCGTGTGTGTTAAGTTTTTCAAAATGACACTATCAGCACCTTCAATCTAAGATATCCTTTTTGGGATAGATTTAAAGTAGGCCTGATATAGCAGAAACTACTAATTTTGAGAATGGCAAATTTGGGAATAGTTTTTCAACCCAGAACAAAAACTGTGCTTTTACGGTCACTACAAATAATTTGACCAGCTAAAACAGTACAGATTTGGTTGAATATAAATGTGAGGCCTATTTTTTACGCGCTGTGTGACAGATATACCTTTAATCACAGAATTAGACTTGTATCTGCACTGTAGCGTGTGTGTTAAGTTTTTCAGAATGACACTATCAGCACCTTCAATCTAAGATATCCTTTTTGGGATAGATTTAAAGTAGGCCTGATATAGCAGAAACTACTAATTTTGAGAATGGCAAATTTGGGAATAGTTTTTCAACCAAGAACAAAAACTGTGCTTTTACGGTCACTACAAATAATTTGACCAGCTAAAACAGTACAGATTTGGTTGAATATAAATGTGAGGCCTATTTTTTACGCGCTGTGTGACAGATATACCTTTATTCACAGAATTAGACTTGTATCTGCACGGTAGCGTGTGTTAAGTTTTACAGAATGACACTATCAGCACCTTCAATCTAAGATATCCTTTTTGGGATAGATTTAAAGTAGGCCTGATATAGCAGAAACTACTATTTTTGAGAATGGCAAATTTGGGAATAGTTTTTCAACCCAGAACAAAAACTGTGCTTTTACGGTCACTACAAATAATTTGACCAGCTAAAACAGTACAGATTTGGTTGAATATAAATGTGAGGCCTATTTTTTACGTGCTGTGTGACAGATATACCTTTAATCACAGAATTAGACTTGTATCTGCACGGTAGCGTGTGTGTTAAGTTTTTCAGAATGACACTATTAGCACCTTCAATCTAAGATATCCTTTTTGGGATAGATTTAAAGTAGGCCTGATATAGCAGAAACTACTAATTTTGAGAATGGCAAATCTGGGAATAGTTTTTCAACCCAGAACAAAAACTGTGCTTTTACGGTCACTACAAATAATTTGACCAGCTAAAACAGTACAGATTTGGAGGAATAGAAATGTCAGGCCTATTTTTTACGCGCTGTGTGACAGATATACCTTTAATCACAGAATTAGACTTGTATCTGCACGGTAGCGTGTGTGTTAAGTTTTTCAGAATGACACTATCAGCACCTTCAATCTAAGATATCCTTTTTGGGATAGATTTAAAGTAGGCCTGATATAGCAGAAACTACTAATTTTGAGAATGGCAAATTTGGGAATAGTTTTTCAACCCAGAACAAAAACTGTGCTTTTACGGTCACTACAAATAATTTGACCAGCTAAAACAGTACAGATTTGGTTGAATATAAATGTGAGGCCTATTTTTTACGCGCTGTGTGACAGATATACCTTTAATCACAGAATTAGACTTGTATCTGCACTGTAGCGTGTGTGTTAAGTTTTTCAGAATGACACTATCAGCACCTTCAATCTAAGATATCCTTTTTGGGATAGATTTAAAGTAGGCCTGATATAGCAGAAACTACTAATTTTGAGAATGGCAAATCTGGGAATAGTTTTTCAACCCAGAACAAAAACTGTGCTTTTACGGTCACTACAAATAATTTGACCAGCTAAAACAGTACAGATTTGGTTGAATAGAAATGTCAGGCCTATTTTTTACCCCCTGTGTGACAGATATACCTTTAATCACAGAATTAGACTTGTATCTGCACGGTAGCGTGTGTGTTAAGTTTTTCAGAATGACACTATCAGCACCTTCAATCTAAGATATCCTTTTTGGGATAGATTTAAAGTAGGCCTGATATAGCAGAACTACAAATTTTGAGAATGGCAAATTTGAGAATAGTTTTTCAACCTAGAACAAAAACTGTGCTTTTACGGTCACTACAAATAACTTGACCAGCTAAAACAGTACTGATTTGGAGGAATATAAATGTCAGGGCTATTTTTTAGGCGCTGGGTGACAGGCTCAACTTGCCCCTGATGTAGTATATGGCCAAAAAATAACCACACTATTGATGGTTAAATGCACTTGGGTGACACAGGCTCAGCCTGCACCTGATGTAGTATATGGCCAAAAAATAACCACACTGTTGATGGTTAAATGCACTTGGGTGACACAGGCTCAGCCTGCACCTGATGTAGGATATAGCAAAAAATAACCACACTATTGATGGTTAAATGCACTTGGTGGTAGCTTGTGCTGGCGCACCACAAGCCACAAAATGGCCGCCAATCACCCCAGAAAAAAGTGATATAAAAAGGCTCTGGGCAGCCTAATAACGTCGCAGCAGCAACCTCTCCCTACGCTTGTATCAGCAGAGTGACGTGCAGCGCTACGTGACCCAAGCTTATATAGAGGCTGGGTCACATGCTGCACTGGCCAATCACAGCCATGCCAATAGTAGGCTGGCTGGCCTCTTAGGGCAAGTAGTATGACGCTTGTTGATTGGCTGCTTTGCAGCCTTTCAAAAAGCGCCAAGAAAGCGCCGAACACCGAACCCGAACCCGGACTTTTACGAAAATGTTCGTGTTCGGGTCCGTGTCACGGACACCCCAAAATTCGGTACGAACCCGAACTATACAGTTCGGGTTCGCTCATCCCTAATTATGAACAAATAAGTTAAATATACAGGTGTTTATATTGCTATACAGAGAGCAAATATACAGATGTACTATGGACAAATATACAGATGTGCTGATATACAGACATGCAGATGTGCTACATATATACAGATGAACTGTTCTATATTGCTATACAAAGGGGCAAATATACAGATGTACTATGAACAAGTATCCCAACTATAGCAAGTGTCCCAAACTATAGCAGTAACCAATGTGAACTTACAGTGAATGTTGAGAATGAATGACAGTCATGATCATGGTCCAGTGATCATTGAGGGATGGAGGGGAGGAGGAGTGTAGAGGGTTAAGTGAGTGTGGATGGGAAGGTTCAGTGGGGGACTGAGTTCAGTATGGTGACAGCTGTGGGGAAGAAGCTGTTCCTAAACCTGCTGGTTTTAGTCTGAAGGGTCCTGTAGTGCCTTCTGGAGGGGAGGAGCTGGAAGAGTTTATTGGCAGGATGAGAGGAGTCCCTTAGAACCTTAGAATGATGCGTGCCCGGCGTAGACATCTCTTCTTGTGAACATCCTCAATAGCAGAAAGTGGAGTCCCTGTGATGCATTGGGCGGTTTTCACAACCCGCTGCAGTGCCTAATGGTCAGCAACAAGGCAATTCTCATACCAGACAGTTGGTCAGGATGCTCTTTATCGCACAGCGATATAAGTTACCCAGTATGTCAACAGACAGGTGTTTTTTCTTCAGTGTCCTCAAGAAAAAAAAGGGGCGCTGATGTGCCTTCTTAACCAGGCAGGAGATGTTGATTGACCAGGACAGATTCTCAGAGATGTGGGTCTTCAGGAACTTGAAGCTAGAAACCCGTTCAACAGCCGTGCCATTTATGTGGATTGAATCACGGGTGTTCCTCTTCTCCTTCCTGAAGTCCACAATGAGCTCTTTTGTTTTGCTGGTATTCAGGAGCAGGTTATTGTCAGCGCACCACACAGCTAGGTGCTTTACCTCTTCCCTATAGTCAGACTCGTTGTCACTGATGACACTGGTCACAGTGGTGTCATCTGCAAGCTTGATGATGCAGTTGGATCCATACCTAGGCCTGCAGTCATAGGTGAATAGGGAGTAGAGGAACGGGCTCTGGACACAGCCCTGTGGAGTGCCAGTATTGAGTGTGGTGGTGGTGGAGCATTTATTTACTGACCTAACATGCTGGGGTCTGTTGGTCAGAAAGTCCATGATCCAGTTACAGATAGGGTTGCTGATTCCAAGAGCCACAAGTTTAGTGATCAACTTGGAGGGAATGACTCTATTGAATGCTGAGCTGAAGTCAACAAACAGCATTCTTGCATAAGAATTCTTGTTGTCCAGGTGCGAGAGTACACAGTGAAGTGCTGTAGATACAGCATCCTCTGTACTATATTGGAGGAAAAGTGATAATCAAACATGGTGTAAACAGATCTCATGTATACAAGAATCAAATAGATTATAGAGCATATATAGGAAGTAATGTAGTAGCAACCTACACCATGTTTTGCTACTACATTCTTATATGCTCTATAATCTATTTGATTCTTGTATACATAAGATCTGTTTACACTATGTTTGATTACCACTTTTCCTCCAATATATGCTCTGTAATTTATTTGGTCCTTGTGTACATTGGATACTGGGTATACTTCTGCCCATCCTGTATACATATTTGCTTTATTGATGTAATGGATTATACACTTGTGTCCTGTTCACTTTTTTCCCTTTATTACTTTCTATATACATCCAGTGACTCATAATATTTTTGTTATTTTGCCTTATATAATAGACCGCCGAGGAAGGCCTTGATAGGCCGAAACGTCCGGCCACCTAATCTAACGCCAATTGTGCTTCAGAGATATTACTGGATCATGAATTTTGTTTGATGTAGCATGAATGAAATGCCATCAACTGCAGACAAAAGCCGTGTGCCGCGATTTTCTATAACATTGCCAGATATTCCGCTGTGTAGCCATGTTTCCGTGATTATCATGACATTACAATTCATAAGTGTCCTGTTGTCAGTGATCCAAAGTCGTAACTCATCCATTTTGTTCACCAGGAACCGCACATTCGCAAGGAAAATGCTGGGTAAAGAAAGCCGGTGCGGTGTTAACCTTAGCTTAGCTGTTAGCCCGCCGCGCTTCCTCTGCCTTTTTTTGTGGTCCCTGCGCTGTCTTCAAGCACTTGCGGTCGGCCAAGTAGCCTGCGAAGCGTCATGTGTCCTAATTTCATGGATGAGTCGAAGGTTGAAGGTTGCAATCTCCATGTCTTCAGCATCGACATTTAAATAAGGGAAATATACATGCTGACATCAGCTACATTTTGAATTTTTCCTTCAGAATTAGATTATGTCAAATATTTCATTTCATAGGCTGGTTGTGCTTCTGCTGCTATTTATGCTTTCAGAAAATATTTCAAGTCCCCCTTGGAAAATCTTTTTATTTCACAAATCATACCTACAATACATGTTTTTTCCCTGGTGCTGCACATTTAAATCATTACCTTTTTCAGTAAAATCTATCAAAAAGGCAAAATCTTGCAGTTGCCGATGCAGTACTGCCACAAATGTTTTCTGAAGGTAGATCATCAATGTTTAAACCTTGTAAACCCCCTTCAACACTCTTGATAGCACTTTTCATGATCTCATTTATATTTAAACATTTTCTGTAAAGAGCTTTGCTAGTGAATGATGCAATTGTTTAATTCTTTAACCATTTTTACAAAGAGCTTAGAGTCAATGTTGAACTCTAGGGAATGCTGGGGCCCCAATTTTGGTAATATGGGAAATCTTATTATCTGAAAAAAGAAACTGTTTTACTGCTGACAAAATTTCTTTGCCTCTAGTGTGATCTTTCAAATGAAGCATTTTTATTTGGTTTACTTTTACTTCAAGTTCACTGAAAACCAGTATAACAAGTACTGCAAACTGTGAATTATCTGTTATACCATCAAAGTCATCAAGCTTATGGGGCGTAAATAAAAGAAAGAATGCATAAATTTTTTTCTATAGAGAAATAATGTGAGCAAACATATATTCAACTACTCTTCTTGTTACTGTTCTAGCAGAAAGTCGAATGGAATGTATGCGCATACTGTTTCACACTTATTTTTTTAAATTATTGACTATTGAATCTGCAGCTTCTAAATACTAATCAAAAAGTTTTTGTGAAAAATATTTCAGCTTATTTTGCCATATATCAAACAACATATCAACTTTAGTTATATTAACAACTGTAAATTATATATATATATATATATATATATATAGAAAAAAAAGAAAAAAAGAAATCCGCAGCACATCCAATTGATCAAAAAGTAAAAAGAAGCTTTATTCACCAAGCATGCGACGTTTCAATCCTCTCAATGGGATTTTTCTCAAGCAGTGACATAGTGGGCAGTGCAAAGTACATATTTAAACATGTTAACACAATTATTCAATCAATGAGTAAATTACAGACATTTAAAGAAAAATCATAAAAAGTATAACAAATAGCACGGTTGTCATTAAAAAAGAACATCTCATAACATTACAAGCAGTGTTGCAGTGCAACCAATATCTGAATCAGATCCGGTATACAGTGTACAGCCAAAACATAATAATAACCATCATAACTAGTTCAGGTGCAAATCATAATGATACTCAAACTGTGCAGGTGTACCTCAGTAAACTGATGAATATAGATCACGGGGGAGTGCAGTGTAGACAGAACACATGGATCGCGGCGTCTCACATGTGTCAGTGCGCATGTCTTGAGGACCTTCCTGGGGCTTCCGATCACATGACCACCCCTTCTGGTCATTCATAGTAGTGCGCATGTCACAGGACCTGTGAGCATGTGACCACAGCATGTGATCATTCTTCCGGTCATGTGTTGAAGTAAATCGTCCGGTCATGTGCTTCAATGTGTCACATGATCGGGATCGACAGTATCAAGGATACAAACATTCAATGCTGCTCAAACCACATAAAAAAGTATAATTTAGTACTTCTTTTTCCAATAGTCATTATGGGGGACATATATATATCACCAAAATTGAGTAGTATATATACAACATAAGACGCAATGCATCCTCCTAAATTTATAAGATCATGCAAATAGACATATGGAATGGTGGAACATATATGGCTGTGAGGGTGCCATATAGCGGATCAGAGCTGACTCAAGCGCATCGAATCTCAAGGGCAGTACCATATATGAAGTCCCAGTCAATGAGGGAAAGAAATATGTATATCAGTATTCAACCGGAGGTACCTTGTTTTGTACAGGATGGCTATAAGTAGTGGGCGGATATACCGCCGCCTTCCTGGTTGTGTAAAAACTTAATTTGTACATTATTGACTCACTCCCTAGTCCAAACGAGGAGATCAGCATGTGCGACTTATGTGGTTATCACAAAGTCCCAACCTGATTTGTCCAACCTGTCCGTTGGATACCATCCCTGGAAATCCAACACGGCAGACTCGGGACCAACCTCTGGATTCCGGGGGTACATTGGGAGAAATCTATAGACTGTGTAAAACATCTCCCAGGCTGATGACTCAAAAGGTCTGTCCAAGTGTGAATACGAGCGCCCGAGTACAGCAACCTAATCACGCCAGGCAATCCAGCATCGCCTACATATAGTCAACCATCTGCATGTAAAAAAAGGAATAGGTATACAGGAACTCAATATATCAGCGCACCCGGGCAAAAAAAAGTCAGATGTGATGCAAGCATACGACCTGACCGCATAGCCCAATGTGCGCTGAGACATGATCCCGCACAAACTGTTGTAAATTATTATGTATCAATAAAAAAATATATCTAAAGAGTCGACGGTGCATATATATAGGTCCCAATCTGATCCAATGAATACATCTTCCAGCGTTCACCCTGCATTGTGGATACACACACTATTCACCAATATCCTGAGGATAATAAAAACAAAATATAAGAACACCTTGTTAGGTAAACAAGGGGCACAACCACTTAGAACTCAACATAAGAGAAAGCGAGCAGAATTAGGGGCGCAATCACCTAGGACAATAACCAGGGCCTGTAATCGACATTTAAACCCTCTGGTTTTAAGGAATTAAGTTTAGCAATCCATCTCATCTCACATTTTTTGAGAAGGGCAAGCCTATTCCCTCCCCTCCGTGGTGTGGGGATATGATCTACCAACATGCATTTAAGGTCCCGTTCCTTGTGGTCCATGTCAGTAAAATGTTTCGGGACTGGAAGATCCATCCGTTTTTTCCGGATGGTATATCGATGTTGATTGATTCTACTTTTAAAGTCCAGTGAAGTCTCCCCAATATATAATAACTGACATGGACACCAAAGGATATATACAACAAAAGAGGATTCACATGTTAAAAAGTGCTTAATGTGATACATCTTCTGCGTACGTGGATGTAGAAAAAAGCTGCCTTTTTGCATATATCGACAGTTAATGCAGTTAAGGCATGGAAAACTACCCAATTTAGGGCTACGCAAGAAAGTTTGGCCTACCTCCTTCTGTGTACCTATGTCAGTAAGAATCAATCTATCTTTGAGGTTCCTAGTTCTTTTATATGACATGAGGGGAGGGAGATAAAATTCCTCAATCCCCTCATGACCACTTTTCAAAACTGACCAGTGTTTCAAGATAATTTGTCGAATATGTGTACTATCTTCTGTATATGTAGTTACCAGAGGGATTCTTTTATTCGGTTGTTCACTCTTCTTATTTTTCCTAGTCAGAAGCTCTGTGCGTGATTTGTGTTGGATAGAGTTAAGATGTTGTTGAAGTAACGGTACAGGGTAATCCCTGTCAATAAAGGCCTGTGTCATACTTTTAAGAGTGTCAGATAGATCGTTCTCATTACTGACTATCCGTTTGGCACGGTAAAACTGGCTCAAGGGAAGGGATTTAACCATTGCCCTAGGGTGTGCACTGTTGTACCTCAATAATGTGTTGCGATCGTTGGGCTTAGAATACAAGCCCGTCGATAGCACACGATCATGTAAGGTCACAACAGTGTCCAAAAAGTGTAATTTCTCACATGAATGTTCCAACGTGAATTTAATATCAGAATCGATAGTGTTCAAAAATTGAAAAAACTCCATGAGAGTCTCTTCTGTCCCTGTCCAAATCAAAAAAATGTCATCTATGTATCGCCACCACTTCAGAACGTGTCGGAAGTGGGGCGATACATAGATGTGCGTCTCCTCGAGGAAGGAGACCGCCATGTTGGCATAAGTAGGGGCCACATTGGACCCCATGGCGGTCCCCTTCCTCTGGAGATAAAAATGGTCCCCAAACAAAAAATAATTGCAAGTCAGCACCAAATGTAAAAGCTGTATTAGAAAATCTTGACATTCAGTTGAGAAAGTAGACTGGGATAATGCCTTAGTAACTACCTCAATCCCAAAAGTGTGTCTGATTGAGGTGTACAGGCTAGTGATATCTAGCGAAGCTAGAATCACATCAGATGTCAAAGAAACCTCAGCCAATTTGTTCAAAAAATCAGAAGTGTCTTGAATATAAGACTGGGCTGACACTGCATATTGTCTCAATATTCTATCCAAAAAGATAGAAATATTGGACAACAGGGAACCTCGACCAGACACAATGGGTCTACCCGGAGGGGTGTTAAGACATTTATGAATCTTGGGCAATAGATACAGGAGGGGTGTGATAGGATGTGAGACAGTGAGGAAGGTTCTGAGCTTATCATCAATAATGCCCGCCATGCTAGCTTCTTGTAACAAGCTCTGGATCCTCCTCTCAATGTCCCATTTGGGATCCGTATGGAGTTTTTGGTACACCTCACAATCCTCCAACTGTCGGTTGGCCTCAGCAATGTAATGATGAGTGTCCATGACCACAATCGCACCGCCTTTGTCAGCAGGCTTAATAGTGAGACTGTGGTCATGGACTAGCTCATCAACAGCACGCCACTCTGCCTGTGTGATGTTGGGGTGTAAAAACTCTTTCTTATCATTCAATTTGAGCGTATTGATATCTTTCATTACCGCATCAACAAATAGATCAATTGCAGGTGAAGATACCGGTGGAATGAAATCACTTTTGTTAAAAAGATTGTACCAAAAACTCCATACGGATCCCAAATGGGACATTGAGAGGAGGATCCAGAGCTTGTTACAAGAAGCTAGCATGGCGGGCATTATTGATGATAAGCTCAGAACCTTCTTCACTGTCTCACATCCTATCACACCCCTCCTGTATCTATTGCCCAAGATTCATAAATGTCTTAACACCCCTCCGGGTAGACCCATTGTGTCTGGTCGAGGTTCCCTGTTGTCCAATATTTCTATCTTTTTGGATAGAATATTGAGACAATATGCAGTGTCAGCCCAGTCTTATATTCAAGACACTTCTGATTTTTTGAACAAATTGGCTGAGGTTTCTTTGACATCTGATGTGATTCTAGCTTCGCTAGATATCACTAGCCTGTACACCTCAATCAGACACACTTTTGGGATTGAGGTAGTTACTAAGGCATTATCCCAGTCTACTTTCTCAACTGAATGTCAAGATTTTCTAATACAGCTTTTACATTTGGTGCTGACTTGCAATTATTTTTTGTTTGGGGACCATTTTTATCTCCAGAGGAAGGGGACCGCCATGGGGTCCAATGTGGCCCCTACTTATGCCAACATGGCGGTCTCCTTCCTCGAGGAGACGCACATCTATGTATCGCCCCACTTCCGACACGTTCTGAAGTGGTGGCGATACATAGATGACATTTTTTTGATTTGGACAGGGACAGAAGAGACTCTCATGGAGTTTTTTCAATTTTTGAACACTATCGATTCTGATATTAAATTCACGTTGGAACATTCATGTGAGAAATTACACTTTTTGGACACTGTTGTGACCTTACATGATCGTGTGCTATCGACGGGCTTGTATTCTAAGCCCACCGATCGCAACACATTATTGAGGTACAACAGTGCACACCCTAGGGCAATGGTTAAATCCCTTCCCTTGAGCCAGTTTTACCGTGCCAAACGGATAGTCAGTAATGAGAACGATCTATCTGACACTCTTAAAAGTATGACACAGGCCTTTATTGACAGGGATTACCCTGTACCGTTACTTCAACAACATCTTAACTCTATCCAACACAAATCACGCACAGAGCTTCTGACTAGGAAAAATAAGAAGAGTGAACAACCGAATAAAAGAATCCCTCTGGTAACTACATATACAGAAGATAGTACACATATTCGACAAATTATCTTGAAACACTGGTCAGTTTTGAAAAGTGGTCATGAGGGGATTGAGGAATTTCATCTCCCTCCCCTCATGTCATATAAAAGAACTAGGAACCTCAAAGATAGATTGATTCTTACTGACATAGGTACACAGAAGGAGGTAGGCCAAACTTTCTTGCGTAGCCCTAAATTGGGTAGTTTTCCATGCCTTAACTGCATTAACTGTCGATATATGCAAAAAGGCAGCTTTTTTCTACATCCACGTACGCAGAAGATGTATCACATTAGGCACTTTTTAACATGTGAATCCTCTTTTGTTGTATATATTCTTTGGTGTCCATGTCAGTTATTATATATTGGGGAGACTTCACTGGACTTTAAAAGTAGAATCAATCAACATCGATATACCATCCGGAAAAAACGGATGGATCTTCCAGTCCTGAAACATTTTACTGACATGGACCACAAGGAACGGGACCTTAAATGCATGTTGGTAGATCATATCCCCACACCACGGAGGGGAGGGAATAGGCTTGCCCTTCTCAAAAAATGTGAGATGAGATGGATTGCTAAACTTAATTCCTTAAAACCAGAGGGTTTAAATGTCGATTACAGGCCCTGGTTATTGTCCTAGGTGATTGCGCCCCTAATTCTGCTCGCTTTCTCTTATGTTGAGTTCTAAGTGGTTGTGCCCCTTGTTTACCTAACAAGGTGTTCTTATATTTTGTTTTTATTATCCTCAGGATATTGGTGAATAGTGTGTGTATCCACAATGCAGGGTGAACGCTGGAAGATGTATTCATTGGATCAGATTGGGACCTATATATATGCACCGTCGACTCTTTAGATATATTTTTTTATTGATACATAATAATTTACAACAGTTTGTGCAGGATCATGTCTCAGCGCACATTGGGCTATGCGGTCAGGTCGTATGCTTGCATCACATCTGACTTTTTTTTGCCCGGGTGCGCTGATATATTGAGTTCCTGTATACCTATTCCTTTTTTTACATGCAGATGGTTGACTATATGTAGGCGATGCTGGATTGCCTGGCGTGATTAGGTTGCTGTACTCGGGCGCTCGTATTCACACTTGGACAGACCTTTTGAGTCATCAGCCTGGGAGATAGGTTTTACACAGTCTATAGATTTCTCCCAATGTACCCCCGGAATCCAGAGGTTGGTCCCGAGTCTGCCGTGTTGGATTTCCAGGGATGGTATCCAACGGACAGGTTGGACAAATCAGGTTGGGACTTTGTGATAACCACATAAGTCGCACATACTGATCTCCTCGTTTGGACTAGGGAGTGAGTCAATAATGTACAAATTAAGTTTTTACACAACCAGGAAGGCGGCGGTATATCCGCCCACTACTTATAGCCATCCTGTACAAAACAAGGTACCTCCAGTTGAATACTGATATACATATTTCTTTCCCTCATTGACTGGGACTTCATATATGGTACTGCCCTTGAGATTCGATGCGCTTGAGTCAGCTCTGATCCGCTATATGGCACCCTCACAGCCATATATGTTCCACCATTCCATATGTCTATTTGCATGATCTTATAAATTTAGGAGGATGCATTGCGTCTTATGTTGTATATATACTACTCAATTTTGGTGATATATATATGTCCCCCATAATGACTATTGGAAAAAGAAGTACTAAATTATACTTTTTTATGTGGTTTGAGCAGCATTGAATGTTTGTATCCTTGATACTGTCGATCCCGATCATGTGACACATTGAAGCACATGACCGGACGATTTACTTCAACACATGACCGGAAGAATGATCACATGCTGTGGTCACATGCTCACAGGTCCTGTGACATGCGCACTACAATGAATGACCAGAAGGGGTGGTCATGTGATCGGAAGCCCCAGGAAGGTCCTCAAGACATGCGCACTGACACATGTGAGACGCCGCGATCCATGTGTTCTGTCTACACTGCACTCCCCCGTGATCTATATTCATCAGTTTACTGAGGTACACCTGCACAGTTTGAGTATCATTATGATTTGCACCTGAACTAGTTATGATGGTTATTATTATGTTTTGGCTGTACACTGTATACCGGATCTGATTCAGATATTGGTTGCACTGCAACACTGCTTGTAATGTTATGAGATGTTCTTTTTTAATGACAACCGTGCTATTTGTTATACTTTTTATGATTTTTCTTTAAATGTCTGTAATTTACTCATTGATTGAATAATTGTGTTAACATGTTTAAATATGTACTTTGCACTGCCCACTATGTCACTGCTTGAGAAAAATCCCATTGAGAGGATTGAAACGTCGCATGCTTGGTGAATAAAGCTTCTTTTTACTTTTTGATCAATTGGATGTGCTGCGGATTTCTTTTTTTCTATATTATTTGGAGGTGGATCGCCTACTCAGCCGCTGGCACTCCGTTTGTACTATTTTGACAGTGGTGCTGCCCACATTTTCTCCATTCCCTATATATATATATATATATATATATATATATATATGTAGAAAAATGGCAGCACTGGCTGGAAAAGAGAAGTACAGGTCCAGGATACTCAAGCGTAGAGAGCTCAGCTGGATCCATAAGTTGGACAGCCTGAAACCCAAGGGTTTAAATGTGGAATATAATTTCGGGGATGTTTTATGAGGGTGGTTTGCCCCTTATGCCCAGATTTATGTTGTTTCGCTACTTGTGTACATACTTAGAGAGTTATACAGCTCAATTTATTCTCGCTTAAAAAAAAATTCTTTTTTTTTCTTCTTCTTTTTTAGATCACCTACACTCAGCACCGTGGGATGGAACATATGGATGGTGTGCACGCAGTATACCGCAGGAGGGGGCTACTCCATTATAAAAAAAAAATTTTTTGTTTTTTTACATTTTGGCATCTTTTTTATTCATTGTTGCTAGGTATGGCAGGCACCGTTGGATTGGTTTTTGTGGCATAACACCTTGGTTGGTGTAATCTGTTTTATTATAACTATTTTTTTAATATCATTTTCTTCACAATCATATATTGAACCTTTCGTACTCTGTGGCATCTAAGTACCTTGATGAGGAGACCCCTCTTGGGCTAGAAGGTGACTTGATATCCCTGGTGAGAACCCTGCAGGGACTGCGGATTCCGTGGTTGCGGTGAATCTTTACCTGGGCTAGGGCATGTAGGCACCCTGTTTTCAGGGGAGCTTAGTGCCCTTTTCAAGCCACCAATGCCCCCCTTTTTTGTTCTAGGTTGGATGGGTTAAACAGAATGACGATTTATGGGCAAGTTTCCAGCTATCAAGATGGCGCCTTTCAGCCAGGCCCTCTATTGGGCATGCGTATCATCACGGCCGATTGGAATGACGTCCGTGTGATGTACAATTGACCGGCCTGCTCTGTTTTCCAGTCACTAAGATGGCGCCTTTCAGCCAGGCTCTTTACTGGGCATGCGCAACATCGCGGCCGACTGGAATGACGTCCGTGTGACGTACAATTGACCGGCCTGTTCTGATGACGCTTAGTGATTCTTGTCTGTCCTATACCCGACATCGGCGCTCTGCCACGCCTGCGCAATGCGATGCCCACAACGCCGGCATGGCCGCATTGAATGAGCCTCCCTGCTGACTTGGTATGTTTGCGGTATCACTACCTTGTTCCTCCCCTTGTAACATTCACTTTCGTGTACAAACAGTATGTATGCATTGTTTGATCAAATCCACTGTATTTGATTCATATATTTTGCACTATGTCTTTGATGCATTTAATATACATGGTTATGCTTCTTAATTCCCGATCTGTAATGTAATCTGATGCACTATGTCACATTGTATTTATTTACATTTTTGTCATGATTTGTAACACCCCCACAGGGTAACATGTGATCACATGATTTGTATGTTAATTGATTTCCCTATATAATTGAGTTGTAATTTTGCTTGAAGAAGGCTCATGCTTGGAGCCGAAACGTTGCACCACCTGGGTGAATAAAGGGTTCACTTGCTTTTATCTACTGGAGTGCCGCTCTTTCTTCTGGATCTATATAAACAATAAAATACCGAAGCACTCCTTGAAAGATGAAAAAATGTGCTATTTATTCACACATGTCATGTATCAACGTTTCGGTTCTCTCTCAGAACCTTTTTCAAGCCAAGTGAAACATATAGTGCAATAGTGATAGTATATATACATATTGTAGTCAATTCCAATTAATTGATCATCCTATAAAAAACGTGCACTCCCCCTTTAACAATGTTACAATTCATTCATTTCCAAACCACATCTCAATGTGAACAGGGACGAAAAACGCCCCCATACGTGTTCGATAGCATTCAATATATCATAACCGTGATTTAAGCATATAAGCTTCATACAATCATGGTGACAGTGTAATAAAGTGCAGAGTGCATTAAAAACCTATACATTAAAAAATACCTTACTGGGAGATTAAAGCTGTATTTCATATGTCGAAAAAGGAAGATAAAACTTTCATCTTAAATCGCGGTACTTCACGCTACATTCAGCGCGTCTCCCAATACCTAATGCGCATGTGTAAACCCATATCCCTCCTACTAGGCGGTACATATCTGTTGAACGTCACCCGGGGCAGAGACCAAACGTATCCATGCAGTGTCGGCCCGTCCAGCGCACACGAAAGTGCCCACGGACCAATCACCACACTGCTCGCCCATGCATCATCGAGCATCCTCATCCCGGGGACGCACTCCCGATCTCCACCATTTTATCTAAGGGCAATCTTTTGGGCAAATATATATACATTGAACATCTTCCTTGTTCCATACTCTTGTATCCAGCTAATCTATAACCCAGCATAACAGCTTCCTTGTTTTCCATTATATCACAAGTTATATTCTCAACAATAGAAAAAATCATATTGTGGCATTATTTATAAAATTGTAGTTATATATAACATACATTAGATTCACTTGATACAGCAATATGAATACACAGAGCCACAAGAAATAGAGGACAGGGCACTAACCCACCATACCCCCAGTTACCCTAAATTCAACATTTAAGCCTTTGGGCTTCAATGTATCAAGACGAAAAATCCATCTGAGCTTATTTTTCTTTAGTATCATTAGCCTATCACCACCCCTTTCCAATGGTTTGACATGATCTAGAATCATAAATTTTAATTCATTTTCCTTATGATTTTTTTTCCACAAAATGCTTTGATACCGGTAGGTCTTTTCTTTTATTTCTAATGGATTGTCTATAATTATTTAACCTGGTTTTCAGGTCACACGTAGTTTCCCCTACGTAAAGCATTTTGCACGGACACCACAATACATATATTACCCACGATGAATCACATGTGAGATAATATTTGATGTCAAAAGTATGTCCTGTGTCGGGATGTGTTAATACTGATCCCTTATGCATAAGTTTACAGTTCACACATCCCAAACACGGGAAACTCCCTGTACGCTTAGTTTTAAAAAATGTTTGTCTTAACTGGCCTTTTTCTGGCACCCTTGAATGCACTATTTTGTCTCTAATGTTCCCTGCTCTTTTATATGCCATCATAGCGGGGTCTCTGAAGGCCGCTATTGTAGGATAGCCGCTCCTGAGTATCCCCCAATGTTGTCTTACTATTCGTTCAATGCTAGGGCTCAACTCATTATAAGATGACACAAAAGGTAACCTATCACTTTCTTGTTTCTGTTTTGTAATTAACAGTTCCTGTCTTGACATTTTTCTTGCTCTGTCTGCATGTACAGTACAGACCAAAAGTTTGGACACACCTTCTCATTCAAAGAGTTTTCTTTATTTTCATGACTATGAAGGCATCAAAACTATGAATTAACACATGTGGAATTATATACATAACAAACAAGTGTGAAACAACTGAAAATATGTCATATTCTAGGTTCTTCAAAGTAGCCACCTTTTGCTTTGATTACTGCTTTGCACACTCTTGGCATTCTCTTGATGAGCTTCAAGAGGTAGTCCCCTGAAATGGTCTTCCAACAGTCTTGAAGGAGTTCCTAGAGATGCTTAGCACTTGTTGGCCCTTTTGCCTTCACTCTGCGGTCCAGCTCACCCCCAACCATCTCGATTGGGTTCAGGTCCGGTGACTGTGGAGGCCAGGTCAATCGGCGCAGCACCCCATCACTCTCCTTCATTGTCAAATAGCCCTTACTTTCAAAGTTTTCCCAATTTTTCGGCTGACTGACTGACCTTCATTTCTTAAAGTAATGATGGCCACTCGTTTTTCTTTACTTAGCTTCTTTTTTCTTGCCATAATACAAATTCTAACAGTCTATTCAGAAGGACTATCAGCTGTGTATCCACCTGACTTCTCCTCAACGCAACTGATGGTCCCAACCCCATTTATAAGGCAAGAAATCCCACTTATTAAACCTGACAGGGCACACCTGTGAAGTAAAAACCATTTCATGGGACTACCTCTTGAAGCTCATCAAGAGAATGCCAAGAGTGTGCAAAGCAGTAATCAAAGCAAAAGGTGGCTACTTTGAAGAACCTAGAATATGACATATTTTCAGTTGTTTCACACTTGTTTGTTATGTATATAATTCCACATGTGTTAATTCATAGTTTTGATGCCTTCAGTGTGAATCTACAATTTTCATAGTCATGAAAATAAAGAAAACTCTTTGAATGAGAAGGTGTGTCCAAACTTTTGGTCTGTACTGTACAGGGAGTGCAGAATTATTAGGCAAATGAGTATTTTGACCACATCATCCTCTTTATGCATGTTGTCTTACTCCAAGCTGTATAGGCTCGAAAGCCTACTACCAATTAAGCATATTAGGTGATGTGCATCTCTGTAATGAGAAGGGGTGTGGTCTAATGACATCAACACCCTATATTAGGTGTGCATAATTATTAGGCAACTTCCTTTCCTTTGGCAAAATGGGTCAAAAGAAGGACTTGACAGGCTCAGAAAAGTCAAAAATAGTGAGATATCTTGCAGAGAGATGCAGCACTCTTAAAATTGCAAAGCTTCTGAAGCGTGATCATCGAACAATCAAGCGTTTCATTCAAAATAGTCAACAGGGTCGCAAGAAGCGTGTGGAAAAACCAAGGCGCAAAATAACTGCCCATGAACTGAGAAAAGTCAAGCGTGCAGCTGCCAAGATGCCACTTGCCACCAGTTTGGCCATATTTCAGAGCTGCAACATCACTGGAGTGCCCAAAAGCACAAGGTGTGCAATACTCAGAGACATGGCCAAGGTAAGAAAGCCTGAAAGACGACCACCACTGAACAAGACACACAAGCTGAAACGTCAAGACTGGGCCAAGAAATATCTCAAGACTGATTTTTCTAAGGTTTTATGGACTGATGAAATGAGAGTGAGTCTTGATGGGCCAGATGGATGGGCCCGTGGCTGGATTGGTAAAGGGCAGAGAGCTCCAGTCCGACTCAGACACCAGCAAGGTGGAGGTGGAGTGCTGGTTTGGGCTGGTATCATCAAAGATGAGCTTGTGGGGCCTTTTCGGGTTGAGGATGGAGTCAAGCTCAACTCCCGGTCCTACTGCCAGTTTCTGGAAGACACCTTCTTCAAGCAGTGGTACAGGAAGAAGTCTGCATCCTTCAAGAAAAACATGATTTTCATGCAGGACAATGCTCCATCACACGCGTCCAAGTACTCCACAGCGTGGCTGGCAAGAAAGGGTATAAAAGAAGAAAATCTAATGACATGGCCTCCTTGTTCACCTGATCTGAACCCCATTGAGAACCTGTGGTCCATCATCAAATGTGAGATTTACAAGGAGGGAAAACAGTACACCTCTCTGAACAGTGTCTGGGAGGCTGTGGTTGCTGTTGCACGCAATGTTGATGGTGAACAGATCAAAACACTGACAGAATCCATGGATGGCAGGCTTTTGAGTGTCCTTGCAAAGAAAGGTGGCTATATTGGTCACTGATTTGTTTTTGTTTTGTTTTTGAATGTCAGAAATGTATATTTGTGAATGTGGAGATGTTATATTGGTTTCACTGGTAAAAATAAATAATTGAAATGGGTATATATTTGTTTTTTGTTAAGTTGCCTAATAATTATGCACAGTAATAGTCACCTGCTCACACAGATATCCCCCTAAAATAGCTAAAACTAAAAACAAACTAAAAACTACTTCCAAAAATATTCAGCTTTGATATTAATGAGTTTTTTGGGTTCATTGAGAACATGGTTGTTGTTCAATAATAAAATTAATCCTCAAAAATACAACTTGCCTAATAATTCTGCACTCCCTGTATATGCACCAGACTCCTAGGATAGCCTCTGTTTACAAAGGAGTGCTCCATATTTTGCAGAGCCTGGTTCATATGGTCCTCCTTATTTACTATTCTTCTCACTCTCAACATTTGACTGTACGGTAGAGAATTTACCATCCTTCTAGGATGTCCACTAGTGAAATGCAGCAATGTATAGGTTTTACACATATTTTTCTAAAGTATCAATTATGTCGATGTATTAATTGTCCTGATTGGCACACCTTTATATGCATGTTGCTCACTTTTTATCAATGCTTGAGAAAGGCTCATGTATGAGCCGAAACGTCGCTCTTTGCCACCAAATGGGTGAATAAAAACACACTGTTTTACTGAAGAACCGTCTGGAGTGACGTCCGATTTTTGCTCTATAAAAGTGGGTAAGCACCTGTTACCATACTTGGACATTGCACCCGCTCTTTTCCCTTATATCTCTTTTTGGGTGGTGCTGCCAGTGTTTTTTTCTGCTATATATATATATATACTGTGGCAATGTGAATAATTATGGGTGCAGTAAAGTCCCGGGGAAGCATGAAAAAGGGGTGTAGTTTGCATCAAGAGTGTGTCACCAAGGGGCCTGGCCGTGGTGGAGTAAAGGCCCTAGATATAGGTGGCCACTAAGCTAGTTGGTGAACACCAAGCTACTTAGCTTAGCTGGCTCCAGCTAGTCCAGGGCAGGCTTTTACTGGGAACAGGCAATGTGTTGGGTGGGTGCCTGTTCCCCATGCTCCAGTCCGGGATTTTGGAATATGCCTATGTCCAGGGATGGTATTTAATCCTGTTGCTGGACTTAGCTGTGGCTCCCAGTCTGGGGAAGGAGACAGAGTCTTTGTGAAACACAGTCCTGCTGAAGGCTCTGGAAGAGTGGTCTCAGCTGGGCTGGCTGAGGGGCCACGGGGCTAGGTGCTAAACAGATTTTTTGGGGATGCCGTGACGCTTGGGCGCAAGTGGTCACAAGGCTGGAGTTGGGAGGACTACTGGGCCACACTCCCCCATAAAGGCACTGGACTTTAGACCCTGTGTGAACGGTGCTCTGTACATCCAGTAGGCGGATGGACATTGGGCTGGGAAAGCCGCATGTTATGACCGTGTGTGAACGGTGCTTTAGGTGACCAGGTTATGTTATGTTCAGTTAGAGCCCAGCCGGGCAGGTGTTTATTTTGTATCATTTATGTTTGTTTTGCTGAGGTGCCAAATAAAGCCATGTTTGGACCTGAAACTTGATGTCTGGCGAAGATACTTATGTGAATGACCCCCGGAGAAGAGCTAACCCCTCACAAAATATATATATACACTAATAGATCATCTCTTAAACATCTAAACATGGCGATTACCCAACACTATGAATCATATGAAATCTCATGCAAAGTGCTAAGTGCTAATTCAAATTGGATTCATGATCTTGCGCATTTCAAATAGTACATTAACACACACGGAAATATAGATAAAAATAGAAATATATGTAGATAAAAATAGCAGAAGGAGAGAGTATCCAAAGAATATTACCCAACCATCATAGTAAAGATACTGTACTATGTCAAGAAGAAAACCAAGAACATAGTGAATATGGTATTCAGAAGTCTTCGAATATGCAGCTGAGAAAGTTTGTTAGAGGATTCACTGCATGTGCCTGTCTGTAGCATTTGAGGACATTCCCATCTGTAGTACATGAGAACTAGTCCGTGATAGATATGAAAGGACATTAAAACACATATATAAAGCTATACATGAAATAGCAGCTAAAATGTTCTTATGTTAGCCATAAAGGACAAATGGACACACAAAAAATAAGAATATAATTATATAACTACTAGCTGAAGGACCCGGCTTCGCTCGGGTATATTTAATTTAATGTTTGTGTGTGTCATTAAAAGATATCAACACTATCCACTAAAACAGTGACATTTACAGCACCCCGCCCCCAAAACAGTCACCTCCACAGCCCCCCACCCGATAACACTGACCCTCCACAGTGCCCTGTCCCTTAAAATTGGACCTCCACAGCAGCCCACCCCATTAACTTTGACCTTTACAGCAACCTTTCAATGGGAGGGGGCGTGGCCTAACCGGATCATGTGTGTGGCTTAGCGGGACCTGGGGGCGTGGTTTTAAGTTTGTCTTTTGAGGGTGGACACATTGTGGCAGGGAGTGTGTCTGGGCTCCTTCCTGCAAGAGTGATGCCCCTCTGGGCACCTTACTGGCTCATTTGCATACCAAATAAACTGGATTTTCAGAGGATAAAAACATCTATTCCTGGAACAAAGGCACATCTTGAAATAAGGTACGAAGTTCTATTAGGCCATGGCTTTACTTCAATAGCGATTATTCTGGTGACAGATTTCCTTTAAAGCTGACCTACAGCAGTGAAGAAAAATGGCTGGTTTGTTATGGAAACCTGGAGTAAAACTGTGTATGTGGAGACTAGAGGAACTGCGAGCTTCTATTGCCTGATAATGGTCATGTGACCAAGCTTATATTGGCTAATGCATTTTTTTGGGAATATCTCAGGAACGGTACTTCCTAGAGAGCTGAGACCTGATCTAAAACCTTCCCGGACACCTGATGTACCTGTGTGCCAAATTTCGTGATTGTAAATACCACGGTGCAGATTCCTTTAGCGGACATACATACATACATACATACACAGATACACTCAGCTTTATATATTAGATAAAGGAAAACACAAAAATCACATTTATAAAGAAAGTTTATTGATTAATCAAATTCATTAGGGATATGTGCAATGTGACAGATAAAATTAACTTAATACAGAAGTTGCCATCTGATAGAAGGTCCTCAGGGGGCAAAAGGTAAAAAATATTGATATTGTAAGGTGTGGGTCAATTATATGCAATACATAAAATAATATATGTAACCTCTTTCACATATGATGATTAAGGAAATAAAATACATACATGTAACTTTAAAAGGGTTGTCTCATCATGGACAATGGAGGCATATCGCTAGGAGATCCTATATCGAGAACGGATAGCCCGCAAGGTGGTGGCTGGAGGACTCCGGTCCGGCCACCACCAAGCCGGCTCCCCATAGAAGTTAATGGAAGCGTACCGCGCATGCGCGGCCCCCGCTCCCATTCATTTCTATGGGGCCGATGGAAATAGTCGAGCCAGCGCTCTGCTATTTTCGCCGGCCCCATAGAAAATGAATGGAGGGCGGTTGCGCATGTGCAGTGCACCCTCCTTCACTTGAGGGGCTCCGTTCTCGATATAGGTGCGGGTCCCAGTGGTGGGACCCACACCTATAAGACAATGGGGGCATATCCTAGCGATATGCCCCCATTGTCCATGATGAGACAACCCCTTTGAGTCAGTAGTCCCATTAAAGGGGTTTTTTGAGTTTTTTTTTAGGTCATTGGTATCTGATTGGTAGGGTCCGACACCCAGGACCCACGCTGATCAGCTGTTTGAGAAGGAACCAGTGCATGCAGTAGCACTATGGCCTTCTCTCAGCTCACCAAGCACAGCGCGGTACATTGTAGAATAGCTGTGCTTAGTATTGTAGCTCAGCCCCAGTCACTTTAATGGGGCTGAGCTGCTCCTGGGCCATGTGGCCAATGAAGGTGGCATCACATGACCTGGGATAAGCTGTGAGAAAGCCGCATTGCTATTGCATGTGCCGATGACTTCTCAAACAGCTGATTAGTAGAGGTCCTAGGTGTTGAACCCCCAAAGATCAGTTAAAAAATCCCAGACAAGCCGAATAAATCTATGGCAATAATTACATCGACAGGAACAGAAATGGATTCTCCAAAATAAGCACTACACAGCCATTCACCGTATATAGCAACAATGTAACAAATGTAAATAAACTATTTACATAATGCCACAATATAGCTATCAGTATACAGTGTATAATAATGAGGTTCATTGTTTAGCAGAGCTTACAGTTCTAAGCTTGAATATACCTCTTTACAGTCAATTCTATTTACAGTCAATTCTGAGCAATCATCATGATAATTGGCAAGTTCTAACAAAGGAGAATAACTATTGTTAATTATTCATTATAAATTATTTTAAATAATATCTCCATACAATTGCCAATGTTCCCTTTAATCCTTTGTGGGGATTAATGACACTGGTGTGGAACACTGAGGCTTCAGGCTAAACTTGTAGTCACAGAAAAAACGGGGTACATATATTTACCGTCTCAGATATAGACTAACTCACTGAAAGGAATCGACAGTTTAAAAAGCTAAAATCTAAAATTTTCACGCCCTGATGTCCCGGTACTTAAGGACACAGGGCGTACCTGTACGTCCTGTGTATTTCCGATCACCGCCGCGCGGCGGGCGGTGATCGGGACAAGGTGCCTGCTCAAATCATTGAGCAGGCACCTTGGCTAAATGCGCGGGGGGGTCCCCCCCGTGTTGGTGATCGCTGAAAACCGCAGGTCAATTCAGACATGCGGTTTGCGGCTTTTACCTGATGCGGCGGGCGGTCCCCGTTAGGCTGTAGGGGGGACCCGATGGCATGGAAGGCAGCACGATGCCTTCCTGAGGCATCGGCGATGCCCTCCTGTGATGAGCCTGTGAGATCCAGCCCCCTGGATCAAACAGGCCGGAAGCTGTATTAGTAATACTCACTATATTACTCATACAGCCAATGCATTCCAATACAGAAGTATTGGACTGCATTTTAAAGGATTAGACCCCCGAAAGTTGAAGTCCCAAAGTGGGACAAAAAATAAGGTGAAAAAAAAAGTTGAAAAAATTAAGTTTTCCCCCCAAAAAATTTAAAGTTTCAAGTAAAAATAAACAAATAAAGGTTTATTTTTCAGAAAATTTTCAGAAATTTTCAAAAACCCACTTTTCAAGGACCAGTTCAGGTCTGAAGTCACTTTGTGAGGCTTACATAATAGAAACCACCCTAAAATGACCCCCATTCTAGAAACTACACCCCTCAAGGTATTCAAAACGGATATTACAAACTTTGTTAACCCTTTAGGTGTTCCACAAGAATTAATGGAAAATAGAGATACAATTTCAAAATTTCATTTTTTTGGCAGATTTTCCATTTTAATAATTTTTTTCCAGTTACAAAGCAAGGGTTAACAGCCAAACAAAACTCAATATTTATGGCTCCGATTCTGTAGTTTACAGAAGCAACCCATATGTGGTTGTAAACCGCTGTACGGGCACACGGCAGGGTGCAGAAGGAAAGGAATGCCATACGGTTTTTGCAAGGCAGATTTTGCTGGACTGTTTTTTTGACACCATGTCCCATTTGAAGCCCCCCTGATACACCCCTGGAGTAGAAACTCCATAAAAGTTACCCCATCTAAGAAACTACACCCCTCAAGGGCCCCCCTCATCACACTTTTTGTGATGTAAGGTGACAGTTTTTGGGTGATTACCTTGGGTAGGGTATGATTTTTGCGGGATGAGATGACAGTTTTATTGGCACTATTTTGGGGTGCGTGTGAATTTTTGATCGCTTGCTATTACACTTTTTGTGATGTAAGGTGACAAAAAATGGTTTATTTAGCACAGTTTTTATTTAATTTTTTTTACGGTGTTCCTCTGAGGGGTTAGGTCATGTGATATTTTTATAGAGCCAGTCGATACGAACGCGGCGATACCAAATATGTATACTTTTTTTTATTTATGTAAGTTTTACACAATAACAGCTTTTTTAAAACAAAAAAATGATGTTTTAATGTATCCAGAAGAAGACAGAAGAAATGCCGGCTGAGCGAGCAAGTGGATTAAGGTGAGTTAAATATATATATATATTTTTTTTAACCCCTCCAGCGCTATTGTACTATGCATTCTGTATTAAGAATGCTATTATTTTCCCTTATAACCATGTTATAAGGGAAAATAATAATGATCGGGTCTCCATCCTGATCGTCTCCTAGCAACCGTGCGTGAAAATGCACCGCATCCACACTTGCTTGCTTGCAAATCCAAGCTTGAAATACTGCAATAATCCTACATTGGCAATATCCTACATCTGGTGCCTTTGCAGCATTTGTCAGTGTGCAATTTAAACTAGAAATACAGCAATAATTTTCTGGGTTTTAAAAAACACCCTTTTTGTGCAAAATACTCACATTTACAGCCCTTGGGGCATCTGTCAGTGTGAGATACACGCTTTAGATACTGCTGTCATATTCTGTTAGTAAAAAAAACACCCATTTTGGGGCAAATTACTTAATATTGCAGCCTTTGCTGCATCTGTGATTGTTAAAAACAAGCTTGAAATACTTTTTTTCTGGGTTTTAAAAAACACAAATTTTTGGCAATATCCTCCATTTTGGGCCTCTGCCGCATTAAAAAACACCCCTTTTGGGCAAAATACTCAATTTTACAGCCCTTGCTGAATCTGTACGTGTGAAATTCAAGCGTTATATACTGTTGTCATATTCTGTTATTAAAAAAACACCCTTTTTGGCAAAGTACTTAATATTGCAGCCTTTGCTGCATCTTTTATTGTTAAAACAAGCTAAAAATACTTCAATAATTTTCTGGGTTTAAAAAAAACACCCATTTTTGGCAATACCCTCCATCTGGGGCCTCTGCCGCATTAGTCAGTGTGCAATTTAAGCTAGAAACACCCATTTTGGGCAAAAATACAAAATTTTACAGCCCTTGCTGCATCTGTACGTGTGAAATTCAAGCATTATATACTGCTGTCATATTCTTTTATTAAAAAAACACCCATTTTGGGCAAAATACTTAATTTGCGGCCGTGTCTGCATCTGTCAGTGTAAGATACACGCTTTAGATACTGCTGTCATATTCTGTTAGTAAAAAAAACACCCATTTTGGGGCAAATTACTTAATATTGCAGCCTTTGCTGCATCTGTGATTGTTAAAAACAAGCTTGAAATACTTTTTTTCTGGGTTTTAAAAAACACAAATTTTTGGCAATATCCTCCATTTTGGGCCTCTGCCGCATTAAAAAACACCCCTTTTGGGCAAAATACTCAATTTTACAGCCCTTGCTGAATCTGTACGTGTGAAATTCAAGCGTTATATACTGTTGTCATATTCTGTTATTAAAAAAACACCCTTTTTGGCAAAGTACTTAATATTGCAGCCTTTGCTGCATCTTTTATTGTTAAAACAAGCTAAAAATACTTCAATAATTTTCTGGGTTTAAAAAAAACACCCATTTTTGGCAATACCCTCCATCTGGGGCCTCTGCCGCATTAGTCAGTGTGCAATTTAAGCTAGAAACACCCATTTTGGGCAAAAATACAAAATTTTACAGCCCTTGCTGCATCTGTACGTGTGAAATTCAAGCATTATATACTGCTGTCATATTCTTTTATTAAAAAAACACCCATTTTGGGCAAAATACTTAATTTGCGGCCGTGTCTGCATCTGTCAGTGTAAGATACACGCTTTAGATACTGCTGTGCTATTCTGGTATTAAAAAAGCACCCATTTTGGGCAAAATACTTAATTTGCGGCCTTGTCTGTGTGACGGAACCATGAACCAGACGTACAACAAGAGATAAGTGAAAATAAGAAGGCTTTATTGAAAATAAAGCTGTAAAGCAAAAGTCCAAACGAATGGTGAAACCGAAGCAGAGTCTTTGAGAGGCCAGAGATCAGGAACCAGAAGGGTAGTCAGACGAAGCCAGGATCAGGAACCAGCAGGGTAGTCAGACGAAGCCAGGATCAGGAACCAGCAGGGTAGTCAGACGAAGCCAGGATCAGGAACCAGAAGCAGCAGCAGTCTTAGAAGCATGTGAACACAGGAGGACCAAGCAAGGAACTGAAGCCACAGACCTCCTATATATATGAGCTAGGCATCCAGCTCCTCCCAGTGGGAAGGAGGAGCCGCAGGGTGGAAGGCTACAAGAAACCCAGAAACCAAGATGGCCGCCAGCACATGTCAAACGAAGGAGAACAGCAAGAAGGTAAGACCATGACAGTACCTCCCCCTCAAGGGCCCCTCCTCTGCGGAGCAAAAAACGGTTTCTGAGGGAAGCGTGCGTGGAAGGCTCGGAGCAAGGCAGGAGCATGGACATCTGCGGAGGGAACCCAGGAACGCTCCTCTGGACCATAACCACGCCAATGGACCAAAAACTGCACCCGACCGCGGACCAGGCGTGAGTCCAGGATATTGCTCACCTCATACTCCTCATGATTGCCCACTCGGACCGGACGAGGCCGAGGAACCGAGGAAGTGAAATGATTACACACCAGTGGCTTCAACAGGGAGACATGAAACACGTTAGAGATCCGCATGCCAGGAGGAAGCGCAAGGGCATAGGCTACCGGGTTTACCCTGCGAAGCACTCGGAAGGGACCAACAAAGCGAGGCGCCAGCTTGGGAGTGGGCACTCGAAGGTTGAGGTTGCGGGTGGACAACCATACACGGTCTCCGACCTGGTAGGAAGGAGCAGGCGCTCGTCTGCGATCAGCCTGGAGTCTCTGGCGCTGCGCAGATGCCTCAAGGGACTTCTGGATCTGTACCCAAGAAGCACGTAGGACGGAAAGGTGATCCTCCACAGCCAGAATATCCTGGGGAGAGAATACCTCCGGTAACACGGCAGGTTGGAACCCATAATTGGCCATGAAGGGAGACGTCCCAGAGGAAGAGTTCACCGCCGTGTTCCTGGCAAACTCAGCCCAAGGCAGAAGGTCAACCCAATTGTCTTGGTGATCGGAGACATAGCAACGAAGGAATTGCTCCAAGGCCTGATTGGATCGTTCTGCGGCCCCATTGGACTGAGGGTGGTAGGCCGAGGAGAAGGAGAGATGAATCCCCAACTGGGAGCAAAAGGCGCGCCAGAACCTGGACACAAACTGACTCCCCCGATCCGACACAATCTCCTTGGGCAAACCGTGCAACCGGAAGACCTCCCTGGCAAAAATCGTGGCCAACTCTTGTGCAGAGGGTAACTTCTTGAGAGGAACACAGTGGCACATTTTGGAAAACCGATCCACAATCATGAGAATGACCGTATGGCCTCGGGATGCAGGGAGGTCCACAATGAAATCCATCCCCAGGTGTGACCATGGGCGCTCCCCGGTGGCTATGGGTTGCAGAAGGCCCAACGGAAGGTGCCGAGGGGACTTACTCTGGGCACAAACGGAGCATGCCGCTACATATGCGGCGATGTCGGAACGTAGGGAAGGCCACCAGAACAGACGTGAAACAGCCCAGGACAGCTGATTCTTTCCAGGATGCCCCGCGGTCTTAGAGTTATGGTAGGTTCGCAACAACCGAGTGCGCAACTCCTCAGGCACAAAACCTCTGCCGTTGGGTCTCCCAGAGGGAGCACCAGATTGAGCCGCCAAAATCTGCTCACCCAGGGGAGAGGTCAGGCTGGTGCGAATGGCGGCCAGGATCTGATTCGGAGGTATGACCGAAGTCGGAATCGACTCCTCCCTGGACAGCTCGGAGTACTGCCGTGATAGGGCATCCGCCCTGATGTTCTTGGAACCGGGTAGGTAGGAGACCACGTAATTAAAACGTGACAAGAACAGAGCCCATCTGGCCTGACGTGGTGTCAATCTCTTGGCCTCAGAAAGGTAGGTCAGATTCTTATGGTCCGTCAGGATGAGAACCGGAACCACCGAACCCTCGAGCAAGTGCCTCCATTCTTTAAGGGCCTGCACGATGGCCAATAACTCCCTGTCACCAATCTGATAGTTGCACTCCGCGGAAGACAGTTTCCGGGAGTAAAACCCACAAGGAAGCAGAGGACCCTCTGGTGTTCTACGCTGAGACAGAAGGGCGCCTACTCCCGTCTCAGACGCGTCCACCTCGAGGACAAAGGGCAACCCAGGGTTGGGATGCGACAGAATCGGAGCCGACACAAAAGCGGACTTTAGGGCCTCAAAAGCTCGGATGGCCTCAAGCGGCCAGACCTGGGAATTACTGCCCTTCCTGGTCAGATCCGTGAGAGGCTTGGCCAGCATGGAAAAGTCCCTGATGAACTTCCGATAATAATTGGCGAAGCCCAAAAAGCGCTGCAGGGAACGAAGACCACTGGGCTGGGGCCACTGTAAGACAGCCGAAACCTTCTCAGGATCCATGGAGAACCCCTCAGCGGAAATGATGTAACCTAAGAAGGTTACCTGGGATCGGTGAAATTCGCATTTCTCAAGCTTACCGAACAGCTTGTTCTCTCGTAACCGTTGCAACACTCGTCTGACATCCAGAATGTGGGCCTCCATGCATTCAGAATATACCAAGATGTCATCCAAATAGACCACCACACACTGCTGCAACAGGTCACGGAAAACATCGTTGATGAATTCCTGAAAGACTGCGGGCGCATTGCACAACCCAAAGGGCATAACCAAGGATTCATAATGACCGGTCCTGGTGTTAAACGCGGTCTTCCACTCATCGCCCGCCTTGATCCTTACCAGGTTATATGCCGCCCTCAGGTCGAGTTTGGTAAAGACCGTGGCCCCTTTAAGGCGATCGAACAGCTCGGAAATCAAGGGTATCGGGTAAGCGTTCTTGATCGTGATGCGATTGAGACCCCTGTAATCGATGCAAGGCCCCAAAGAAAAATCCAGCCCCTGCCGGGGACGAGGATTTGCGAATGTGTCCGCGTGAAAGCGCCTCCCTCACGTACTCCTCCATGGCCTCATTCTCCGCTACCGACAGTGGATAGACTTTGCCACGAGGAGGAACGGCACCAGGTTGTAACTCTATGGCACAATCGTATGGGCGGTGCGGAGGTAGGGCAACCGCGCGCACCTTATCGAATACATCCCGGTACTCCTCGTATTCAGGAGGCAACAGAGAGTCCGAGGAAGTACACAGCAACTTGACAGACCCATGGATGCAACTAGCCCCACACTGCGGTGACCACGAGAGGATCTCGTCCGATCTCCAATCGAAAGTCGGATTATGCTTCTGGAGCCAGGGGTACCCCAAGACCACCGAGTAGTGTGGAGATGAAATAACCTGGAGACAGACCGACTCTCTGTGAACGGCACCAATGGCTATCCCCACTGGAAGGGTCTCATGAGTCACGTGTGACGACAGAAGGGGTCTGCCGTCTATCGCCTCAAGAGCCAGTGGGGAACCTCGAGCCTGCAGAGGAATGGAATTGGCGGCAGCGAACACACTATCAATGAACAAACCACCAGCACCAGAGTCCACCAACGCCTGGGTCGTCACCGAGCCCCCGACCCAGGAGAGGACAACAGTGATCAGTGGTTTGTCAACACGGGAAACCGGGGACGAGGAGACTCCACCCAAGATCTGCCCCCGACAGGATCTCAGGTACGAGCGTTTCCCGGACGGTTCGGACATGCCAACCGAAAATGCCCACCGAGACCACAGTACATGCATCGACCCTCGCGTCTCCGGAGTACCCTCTCCCCCTCAGACAGGCGAGCAAACCCCAGCTGCATGGGTTCACCCCCAGACAAGTCATCCCCAGGAGGCGTGGGAGGAGAGGGAGGCACGGGTGGGACAGCAAACGTAGGCGCCAATCTGTTAGAAGACCTCCGCAGGCTCTCCTTAAAGGAAGGTCTCTCCCTGAGTCTGGTGTCAATCAAAATCAGGAAAGAAATAAGAGACTCGAGCTCCACTGGTAGGTCCTTAGCTGCAACCTCATCCTTCAAGGCATCCGAGAGACCATGAGAGAAAGCAGCGACCAGAGCCTCATTATTCCAGCCCACCTCTGCTGCCAGGGTACGAAACTCAATGGCGTATTCAGCTACGGATCGTGAACCCTGTCTGATGGACATAAGGAGCTTCGCAGCAGAGGCAGCACGAGCCGGCACATCGAATACCTTCCGAAGAGAAGCAACAAAACCGGAAAACTCGGCAACCACCGGATTGTTGTTCTCCCATAAAGGGCTGGCCCAGGCCAAGGCCTTGTCCGAGAGCAGCGAGATCAAGAAGCCCACCTTTGATCTCTCAGTAGGAAAGGCATGTGGCAGCAACTCGAAATAAATGCCCACCTGGTTAAGGAAACCTCGGCACTGAGTTGGCTCTCCCCCAAAGCGCTGTGGAAGAGGGGCAGAACCGGTCATACCCCGAAACACCACAGGCGCAACAACAGGTGTCGGGGTAGACTCTGGCGCAACAACCGGAGCGGCAGTAGGAGCGACAACCGACCCCTCGGCAACGGGAGCGAAATGAGCCGTGCGTTCAAGCAGGGTTTGCAACGCCACAGCGAACCGACCCAACAGGTGATCCTGCTGATCAAGTCTGGCAACCAGCATGGGTAGCGAGGATGGCCCTGTACCGTCAGAACTCATGGCTTGGTCCTAATGTGACGGAACCATGAACCAGACGTACAACAAGAGATAAGTGAAAATAAGAAGGCTTTATTGAAAATAAAGCTGTAAAGCAAAAGTCCAAACGAATGGTGAAACCGAAGCAGAGTCTTTGAGAGGCCAGAGATCAGGAACCAGAAGGGTAGTCAGACGAAGCCAGGATCAGGAACCAGCAGGGTAGTCAGACGAAGCCAGGATCAGGAACCAGCAGGGTAGTCAGACGAAGCCAGGATCAGGAACCAGAAGCAGCAGCAGTCTTAGAAGCATGTGAACACAGGAGGACCAAGCAAGGAACTGAAGCCACAGACCTCCTATATATATGAGCTAGGCATCCAGCTCCTCCCAGTGGGAAGGAGGAGCCGCAGGGTGGAAGGCTACAAGAAACCCAGAAACCAAGATGGCCGCCAGCACATGTCAAACGAAGGAGAACAGCAAGAAGGTAAGACCATGACAGTCTGCATCTGTACGTGTGAAATTCAAGCGTTACATACTGCTGTCATATTCTGTTATTAAAAAAGCACCCTTTTTGGGCAAAGTACTTAATATTGCAGATTTTGCTCCATCTGTGATTGTTAAAACAAGCTTGAACTACTTCAACAATTTTCTGGGTTTTAAAAAACACCCATTTTTGGCAATACCCTCTATCTGAGGCCTCTGCCGCATTAGTCCGTATGCAATTTAAGCTAGAAATACAGCAATAATTTTCTGGGTTTAAAAAATACCCTTTTTGGGCAAAATACTATTTTTTTCAGCCCTTGCTGCATCTGTACGTGTGAAATTCAAGCGTTACATACTGCTGTCATATTCTGTTATTCAAAAATCACACATTTTGGGCAAAATACTTAATTTGTGGCCTTGTCTGCATCTGTACTTGTTAGACACACGCTTTAGATACTGTTATTCTATTCTGGTATTAAAAAAACACCCATTTAGGGCAAAAATCTTAATTTTGCAGCCTTTGCTGCATCTGTCATTGTGAGATACACGCGTTAGATACTGTCGTTCTATTCTGAAATTAAACACCCATTTTGGGCAAGATCCTAAATTTGAGGAGAGCGTCAAATAAGGGCTGTGGCCCCGGTCGTGGTGCTGCTAGTGGAGCTCCTGTTGCAGGGAGAGGACGTGGTCGATCAGTGCCAGCTACACGCACAAGTGAAACACCTTCCTCAGGTGTGAGTAGGCGAGAGAACCTTCAGCATTATTTGGTCGGGCCTAATGCGGCTCTACGAATGGTGACGCCAGAACAAGTACAGGCAATAGTAGATTGGGTTGCTGACAGTGCCTCCAGTTCCTTTACATTGTCTCCCACCCAGTCTCCTATTGAAAGATCAGAGTTGGCACCTGCAGCCGATGTCCATCAGTCTTTCACCTCACCCCCTTGCAAATCAGCCAAGCAGTCTGAGCCCCATGTCATGCAGCAGTCTCTTCTGCTTTTTGATGACTCTGCTAGCAGGGTTTCGCAGGGCCATCCACCTAGCCCTGCCCCAGAAGTGGAAGATATTGAGTGCACCAATGCCCAACCACTTATGTTTCAAGATGAGTACATGGGAGGACCACCGCAGCACGTCTCGGATGATGACGAAACACAGGTGCCAACTGCTGTGGCTTTCTAAAGCGTGCAGACCGACAAGGAGGGCAGGGGAGAAGATTGGGTGGAAGATGATGTGGAGGACGATGATGTCCTCGACCCTACATGGAATCAAGGTCATGCGAATAACCTGTGTAGTTCAGAGGAAGAGGCGGTGGTCACACAGAGCCACCAGCACAGCAGAAGAGGGAGCAGGGTGCAAAAGCGGAGCGGCCATTCCCTAGACAGTACGCCTGCTACTGCCCACCGCAGCAAGGGACCAAGCACACCAAAACCAGCTCCAAGGAGTTTCCTGGAGTGGCAGTTCTTCAGGCAATGTTCTGACGACAAGACACGAGTGGTTTGCACGCTGTGCAATCAGAACCTGAAGCGAGGCATAAACATTCTCAACCTGAGCACAACCTGCATGTCCAGGCATTTAAGTGCAAAGCACGAGCTGCAGTGGAGTAGACACCTCAAAAACCTCTTCTGCTGCAGTCTCGGCCTCTTCATCCACCTCTGGAGTGACAGTGCCACCTGCCACCCCGCAAACAGAGGATCTGCCAGCAACACCACCACCTTGGTCACCAAGCATCTCCACAATGTCCCACGGAAGTGTTCAGCTCTCCATCTCCTAAACACTGGAGCCAAAGAGGAAGAACCCCCTACCCACCCGCGATCCCTGGCCCTGAATGCCAGCATTTCAAAATTACTGTCCTTTGAAATGCTGTCATTCCGTCTGGTGGAGACGGAGAGTTTTAAAAGCCTGATGGCGGTGGCTGTCCCACAGTATGTTGTGCCCAGCCTCCACTACTTTTCCAGGCGTGCCATCCATTCCCTACACAAAAAAGTGGGGGACAAAATCAGGTGTGCACTGCGCAGCGCCATCTGTGACAAGGTTCATCTAACTACGGATACGTGGACCAGTAAGCACGGTCAGGGATGGTACATCTCCATAACAGCACACTGGGTAAATGCAGTGACGGCTGGGCCTGAGGCGTATAGTAGTTTGGAGCATGTCCTTCCACCACAGAGGATTGCAGGGAGCTTCAGTTTGCCTCCTGTTGCTTCCTCCTCCTACTTCGCTTCCTCATCCTCTACCAGCTCCTCATCCGGTCAGCGTAACACCTTCACCACCAACTTGAGCACAGCCAGGGGTAAACGACAGCAGGCAGTTTTAAAACTTATCTGTTTTGGGAACAAACCCCACACCGCACAGGAGCTGTGGTAGGGCCTTGAACAACAGACCGATGAGTGGTTGGTGCCAGTGAGCCTCAAGCCCGGCCTGGTGGTGTGCGATAATGGGCGAAATCTCGTAGCAGCTTTGGGACTAGCCGCTTTGACGCACATCCCTTGCCTGGCGCATGTGCTGAATTTGGTGGTGCAGAGGATCCTTAACCACCTCCCGACCGCCTAACGCACGGATGCGTCCGGAAGGTGGTTGATTCATTCCTCCTGGACGCATCCGTGCGTCATCTCGCGAGACGCGAGATTTCCTGTGAACGCGCGCACACAGGAACGGAAGGTAAGCGAGTGGATCTCCAGCCTGCCAGCGGCGATCGTTCGTTGGCAGGCTGGAGATGCGATTTTTTTAACCCCTAACAGGTATATTAGACGCTGTTTTGATAACAGCGTCTAATATACCTGCTACCTGGTCCTCTGGTGGTCCCCTTTGTTTGGATCGACCACCAGAGGACACAGGTAGCTCAGTAATATGTTGCACCAAGCACCACTACACTACACCCCCCCCCTGGTCACTTATTAACCCCTTATTCACCCTTGATCACCCTTGATCACCCTATATAGACTCCCTGATCACCCCCCTGTCATTGATCACCCCCCTGTCATTGATCACCCCCCTGTAAGGCTCCATTCAGAGGTCAGTATGAATTTTACGGATCCACTGATAGATGGATCGGATCCGCAAAACGCATACGGACGTCTGAATGGAGCCTTACAGGGGAGTGATCAATGACGGAGGTGATCACCCCATATAGACTCCCTGATCACCCTCCTGTCATTGATCACCCCCCTGTCATTGATCACCCCCCTGTAAGGCTGCATTCAGATGTCCGTATGATTTTTATGGATCCACTGATACATGGATCGGATCCGCAAAACACATACGGACATCTGAATGGAGCCTTACAGGGGAGTGATCACCCCATATAGACTCCCTGATCACCCCCCTGTCATTGATCACCCCCCTGTCATTGATCACCCCCCTGTAAGGCTGCATTCAGATGTCCGTATGATTTTTACGGATCCACTGATACATGGATCGGATCCGCAAAACACATATGGACATCTGAATGGAGCCTTACAGGGGAGTGATCACCCCATATAGACTCCCTGATCACCCCCCTGTCATTGATCACCCCCCTGTAAGGCTGCATTCAGATGTCCGTATGATTTTTACGGATCCACTGATACATGGATCGGATCCGCAAAACACATACGGACATCTGAATGGAGCCTTACAGGGGAGTGATCACCCCATATAGACTCCCTGATCACCCCCCTGTCATTGATCACCCCCCTGTAAGGCTGCATTCAGATGTCCGTATGATTTTTACGGATCCACTGATACATGGATCGGATCCGCAAAACACATACGGACATCTGAATGGAGCCTTATAGGGGGGTGATCAATGACAGGGGGGTGATCACCCCATATAGACTCCCTGATCACCCCCCTGTCATTGATCACCCCCCTGTCATTGATCACCCCCCTGTCATTGATCACCCCCCTGTAAGGCTCCATTCAGACATTTTTTTGGCCCAATTTAGCGGAAATTATTATTTTTTTCTTACAAAGTCTCATATTCCACTAACTTGTGTCAAAAAATAAAATCTCACATGAACTCACCATACCCCTCACGGAATCCAAATGCGTAAAATTTTTTAGACATTTATATTCCAGACTTCTTCTCACGCTTTAGGGCCCCTAGAATGCCATGGCAGTATAAATACCCCACATGTGACCCCATTTCGGAAAGAAGACACCCCAAGGTATTCTGTGAGGGGCATATTGAGTCCATGAAAGATTGAAATTTTTGTCCCAAGTTAGCGGAAAGGGAGACTTTGTGAGAAAAAAATATATATATCAATTTCCGCTAACTTGTGCCAAAAAAAAATAAATTCTATGAACTCGCTCATTGAATACCTTGGGGTGTCTTCTTTCCAAAATGGGGTCACATGTGGGGTATTTATACTGCCCTGGCATTCTAGGGGCCCTAAAGCGTGAGAAGAAGTCTGGGATCCAAATGTCTAAAAATGCCCTCATAAAAGGAATGTGGGCCCCTTTGCGCATCTAGGCTGCAAAAAAGTGTCACACATCTGGTATCGCCGTATTCAGGAGAAGTTGGGCAATGTGTTTTGGGGTGTCATTTTACATATACCCATGCTGGGTGAGAGAAATATCTTGGCAAAAGACAACTTTTCCCATTTTTTTATACAAAGTTGGCATTTGACCAAGATATTTATCTCACCCAGCATGGGTATATGTAAAATGACACCCCAAAACACATTCCCCAACTTCTCCTGAGTACGGAGATACCACATGTGTGACACTTTTTTGCAGCCTAGGTGGGCAAAGGGGCCCATATTCCAAAGAGCACCTTTCGGATTTCACCGGCCAATTTTTACAGATTTTGATTTCAAACAACTTACCACACATTTGGGCCCCTAGAATGCCAGGGCAGTATAACTACCCCACAAGTGACCCCATTTTGGAAAGAAGACACCCCAAGGTATTCGCTGATGGGCATAGTGAGTTCATGGAAGTTTTTATTTTTTGTCACAAGTTAGTGGAATATGAGACTTTGTAAGAAAAATAAATAAATAAATCATCATTTTCCACTAACTTGTGACAAAAAATAAAAAGTTCTATGAACTCACTATGCCCATCAGCGAATACCTTAGGGTGTCTACTTTCCGAAATGGGGTCATTTGTGGGGTGTTCGTACTGTCTGGGCATTGTAGAACCTCAGGAAACATGACAGGTGCTCAGAAAGTCAGAGCTGCTTCAAAAAGCGGAAATTCACATTTTTGTACCATAGTTTGTAAACGCTATAACTTTTACCCAAACCATTTTTTTTTTACCCAAACATTTTTTTTTATCAAAGACATGTAGAACAATAAATTTAGAGAAAAATTTATATATGGATGTTGTTTTTTTTTGCAAAATTTTACACCTGAAAGTGAAAAATGTCATTTTTTTGCAAAAAAAATCGTTAAATTTCGATTAATAACAAAAAAAGTAAAAATGTCAGCAGCAATGAAATACCATCAAATGAAAGCTCTATTAGTGAGAAGAAAAGGAGGTAAAATTCATTTGGGTGGTAAGTTGCATGACCGAGCAATAAACTGTGAAAGTAGTGTAGGTCAGAAGTGTAAAAAGTGGCCTGGTCATTAAAGGGGTTATCCCATCATAATGATCACTGTTAAATCTGTTAATGATTTGACAGTGATCATTTTTGTAAATATACTTTATTAACAAATTCCCACCGATTAGGAGAAAATTCATCCCCACTTACCTTATTGTTGTGACTCGGTCTCCCCTGGTTACGACCACCGCTCTTCCGCAAAATCCCGATGGTCGCGCTTGCCCAGAAGACGTCTTCTTTTCTCCCGGCCGGGCCACTCGCTGTCCTGAACGCGCACGCTGCCGCGCATGCGCGACGGTGACTTCTTCCCGGCCAGAATAGTACAGAGCTGCGAACGCGCACGCCGGCTCTGTACTATACTGGCCAGAAATAAGTCACATTGCGCATGCGCGGCAGCGTGCGCGTTCAGTCCAGCGCGCGGCCCGGCCGGGAGAAGACTTCAATCAAGATGAAGCCCGCCCCCAGCCAGAATCCAGGAAGTGAACGCGCGGTGGCAGCAGGTAAGTATGAAACTGCTAAGTGGGATAACCCCTTTAAGGGTGTTTAAGCTCTGGGGGCTGAGGTGGTTAAAAATGGCATCAATATGTCAGAGCTGCTGCAGAAAGTGCGGGCCGTCTGTGCGTGCTTTTGGCGTTCTCACCCTGCTGCTGCTCGCCTGTCAGCGCTGCAGCGTAACTTCGGCCTTCCCTCTCACTGCTTCATATGCGACATGCCCACAAGGTGGAACTCCACCTTGCACATGCTGCCCAGACTGTGCGAGCAGCAGCAGCAGGCAATAGTGGAGTTTGAGCTGCAGCATGCACAGGTGAGTCGCTTTGCGGAACAGCACCACTTCACCACCAATGACTGGGCCTCCATGCGAGACCTGTGTTTCTTGTTGCGCTGTTTTGAGTACTTCACCAACATGGCCAGTGCCGATAACGCCGCTCTCAGCGTTACTATCCCACTTCTATGCCTCCTTGAAAAAACACTGCTGGCGATGATGGAAGTTGATGTGGCACAAGAGGAGGAGGAGGAAGAGGGATCATTTCATAGGGTTTCCGGCCAGTCATTCACAAGTGGCTCCGAGGGTGGGTTCCTGCACCCACAAATGCCGGGTACACAATTGTCCAGCCAGGGCACAGTTCTGGAGGATGACGAGGTGGAGGATGAGGAGATGGAGGAGGAGGAACTGTGTTCACAGCAGGGTGACACCCAAACCAGCTCATGGCCATCACTGGTGCGTGGCTGGGGGGATGCAGAGGACACAGACGATACACCTCCCACAGAGGACAGCTTTACATTGCCTCTGGGCAGCCTGGCACACATGAGCGGTTACATGCTGCAGTGTCTCCGCAATGAACGTTGAGTTGCCCACATTCTAACAGTGCTGATTACTGGGTGGCCACGGTGCTGTATACCCGTTACAAGGACAACGTACCGTCCTTAATTCCGTCACTGGAGCGTGATCATAAGATGCACGCGTACAAGCGCACGCTGGTAGATGAGCTGCTGGTGGCATTCCCACCTAACAGCAGGGGCAGAGTGGAAGCACAAGGCGAAGGCAGAGGAGGAGGAAGAGGTCGCCAACGCAGCTGGGGCACCACCAGCACCTCAGAAGGCAGGGTTAGCATGGCCGAAATGTGGAAAAGCTTTGTCAGCACGCCACAACAACCAGCACCACCAGCTGATATGGAACGTCTTAGCAGGAGGCAGCATTTCAGCAACATGGTGGAGCAGTATGTGTGCACACGCCTACACGTACTGAATGACGAGTCTGCCCCCTTCAACTTCTAGCTCTCCAAATTGGGCATATGGCCTGAGCTTGCCCTTTACGCCTTGGAGGTGCTGGCCTGCCCTGCAGCCAGTGTATTGTCTGAACATGTGTTTAGCACGGCAGGGGGCGTTATCACAGACAAGCGCAGCCGCCTGTCCACAGCCAATGTGGACAAGCTCACGTTCATTAAAATTAACCAGGCATGGATCCCACAGGACTTGTCTGTACTTTGTGCAGAATAGACATGTATACCGGCCTTAACCAGCTATTGTTATACTACAGCGCAATTGCTCATTGTTGTATTTTGGATATTTTACACTCTTTTGGAGTGTACCCTAAGTAAAAAAATAAAAATAAAAAATGTAATAAAAATTTAAACCAAAAACCAGTGTTGGCTGCCTCCTCCTCCACCGCCGCTTACACCTACACCACTACGTCCACCGCCTCCTCAAACTCCTACTCCATATGGACCTCCACCTAATAAATCAAGTTTATTTTTTTTTAGTTGTACGTATTTTATTTTATGTAATTTCACTATTTTGTCTGTTACATTTTCTGGTGAAATTCACCAATTTTTTGGTGTGATATACCACTGCTATACCTAGTAGACAGGTAAAAAAATTTCACAAATTTTTCTGTTACATATTCGGTTGAAATTCACCAATTTTTGGGTGTGATATACCCCTGCTCTACCTAGTAGACAGGAAACATTTCACTAATTTGTCTGTTACATATTCGGGTGAAATTAACCAATTTTTGGGTGTGATATACCACTGCTATACCTAGTAGACAGGTAAAAAAATTCATTAATTTGTCTGTTACATATTTGGGTGAAATTCACCAATTTTTGGGTGTGATATTCCCCTGCTCTACCTAGTAGACAGGTAACATTTCACTAATTTGTCTGTTACGTTTTCGGGTTAAATTCACAAATTTTTGGGTGTGATATACCACTGCTATACCTAGTAGACAGGTAAAAAAAATTCACCAATTTGTCTGTTACATTTTTGGGTGAAATTCATTAATTTTGTGGTGTGATATACCCCTGCTATACCACGTAGACAAGTAACATTTCACTAACTTGTCTGTTACATATTCAGGTGAAATTCACCAATTTTTGGCTGTGATATACCCCTGGTCTAACTAGTAGACAGGTTAAAAAAAAATGAGCTAATTTTCTTGCATTTTTGCTCTGCATAGGTGACAGGGACCGAAATTAGTAAAAACCATCTGTCCCATTGGTGGATGACATTAACCCATTTCTGGCGATGGAAAAACCCCTGCTCTGCATAAGTGACAGGGAATTAAATTTGTAAAATTCATCTTTAATTGGCCCTTTCTTTTGATCCTTCTACTTTATCCACTTCCCATCTGGGCCATTTGCCCCCTTCCTGACCAGGCCTAATTTTGCAAATCTGACATATCTCACTTTATGTGGTAATAACTTTGGAATGCTTTTACTTATCCAAGTCATTCAGAGATTGTTTTCTCGTGACACATTGTACTTCATGATAGTCATAAATTTGAGTCAATATATTTCACCTTTATTTATGAAAAAATCCCAAATTTACCAAAGATTTAGAAAAATTCGCAATTTTAAAAATTTCTATTTCTCTGCTTTTAAAACAGAAAGTGATACCTCATAAAATATTTATTACTTAACATTCCCCATATGTCTACTTTATGTTGGCCTCATTTTGGAAATGTCATTTTATTTTTTTAGGACGTTAGAAAGCGGAAAAGTTTTGAAGCAATTCTTCAAATTTTTAAGAAAATTGCCAAACCCACTTTTTAAGGACCAGTTCAGGTCTGAAGTCACTTTGTGGGGCCTACATAGTGGATACCCCTATAAATGACCCCATTGTAGAAACTACACAACTCAAGTTACTTAAAACTGATTTTACAAACTTTGTTAACCTTTTAGGCGTTCCACAAGAATTAAAGGAAAATGGAGATCAATTTTTTAAATTTCACTTTTTGGCAGAATTTCTATTTTAATCCAATTTTTTCTTTAACACATCGATGGTTAACAGCCAAACAAAACTCAATATTTATTACCCAGATTCTGCGGTTTACAGAAACACCCCACATGTGGTCATAAACTGCTGTATGGGCACACGGTAGGGCGCAGAAGAAAAGGAACTCCACATGGTTTTTAGATGCCATGTCCCATTTGAAGCCCCCCTGATGCACCCTTACAGTAGAAACTCCCAAGAAGTGACCTCATTTTGGAAACTAGTGGATAAGGTGCCAGTTTTATTGGTACTATTTTTGGTTACATATGATTTTTGATCATTCATTATAACACTTTATGGGGCAAGGGGACAAAAAAATTGGTTGTTTTAGCAGTTTCTATTTATTTATTTTTACAGCGTTCACCTGAGGGGTTCGATCAAGTGACATTTTTATAGAGCAGATCGTTACGGATGTGGCAATATCTAATATGTATACTTTTTCTTATTTATTTAAGTTTTACACAATAATAGCATTTTTGAAACAAAAAAATTATGTTTTAATGTGTCCATGTTCTGAGAGCTATATATTTTTTTTTTTTTGAGAGATTTTCTTATGTAGGGGCTCATTTTTTGTGGGATGAGGTGATGGTTTTATTGGTACCATTTTGTGGGACATATGCCTTTTTGATCACTTGGTGTTGCACTTTTTGTGATGTAAGGTGACAAAAATTGCTTGTTTTAACACAGTTTTTTTTTTTTTTTAACGGTGTTCACCCGAGGGGTTAGGTCATGTGATATTTTTATAGAGCTGGTTGTTATGGACGTGGCAATACCTAATATGTATACTTTTTTTATTTATTTCACTTTAACACAATAATAGTATTTTTGAAACAAAAAAAATATGTTTTAATGTGTCCATGTTCTAAGAGCTATAGTTTTTTAAATTATTTTTTGAGAGATTTTCTTATGTAGGGGCTCATTTTTTGCGGGATGAGGTGATGGTTTTATTGGTACCATTTTGTGGGACATATGCCTTTTTGATCACTTGGTGTTGCACTTTTTGTGATGTAAGGTGACAAAAATTGCTTGTTTTGACACAGTTTTTTTTTATTTATATTTTTACGGTGTTCACCCGAGGGGTTAGGTCATATGATATTTTTATAAAGCTGGTTGTTACGGACGTGGCAATACCAAATATGTATACTTTTTTTATTTTTTTCACTTTAACACAATAATAGCATTTTTGATACAAAACAAATGATGTTTTAGTGTCTCCATGTTCTGAGAGCTATAGTTTTTTTTTTTTTTTTGAGAGATTTTCTTATGTAGGGGCTCATTTTTTGCAGGATGAGGTGATGGTTTTATTGGTACCATTTTGTGGGACATACGCCTTTTTGATCACTTGGTGTTGCACTTTTTGTGATGTAAGGTGACAAAAATGGCTTTTTTTTTACAGTTACTTTATTTTTTTATGGTGTTTATCGGACTGGGTCGATCATGTGATATATTTATAGAGCTGACCGTCACGGACGCGGTAATACCAAATATGTCTATTTTATTAAATTGTTTTAACGCTTTATTTTTTTTATTTTTTATTTTACACTTTTCGTCCCCCATAAGGTCATACAAGACCTCTGGGGGACATTTACTTCACTTTTTTTTTCTTGTTGATTTCTCCTGTAACTGGGGCTGACATAGTAGCCCCAGTTACAGGAGAAATACACCCCCCCAGAGAGGTTGTACAGCCTCAGTGCAGGGCTGATCGAGGTCTCTGAAAGACCTCACACAGCTCCTGCACTCTCCGGTCCCGGCGATCACATGACCGCCGGGCGGGAACAGGAAGTGCACGATCGGTGGGCACTGTCCCTGCCTTCTCTAAGTGTTGCCATGCTGTCACTGACAGCGGTCAACCCGATCAGCAGCTGCACGATTAGCGTGCAGCTGCAGTTTCTGAATGGACGTTCAGGAACGTCCATTCAGAAATAGAGAACCACCATGTTTTTAGTCTATGGGCGGACGGGAGGTGGTTAATAACTTATCCCACATTTCAGCTCGATCACATTGCAGCCATTGACCTCCCTTGGATGTGATATTCCTTTCTCATGCTCCCTCTCCGACGTGGAACCCTGATTCGCCGAATACCGTGATCAACATGGTAGGCTCAGAAAAGAACATTGAAAGTTGATAGAGCAGATATCCAATCGTGAACATCACGGGGCTGTGCGACATGGTGGGGCAGTATGTTTGCACACACCTACACTGACTGATGGGTCTGCCCCCTGCAACTTCTCCAAATTGGGCACATGGCCTGAGCTTGCTCTTTATGCCTTGGAGGTGCTGGCCTGCCCTACAGAAAGTGTCTTGTCTGAACGTGTGTTTAGCACGATTGGAGGGGGTTATCACAGGTTATATTTCCCAATGTTTTGGGGTGTACCCTAATTTAAAAAAATAAAAATAAATTTAAAACCAAAAAGCAGTGTAGGCTACCTCCTCCTCCTCCACCGCTGCTTCCACCTACACCGCCACATCCACCACCTCCTCAACCTCCTACTCATTATGGACCTCGTCCTCCTAGATCAAGATTATAATTTTTTATTTAAATGTATTTTATGCTATTTAAAGTCATTTCCCTATCCACATTTGTTTGCAGAGCACTTGCTCTTGCAGAGCACATGCTCTTAACCACATTTTGATGCAATTTGCAGCCCTCTAGCCCTTTTCATGACATTTTTACAGCCATTTTAGTACTCAAAAGTTAATTGACTTCAATGGGGTTCGGGGTCAAGTTTGGGTCAAGTTCGGGTCCCGAACTCGAACTTTTTTGTGAAGTTCGGCCGAACCCTTCGAACCCAAACATCCAGGTGTCCGCTCAACTCTAGTGCTCAATACTAACTACTCTTCCCTTCAAAACACGTCCTCTTCCCCTTAGATTGGCAGTGCTAGACTTCGCTACTCTGGAAGCAGTTGAAGACGTTGTCCCCACGTGCCGTTCTAGCTAGCAAGTGCGCAGGCGCGAGATCTTAACAGCATAGTGACAAAAACAATAAACTCTAATATTTACCTATATGCGGCTGACAGCAATGCAGTGCAGGCCTCTTCTGGCCTGTGTCAGGAGCTGTACGCTGCCAAGGCGATTATGTCATCACACTGTCTTTGCTGGCCTCTGATAGGCACTTGGCTTAAAGCCTATCTGAGGCAACAGCGGGGCAGGGAAACATCACCTCCATACTCTGCTGCAGCACCTAAATGTATTGCTGTCCTGAGGACGGTGATACATAATTGGTGGTTCGCCACTGGCAAGGTGGGCATTATGGGCCCCCCTGACTTAGAGGCCCGGTTGCATTTGCGACTGCTGTGATCCCTATAGCTACGCTCCTGCTCAGTCACCTGTTGTTCCTCCTGGCCCAAATATCCAGTAAGAGGTTAATCTATATAACGTGGAATGTAAAGATAAACCACTTAATGTTCTAAATATCATTACTTTAATTTTTTTCTTATTTTACTTCTCATCAAAGTATAAATTATATAAAAAAAAATGTAAACCTACAGCTATCATCATAGTAACAGTTTATAAGGCCGGAAAAAAAACATCTGTTTATCCAGTTCAGCCTGTTATCCTGCAAGTTGATCCAGAGGAAGGCAAAAAAAAAAAACTGTGAAGCCAATTTTCACCACTTAAGGGGAAATAAATCCTTCCCGACTCCAATCAGGCAATCAGAATAACTCCCTGGAACAACAACCTGTCTCTAGTAGCTATAGCCTGTAATATTATTACACTCCAGAAATACATCCAAGCCCCTCTTGAACTCTTTTAGTGAACTTCCCATCACCACCTCCTCAGGCAGAGAGTTCCATAATCTCACTGCTCTTACCATAAAGAATCCTCTTCTATGTTTGTGTACAAACCTTCTTTCCTCCAGACGCAGAGGATGTCCACTCGTCACAGTCCTGGGGATAAATAGATAATGGGAGAGATCTCTGTACTGACCCCTGATATATTTATACATAGTTATTAGATCTCCCCTCAGTCGTCTTTTTTCTAAAGTGAATAACCCTAATTTTGATAATCTTTCAGGGTACTGTAGTCCACCCATTCCAGTTATTACTTTAGTTGCCGTCCTCTGAACCCTCTCCAGCTCTGCTATTTCTGCCTTTTTCACAGGAGCCCAGAACTGTACACAGTACTCCGTGTGTGGTCTGACTAATGATTTGTAAAGTGGTAGGATTATGTTCTCATCATGGGCATCTATGCCCCTTTTGATGCAACCCATTATCTTATTGGCCTTGGCAGCAGCTGCCTGACTCTTGTTTTGCAGCTTTGGAGTTACGACATCCATTGATTCGCCGCTGTCAAGTCTAGAACTTACCTCCTCATAAAAACTGATTAAATTAGTTTGACATGACAGATCCCTCATGAAGTCATGCTGATATGACATTATTTGCTTATTTTCATTGAGGTACTCCAAGATAGCATCTCTTCGAAAAACCTTCAAACAGTTTACCCACAACAGATGTTAAACTTACCGGCCTATAGTTTCCAGGCTCTGTTTTTGGATCCTTTTTGAATATTGGCACCACATTTGCTATGCGCCAATCCTGTGGAACACTCCCTGTCAGTATAAAGTCCTTAAATATCAGAAATAAGGGTCTGGCTATGACATTACTTAATTATCTTAGGATACAGGGTGGTATGCCATCTGGTCCTGGTGATTTGTCGATTTAAATTTTTTTTTAAGACGCCGCTGTACTTCTTCCTGGGTCAGACAGGGCACTTTTAATGGGCAATTTACTTTTATATTATGCATTTCATCTGACAGTTTATTTTCCACAGTGAATACAGTGGAGAAAAAAATATTTAATAGCTTTGCTTTCTCCTCATAGCTCTCTGCAACTCTCCCCTCATTACTCTGTAGAGGGCCGACACCTTCAGATTTATACTTTTTACCATTTATATAATTGAAGAACATTTTAGCGTTAGTTTTGCTCTCTTTGGCACATAATCTCTTGGTCTCTAGTTTGGCTGCTTTTATTTGTTTTTTACATATTCTATTTTTTTCCTCATAGTTTTTCAGTGCTTCCTCGCTACCCTCCTGTTTTAGTGATTGAAATGCTTTCTTTTTGCCATTTATTGCTTTCTTTACAGTTCTATTTTTCTTGTTCCTTAACCTTTTATTCCCATAAGGTATGTACCTCTCACAATTAGATTTTAGGATGCTTTTAAAAATATCCCATTTTGTGGCTGTATTTTTTATTTTTGAGGACTTTGTCCCACTTAGTTAGGCTTATAGCCTCTCTTGGCTAAATTTAGCTTTTTTGAAGTTTGGTATTTTTGTTCCTCCCTGAAGAAACACTCTTTTGAATGACAATTGGAAGGTTATTACTTTATGGTAACAATTTCCCAGGTGTCCCCCAACCTGCACATCTGTTGTTCTGTCATGTCTATTGGTTAATACTAAGTCCAGTATGGCTGTCCCTCTAGTTGGGTCCTGAACCAGTTGGGAAAGGTAATTGTCTTTGGTTATTGCCAAGAAGCGGTTTCCTTTATGAGATATACAGGTTTCAGCTTCCCAGTCTATATCTGGGTAGTTGAAGTCCCCCATAATAAAGACCTCATTATGATCTGCTACCTCATCTATCTCTTTTAGTAGCAGATTTTCTGTGGACTCTGGTATATTAGGTGGTTTATAATAAACTCCTATTAGTATTTTATTATTGTTTTTGCCTATATGTATTTCTACCGACAGTAACTCCACATGTTCATGTCCCTCACGTATATCTTCTCAGACTGTGGGCTTTAGACAGGACTTTACATAAAGGCAGACCCCTCCTCTCCTCCGGTTTTTGTGATCCTTTCTAAACAGACTGTAACCCTGTACATTAACCGCGCGGTCATAGCTATCAGCCAGCCATGTCTCAGTTATTGCTCCTATGTCATAGTCTTCCCAGGGCTGGTGCAAGGATTTTTGCCACCCTAGGCAAAAGCAAATTTTTCCGCCCCTTGACTCCGCCCATTGACCCCTTTCCAGCCCATTTTCCCGCCCCTTTTTCAGCCACCTATTGCATGCAACATTTAACTATGGTCGTGTACCCTGTGCCAGTCTATGGTCATGTACCCTGTGCCAGTCTGACTATGGTCATGTATATATAATATCCAGCCATTGTCTGCCACCTAGTACCATCCCAGTGATGCCAATCACTCTGCGCTGTTCAGCAGGTTGGCACACCAAACACGAGCAGTGGCACCTATTCACTGCCAGGCGCCATTCAGCCACTGTCTGAAATCCTGTGCCACCAGGGCAACATAAAACAGTATGCTGCCTTGTGCCCTCTGCCAGTCACTGTCCTGCACCCTGTACCATTCATAGCCCTTTAGACAGTCTGTGCCACCTATAAGGCTCCATGTGCCACTGCTGGCCACCCTGTGCCAGTCAGAATCTATGGTCCCTAGTCAAGCAGCAGGTGTGCCCTGACCCCTGTACACAAGTGTGTGCCACCCTGCTGCCAGTCACTGTCCTGCAGCCTCTGACACCCTAGTGCAGGTTGTCAGAGTGCGGTTGCCAGGGGTGCTCACCAGGTTCTGCTCCTCGCTGTGCTCCAGGTCCACATTGCCTTGGCTCTTGCCAAGATCATGTGTCTTTGGCGCGTGATCCCGCGAGACCCACCTCTGGAGGTCATTAGTCTCGCGGGATTGCACGCCCGAAGTCAGGGCCGGTGCAAGGATTTTTGTCAACAGAAGCAAATGTACATTTTGCCCCCCCCCCCATGATTTCACATTTCTGCCCCTCATGATTCATGTCCATTTCTTGTCCCCCCCCCCATCATTTCACATTTCTGCCCCTCATGATTCATGTCCATTTCTTGCCCCCCCCCATGTGCTAATATCATAGTGCCATCCTCTCCCCCTGCCCCCTAATGTGCCAGTATCAAGTGCCTCTCTCCACCCCCCTCCATGTGCCAGTATCATGGCGCCAATAGCCCCCCCTCCCCCGTGGCAGTAAAGTAACAGTCCGGTATTTTAAAAAAAAAAAAACTTTCTGAAAAGTTTCTCCTGGGACTTGAACTCACAACCTTTCACATCAGAGGCAAAGCATTTACCCACACAGCTATGAAAGCAGTGTAGCCAGTTATTTTAAAAAAAAAAGTTAAGTAGCAGTCCGGTATTTAAAAAAAAAAAAAACACTTACAGAAAAAATTTCTCCTGGGATTTGAACTCACAACCTTTACACATCAGAGGCAAGGCATTTACCCTCACAGCTATAACAGCTGTATAGACAGTTACTTAAAAAAATAAAACTATAAGACTTCTACTGTAGATAACTTTGATAGTGTACATCCATACACATGACAGCTGCCCCAGTACACTGTGTATGAATGTAGCAGAGCTGGGTGTGTTGGGGCAGTTGACATGTGTATGTGATTTCAAATCCCAGGAGAAACTTTTCTGAAAGAAAGCCTAAATGAGATTTAAATACACCAGGGTCTCGTAGCTGTGTGTCAGCTGCGTGCCGCTCTCTCTGCCCGAAGTGAACAAACTCATGCTCGCACTCAGAGCGCATCCGGCCAGCAAGTACAGGAACAGAAGGAGACGATGTCAGATGGATGACAAGTAGGGGGCGGGGCGCAGGCGGCGGCCGGCGCCCCCAGGCAGAATGCGCTCTACGCAGTTGCCTACTCTGCTTATGGGTGGCGCCGGCCCTGAGTCCTCCTCGCACATCACTAATTCCAGTTCACTAGTTTTATTAGTCAGGCTTCTGGCATTAGTATACATACATACATTTAAGAGGTTTATGTATACTTTTATACCCCACACCTTTCCTCCTGAACTGTTCTAGTCCCTCCTTCCATTCCTCCCCCAGTCCCATTACCTTGCCCCCGGTCTCTATCTGCACTATCTTCCCATCCTATAACGTAATTAACCTCCCCCCCAGTCCCCAGTTTAAACACTCCCACAACCTCCTAGCCATCTTCTCCCCCAACACAACTGCCCCTTCCCCATTAAGGTGCGGACCATCCCTACGATAGAGCCTGTAGCTGACACCCTCCCCCACACCTACCCCATAGAGTGCTTGCTCAGTGAGCATTCAAACTCTTTTGCAAATTGTCAATGCTTCTCAGTGTTGAAACTTGCCCAGTTAGATACACGATGTGCGATTCCATCGGACAATTTGCTCACATTTTGAACAAAGATATGCACCCTCAAACAGCTGTTACATGACTGCATACATTAGACAAGATGTGCAGTGGACTGCGCTGTTAATAATGGAACACATACTAAATGGGGATTATGCAAGAAAAGAGAAAAAATACAATATGGTGCAGTTATAAGAATCTAACTTACTGTAGTCCCCTCTTAAAGTCCCTGAATCCCAAGTCACGTAATCTAAAGTCACACACTTAATACAAACACAAACTGGAACTCAAACATGTGAACGCTCACAAACTCACGTTGTTTGTCTGCTTGTATAAGTGCAGCTCTCAAACCAGACTGCTTTATTTCTTCTGGATTCAAAGGACTAAGCTTCCCTAAAGACTGGCTATTTAACGTCTCCTAATTACATAGCCACACCCTAATTACTCACCTGTGCAACACCCTGGAGAAGGAAGAGAAAATAAAAAAATAAAAAAATTCTCAGCTGCTATGAAATAAACCTGGTAGCAAAAGCAAATCACAGTGTATAAACTAGACTACACTGCTCTGACTTGGTATAAAGTACAATGAAGTCAGGCAAAGCCACTCAGCAATGCACAAAAATTTAGCTCTCACAGATACTCCCTCACGTAATCTAAAGTCACACACTTAATACAAACACGCATTTGAACTCAAAAACGCGAACGCTCACAAACTCGTGTTGTTTGTCTGCTTGTATAACTGCAGCTCTCAAACCAGACAGTTTATTTCCCCTCTGAATTCAAAGGGAATCATCCTGCAACGCAATTGCTGCATGGATAATTTATTAATTTGCATATTTTATTGCTCTACCAAAGGCTTTCATTTCTGTGAGGCCTTGAGATGTAATATGTGAAATGATAATCTATGTAACTTTAATGGGAACTTGTTTGTCTGATGACAGTTTAAAGTACTAGTGACAGACATGCTGATTTCTGAGATGTGCCCCTTTGTGTTAATATACAGTATTTTCATTTTGAACAAATTTAGGTTAGTTGGTTTGATGTCAGAGCTGTGAACCCGAATTTTGATGCAGTTATGATATACAGGCTCCTTTTTCCACCCCACTACCCTCACCATCAAGCCAAATATCAAATTAGAATATATTTTTTTTCCTTTTTGCACAAAAAAAGCTAATATGTACCACAAAATAGCAGCAGATTTTAGAATAGCAGCATATTTCCCCTTTTTAGCCCAGAGTGTAATATCTATTTATTTAAATTGTGAATGCCTGTTTAAAAAATTCCCAGCATTTTTTTTCATGTATGAATATTTCGAGATTTTTACATATTATTTTAACTGGCTCAGATCTAGTACTAATAGGCAGATTGTTATTGTCTTGGGATAGCAGATGTTGAAAGGAGAGGTTTTTTTTACCTCCAAACTCCATTATTTATTTTATTTTTCTTATCACCGATTCATCACTGAAAATTAATTGAGTGACGGAGAAATTCAGCTATGCTATGCTAAGTTTATATTGGATGTGATAATGATAATTTGTGAAAGAACAGCTACAAAATATTCAGTTGGAATAAAATGTGTCTTCTGGATCAGTACTGCATCCAAGATTTATGTTAATATCAAAAGTACAAACCCTTGTCTTTCCCACTCCTTACTTTTAGTCTACTGGTTGACATATTTATTCAATGTGTGTCATAACATTAGAAATAACTGGCTAAGAGGCATAAGACAAAAAATCGGACATGTACACAAAGCTTTATAACTATTATAAAATGAAGAGTTCTTTTAATGGCAACTGACGAAAACATAGTAATTCGGGCCACATATATGGACAGGATGCCTTGAAGGCGATGTACTCAGGGGCGTCGCTAGGTCAAAACATTCAGGGCTTGAGCCCCTGATGTTTTGTCCAGGGCCCCAAATGTTACCGCTGGTAGCTATAAAACTGCCTTGCTGATGTAAGGACGGCAATCCAGTTGAATTACTGTGGCCGCTTGCATGTAGAACGGCATGGGCGATCGCCAAGCAACTTCCTGTGCCGGGTCTCAGGTGGCGTGATGATGTAATCGCGCACACCTGCGCCAACACACAGACGGCGCGGTGACTTCAACATGCCCGTCTGAATCCAGAAGCCTGCAACCTGGACCTCCGGCGGTAGGAAGTGAGGTGAGTTTTTTTTATATCTTGTCCACAGTGGCTTTGTGAATGCTATGGGCACTAAATGTTGTCATTATACCTGCTGAAGCCACTGGGAGATTGGTTATAATTACAGGGGCCTTTGCAAGTACTGGGGACACTGAATAGTTCACTATGTGGGGGCCATTATAACTGTTGGGGGGCACTATAAGTATTGCTGGAACTACAGGGGGCATTATACCTTCTGGGGCACTATAGGAGGGTATTATAACTATAGTGGGAACCACAGGAGGGCCTTATAAATACTTGACACTATTATAGAATCATAGAGCCTCCCAGCACATGTGCGACGATTACTTTATTAGTACCACAAATAATGGTCCCTAGGACCTATTTACGTCTTTTTTCATGTGCTGTTATGTTTAAAACTTCACTTTTATTCGGATCTATTTATTAAAACTTCTTTGACAATACTGCGACAATTAAAAATCCCCAGTGGTTATAGATCATCTCCTTCACTTAGAAGATTGCTACTGTTTATAATCCTTCACAGCAGCATACTTGCTAGTCATTTACAGCTTCAGTCTTAGTGCTCAGGCTGTTGGTTGCCTGCGTTGCTACACTTGCTGTACCGCTATACTAGCTATAAATTTACTCCTCTCAATGAGTTCCCTATCTGCTATCCACTGCTACTAAAATCACACACACATAGATTTCCTGCCTCCCGACATGTTTCGCTGGACACCCAGCGTCTTCAGGGGATCGTGCAGGAAGTTTTAAACATAACAGCACATGAAAAAAGATGTAAATAGGTCCTAGGGGCCGTTATAACTACTTGGGCACTATAGGAGGATATTATACCTATGGGGCAGAACAGGAGAGACGTATTGCTACTGGAGCACTACAGGAGGATATTATACCTATTTGGGACACCACTGGAGGGCCTTATGACTACCGGGACACTACAGGAGGGTATTATACCTATTGGGGGCACCACAGGAGGGACTTATTACTACTAGGGCACTACAGGAGGGCATTATACCTTCTGGGGCACTACAGGAGGGCATTATACCTATACTGGGCACCCCAGGAGGGCCTTATTACTACTGGGACATTACAGGAAAGCATTATACCTATTGGAGGCACCACAAGAGGGCCTTATTACTACTGGTGCATTACAGAAGGATATTATACCTATTGGAGGCACCACAGGACGGCATTTTTAGTACCGGGGCACTGCAGGAGGGTATTATTCCTATAGAGGCACCACAGGAGAGCACTATAAGTACAGGGGCACTATAGGGGGCATTAGACAGTAACCACTGGGGGTCATATAGGGGACATTATATGTTCTGCCCAGCAGACATGCCTAGACATGCAATCTCATGTACAGGCAGCCATTTTACCATGTGCTTCAGTGTTTATGTAATGTTATAGTACATCCTACGCTATGCTTAATACTTATACATGTTATTTGTATTCTTGTAGTTTTACAGCACACTTGTACAATCTCTCACTCACGCATTGCATAGAGGTGCCCTCCTGTGGTGCCCCCAACATTATAACTACTGGGGACACTATAATGGTGGATAAGTACTACAGAGGGGCCTTATTAATATTATAGAAAGCCTTATTACTGCTGGGTGCACTATGGTAGCGATTATTATTGGGCACAATATGGAAGGCACTATCACTAGCAGGGGCACTCTTGGGGAGTAGTATCATTATTGGGGGCATTGTAGGGGTCAGTATTACTAAGAAGGGCACTCTGGGAGGGAATTAATGCTATAAATAGGACTTTTATATTACTATAGGTGGACTAATCTGTATAGCAGTATAATGTCTGTTGTATAATATTTAGGGGCATTGGGGAGCACAGTAGGCACAGTATTCTGGGCAGCACCAGGATAATACTGTTGGGGTAGCAGGGTGGGGAGGATGATGATATATATTTTTTTTAATTTAACATCTTTATTCCTTATACAAAACAGTACACAAAATGCAATTAGAAGTTAGTATACATTTTTCAACCCCTTTTTTTTTTTTCACCCCATCTCTTCCCCCCCCTTAGCCCCTTTACCCCCCAGCATATGATGTGTGATAAAAAAAATAAAAAATATAATTAAGATACATTAAGGTTATGCAGTCCTATCAGAATTCCAACCGTCCCATATCTTAGCCCATTTCTCAATTCCACCCCTCTGCTTATAGAGAATCCGTTCGTAGTTTTTTACCTTATTAACCAGATTTATCTATTTATTTACTTCTGGGGCCTGCCGTGCAAACCGGCTCCGACTGATTAGAACCCTGGCCAATAGTAATATTCTCCCTAGGATCTTTTGGGGTTTATAACTAGTTAGTGTCGAAAGATCATTCAGTAAAAAAAATTGTGGCTCAAGAGGAATCCGTATTTTTAGTTTATAAATAAGGAACTTATTGATACCACTCCAATATGCCCCGAGTTCTGGCCATGCCCAGATCATATGTATATAATCCGCACCGGCAGTATCACATCGAGGACAGTTGGAGGAATCTCTTATTCCACACTTGTTAAGCCAGGTAGGGGTAACATATAATCTATGATAAATATTGAACTGTATTAGGACATGATTGAAGTTGTGGGAAAGTACATTTGGGTTAATAAAAATGCTCCCCCACCCTACACTTTGTATATTTGGGCAGTCCCTCTCCCAGGCTTTTTGCCTTGGTGATTTTGTCTCAAACAACCGTGAGTTAATTAATAATTTATATATATTTGAAATCTTCATTCTTACTGGTGCCTTCCCAAACCTCTCATTTAACGGGGAGGAATTATCTATTTCTAACAGTGATTTATCATCCAAACTAAAAAGTGCCGAACGAAGCTGAAAATACCTAAACCATGACAAGTTCTCTACGCTATGTGATAGTTCCACAAACGACTTAATTTCTCCATTTTTAACAACCTGTGCCAGGGAAAGAATCCCATTCTTTTGCCAGAATTGATCCTTTGCTATACCATCTAGTATCTGTAAGTGAGTATTATGCCAAAGAGGCGTGAATGTGAGTGATCCTTTTACCCCCAATCATTCTCTAGTAACAGCCCATATTTTCATTAGGAGTTTTATAGTCCCTCTATGCCCCCAGTCCCTATTAGTCAATAACCCAGATTCCAAAAGCTTAAATATATTATCGTGTGGAGAACTTCCTTCTAGGCTACTTAAGAAAGTACTATCTAGCCATTCGCTGCACGTCCATAACTGGGCGGCAATGAAATAGCCTTTAAAGCATGGGAGGTTTAAACCCCCATGTTCCAAAGGTTTATAAAGGTATTCCAATTTGAGTCTGACTCGTTTTCTTCCCCGGATTAAATCATTAATTATTCTTTCCATTAATTAGAAATATTTATCCCCTATCCAGATAGGTAGGTTCCTAAGAACATAGAGAAATTGGGGTAGAATTACCATTTTAACGAATGAAACTCGATCCGCACTGGATAAGGGAAGTCTCAGCCAAATCCCTATTTTTGCTCTCGTTTTTGTTATCAATGGGGTCAGGTTGAGATGTACCAAATCTTCAACCTTGGGAGATATCGTCATACCCAAGTACTGAAAGGTATCCACAAGATCTAGCTGGGTTATCAAGGATTCCTCTAGAGACACTGAGTCTATTGGCATCAGAATGGTCTTTGACCAGTTTATATCCAAGCCTGATACCTCTCCAAATTGTTTAACAGTATGAATAATTCTTGGGACAGTTATCTCTGTGTTATCTGCAAAAAAAAGAACATCATCCGCGTATAAAGAAATACGATCTTCCTCTCCTAGTATTCCAAAACCTTTAAATTGAGGATCCTGCCTAACGGCCAGGGCCAGGGGCTCAACATAAATATTGAATAGGAGTGGAGATAGTGGGCAACCCTGACGGGTACCTCTATTTAGATCAATAATCGTAGTGAGGCTCCCATTGAGACTCAGCCTGGCTGTAGGGGATCTGTAGAGTGTCTTGACCATGTTTATAAATCTTTCCCCAAAGCCCATCCTCGCCAAAACCCTCCACAGAAACCCCCACTCCACCCTGTCAAAGGCCTTAGAGGCATCTAGTAACAGGATGGAGCGAGCAGACCCGTCAGGGGCCTGTATATTAGCAAAAAGCCGATGAAGGTTATGATGTGTACCTTTATTTTGAATAAAACCGCTCTGGTCCGGGTGGACAACGGAGGCGATTACCCCGGAAAGTCTTGTGGCCAGAATCCTCGCCAGGAGCTTTACATCGGCGTTCAACAGCGAGATCGGTCTATAGGATCCCATATCTATGGGGTCCTTACCTTTTTTTGGAATTAATATTATTACCCCTTCCATCATTGACCCCAGCAGGTTCCCCTCCCCCACTGACTCAGCAAGGACCTTCAACAATCTAGGAGAAACATCCTGTTTATAACTGACATAAAATTTGTATGGGAGTCCGTCTGAGCCGGGGGTGGAGTTACCTGCACATAGTTTAATTGCACCTTCCAGCTCCTGGATAGAGAGATCGGCCTCAAGTACCTTCCTTTGCGCCAAAGTGTTAGTGGGAAAAACTATACCATCAAGATAGGAGTCCATCAATTCATCCGTAATCTTACAATCGGATCTATAGAGGTCTGAAAAGTAATCAAGAAAGGCCTTCTCTATGGATTCGTGTCCCCTAACTGCCCTCCCATGGGGCAGTCGTATGTTATCTATATTTTTTTTGGATTCCTGGCTAGAGATCACCCTAGATAACAGTTTCCCTGGGCGGCCTAATTCAGTAAAATATTTTTGCCCTTTAAAGAATAGGCTCTGTTGTGCCTTATCCCATAAGAAGTCGGAGTATGCTTGTGCAGTCTTCTGCATATTTTGCCTATTTTCATCGTATTTGTCGTATTTACCATATTTTTTGCCCCATAAGATGCACTTTTTCTCCCCCCAAAATGGGGGGGAAATGCCCCTGCTTCTTATGGGGCGAATGCTTGCAGTTTTACATCGCAAGCTGCGATGTACGAGCGAGCGGGGACTCGGGGAGGGACTGGGAGGAGGAGCTGGCGGCCGGCAATAGTGGCGGGGCGGTGCAGTCAGTGTAGTATAGCCCCGCCGCTTCGGTATACTAATATAAGATGTCTTATTCAATTAATAGTTATTAAACATGCCCCCTAACTCCTAATAGTACCTTACATCCTAACCGCTTCTGTAGAATGCAGGCAGGCAGGCCGGGCGGCAGCGTAACTCCCTGATGTCACGTGCCTGCGCCGCCTACTTTATGAATGAAGCAGGCGGCGCAGGCAAGTGACGTCAGTGAGGGATGCGCCGGCCGCCCGCCCGGCCTGCCTGCCGGCATTGTACAGAAGCTGTTAGGATGTAAGGTACTATTAGGAGTTGGGGGGCATGTTTAATAACTATTAATTGAATAAGACATCTTATATTAGTATACCGGAGCGGCGGGGGGGGGGGGGGGGGATCTGTGGATGACATTTTTATGGGGAACATCTGTGGATGGCACAGTTATGGGCTGGGGGGGGTCTGTGAATGGCACAGTTATGGGCTGGGGGGGTCTGTGGATGGCACTGTTATGGGGTGGGGGGGTCTGTGGATGGCACATATATAACAGTGCCACCCACATATCCCCCCTGTAACAGTGCCATCCACAGATCCCCCTGTAACAGTGCCATCCACAGATCCCCCCTGTAACAGTGCCATCCACAGATCCCCTCTGTAACAGTGCCATACACAGATCCCCCCTGTAACAGTGCCATCCACAGATCCCCCTGTAACAGTGCAAGCCACAGATCCCCCCCATAATAGTGTCCGTCATCCACAGATCCCCCCAATAACAGTGTCCATCATCCACAGATCCCCCCATAACAGTGTCAGTCATCCACAGATCCCCCCATAACAGTGTCCGTCATCAACAGATCCCCCCATAACAGTGTCCGTCATCCACAGATCCCCCCATAACAGTGTCCGTCATCCACAGATCCCCCCATAACATTGTCCGTCATCCACAGATTCCCTCATAACAGTGTCCGTCATCCACAGATCCCCCCATAACAGTGTCCGTTATCCACAGATCTCCAGTAATAGTGCCATCCACAGACCACCATTAGTTCCAAACCCACCAAACACACAGCACACCTTTTGGTTAAAAATATTTCTTTTCTTATTTTCCTCGTCTTATAGGGCGAAATATACGGTATATAAAAAGATTGTGTAGCTGAGGACGCTTGTTCTTTTAAATATTTCTCGTTTTTCCCGTACTCCTTTCTCAGATTTGCAATATGACTGACCATTATACCCCGCATATAGGCCTTGAAAGTATCTCATACCACTTGGATTTTAGCTGACCCAAAGTTAGCTAGCCAAAATTGGTTTATTTCCTTTTGTATTCTTTCATGATCCTTTATTAATGATAGCCAATAGGGATTTAATCTAAAGGGAGACCTCCCTATTTGTTTATCCTGGGCCAGGCAAAATTCAAGGAGTATCGGTAGATGATCCGAAAGTGACCTAGTCTCGTACTTCATTCGTATTACATGTCGTACATATTTTTTATTAATCAGTGCATGGTCTATTCTGGACATAGATCTACCTCATTTACTAATGCATGAGAACACTCTTTTCCCTTGGCCCAGACCTCCCCAAACATCCTCAAACCCGGCCTCAGAGCAAAAGCGAGCCAGGGGGGATCCCTGAACAGGGGCATCTCCCTCCACACCCAGAGCAGCCCTGTCTACTGTGGGGTTCATAATGCAATTAAAATCCCCAATAATCAATGTGGGGCATTCTGGCCATTTATCAATAAATGTTAAAAGGGAGTTCAGCACTGAGAACGGGAATGGAGGTGGAATATAAACAAATGCCAGAATGCACATCTTTCCGGCCAACTCACAGTATAAGAAGACAAATCTTCCCTGTTGGTCAACAGAGGACGCCTCGCAAAGAAATTCAATTGTTTTATGGATAAAGACTGTCACTCCCCTAGAATGACTAGAGAAGGTCGAGTGATACGTGTGCGCAGCCCATCCCCTGGTGACCATCCTCGAGGTCTCCCCAGTAAGATGTGTTTCTATCAGACATACAATCGCTGGAAGATGTATACGCATCATATCGAAGACCGCTTGTCTCTTTCTTTTATCACCCAGACCCCTAATGTTCCAGGTTAAAATTCTGGTGGACATTATCTACTATAGTTAAGGAGAAAAAAAAACACAAAGAAAAAAAAAAAAACACGCATCAAAGCCCAGCCAATCTCACCCCCCATACTAGTAATCCACTGGCACGAATTGCAGCAGATTTCTCACCTGTGACCATCCCTCCCATCCTCCCCCTCTGCTCGGAACCTCCCTACTAGGCTAACACGGAAAGGGAAACTATAAACAAACTCTAGTAATTATCATTCATCCCAGCCACTCCGTCCATAGTTAAATCACATATTACTATGTTCAAGCCAATCCGCGGCTTTATCCGGAGTGTCGAAAAACAAAGTGGTGTCTTTAAAAATAATCCCAGGTTTTGCTGGGAAAATAAGTGAATATTTAATGTCCCTTTCTCTTAGTCTCTTTTTAACAGCCATAAACGAGCGTCTCTTTTCCTGGATATCCTTTGAGAAATCGGGAAAGAAGACCAGTCTGTTCCCCTCGTATAAAACGGGGGGGGGGGGGGGGGGCATTCCTTCGCCCTTCTTAGTACCATGTCTCTGTCCCTTGAGGCGAGCATCTTAGCAAGGAGTGTTCGTGGTTGTCCCCCAGGGATTGGTTCCCCCCCCGGGACACGATGGACTCTTTCCACCATGAACATTGCTGAAAAGGAATCCCTTCCAAAATTCTCCTGGATCAGGGACTGTGTAAATTGGGTAGGGTTCTTAACTTTCGCACCTTCTGGAACCCCCACTATTCTCACATTTTATCTTCGTGACCGATCTTAAGGGTCCACTACCTTTCTTTTAAGAAGGTTGAAGTCAATCTTCAGGGTGAAGACCTCGGTATTTATTTTTTGGGATTCATTTTGCATTATTACCAGAGAGCTCTCTACGTTATTAACTCTATCACGGATTTTTGACAGATCGTCTCTAATCAGGCCGACCTCAACTTGGATTGACCTGAGTTGTGTTGTAATACCTTGTATTAAATCCCCATTCTGTTTCACTGCCATTAGTATTTCTTTTAACGAGGTGGAGTCAACCTTAATCATGTCTTCTCCCTCTGCTCCCCCTTCCCCTTGGAGGTACCCAGAGGATCTTTGTGATTCTGCCTCCATCACCTCAATATTATCAATCCTTTTAGAAGTAGTGTCCTTTTGGCCACCTCTGGTACTTTAGAAATTGATCTATTTTTATCCCTTCAAAGGGTTTAGTAGCAGATTTCTGGGTAGAGAGGTCTGTCGACCGCCTGTTAATTTTTGGAACCATTCCGTATCCCTCTTTTTTCTTGCCTGGTTCCCTCTTCTCCCCCTTTTTTATTTTTATTTTTCTTTCTTTTCTCTTCTCCTTCCTCCTTTTTATTTTTTTTTCTTCTCCTTATTTCTCCCCTTTTCCTTCCTTCTCCCTCTCTTTTTTTTTTCCCTTCCTCTCCCTTCTTCTCTCCTTCTCTTTTTTTTTTCTTTTTTCCCTTTCTTCCTTCCCCCTTCTTCCTCTTTTTTTCCTCTTTTTTAAAAAAAATCTTTAGATCCTTATCTTCCCTTAGTGCTGCTGCATATAGGGTATAGCTTGGGAGTTCGTTGGTACCCTTTCAGTTAACTTTTAACTGCCTTGTTAGCCTGTATAAAGGGAGACCAAGCATATACAACACACAGGGAAAAAAGGAGCCGTCTCATCCGTTTCTACGTTGGGCCAGGAAGTCCCGGATGCCAGGAGAGAAGCCAGGGGACGAGGTGAGCCACCAGGAAGCCGGCCACTCCAGGGACGCCAGCCAAGGATCCTGCCACAGGAAAGTGGAGCCGAGACCCAGGACGCAGCCGGAGCAGACCCCACCACACAAGGACAGAGCCGGGGACAGAGGACTCAGCCGGAGCAGCCCTCAAGAAAAAAGAGCCAGCCCAAGAAGCAGCAGAGCCCACAAACAGTCCAGGCACAGGGCAGACAAGGATCCAGCGGAGGGAATGCCGCAGCGGCAGGAGAGGGATGCGCAGAGCGAGCCAGAGCCGAGACCCAGGTATAGCGTCCAGGCGGGGTGCACACTTCGAGAGGGGACTGGAGGTCCACAACTTACATGGGGTAAGTGGAGCGGGAGAGGAGGGTGCAGGCTGGGAGGCAGAGACAGAGGCAGAACATCAGCGGGGGTCACACTACATATTGAGTTCCCCTAATCCAGGAGGAGGGAGACCACAGGCCGCAGAGATACTCAGGGAGAGCGGAGGAACCGAGCCTCGAGAGGAGGAGGAGAGAGCGTGATGTCCTTCTCCTACGTCATCGCGTCACGTCTGTGGGGAGGATGATGATATTAAAAAAGTGAGGAACCTAAGATGACGGTTTGGTAAACTCTGCAGAGACTAGATGCGTTTGAAAGAAGTTGGCTTGCCCAAATGGAGAAGATGGGGAAAGAAAACATCTACATCAGAAGAGACATCACCTGGGAGGCCCTGGATGTGAGAGGTATATAGTGCTATATGTTTGTTAGTGTCCATGCAGCCAGTAAAATATCTCTTTAGTCCTAGGGCGAGCTTGTGTGTGTGTGTGTGTTTAGGGCAGATACTTTGAGAATATGGCACATATGTATTGGGGCTTGGGCCCTGGATCTTTTGAGACCCTAGCAACACCCCTGGATGTACTAATATGTCACTGTATCTAAAAAGTTAATGCTTAATGGTGAAATAATAGGTGTTACATAGGACTGAAGGTGACATCTACTATCTGTACTCTGAGACTTATCAGTGTTATCTGTAGTGTTACATAGGACTGCAGGTAAGGCTACATATCACTGGACACAAATTACTGTGTGCAGCGGTTTCTGTTCAGCTAATTCTCTGGATTTTTTTCGGCATTCTGGTTGCATCAGTATTTGATCAGAATTTGTAAACCAAAAGCAGGAGTGGGTTCAAGACACAGATGAGATGCAAATATTTCTATTACATTTTATCTCTATTTTGGACCCACTCCTAAAAATACTGACCAAACACTGACCATGTGAAACAGGCCTTTCAGATACAAAAAATACAGTATTTTTTTTTCTGTTCTTCTGACGGATAAGAAGAACAGAAAAATAAATGGTGATGTCAACACGGACAAAGAGGTACAATAGTGGCCCCAATACAGAGTGGGGATGGGAGCCAACAGCAGTGGCTGTAACAGGGACACTAGTAGCTCCATAAGAGAGTGGGGATGGGGCCAATGGTAGTGGCAGTACCAGGGACAATAGTGGCCCCATAACAGTGTGGGGATAGGGTCCAACAGCAATGGCAGTACAGGGATAATAGTGGCCCCATCACAGATTGGGGAGGGTGGGCAGCAGCAGTGACAGTGACAATAGCTGCCCTATGACAGAGTGGAGAGGGCGGCAGCAGCAGTGGCATACAGCAAAAGATGGTGGCAGATCGCAGTAGAAGCAGAACCCAAAAACAGAAGTGTGATAGCAATGCCCAGTGGCCCATATCCTTTTAAAAATGACCACTTAAAAAATAGCAAAAAATCATATTTTACATTGTTGGATCTAAACAAGGTTCCAAGTAGAGCTTCAACATGCAACAAGAAGAAATGAGAGTGAGACAAAACATTTTTTCAGCATTCAATTAATTGAAAATAACGATTAAACTGAAACAGGCTGTTTTTTAGCTGATCCAAATTTTAGGACCACATGCCTTTAATAGGCCAAATCTGTGCAAAGATGTGAATTCATTGTCATTTTCTGTCAGGTAGTCACATGTTGTGATGGCAAAGGCAAAAAAAACTCTCCCTTTTTGAATGTGGTCGGGTTGTTAAACTGCATAAGCAGGGTCTTTCACAGCGCGCCATCGCTGCTGAGGTGGGACGCAGTAAGACAGTTATTTGGAATTTCTTAAATGATCCTGAGGGTTATGGAACAAAAAAGTCAAGTGGAAGACCCAAAAAAATTTCATCAGCACTGAGTCGGAGGATCCAATTGGCTGTCCGTCAAGACACTGGACGATCCTCGACCCAAATTAAGGCCCTTACTGGTGCTGACTGCAGCCCCATAACCATCAGACAGCATCTGAGACTGAAGGGCTTCAAAAACAAAAAATGTCTTCAAAGACCTCGTCTCCTTGAACGCCACAGAACTGCTCATTTTGACTTTGCAAGAGAGCACCAAACATGGGACATTCAAAGGTGGAAGAAAGTTTTATTCTCTGATGAGAAAAAATGTAACCTTGATGGTCCTGATGGTTTCCGTTACTGGCAAGACAAGCAGATCCCACCTGAGATGTTTTCTACGCGGCACAATGGAGGGGGCGCCATAATGGTCTGGGGTGCTTTTTCTTTCAGTGGAACAATGGAGCTTCAGGAAGTGCAGGGGCATCAAACGGCCGCTGGCTATGTCCAGATGTTGCAGAGAGCATTCCTCATGACTGAGGGCCCTCGTCTGTGTGGTAACGACTGGGTTTTTCAACAGGACAACGCTACAGTACACAATGCCCGCAGGACAAGTGACTTCTTCCAGGAGAATAACATCACTCTTTTGGCCCATCCTGCGTGTTCCCTTGATCTAAATCCAATTGAGAACCTTTGGGGATGGATGGCAAGGGAAGTTTACAAAAATGGACAACAGTTCCAGACAGTAGATGGCCTTCGTGCGGCCGTCTTCACCACTTGGAGAAATGTTCCCACTCACCTCATAGAAACGCTTGCATCAAGTATTCCGAAAGAAATTTTTGAAGTGATAAACAATAACGGCGGAGCTACTCATTACTGAGTTCATGTTTGGAAGTTGGATTTCTGTTTTGGGGGGGTTTAGTTTTTTTTGGGAGGTGTGGTCCTAAACTTTTGATCAGCTGAAAAACAGCCTGTTTCAGTTTATTCGTTGTTTTCATTAAATTGAATGCTCCAAAAATGTTTTGTCTCACTCCCATTTCTTGCATGTTGAAGCTCTACTTGGAACCTTGTTAAGATCCAGCCATGCTAAATATGATTTTTTGCCATTTTTCAAGTGGTCTTAAACTTTTGATCAGGACTGTATGTATATATCAGTAGGCCAAGAAGTCCTATTGTAGGAATGGCAGTAGAGGCAGCAGACAGGTGGCATCAGGTGGGTAGCAGCATCAGAATGGGGGCAGCAGCACGTGGCAAGAAGTACAGGCTCATTTTGCAGAATATTTGGGTGTGGCAGCACACTACAATATGATCATTAGTGGCAGAATGTAATTTTGTTGCATCAGGCATCGGCATCTAGGAATCTGGGTTGATCCACGCTTGATTCATCTTTATGAAGGTTAGTCTCTCAACATTTTGTGAGGAAAGGCGGGTTCTCTCAGGGGTGACTATGCCCCCCGCCGCACTGAACACCTGCTCTGATGCCACACTACTGGCTGGGCAGGAAAGCATGCCCATGGCAAATTCGGCTAGTTGCGGCCACACTTCAAGTTTGCATGTCCAGTAGTCGAGGGGATCTTGGCTCATATTCTTCTTGTCATTCTTTATTTATTTAAATAAAATCAGATCTTTTTATTAGTATTTGCCACAGCATATTAACACCTTACGTAAATACGGATATTTCAAAAACAAGGAAGTGACTAGTGTTGGGCGCAAATATTCGAATAGCGAATATTAATTGCGAATATCGAGACATCGAGAATTTACAAATATTTAGAATATAGTGATATATATTCGTAATTTCGAATATTCCAGATATTTCTTTTTATCAGCAACCTCCCTTCTTGCTTGTGGGCCAATGAGAAGGCTGCAATGTCATTGTCTGAGCTTAGCAACATCCCTAGCAACCAACAGGAAAGTTGCCTACCCCTTACTATATAAGAACCTCCCCAGCAGCCCTTGTATGCAGTATTTTGCAGATCTGAGAGAGACAGCAGTGTTATTGCTGTGCTCTGTGCTTTCCTGTGTCATTATATTAGATAGTTAGTTAGTTAGCTTATATATAATACAGATAGTTAGTGGGAGATAGTCAGTGTAGGTTAGATAGTGATATAGTGTAGCTATAGGATCTGCTGTCCATACATACATACATACATATATAGTGCTGTGATTTCACAAGTTCACAACAATACTTAGTGCACCAATCACTAATAAGAAGTCAGACCTGTTAAAATGTGAAGTTGCACTTATTGCGCCAAAATATTTGCATCATTAGTGCGGATTTCGCAATCGCAAATATATTGTAGCACTCTATCTGCATATAAAGCTATTGTAATGTTCTGCCGTGCCAACCATTTCCTCCAGTCTCAGGAAACTTCTACTAGCTTGAAAAATGTAGCTATACTAAGCCACACCTGTATTTCGTGAATATTACATTGCCGATTTTTCAAAAAATAATTCTCGAATTCGCGAATATATGACGAATATTCTACCAAATATTCGTAAAATATCACAAATTCGAATATTGCCCCTGCCGCTCATCACTAGAAGTGACAAACAACATACTTAATAAATGAAACTCCCCTTCTGTCCCACCCGCAACCTTCCCCCACCACCACCGTGCAGCATAAGGTAAGGGCTAAGTCAGTAACACCACACCTGTCCAGGTACACATGGGCTCAAACAACATTTGTTGTACTACTGTTGTATTTGTTGTAACCGCGCGCTCATAAAGCATCTTGCACATTAACTTTATAGAAAGAAGCAATCTAATTTGACTAGTCCTGGCAGTATATGTTCAGGAGGACTCAATCCTCAATTCCTTAAAGCCATGGAATTCAATCCAAGAGAGCCATTGAGCACTATATTTCTATACAGTGCCCCACAATATAGATACCCTTCTCTAACCTAATCAGACTCGAGATCCGCTTAACCTCTTACGGGTCCTTAAGGACACAGGGCGTACAGGTACGCCCTGTGTATTTCCGATCACCGCCGCGTGGCTCCCAGTGTTCGGAACGGGGGCACCCTGTGACAATGCCGAGGAGGGTCCTGTGACCCCCCAGTATCAGTGATCGCTGCGGATTAACCCCTTCTATGCCGCTCTGACCGCGACATAGAAGTTGTTTGTGGTTGAGGGAGCCCATCGAGTCCCCGCGCTGCTGTGGCGGAGACCCGATGGATGAGAAGACAGCCCGATGCGGTGCAGAGGCTGCCCAATGCCTTGCATGGCATCGGGACCTGCCTTCTACGGGAGCCGAGAAGATCCCGCCTCAGGCTGGGTCTCCTAGGCAACCTGTTAGTGTATGACTCAGTGTCATACACTAACAAGCAATGCATTACAATACAGATGTATTGTAATTAGAGTTGAGCGAACACCTGGATGTTTGGGTTCGAGAAGTTCGGCCGAACTTCCCGGAAATGTTCGGGTTCGGGATCCGAACCCGATCCGAACTTCGTCCCGAACCCGATCCGAACTTCGTCCCGAACCCGAACCCCATTGAAGTCAATGGGGACCCGAACTTTTGGGCACTAAAAAGGCTGTAAAACAGCCCAGGAAAGAGCTAGAGGGCTGCAAAAGGCAGCAACATGTAGGTAAATCCCCTGCAAACAAATGTGGATAGGGAAATGAATTAAAATAAAAATTAAAAAAATAAAAATGAACCAATATCAATTGGACAGAGGTCCCATAGCAGAGAATCTGGCTTCACGTCAGCAGAGAATCAGTCTCTTCATGCCATAGCAAAGAATCTGGCTTCATGTCAGCAGAGAATCAGTCTCTTCATGCCATAGCAGAGAATCTGGCTTCATGTCATAGCAGAGAATCAGGCTTCACGTCACCCACCACTGGAACAGGCCACTGTCACACATTTAGGCCCAGGCACCCAGGCAGAGGAGAGGTCCCGTAACAGAGAATCTGGCCTTATGTTAGCGCAGAATCTGTCTTCATGTCATAGCAGAGAATCAGGCTTCATGTCACCCACCACTGGAACAGGCCACTGTCACACATTTAGGCCCAGGCACCCAGGCAGAGGAGAGAGGTCCCGTAACAGAGAATCTGGCCTTATGTCAGCGCAGAATCTGTCTTCATGTCATAGCAGAGAATCAGGCTTCACGTCACCCACCACTGGAACAGGCCACTGTCACACATTTAGGCCCAGGCACCCAGGCAGAGGAGAGGTCCCGTAACAGAGAATCTGGCCTTATGTCAGCGCAGAATCTGTCTTCATGTCATAGCAGAGAATCAGGCTTCATGTCACCCACCACTGGAACAGGCCACTGTCACACATTTAGGCCCAGGCACCCAGGCAGAGGAGAGAGGTCCCGTAACAGAGAATCTGGCCTTATGTCAGCGCAGAATCTGTCTTCATGTCATAGCAGAGAATCAGGCTTCACGTCACCCACCACTGGAACAGGCCACTGTCACACATTTAGGCCCCGGCACCCAGGCAGAGGAGAGAGGTCCCGTAACATAGAATCTGGCCTTATGTCAGCGCAGAATCTGTCTTCATGTCATAGAAGAGAATCAGGCTTCACGTCACCCACCACTGGAACAGGCCACTGTCACACATTTAGGCCCAGGCACCCAGGCAGAGGAGAGAGGTCCCGTAACAGAGAATCTGGCCTTATGTCAGCGCAGAATCTGTCTTCATGTCATAGCAGAGAATCAGGCTTTACGTCACCCACCACTGGAACAGGCCACTGTCACACATTTAGGCCCAGGCACCCAGGCAGAGGAGAGAGGTCCCGTAACAGAGAATCTGGCCTGATGTCAGCACAGAATCAGTCTTCATGTCATAGCAGAGAATCAGGCTTCACGTCACCCACCACTGGAACAGGCCACTGTCACACATTTAGGCCCCGGCACCCAGACAGAGGAGAGAGGTCCTGTAACAGAGAATCTGGCCTTATGTCAGCACAGAATCTGTCTTCATGTCATAGCAGAGAATCAGGCTTCACGTCACCCACCACTGGAACAGGCCACTGTCACATATTTAGGCCCAGGCAGAGGAGAGAGGTCGCGTAACAGAGAATCTGGCATCATGTCAGCACAGAATAAGTCTTCATGTCATAGCAGAGAATCAGGCTTCACGTCACCCACCACTGGAACAGGCCACTGTCACACATTTAGGCACCGGCACCCAGACAGAGGAGAGGTTCATTCAACTTTAGGTTGCCCCGCAATATAATGGTAAAATGAAATTAAAAATAGTATTGAATGAGGAAGTGCCCTAAAGTACAATAATATATTGTTAAGGGGAGGTAGTTAATATCTAATCTGCACAAGGGATGGACAGGTCCTGTGGGATCCATGCCTGGTTCATTTTTATGAACGTCAGCTTGTCCACATTGGCTGTAGACGGGCGGCTGCGTTTGTCTGTAATGACGCCCCCTGCCATGCTGAATACACGTTCAGACAAAACGCTGGCCGCCGGGCAGGCCAGCACCTCCAAGGCATAAAAGGCTAGCTCTGGCCACGTGGACAATTTGGAGACCCAGAAGTTGAATAGGGCCGAACCATCAGTCAGTACGTGGAGGGGTGTGCACAGGTACTGTTCCACCATGTTAGTGAAATGTTGCCTCCTGCTAACACGTTCCGTATCAGGTGGTGGTGCACTTAGCTGTGGCGTGTTGACAAAACTTTTCCACATCTCTGCCATGCTAACCCTGCCCTCAGAGGAGCTGGGCGTGACACAGCTGCGTTGGCGACCTCTTGCTCCTCCTCTGCCTTCGCCTTGGGCTTCCACTGGTTCCCCTGTGACATTTGGGAATGCTCTCAGTAGCGCGTCTACCAACGTGCGCTTGTACTCGCGCATCTTCCTATCATGCTCCAGTGTAGGAAGTAAGGTGGGCACATTGTCTTTGTACCGGGGATCCAGCAGGGTGGCAACCCAGTAGTCCGCACACGTGTCACGGAACCATGAACCAGACGTACAACAAGGGATAAGTGAAAATAAGAAGGCTTTATTGAAAATAAAGCTGTAAAGCAAAAGTCCAAACGGATGGCGAAACCGAAGCAGAGTCTTTGCGAAGCCAGAGGTCAGGAACCAGAAGGGTAGTCAGACGAAGCCAGGATCAGGAACCAGCAGGGTAGTCAGACGAAGCCAGGATCAGGAACCAGCAGGGTAGTCGGACGAAACCAGGATCAGGAACCAGCAGGGTAGTCGGACGAAACCAGGATCAGGAACCAGAAGCAGCAGCAGTCTAGAAGCATGTGAACACAGGAGGACCAAGCAAGGAACTGAAGCCACAGACCTCCTATATATATGAGCTGGGCATCCAGCTCCTCCCAGTGGGAAGGAGGAGCCGCAGGGTGGGAGGCTACAAGAAACCCAGAAACCAAGATGGCCGCCAGCACATGTCAAACGAAGGAGAACAGCAAGAAGGTAAGACCATGACAGTACCTCCCCCTCAAGGGCCCCTCCTCCGCGGAGTAAAGAACGGTTTCTGAGGGAAGCGTGCGTGGAAGGCTCGGAGCAAGGCCGGAGCATGGACCTCTGCGGAGGGAACCCAGGAACGCTCCTCTGGACCATAACCACGCCAATGGACCAAAAACTGCACCCGACCGCGGACCAGGCGTGAGTCCAGGATATTGCTCACCTCATACTCCTCAGGATTACCCACTTGGACCGGACGAGGCCGAGGAACCGAGGAAGTGAAACGATTACACACCAGTGGCTTCAACAGGGAGACATGAAACACGGATTGGAGATCCGCATGCCAGGAGGAAGCGCAAGGGCATAGGCTACCGGGTTTACCCTGCGAAGCACTCGGAAGGGACCAACAAAGCGAGGCGCCAGCTTGGGAGTGGGCACACGAAGGTTGAGGTTGCGGGTGGACAACCATACACGGTCTCCGACCTGGTAGGAAGGAGCAGGCGCTCGTCTGCGATCAGCCTGGAGTCTCTGGCGCTGCGCAGAGACCTCAAGGGACTTCTGGATCAGTACCCAAGAAGCACGTAGGACGGAAAGGTGATCCTCCACAGCCGGAATATCCTGGGGAGAGAATACCTCCGGTAACACGGCAGGTTGGAACCCATAATTGACCATGAAGGGAGACGTCCCAGAGGAAGAGTTCACCGCCGTGTTCCTGGCAAACTCAGCCCAAGGCAGGAGGTCAACCCAATTGTCTTGGTGATCGGAGACATAGCAACGAAGGAATTGCTCCAAGGCCTGATTGGATCGTTCTGCGGCCCCATTGGACTGAGGGTGGTAGGCCGAGGAGAAGGAGAGATGAATCCCCAACTGGGAGCAAAAGGCGCGCCAGAACCTGGACACAAACTGACTCCCCCGATCCGACACAATCTCCTTGGGCAAACCGTGCAACCGGAAGACCTCCCTGGCAAAAATCGTGGCCAACTCTTGTGCAGAGGGTAACTTCTTGAGAGGAACACAGTGGCACATTTTGGAAAACCGATCCACAATCATGAGAATGACCGTATGGCCTCGGGATGCAGGGAGGTCCACAATGAAATCCATCCCCAGGTGTGACCATGGGCGCTCCCCGGTGGCTATGGGTTGCAGAAGGCCCAACGGAAGGTGCCGAGGGGACTTACTCTGGGCACAAACGGAGCATGCCGCTACATATGCGGCGATGTCGGAACGTAGGGAAGACCACCAGAACAGACGTGAAACAGCCCAGGACAGCTGATTCTTTCCAGGATGCCCCGCGGTCTTGGAGTTATGGTAGGTTCGCAACAACCGAGTGCGCAACTCCTCAGGCACAAAACATCTGCCGTTGGGTCTCCCAGAGGGAGCACCAGATTGAGCCGCCAAAATCTGCTCACCCAGGGGAGAGGTCAGGCTGGTGCGAATGGCGGCCAAGATCTGATTCGGAGGTATGACCGAAGTCGGAATCGACTCCTCCCTGGACAGCTCGGAGTACTGCCGTGATAAGGCATCCGCCCTGATGTTCTTGGAACCGGGTAGGTAGGAGACCACGTAATTAAAACGTGACAAGAACAGAGCCCATCTGGCCTGACGTGGTGTCAATCTCTTGGCCTCAGAAAGGTAGGTCAGATTCTTGTGGTCCGTCAGGATGAGGACCGGAACCACCGAACCCTCGAGCAAGTGCCTCCATTCTTTAAGGGCCTGCACGATGGCCAATAACTCCCTGTCACCAATCTGATAGTTGCACTCCGCGGAAGACAGTTTTCGGGAGTAAAACCCACAAGGAAGCAGAGGACCCTCTGGTGTTCTACGCTGAGACAGAAGGGCGCCTACTCCCGTCTCAGACGCGTCCACCTCGAGGACAAAGGGCAACCCAGGGTTGGGATGCGACAGAATCGGAGCCGACACAAAGGCGGACTTTAGAGCCTCAAAAGCTCGGATGGCCTCGAGCGGCCAGACCTGGGAATTACTGCCCTTCCTGGTCAGATCCGTGAGAGGCTTGGCCAGCATGGAAAAGTCCCTGATGAACTTCCGATAATAATTGGCGAAGCCCAAAAAGCGCTGCAGGGAACGAAGACCACTGGGCTGGGGCCACTGTAAGACAGCCGAAACCTTCTCAGGATCCATGGAGAACCCCTCAGCGGAAATGATGTAACCTAAGAAGGTTACCTGGGATCGGTGAAATTCGCATTTCTCAAGCTTACCGAACAGCTTGTTCTCTCGTAACCGTTGCAACACTCGTCTGACATCCAGAATGTGGGCCTCCATGGATTCAGAATATACCAAGATGTCATCCAAATAGACCACCACACACTGCTGCAACAGGTCACGGAAAACATTGTTGATGAATTCCTGAAAGACTGCGGGCGCATTGCACAACCCAAAGGGCATAACCAAGGATTCATAATGACCGGTCCTGGTGTTAAACGCGGTCTTCCACTCATCGCCCGCCTTGATCCTTACCAGGTTATATGCCGCCCTCAGGTCGAGTTTGGTAAAGACCGTGGCCCCTTTAAGGCGATCGAACAGCTCGGAAATCAAGGTTATCGGGTAAGCGTTCTTGATCGTGATGCGATTGAGACCCCTGTAATCGATGCAAGGCCTCAACTCACCGCCCTTCTTTTTCACAAAGAAAAATCCAGCCCCTGCCGGGGACGAGGATTTGCGAATGTGTCCGCGTGAAAGCGCCTCCCTCACGTACTCCTCCATGGCCTCATTCTCCGCTACCGACAGTGGATAGACTTTGCCACGAGGAGGAACGGCACCAGATTGTAACTCTATGGCACAATCGTATGGGCGGTGCGGAGGTAGGGCAACCGCGCGCACCTTATCGAATACATCCCGGTACTCCTCGTATTCAGGAGGCAACAGAGAGTCTGAGGAAGTACACAGCAACTTGACAGACCCATGGATGCAACTAGCCCCACACTGCGGTGACCACGAGAGGATCTCGGCCGATCTCCAATCGAAAGTCGGATTATGCTTCCGGAGCCAGGGGTACCCCAAGACCACCGAGTAGTGTGGAGACGAAATAACCTGGAGGCAGACCGACTCTCTGTGAACGGCACCAATGGCTATCCCCACTGGAAGGGTCTCATGAGTCACGTGTGGCGGCAGAAGGGGTCTGCCGTCTATCGCCTCAAGAGCCAGTGGGGAACCTCGAGCCTGCAGAGGAATGGAATTGGCGGCAGCGAACACATTATCAATGAACAAACCACCAGCACCAGAGTCCACCAACGCCTGGGTCGTCACCGAGCCCCCGACCCAGGAGAGGACAACAGTGATCAGTGGTTTGTCAACACGGGAAACCGGGGACGAGGAGACTCCACCCAAGATCTGCCCCCGACAGGATCTCAGGTGCGAGCGTTTCCCGGACGGTTCGGACATGCCAACCGAAAATGCCCACCGAGACCACAGTACATGCATCGGCCCTCGCGTCTCCGGAGTACCCTCTCCCCCTCGGACAGGCGAGCAAACCCCAGCTGCATGGGTTCACCCCCAGACAAGTCATCCCCAGGAGGCGTGGGAGGAGAGGGAGGCACGGGTGGGACAGCAAACGTAGGCGCCAATCTGTTAGAAAACCTCCGCAGGCTCTCCTTAAAGGAAGGTCTCTCCCTGAGTCTGGTGTCAATCAAAATCAGGAAAGAAATAAGAGACTCGAGCTCCACTGGTAGGTCCTTAGCTGCAACCTCATCCTTCAAGGCATCCGAGAGACCATGAGAGAAAGCAGCGACCAGAGCCTCATTATTCCAGCCCACCTCTGCTGCCAGGGTACGAAACTCAATGGCGTATTCAGCTACGGATCGTGAACCCTGTCTGATGGACATAAGGAGCTTCGCAGCAGAGGCAGCACGAGCCGGCACATCGAATACCTTCCGAAGAGAAGCAACAAAACCGGAAAACTCGGCAACCACCGGATTGTTGTTCTCCCATAAAGGGCTGGCCCAGGCCAAGGCCTTGTCCGAGAGCAGCGAGATCAAGAAGCCCACCTTTGATCTCTCAGTGGGAAAGGCATGTGGCAGCAACTCGAAATAAATGCCCACCTGGTTAAGGAAACCTCGGCACTGAGTTGGCTCTCCCCCAAAGCGCTGTGGAAGAGGGGCAGAACCGGTCATACCCCGAAACACCGCAGGTGCAACAACAGGTGTCGGGGTAGACTCTGGCGCAACAACCGGAGCGGCAGTAGGAGCGGGCCCAGGAGCGACAACCGACCCATCGGCAACGGGAGCGAAATGAGCCGTGCGTTCAAGCAGGGTTTGCAACGCCACAGCGAACCGACCCAACAGTTGATCCTGCTGATCAAGTCTGGCAACCAGCGTGGGTAGCGAGGATGGCCCTGTACCGTCAGAATTCATGGCTTGGTCCTAATGTCACGGAACCATGAACCAGACGTACAACAAGGGATAAGTGAAAATAAGAAGGCTTTATTGAAAATAAAGCTGTAAAGCAAAAGTCCAAACGGATGGCGAAACCGAAGCAGAGTCTTTGCGAAGCCAGAGGTCAGGAACCAGAAGGGTAGTCAGACGAAGCCAGGATCAGGAACCAGCAGGGTAGTCAGACGAAGCCAGGATCAGGAACCAGCAGGGTAGTCGGACGAAACCAGGATCAGGAACCAGCAGGGTAGTCGGACGAAACCAGGATCAGGAACCAGAAGCAGCAGCAGTCTAGAAGCATGTGAACACAGGAGGACCAAGCAAGGAACTGAAGCCACAGACCTCCTATATATATGAGCTGGGCATCCAGCTCCTCCCAGTGGGAAGGAGAAGCCGCAGGGTGGGAGGCTACAAGAAACCAAGAAACCAAGATGGCCGCCAGCACATGTCAAACGAAGGAGAACAGCAAGAAGGTAAGACCATGACAACACGTTAAAATGTGGGCAACTCTGCTGTCGTTGCGCAGGCACTGCAGCATGTAGTCGCTCATGTGTGCCAGGCTGCCCAGAGGTAAGGACAAGCTGTCCTCTGTGGGAGGCGTATCGTCATCGTCCTGTGTTTCCCCCCAGCCACGCACCAGTGATGGGCACGAGCTGCTTTGGGTGCCACCCCGCTGTGAACATGCTTCATCCTCATCCTCCTCCACCTCCTCCTCATCCTCGTCCTCCTCGTCCTCCAGTAGTGGGCCCTGTCTGGCCACATTTGTACCTGGCCTCTGGTGTTGCAAAAAACCTCCCTCTGAGTCACTTCGAAGAGACTGGCCTGAAAGTGCTAAAAATGACCCCTCTTCCTCCTCTTCCTCCTGGGCCACCTCCTCTTCCATCATCGCCCTAAGTGTTTTCTCAAGGAGACATAGAAGTGGTATTGTAACGCTGATAACGGCGTCATCGCCACTGGCCATGTTGGTGGAGTACTCGAAACAGCGCAACAGGGCACACAGGTCTCGCATGGAGGCCCAGTCATTGGTGGTGAAGTGGGTCTGATCCACAGTGCAACTGACCCGTGCGTGCTGCAGCTGAAACTCCACTATGGCCTGCTGCTGCTCGCACAGTCTGTCCAGCATATGCAAGGTGGAGTTCCACCTGGTGGGCACGTCGCATATGAGGCGGTGAGCGGGAAGGCCGAAGTTACGCTGTAGCGCAGACAGGCGAGCAGCGGCAGGGTGTGAACGCCGGAAGCGCGAACAGACGGCCCGCACTTTATGCAGCAGCTCTGACATGTCGGGGTAGTTGCGAATGAACTTCTGCACCACCAAATTCAGCACATGCGCCAGGCAAGGGATGTGCGTCAAACCGGCTAGTCTCAGAGCTGCAACGAGATTTCGCCCATTATCGCACACCACCAGGCCGGGCTTGAGGCTCACCGGCAGCAACCACTCGTCGGTCTGTTGTTCTATACCCCGCCACAACTCCTGTGCGGTGTGGGGCCTGTCCCCCAAACATATGAGTTTCAGAATGGCCTGCTGACGTTTACCCCGGGCTGTGCTGAAGTTGGTGGTGAAGGTGTGTGGCTGACTGGATGAGCAGGTGGAAGAAGAGGAGGAGGAAGCTGAGTAGGAGGAGGAGGAGACAGGAGGCAAAGAATGTTGCCCTGCGATCCTTGGCGGCGGAAGGACGTGCGCCAAACAGCTCTCCGCCTGGGGCCCAGCCGCCACTACATTTACCCAGTGTGCAGTTAGGGAGATATAGCGTCCCTGGCCGTGCTTACTGGTCCACGTATCTGTGGTTAGATGGACCTTGCCACAGATGGCGTTGCGCAGTGCACACTTGATTTTATCGGACACTTGTTTGTGCAGGGAAGGCACGGCTCTCTTGGAGAAATAGTGGCGGCTGGGAACAACATACTGTGGGACAGCAAGTGACATGAGCTGTTTGAAGCTGTGTGTGTCCACCAGCCTAAATGACAGCATTTCATAGGCCAGTAGTTTAGAAATGCTGGCATTCAGGGCCAGGGATCGAGGGTGGCTAGGTGGGAATTTACGCTTTCTCTCAAATGTTTGTGAGATGGAGAGCTGAACGCTGCCGTGTGACATGGTTGAGATGCTTGGTGACGCAGGTGGTGGTGTTGGTGGTACATCCCATGTTTGCTGGGCGGCAGGTGCCAACGTTCCTCCAGAGGCGGAGGAAGAGGCCGAGGCGGCGGCAGCAGCAGCAGAAGAGGCCGAGGCGGCAGAAGAGGTAGCAGGGGGAGCCTGAGTGACTTCCTTGTTTTTAAGGTGTTTACTCCACTGCAGTTCATGCTTTGCATGCAGGTGCCTGGTCCTGCAGGTTGTGCTAAGGTTCAGAACGTTAATGCCTCGCTTCAGGCTCTGATGGCACAGCGTGCAAACCACTCGGGTCTTGTCGTCAGCACATTGTTTGAAGAAGTGCCATGCCAGGGAACTCCTTGAAGCTGCCATTGGGGTGCTCGGTCCCAGATGGCGGCGGTCAGTAGCAGGCGGAGTCTCTTGGCGGCGGGTGTTCTGATTTTGCCCACTGCTCCCTCTTTTGCTACGCTGTTGGCTCGGTCTCACCACTGCCTCTTCCTCCGAACTGTGAAAGTCAGTGGCACGACCTTCATTCCATGTGGGGTCTAGGACCTCATCGTCCCCTGCATCGTCTTCCACCCAGTCTTGATCCCTGACCTCCTGTTCAGTCTGCACACTGCAGAAAGACGCAGCAGTTGGCACCTGTGTTTCGTCATCATCAGAGACGTGCTGAGGTGGTATTCCCATGTCCTCATCATCAGGAAAAATAAGTGGTTGTGCGTTAGTGCATTCTATCTCTTCCACCCCTGGGGAAGGGCTAGGTGGATGCCCTTGGGAAACCCTGGCAGCAGAGTCTTCAAACAGCATAAGAGACTAATAACTTGAGGCTCAGACAGTTTCCCTGATATGCATGGGGGTGATGTCACAGACCGATGGGCTTGGTTTTCATGCACCATCTGTGCGCTTTCTGCAGAAGACTGGGTGGGAGATAATGTGAACGTGCTGGATCCACTGTCGGCCACCCAATTGACTAATGCCTGTACCTGCTCAGGCCTTACCATCCTTAGAACGGCATTGGGCCCCACCAAATATCGCTGTAAATTCTGCTGGCTACTGGGACCTGAGGTAGTTGGTTCACTAGGACGTGTGGCTGTGGCAGAACGGCCACGTCCTCTCCCAGCACCAGAGGGTCAACTAACACCACCACGACCATGTCCACGTCCGCGTCCCTTATTAGATGTTTTCCTCATTGTTCCCGTTCACTACAATTTTGAGAATGGCAAATTTGGGAATGCTTTTTCAACCCAGAACAAAAACTGTGCTTTTACGGTCACTACAAATAACTTGACCAGCTAAAACAGTGCAGATTTGGTTGAATAGAGATGTGAGACCTGTTTTTTTTTGCGCTGTGTGACAGGTATAGGTTTAATCACAGAATCACACTTCTATCAGCACGCTAGCGTGTGTCTTAGGTTTTTCTGAATGACACTATCAATACCTTCAATGTAAGATTTTCTTTTTGGGATAGATTTCAAGTAGGCCTCAAATACCAGAAACTAGTTATTTTGAGAATGGCAAATTTGGGAATGCTTTTTCAACCCAGAACAAAAAGTCTGCTTTTACGGTCACTACAAATAACTTGACCAGATAAAACACTGCAGATTTGGTTGAATAGAGATGTGAGACCTGTTTTTTTTTGCGCTGTGTGACAGGTATAGGTTTAATCACAGAATCACACTTCTATCAGCACGCTAGTGTGTGTCTTAGGTTTTTCTGAATGACACTATCAATACCTTCAATGTAAGATTTTCTTTTTGGGATAGATTTCAAGTAGGCCTCAAATACCAGAAACTAGTTATTTTGAGAATGGCAAATTTGGGAATGCTTTTTCAACCCAGAACAAAAAGTCTGCTTTTACGGTCACTACAAATAACTTGACCAGATAAAACACTGCAGATTTGGTTGAATAGAGATGTGAGACCTGTTTTTTTTTGCGCTGTGTGACAGGTATAGGTTTAATCACAGAATCACACTTCTATTAGCACGCTAGTGTGTGTCTTAGGTTTTTCTGAATGACACTATCAATACCTTCAATGTAAGATTTTCTTTTTGGGATAGATTTCAAGTAGGCCTCAAATACCAGAAACTAGTTATTTTGAGAATGGCAAATTTGGGAATGCTTTTTCAACCCAGAACAAAAAGTCTGCTTTTACGGTCACTACAAATAACTTGACCAGATAAAACACTGCAGATTTGGTTGAATAGAGATGTGAGACCTGTTTTTTTTGCGCTGTGTGACAGGTATAGGTTTAATCACAGAATCACACTTCTATCAGCACGCTAGCGTGTGTCTTAGGTTTTTCTGAATGACACTATCAATACCTTCAATGTAAGATTTTCTTTTTGGGATAGATTTCAAGTAGGCCTCAAATACCAGAAACGAGTTATTTTGAGAATGGCAAATTTGGGAATGCTTTTTCAACCCAGAACAAAAAGTCTGCTTTTACGGTCACTACAAATAACTTGACCAGATAAAACACTGCAGATTTGGTTGAATAGAGATGTGAGACCTGTTTTTTTTTTGCGCTGTGTGACAGGTATAGGTTTAATCACAGAATCACACTTCTATCAGCACGCTAGCGTGTGTCTTAGGTTTTTCTGAATGACACTATCAATACCTTCAATGTAAGATTTTCTTTTTGGGATAGATTTCAAGTAGGCCTCAAATACCAGAAACTAGTTATTTTGAGAATGGCAAATTTGGGAATGCTTTTTCAACCCAGAACAAAAAGTCTGCTTTTACGGTCACTACAAATAACTTGACCAGCTAAAACAGTGCAGATTTGGTTGAATAGAGATGTGAGACCTGTTTTTTTTTTGCGCTGTGTGACAGGTATAGGTTTAATCACAGAATCACACTTCTATCAGCACGCTAGCGTGTGTCTTAGGTTTTTCTGAATGACACTATCAATACCTTCAATGTAATATTTTCTTTTTGGGATAGATTTCAAGTAGACCTCAAATACCAGAAACGAGTTATTTTGAGAATGGCAAATTTGGGAATGCTTTTTCAACCCAGAAAAAAAAGTGTGCTTTTACGGTCAATACAAATAACTTGACCAGCTAAAACAGTACAGATTTGGTTGAATAGAAATGTCAGGTCTATTTTTTAGGCGCTGGGTGACAGGCTCAACTTGCCCCTGATGTAATATATGGCCAAAAAATAACCACACTGTTGATGGTTAAATGCACTTGGGTGACACAGGCTCAGCCTGCACCAGATGTAGTATATGGCCAAAAAATAATCAGACTGTTGATGGTTAAATGCACTTGGGTGACACAGGCTCAGCCTGCACCAGATGTAGTATATGGCCAAAAAATAATCAGACTGTTGATGGTTAAATGCACTTGGGTGACACAGGCTCAGCCTGCAGCTGATGTAGTATATGGCCAAAAAATAACCAGACTGTTGATGGTTAAATGCACTTCGGTGACACAGGCTCAGCCTGCAGCTGATGTAGGATATAGCACAAAATAACCACACTATCGATGGTTAAATACACTTGGGTGACACAGGCTCAGCCTGCAGCTGATGTAGTATATGGCCAAAAAATAACCAGACTGTTGATGGTTAAATGCACTTCGGTGACACAGGCTCAGCCTGCAGCTGATGTAGGATATAGCACAAAATAACCACACTATCGATGGTTAAATACACTTGGTGATAGCTCGTGCTGGCGCACCACAAGTCACAAAATGGCCGCCGATCACCCCAGAAAAAAAGTGATCTAAAAACGCTCTGGGCAGACTCAAAAAAGTGAGCAAGTCAATAATAGCACTTCAATGATCCACAGCTGCAGATCGATCACAGAATGAAGTCTTTTGGAGGAGTTAATCTGCCTAATCTCGCCCTAACGTCGCAGCTGCAACCTCTCCCTATACTGATCATAGCAGAGTGACGTGCGGCGCTACGTGACTCCAGCTTAAATAGAGGCTGGGTCACATGGTGCACTGGCCAATCACAGCCATGCCAATAGTAGGCATGGCTGTGATGGCCTCTTGGGCCAAGTAGTATGACGCTTGTTGATTGGCTGCTTTGCAGCCTTTCAAAAAGCGCCAAGAAAGCGCCGAACACCGAACCCGAACCCAGACTTTTACGAAAATGTTCGGGTTCGGGTCCGTGTCACGGACACCCCAAAATTCGGTACGAACCCGAACTATACAGTTCGGGTTCGCTCATCCCTAATTGTAATGCATTGCAGAGGGGATCAGACCCCCAAAAGTTGAAGTCCCAGAGTGGGACAGAAATAAAGTTTTTAAAAAAAAGTAAAAAAAAAAGTGTTTTCAATAAAAAAAGAAAAAAAAGAAAAGAAAAAACACACATATTAGATATTACCGCGTCCCTAACGGCCAGCTCTATAAATATATCACATGATCCACCCCGTCCGATAGACACCATAAAAAAAAACGGTGTCAAAAAAAGCCATTTTTGTCACCTTACATCACTAAAAGTGCAACACTAAGCAATCAAAAAGGTGTATGCCCCCCAGAATAGTACCAATCTAACCGTTAACAACGTTTGTAAAATCAGTTTTGAATACCTTGAGGGGTGTAGTTTCTAAAATGAGGTCATTTTTGGGTGGTTTCTATTATGTAAGCCTCACAAAGTAACTTCAGACCTGAACTGGTCCTTAAAAAGTGGGTTTTGGAGATTTGCCTCTAAACTTCTAAGCCTTGTAACGTCCACAAAAAAATTTAATTGCATTCCCAAAATGATCCAAACATGAAGTAGACATATGAGGAATGTAAACTAATAACTATTTTTGGAGGTATTACTATGCATTATAGAAGTAGAGAAATTAAACTTGGAAATTTGCTAATTTTTCACAATTTTTGGTAAATTTGGTATTTCTTTATAAATAAAAATGTATTTTTTAGAGTCCATTTTACCAGTGTCATAAAGTACAATATGTGACGAAAAAACAATCTCAGAATGGACTGCATAAGTAAAAGCGTTTTAAAGTTATTCACACATAAAGTGACACTGGTCAGATTTGCCAAAAATGGCCTGGTCCTGAAGGTGAAAATGAGCCCGGTCCTTAAGGGGTTTTAGGAGCGCCCCAAAAGTCGGGGTGATAGGGTACAGCCACAATATAGGGCTATCAGTTTTCTGGATTCATAAAGAATCTTTGCTCTTGCCAACCAACCACCCTCCCGCAAGGGTAATGCCCTCACATATCCCAAAACACAATTTAGTGGCTCATTAGGTTCTTCAATTTCTTGATTGATGACATGGAGCAGTTCTACCCTGGTGTGGCTCTGTTCTCCAAGGCTGACCAGGTGCAGAGCCGCATGACAACGCCTACCTTTGCATAGATGATATGCTGGAGGACCAATGTGAATTGTGCCTAGAGCCGAGGGTGAGGAAAAGATGGAGGATGAGGAGACACAGGAGGACATTGGCTCAGAAATCCCAGCATTACAATGCAGAGGTGGCATTTTCATTACCTGGGCAAGTTGCTGGTGTGCCTGGTCAGGAATCACATTTACTCAGTGGGCTGTGAACTATATATATTGTCTTTGACCATAGTTGGAACTAGTGTTGAGCGAATCGAACTTTGGATTGTAGATCTGAAGTTGATTTATTCAAAACTTCATTTGAATGCTGTACGGAGATCAGTCTCCGTACAGCATTCAATGTATGGGCTTCGGCAAGGGAAATTCATTATTCCCGAAGTCTCGGTGAATAACTTCGGGATTAGATTTTTCAACTCTAAAACCATTTTAAAACATGGATCCGAAGTCGCTGGTAACTCACTTTGCCTTGCTGTAGCCCATACATTTTAATTCTGTATGGAGACCCGTCTCTGTACAGCATTAAAACGAAGTTTGGAGCGAATCGACTCCGGATCTCGGATCCGAAGCTCGATTCACTCAACACTAGTTGCAACTCCATACATCAGCGCTGGTGTGAACCAGACACAGAAAGGCCCCAGGACTGACCCACCTTCTGCTCAACATACGTGTGCAGGGCTGGTACAGCTTTTTTGGAAAAGTAATGTCAGCTTGGGACTCGCCACCTTAGGTGGGCACAAACCATCAGTTCTCTTTAAATGTGCAGAGTCAACTACATGGAAAGGGAGGGACTGTAATACCAGCAACTTGGCCAGGCACACGTTCAGCTTCTGCACCATTGGATGAGTACATGCATACTGTTGTCTTTTTGCAATCGCCTTGGTGATCGATTGCTGTCGAAACAAGTCAATGGAATGGAATGACAGCTTCCTTCTGCTGACGTTCTTGAGCCCTGACTGCTGGAGAGGGGGTGCGGGCCAGTGGGAGATGCAGTGGTTGCTACATCAAGCTGTAACACTAAATGAGTGGCATGGTTTTACCACACCATTTTATGGTGACGCTTCACGTGTTGACGCAGGGCCGTCGTGCCAACATTAGCACCCTGGCTGCGCCTCACCTTCTGCCCACACATTCTGCATACCACCAGGCTAACACCCCACAGCGACTTGGTGTAAAATTCCCACACTGGCGAGTATGGAATTTTCCCTCCACCAGTGTGTGACACTTGCCTGCCGCTGCTTTTATGAATCCATGCACTGCTAGTATGTTTCTCACAGGTAGTCTCTCGAGTAGCAGACGGTGTACTCCTCCTGCATTTGGATGCAGATCTCCCACTGCCTCCACCCTGCTGTCTCACAGGCACGCTGCCACCCTTGCCGCTTGATGATGACGATGCCCCCTCTTCACTCGGCTCCCATGTTGCGATCGGTTACATCATCATCTACATCTGTTTGGTCGTCACTTGTGTCACCTTCACCTGTCTCTTGCACATGTCCCTGACCTCTTGTAACATTTGCTCTTACCCGACTGTTATCATCAGTACTGAAGGACTGAGTACTGAGTAATTCTATGTATAAAGTAACAGATTAACAGGGGTTGTGCAGCAGTTCGACAAGATGTACATGATGATTACACTCAACCTGCACTGTCCCTGCAGTCTCCCTATGCTCTCCCTACAGTGTTGAAAAACTCTCTTTACGATCTCCCTGCACTCTCCCTTCCCAATATTCTTCTATTAAGAGTTTTAAGCAACAATGTCCCTAGCGCATAAGCCCTTGTCATGTCTTTCCTTAAGCTCAGCTCACAGTGAAATGGCAGAAACCACTTTTATAAGGATGTGACATCACAGGAGATGGCTATTTGCTGATTGGCTTGCTGTATGGCAATATGGGTCATATCTAGGGTTGAGCGAACCTGAACTGTAAAGTTCGGGTTCGTACTGAACGTTAGGATTTGTGGACCACAGACCCGAACCCGAACATTTCAGTAAAAGTTCGGATTCGGTGTTCGGCTATTTTATGGCGCTTTTTGAAAGGCTGCAGAGCAGCCAATCAACAAGCGTTTAACTCTGTGCTCTTAGAAGCCATCACAGCCATGCCTACTAATGGCATGGCTGTGATTGGCCAGTGGGGCATGTGACCCAGCCTCTATATAACATCACTCTGCTCTGATTAGTGTAGGGATAGGATGCTGCTGCTGTGAGGGAGAGAATAGGACAGAATATTTAATCAGAAGTGCTTGTTAACTCAGAGATCTACCTAGATTTTGTTTTGTGGGTGCAGTGCAGGGCCGGCGCCACCAGTAAGGCGACTTAGGCAGTCGCCTAGGGCACCATTTAGCAGGGGGCGCCCGTTGCAGTGTAAAAAAAATAAAATATAATAAATTGGTTATATAAGTTTGGCCGGCCGGTGGCGCCCCTCATGCTGCGCCTCTTGAGCGGTTGAGCACTTGCCGCTCTAAAGAATCTCCGGCCGCCGGCTCGGTGCTGCGCAGCCTGCCTGCGCCTGCTGTCATTCTGTGTCTGCTCTGTGCTGTCCGTGGCCGAGCTGTGTTCGGTCCGCGGTACAGAAGCTTTTGTTTCCTGTACCCGGCCGGACTGACAGGAAGTGCTCACTTAGTGTGCACTTCCTTTCAGTCCGGCCGGGTACAGGAAACAAATGCTCCTGTACCGCGGACCGAACAGAGCTCGGCCACGCTACACTAGAGGTGACTGGGGGGGCTGCTGCAATGAGAGTGACAAGGAAGGGGGGGGGGTCTGCAATGAGAGTGACAAGGAAGGGGGGGCTGCAATGAGAGTGACAAGGAAGGGGGGTCTGCAATGAGAGTGACAAGGAAGGGGGTAGGCTGCAATGAGAGTAACAAGGAAGGGGACGGTGCAATGAGAGTGACAAGGGAGGGTGGGATGGAATGAGAGTGACAAGGAAGGGGGGGCTGCAATGAGAGTGACAAGGAAGGGGGGGGCTGCAGAGTGACAAGGAAGGGGGGGCTGCAATGAGAGTGACAAGGAAGGGGGGCTGCAATGAGTGACAAGGAAGGGGGGAGGCTGCAATGAGTGTGACAAGGGAGGGGGGGGCTGGAATGAGTGTGACAAGGAAAGAGGAGGGGGCTGCAATGAGAGTGACAAGGAAGGGGGGTCTGCAATGAGTGACAAGGAAGGGGGGGCTGCAATGAGTGACAAGGAAGGGGGGGCTGCAATGAGAGTGACAAGGAAGGGGGGGGCTGCAATGAGAGTGACAAGGAAGGGGGGCTGCAATGAGAGTGACAAGGAAGGGGGGCTGCAATGAGAGTGACAAGGAAGGGGGGGCTGCAATGAGAGTGACAAGGAAGGGGGGCTGCAATGAGAGTGACAAGGAAGGGGGGGGCTGCAATGACAGTGACAAGGAAGGGGGGGCTGCAATGACAGTGACAAGGAAGGGGGGAGGCTGCAATGAGAGTGACAAGGAAAGGGGGGGCTGCAATGAGAGTGACAAGGAAGGGGGGGCTGCAATGAGTGACAAGGAAGGGGGGGGCTGCAATGAGAGTGACAAGGAAGGGGGGGCTGCAATGAGAGTGACAAGGAAGGGGGGGCTGCAATGAGAGTGACAAGGAAGGGGGGGCTGCAATGAGAGTGACAAGGAAGGGGGGGCTACAATGAGTGATAAGGAAGGGGGGCTGCATTGAGAGTGACAAGGAAGGGGGGGCTGCAATGAGAGTGACAACTAAGGGGGGGGGGGTGCAATGAGAGTGACAAGGAAGGGGGGGGCTGCAATGAGAGTGACAAGGGAGGGGGGGGCTGGAATGAGAGTGACAAGGAAGGGAGGGGGGGGAGAAGAGAGTGACAAGGGAGTCCCCAGAGCCAGACCAAGAGCCAGACTGCAGCCAGAGACCAGATGGTGGTAAGTAGACAATGGAATATGTTTATTATGTAATTGTTTAGTTATTAATACTACATTGGAGACTAATTTACCTCACATTTAGGGTCCATTCACACATCCATGTGTGTTTTGCGGATCCACAAAACACGGACAGCAGCAATGTGCGTTCCGCATTTTGCGGGCACTGAGAGAATATGCCTATTCTTGTCCGCTATTGCGGACAAGAATAGGACATGTTCTATTTTTTTCAGGATCGGAATTGCGGATCCCATAGAAATGTATGGGTCCGCAATTCCGTTTCGCAAAAAGAGACAGCTACAAGAAGCTGGATTAACCCTAAGGGAAACATAGCAGTTCTTTTAATTTAAAAGCTGAGAAAGGGGTGGAACATATGTGATGTCATGATATGGGCAGATCATCTGATAAGGGGGGGGCGGCAATTTTTATCTTGCCTAGGGCAGCAAAAATCCTTGCACCGGCCCTGGTGCAGTGCACAAACTTTTTACCCTGCCCTGGGCCCAGTAACCCAGAAAAATAACTTTTATCCGTCTGTTAGCTAGGTGGGCGGCTGCGGCAGCCATTTTATGCAAGTTCTGTGCAACAGCACAGCATATGTGCATTTCTGACAAATAGAAGCTTGAACTACTGCAATTATATTCTAGGTTTAAAAAAATTACCCATTTTTGGCAAGACCCTACATCTGTGGCCTTTGCAGCATTAGTCAGTGTGCAATTTAATACCCTTTTTGGGCAAAATACAAAATTTTACAGCCCTTGCTGCATCTGTACGTGTGAAATTCAAGCTTTATATACTGCTGTAATATTCTGTTATTAAAAAAAACACCAATTTTGGGCAAAGTACTTAATATTGCAGCCTTTGCTGCATCTGTGATTGCTAAAAACAAGCTTGAAATAATTCAATAATTTTCTGGGTTTTAAAAAAACACCCATTTTTGGCAATACCCTCCATCTTGGGCCTCTGTCGCATTAGTCAGTGAGCAATTTAAGCTAGAAATACAGCAATAGTTTTCTGGGTTTTAAAAAACACCCTTTTTGGGCAAAATACTCAATTTTACAGCCCTTGCTGCATCTGTACGTGTGAAATTCAAGCTTTATATACTGCTGTAATATTCTGTTATTAAAAAAAACACCAATTTTGGGCAAAGTACTTAATATTGCAGCCTTTGCTGCATCTGTGATTGCTAAAAACAAGCTTGAAATAATTCAATAATTTTCTGGGTTTTAAAAAAACACCCATTTTTGGCAATACCCTCCATCTTGGGCCTCTGTCGCATTAGTCAGTGAGCAATTTAAGCTAGAAATACAGCAATAGTTTTCTGGGTTTTAAAAAACACCCTTTTTGGGCAAAATACTCAATTTTACAGCCCTTGCTGCATCTTTACGTGTGAAATTCAAGCGTTATATACTGCTGTCATTTTCTGTTATTAAAAAAACACCCATTTTGGGAAAAGTACATAATATTGCAGCCTTTGCTGCATCTGTGATTGTTAAAAACAAGCTTGAAATAATTCAATAATTTCCTGGGTTTTAAAAAACACCCATTTTTGGCAATACCCTCCATCTTGGGCCTCTGCCACATTAGTCAGTGTGCAATTTAAGCTAGAAATACAGCTATAATTTTTAGGGTTTTAAAAAATACTTAGTTTGCGGCCTTGTCTGCATCTGTACATGTGAAATTCAAGCGTTATATACTGCTGTCATATTCTGTTATTAATAAAAACACCCTTTTTGGGCAAAATAATACATTTTACAGCCCTTGCAGCATCTGTCATTGTGAGCTACACACTTTAGATACTGCTGTGCTATTCTGGTATTAAAAAAATACCCATTTTAGGCAAAATACTTAATTTGCGGCCTTGTCTGCATCTGTCAGTGTGAAATTCAAGCGTTATATACTGCTGTAATATTCTATTATTAAAAAAACACCCTTTTTGAGAAAAGTACTTAATTTTGCAGCCTTTTCTGCATCTGTGATTGTTAAAAACAAGCTTGAAATAATTCAATAATTTTCTGGGTTTTAAAAAACACCCATTTTTGGCAATACCCTCCATCTTGGGCCTCTGTCGCATTAGTCAGTGAGCAATTTAAGCTAGAAATACAGCTATAATTTTCTGGGTTTTAAAAAACACCCTTTTTTGGCAAAATACTCAATTTTACAGCCCTTGCTGCATCTGTATGTGTGAAATTCAAGCGTTATATACTGCTGTCATATTCTGTTATTAAAAAAAACACCCATTTTGGGCAAAATTTTTTATTTGCGGCCTTGTCTGCATCTGTCAGTGTGAGATACAATCTTGAAATACAGCAAGAATATTCTGGGTTTAAAAAAACACTCATTTTGGGCAAAGCACTTAATATTGCAGCCCTTGCTGCATCTGTCATTGTGAGATACACCCTTTAGATACTGTTGTTCTATTCTGCTATTAAAAAAAAAAACTATTTAGGGCAAAACTCTTAATTTTGCAACCTTTGCTGCATTTGTCATTGTGAGATACACCCTTTAGATACTGTTCTTCTATTCTGCTGTTAAAAAAAACATGTATTTAGGGCAAAAATCTTAATTTTGCAGCCTTTGCTGCATCTGTCATTGTGAGATACACCCTTTAGATACTGTTGTTCTATTCTGTTATTAAAAAAACACCCAGTTTGGGCAATATCCTAAATTTGAGAAATATGAGGAGAGCGTCAAATGAGGGACGTGGCCCCGGTCGTGGTGCTGCTGGTAGAGCTCCTGTTGCATGGAGAGGATGTGGTCGATCTGTGCCAGCTACACACACAAGTGAAACACATTCCTCAGGTGCGAGTAGGCGACAGAACCTTCAGCGTTAATTTGTCGGGCCTAATGTGGCTCTACGAATGGTGAGGCCAGAACAAGTACAGGCGATAGTAGATTGGGTTGCTGACAGTGCCTCCAGTTCCTTTACATTGTCTCCCACCCAGTCTCCTGCTGAAAGATCAGAGTTGGCACCTGCAGCCGATGTCCATCAGTCTTTCACCTCACCCCCTTTCAAATCAGCCAAGCAGTCTGAGCCCCATGTCATGCAGCAGTCTCTTCTGCATTTTGATGACTCTGCTAGCAGGGTTTCCCTGGGCCATCCACCTAGCCCTGCCCCAAAAGTGGAAGATATTGAGTGCACCGATGCCCAACCACTTATGTTTCAAGATGAGTTCATGGGAGGACCATCGCAGCACGTCTCGGATGATAACAAAACACAGGTTCAAACTGCTGTGACTTTCGAAAGTGTGCAGACCGACAAGGAGGGCAGGGGTGAGGACTAGGTGGAAGATAATGTGGAGGACGATGAGCTCCTCAACCCCACATGGAATCAAGGTCATGCGAGGGACCTGTGTAGTTTGGAGGAAGAGGCGGTGGTCGCACAGCGCCACCAGCACAGCAGAAGAGGGAGCAGGGTACAAAAGCGGAGCGGCCGTCCTCTAGACAGTACGCCTGCTACTGCCCACTGCAGCAAGGGACCGAGCACACCAAAGCCAGCTCCAAGGAGTTCCCTGGCATTGCAGTTCTTCAGACAATGTGCCTGAAGCGAGGCATAAACGTTCTCAACCTGAGCACAACCTGCATGACCAGGCAACTAAGTGCAAAGCACGAGCTGCAGTGGAGTAGACACCTCAAAAACCAAGAAAGGTCTTTGGCTCCTCCTGCTTCCTCTTCTGCTGCAGTCTCTGCCTCTTCCTCCACCTCTGAAGTGACAGTGGCACCTGCCACCCCGCAAAAAGACGATCTGCCAGCAACACCACCACCTGGGTCACCAAGCATCTCCACAATGTCCCACGGAAGCGTTCAGCTCTCCATCTCCCAAACACTGGAGCGGAAGAGGAAGTACTCCCCTACCCACCCGCGATCCCTGGCCCTGAATGCAAGCATTTCAAAATTACTGTCCTTTGAAATGCTGTCATTCCGTCTGGTGGAGACGGAGAGTTTTAAAAGCCTTATGGCGGTGGCTGTCACACAGTACGTCAAGTCCAGCCGCCACTACTTTTCCAGGCACTCCATTCCTTCCCTGCACAGCCAAGTGGGCGACAAAATCAGGTGTGCACTGCGCAACGCCATCTGTGGCAAGGTCCATCTAGCTACAGATACGTGGACCACCAGCAAGCACGGTCAGGGACGTTATTTCTCCATAACAGCACACTGGGAAAATGCAGTCGCGGCTGGGCCTGAGGCGGATAGCAGTTTGGCGCATGCCGTTCCACCACCGAGGATTGCAGGGCGCTTCAGTTTGCCTCCTGTTGCTTCCTCCTCCTACTCTGCTTCCTCATCCTTTACCGCCTCCTCATCCGGTCAGCGTAACACCTTCACCACCAACTTCAGCACAGCCAGGGGTAAACGACAGCAGGCAGTTTTAAAACTTATCTGTTTGTGGTACACTACAAATCCCACACCGCACAGGAGCTGTGGACGGGCTTTGAACAACAGACTAATGAGTGGTTGGTGCCAGTGAGCCTCAAGCCCTGCCTGGTGTTGTGTGCGATAATGGACGAAATCTCGTAGCAGCTCTGGGACTAGCCGGTTTGACGCACATCCCTTGCCTGGCGCATGTGCTGAATTTGGTGGTGCAGAGGTTCCTTAAAAATGACCCCGATATGTCAGAGCTGCTGCATAAAGTGCGGGCCATCTGTGCGCGCTTTCACCGTTCTCACCCTGCTGCTGTTCGCCTGTCAGCGCTGCAGCGTAACTTCGGCCTTCCCATGTGCGAGCAGAAGCAGGCGATAGTGGAGTTTCAGCTGCAGCACGCATGGGTGAGTCGCTCTGTGGAACAGCACCACTTCACCACCAATGACTGGGCCTCCATGCAAGACCTGTGTTACTTGTTGTGCTGTTTCGAGTACTCCACCAACATGGCCAGTGCTGATAACGCCGTTCTCAGCGTTACTATCCCACTTCTATGCATCCTTGAAAAAACGCTGCTGGCAATGAAGGAAGAGGATGTGGCACAGAAGGAGGAGGAGGAAGAGGGATCATTTCATAGGGTTTCCGGCCAGTCATTCACAAGTGGCTCCGAGGGTGGGTTCCTGCACCCACAAACGCCAGGTACACAATTGTCCAGCCAGGGCACAGTTCTGGAGGATGAGGAGGTGGAGGATGAGGAGGAGGAAATGTAGGAGGAGGAACCGTGTTCACAGCTAGGTAGCACACAAACCAGCTCATGGCCATCACTGGTGCGTGGCTGGGGGGATACAGAGGACACAGACGATACACCTCCCACAGAGGACAGCTTTTCGTTGCCTCTGGGCAGCCTGGCACACATGAACGGTTACATGCTGCAGTGCTCCGCAATGACCGCCGAATTGCCCACATTGTAACTTGTGCTGATTACTGGGTGGCCACGTTGCTGGATCCCCGTTACAAGGACAACGTACCATCCTTAATTCCGTCACTAGAGCGTGATCGTAAGATGCGCGAGTACAAGCGCACGCTGGTAGAAGCGCTGCTGGTGGCATTCCCACCTAACACCTGGGGCACAGTGGAAGAACAAGGCGAAGGCAGTGGAGGAGGAAGAGACCGCCAACGCAGCTGGGGCACCACCAGCACCTCAGAAGGCAGGGTTAGCATGGCCGAAATGTGGAAAAGCTTTGTCAGCACGCCACAACAACCAGCACCACCAGCTAATTTGGAACGTCTTAGCAGGAGGCAGCATTTCAGCAACATGATGGAGCAGTATGTGTGCACACGCCTACACGTACTAAATGACGGGTCTGCCCCCTTCAACTTCTGGGTCTCCAAATTGGGCACATGGCCTGAGCTTTCCCTTTATGCCTTGGAGGTGCTGGCCTGCCCTGCAGCCAGTGTATTATCTGAACGTGTGTTTAGAACGGCAGGGGGCGTTATCACAGACAAGCGCAGCTGCCTGTCCACAGCCAATGTGGACAAGCTCACGTTCATTAAAATGAACCAGACATGGATCCCACAGGACTTGTCCGTATCTTGTGCAGAATAGACATGTATACCGGCCTTAACCAGCCATTGTTATACTACAGAGCAATTGCTCATTCTTGTATTTTGGATATTTCACACTCTTTTGGAGTGTACCCTAATAAATAAAAAAGAAAAAATAATTAAAACCAAAAAACAGTGTTGGCTACCTCGCCCTCCTCCAAAGCCTCTTCCACCTACACCGCTATGTCCACCGCCTCCTAAAACTCCTACTCCATATAGACCTCCACCTCATAAATAAAAATTTTATTTTTTTTTTTATTTGTACGTATTTTATTTTATGTCATTTCACTAATTTGTCTGTTACATATTCAGGTGAAATTCACCACTTTTTGGGTGCGATATACCCCGGCTGTTCCTAGTAGACAGATATAAACATTTCACTAATTAGTCTGTTACATTTTCTGGTGAAATTCACAAATTTTTGGGTGTGATATACCCCTGCTCTACCTAGTAGACAGGTAACATTTCACTAATTTGTCTGTTACATATTCAGGTGAAATTCACCAATTTTTGGGTGTGATACACCCCGGCTGTACCTAGTAGACAGGTAAAAACATTTCACTAATTAGTCTGTTACATTTTCTGGTGAAATTCACAAATTTTTGGCTATGATATACCACTGCTATACCTAGTAGACAGGTAAACGAATTTCATTAATTTGTCTGTTACAAATTCGGGTGAAATTCACCAATATTTGGGTGTGATATACCCCTGCTGTACCTAGTAGACAGGTAACATTTCACAAATTTGTCTGTTGCATATTCGGGTGAAATTCACAAATCTTTGGGTGTGATACACCCCGGCTGTACCTAGTAGACAGGTAAAAACATTTCACTAATTTGTCTGTTATATTTTCTGGTGAAATTCACAAATTTTTGCCTGTGATATACCACTGCTATACCTAGTAGACAGGTAACAAAATGTCATTAATTTGTCTGTTACATATTCAGGTGAAATTCACAATTTTTTGGGTGTGATATATCCCTGCTCTACCTAGTAGACAGGTAACATTTCACTAATTTGTCTGTTACATATTCGGGTGAAATTAAATTTTTGGGTGTGGTATACCCCTGCTGTACCTAGTAGACAGGTAAACAAATTTCACTAATTTGTCTGTTACATCCTTGGGTGAAATTCACCAATTTTTGGCTGTGATATACCACTGCTATACCTAGTAGACAGGTAAAAACATTTCACTAATTTGTCTGTTACATTCTTCGGTGACATTTGACCATAAATTTCAAAAAATCGTCTGTTACAAGGTGACATTTTACCAATTTTGCCGTATACAAACCCCTGCTCTGCATAAGTGATAGGGAATTAAAAAATCTTCTTTAATTGATGCGCGCCCACTCCTTTCATTCAGCGCCTAAACTTTAACAACTTGTCCCACATTTGCGGTTCAATAATTTGTCCCACTTTTCCGCTCGATCATATTTAATTTAAAAAAACTTAACCTCCCTTGGATGTGGTCTCTCTTTCTCACGCTCCCTCTCCGGCGTGGAACCCTGATTCGCCGATAACCATGATCAACATGGTAGTCTTAGAAAAGAACATCGAAAGTTGATAGAGAAGATATCCAAATGGATCATGGACGTTACAGTGACATGCGATCAGGCAGAAGTTAGAAACGTTTCCAAATCCTAAATACCCCAGTGACATTCCCTATAATTTTTTATTAATCATTAACAGGGCATCTTAAGAGTCCTGTATTGTTATTTATCATAACTACCTCCCCAAGTCGGGAGTGGGTAATTGCAGCGTGCCCCCTCCTTTCCTTCGATTCTTCCGTTTTAATAACTTTTCTCACGTTTCCGCTCGATCACAATTAAATTTCATCCATTGATCTCCCTTGGATGTGGTCTCTCTTTCTCACACTCCCTCTCCGGCGTGGAACCCTGATTTGCCGCTAACCGTGATCAACATGGTAGGCTCAGAAAAGAACATCGAAAGTTGATAGAGCAGATATCCAATTGGATTGTGAACATCACGGGGACGTGCGACATGGTGGGGCAGTATGTGTGAACACGCCTACACGAACTGACTGATGGGTCTGCCCCCTGCAACTTCTGGGTCTCCAAATTGGGCACGTGGCCTGAGCTTGCCCTTTACGCCTTGGAGGTGCTGGCCGGCCCTGCAGCCAGTGTATTGTCTGAACGTGTGTTTAGCACGACTCAAGGGGGATATCACAGGTTATATTTCCCAATGTTTTGGGGTGTACCCTAATTTAAAAATTAAAATTAAAACCAAAAACCAGTGTAGGCTACTTCCTCCTCCTCCACCGCCGCTTCCACCTACACCACCACATCCACTGCCTCCTCAACCTCCTACTCCATATGGACCTCGTCCTCCTAGATCAAGATTATTTTTTATTTTTACGTAATTTATGTTATTTAAAGTAATTTCCCTATCTACATTTGTTTGCAGAGCACTTGCCACGCTCTTAACCACATTTTGATGCCATTGACTTGAATGGGGTTCGTGTTCGGGGTCAAGTTCGGGTCCCGAATTCGAACTTTTTTGTGAAGTTGGGCCGAACCCTTCGAACCCGAACATCCAGGTGTCCGCTCAACTCTAGGTCATATTGCATTCCTGGGCTTCTTACTTTCACTTTGAAACATGTGCAGCAGCCATTTTAGATTTTTTTTATTTTATTGTTACCATGAAGCGAGTGGAAATTCGGATTTGCGGCGAATCAAATTTTTCCTAAAATTTGGATTGAATTCCACTTCGGATGCTTCGATTCGCTCAACACTATTGGTGTGTCATAGAGCTGAGATGCTGTATTAGCAGGATCTGAATTTTTTTCTTTTCCGTCAGTTAGCTAGTTGACGAGCTCCTTATCTCTGCTCTCTGACCTTAGAAACACTCATTAACCCCCTTAAGGACGGGGCAATTTTTCATCTTAAGGACCAGACAGATTTTTGCAAATTTGACATGTGAGGTATGTGCCACTTTATGTGGTGATAACTTTAAAACACTTTTACTTATCCAAGCCATTTTGAGACTGTTTTCTTGTCACATATTGTACTTCATGACAGTGGTAAATTTGAATCAAAATATTTCATTTTTATTTATAAAAAATACCAAATTTACCAAAAATTGGGATAAATTAGCAACTTTCCAAATTTCAATTTCTCTGCATTTAAAACAGATAGTGATACCTCATATAATAGTTATTACTTTACATTTCCCAAATGTCTACTTCATGTTTGGATCATTTTGTGAATGCCATTTTATTTTTTGGGGACGTTAGAAGGCATAGAAGTTTAGAAGCGAATCTTGAAATTTTTCATAAAATTTTCAAAACCCACTTTTTAACAACCAGTTCAAGTCTGAAGTCTCTTTGTGAGGCTTACATGATAGAAACCCCCCAAAAATTACCCTATTTTAGAAACTACATCCCTCAAGGTATTAAAAACTGATTTTTACAAACATTGTTAACCCTTTAGGTGTTCCACAAAAATTTATGGAAAATGTAGAAATTTCAGAATTTCACTTTTTTTGGCAGATTTTCCATTTTAATCATTTTTTCCGCTAATAAACCAAAGGTTAACAGCCAAACAAAACTCAATATTTATTGCCCTGATTCTGTAGTTTACAGAACCACCCCATATATGGTCGTAAACTGCTGTAAGGCTGAACAGCAGGGCGCAGAAGGAAAGGAACGCCATATGGGTTTTGGAAGGCAGATTTTGATGGACTGTTTTTTTGACGCCATATTCCATTTGAAGCCCCCTTGATGCACCCCTAGAGTAGAAACAGCACAAAATTGACCCCATTTTATAAACGACACCCCTCAAGGAATTCAAAAATGATTTGATAAACTTTGTTAACCCTTTAGGTGTTCCACAAGAAATAATTGAAAATGGATATGAAATTTCAGAATTTAACTTTTTGGCAGATTTTCCATTTTAATATTTTTTTTCCACTAACAAAGCAAAGGTTAACAGCCAAACAAAACTCAATATTTATTGCCATGATTCTGTAGTTTACAGAAACACCCCATATGTGGTTGTAAACTGCTGTAAGGCCACACGGCAGGGTGCAGAAGGAAAGAAACGCCATATGCTTTTTGGAAGGCAGATTTTGATGGACTGGTTTTTTGATGCCATGTCCCATTTGAAGCCCCCCTGAATTGCACCCCTAGAGTAGAAACTCCAAAAAACCCCATTTTAGTAACTACACCCCTCAAGATATTCAAAACTGATTTTTACAAACTTTGTTAACCCTTTAGGTGTTCCATAAGAATTAATGGAAATTGTAGAAGAAATTTCAGAATTTCACTTTTTTGGCAGATTTTCCATTTTAATCATTTTTATACCAAACAAGTATACTTTTTTATTTATTTAAGTTTTATACGCTAATATCATTTTTTAAACAAAAACAATTATGTTTTAGTGTCTCAATAGTCTGAGAGCCATATTTTTTATTTTTTTGGGCGAGGTAGGGTATCATTTTTGCGGGATGAGATGACAGTTTGATTGGTATAATTTTGGGGTGCGTATGACGTTTTGATCCCTTGCTATTAAACTTTTTGTGATGTAAAGTGACAAAAAAATTGCTTTTTTTTACACCGTTTTTTGTTTTTTACGGTGTTCATCTGAGGGGTTAGGTTATGTGGTATTTTTATAGATCAGGTTGTTATGGATGCGGTGATATCTAATATGTATACTTTTATTTAATTTTTTTACACAATAAAAGCATTTTTGAAATCTTGTTCTAGTGTCTCCATAGTCTGAGAGCCATAGTTTTTTTTTTTTTTTTGGGCGATTGTCCTATGTAGGGACTCATTTTTTGCAGGATGAGGTGATGGTTAGATTGGTACTATTTTAGGGGGCATATGCCTTTTTGATGGCTTGGTGTTGCACTTTTAGTGATGTAAGGTGACAAAAAAAGGCTTTTTTGACACAAGTTTTTTTATGGTGTCTATCGCATGGGATGGTTCATGTGATATATTTATAGAGCTGGTCGTTACGGATGCGGCGATATCTAATATGTTTTTTTTTTTCCTTTTTTTTCCCTTTTTTTATTATAAATTCAGGGGAAAGGGGCGTTTTTTTCTTTCTTAACTTGAAACTTAATTTTTTTTATTGAAAACACTTTTCTTTACTTTCTTTTAAAACTTTATTTCTGTCCCACTCTGGGACTTCAACTTTTGGGGGTCTGATCCCCTCTGCAATGCATTACAATAATTCTGTATTGTAATGCATTGCCTGTTAGTGTATTACACTGAGTAAGGCTGGATCTCCTGGGCGCCTGTAGAAGGCAGATCCCCATGCCATGCAAGGCATTGGGCAGCCTCTGCACGGCATCGGGCTGCCTTGTCACACATAGGGTTCCTGCCACAGCACCGCGGGGACCCGATGCGCTCCTTCACCCGCTGCAAACCACTTCTAAGTTGCGGTCAGCGCTGACCGCGGCATAGAAGTGGTTAATCCGCCATCATCGCTGTAAACATCGATGACGGCGGATACAGAAGGGGCCCTGCTATCAGGGACGGCTGGGCCCCTGCAGTGATCGGGCTGCCGCAGCTCCTGCACCTGCCTGATCTGCCCACCGTGCATGTACAGCGGAATGCATTCTGGCACAGTATCCCCCGCCGTACATGCACGGCATTTTGCGTTAAGGGGATCTACTCTTATAACTCTATATTATGCCATTCCTCTGTTAATTCTACTAGAAGTTCATGAATGAATTGCCAGCAGCTTGCAGTAAAGGTACAAGATGGATGTTACCAGCTGGGGGTGTCCCTGCACAGTCTGATACCAGAGGCACTAATTGGACAGACACACCCACTACTGGTAACACCCAGCTGTACCTTTACTGCAGACTGCTGGCAATGTATTTGTAAACTTTTAGCAGGAATAATAAAGGAATGGCACAACATAGAGTCATAAGAATAGATGCTCCAGAGCTGGTATTACATGGGGAATGCAAGGTACTAAAACTGACATGTCTGGAGCGGTGACAGGTCCTCTTTAAAGCGAACCTCCAATTCAAGAAAGAAATGTTGCATTAACTAGGGAACGAACAGAACACTTACACTGGTGACCTCCTTTTCATCTTTTTAGCTGCAGGTCTGTCAATTCCCTGGCTCCTCTTCTGCCATCCAAGAGCACCCAGAGGCTCCGCTCTTTGTCTCCTGTGGAGATGGGAGCACAGAATTACATAATAGTAGTTGTGAATCCTCCATCATGAAGAACCCATCTTTACTATGAAGATTGAATTACCCCTGAGTGCTGCAGCCTCACCTCTTCTTTACCTGCATACTGAGATAATATGCACGGGTCTAGCCTTACATGCACGTCTAACTTATTTTTTAATTTATAGCATTTTTGTGGCGCAGAGTTGTTGCACATGGCTGCTTTGGGGCTATGTGATATTTCCTAATTCAGACATTTCTTCTCCTTTACGTGATATATAACTAATGTTCACTCCATACAGTGTGATACTGTGAAACTTCACTTTTGCACAGGAAATAGGAAAAGTAAGTGCACGGAACAACTAGTCCTCTGTGTGCAGATATATTGATAATACATATAACCTAAAAAATATGACTTTTAAGATGCCATGGGCAATAGCCGGGCATTATGTAAATCCCAACTATAAAGTCTTTCAGATCGGTGTAAGTCCAACATTATCCAGCAGAGGGCACTACCAATACAACCATAATAGGTTCACAAAGCCACAATTCTGCTGAATTTAGCTGGTAAACTCATGAATGGGGGGAATAGCTGAAAACTGCAGTGTTGTTTCTGGAAAATGTAATTATCTCTCCAAACATACAGCTCAAAAGATGTAAACTTTTCAGAAATCTGAATTTCTTTTCATTATGAAATCTATTTTTCATCAGTCATGTTGAAGTTGTCTGATCTGCAGGCAGCATTTTATAGAGGAGAAGGAAGTGAGCAGATTTATATATAGTTTTGTGGAACAGACTCAGTAAAACTTGCATTTTATTCATTTAAATGTCTTCTGATTTTGGCTTTGAGGTCAAGGAGGTGGTCCTCTCAGTGATTGACAGCCTTCCCTCTATGACTGTGTATACAGAGATAGCTGTGAATCACTGATAGGACCGCCTACTGGACTTCAAAGCCGAGAATGAGCAGGAATTTAAATGAATGAAATATAAGTTATGCTGAATCTTATCCCATGAAACTATATATCAGTCTTAGCCAGTTTGAAGAGATGTACATATTTTTAATAAATTTGGTGCAAATCACTGTAACCGTGTTCTTAACTTAGACCAGGGATCAGTAACCTCTGGCACTCCAGGTGTTCTGAAACTACAACTTCCAGAATCCACCACTCACTTCTATGAGAGCTACAAGAACAGCCAAGAAAGTGTGCATGCTGGGAGTTGTAGTTTCACAGCAGCTGGAGTCAAGGGCGGATTAGGTGTATTATAGGCTGTTTACCCATCCTGGGCCCCCTCCCTCCATTAAACCAATGTTAATCAGACCCCCAATGCCTCAGATCAGCCCCCCATGTCAGCCATCAGCCCCCCATGTCAGCCATCAGCCCCCCATGTCAGCCATTATGCCCCCATGTCAGCCATAATGCCCCCATGTCAGCCAGCATGCCCCCATGTAAGCCATCAGCCCCCATGTCACATTTCTCCCCCTCCATGTCACATTTCACCCCCTCAATGTCACATTTCTCACCCCTCCATGTCACATTTCTCCCCCTCCATGTCAAATCACCTATGTCACATCAGCCCTCACATTTCTCCCCCTCCATCCATGTTGTCACATTTCTCCCCCCTCCATTTATGTTGCCACATTTCTCCCCCCTCCATCTATGTTGCCACATTTCTCCCCCTCAATCCATGTTGTCACATTTCTTCCCCTCCATCCATGTTGTCACATTTCTCCCCCCTTCATCCATGTTGTCACATTTCTCCCCCCTCCATCCATGTTGTCACATTTATCCCCCCTCCATCCATGTTGTCACGTGTCTCCCCCCTCCATCCATGTTGTCACATTTCTCCCTCTCCATCCATGTTGTCACATTTCTCCCCCCTCCATCCATGTTGTCACATTTTTCCCCCTCCATCCATGTTGTCACATTTCTTCCTCCTCCATCCATGCTGTCACATTTCTCCCCCTCCATCCATGTTGTCACATTTCTCTCCCCTCCATCCATGTTGTCACATTTCTCTCCCCTCCATCCATATTGTCACATTTCTCTCCCTCCATCCATATTGTCACATTTCTCCCCCTCCATCCATGTTGTCACATTTCTGTCCCCCTCCATCCATGTTGCCACATTTCTCTCCCCCTCCATCCATGTTGCCACATTTCTCCCCCTCCATCTATATTGTCACATTTCTCTCCCCCTCCATCCATGTTGCCATATTTCAATCCCCCTCCATCCATGTTGCCACATTTCTCCCTCTCCATCCATATTGTCACATTTCTCCCCCGTCCATCCATGCTGTCACATTTCTCCCCCTCCATCCATGTTGTCACATTTCCTCCCCCGTCCATCATGTCCATTTCACCCCCCCATGCCACATACATTTCTCTCTGCAGGCCGCACAGACAGACTACTCAGAGACATTTGTCCACACAGTTATTTACCACCAGCTCTGCCTCCAGTCTCTAGAGCTCCGCTCCAGCCGCTTAGTCTGCCTTATTATAGAGCCGGCCCTGCATGCACATTGCACATCCATTTTCTTGCCGCACACTATATACACCCCCCCACACCCACACACCCACAAACACAGTCTATATATTAGAGTTTGTGTCCTGTTGGTCAGGACTCAGGAGAAGCTTTCTTTGTATTACCACCAGTATTTGCTGGTTCGTTGAGAGTTACCCAGGGTGCACCACGGGAAAGCGTACCAGCTGTACACCCCATACCGTACCATCACTTCACTAGACAGGTACATCTCTGCTCATCTGGCCAATATCCGATTGCTCAGACCCCACACACATACAATCGCAATACAATCCAATCTTATAACGCTAACATTAAATCTAATATTTCCCCTTCAAAGACTTAAATACTTTTTGTTGTTTTGTTGAGGACATTATTTTCAATACTTGCATTAAACAAAATTGGGATTATATGCTTGCGTCTTTATCCTGCAGTGCATGTTGGAGCGGGGCTATGACTGGACCCGGGTCCAGGCTGAGAAGCAGAGGATTTCGAGGGAGATCCGTTTCAAGCTTAAGAGGAATAAGGGCAATCACCCTAAGATGGCCATATTAAAAAAATGGTCAGATTTGAAGAGGAGGAATTCGGAGTGGATCAGAGAGATCCGTGACAGAATATGCCCAGGTACAATGCTTACATTACTTTTGTATCTCTCGCCAACACTCTGTAATGTATATACAGCCAGGTCCATAAATATTGGGACACCGACACAATTTTAACATTTTTGGCTCTATACACCACCACAATGGATTTGAAATGAAACAAACAAGATGTGCTTTAACTGCAGACTGTCAGCTTTAATTTGAGGGTATTTACATCCCCATGACACTACCACCAACATGCTTTACTGATGAGGTGGTATGCTTAGGATCATGAGCAGTTCCTTTCCTTCTCCATACTCTTCTCTTCCCATCATTCTGGTACAAGTTGATCTTGGTCTCATCTGTCCATAGGATGTTGTTCCAGAACTGTGAAGGCTTTTTTAGATGTCGTTTGGCAAACTCTAATCTGCCCTTCCTGTTTTTGAGGCTCACCAATGGTTTACATCTTCTGTATTCTCTCTGGAGAAGTCTTCTCTTGATTGTTGACTTTGTGTAATTCCAAAACTTAGAAATAAACTGGGTTCCCCGATCCGAAACAACATCGGAAGGGACCCTGTGAAGCTTCACGATTTCACTGATGAATACCTGAGCAAGAGTCTTAGCATTAGGTAGTGCGAGTAACGCAATATAGTGTACCATTTTGCTAAACCTGTCCACTACTACCAAGATAACTGTTTTACCCGCAGACAAAGGTAAGTCAGTGATAAAATCCATTGACAGATGTGTCCATGGCCTATTGGGAATGACAAGTGGCAATAAAGACCCTGCAGGACGTGTATAAGAGACTTTCGCGCGCGCACAAGTAGAACAAGAAGACACAAAATCCATTACATCCTGACGTAACCTTGGCCACCAAAAACGACGAGACAATAGCTCCAAGGTTGCTTTACTACCCGGGTGCCCAGCAAGTGCCGAATTATGATGTTCCTTTAATAATTCGAGATGCAGGTTCAACGGTACAAACAATTTCTCTGAGGGGCAAGAGACCGGGGCATCCCCCTGGGCCTCTAACACCTTCCCCTCCAGAACAGAGTGTACCGCAGAGACAACCACTCCTCTTTGTAGAATGGGTACCGGATCACTCACATTACCCCCTCCAGGGAAAAGACGCGATAATGCATCTGCCTTGGTATTTTTTGCCCCAGGACGATAGGTAATAACAAAGTTAAACCTGGTAAAAAATAGCGACCACCTAGCTTGTCTAGGGGTGAGACGCTTAGCTGATTCGAGGTACAGAAGGTTTTTGTGGTCCGTAATCACAGTGACGGGGTGGATTGCCCCCTCTAAAAAGTGACGCCATTCTTCAAACGCTAGTTTAATAGCTAATAGTTCCCTATTGCCAATATCATAGTTCTTCTCTGCTGCAGATAGTTTTTTAGAAAAGAAAGCACAAGGACGCCATTTGCCAGGAGACGGACCCTCAGACAGCACAGCCCCCACTCCTCTGACGCATCTACTTCAACAATAAAAGGCTGGGAGACATCAGGTTGGATTAGTACAGGTGCCGAGGTAAACCTCTCTTTTAGAGAGGAAAAAGCAATTTTAGCGGCGTCAGACCATTTAGAAAAATCAGTCCCCTTCCTAGTCATGTCAGTAAAGGGTTTTACAATCACCGAATAATTTTTAATGAATTTTCTATAGAAATTTGCGAAGCCCAAGAACCGTTGCAGTGCTTTTAGGTTCTCAGGAAGATCCCAATCTAAAATTGCCTGGACCTTCCTAGGATCCATACGGAAACCTGAAGCAGATAATAAATACCCAAGGAACTGTATTTCCTGAACGGCGAAAACACACTTTTCAATTTTAGCATATAATTTATTCGTCCGTAGGACCTGCAGTACCTGTCTGACATGCACCTCATGTGTTTTCAGATCCGACGAATAAATTAAAATATCATCTTGGTATATCACCACAAACCTGCCGATTAGATGACTAAAAATGGCATTAACGAAATGTTGGAAGACAGCAGTAGCATTGCTCAGACCGAAAGGCATGACTAGATTTTCATAATGCCCCTCAGGGGTGTTAAAAGCTGGCTTCCACTGATCCCCTTCCTTGATACGAATCAGATTGTAGGCCCCCCTAAGATCAAGTTTGGAGAACCACCTAGCACCCGCAATCTGATTAAACAGGTCAGGAATGATAGGAAGAGGGTATGGGTCTCGGATGGTTATCCGGTTTAATTCGCGAAAATCTAGGCAAGGACGCAGGCCCCCATCTTTCTTTTTAACGAAGAAAAACCCTGCAGCCACTGGTGAAGAAGAGGGTCTGATGTGTCCCTTAGCCAAGCTCTCGGAGATATAATCTTTCATGGCTTGTCTCTCTGGACCCGAAAGATTATATAACCTGGTCTTGGGTAATTTTGCACCGGGAATCAGGTTAACCGGGCAATCATAAGGACGGTGAGGTGGTAACTTCTGACAACGTCCTCAAAGTCCAAAACAAATGTGGGTAGGGTAGCTATGGAGGCGACTAAGCAATTGCTATTTAAGCAATTTTCTCTGCACTGCTCACTCCACTCCAATATCTCCCTGGCCTGCCAATCCACCACTGGATTGTGCGCTACCAACCAGGGAAGACCCAACACCACCGGAGTGGGAAGCCCCTCCAGAACATAACATGAAAGCAACTCATTATGGTGGTCCCCTACCCGAAGGTGTAAGTTATGGACAATGTGAGTGAGGTTTCTCTGAGACAGAGGAGCAGAATCAATAGCGAATATGGGAATAGGTCTCTGTAGCGTACAGAGAGACAAACCCATAGTGTGGGCAAAATGGGCATCTATCAAATTTACTCCTGCTCCACTGTCTAGAAAAAAAGAAATAGTCTCCGTCTTAACGCCAAAAACAACAACAGCTGGCAACACAAATTGCGATGTTCGTATGGAGGAAACGTATACCCCCCGGCTGACATCCTCCACACAGCCTGGGGTTAGTAGTTTTCCGACGGTCTTTTGTCTTTGAGGAAGGAAGGACAGACATTAATAAAATGACCCCTCTCCCCACAGAAAAAACAAACCCCACGCCTACAGCGAGCCTCAGGAGGATGGACCTGACGAGTAGTTCCTCCTAGCTGCATAGGCTCGTCTAAGTCCGTACAGACTAACTGCTGCTTGAGAGGGGTTACCAATTGCTCTGGATTTTTCAATCTGTCCCTAAGACGTCTATCTATTCTGATAGAGAGGGACATCACCGCATCAAGGGAAAAGGGAGTCTCATACAGCGCAAGCGCATCCTTAATCCTTTCGGATAACCCAGAGCAGAACTGACTCCTGAGAGCCGGGTCGTTCCACTGGGTATCCGTAGCCCACCTACGGAACTCTGCGCAATACTCCTCTACTGGCCGCTCTCCCTGTAGGAGTCTCCGTAATTTTGATTCAGCCAGTGCGACTCGGTCAGGGTCGTCATATATGAGACCCAAGGCCCCAAAAAATTCATCCACTGACCGGAGAGCCTGGGAATCAGTGGGTAAAGCGAACGCCCAGGATTGCAGGTCCCCCTGCAGCAGGGAAATAACAACCCCCACCCGCTGTTCTTCATTACCAGAGGAGTAAGGGCGCAGTTTAAAATATAATTTACAGGCCTCACGGAACGTCACAAATTTGTCCCTTCCCCCAGAAAATCTGTCAGGAAGAGCAACCTTGGGTTCCGCAAGTACCTGTAGCAACCGCTGGGCTTGCGGTCTGCGGTCTGTTGCTTGCTGGAGGACCGACGCCTTCAATCCTGCCACCTCCAAAGACAGGCCTTGAAGTTACTTTGACAAAGCAGCAATTGGATCCATACTGGATTCTAAGTAGGTAGAAAGAAAAATATATATATTTTTTTTGCCTACACAAAATAAGGGCCAGATATAATGTAGTGACCGTCGTCACGCAAAGGGAGGGAAATGGGAAGGCCCTGTCCAAGGGAGAGGGAAAGGTGGTGACCCCTGACTCACCCCACGGCTGGCACCTGACTGCCCTGACGTCCCTAGACGGGTTCCTCACCCGTACGCTGATCACGTGCCTAAACCCTGGCTTTCCCTAAGATGAGCCCTGTGTAGTGAACGGGGCGGTGGGATCACTAGTCCGCACCACTGACACTAAGAGGAAAACACCAAGGAGAGGACAGACAATACAGACAAACATATAATCCCAGGTGGGCGGCAACAGCAGACCACCAATGCCCAACAGGGATCCGGAGGGTAATGTTCTGGAACAACAACCAGGGAACACAGCTACACAGCTCCAGTGGGTCAGTATAGAAGTCCAAGCAGGAAGCTCTATATCTGGCAACCAGAGAAGTGGGAGATGGGAATATAAGGAGGTTGGGATTGCTGGACAAGAAACAGCTGAGGAGGAGAAGCTACGGATCCCTGAGTGAGCCAAAAAGTATTGCAAGGCAAACCCAGAAAGCTACCATTACGAAACAGCACTGTCTTTGTACATCGAACGCGCAGCCACCCGCTGTGACTTCCTGACCCCGGGTATAACAGAGTCAGACGTGGCTCTTGACACCCTCGTGACACTTTGACACACATACACTTACCTCCTGGAGAGTGTTCTTGATCTGGCCAACTGTTGTGAAGGGTTTTTTCTTCACCAGGGAAAGAATTCTTCGGTCATCCACCACAGTTGTTTTCCCTGGTCTTCTGGGTCTTTTGGTGTTGCTGAGCTCACCGGTGCGTTCCTTCTTTTTAAGAATGTTCAAAACAGTTGTTTTGGCCACGCCTAATGTTTTTCCTATCTCTCTGATGGGTTTGTTGTGTTTTTTCAGCCTATGATGGCTTGCTTCACTGATAGTGACAGCTCTTTGGATCTCATCTTGAGAGTTGACAGCAACAGATTCCAAATGCAAATAGCACACTTGAAATTAACTCTGGACCTATTATCTGCTCATTGCAATTGGGATAATGAGGGAATAACACACACCTGGCCATGGAACAGATGAGAAGCCAATTGTCCCATTACTTTTGGTTCCTTAACAAGTGGGAGGCACATATGCAAACTGTTGTAATTCCTACACCATTCACCTGATTTGGATGTAAATACCCTCAAATTAAAGCTGACAGTCTGCAGTTAAAGCACATCTTGTTCCTTTTATTTCAAATCCATTGTGGTGGTGTATAGAGCCAAAAATGTTACAATTGTGTCGGTGTCCCAATATTTATGGACCTCACTGTATACAGTTATGAAATTAAGTATTTTATCCCTTTACAAATGATTACTTATTAACTGGTGTGACATGTAGCAAATCAGCCGGTCACATCATACATCTCTACCTCGGCATGAGTATATATATATATTTATACACATAGCAAGGTACAGATGTATGATGTAACCGGCTGATTTTGTGCGTTTTACACACACAGAAATATATATATGTGTGTGTATATAAACATAAACTGCAATCATCATTCTGTATTTTAGTAAAAGGCCCCGTACATCATTACATTAGATACATCACCCAGTTAAATCGTTAACGCCCGATGATCACCGATACTGGCGCATTAACCCCTGCGCGGCCACTGTCAGCGCTGACCGTGGCACGTACGAGCTTCAGACATGTGCGCGGTGTCCATCGGGTCCCCGCGCTGCTGTGACGGGGACCCAATGGCACGGAAGGTAGCCTGATGCCTTCCTTAGGCATCGTGGCTGCCTTCTGGGAGGGCCTGTGAGATCCAGAGCCCTGTATTACACTGGTAATACACTTACAGCCAATGCATTACAATACAGAAGTATTGTAATCATTGTAAAGGGGATCATACCCCCAAAAGTTGAAGTCACAGAGTGGGACAAAAAATAAACTGAAAAAAAAAGTTAAAAAAATAAAGGTATCCAAAAAATAAAAAAAATATGGCTCTCAGACACTAAAACAGGATTTTTTCGGTTAAAAAATGCTATTATTGTGTAATACTAACATAAAAAAATGTATACATATTAGGTATCGCTGCATCCATAATAACCATCTGTATAAAAATATCACATGACCTAACCCCTCAGATGAACACTGTAAAAAAAAAAAACAGTGTCAAAAAAGCCATTGTGTCACAAAAAGCGTAATACCAAGTGATCCAATTTTTGGTAAATTTGGTATAAAAAAAAAAATAGAAAATGAAATTTTGTGTGAAGTTTACCACTGTCATGAAATACAATATGCGATGAGAAAACTCAGACTGGCCTGGATAAGTAAAAGCATTTTAAAGTTACTACCACATAAAGTGACACATGTCAGATTTGCTAAAAATGGCATGGGCAGAAAAGTGAAAAATGGCCCGGTCATTAATGGGTGAATTTGCATTTGTTGTGAGTTCTGAGGTGTTTGTCTAAATTGAGAACATTGTGTGATTACAGGGGTTCCAGTTCCCTATGTACGCCGCAGGCCTTCAACAGAGGATATGGAGGTTGTGGTGGTCTCCGCAGAGGAGGAGAAGGAGGAGGGAGAGCAGGCTGGACCCTCCTAGCATGCAGATGCTCCACCACCACCTGATATGGGCGAAATAGTGGAGTTGGAGGCCGAAGAGGCTGGTCCCTCTCAGCAGCCGCATTCCCTTCCCCCAGCTCCTGATGAGGAAGAAGAGGAGGAGGAGGATGTCACCAGCCCCCGCCAGGAGAGTAAATATATGTGCACACAGGAATATAATTCTGTATCCATAACATGTACAGAAACAATGGGCCAACAATGAGGGGATAACACACACTACAGTAATAGAAAACAACAGCACTGGACACTAACTCTGTAATCTACATAAAAACCATTAACTAACCAACTAAATAACATTATACTCTACATAACTATCATAAACTAACCAGCTAAATACAATTATACTCTACTGAACTAGCACTAACTAACCAACTAAATAACATTATACTATACTGAACTATCACTAACTAACCAACTATATAATCATTATAAATATCATTAACTAATGAATTGTAATGTAAATCGTCAGTGCTTTAACAAATACTCCACACAATGTACTAATTGCCTCTTAATCTTGATTGAAAGTAATTTTAATATTTTTTTAATCCTAACAGTACTGATAAAATACAAATAAAAAAAGTATGCAGCTGCAGCAGGAGGACCAAAAGGCAATGCTGGACATCAGGGATCAGCAAAGGAGGTTACTGGAGCAGCAGTGGCATCTGGATAAGAAGGTGCATCAGTTGGAGGGGCTGCACTGTAAAGGGATCCAGGAGTTGATGGACCTCCATAATCAACTAAATAATTTGTCTTAGAGGCATATTTGTTCCTCAGCATTGTAAATAAATATTTATTTATGTTTTAACGTGTGCTTTCGTTTTTTGATATTGTTATGTTTTTGATTCATTTTAACCTATAAGGTTGCAGGAAGGCCTCTTTAGTCCTGGGGCAAACTCATCAGGATCAGGACAGACAGCAGCAGCAGGTAACGGTAATGGTGGAGTAAACGGCCTACAAAAAACTCAGCAGGATCAGGACAGATAGTAGCAGCATCAGGTACATGGTAATGGTGTAGTATAAGGCCTACACATAGCTCGACCAAACTCATCTGGACACACAGCAGCATGAAAATGGTAATGGTGTACTATAAGGCCTACACATAGCTCATCCAAACTCATCTGGACAGACAGCAGCATGAAAATGGTAATAGTGTAGTATAAGGCCTACACATAGCTTGGCCAAACTTATCAGGACAGACATCAGCAGGTAAATTGTAATGGTGTAGTATAAGGCCTACACATAGCTGGGCCAAACTCAGCCAGAACAGACAGGAGTCGGTTCTTTATATATATAAACACATGCCACGGCACAGCCTCAAGAAAATATTTGTTTATTCAACCAAAAGCGACGTTTCAGTCCACACAATGGGACCTTTCTCAAGCAGTAAAGTGAATGGTGCCATGTACAAATACAAACTTAGGCGATTATTTAATAAAAACTATTAATAATTGAATTACAATTAATGTGTTTGATTAGTATTTTGTATATTAAAATAAAAATACTGTTAAAAATGCAATAATATACAAGTATCCATAGTGTGAAGAGATTAATAACTTCAATTAAAGTATGTGAATTCATATTATCTGCTTAATTAATCAAAATGACAGATAAAAAAATATGGCAAAAAGCAATTGAACTAACCAACATGGATACAATATAGCAAGTGTCCATAGACATCAGATCACAGAGTGGGACAAAAAATCAGATATCAGATCACGTGTTCGCAAATTGAACGCAAGCTGAGCCACAAACGCATCCTGTCTATGATAGCAACCATGGAAATGAGTAGAATAACTCCCGAAATGGTAACATGGCTTCAAGAATAATATATATACCACAGTTTATATTGTAAAGTGAAAAGCTTTGATTCTACAGGGAGTGCAGAATTATTAGGCAAGTTGTATTTTTGAGGATTAATTTTATTATTGAACAACAACCATGTTCTCAATGAACCCAAAAAACTCATTAATATTAAAGCTGAATATTTTTGGAAGTAGTTTTTAGTTAGTTTTTAGTTTTAGCTATTTTAGGGGGATATCTGTGTGTGCAGGTGACTATTACTGTGCATAATTATTAGGCAACTTAACAAAAAACAAATATATACCCATTTCAATTATTTATTTTTACCAGTGAAACCAATATAACATCTCAACATTCACAAATATACATTTCTGACATTCAAAAACAAAACAAAAACAAATCAGTGACTAATATAGCCATTCTTTGCAAGGACACTCAAAAGCCTGCCATCCATGGATTCTGTCAGTGTTTTGATCTGTTCACCATCAACATTGCGTGCAGCAGCAACCACAGCCTCCCAGACACTGTTCAGAGAGGTGTACTGTTTTCCCTCCTTGTAAATCTCACATTTGATGATGGACCACAGGTTCTCAATGGGGTTCAGATCAGGTGAACAAGGAGGCCATGTCATTAGATTTTCTTCTTTTATACCCTTTCTTGCCAGCCACGCTGTGGAGTACTTGGACGCGTGTGATGGAGCATTGTCCTGCATGAAAATCATGTTTTTCTTGAAGGATGCAGACTTCTTCCTGTACCACTGCTTGAAGAAGGTGTCTTCCAGAAACTGGCAGTAGGACTGGGAGTTGAGCTAGACTCCATCCTCAACCCGAAAAGGCCCCACAAGCTCATCTTTGATGATACCAGCCCAAACCAGTACTCCACCTCCACCTTGCTGGCGTCTGAGTCGGACTGGAGCTCTCTGCCCTTTACCAATCCATCCACGGGCCCATCCATCTGGCCCATCAAGACTCACTCTCATTTCATCAGTCCATAAAACCTTAGAAAAATCAGTCTTGAGATATTTCTTGGCCCAGTCTTGACGTTTCAGCTTGTGTGTCTTGTTCAGTGGTGGTCGTCTTTCAGCCTTTCTTACCTTGGCCATGTCTCTGAGTATTGCACACCTTGTGCTTTTGGGCACTTCAGTGATGTTGCAGCTCTGAAATATGGCCAAACTGGTGGCAAGTGGCATCTTGGCAGCTGCACGCTTGACTTTTCTCAGTTCATGGGCAGTTATTTTGCGCCTTGGTTTTTCCACACGCTTCTTGCGACCCTGTTGACTATTTTGAATGAAACGCTTGATTGTTCGATGATCACGCTTCAGAAGCTTTGCAATTTTAAGAGTGCTGCATCCCTCTGCAAGATATCTCACTATTTTTGACTTTTCTGAGCCTGTCAAGTCCTTCTTTTGACCCATTTTGCCAAAGGAAAGGAAGTTGCCTAATAATTATGCACACCTAATATAGGGTGTTGATGTCATTAGACCACACCCCTTCTCATTACAGAGATGCACATCACCTAATATGCTTAATTGGTAGTAGGCTTTTGAGCCTATACAGCTTGGAGTAAGACAACATGCATAAAGAGGATGATGTGGTCAAAATACTCATTTGCCTAATAATTCTGCACGCAGTGTATAAAAATAGCATGGGCACATTATCATTACATAGTTGTCAAGAATTAACATCAATTGAAAATGTAAATATAGATATATACATGTGGCAATAATGCTCCATTCCCAAAACCGGATTACCACACGGTTGAGTATAACGCCAGTCACACCCAACCATGTGGAGAGGTCAACATGGAAGTCAGGCATCCTGTTCAGGACGACAGGCAACACCATGTTCCAACTTAAATCCTGATTAAAACAAACAAAAAAATATTAAAATAATACAATTGAATTAGGTTCCTCAATCAGTCCTGTACAATGTTAACTGCACAAGACCTTTTGACAAGGGAAGCCCACATGCAGTCCCCACCTAGTTTTATAACATAGAAAATGAAATAAATTAAAATAAAATTTTTGGTGAATGAAGCGTAACACCGCATGATTGTATTTTATTCAAACAAATCTTTATATATATATATATATATATATATATATATATATATATAAAGGAAATAATGGCGGCACTGGAAACAAACAATATGGGTGCTACGTCCAGGGATATAGCTGCTTACCCCAGATGAACAAAGGCGAAAAAAGGACAGCACTCCAGGTAAAAAAGTAGTGGTGTTTAATCACCCATGTGGATGGCAACGTTACCATCCACATGGGTGATTAAACACCACTACTTTTTTACCTGGAGTGCTGTCCTTTTTTCGTCTTTATATATATATATATATATAATGAACAGAGCACATGCGCAAAAATGAAGCTTGCACACCAGTTTAAGAGAATTCTAATACTCGATAGTTGATAAAGTCCAAGGGTGAATAAGTGGTCCATGCTGGTTGTCCTCCCAGTATCAGGACAGACAGCAGCAGCAGGTAATTGTTAAGGGTATAGTATAAGGCCTATACCTAGCTCGACTAAACTCAGCGGGAGCAGGACAGACTTCAGCAGGTAAATGATAATGCTGTAGTCTAAGCATTCACACCACACAAAAAACAAAAGTTTTAGATTTTAGAAAAACTGACTTTTCTAAAATTAGATTAGTGGTATACGAGTCCCTATCAGATTGGAACAGTTTCAATGGAGTCCAGGAGAAATGGAACTACTTAAAAAATGGCACTATTGAAGGAAACAGAAAATTGCATTAGGCTTGTCAGTAAAAGCAAAAAAAGGAAGAGACCACTGTGGTACTCAGCAGAAGTGGCCAAAATCATTAAAAACAAAAAGATAGCATTTAGTAATTATAAAAAAAAAAAACAAGGGTGACAGGCAAATTTATAAGATTAGGCAGAGAGAGGCCAAACAAGCTCAGTCAGTGAAAAAAGGCGATAAGACATTCTTCAGATACATAAATGAAAAAAAGAAACTAAAACAAGGAATTACCAAATTAAAAACAAAAGAAGGAAGGTATACGGAAGAAGATAAAGAACTAGCTGACTGCCTCAATGAATACTTCTGTTCAGTTTTTACAAAGGAAAATGAAGGAAAAGGACCTCAGTTAGGAAGGAAGACTAATGAATCTGTTGATGCATGTGTTTTTACAGAGGAAGAGGTTCTAAGCTGTCTAAAATTAATACAAATAAGTCACAGGGGCCTGATGGGATATACCCAAAGCTATTAAAAGAGCTCAGCGGTGAACTAGCATAACCATTAACAGATTTATTTAACCAATCACTGGTAACAGGAGTCATCCCAGAAGATTGGAAATTAGCAAATGTTGTGCCCATTCACAAGAAAGGTAGTAGGGAGGAATCGGGCAACTATAGGCCAGTAAGTCTGACATCAATAGTGGGGAAATTAATGGAAACCATACTCAAGGAGAGGATTGTGGAACATCTAAAATCCCATGGATTGAAAGATGAAAAGCAGCATGGGTTTACTTCAGGGAGATCATGTCAAACTAATCTTATTGATTTTTTGATTGGGTGACTAAAATAATAGATGGTGGAGGGCGCAGTAGACATCGCTTATCTAGACTTTAGTAAGGCTTTTGATACTGTCCCACATAGAAGGCTTATCAATAAATTGCAGTCTTTGGGCTTGGACTCCCATATTGTTGAATGGATTAGGCAGTGGCTGAGGGACAGACAACAGAGGGTTGTAGTCAATGGAGTTATTCAGACCATGGTCTTGTTACCAGTGGGGTACCTCAGGGATCTGTTCTGGGACCCATATTGTTTAATATCTTTATCAGCGAAATTGCAGAAGGCCTCGATGGTAAGGTGTGTCTTTTTGCTGATGACACAAAGATTTGTAACAGGGTTGATGTTCCTGGAGGGATACACCAAATGGAAAAGGATTTAGGAAAACTAGTGGAATGGTCAGAAATCTGGCAACTAAAATTTAATGTTGATAAGTGCAAGATAATGCACCTGGGGCATAAAAACCCAAGAGCAGAATATAAAATCAGTGATACAGTCCTAACCTCAGTATCTGAGGAAAGGGATTTAGGGGTAATTATTTCAGAAGACTTAAAGGTAGGCAGACAATGTCATAGAGCAGAAGGAAATGCTAGCAGAATGCTTGGGTGTATAGGGAGAGGCATTACCAGTAGAGGGAGGTGCTCCTGCTACGCTACAGAGCACTAGTGAGACCTCATTTGGAGTATTGTGCGCAGTACTGGAGACCATATCTCCAGAAGGATATTGATACTTTGGAGAGAGTTCAGAGAAGAGCTACTAAACTAGTACATGGATTGCAGGATAAAACTTACCAGGAAAGATTAAAGGACCTTAACATGTATAGCTTGGAAGAAAGATGAGACAGAGGGGATATGATATAAACTTTTAAAATACATAAAGGGAATCAACAAGGTAAAAGAGGAGAGAATATTTAAAAGAATAAAAACTGCTACAATAGGACAGTTTTAAATTAGAGGGGCAAAGGTTTAAAAGTAATATCAGGAAGTATTACTTTACTGAGAGAGTAGTGGATGCATGGAATAGCCTTCCTGCAGAAGTGGTAGCTGAAAATACAGTGAAGTTTAAGCATGCATGGGATAGGCATAAGGCCATCCTTCATATAAGATAGGGCCAAGGGCTATTCATAGTATTCAGTATATTGGGCAGACTACATGGGCCAAATGGTTCTTATCTGCCAACACATTCTATGTTTCTATGTTTCTATGTAAGGCATACACATAGCTGGACCTAACTCTGCCGGAACAGAACAGACAGCAGCAGGGAAATGGTTACACTGTAGTATAAGGCATACACATAGCTGGGCCTTACTCAGTAATATCAGGACAGACATCAGCAGCTGGAAAATAGTAACCCTGTAGTGTAAGTCATACACCTAGCTGGGCCTAACTCAGCAATAACAGAACAGACAGCAGAAGCAGGGAAATGGTAACACTGTAGTATAAAGCATACACATAGCTAGGCCTAACTCAGCAATATCAGGACAGATAGCAGCAGCAGGAAAATGTTAACGCTTTAGTGTAAGGCATACACATAGCTGGGCCTTACTCAGCAGGAACAGAACAGACAGCAGCAGGAAAATGGTAAAGCTGTCGTATAAGGCATTCACATAGCTGGTCCTAACTCAGCAATAACAGAACAGACAGCAGCAGCAGGGAAATCATAATGCTGTAGGATAAGGCCGACACATAACTCTAGAAGAATAGTAGAAAAGAAGGAGAACCCGCGCTGACTAGATTCCTCCCTGTAAGTTTGTTGATAGTGTCACCCTAATTGTAGCATGTGGCACCATATAGTTATTGTATGCTGTTGGTGGTTTAACTTATTTCTATCAAGGGTACATGCGGTACATGTGGCAACAAAGTGTGAAACTGTTGCGGTGTATTGCGGTGGTACTGTGCACTTACTGTTATGTGCCCCCGCTCGGTCCGTTCCCGGAAGTTCAGTCTTGTTAATGATGATCCTCTTGTCTTGTCCTGGTATGTCTTCAGCTTGCTTTGTGATGCGAGCGCAGCTCCGGCCGGTAGCTTGCGCACGCACAGAGCAGCCTTGTTAGGTTCGTTGTCCTGGAAACCTGTAGTGTGACGTCACATAACTCATCAAGTTTAGGAAAGACAGCAGCAGCAGGTAAATATAACGGTGTAGTATAAGGCCTACACATAACTCAGCATGATCAGGACAGACAGCAGCAGGGAAATAGTATAAGGCATACACATAGCTGGGCCTAACTCAGCAATAACAGAACAGATAGCAGCAGCAGAGAAATCATAACGCTGTAGGATAAGGCCGATACATAACTCATTAAGATCAGGACAGACAGCAGGTAAAGGTAATAGTGGAGTATAAGGCCTACACATAACTCAGCATGATCAGGACAGGCAGCAGCAGCAGGAAAATGGTAATGGTCGAGTCTAAGGCCTACACATAGCTCGGCCTAACTCAGCAGGAACAGACAGAAGCAGGTTTTTTGTTTGCAGCAGGAATGTATTCCCAGGAATGGGCCCCCACCAGACCTTGGCAACACCAAAAATAAACTTAGACACCTCTGACAGCAGCAGGTTCTTTGTTTGCAGCAGGAATGTGTTCCCAGGAATGGGCCACCACCAAACCAGGGCAACACCAAAAATAAACTTAGACACTTCTGACAACAGCAGGTTCTTTGTTTGCAGCAGGAATGTGTTCCCAGGAATGGGCCCCCACCAGACCTTGGCAACACCAAAAATAAACTTAGACACCTCTTACAGCAGCAGGTTCTTCGTCTAGTGCAGGAATGTTCTCCTATGCATACAAAATGCAATATTTTCCTTTGACAAAATTGTTTATCGATTGTATTTAGTACGACATTAGCTCCACACGCTGCCCGCACCGGTCTGCTCTCAGTTTCCATATCGGGCACATCGAGTCTGGAGAAAAACACTGCGGTAGCACAGCCTGCAACGAAAGCCAGAGGGCAGCAGGACTGGCGTGGTTTAGCAGCGGCTCTGTCATCCTCCTTTTGTCTGTGAAAAGGCATGGTTCCTGTGGATCGCACGACCCATACATGATCAGCGCCACACATACCGTGCTCCAGCCATCGGCAGCACCCAGCCGTCCTCTGCCCATCAGAGAACAGAAGCCAGTGAGGAACCAACTTGCCTCGGCCCGGGTGTAGAAGTGTCCCCGGTTCTACCGCCGGGATCAGTTCCCCTCCCCTCGGTGATGACTCTGTCACAGTCCTCAGCTGCTGGCGGGGTCCTCGGCAGCTGCCTCCATTGCGCAGCCAGGATCATCAACCGCAGGTCATACTGCTGAATAAGCCTTTTTGGCCTCATGCACACGACCGTTGTGTGCATCCGTGTCCGTTGTTCCGACTTTCAATGGGTCCGTGGAAAACTCGGAAAATGCACCGTTTGTCATCCGCATCCGTGATCCGTGTTTCCAGTCCGTAAAAAAAATGACCTGTCCTATTTTTTTGACGGACAACGGTTCGCGGACCCATTCAAGTCAATGGGTCCATGAAAAAACACGGAGGCACACAAGATTGTCATCCGCATCCGTGATCCGTGTCCATTTTTTTCCTATAATTTTCAAGGCAAACTTGACTTAGTTTTTTTTTTCACTTTTCTTGTCTGGTGATCCAACAAAAATCAAGGAAGACACACGGAAAAAAAACGGACACGAATCATGGAACAACGGAACCCCATTTTGCGGACTGTGAAAAAATACTGTCGTGTGTATGAGGCCTTAAGCTGCGAGGCTTGTCTACACATGGAGGGTAGTGTCACACAGCCCGGGGCAGACTTCACCAGGAAGGGGAGCACCTACACTGTCATCCAGCAGAGCAGAGTTTGGAGTCTGTTTTGAAGGCACCATGTGTTCTCGAGTTACATTGAACAGCCTGTAAACTTACCCCACAAAATGAATGCAGCTCTGCTTCATCTTTGTGGACTTGAAATAGAAATTCATATTCCTTTAAATTCAGGAAAAACATACAGTAATCCGGCCCTATACAATGCAGATGTCTGGTGAGGGAGAATAATGCAGGGCTTCCAGGGAGAGATGGAGGAGATGGATAGATACATGTTGTCCATCATGCTATAATCTATCTATCTATCTATCTATCTATCTATCTATCTATCTATCTATCTATCTATCTACCCCACCTCTCTTTGGAAGCCCTGAAATTTTCTCCCCCTCCAGACATCTGCATTGTAGAGGACTAGGTTTTTCTGGAACCTACAGGATCTGATTTTCTATGTGAAGTCCACAAAGATGAAGCACATTCGTTTTGGTGGGTAAGTTTACCGGCAGTTCTATCTAACTCCAGAACACATGTTGCTTTCCAAACAGACTACAAACTCATCCCTGCTGGATGACAGTGTAGGTGCTCCCCGGTGCCTGTCAGCCCCTTCCTGGTGAAGTCTGCTCCGGGCTGTGTGACACTACTACCCGTGTGTAGCCAAGCCTCGCAGCTAAAGGCTTATTCAACAGCATGACCTGCGATCGATGATCCGAGCTGCGCACTGGAGTCAGCTGCCAAGGACTCCCCCAGCAGTGGGGGACCGTGACAGAGTCATCACCGAGGGGAGGGGAACTGATCCCAGTGGCAGAGCCGGGGACACTTCCACACCCAGGCCGAGGCAAGCTGGTTCCTCACTGGCTTCTGAGCTCTGTCAGGCAGAGTACTGCCGATGGCTGGAGCACAGCGTGTGTGTGGCGTGGCAGGCTGCATTAACCGCAGTGTTCTTCTCTAGACTCGATGTGCCCGATATGGAAACTGAGAGCAGACCGGTATGGGCAGCGTGTGGAGTGCTGTGTGCCAATTGGTATCTGAGAGGTCTATTTTCCAGTATGGTTAATGTATGGAGGGCAGTGTCCAGAGATCACACAAAGGACTAAGGGTTACACCATAATAGGGCTGAAACGATTAATCAATTGAATCGAGTTAATCGACAAAATAAGCCAATGTGGTCAAGTTACCTTGACATTTAAGATCTACTGTTCCTACTAATGTTTATGCACTACTGTTCTAGCACCGGTTATTCTAACGGGCTTAATGTGTAGTATATACACTCACCTAAAGAATTATTAGGAACACCTTACTAAGACGTGTTGGACCCCCTTTTGCCTTCAGAACTGCCTTAATTCTACGTGGCATTGATTCAACAAGGTGCTGATAGCATTCTTTAGAAATGTTGGCCCATATTGATAGGATAGCATCTTGCAGTTGATGGAGATTTGAGGGATGCACATCCAGGCCACCAAGCTCCCGTTCCACCACATCCCAAAGATGCTCTATTGGGTTGAGATCTGGTGACTGTGGGGGCAATTTTAGTACAGTGAACTCATTGTCATGTTCAAGAAACCAATTTGAAATGATTCGAGCTTTGTGACATGGTGCATTTTCCTGCTGGAAGTAGCCATCAGAGGATGGATACATGTTCTCATTCTGTTTACGCCAAATTCGGACTCTACCATTTGAATGTCTCAACAGAGATCGAGACTCATCAGACCAGGCAACATTTTTCCCGTCTTCAACAGTCCAATTTTGGTGAGCTCCTGCAAATTGAAGCCTCTTTTTCCTATTTGTAGTGGAGATGAGTGGTACCTGGTGGGGTCTTCTGCTGTTGTATCCCATCCGCCTCAAGGTTGTGCGTGTTGTTGCATACCTCGGTTGTAACGAGTGGTTATTTCAGTCAACGTTGCTCTTCTATCTTCCGCATACTGGATGTTTTTCCCTTTTCACACCATTCTTTGTAAACCCTAGAAATGGTTGTGCATGAAAATCCCAGTAACTGAGCAGATTGTGAAATACTCAGACCGGCCCGTCTGGCACCAACAACCATGCCACTCTCAAAATTGCTTAAATCACCTTTCTTTCCCATTCTGACATTCAGTTTGGAGTTCAGGAGATTGTCTTGACCAGGACCACACCCCTAAATGCATTGAAGCAACTGCCATGTGATTGGTTGACTAGATAATTGCATTAATGAGAAATAGAACAGGTGTTCCTAATAATTCTTTAGGTGAGTGTATATATATACTCGCGATTAAAATTTGCAATACGAATATTCACGCTCAACACTATCCATGGACAGCACATGTACCCGTTAATTTGAATATGTGTTTTCACACATCAGTGGTTTTCCACATCCTGTTTGTTTGTGGCTGACACATCTTGTCTGTATTTACATATCTCTCATGCACATGACTTAATAGGATGGAAGATCATTTCAGTCATCCACTAAACCTTCTCAACTAACTACCCTTCCCCCAATAAGACACATGAATACCTTCTTGGATAAAGAGGCCTACTCGGACCAATTTATTAAACATTTACATAATTCACCAACTTTTCAATGTTAACCACTTCCCGCAACTGTAACGCCGAAAGGCGTCATTGCGGCGGCTCCCCCAGGCTACGCTAACGCCAATAGGCGTCATCTCGCGTGAGCCGAGATTTCCTGTGAACGCGCGCACACAGGCGCGCGCGCTCACAGGAACGGAAGGTAAGAGAGTTGATCTCCAGCCTGCCAGCGGCGATCGTTCGCTGGCAGGCTGGAGATGTGTTTTTTTTAACCCCTAACAGGTATATTAGACGCTGTTTTGATAACAGCGTCTAATATACCTGCTACCTGGTCCTCTGGTGGTCCCCTTTGTTTGGATCGACCACCAGAGGACACAGGTAGCTCAGTAAAGTAGCACCAAGCACCACTACAGTACACTACACCCCCCCCGTCACTTATTAACCCCTTATTAGCCCCTGATCATCCCTGATCACCCCATATAGACTCCCTGATCACCCCCCTGTCATTGATCACCCCCCTGTAAAGCTCCATTCAGACGTCCGCATGATTTTTACGGATCCACTGATAGATGGATCGGATCCGCAAAACGCATCCGGACGTCTGAATGAAGCCTTACAGGGGCATGATCAATGATTGTGGTGATCACCCCATATAGACTCCCTGATCACCCCCCTGTCATTGATTACACCCCTGTCATTGATCACACCCCTGTCATTGATCACCCCCCTGTAAAGCTCCATTCAGATGTCCGCATGATTTTTACGGATGCACTGATAGATGGATCGGATCCGCAAAACGCATACGGACGTCTGAATGAAGCCTTACAGGGGCATGATCAATGACTGTGGTGATCACCCCCCTGTCATTGATTACCCCCCTGTAAAGCTCCATTCAGATGTCCGCATGATTTTTACGGATGCACTGATAGATGGATCGGATCCGCAAAACGCATCCGGACGTCTGAATGAAGCCTTACAGGGGCATGATCAATGACTGTGGTGATCACCCCCCTGTCATTGATTACCCCCCTGTAAAGCTCCATTCAGATGTCCGCATGATTTTTACGGATGCACTGATAGATGGATCGGATCCGCAAAACGCATCCGGACGTCTGAATGAAGCCTTACAGGGGCGTGATCAATGACTGTGGTGATCACCCCATATAGACTCCCTGATCACCCCCCTGTCATTGATTACCCTCCTGTCATTGATTACCCCCCTGTAAAGCTCCATTCAGACGTCCGCATGATTTTTACGGATCCACTGATAGATGGATCGGATCCGCAAAACGCATCCGGACGTCTGAATGAAGCCTTACAGGGGCATGATCAATGACTGTGGTGATCACCCCATATAGACTCCCTGATCACCCCCCTGTCAAGCTCCATTCAGATGTCCGCATGATTTTTACGGATGCACTGATAGATGGATCGGATCCGCAAAACGCATACGGACGTCTGAATGAAGCCTTACACGGGCGTGATCAATGACTGTGGTTATCACCCCATATAGACTCCCTGATCACCCCCCTGTCATTGATTACCCTCCTGTCATTGATTACCCCCCTGTAAAGCTCCATTCAGACGTCCGCATGATTTTTACGGATCCACTGATAGATGGATCGGATCCGCAAAACGCATCCGGACGTCTGAATGAAGCCTTACAGGGGCATGATCAATGACTGTGGTGATCACCCCATATAGACTCCCTGATCACCCCCCTGTCATTGATTACCCCCCTGTAAAGCTCCATTCAGATGTCCGCATGATTTTTACGGATGCACTGATAGATGGATCGGATCCGCAAAACGCATACGGACGTCTGAATGAAGCCTTACAGGGGCGTGATCAATGACTGTGGTTATCACCCCATATAGACTCCCTGATCACCCCCCTGTCATTGATCACCCCCCCTGTCATTGATCACCCCCCCTGTCATTGATCACCCCTCTGTAAGGCTCCATTCAGACATTTTTTTGGCCCAAGTTAGCGGAATTATTATTTTTTTTTCTTACAAAGTCTCATATTCCACTAACTTGTGTCAAAAAATAAAATCTCACATGAACTCACCATACCCCTCACGGAAACCAAATGCGTAAAAATTTTTAGACATTTATATTCCAGACTTCTTCTCACGCTTTAGGGCCCCTAGAATGCCAGGGCAGTATAAATACCCCACATGTGACCCCATTTCGGAAAGAAGACACCCCCAGGTATTCCGTGAGGGGCATATTGAGTCCATGAAAGATTGAAATTTTTGTCCCAAGTTAGCGGAACGGGAGACTTTGTGAGAAAAAAATTAAAAATATCAATTTCCGCTAACTTGTGCCAAAAAAAAAAAATTTCTATGAACTCGCCATGCCCCTCATTGAATACCTTGGGGTGTCTTCTTTCCAAAATGGGGTCACATGTGGGGTATTTATACTGCCCTGGCATTCTAGGGGCCCCAAAGCGTGAGAAGAAGTCTGGTATCCAAATGTCTAAAAATGCCCTCCTAAAAGGAATTTGGGCACCTTTGCGCATCTAGGCTGCAATAAAGTGTCACACATCTGGTATCGCCGTACTCTGGAGAAGTTGGGGAATGTGTTTTGGGGTGTCGTTTTACATATACCCATGCTGGGTGAGAGAAATATCTTGGTCAAATGCCAACTTTGTATAAAAAAATGGGAAAAGTTGTCTTTTGCCAAGATATTTCTCTCACCCAGCAAGGGTATATGTAAAATGACACCCCAAAACACATTCCCCAACTTCTCCTGAATACGGCGATACCACATGTGTGACACTTTTTTGCAGCCTAGGTGGGCAAAGGGGCCCATATTCCAAAGAGCACCTTTAGGATTTCACAGGTCATTTACCTACTTACCACACATTAGGGCCCCTGGAAAATGCCAGGGCAGTATAACTACCCCACAAGTGACCCCATTTTGGAAAGAAGACACCCCAAGGTATTCCGTGAGGGGCATGGCAAGTTCCTAGAATCTTTTATTTTTTGTCACAAGTTAGTGGAAAATGCAGATTTTTTTTTTTTCATACAAAGTCTCATATTCCACTAACTTGTGACAAAAAATAAAAACTTCCATGAACTCACTATGCCCATCAGCGAATACCTTGGGGTCTCTTATTTCCAAAATGGGGTCACTTGTGGGGTAGTTATACTGCCCTGGCATTCTAGGGGCCCAAATGTGTGGTAAGGAGTTTGAAATCAAATTCTGTAAAAAATGACGAGTGAAATCCGAAAGGTGCTCTTTGGAATATGGGCCCCTTTGCCCACCTAGGCTGCAAAAAAGTGTCACACATCTGGTATCCCCGTACTCAGGAGAAGGTGGGGAATGTGTTTTGGGGTGTCATTTTACATATACCCATGCTGGGTGAGAGAAATATCTTGGCAAAAGACAACTTTTCCCATTTTTTTATACAAAGTTGGCATTTGACCAAGATATTTATCTCACCCAGCATGGGTATATGTAAAAAGACACCCCAAAACACATTCCTCAACTTCTCCTGAATACAGAGATACCAGATGTGTGACACTTTTTTGCAGCCTAGGTGGGCAAAGGGGCCCATATTCCAAAGAGCACCTTTCGGATTTCACAGGTCATTTTTTACAGAATTTGATTTCAAACTCCTTACCACACATTTGGGCCCCTAGAATGCCAGGGCAGTATAACTACCCCACAAGTGACCCCATTTTGGAAAGAAGAGACCCCAAGGTATTTCGTGATGGGCATAGTGAGTTCATAGAAGTTTTTATTTTTTGTCACAAGTTAGTGGAATATGAGACTTTGTAGGAAAAAAAAAAAAATAAAAAAAAATCATCATTTTCCGCTAACTTGTGACAAAAAATAAAAAGTTCTATGAACTCACTATGCCCATCAGCGAATACCTTAGGGTGTGTACTTTCCGAAATGGGGTCATTTGTGGGGTGTTTGTACTGTCTGGGCATTGTAGAACCTCAGGAAACATGACAGGTGCTCAGAAAGTCAGAGCTGCTTCAAAAAGCGGAAATTCACATTTTTGTACCATAGTTTGTAAACGCTATAACTTTTACCCAAACCATTTTTTTTTTACCCAAACATTTTTTTTTTATCAAAGACATGTAGAACTATAAATTTAGAGCAAAATTTCTATATGGATCTCGTTTTTTTTTGCAAAATTTTACAACTGAAAGTGAAAAATGTCATTTTTTTGCAAAAAAATCGTTAAATTTCGATTAATAACAAAAAAAGTAAAAATGTCAGCAGCAATGAAATACCACCAAATGAAAGCTCTATTAGTGAGAAGAAAAGGAGGTAAAATTCATTTGGGTGGTAAGTTGCATGACCGAGCAATAAACGGTGAAAGTAGTGTAGTGCCGATTTGTAAAAAAGGGCCTGGTCTTTAGGGGGGTATAAACCTGTGGTCCTTAAGTGGTTAATAATAAAACACAGGAAAAACATATCAAAAGCATATCAAAATAAATGACAACATTCCGAACCTTGAAAGACTAATAGGATCCTAGAAGGCAACAAGGCAAGCCATTCTCCTCACTCTTCCCTCCATTTTTCATACCACCTTACCCTTGGCCGCGGTCACCGACCCAAGGGCACCAAATCCGCCACTTCTAATTCCATCTACCCCTGTGGGCCCATTTTGCCAAACAGGGTCCCCAACCACCAGCTTACCAATCCTCATGCGATGCACGCTCCAACTTGTCATGCACCTATTAAGCCTTGAATTGCCTTCCAGGATCCTCCGTTAACCTGCCCATAAGAATACCCCCCTAACATAATAATAGGGAGGGTGGGCAGTAACCGTGACAAATCCCTGCATGCCGGTGAGAGGTGACTGCTCCCCCAGACATATATAATGCCCGTGAAATTCCTAGCCCAACCCCTAACCCAAAATAAACCTTAACCCTTTATCTGCCTTCAACTTCCCCCTAAGTCAAGTTGCACTACGCTATGCTGCGCCCCTCTCCGTTGCTCTCATGACTTAATAGGATGGAAGATAATTTCAGTCATCCACTAAACCTTCCCAACTAACTACCCTTCCCCCAATAAGACACATGAATACATTCTTGGATAAAGAGGCCTACTCGGCCCAATTTATTAAACATTTACATAATTCACCAACTTTTCAATGTTAATAATAAAACACAGGAAAAACATATCAAAAGCATATAAAAATAAATGACAACATTCCGAACCTTGAAAGACTAAAAAGGATCCTAGAAGGCAACAAGGCAAGCCATTCTCCTCACTCTTCCCTCCATTTTTCATACCACCTTACCCTTGGCCGCGGTCACCGACCCAAGGGCACCAAATCTGCCACTTCTAATTCCATCTACCCCTGTGGGCCCATTTTGCCAAACAGGGTCCCCAACCACCAGCTTACCAATCCTCATGCGATGCACGCTCCAACTTGTCATGCACCTATTAAGCCTTGAATTGCCTTCCAGGACCCTCCGTTAACCTGCCCATAAGAATACTCCCCTAACATAATAATAGGGAGGGTGGGCGGTAACCGTGACAAATCCCTGCACGCCGGTGAGAGGTGACTCCTCCCCCAGACATATATAATGCCCGTGAAATTCCTAGCCCAACCCCTAACCCAAAATAAACCTTAACCCTTTATCTGCCTTCAACTTCCCCCTAAGTCAAGTTGCACTACGCTATGCTGCGCCCCGCTCCATTGCTCTCATGACTTAATAGGATGGAAGATCATTTCAGTCATCCACTAAACCTTCCCAACTAACTACCCTTCCCCCAATAAGACACATGAATACCTTCTTGGATAAAGAGGCCTACTCGGCCCAATTTATTAAACATTTACATAATTCACCAACTTTTCAATGTTAATAATAAAACACAGGAAAAACATATAAAAAGCATATCAAAATAAATGACAACATTCCGAACCTTGAAAGACTAATAGGATCCTAGAAGGCAACAAGGCAAGCCATTCTTCTCACTCTTCCCTCCATTTTTCATACCACCTTACCCTTGGCCGCGGTCACCGACCCAAGGGCACCAAATCCGCCACTTCTAATTCCATCTACCCCTGTGGGCCCATTTTGCCAAACAGGGCCCCCAACCACCAGCTTACCGATCCTCATGCGATGCACGCTCCAACTTGTCATGCACCTATTAAACCTTGAATTGCCTTCCAGGACCCTCCGTTAACCTGCCACCAACGACCTTAGGTGAAACCTCACCTATGGGCGTCCTGCCACACCCTCAAAGCTGTCTCCAATCCCTCCTGAAGCCCCAGGGCCCACATGTCGATACCCACATCATTGAGATGAACCCCGTCATCCCTAAGGAACTGAGGCGAAGCCGCCTCCAATTCTCGGTGGCGCACCACTATGCCGCCATGCCGCCGCATAAAGCGGCCCACTTCCTTATTTAGCTTTGCCCTTATTAATCCGGACAACCGACCGCGCCAAGCGCCAAACCCTCCGAGCAACCACCTCCGACCACACCACCAACAGCCCCGGAAAATCACACCACAACCGCAACAAATCCAACTTTATATCCCGAATCACCTCCCTAGAACTACGCACCCCCAAGTCATTGTCCCCCACATGTAAAACCAAAATATCCGGTGCCCTGTCCAAAGCAACTGACGCATGGAATTCCTGAAGAACCCGTCCCCATAATAGCCCCCGCAAACCAATCCACCGAATTTGCAACTGATCGGGTAGAAAACCAATAAAGATCCCGGAGCATCAGGCCGAACCCACAAAAACTCCTCCACACTCTTCAACGGACACAAAACCGACCCCTTCAATGCACGCAACACAATCCTCACCCCTTTGCCCTCCTGGTCAGTCTTAGACCTGCGCAACACGCAACACAGCCCATCATCACAAAAGGAAATGTCTTCGCGTAACAAACCGCCCCCTCCAAACCGACTTCTAGCCACCAACTCCGCGACCCGAAAGGCACCAAAAAAGGCCAAAGAAAAAGCAGCTCTAAACAAACTCACCTCAAAAACACACCGCCCCCACCTGTTCCCACAATTTCTGCAACACAGCAAACGAAAACGGACGACGAGAATCCAGCCTCGTCACACTACGCCGGTAACCTTTTAGAGCCTGGCGCACCAAAAAACTCTTAGACACATCCGGCCGACCCCGCAAACGCAACCAAAACGCCACTGCCGCCACCCGTTTAGAGGCTACTGAAAAAGACACACCCGAACTGAACGACACCCCCACATAATACAACAATAAGGAGTGAAAATCCTCCACCTCCCCACAACCACCCACTTGCTCAATTAACCTCTCCCACTGAGACCACACCGACGCATATGCCGACCACGTACCCCTACTCACAGACCGCCCGATCAAATCTGAGGAGACCCCAAGGCCACGCTCCAGAGCCACTGAGGACAAGACAGACCCACCGCATCCGCGTCCGGCACCAGCCTGCGAAAACGATCCCACTGAAACCGAGAAAGTGAGTCAGCAACAGAATTTTCAACACCAGGAACATGTACAGCAACAAAACAGGCATTCAACCGCAAACCCTGCAGGACCAAATGACGCAGCAAGCGCAAGACTGGAGGGGAATTAGCCGACTGCCTATTAAACGCCTGCACTACGCCCAAATTATCGCACCAAAATCGCACTCGTTTATTTGCGAGCAAGTCCCCCCACAATTCCGTAGCCAACACAATTGGGAACAATTCTAACAAAGCTAAATTGCCCAAAAAACCTGCCGCTCTCCACTCCTCAGGCCAAGGACCCGCACTCCACTGCCCCTGGCAAAATGCTCCATAACCACACGACCCTGACACATCTGTAAACAGTTCCAAATCAGCATTAGACACAGGGGCCTCCATCCACACCGACCGACCATTGAACTCACCCAAAAAACGCTCTCAAACCGCTAAGTCCGCCCTCACGTCAGCTGACAAACGCAAGAAATGAAAAGGCACCGAGACACCCGCCGTAGCCATGGCCAAGCGTCTACAAAAAACACGACCCATTGGTAAGATTCTACAAGCGAAGTTCAACTTACCTAATACGGACTGCACCCGCCGCAACTGTACCTTCCTAGCCCTTCTCAGAAAAACCACCTCACACAACAAGTCCGCCACCTTCTCCTCAGGCAAGCGACATTCCATTGCCACACTATCGATCACAATCCCCAGAAACTTGACCGTCGTAGCCGGCCCTTTTTTCAGGCGCTAACGGCACGCCAAACTTGGCCGCCACCCGCTCCATCGTCCGCAACAACACCGAGCAAACCCTTGACCCTGCCGGTCCCAAAAATAAAAAATCGTCCAGGAAATGCAACACCGAATTCCAACCCGCTTCCTGCTTAACTACCCACTCCAAAAAGGAGCTAAAAGTCTCAAACAACGAACATGAAATAGCGCAGCCCATCGGCAAGCAACAATCAACATAAAACTGCCCCTCCCACTTAAAACCCAGCAAATGAAAACTATCCGGATGAATGGGCAACAAACGAAACGCAGCCTCAATATCCGTTTTTGCCAACAAAGCCCCCTGACCGAAGCGCCGTACCCACTGGACCGCCTTATCAAAAGACGTGTATGACACCGGACATAACTCCTCACTAATACCATCATTGACTGAACCCCCCGCGGGAAACGACAGGTGATGAATAAGCCTGAACTTGCCCGGCTCCTTCTTAGGGACCAACCCAAGAGGGGACACCCACAAATTCCGCAAAGGACATTCAGAAAACGGGCCAGCAATTCTACCCGCAGCCACTTCTTTAACAATCTTCTCCGCAACCACCTCCGGTCGCCGCAAGGCAGAAGACAAATTGCGAGCCGCAACCTCAACCTGAACTGAAGCACACAGGATCACAAAACCATCCCTAAAACCCCTCAACAACAACTCCGCAGCCTCTCTATTTGGGTATATCCTTAGCCACGGTACCATCTCTGCCACCATCACGGGAGTCGCGCCCTTTGTGCGCAGCTTCAAACCCTCTGCCCTTCCCTCGCTTAAAACACAGAGACAGACTGTGGGACCCACCGCAACCTGAACACTCGTGCTTGAACCTGCAATCGGCAAGGTATCTACAGAAACCCTCGTTGTACTGCCAACAGCACCCCTTCCTATTCCCACTAGAGACCTCTGACGCCGAGGAACCCCCGGCGCCGGACCGAAAGGGCTGGCCAACACCTTTTGGAGCTGTCATAAGCCGCATCCACAGACCAATATCTTTATGGTCCCACCTGATACTTGATCGCACCGCCTTTCTCTGCCTAAACTGCTCGTCATAGCGGAGCCAAGCCACCCCACCATACGTCTTATATGCCTCCCCAATCGCATGCATGTAACAAAATAAGGCCGAACAATTCTCCGGCGCCTTCTCCCCCACCACACTCGCGAATATCGCAAAAGCCTGAAGCCAGTTCAAAAACGTCCACGGAATCAACCTATACCGCCGCTTCTCCTCCTCCTCCTTTTTGCTTTCATCCGGCTTACCCCTCTCTAAATTAAACTTCTCCAACGGCAGCAACGAGAATATCTCAACATACTCCCCCTGCCAGATTCTTTCCCTGACCTCAACCTTCAAATGCGCCCCCAAAGCAAACATACACTTCCCCTTTTGCCGAATCCGCCATTCTGACATCCTGACACGCCCGGCCTCTGCTACCCCCACACACCACCGTCTCCCCCACCAAAGCACCCGCTGTGACAGCCGGCGTGCTCTCAACGGCCTCCACCCTAGCACACACACCCCCTCCCACCACTGGCGCAGGTGACCACACCACCGCCGGGGACGTGCCAGCACCCGAACTCAAGCGCACCACCAGCGATAGCATACCCGACATAAAATCCCGCACTAAACCCTCAGACCCAGACAGCCCCCCCCCAATCACCCCCCGCCCCCGACCCGCCAAGGGTCTGTTGTTGACACGAAGTTCGCTCACCTGGCTGTCCCTGGGGCGTCCTCCCAGCAGCCGCCGACCGTCCTGTAGATCCTCCCGTCCACGATCCGCTCCGCGCCGATGCTGAGGAAGGACTGGCACCCGCCGAAACGTCAAGGCTGCCGTCCGCATCCCCTTCATCCAAACTCACTTTGCCCTCCTCCAAGGCACCGTAGTCCTGGTAGCCACGGCCAGCGTCCACCTAGCCTGGCCGCAAGTCAACGTCCTCAAAGCCGCCCGGCCCACCTCCTGATGGCTGCCTGCCCAGCGCACCTCCACCAACAGGAAATACTTCCACCATTCCCGGCTCGCTGGCAGGAAAACCGGCAGCCGCATTAAGTCCTGAAACCGCCGTCACACTCCTCTGCTGCACCATAGGGGACTCGAACCCAGAGTCCACAGCCAGCGCTTGGGAAACATCCTGACCAGCAGTACCGCCCACGACCACCGGTGTTCCCCTCCTCGAGCTCCTCCGCTGAGCAGACGCAGACCGCCGCCGGCCAGTGGATGCAGGCCGCGGCGCTCTTGATCCCTCACTGCAGCTGCGCTCCCGGACAGGCCCTCACCAACCGCCGATGAGGCCGCACACACCGCCGCTCTCCCGGATCGGACCCTACCCGCAGGCTGAGCAGGTAAGATCCGTCCGCCGGCTCGCTCCCCTCCAGAAGGCACTGGAGAGGGAGACACCGCTCTGGACCTTCTCCCCCTCTGACGCGCAGAGGACGAGAAACGCGGCGCTGCTTGTCCCTCTCCCGCCGATGCCCGGCGCTGAACAGGATTCCTCCCGCTGCGCCAGCAAGGGTTAACAGCCTCAGCCCCAGCCGGCGGCAGCGGAGGGTCCCTGACGTGGCTCCTTAAGCGCCGCCGCACCCGGGGAGTAGCCTCAGGGCTCAGGCGCTCAGGAGGCACTGATCTCCTAACCCTGGGCCTGGCTGCAGGTGCCGCAGGGGGCCCGGCCGGAGCCGATAAAGCCACCCTTAAACAATCCTGCAGCCAGTCCTGCCCATGCCGCTCAGCAGCAGCCCTCACAGCCAAAACTAAATCCTCCACAGAAGACATAATGCGACTAACCGTGACAAATCCCTGCACACCGGTGAGAGGTGACTCCTCCCCCAGACATTTATAATGCCCGCGAAATTCCTAGCCCAACCCCTAACCCAAAATAAACCTTAACCTTTTATCTGCCTTCAACTTCCCCCTAAGTCAAGTTGCACTACGCTATGCTGCGCCCCCCTCCGTTGCTCTCATTATAGTCTATGGGTCTGTGAAAACCATGAACACAACACACATGGCATCCATGCTCACTCACTGGCTTTCATGGACCATTGGTAGGCGATGCTCTGGAAATTAATTATCAGCCTAGCTGTGCACGTGGAATATGGATGACACATGGAGGGGAAAAAATGGACACACAGGCCAAACACTGATTCTTCACAGTTGAACCACTGACCATCTTGTCATGGATGTCATCATGGACACGGACGTGTGAAAGAGGCCTTAATCTTTATGCTGTCAAAAAGAACCCATAGAGTTTGAAATGTGAAGGTGCTGTATTCATGTGAACTTTTGGATACCTAGCTGCCACCAACTGTGACTTGAAAGAGTTACTTGACTAGACTTTCAGCATTCTTCAGACTAAAGCATCTCATCATGATATTAAAAAACAGTGACGGGGCAGCTCTTAATCAGGAGGAATTCCTTGTCAACAGTCTTCAATGTCAGCAGAGAATATCTTAGCAACCTCTAAGTGAGGAAAGAGAAAAGTGTGAACACCAGAGAATAAATGAAGCTTATGCAAGTGATCAGAATCACATGGCAAGTCATTCTTTTACCCTTACTTTGCAACCACAGCTGGTCTGACACTGTAGAATATCCCATTAAAATACTGAAGATTATGTAACTTTTTAAAAACACAGCTACATTTAAACTCTTAATCTATTTTCTGTAAGCAGAGAACTCCAGAAAAATGTCCATCGTCACAATCACCACTTATTCTCACGCCCCACTGCTGATTACCTTTGGAGACATTTCCATACTTATTTGTGAATTACGGCTTGTTTTAGACACTATGTAGCCGGAGTTTAAAAGTATGAAAAACCATTGGTCTGCTGATCTCCATCAGGACAGATTCACACAGTGTCAGACTGGGGTACTTAGGGCCCACCAGTGTAACTGATTCTGGGGGCCCACCTTAGGGCTCCAGCACACAAACTTTTTACCCATGTCCGTACCGTTCCCTTCACTTCAATGGGGCCGCAAAAAAAAAAAGACTCTGTGTGCATTCTGGGTTTGTATGTCCGGATGGCCATTCTGCAAAATGATAGAACATGTCCTATTATTGTCGGCATTACAGACAAGGATAGGATTGTTCTATTAGAGGCCGGCTGTTCTGTTCCGCATAATGTGGAATGCACATGCCCGGTATCCATGTTTTGCGGATCCACAATTTGTGGACTACAAAACATCCAACGGTTGTGTTCATGAGCACTTACAGTGATAACAGAAATATTAAAGATGAAGTATGATGGCAGACATTCACAGAAAATTGCACAAATACAGCCAGGTCCATAAATATTGGGACATCGACACAATTCTAACATTTTTGGCTCTATACACCACCACAATGAATTTCAAATGAAACAAACAAGATGTGCTTTAACTGCAGTCTGTCAGTTTTAATTTGAGGGTATTTACATCCAAATCAGGTGAACGGTGTAGGAATTACAACAGTTTGCATATGTGCCTCCCACTTGTTAAGGGACCAAAAATAATGGGACAATTGGCTTCTCAGCTGTTCCATGGCCAGGTGTATGTTATTCCCTCATTATCCCAATTACAATGAGCAGATAAAAGGTCCAGAGTTCATTTCAAGTGTGCTATTTGCATTTGGAATCTGTTGCTGTCAACTCTCAAGATGAGATCAAAAGAGCTGTCACTATCAGTGAAGCAAGCCATCATTAGGCTAAAAATACAAAACAAACCCATCAGAGAGATAGCAAAAACATTAGGCGTGGCCAAAACAACTGTTTGGAACATTCTTAAAAAGAAGGAATGCACCGGTGAGCTCAGCAACACCAAAAGACCCGGAAGACCTCAGAAAACAACTGTGGTGGATGACCAAAGAATTATTTTCTTGGTGAAGAAAACACCCTTCACAACAGTTGGCCCGATCAAGAACACTATCCAGGAGGTAGGTGTATGTGTGTCAAAGTCAACAATCAAGAGAAGACTTCACCAGAGTGAATACAGAGGGTTCACCACAAGATGTAAACCACTGGTGTGCCTCAAAAACAGGAAGGCCAGATTAGAGTTTTCCAAACGACATCTAAAATAGCCTTCACAGTTCTGGAACAACATCCTATGGACAGATGAGACCAAGATCAACTTGTACCAGAGTGATGGGGAGAGAACAGTATGGAGAAGGAAAGGAACTGCTCATGATCCTAAGCATACCACCTCATCAGTGAAGCATGGTGGTGGTAGTGTCATGGCGTGGGCATGTATTGCTGCCAATGGAACTGCTTCTCTTGTATTTATTGATGATGTTGACTGCTGACAAAAGCAGCAGGATGAATTCTGAAGTGTTTCGGGCAATATTATCTGCTCATATTCATCCAAATGCTTCAGAACTCATTGGACATCGCTTCACAGTGCAGATGGACAATGACCCAAAGCATACTGCAAAAGCAACCAAATAGTATTTTTTAAGGAAAAGAAGTGGAATGTTATGCCATGGCCAAGTCAATTACCTGACCTGAATCCAATTGAGCATGCATTTCACTTGCTGAAGACAAAACTGAAGGGAAAATGCCCCAAGAACAAGCAGGAACTGAAGACAGTTGCAGTAGAGGCCTGGCAGAGCATCACCAGGGATGAAACCCAGTGTGTGGTGATGTCTATACGTTCCAGACTACAGGCTGTAATTGACTGCAAAGGATTTGCAACCAAGTATTAAAAAGTGAAAGTTTGATTTATGATTATTATTATGTCCCATTACTTTTGGTCCCTTAACAAGTGGGAGGCACATATGCAAACTGTTATAATTCCTACACAATTCACATGATTTGGATGTAAATACCCTCAAATTAAAGCTGACAGTCTGCATTTATAGCTGATCTTGTTCGTTTAATTTGAAATCCATTGTGGTGGTGTACAGAGCCAAAAATGTTAGAATTGTGTCAATGTCCTAATATTTATGGACCTGACTGTATACATGTGGCAGAATTTACACATATATGGATATCCTGCACTTAAGTCAGTCAGAAATAAGACAAATGCAGCGCACACCAATCACTCATTGGACAGATGTGGGACACAAGACACTTATACATGGGTCACATGCCACTGATGCATATGTCACATGCTGCACATACACCACTGATACATAGATCATATATAGCACACACCAATCACACATAGGAAACCAAGACATTTTTGCCTAACCATATTAAGTGTAGCACACTTAAAGGGGTTAAAGGGGTTGTCTCACTTCAGCAATTGCCATTTATCATGTAGAAAAAGTTAATACAAGGCACTTACTAATATATTGTTATTATCCATATTGACTCTTTTCCATTACATTATACACAGCACGTATCTGTGGTTATTACCACCGTGTAATCCAGCAGCAGTGGCCGTGCTTGCACACTATAGGTAAAGGTGTTGGCCTATGCGCACTTCCAGCCTTTCCCTATATTGTGTAAGCACAGCCACCACTGCTGGATTACACGGTGATAATAACCACGGATATGTGCTGTGTATAATGTGATGTAAAGGAGGCAATATGGAGTATCACAATACATTAGTAAGCATCTTGTATTAACTGCATTATAAATGCCATTTACTGAAGTGACACAAACCCTTTAACCCTTTTAAGCATAAATGTCTGGCATGAAATTTACCAAATCGTAATCTCCTCAGATTGCACATAATCTACAGTATATTTAAAAGGGTTGTCCTACCATAATGACCTATTGCCTATCTACAGGATAGGTGATAAATATCAGATTGCTGGGGTCTGACTGCTGGAACACCCACTGAAAAAAGGGGTCCTGAGACATTCAATTACATTACCGCCAATCTACAGTCAGGTCCATAAATATTGGGACATCAACACAATTCTAACATTTTTGGCTCTATGCACCACCACAATGGATTTGAAATGAAACGAACAAGATGTGCTTTAACTGCAGACTGTCAGCTTTAATTTGAGGGTATTTACATCCAAATCAGGTGAACGGTGTAGGAATTACAACAGTTTGCATATGTGCATCCCACTTGTTAAGGGACCAAAAGTAATGGGACAATTGGCTTCTCAGCTGTTCCATGGCCAGGTGTGTGTTATTCCCTCATTATCCCAATTACAATGAGCAGATAAAAGATCCAGAGTTCATTTCAACTGTGCTATTTGCATTTGGAATCTGTTGCTGTCAACTCTCAAGATGAGATCTAGAGAGCTGTCACTATCAGTGAAGCAAGCCATCATTAGGCTGAAAAAACCACAACAAACCCATCAGAGAGATAGCAAACACATTAGGCATGGCCAAAACAACAGTTTGGAACATTCTTAAAAAGAAGGAACGCACCGGTGAGCTCAGCAACACCAAAAGACCCGGAAGACCATGGAAAACAACTTTGGTGGATGACCGAAGAATTCTTTCCCTGGTGAAGAAAACACCCTTCACAACAGTTGGCCAGATCAAGAACACTCTCCAGGAGGTAGGTGTATGTGTGTCAAAGTCAACAATCAAGAGAAGACTTCACCAGAGTGAATACAGAGGGTTCACCACAAGATGTAAACCATTGGTGAGCCTCAAAAACAGGAAGGCCAGATTAGAGTTTGCCAAACGACATCTAAAAAAGCCTTCACAGTTCTGGAACAACATCATATGGACAGATGAGACCATGATCAACTTGTACCAGAGTGATAGGAAGAGAAGAGTATGGAGAAGGAAAGGAACTTCTCATGATCCTAAGCATACCACCTCATCAGTGAAGCATGGTGGTGGTAGTGTCATGGCGTGGGCATGTATGACTGCCAATGGAACTGGTTCTCTTGTATTTATTGATGATGTGACTGCTGACAAAAGCAGCAGGATGAATTCTGAAATGTGTCGGGCAATATTATCTGCTCATACTCAGCCAAATGCTTCAGAACTCATTGGACGGCGCTTCACAGTGCAGATGGACAATGACCCAAAGCATACTGCAAAAGCAACCAAAGAGTTTTTTAAGGGAAAGAAGTGGAATGTTATGCAATGGCCAAGTCAATCACCTGACCTGAATCCGATTGAGCATGCATTTCACTTGCTGAAGACAAAACTGAAGGGAAAATGCCCCAAGAACAAGCAGGAACTGAAGACAGTTGCAGTAGAGGCCTGGCAGAGCATCACCAGGGATGAAACCCAGTGTCTGGCGATGTCTATGCGTTCCAGACTTCAGGCTGTAATTGACTGCAAAGGATTTGCAACCAAGTATTGAAAAGTGAAAGTTTGATTTATAATTATTATTCTGTCCCATTACTTTTGGTCCCTTAACAAGTGGAAGGCACATATGCAACCTGTTGTAATTCCTACACCGTTCACCTGATTTGGATGTAAATACCCTCACCTGATTTGGATGTAAATAATATTAAAGCTGACAGTCTGCAGTTAAAGCACATCTTGTTCGTTTTATTTCAAATCCATTGCGGTGGTGTATAGAGCCAAAAATGTTAGAATTGTGTCGATGTCCCAATATTTATGGACCTGACTGTATGTACACAAGAGTCTTTAAGGGATTGTCCAGGTTCAGAGCTGACCCCGGACATACCCATATTTTCACCCAGGCAACCCCCCTGATGTTAGCATCGGAGCATCTTATGCTCCGATGCGCTCCCTTGCCCTGCGCTTGATCACGCAGGGCAAGGGCTCTTTTGTTTACAGTAACACACTCCCAGGCTGAGGCTTCCACCCGGCAGTGTGTTCGGTGATGTCACCGGCTCAGATGGGCTTGCTTTAGCGCTGCCCTAGCCGTTTTACTGGCTAGCGCAGCGCTAAAGCCCTCCCATCAGTGCTGGTGATGTCACTGGGCTTCCTGGCAGCCCCATGGAGAGCCCAGTTTGTCACCGGAACTCCTGAAAATGCCTTTGCCCTGCAAGATTTAGCGCAGGGCAAAGGAGAGCATCGGAGCATGAACTGCTTCGATGCTCAAGTCAAGGGTGCTGCCTGGGTGAAAATAGAGGTATATCCGGGTTCAGCTCTGAACCCAGACAACCCCTTTAAGACCAAGTTCCCTTGATCATGGGGGCCCCAGCAGTCACACCCCCATCAATCAGACACTTATCACCTGTCATGTCATAGCTGTTGGACCTTTTCACATTCTCTATCTTTAAAGGTTTTCTTTGGGTGTTAAAAAATAAAAAATAAAATACAAATTTAAAATTTAAAATTTGTCCCAAATTCTGTGTCAAACTAAAATAGAATTGCTCACCTGTTAAAGGGTCTGTGTTTACTTTTCTAGTTATCCTCTATCTGCAGGATCGTGGTTAACTAAGTGATCCGTGGGGGTCTGAACGCTGGAGCACCCACTGATCCCCCTTCTTGATTGAGTGGCAGGTCGAGCATATGCCCTGCCTCTCCATCCATTCTCTATGGGGTCACTGAAGGTGGCACAGTACAGTGCTCATTATTTCCAGTGGTCCCAAAGAGAATAAATGGAGCAGCAGGGCATATGTGTGGCCTGCCACACCATATAAAAAGGGGACGGGACCCGTTCGGGGGGGGGGGGGGGGCGCAGAATAGGACCCCACTAATCATATAGTTATGTCCTATGGTGTGGAGAGGATAACTTAAAAACTTGGACAACCCCTTTAAATCCTCCAACACTCCACCAGTATCTCATTACATGGCAGCAGTGATGCCTGTAAACACAGAATATCATCACTACCACCATGTAAACCATACGTGTCAATACTGGAGAATGTGACGCACTGTGCAATTTTTTTTTGTCATAAGTCCAACCCCCTTTGCAGGTCATAACCTTTAACAAAGCACAAGCAAAGGTGCTAGAGGAGCAATGTGAGCAAAGGTAACAAACGGAGGGTCATAACTGAAACAGAGGCATTAGGGTCACCTGAGGCAGGGTATTAGTGGGGATCCTAGAGCAGGGGTAACTGGAGAAGAGGCAATATTAGCGGTGCATTTAGAGTGGGGGCATCTGGAGCTTTATGGGGGTGCACTTAAAGCAGAGGCATTAGGGTCACCTGAGGCAGGTTAATAGTGGTGATCCTGGAGCAGAGGTATCAGGAGGGCAACTGGAGAAGAGGCAATATTAGGGGTGCATTTATAGTGGGGGCATCTGGAGCTGGTGCACTAATGGGGGTGCACCTAAAGCAGAGGCATTGGGGGGGATCTAGGGCAGAGTCCCCCCAATGCCACTCTGAACTCTGCAGAGAGCAGCACTCATTCATAGATCTGTGCCTGCTTTAAACAAATCCCCTATTTCCCCCTTACAGTCTCCTACAGCTCACTACTGTCACACACCTGAAAAATCAGCCCAGCACCCATTCATACAGACCTAGGAGGCGGGCCCTGCATTCAGGAAGAGCGTGACGTCCGTGCGCACGTTGAAAAGAGAGACGCTGATTGCTTCCTAGAGAGAGAAGTGTACTGCCAAAGCAGCATGGCGGCTAAGCGAGCGAGCTTAGAGACTGGATCCGAACGGGACATTGTCACCGCACCGACGTGGACCCCTACGCCCATTACTCTTGAGCTGCAGGTCCGTGTCCAGGACCTATGGGATCGCCACTGGAGGGAGCACAGTGTGGATCTCACTGCTGAATCAGCTGATTATAGGACAGGTCAGCATGTCGCAGCGATGTCGTGAAACCGGCCTTAGAAATATGCCGAAAGGTCCGGTCCTGCTACCGATCTCCCCACCATGGCGTGGCCTACTACTGAGCAGACAGAACTTTGGGCCAAGTTGTCAGTGGAGATCAAGTCGGCTTGACTCCCGCGCACACACGCCTGTAAGAAATACAATGAGGGTCTGACTCGCAAGTTGCTGGAGGAACCCGTAAAAGACTTCCCGGTTCGGGTACGGAGATTGGGCCGAGTTCTTAGCTTTTGTAAGCAGCGAGGATTCAGGTTTATCCGAGATATGGAAACAGACAGAGAATATTACGTTAATCGCCGGTCTATAAAGAAGAAGGAGCTCCCTAGTTGGCTTCATAGCCAGTACGTCAATAAGACGGTCGAGTTCACCCCTGCAGAAGGTACATGTGGACCATACGCTACTGCGGTACGTCGACCAGGACAGCCTACGAAGACCTAGGAACTTGCCAAAGACTCTGAGTCTGAGGAGGATCTTGAACAAGAACCTTCTATCGCCCCTGTGCGGCCTGCTGCAAAATATGTGCCGCCTAGCACCCAAAATCAGTATGCCAGTGGATTTGTGGGCACTAACATACTCTGGCAACCAGCCATTGTTACTAAAGACCCTGCAAGTGAACCCAAACCCCAGAGGGAACATGTTAGGAGAAAAAGGCCAGAGCCAAAAGGCCTAAGTCCAGCTGCGGAGGACTGTGCAGTTTTGTCCCAACAGCTGACTGTACAACAGCATCAGGAATTCACTATTCCAACCTACAGAGGTGAACCAGCGAGTCCATCATTAATGAGAAATCCTTCAGGGGAATCAAAAACTGTAACCAGGATTAACCCTGCGATTGGGCTAGATTATAACATTAAAAAAGAGCAATCTCCTATTTTTGAAGAGGTGGAAAAGAAGTTGAATTTGCCATCCACTCCTAAGCAGCGGATAATGGAGGGAAAACCAGAAGGATCTTCCCCTGATTCATGGGATTCTGGAAGTCCAATCTCTACAGATGTGTCGTCCTGTTCAGATCCCTACAATAAGTAGGTCGTATGCCAAACACTTATATGGAGCAGGAGCTGCCATTGTTTTGAGAGGACTTCTCATCTTGTTTTTGTTTTGAGCCCCTCTCTGTGTTTTTATTAGCAAGGACTCCATCATGGACTCCACTTGAATCCAGAAAAAGATAAATCACAGTTGCACGTTATTTGTGTGGTTTATGCTATTTAACCCCTTTTTACCCCATTTTCAGGTTATCAAGGGACTATGTTGATGAAACGTTTAAAGTACAGTACCCAGAAAGACTTTTCTGTGTTCATCCTTTTTACAAAAATTTTGCACTTTAAAAAGTTTTTATACATGTTTTATATCCCAATTTAGGTGTGGACTTTGTCTTTAAACCTGTATCATGGACTTTACTGCCCTTATGTGAGATCACTACTTAATTACCATTTTTGGCCGTAAAGCATCAACAACAAAACAAAAAAAATGTGTATGTGATATGTCATATATTTGCCTAGAATGTATTTTTGTGCATAACCCTTTATTTACAGGAGGTTATCGAAGAGTCATGATAATGCATTGCAATGTCTATATCCATATGTGCATATTTGGTGGTGTGTATTTGGTGTATTACAGGAAACGGTTTAGAGATCCATAGCTTCAGATATTACCAGTCTCGAGGGCGACTTATCTTTTAACATGGGTGTATGCAGCGTCCCACTCAGGACACGTGGGAACTGCAAAATTACTGTAAAACTGCTTTACTGTGTTGCATGTCATTTTGCATTACATCACCTGTTGTATCCCTGTTCATAGGCTGGTTAAGTGTATTTTATACATCCACCCATTAGAGGGGGATAGCACTTAGTCTATATAAATACTTTAGTCAGGCCTAGTGTGGTGAAGAGAGAGGAGAGAAGAGAGGAGTAGAGTTAGTTGTTAAGCTAAGACTACACATCACAGAGTAGTGGGTGAAGTCAGAAGCAGCAATGTAGTAGTGCCAAGGTATGAGGAGCGGGAGAGCGTTTTCCTCCTGTGATCCTCTTAGTTCCTTTCATCCTACAACCAGAGGATACAGTTGCGTCCCTGGAAGAAATCCAAGAAGAGAGTCATCGGTGATAACAGCCACTACCTAAGGCTTAATGGGCACCTTTGCACATGGTGGAGGACAATCTAGCTACAGGCAGCCTCACCATAAATTATAGAAGACAGATTAGCTACCTGTTCAAGGGCTTGGAAGATACAGAAATAATAGGACTAAGCATACCAGAATAGAGAACTACAGAACCACAGCCTGAGTCAGAACCTAGCCAAACCTATTAACAGTGGATCAACAGAATTCCTCTAAATATCAAAAGACTGTATTCTGTCAGGATGTATGTGCCGCAACTAAAACCAGCTACAGTAAAAGTTGTGAGTTGTATCCTACCACTGTCTACCTCATTCTTTAATATTACCACTACAACTGGTTGTACCACCATAAACGGTACTGGCGTCACGACAAATACCACCAAGGGACCCAGCCTCCACAAGCACCCTAAACACTGCTGTCATCAAGGGCACCTCAACCTCCATCTAGACTGGTGCTTCCCTACCACAGAATGTGCCCCGGAGGATTTCGTGCTGTCTTCCTCCTCACGGTGCTGCTGGCCCAGGGAGGCTTTCTGCTAACCGTGAGTAAATCGATGAACTGTATTATTACTAGCCACTTATCGGCCCACCGTGCACCTCACGTGTCGCCCCTGCGGCTCTGGCACGCCACACTATTAAAATTAAGTGCTCACAGAGCTGCTGGCCTTTTCTGAGCCTCAGCCTCCCACAAAGCCCATGCCACCTTCTATCCCATTGCCACCCCCCCCCACAATGTTTTGTTTCTCATGACCCGACCTTGCTTCACAGAGCCCTGACACATTCGGATGTCCCCACCCTCCCACAGAGTCCCTGCAGCCTGTTTCTGCACCCAAGCACACACAGTATTCCTGCTATCTTATGTCATATCTGCACCCAACAGTACCTCTTCAACCTTCTGTGCTTACTTCCCTAACAGATCCCCTTCCACATTTTTCTATCATGTCCCACAACCCCTGGACACCTTTGCATATTCTGTTACCCTGCCCTACTGCCATCTGTTTTGTCCCTCCCTGAAATACAGCCCTTCTTCTTCTGTATTCCCTGCCCTTCCAAAGAGTCTCTGCCACTCAGGGATGAAGGATAGCCACTATCCTATGTATTCATAATTCAGTTAGTGATGTCACTAAGTGCTCCGGTTGAGCACGAGTTAGCAAGTTTGACACAGAGTACTGCCACCAGCCAGGGCACGCTCATTTCTATGAGACTCTTTAGGATTCCCAACCCACCTTGAACACAAGTACCAGCATATAAAGGAGGATTGGCACGCGCAGAAAGGTGACAGCAAGGTTCAGTAAGGTACATATATACATACTTGGGTCTAGGCTGTAAATTCCATGTATGCCTCTGCTTATGGTATTGTAGGAGGTGTGGGGAAATTGTCACGCGGGACCAGATTATTTATTATTAGATAGATAGATAGATAGATAGATAGATAGATAGATAGAGTTTCTGTACATTTTCCTACCTGACACTTGGAATAGAGCCAGACCACTCTCCAACATGTGAAGCATCTTCAATAAAGTACAGTAGGGGAAGGTTGCATGTACGAAACTGCACCAGGTCATCAATTCTGTTTGTAGGAGTCTGGAACCTGAGTGCAGGAAGTGCAGCATACCAACTACGTTCCCCAGGGAGCTGTGAGCAACAGTTTCCAACATGACAGCATGTGAGAGGAAGCAGTTTACTGTTCTGGGAGCACAGTATCTGGTAAGAATTGCTGATGGCTCAATATACAGTCTGAACAGTGAAAAGGGAGAGAGGGATGGAGACTGGAGAATAGCTTGATTGCAGTTGAGAGAGCTGGTCTGGTGCCCATTCAGGAGTGGAGGCTGATGCGCCCTGTGCAGCTGCAAAGGTTGCATGCCCCTAAGGCTGGCCATGACCCCAAAGAGGGCTTCAGTGGGCTGAACAGGCCTTGATCTCCACCTTCTTGAGCAGGTCCAAGTACCTGTCAAATTTCTCAGGCAGGATACACATTGGCCCAGTTTGGTTTTGTCTTTTTAGACTTCCCCAAGCTGCTAGACAGTTAAAACAGTACATTCTGACTACCCAGCTTTTTATCCACGATCCCCTGGTGTTTTTATTTTACCATCTTAGCTTAGCCAGCAGAAGGGTTAGCACTGCACCTACACTCAACCGTTGATGAGTGCTCCAGAGCATACTGGGATTTCCTGCTCTTAATGAAACAGAGGCAGCTGCTTTATTTACTGATAATTGGCAAATTATTTATTAGATTAAACTGGTTATTAATATAAATTACTTTATGAAAATTACAAGATTAACCATGCCATGTACCAGGGACAGACTGGGAACTTAAAGTGGCCCTGGAAAAAAACAAACTAAAGTGATCCCATGTTGTAGGCTGGCCTGCATTAATTAAAGCTGAGAGCATCAGATCATCAATATGTACTCAGCCAGCAGCCATGAGGAGGTCTCTGTCAGTCCTCTGAGTGTTGGCCCATCTGGAATTTTCCCTGTAGGGTCTATAGTCAGGCCGCCCGACCATGTAGCCAAGTGGGAATTTGAACTCATGCCAAATGCAACAACAATTTAGCTTTTCCCTTTTGGATCCATTCACACATCCGCAACAGTTTTGCGCAAAACACGGACACCGCCCATATGCGTTCTGCATTTTGCAGACCGCACATGGCCAGCACTGTAATAGAAATGCCTTTTCTTGTCTGTGTCTGCGGACAAGAATAGGACATGTTCTATTTTTTGCGGGGCCACGAAACGGAAGTGCCCCATTAAAAACGAATGGGTCCGCACCTGTTCTGCAAAATTGCGGAACGGATAGGGACCCATTTTGTGGACATGTGAATGGAACCTTTGGTTGATGAATTTTGCAGCTATGTACCGCTATTTCATTGCAGTGAAGCGGAGGGATAATGGTGATTAGTGGTATTGCATACAAAATTTGACTGACCATGTGATTTAGGATACGGTAAATACTGTAGGGAAACGGTTTATACTTTACATATGTCCAAGGAATACTAGACTAGACTATTTGGCATGTTGGATTGTAACTGTCTGATCATTTTGTGCTTGGGGAGATAAGCTGCTGCCAGAGGTAATTCTCCCTTCTCCCAAATTACTACTTATGCCAAACAGAGCATGCATATGCATGAGAGGAGTGACAGCGAGGGTTCGGCTGACAGTTATATTGTCCGTTTGGCTAGCTTAAAGTGTTTTTCCAAGAATAGAATATTGATGACCTATCGTCAGTGGTGGGGTTCTGTTTCCTTGCACTCCCACCGATCAGCTCTTTGAAGAAGCCTCTTCCTAAGGCAATGACGTCACGTTCATTGGGCTCATGGCCTGTGTGAATGGGCTTGGGCTGCATTGTCAAGCTATACAATGTACACCACAGTCTTGCTATGCTGTGAGGAGGCTGCAGAGCTCACCGTAATGCCTCTTCAAAGAGCTGATTGGCAGGGGTGTCAATGGTGTCGAGGATAGATCATCAATATTCTGCTTCCAAAAAACTCCTTTAACATCTTTTTAAATATTGCTATAGAGAACAGCGGAAATTGTTAACTTTAATCTTAGGTATAATTCCACATAGAAAAATAAGACAATCAGTACAGTAGACAGGTTTAATGAGGTCTCAGACATGATGAGTTTCCTATTTCACTCTTATTATTAACACAGTGGTGAACCATTAATTAAAGGATATTAATGAAAATGATTCACCTTAGATCAGGAAAATGTGAGAAATTGGCTACATTTTAATATAATATATAAAAGCTTTGGTTTAACTTTATTTTTCTCTATTTGTGTTATTAAATGCTAAAATAAACTTTGCGGGAAAATAATTTGGCTTGGTATTCTGAAATTTTCTTAGGAATTTATTTTTTCTCTTAGTGCGACTGAATAAATATTTTCATACGTTGATAACAAAAAGAAAGCAGAAGAGAAAACACACGGCTGTAAAGTTATGGGGCTCCCTTGTATAAACTAGCAGGACTATATATCTGTTGCCAAAAATGGGAATCGATGCCATCAGAGAAAAGGTATCCACTGATGGTTTCCACTATTTTCATTAGAAAATAAACTTACTTTCATACAGCCTTTTTCCTTCTTATTTTTTTCCTCATGGTGTCAACTCCTGGTTTCACAAGAACTTAAAATGTATACATGCCTTTGAAAGGGAAAGGGGTGTACTATGCCTTGTGGAAAGTGTCTAATAGGTATAAGGAGTCTTACAGGCCATGCAATGCTCCTCGGGGACAATGATATGCAAATGTGCCCTCTTTACAAAAGAAAAGAAAGATGAGCCTCTAATGCCACCAGAAATAATGCAGCTTTCCTAAAAGTCAATGTTCAACATTGACTCACATCTAGAGGCATTTTACGCTCAGTGTTATGCCAACGGTTGTGGACCCACTGCGCCACTGACTGGCTATACCCTGAAGGGGTGTGACTAAGTAAGTACCTGGTCTTCACTAGAGACTCTGATGGTGAGGATAGGCTTGGGCCGTTAGGGTAGTTACCAGGTGCCACTCCAGAGCAGTCCTCGAGTCAGTGTCATCTGACCAGGGGGTCAGAGATACTGGTGCAAAGCACTGAGGGGAATGACGCAGTCTGGGGTCAGGGCAGGCAGCGATCAAGCAAAGTCCATAAACAAAGTCTGAGGTCAGAGGCAGGTGGCAATCAAGCAAAGTCCATTGAATCAAGAAGCGAGGTCCAGTACACAGAAAAGCAGAACTACAAAACACCTTCACGCAAGGAACTAGACAAGCTAGTGACCAAGATTGCTCCTATGCCTTCCTGTAGCAGGAAGCACCCTTGAATACTTCCTGCAACTCAGCCATAGGCTGGGAAGATAGAGGGCGCTTACGTGCTGCCTCACAAGGGAGGAGAGACACGCCCGTGCACGCCTAAACAACAGTACTAAAGACTAAAGCAGGAAGTAAACTCTGGCACGGAGCACAGATACAACAGTTAAGCTACCTGCAGTCCACGCTTGTCAGCATGGCGCATGTCAGCAGAAGGGAATGCGGGAGCCCGGCACCCGTGCCTGCGTGTAGGGCCAGCAGTGCAGGCACGGAGCGCTGGGCTAACACTCAGCTTTCTTTTCTTTTTGGAAAGTGAGCTCATTTGTATTCAACAAGGAAGTAAACTAAAACCTGAATCTGTGGATAAAAATAACCTTGCAACAAACTTTGCATAAATCAATAGTAGAGGGAAATACAAGAAACTTTGTAATATATGTTAACAGATAAAAATATCTCTTCCTCCACCTATCAGGCTCTTTTCCTCCCCCCTCCTAAGTGAACATTCTCTATCATGAGAGACCAGGATGCACTGTCAGCTCGTTAAAGGATCAGACTGCATGCTGTCTATTGAAATCTATGGAGAGTGGAGGAGGGAGGTAGAATGAGTTGATAGTCCTTCTCAGTTTTAAAAAAGAGACATTAGTTTAGGGGATGGTGTTGAAAAGGGTCTGATAAATGGAGAAAGGGGCATTCTTTTTTTTGATAAGCTGTTAGGCTACTTTCACATCAGCATTTTTATTTTTCCAGTTTGAGATCTGGCACAGGATCTCAAAAACGGGCCAAAACAGTTCAGTTTTGTCCCCATTCATTGTCAATGGGGACAAAACCGATCAGTATGCATCAGTTCCATTTTGTAGCGTTTTTTTTTTTTTTTTTTTGGTTTTCAAAAATTTAGTAGCGTTTTTTGACTGGTCTGTGAAACTGAAAAAAAATGGATCCAAGCATGAAAAGCAATGTAAGTCAAAGGTGCTGGATCCGTTTTTTTTGGTTACCAAATTATTTTAATACCAGATCTGTTTTGTACGGTTTCTATTTAATACAACCAATCTGGATGAAACGGATGCATCCAGATATATTAAATGAAACGGAAACGAATAAAAAACCCTGATGGGAAAGTAGCCTTACAGTGGGTTTTTTTAATTTTTTATATATATTTGCCTTTACTATTAATTTTTGAAACATATGAATAGTTATTGACCATTTAATCAATTTTGCACATTGACATGCAAAGATCACTGGGTGCAACTATGCATTAAAAATAAAAAATGACATACAGCAAAAGAAAAACGAATGTAATGAGAAGATCAGCTAGTCGTCATTTATCAAAAGCAGCTTTTTAGTCATGTTGTTTCTTTACATGAAAAATATATATGTAAAAATTCTCTTTCAAATTGGCCTGTCATCTGAATTCTCATATTTTCCAGGAGCAGTGCTGTAAGATTGACTAAAACAGATCAGTCCTCCTTCAGGGTATGCTTACACATTGCGAATACAATGGGGATTTTCCACCATGGAATGTCAGGTAGAAGTTCTACAGCATACTACACAACTGACCAGGGATTTCAAACTTTGCAATGCACAGTGTTAAATCTGCTGGAAACATATGTGGATTTTGCGGTAGAAACACAGGAAAATCCGCCTTGTGTGGCCGTGCTTTTACAGTGTGCATTCTAGAAGATAAGGAAAGCACAATAGTTAAAAAACAGAATAAAAGGGATCGTTTAGGTTATGCTAAGCGATGTCCTATCTTCAGGATAGGCTAATACTAGCTGATTGGTGGGGATCCAACACCATGCGCCCTGCAGATCAGCTGTTCAGTTGTAGCTCCATCGCCAGAAGACAGCGCTGGAACTACACAGCTCCGTCAACTGTGTAGTGGAGGGTGTTCGTTACTACAGCACTATTCCTATTGATTTCAATAGGGGCAGCACTGAAGTGATGATGGTGCTATGTAGTTTGTGCGCCAACTTAGAGCGATGGAGCTACGTCCAAACAGCTGATCTGTGGGGGTGCAGGTTATTGGACCCTCATCGATCAACTAGTAATGGCCTATCTTGAGGAAAGGCCATCACTTAGTAAAAGCTGAACAACCTCTTTAACCACCTCCCGTCCGCCCATAGGATATAAACGTCCGGGAGGTGGATCTCTATTTCTGAATGGACGTTCCAGAATGTCCGTTCAGAAACTGCAGCTGCACGCTAATCGTGCAGCTGCTGATCGGGTTGCCCGCTGTCAGTGACAGCAGGGCAACCCAGAGAGAAGGCAGGGACAGTTCCCAGGTGTCCCTGCCTTCTGGATCGCTGCATACACAGCGCTCACCGAGCACTGTGTATGCAGAGCAGGAAGCGCTATGCGCTTCCTGTTCCGGCCCGGCGGTCATGTGACCGCCGTGACCGGAGAGTGCAGGAGCTGTGTGAGGTCTTTCAGAGACCTCGATCAGCCCTGCTCTGAGACTGTACAGCGCAGAATTATGCTGTACAGCCTCTCTGGGGGGTGTATTTCTCCTGTAACTGGGGCTACTATGACAGCCCCAGTTATAGGAGAAATCAACAGTGAAAAAAAAAATGAAAAAGTGAAGTAAATGTCCCCCAGAGGTCTTGTATGACCTTATGGGGGACGAAAAGTGTAAAATAAAAAATAAATAAATAAAGGGTTGAAAAAATAAAATAAAAAAAAGGTTTCACATGTAAAAAAAAAAATTCACCAAGTAAGCAATAAAAAAAAATAATTTAAAAATAGAAAAAATAAAATAAAATAGACATATTTGGTATTGCCGAGTCCGGAAAAACCAGCTCTATAAAAATATCACATGACCTAACCCCTCGGGTGAACACCGTAAAAAAAACCCCCAAAAAAACGGTGTCAAAACAAGCAATTTTTGTCACCTTACATCACAAAAGGTGCAACACCAAGTGATCAAAAATGCGTATGTCCCACAAAATGGTACCAATAAAACCATCACCTCATCCTGCAAAAAATGAGCCCCTACATAAGAAAATCTCTCAAAAAATAAAAAAACTATAGCTCTTAGAACATGGAGACACTAAAACATCATTTTTTTGGTTTCAAAAATGCTATTATTGTGTTAAAGTGAAACAAATAAAAAAGTATACATATTAGGTATTGCCGCGTCCGTAAAAACCAGCTCTATAAAAATATCACATGAGCTAACGCCTGTGGTGAACACCGTAAAAAAAAAAAAAAAAAAACGTGTCAAAACAAGCAATTTTTGTCACCTTACATCACAAAAGGTGCAACACCAAGTGATCAAAAACGCGTATGTCCCACAAAATGGTACCAATAAAACCGTCACCTCATCCCGCAAAAAATTAGCCCCTAAATAAGAAAATCTCTCAAAAAATAAAAAAAAATATAGCTCTCAGAACATGGACACATTAAAACATAATTTTTTTGTTTCAAAAATGCTATTATTGTGTAAAACTTTAATAAATAAGAAAAAGTATACATATTAGGTATCGCCACGTCCGTAACAATCTGCTCTATAAAAATGTCACTTGACTGAACCCCTCAGGTGAACGCTGTAAAAATAAATAAATAGAAACTGTGCTAAAACAACCAATTTTTTGGTCACCTTGCCCCATAAAGTATTATAATGAATGATCAAAAAATCATATGTACCCAAAAATAGTAGCAATTAAACTGGCACCTTATCCCCTAGTTTCCAAAATGGGATCACTTCTTGGGAGTTTCTACTGTAAGGGTGCATCAGGGGGCTTCAAATGGGACATGGCATCTAAAAACCATGTGGAGTTCCTTTTCTTCTGCGCCCTGCTGTGTGCCCATACAGCAGTTTATGACCACATGTGGGGTGTTTCTGTAAACCGCAGAATCTGGGGAATAAATATTGAGTTTTGTTTGGCTGTTAACCATGGATGTGCTAAAGAAAAAAATTGATTAAAATGGAAAATCTGCCAAAAAAGTGAAATTTAAAAATTTGATCTCCATTTTCCTTTAATTCTTGTGGAACGCCTAAAGGGTTAAAAAAGTTTGTAAAATCGGTTTTGAATACCTTGAGGGGTGTAGTTTCTACAATGGGGTTATTTATGAGGGTATCCACTATGTAGGCCCCACAAAGTGACTTCAGACCTGAACTGGTCCTTAAAAAGTGGGTTTTGGCAATTTTCTTAAAAATTTGAAGAATTGCGTCTAAACTTCTAAGCCTTCTAATGTCCTAAAAAAATAAAATGACATTTCCAAAATGATGCCAACATAAAGTAGACATATGGGGAATGTTAAGTAATAAATATTTTATGAGGTATCACTTTCTGTTTTAAAAGCAGAGAAATTGAAATTTCGAAAATTGCAAATTTTTCAAAATTTTTGGTAAATTTGGGATTTTTTCATAAATAAAGGTTAAATATTTTGACTCAAATTTATGACTGTCATGAAGTACAATGTGTCACGAGAAAACAATCTCTGAATGACTTGGATAAATAAAGGCCTTCCAAAGTTATTACCACATAAAGTGAGATATGTCAGTTTTGCAAAATTAGGCCTGGTCAGGAAGGGGGCAAATGGCCCAGATGGCAAGTGGTTAAAGGGGTTTTGCAGTGCTTAGATATTGATAACCTGTCCTCAGGATAAGTCATCAATATCAGATCGGTGAGGGTCTGAAACACGCATCCCCACTGATGAGCTGTTTTAAAAGGCCGCAGTGCTGTGTCCTCTTCACTGTTAGCTTGCTTGCCATCTAAATCGTAGTAGTAGTGCAGTGTAATTACACCTTCCTCTTCTATTCAAGTGAATGGGGGAGAGAGATGTATTTACACTGACCACTGCATGCTGCAGACTCTCTAAACAGCTGATCAGCTAGGGTACCGGGTGTAACACCCCCATCATCTGATATTGATGACCTGTCCTGAGGATATCATTTGAGCAGGTGACAGGTTTGCTGCTTGATAGAGAAGACATAATCTGTTCCACTGTCAATGTTGCAAAAGGCATACAAAGATTATGAAGTTAAGGCTCACGCAACATGACTGAAAATATAGTATCACGAAAAGTGTATTGCTTCCTGTCACTTTAATAAGCACAATATGCATGGTGGTTTCAGTACAACCAAGGTGAAGCAATTTCTTAATGCTGCAGAACATACAATTAAAAGAACAATAAACAGTTGTATAACTAATTGGTCAGGTCTCTGTCTCACAGAGACCGCACCCAGACGGTGATACTTCACACAGTCATATGACAAGCTCTCAAGATATTTCTCGTGTCAGGTGATAGTCTCACACTCTCTAGGCTCCGTCTCCTATTAACAGTTCACTGTGTCTCAAGGGTTCAGTCTCTCACAGTTCCTTACCTCTTTAGGGTTGTGCCTCTAAAATGTTTCCTCAGACCACAACTCAGGTCCTCTCCACTCTTAATGTAAGGTAGATGTCACACCAGGGCTGTGATTCTCAAAGGCTAGCCCACTCCTCCAACTGTCTACTCTAACCAGTCCTGTCTAGTTCAGGACTGTAGCACAAGGCCATATTCATATTGGAAAGAAGTGGTGTAATCCAGCACCCTGTAGTGGAATCAACATACTCTGCCACTGATCCATGGCGTGTTCACACCCCAAATGATACACATAAAACAAGAGAAAGGATCCAGCAAGTAAAATAAAATCACTTCTTTTTTTCCTCCATAGTTCACATTAATAAACGCACATCTTCAGAAAGTCTGATGTGTTTCAACTGATTCATGGTCTTATTTAATCATAGACTGTCTCTGAATCAGTTGAAACATGTCAGAGTTTCTGAAAATGTGCATTTTTTCATATGAAATATGGAATAAATAAGTGATTTTATCTCACCTGCTAGATCCTCCGTCTCGTTTTATGTGTATGGTGAGGAACAGAAGTATTTGAACACCCTGCAATTTTGCAAGTTCTCCCACTTAGGAATCATGGAGGGGTCTGAAATTCACATTGTAGATGCATTCCCACTCTGAGAGACAGAATTTATAAAAAAAAAAAATCTGGCAATCACATTGTATGATTTTTAAAGAATGTATTTGTCTTGCACTGCTGAATATAAGTATTTGAACACCTGAGAAAATCAGTGTTAATATTTGGTACAGAAGCCTTTGTTTGCAATTACAGAGGTCAAATGTTTCCTGTAGTTCTTGACCAGGTTTGCACACACCGCAACAGGGATTTTGGCCCACTCCTCCACACAGATCTCCTCTAGATCAGTCAGGTTTCGGTGCTGTCGCTGAGCAACACAGTGTTTCAGCTCCCTCCAAAGATGTTCTATTGGATTTAGGTCTGGAGACTGGCTGGGCCACTCCAGAACCTTGATATGCTTCTTACGGAGCCACTTCTTGGTTATCCTGGCTGTGTGCTTCGGGTCGTTGTCATATTGGAAGACCCAGCCACGAACCATCTTCAATGCTCTGACTGAGGGAAGGAGGTTGTTGCTCAAAATCTCACAATAAATGGCCTCATTCATCCTCTCCTTAATACAGTGCAGTTGTCCTGTCGCCTTCATAGAAAATCACCCCCAAAGCATGATGTTACCACCCCCATGCTCCACAGTAGGGATGGTGTTCTTGGGATGCAACTCATCCTTCTTTTTCCTCCAAACACGACGAGTGAAGTTTTGATCAAAAAGTTCTACTTTGGTCTCATCTGACCACATGACTTTCTCCCATGCCTTCTCTGGATCATCCAGATGGTCACTGGCAAACTTCAGATGGGCCTGGGCATGTGATGACTTGAGCAGGGGAATCTTCCGTGCAATGCATCATTTGAAATCATGACGGTGTAGTGTTCTACCGACAGTGAGCTTTCAAACTGTGGTCCCAGCTCTCTTTATGTCATTGACCAGCTCCTCCCTTGTAGTTCTGGGCTGATTCTTCACCTTTCTTATCATCAGTGATACCCCACGAGGTGAGATCTTGCATGGAGCCCAAGTCCGAGGAAGACTGACAGTCGTCTTTAGCCTTTTCCATTTTCTAACAATTGCTCCAACAGTTGATCTATTTTCACCAAGCTGCTTGGCAATTGCACCATAGCCCTTTCCAACCTTGTGAAGGTCCGTAATTTTGTCTCTGGTGTCTTTTGACAGCTCTTTGGTCTTGCCCATGGTAGTAGTTGGCGTCTGACTGACTGTGGGGTGGACAGGTGTCTTTAAAGGGCTCAGACAGGTGCTACTAAGTTATATTAATGAGTGGAGTAGAGGTGGACCTTTTAAAGGCACAGTAACAGGTCAAATAAATTCTTTAAAAATGCACCTACAATGTGAATTTCCGACCCCTCCATGATTTCGAAGTGGGAGAACTTGCAAAATCACAGGGTATATATACATATTGAGACTGCAAGTCAACCAGTGCCCATTGGATCTCGAAGGCCCACTAAGACAGAGATTGTGATAAATCCCAAGCAGGATCTCACTACAGCTTCCCCCAATCTTGAGCACATTACTGCCCACCCCCAAAACCGGTTCTTATACTTTACTGGCTATTCCCACAGCCCTCAGTAGGCTCTACATAGTTAACCACTTAGGCTGACAATACACTTGAGGCTCAGTTCACACTTCAGTAATTTGATCAGTTATTTCCATCAGTTGTGAGCCAAAACCAGGTGCGGGTCAAAATACTGAACAGGAGCAGATCTTTCCATTATACCTTATATCTGTGGAGGCTTCACTATTGGTGTTGGCTCACAATCACTGATGGAAATAACTGATCCAATAACTGAAGTGAACTCAGCCTTAGCTGTTACTTCTTAGTGGGTGTCTGATACAGAACAGGTCCACCTTCATGGAACCACCCTATCATCCTCAGACCTCTAATGGTACACAATCACATAGCTACAGGCTAATTTCCTTTCTTGTCCCAGATAATAAAATGTAACTTTTAATGATTTTCTTAAAATGAAGTCAGCACATCTATTAACTATTATAAGTGAGCTCTAAACACTGTAGGTTAAAACTAGCTGATGCTCATTATTAGTGCCAGATCACTATGTTATTGAATTGCATTGTTTTTAGACGGTGGCTGGGAGTGCACTTCCTTCCCCACACTACCACTCTGATTGAAGTGCGCACTGGCACACACTGATCGCTTATAGCATAGCACGTATCTGTGTATTAATCAAACATTTGAAGGCACATAAACATAAGAGGTCAGCAAACTAAAACCTAAGACTGCCCCCCAACATGTTTCACCAGCTAATCTGGCTTCATCAGGGGTTTGGGCAGCATTGAATGCGGAACACCATGGATGGGATATAAATGACCCAGGTACTATAATTGACAGATGATTTCTCCTATCAGAGCTGCATGATGTCATTAAAGTGGATGTGAGTCCATAGACGTTTATCCAATTGGAAGTATTCAAATGAATAGCTCCGCCAATCCCTGCCTTTAGGGGGAGGGGTGTGTATCTGGTCATATAATTGACAGATGATTTCCCCTATCAGAGCTGCATGATGTCATTAAAGTGGATGTAAGTCCATAGACATTTATCCAATTGGAAGTATTCAGATGAACAGCTCTGCCAATCCCTGCCTGTAAACCGACTTGCACCAATAACCTGCTCCACTGGCAGAGTCATCATCCTTTGCGAAAGGGTATACCTATTGGACAGTAAATACGTGCCCGTAGAAACTGTTCGGATGACTCTGGGTTTCTCCAGGAAAGCAATACATTACTTAATAGCTTTTGTGAAAGAGGTTATCCTAAAAGAACACTGCATAAAGCCTTCCACAGGGCTAAGTCTATAAACCGCTGTGATCTTCTATGTAATGCATATATGGCCAGTAGTAAGACCCCTTCGGTTATCAGGTGTATTGGCACCTTTGATGCACAAAATCACAGGATTTTTCAAATCCTCCAAAAAGATTGGCATGTTTTAAGAGCTGATAACGATCTAAGAAAGGTGTTGACCGTGAAACCGGGCATTACATATTGGAGAGGTAAAAATCTCAAGGATTTACTGGTACAAAGTTTCTATAAAAAAACAAACTCTAAAACGACCTGGTTGAAATCCATATAGTTGGAAGTTTTCCCTGTGGTAGGTGTAGTTTCTGCCCATCCATCAAAAAACAATAAGAGTTCATCAATCCTGTGGATGAGAGAAAATATGACATCAGACAGTTCATAAACTGCCAAACTATGGGCATTATTTATATTGCCCAATGTCCCTGTCCGAAGTTGTACATTGGTAAGACGTCACAGGAATTTCGGAGACGTATATGCCAACATTGTAAAATTAATATTTGGTACCAGCGCTCGAAAAAAGATGGATAATTTGTATAAGGTTCCGTTATACTAATTGACAGTTACCTTATTCCGGTAAGACGATGACTCAATGTCAGATGAAGTGTACGGCGGGTGTCCGATCCAACGATGTGGTGGAGTAACTCGCAGTGCTTCTTGCTCAACCTCAAAGCGCGTGCGCCGCCCCGGCCGGTGGCTGGCGTGCGCGCGAAGGAGCTGTGTTGGTATGAGGTTCCGGAGCGTGTAGTGTGACGTCACAACAGAGATATCCAGAGACCAAAAAGCGATCCTACGCGTTTCGAAGCCTACGGGCTTCTTCGTCAGGGAGAAGGCGGCGCACGCGCTTTGAGGTTGAGCAAGAAGCACTGCGAGTTACTCCACCACATCATTGGATCGGACACCCGCCGTACACTTCATCTGACATTGAGTCATCGTCTTACCGGAATAAGGTAACTGATTGTATTAATTTTACAATCTTTGCTTGTTTTGTTGGATTGGAGCAGCCGACATCCATCTAGGTACCCATCAGCGGCTCTATCTGCCTAGTGCATATAGAGGTAACTATTCAGCGACAGCGCAGGCACAACTATATACTTATGTATATGCCAACATATCAGCAGTATAAACACCGAAGCTGATACAACGATCTCCAGACATGTTAGGTCTGTCCATGGTGGGGACCCCAATTGTCTCAAATTTTGGGGTATCTGTAAAAAGACTCTTTGAGCACGAAGAGGTGAACTGGATAAGGTTCCTTTACAAGAGGAAATTAGGTGGATTTACCGTCTAGACAGTCTCAGCCCAAAAGGTCTTAATGAAGGATTTACTTTTTCAGCATTTTTATGAACTGCGACCTACAGACTCTGTTGTGTATTACAAGATCTATGTTTATAATAATATTTTGATCTTATGTTTTTCTGTGAGCCCCAAGTATGCGGAAATAAGAAATAAAAACAACAAAAACAAGAAGCCATTGTAGAAAATGAGTAAAATTAGACTCCAGCACTCACTTTTTTTCGAAGTATCAAGTTCTCCATTTATTCAAGTTACACACGGACAGTACAGGGCTCAAGAATTCTCTTGGTACAGGCTGTTTTTGACGCGTTTCGAAAAGTCTTATTTGTAAAAGTGGAGTGCAATTGGCGCTCTCAGGTTTAAGTAGGAAGTCAAGTGTGCTTGGTAGACTCTATAATTGCTCCCACCTGTGACTATGCACTGGGTGGAGAGAAGGAATAGTATGGGGCGGTCATGGTTACTCCCCTTTGCACAACACTTGTTCTAAATAATTGCCACCTGGAGCGTCAAAATCATTCCAGTCAAATATCTAACATACATAAAGTTACATAACATTTTATTAAAACCGAAATTGTTTCAATATGCACAGATAACTCTTTCAGCATATTAAAATTTCATTGCTATGAGAAAGAAAGAACTGAAAAGAGAAAAACAGATATATGAAAAGGAAAAAAAAAAAAGAAAAGAAAACTCTGCTAGGAAAAAAAATTTTTTTGTATTGAGTAGGGATCCATTCACATTGTATGTGCGTTATTTCTCAATTTATCTTTCAAGAGAAATTATTGAGAAACATGTTCATAATTGTGTACATGACATAGTACATGCATAATATGAGTGCAGACAGTAAGGGGAAAGGACAACAGAAAGGAGCATAAATACATTAGACCACCTGCCGTCGCAGATATTCAATAAAAGTGCATGATCTCCCTTCTCAGATTGAGGCCCTTTGGATATCTTGTCTCCAACTTAAAAATCCAATAGGCCTCTCTCAAATTAACTTGATGTTTTATGTCTCCTCCTCTAATGGATACTTTTACATGTTCTATAGCATATGTTTTGAGGTATTTTAAGCTGCGGTTGTGTCTGTCAATGAAATGTCTGGCAGCGTTTGATATATTGGTATAGGAAGGATTGTTTATATAATTAAGGTGTTCCAAGATGCGGTTTTTAAATTTCCTTATGGTACATCCTATATACATTTTATTGCAGTATTCGCAGAGAATCACATAAACTACTGCCTTTGTATTGCAGTTAATATAAGACTTTATGTTATAAGTCTGTGTCTGATCTGCATTACAAAAGGTTTTTGTATTTTGTACATAGTTGCAAGTTCGGCAGCGCTGGCTGCCACAACGTGTAAAGCCCTTGTATGTCAACCATGTATCTACTTGTGGGCAAGATTCACGTATGAACATGGATGGAGACAAAGAATTCCCTATTGTTTGTGGTCTTTTAGAAACAATCCTACAACCCTCTTTGAGCACCGTATCAAGTATATTATCCTCATGTAGAACTGGAAGATATTTTCTAACAATGTTACGGATTAAATTGTATTGACGACTATATGTCAGTACTAAAGTTGGCTGTATAATTTTCTTTTCATTTGTGCTATTTTCTTTTAGCTCCTCTTTTATACTTTTTAATTCCGCACAATTGTGATTTGTACTTGCAGTATGAACTGCTTGTTTTTGAATTCTTTCCTTTCTACATTTGTTTTTAACAGATTTATCTTTGGTTATTTTATTATGTTCGTTTGTATTTTTGAAGAGCAGTGTTTCCCTGCACTTATTTTTAGCTATTTGTAATCCTCTAGAAACCATCCACTCAGGATATTTTCTTTCCAAGAGGCGTCTCCATATTATATGGCATTCATGTTTGAAGGCCTCCAGTGTATTACAGTTTCTCCTAGCCCGTATGAATTCTCCTACTGGAATAGATTTGATGGTATGGTGGCAGTGATGACTGTCAGCTCTTAGAATTGTATTCCCCGCAATTTCTTTGCGGTACGTTTCCGTCTGGATGACTTTATTGGGGATGCCCGTGAGTTTTAAATCCAAAAAATTCACCATATTGGAATCCTCATTGTATGTAAATTTGAGATTGTAGGTGTTATTTTGTATATACTGTATGAACTTATGTATGGCAGGTACATCGCCACTCCATATTATGAGCAGATCGTCGATGTACCTGCCATACCAGTTCAGACAGTTGGCAAAGGGATTGTTGACATTATATATATATTTTAGCTCCCAGTAGATCATGGTTAAATTAGCAAGGGCTGGGGAATATTTAGCCCCCATTGAAACACCTTTTGTTTGAAGGTAGAATACATTGTCAAATAAAAAGTAATTATGGCACATAAGGAAGCGGGTTACATCCAGGACATAATTTATGAAGTCATCTCCATAACCACTGCACTTGTGGAGATGATACTCCAATGCTTCAAGTGCAATGGAATGTGGGATAGAGGGATATAATGCGACCACATCTACCGTCAACCATTTATATTCAGAATTCCATTTTTTGTTATAAAATGATCGCAGAACTTCTGATGTGTCCTTGATGTAACCCGGTGTCCTTTTAACCATAGGCTGGATTATGCAATCCAACCAATTGCCTAGTCTTTCAGTTAAAGACCCTATGCCACTGACTATAGGGCGGAGCGGTGGTGGATTAATCTTTTTATGCATTTTAGGAACTGCATGCATGATTGGGGTGATAGGATATTTTACATTCATATAGTCATACTGTTTTTGTGTGATATGTGAGTAATTTAGACCTATTTTCAGGATATTTGTATATTCCATTTGATATTTTGTAACAGGGTTAGACATAAGTTTGACATATGTATCGTCCTCTCTCAAGATTTGTATCATTTGTTCATAACATACATCTTTATCTAAGACGACAACGGATCCCCCTTTGTCTGCCATTTTTATAATTATTTTTGAATTATCAGCTAGCTCTTTAAGAGATTGTTTTTGTTCTCTGGAGACATTGTGGGATACGCTGGCGTCTTTGAGAGTGTCATGCACCTGTTTCAGCTCCTTCTCAACCAATTCTTGAAATAAATCCATATTTGGAGTACGAGACATAAGTGGATAAAAAGAAGGATTTGAAGTTTTGAAACTATACATGTTAAGGGGATTAATAGGATTGGTTTCATGTTCTTGTTCCCCCTGGAGATCCTCCAGGCATGTCAGAGTCAACTGCTCCTGGAATTCCATTCCAACATATTGATTATACATAGTTGGAGTATCCGACACGCTTGGAGGGTATCCAGGGGGAGGAACACCAAAGAAATGTCTAGCTACCGTAAGTTGTCTAATAAATCTGTTAATATCCAGCAGTGTCATAAATAGATCAAAGTTTACACTAGGTACGAAATTTAAACCCAATCTTAATACATTGATTTGTTCTTTTGTTAAAGTCTCTTTGGACAAATTGATTACATCGTTGCTGCAGGTGTATATTTCATCAGCTTTTGATACATTAATTACCTCCTCTTTTGCCGGGTTGCCATTGAGTGTCCTTTTTCTGTGTTTGCGCCCCGCTCTCCGGATTCGTTTTTTGCCGGAGCTGATTGGTAATTTCTATTTGGTTTATTTTTTTTGTAATAAGAGGTTTTGGGTCTCATTGTTTCATTTGTTCTTTCTTGAGTGGAATCCTGTGTTGAATCAAAGGACAGATCACTAAGTTCCATGGTATCCAATTCTGATGAGAAATTCACTTTAGGTGAGTACCCCTGTCCTTTATTTCTTTTATTGGATCTGTTCTTTTTTAGAATCGATTTGGGGGTGGTGGAGTAGGGATTTTCCCTTCTACCCCATTCATATATCTGGTCATGCTTGTAGTCATATAAGTCCCTTTGGAATTTTTTATGCTTTATTTCAACAATATGTTCTTCCATTTCTTTTATGTTAGCACTTATATCTTTTTGTAACATTTCATACTCCATAGTATTGTCCGGTCTATTTAGTTTCAATTTCAATGCATTTATTTCCGTTTGTAAATCCTGCAATTTTTCTCCCTCATACCTGACAATGAATGTCATGAGTTTTGTAGAGCAGTCTGTCAGTATTAGGTTCCATTCAAGTACGAATTGCTGTGAAAAAACAGTGGTGGGAATTTTCTTTATGCGTAGTCCTCTTGGGATCATATTTTTTTCCAAATATTTAACCAGTGTGGTATGGTCCCACCAAAGTCTGGTTTCCTGGTTGAGAGCTCTTTCAAATTGATTTATATCCGTAACATTGGATGTATTTTGCGGTGCATAATTATCAGTATCTGAAAAAACTTGATTTGCTTTAGATCTCCTTTCTGGTGATGCACAAAAAGCCATAGCAGAGTTCGCACTAATCAGCCTTACCAGATGATATACAGAGAAAACAGAGCCCCTTTATCCGTTGAATTGTGTTCTTTTGTTGTGGAGGCAGCTTACTTCTTTGCGGATCGGTGAGTCACGGTATAAAAAGTCCTTTTTAAGGTTAAAATGTATACTGTGGGATACCAGCTCACTATATCTGCGGTAGAAATGTATCCGCGTGCTCGGTGTCCTGGTTTTTCAACCTCCTTGTTCAGGTACATAGAAAATGAGTAAAATTAGACTCCAGCACTCACTTTTTTTCGAAGTATCAAGTTCTCCATTTATTCAAGTTACACACGGACAGTACAGGGCTCAAGAATTCTCTTGGTACAGGCTGTTTTTGACGCGTTTCGAAAAGTCTTATTCGTAAAAGTGGAGTGCAATTGGCGCTCTCAGGTTTAAGTAGGAAGTCAAGTGTGCTTGGTAGACTCTATAATTGCTCCCACCTGTGACTATGCACTGGGTGGAGAGAAGGAATAGTATGGGGCGGTCATGATTACTCCCCTTTGCACAACACTTGTTCTAAATAATTGCCACCTGGAGCGTCAAAATCATTCCAGTCAAATATCTAACATACATAAAGTTACATAACATTTTATTAAAACCGAAATTGTTTCAATATGCACAGACGCTCCAGGTGGCAATTATTTAGAACAAGTGTTGTGCAAAGGGGAGTAACCATGACCGCCCCATACTATTCCTTCTCTCCACCCAGTGCATAGTCACAGGTGGGAGCAATTATAGAGTCTACCAAGCACACTTGACTTCCTACTTAAACCTGAGAGCGCCAATTGCACTCCACTTTTACGAATAAGACTTTTCGAAACGCGTCAAAAACAGCCTGTACCAAGAGAATTCTTGAGCCCTGTACTGTCCGTGTGTAACTTGAATAAATGGAGAACTTGATACTTCGAAAAAAAGTGAGTGCTGGAGTCTAATTTTACTCATTTTCTATGTACCTGAACAAGGAGGTTGAAAAACCAGGACACCGAGCACGCGGATACATTTCTACCGCAGATATAGTGAGCTGGTATCCCACAGTATACATTTTAACCTTAAAAAGGACTTTTTATACCGTGACTCACCGATCCGCAAAGAAGTAAGCTGCCTCCACAACAAAAGAACACAATTCAACGGATAAAGGGGCTCTGTTTTCTCTGTATATCATCTGGTAAGGCTGATTAGTGCGAACTCTGCTATGGCTTTTTGTGCATCACCAGAAAGGAGATCTAAAGCAAATCAAGTTTTTTCAGATACTGATAATTATGCACCGCAAAATACATCCAATGTTACGGATATAAATCAATTTGAAAGAGCTCTCAACCAGGAAACCAGACTTTGGTGGGACCATACCACACTGGTTAAATATTTGGAAAAAAATATGATCCCAAGAGGACTACGCATAAAGAAAATTCCCACCACTGTTTTTTCACAGCAATTCGTAATTGAATGGAACCTAATACTGACAGACTGCTCTACAAAACTCATGACATTCATTGTCAGGTATGAGGGAGAAAAATTGCAGGATTTACAAATGGAAATAAATGCATTGAAATTGAAACTAAATAGACCGGACAATACTATGGAGTATGAAATGTTACAAAAAGATATAAGTGCTAACATAAAAGAAATGGAAGAACATATTGTTGAAATAAAGCATAAAAAATTCCAAAGGGACTTATATGACTACAAGCATGACCAGATATATGAATGGGGTAGAAGGGAAAATCCCTACTCCACCACCCCCAAATCGATTCTAAAAAAGAACAGATCCAATAAAAGAAATAAAGGACAGGGGTACTCACCTAAAGTGAATTTCTCATCAGAATTGGATACCATGGAACTTAGTGATCTGTCCTTTGATTCAACACAGGATTCCACTCAAGAAAGAACAAATGAAACAATGAGACCCAAAACCTCTTATTACAAAAAAAATAAACCAAATAGAAATTACCAATCAGCTCCGGCAAAAAACGAATCCGGAGAGCGGGGCGCAAACACAGAAAAAGGACACTCAATGGCAACCCGGCAAAAGAGGAGGTAATTAATGTATCAAAAGCTGATGAAATATACACCTGCAGCAACGATGTAATCAATTTGTCCAAAGAGACTTTAACAAAAGAACAAATCAATGTATTAAGATTGGGTTTAAATTTCGTACCTAGTGTAAACTTTGATCTATTTATGACACTGCTGGATATTAACAGATTTATTAGACAACTTACGGTAGCTAGACATTTCTTTGGTGTTCCTCCCCCTGGATACCCTCCAAGCGTGTCGGATACTCCAACTATGTATAATCAATATGTTGGAATGGAATTCCAGGAGCAGTTGACTCTGACATGCCTGGAGGATCTCCAGGGGGAACAAGAACATGAAACCAATCCTATTAATCCCCTTAACATGTATAGTTTCAAAACTTCAAATCCTTCTTTTTATCCACTTATGTCTCGTACTCCAAATATGGATTTATTTCAAGAATTGGTTGAGAAGGAGCTGAAACAGGTGCATGACACTCTCAAAGACGCCAGCGTATCCCACAATGTCTCCAGAGAACAAAAACAATCTCTTAAAGAGCTAGCTGATAATTCAAAAATAATTATAAAAATGGCAGACAAAGGGGGATCCGTTGTCGTCTTAGATAAAGATGTATGTTATGAACAAATGATACAAATCTTGAGAGAGGACGATACATATGTCAAACTTATGTCTAACCCTGTTAAAAAATATCAAATGGAATATACAAATATCCTGAAAATAGGTCTAAATTACTCACATATCACACAAAAACAGTATGACTATATGAATGTAAAATATCCTATCACCCCAATCATGCATGCAGTTCCTAAAATGCATAAAAAGATTAATCCACCACCGCTCCGCCCTATAGTCAGTGGCATAGGGTCTTTAACTGAAAGACTAGGCAATTGGTTGGATTGCATAATCCAGCCTATGGTTAAAAGGACACCGGGTTACATCAAGGACACATCAGAAGTTCTGCGATCATTTTATAACAAAAAATGGAATTCTGAATATAAATGGTTGACGGTAGATGTGGTCGCATTATATCCCTCTATCCCACATTCCATTGCACTTGAAGCATTGGAGTATCATCTCCACAAGTGCAGTGGTTATGGAGATGACTTCATAAATTATGTCCTGGATGTAACCCGCTTCCTTATGTGCCATAATTACTTTTTATTTGACAATGTATTCTACCTTCAAACAAAAGGTGTTTCAATGGGGGCTAAATATTCCCCAGCCCTTGCTAATTTAACCATGATCTACTGGGAGCTAAAATATATATATAATGTCAACAATCCCTTTGCCAACTGTCTGAACTGGTATGGCAGGTACATCGACGATCTGCTCATAATATGGAGTGGCGATGTACCTGCCATACATAAGTTCATACAGTATATACAAAATAACACCTACAATCTCAAATTTACATACAATGAGGATTCCAATATGGTGAATTTTTTGGATTTAAAACTCACGGGCATCCCCAATAAAGTCATCCAGACAGAAACGTACCGCAAAGAAATTGCGGGGAATACAATTCTAAGAGCTGACAGTCATCACTGCCACCATACCATCAAATCTATTCCAGTAGGAGAATTCATACGGGCTAGGAGAAACTGTAATACACTGGAGGCCTTCAAACATGAATGCCATATAATATGGAGACGCCTCTTGGAAAGAAAATATCCTGAGTGGATGGTTTCTAGAGGATTACAAATAGCTAAAAATAAGTGCAGGGAAACACTGCTCTTCAAAAATACAAACGAACATAATAAAATAACCAAAGATAAATCTGTTAAAAACAAATGTAGAAAGGAAAGAATTCAAAAACAAGCAGTTCATACTGCAAGTACAAATCACAATTGTGCGGAATTAAAAAGTATAAAAGAGGAGCTAAAAGAAAATAACACAAATGAAAAGAAAATTATACAGCCAACTTTAGTACTGACATATAGTCGTCAATACAATTTAATCCGTAACATTGTTAGAAAATATCTTCCAGTTCTACATGAGGATAATATACTTGATACGGTGCTCAAAGAGGGTTGTAGGATTGTTTCTAAAAGACCACAAACAATAGGGAATTCTTTGTCTCCATCCATGTTCATACGTGAATCTTGCCCACAAGTAGATACATGGTTGACATACAAGGGCTTTACACGTTGTGGCAGCCAGCGCTGCCGAACTTGCAACTATGTACAAAATACAAAAACCTTTTGTAATGCAGATCAGACACAGACTTATAACATAAAGTCTTATATTAACTGCAATACAAAGGCAGTAGTTTATGTGATTCTCTGCGAATACTGCAATAAAATGTATATAGGATGTACCATAAGGAAATTTAAAAACCGCATCTTGGAACACCTTAATTATATAAACAATCCTTCCTATACCAATATATCAAACGCTGCCAGACATTTCATTGACAGACACAACCGCAGCTTAAAATACCTCAAAACATATGCTATAGAACATGTAAAAGTATCCATTAGAGGAGGAGACATAAAACATCAAGTTAATTTGAGAGAGGCCTATTGGATTTTTAAGTTGGAGACAAGATATCCAAAGGGCCTCAATCTGAGAAGGGAGATCATGCACTTTTATTGAATATCTGCGACGGCAGGTGGTCTAATGTATTTATGCTCCTTTCTGTTGTCCTTTCCCCTTACTGTCTGCACTCATATTATGCATGTACTATGTCATGTACACAATTATGAACATGTTTCTCAATAATTTCTCTTGAAAGATAAATTGAGAAATAACGCACATACAATGTGAATGGATCCCTACTCAATACAAAAAAAAATTTTTTCCTAGCAGAGTTTTCTTTTCTTTTTTTTTTTCCTTTTCATATATCTGTTTTTCTCTTTTCAGTTCTTTCTTTCTCATAGCAATGAAATTTTAATATGCTGAAAGAGATATCTGTGCATATTGAAACAATTTCGGTTTTAATAAAATGTTATGTAACTTTATGTATGTTAGATATTTGACTGGAATGATTTTGACGCTCCAGGTGGCAATTATTTAGAACAAGTGTTGTGCAAAGGGGAGTAACCATGACCGCCCCATACTATTCCTTCTCTCCACCCAGTGCATAGTCACAGGTGGGAGCAATTATAGAGTCTACCAAGCACACTTGACTTCCTACTTAAACCTGAGAGCGCCAATTGCACTCCACTTTTACGAATAAGACTTTTCGAAACGCGTCAAAAACAGCCTGTACCAAGAGAATTCTTGAGCCCTGTACTGTCCGTGTGTAACTTGAATAAATGGAGAACTTGATACTTCGAAAAAAAGTGAGTGCTGGAGTCTAATTTTACTCATTTTCTATGTACCTGAACAAGGAGGTTGAAAAACCAGGACACCGAGCACGCGGATACATTTCTACCGCAGATATAGTGAGCTGGTATCCCACAGTATACAAGAAGCCATTGTAGTCTGTAATGGTATTTATTGACAGTATTCTGATGTCATGATTTTGAGTGTGACTAGTTAATTCTTGTCACTCCAACACATTCTTTGAGAACACCCCCCTAAAGGCAGGGATTGGCAGAGCTGTTAATTTGAACACTTCCAATTGGATAAACGTCTATGGACTTACACCCACTTTAATGACATCATGCAGCTCTGATAAGGGAAATTATCTGTCAATTATATGACCAGATACACACCCCTCCCCCTAAAGGCAGGGATTGGCGAAGCTGTTCATTTGAATACTTCCAATTGGATAAACGTCTATGGGCTCAAACCCACTTTAACCCCTTCAGGACACAGCCTTATTTCACCTTAAAGACCAGGCCATTTTTTTTCAAATCTGACCAGTGTCACTTTAAGTGCTGATAACTTTAAAACGCTTTGAATTATCCAGGCCATTCTGAGATGGTTTCTTCGTCACATATTGTACTTCATGACACTGGTAAAATGAAGTAAAAAAATATTTTTATTTATAAAAAAAATACCAAATTTACCAAACATTTGTAAAAAAATGTTTCAATTTCTCTACTTCTATAATACATAGTAATATCTCCAAAAATAGTTATTACTTTACATTCCCCATATGTCTACTTCATGTTTGTATCATTTTGGGAATGATATTTTATTTTTTGGGAATGTTACAAGGCTTAGAAGTTTAGAAGCAAATCTTGACATTTTTCAGAAATTTTCAAAAACCTAATTTTTAGGGACCATTTCAGGTCTGAAGTCACTTTGCGAGGCTTACATAATAGAAACCACTCAAAAATGACCCAATTCTATAAACTACACCCCTCAAGGTATTCAAAACTGATTTTACTAACTTTATTAACCCTTTAGGTGTTCCACAAGAATTAATGGAAAATAGAGATACAATTTCAAAATTTCACTTTTTTGGCAGATTTTCCATTTTAATAATTTTTTTTCCAGTTACAAAGCAAGGGTTAACAGCCAAACCAAACTCAATATTTATGGCCCTGATTCTGTAGTTTACAGAAACACCCCATATGTAGGCGTAAACCACTGTGCGGGCACACAGCAGGGCGCAGAAAGAAAGGAATGCCATATGGTTTTTGGAAGGCAGGTTTTGCTGGACTGGTTTTCTTGACACCATGTCCCATTTGAAGCCCCCCTGATGCACCCCTAGAGTAGAAACTCCATAAAAGTGAGCCCATCTAAGAAACTACACCCCTCAAGGTATTCAAAACTGATTTTTACAAATGTCGCTAACCCTTTAGGTGTTCCACAAGAATTAATGGAAAATAGAGATACAATTTCAAAATTTCACTTTTTTGGCAGATTTTCCATTTTAATTTTTATTTTCCAGTTACAAAGCAAGGGTTAACAGCCAAACAAAACTTAATATTTATGGCCCTGATTCTGTAGTTTACAGAAACACCCCATATGTGGTTGTAAACCGCTGTTCGGGCACATGGCAGGGCGCAGAAGGAAAGGAATGCCATATGGTTTTTGGAAGGCAGATTTTGCTGGACTGGTTTTTTTGACACCATGTCCCATTTGAAGCGCCCCTGATGCACCGCTAGAGTAGAAACTCCAAAAAAGTGACTCAATTTTAGAAACTACGTGATAGGGTGGCAGTATTGTTGGTACTAGTTTAGGGTACATATGATTTTTGGTTGCTCTATATTACACTTTTTGTGAGGCAAAGTAACAAGAAATAGCTGTTTTGGCACCGTTTTTATTTTTTGTTATTTACAACATTCATCTGACAGGTTAGATAATGTGATATTTTTATAGACCAGGTTGTCACGGATGCGGTGATACCTAATATGTATACTTTTTTTTTATTTACGTAAGTTTTACACAATGATTTCTTTTTTGAAACAAAAAAAATCATGTTTTAGTGTTGCCATAGTCTGAGAGCCATAATTTTTTCAGTTTTTGGGCGATCACCTTGGGTAGGGTATGATTTTTGCGGGATGAGATGACGGTTTTATTGGCACTATTTTGAGGTCCGTGTGACTTTTTGATCGCTTGCTATTACACTTTTTGTGATGTAAGGTGACAAAAAATGGCTTTTTTTACACCGTTTTTATTTTTATTTTTTTACGGTATTCACCTGAGGGTTTAGGTCATGTGATATTTTTGATCGCTTGCTAATATACTTTTTGTGATGTAAGGTGACAAATTTTTTTTATTTAGCACAGTTTTAATAAAAAAAATATTACGATGTTCATCTGAGGGGTTAGGTCATGTGATATTTTTATAGAGCCGGTCGATACGGACGCGGCGATACCTAATATGTATACTTTTTTTTATTTATGTAAGTTTTACACAGTAATATCACTTTTGAAACAAACAAAAAATCATGTTTTAGTGTCTCTATATTCTGAGAGCCATAGTTTTTTCAGTTTTTGGGTGATTATCTTAGGTAGGGTCTCATTTTTTGCAGGATGAGATGACGGTTTTATTGGCAATATTTTGGGGTGCATATGACTTTTTGATCGCTTGCTATTACACTTTTTGTGATGTAAGGTGACAAAAAATGGTTTATTTAGCACAGTTTTTATTTTTTACGGTGTTCATCTGAGGGGTTAGGTTATGTGATATTTTTATAGAGCCGGTAGATACGGACGCGGCGATACCTAATATGTATACTTTGTTTTTATTTATGTAAGTTTTACACAATAACAGCTTTTTTAAAACAAAAAAAATGATGTTTTAGTGTCTCCATATTCTGAGCCATAGTTTTTTTACTTTTTGGGAAATTGTCTCAGGTAGAGGCTAATTTTTTGCGGGATGAGGTGACAGTTAGATTGGTACTATTTTGGTGGGCAAACGCCTTTTTGGTCGCTTGCTATTGTACTTTTTGTGATGTAAGGTGACAAAAAAATGCTTTTTGCGTGCCCAGTTTTTTAAAAATATTTTTTACGGTGTTCATCTGAGGGGTTAGGTCATGTGATATGTTTATAGAGCCGGTCGATACGGACGCGGCGATACTTAGTATGTATACTCCCCCCACCCCTATTTTTTACCATTTTTTTTTTACTTTATTTGGGGGAAATGACGTTTTTGTTTATTTTTACTTGAAACTTTTAATTTTTTTGGGGGAAAACTTTATTTTTTCAGCTTTTTTTTCACTTAATTTTTTGTCCCACTTTGGGACTTGAACTTTTGGGGGTCTTATCCTTTACAATGTATTCCAATACTTCTGTATTGGAATGCATTGGCTGTATGAGTAATACTGTGTGTATTACTCATACAGCTTCCGGCCTGTGAGATCCAGGTGGCTGGATCTCACAGGCTCATCACCGGAAGGCAGCGCGATTCCTTCCTTGGGCATTGCGCTGCCTTCCATGCCATCGGGTCCCCCCTACAGCCGCATGGGGACCCGATGGCACCGCCGATCGCCGCCGCAAACCGCAGGTAAAGCCGCAAACAGCAGCTCTGAATTGACCTGCGGTTTGCGGCGATAGCCGACACGGGGGGATCACGGGACCCCTCTTGCATTTAGCCAAGGTGCCTGCTCAACGATTTGAGCAGGCACCGGGTTCCGGGCGGCGGTGATCGGAAATACACAGGACGTACCCATACGCCCTATGTCCTTAAGTACCAGGACATCGGGGCGTACCGGTACGCCCTGTGTCCTGAAGAGGTTAATGACATCATGCAGCTCTGATAGGGCAAATCATCTGTCAATTATAGTACCTGGGTCATTTATATCCCATCCATGGTGTTCCGCGTTCAATGCTGCCCAAACCGCTGATGAAGCCAGATTAGCTGGGGAAACATTTTGGGGGGCAGTCTTAGGTTTTAGTTTGCTGACCTCTTATGTTTATGTGCCTTCAAATGTTTGATTAATACACAGATACGTGCTATGCTATAAGCGATCAGTGTGTGCCAATGCGCACTTCAATCAGAGTGGTAGTGTGGGGAAGTGCACTCACAGCCACCGTCTAAAAACGAAGCAATTCAATAACATAGTGATCTGGCACTAATAATGAGCATCAGCTAGTTTTAACCCACAGTGTTTAGAGCTCATCACTTATAATAGTTAATAGATGTGCTGACTTCATTTTAAGCGAATCATTAAAAGTTACAGTTTATTATCTGGGACAAGAAAGGAAATTAGCCTTTAGCTATGTGATTATGTATTGTTAAATCCTTTCCCAGATAGGGTCTAATTTATTCCTGTGTTGACCTCTAATGATGCTACCTCACCATTTGCTCTGTGACCCATACTCCAGGTCTCACTTGACAAAGCAGTTATATTGCTCTCCTCTAAAGAGTTGCTCAATCTCTTCAGATGACCTGTTGCTCAGCCCACCAACCTCTGGCCCTCCACCACATATATATAGAATATATACACAAATAAATTGATATCCAAGCAGTCTCTCAACAAAAAATGCAGTCTATTTAAAGGAGCAAGTATTGTCAAAAACTATACATAGCAGTCCATTAGCTGTACCCCCTGTGTGTGTCCTTTTCCCTCCTTTGCCACATAACACAATAATAGCCTACTATGTGTAATTTGTCAGGTCTAATATTGGATTGCTCCTATTGGATATTACTCAATATAAATGCTGTATAAATTGGGATATTGCTGTTACTGCAATTATATCATTTAGGACCTTTTCTGATAACCTTGATAAGATACATTGGCTTTGTAGGACCACAGACATAATGAATGCAGCATTTATCTCTAGTAATACTTGATCTTTGTCTAGTATTTGCATTTTTTACTTCTATGTAATGAGAGCTTAGCTCACTGTGCCTCATAAAATAGTAGTAATGTTCTGGGACAAAGTCAAACTGCAAGTGTCATTCTTGAAGTGGTTACGCCAACTGGACAACCGCTCTTTTAGGTCATATTGAAGTCCCATACTGGCCCCTCTGCTTAAAGGGGTTGTCTAGGATTTTGATTACACAACTCTATCCCTTGTGTAGTGGACAGAGCTGGTAACTGCAGCACTGCTCCCATTGAAGTGAATGGGATCAGCACTGCTGTTACCAGTTTCATTTACTGGACAGTGGACATAGCTGTGCAGTTCCAGTGCCAGAGATGCGAAGTGTAATCATCGGGGCAGATGGCGTTGGAACCCCCGCTGATCTGAAAATGATGGTCTATCCTGAGTATAAGCCATCATTATCAAATCCTGGAAACCTCTTAGTGGTTAGCCCCCCAAAAAATATTACTATGCAATGCATAGGACATTTCAACCGGAGTATTATTGCAATATACATGCGAGAAAACTACTGTTAGATTTTCTATGTACATTTTCCTCTCTAGTAGCATCCCCTTTTGTTTCTCCTGTGATCAAAATTTTGGTCCACCCTATCCTGCATTTAGAAGTGGGCTCACATGTGCAGTAGGTTTCCTGCTGCCTTCTTCCTCTCAGTGCCAGAGTAGTGATCTTATAGTAAATCAAGTGAACTGCCCAGACACCTATCATCCACTTATTCGCCCCTACCTCTAAATTCACAGAAATATATAGCTCTCTCTATTGCAGAAGGATATTGCACTACATAACATAGTGCTATTTATTAGTGGAATCGATGGAGCTGTGTGTGAGAAACTATTGTCTATAAAAAGGGGGAAGAGCAGTAACTGTAGGAGTGGCGTTAGTTTACTGTAATGCACTAGCATGGCTGTTGCCTGCCCACAGAATCTGAAAAGACCAGAACTTCAGAGGGGTGAGTAAATAAGCTAAAAGCGTGGAAATTACACTGGAGATGTTTTTTTTGCATTGATATTAATATAATAATGGTGTGAATTACTCTAGATTTTTTTTTAAACAAATAATTGGTAATATAATTCCTTTACAAAGCAGGAAAGCTACTACAAGGGCATCTTCGATATTTGATCCATTGCGCAGATTAACCCTTTGAGGACCCTTTTTTTTTTGCACCGTAAAGAAGACCTGCCACCACAAAATACAGGGCAGTCTGGAGCTAGCATGTTATAGAGCAGAAAGAGAAGATCGATATATAGTTTTGTGAGAAAAGATTCACCAAGATGTAATTTATACATTTGAATCTCTGTTCTTGTTATAGTTAAAGACTATGTACACCTTTGGGGGCATTTTATTTTTTGGATTGCATTGTACTCATTTTGAGCTAAAAATAATTTTTTTATTGGTTTTTATTATAAATATGGCATCATTTTTTCTGTACAGAGCTGACATGCTCTAGTAGCACCCTTTGGCTTTTCTGTCTTTTCCATCAGACCAGGAGCAGACGGACTCCTTATCTCTGCTCTCTAACCTTATAAACACTGATTTTAGCTCAGTTCTTATTTTACTGATAACATTGTGGCTTAAATAAGTGTTTATGACTCTCAGTAGTTTAGAGATAAGGGTTTTTAGATGATCGGCACATAGTGAAAGTGAAAGTACCAGTCACACAGCTAGAAAACCTCTGTGACAGAATAGCTCAACATTTTTAATAAAGGCCAAAAATGAGTAAAATGCAATAATAAAAAATTGCCTCTGAAGGTGTAAATAGCCTTTAAGTGTTACTAACCTTTCAATAAATGTTGCATTAATCAATAGTACATTGTGTGTACATGGGAAATAACACTATTTCTGGACATTAAAAGTAGAGGAGAATCTGCTTCCTAATCTTTTCTTACTCATTCAGAACCAGGATCATGGATGACATTACAGAGAACTGATGAAGGGAAGGAGCGTTCCCGAAACGCGTATGGGCCGGATCACACACCTGTAACAAAAAGCACCTCCACTTCCACAAGCATGGCCATGCTGTGATATTGAATCGAAGGACTTTTCCAGTAATTATTGGCGATTTACTGCATTCTCCCCTTTGTGTCGGACGAAATCCCGTTTGGAAACCCCGTGAGACTTCGGGTAAGTCAGCTGCAGCTGAACGTAGTCAGACGCCGGCAGTGTCCCGCGCTGCCCGACTCACGCCGGATACGGACCGTCCACCACGAGGGAGGTAAGAAGTCTTTGGATTTAAGCTGCTACATTTACAGCAATTACGGAACTCTGTAACACTATTCAACAAACTGGTATATTAAACCAGCACCTAAGACTTGGGGATTATACAAGAGACTGCAATAGGTGATCCTACCTTTTATCTATATTGGAGTTACTACCAGCATACAGCTGTGCAATAGATCTGTGATTGGAGATCTCCTGGCTAGGAGAGTTTTAGATACTGCATTTAATAAGTGGACTTCCTTATGATACTTACAGGCATATGATCTTCTGGTCCAACAACAGCATTTGGACCTTAGTACAGTGAGCATACCATCCCATTTATTTGCGGTATTCCAAGCGTATTATCCCAAGTACACAAGTTTTATTCTATTTTATTTTATTATATTTTATTATTGTATGACTTGATTTTATGTATATACACGTGTCAATTTATTGGATTTAATTAAATATTTTATGTACTCTATGATCCAAATGTAGTGTGCTCGCCCATTATTCTAGTTTTATCCATTACAGAGAACTGACCTGTCTCTTTTTCTCCTCTCGCTGCTGATGCTGCTTACTACTCCACCTCCCCTCTTAATAGACTTGTATTAACATGTGTAATATCATACTTCATCAGAGCTGGCCCGTCTAAGATGGAATGAAAGCATTTTTTAAAATGAAAAGCAATTAGCAAGGGGCAGGTAAACAGCTGATAACATTAGAAATATATTTCTCACTGATAAAATATATTACAAACTTTCTTGCAGTTGCTTGTACTGTTAATTTATGCAAAGTTGTGTGAAAAGTTAGTGACTCTTTAAAGGGATTATCCAATTTCAAGAAACCCTCCCACCGGTAATATACTTACCCCACACTAGGCGCCGCTGCTGGTCCCCGCATCGCCACTGCTGCTTCTCTCTGCACACGGATGAAAACATCCGGTGTTGGTGGGGAGCAGCCAATGGTAGGCGGGGACGGGAACAAGCCTCCCTAGCATCATGGGTGACGCTTGGGAGGGTCCTCCCTGTCCCCGTCTGCCAGAAAAAACTAAGATATATAATAAATGTATAAATTACAAGTTATATTGAATCTTTTTCCACAAAAACCACACAAAGTGTAACGGGGTTCCGAAGGTGCACTCGGTCCCCCATTGCCCGCAGAACTGTTGCTTAGCTTTGGGAATGAGGATCTGTGTTTAACCTCATTCCCAGGGCGGCTTTACTGCTGGGTGCCTTCCTGCTCCTAAGTCTGCCTTGAGCGTCGAGCTGATCACTCGGTGCTCAACTGGTTGGTCTGTCGGTCATGTGACGCTGGCCATGTCACATGACCCTCACTCCCCACTATAAATACAGGCAGCCTGCTAGCCACAGGTTGCCTGTTAATTTCTAGGTTCCTGGCTATTTGTTGGACTACTGATTCCGTTCCCTGATGATCCTTTGCCTGCTCCTCCTGTACTGCGCATCCGTCCTGGTATTGTGACCTCGGCTCCCACCTGAATACTCTCTTAGGACTCCTCTTGTACTTCTCTACTCTCCTGGTATTTGACCCCGGCTTCTCCTGACCATTCTTTGCTTAACCCTTTGTATTGCGTAGCTCTCTTGGTTCTGACCCGGTCCGTTCATGTTCCGTATTTTGTCTTGTTTGTCTTCCCTGCACGTATCCTAAGTTAGGGACTGTCGTCCAGTTGTCCCCTGTCATCAGGACTCGTGAGGCAAGTAGGCAGGGCCAGGGGTGAGGGTGGAGCGCAGTGGTCACTATCCTTCCCCCTGTGTGTGTGTGGACGTGACCGTTACACAAAGATTGTATGTTAATGACACAAAAATACTGTGAGAAACATTGATAAATTACCCATGAATTACCCATGATGAGTAGAGATGGCCCGAATAGTTCGCCGGCGAATAGTTCCCGGCGAACATAGCTTGTTCGCGTTCGCCGCTGCGGGCGAACATATGCGATGTTCGGTCCGCCCCCTATACATCATCATTGAGTAAACTTTGACCCTCTACCTCACAGTCAGCAGACACATTCCAGCCAATCAGCAGCAGACCCTCCCTCCCAGACCCTCCCACCTCCAGGACAGCATCCATTTTAGATTAATTCGGAATCTGGTTTCACAGAGAGAGGAGGGAGAGTGTAGCTGCTGCTGATTCAATAGGGAAAGCGTTAGCTAGGGCATTGTTCTGTATCCACAGACTCATCTGCTGTAAGGACAGCATCCTGACAGCACCCCAAAAAGCCCTTTTCAGGGCTGGTACATCAGTGTGCTTTTTTATTTATTTATATATATATATATTGCAGTTGCCTGGCTGCCCGTGTGTTAGAGGCTGCAGGCTCAGTCATAGACAGCACTGTGTGCACATCATTCATACAGGGTGTGACAGAAAATCCATTGCAGATAAAAAAAAATTATATTTAATATTTTTCTGTGATCTAATCACATTTGCAAGACCGTGTGTGTCAGGCCCACACATACTGTATTGTGTCCACTGGCTAGTGGCTGGTTCTGCCTGCACTCATACCGTTACAGGGTCTCATTCGCCCAAATACCTTTCAGAAAAAAAAATTATATTAAAAATTTTACTGTGATCTAATCACATCAGCAAGCCCGTGTGTGTCAGGCCCCCACACATACTGTATTGTGTCCACTGGCTAGTGGCTGGTTCTGCCTGCACTCATACCGTTACAGGGTGTCATTCGCCCAAATACATTTCAGAAAAATAAATTCTATTTAAAATTTAACTGTGATCTAATCACATTTGCAAGCCCGTGTGTGTCAGCCAGGCCCACACAGACTGTACTGTGCCCACTGCCCACCACTTATATAGAGTGGCACAGTACCTTGCACGCATAGTAACACTTATCTAATAAAAAATGACAGGCAAAGGCAGGCCACGCCGCAGGGGCCGTCGTTTTCGTGGTGCTGTGATTTCCGCTGGTTCTGGAATAATGCCCAGTGTTCAGAGGCTGTTGTTGACTGGCTTACACAGGACACCCAATCTTCAACAGCTTCCGCTAAGAACCTTGACGCACCATCCTCCTCCAGCTCAGCTTTGGTCACCACTCTCCCGCCCGCCGCCACCACCACCACTACCACCACAGCCACCACAGCCGCTTCACTTGATCCCTCAGAGGAGTTATTTACACATCAGTTGGATGAAATTAGTGATGCGCAACCATCATTGCCAGGGGATGTAGATAACAGGGATATGTCTCAGTCAGGCAGCATTACACACATTGACGTACAGTGTGATGATGATGATGATGATGTTGTACGCGCTGCTGCTTCCTTTGCTGAGGTGTCAGATACAAGTGAAGCAGTTGATGATGACGATGTGTCCGTGGATGCCACGTGGGTGCCTGCTCGAAGGGGAGACAGAGAGAAGGAGGAGACGAGTTGGATGCAGGGGGAGGTCGTCGCAAGGAGCTAGTGGCACAGTAAGACAGCATGTATCGGCACCCGGGGTCAACCAGACAGCACGCCAATCAACACATGCTGCTGCCACCACCAGAATGCCGTCATTGCAAAGCTCAGCAGTGTGGCATTTTTTTGTTGTCTCTGCCTCTGACAACAGCGATACCATTTGCAACCTGTGCCAAAAGAAACTGAGTCGTGGGAAATCCAACACCCACCTAGGTACAACTGCTTTGCGAAGGCACATGATCGCACATCACAAACGTCTATGGGATCAACACATGATGACGAGTAGAAGAAGCACACAAGCTCAAAGCCACCATCCTCCTCCTGGTCCAGCATCTTCAGCCACGTCTACCACTGCGGTCCTCCTTGCCCCCTCTCAACCACCCGCCACTCCGCCTCTCACCTTCAGCAGTTTCATCTCATCTGCCCACAGTCAGGTGTCTGTAAAGAAAATGTTTGAGCGTAGGAAGCCAATGTCCCAGAGTCACCCCCTTGCCTGGCGTCTGACAGCTGGCTTGACGGAACTCTTAGCCCGCCAGCTTTTACCATACCAGCTGGTGGAGTCTGAGGCCTTCAAAAAATTTGTCACTATTGGGACACCACAGTGGAAGGTACCCGGATGAATTTTTTTTTTCAAAAAAGGCAATCCCAAACCTCTACTCAGTGATTGAAAAGGAAGTCATGGCATCTCTGGCATACAGTGTTGTTGCAAGGATCCATCTGACCACTGATACCTGGTCTTCAAAGCACGGTCAGGGCATGTATATCACCTACACTGCGCATTGGGTCAACCTGCTGATGGCTGACAAGCATGGAATGCATGGCTCTGCAGCGGAGTTGGTGACACCGCCACGACTTGCAGGCAGGCCTACTGCCACCTCCTCTACTCCTCCTACTCCATCCTCTTCCATAACCTCCTTGGCTGAGTCCTCTTCTGCTGCGGCATCTAGCTGCACATCAACTGAATCCCCCCAGCTCCCCAGGGGCTATTCCACATCCCGGATATGACAGTGTCACGCTGTCTTGGGGTTGACTTGCCTGAAAGCAGAGAGCCACACCGGACCAGCACTCCTGTCCACCCTGAACGTACAGGTCGATCAGTGACTGACCCCGCACCAACTGGAGATCGGCAAAGTGGTGTGTGACAATGGAAGCAATTGAATTTGGGCAAGTTGTCACATGTGCTGTGCATGGCACACGTGTTGAATCTCATCGTACAACGCTTTGTGTCTAAGTACCCAGGCTTACAGGACGTCCTCAAGCAGGCCAGGAAGGTGTGTGGCCATTTCAGGCGTTCCTACACGGCCATGGTGCACTTTTCAGACATTCCGCGCCGAAACAACATGCCAGTGAGGCGCTTAATTTGCGACAGCCCGACATGTTGGAATTCAACACTCCTAATGTTCGACCGCCTGCTCCAACAAGAAAAAGCTGTCAATGAGTATTTGTATGACCGGGGTGCTAGGACAGCCTCTGCAGAGCTGGTAATTTTTTTGCCACGTTACTGGACGCTCATGCGCAATGCCTGTAGGCTCATGCGTCCTTTTGAGGAGGTGACAAACCTAGTCAGTCGCACCGAAGGCACCATCAGCGACCTCATCCCATTTGTTTTCTTCCTGGAGCGTGGCCTGCGAAGAGTGCTGGATCAGGCTGTAGATGAGCGTGAAGAGGAAGAGTTGTGGTCACCATCACCACCAGAAACAGCCTTGTCATCATCGCTTGCTGGACCTGCGGCAATGCTGGAAGAGGTGTGTGAGGAAGAGGAGTCTGAGGAGGAATGTGGCTTTGAGGAGGAGGAAGACCAACCACAGCAGGCATCCCAGGGTGCTCGTTGTTGTCACCTATCTGGGACCCGTGGTGTTGTACGTGGCTGGGGTGAAGAACAGACCGTCAATGACATCAGTGAGGACGAGGAACGGGAAATGAGTAGCTCGGCATCCAACCTTGTGCAAATGGGGTCTTTCATGCTGTCATGTCTGTTGAGGGACCCTCGTATAAAAAGCATGAAGGAGAACGACCTGTACTGGGTGGCCACGCTACTAGACCCCCAGTATAAGCAGAAAGTGGCGGAAATGTTACCAACTTACCGAAAGTCAGAAAGGATGCAGCAGTTCAAAACAAAACTAAAAAATATGCTTTACACAGCTTATAAGGGGGATGTCACAGCACAACGGGAATCTAACAGGGGAAGAGGTGAAAGTAATCCTCCTCCTACCACGACCACGGCGGCAAGGACAGGACGCTTTACAGATGTGTTGTTGATGGAGGACATGCAGAGCTTTTTCAGTCCTACACATCGCCACAGCCCTTCGGGATCCAGCCTTAGAGAACGACTTGACCGACAGGTAGCAGACTACCTCGCCTTAACTGCAGATATCGACACTCTGAGGAGCGATGAACCCCTTGACTACTGGGTGTGCAGGCTTGACCTGTGGCCTGAGCTATCCCAGTTTGCAATAGAACTTCTGGCCTGCCCCGCTTCAAGTGTCCTGTCAGAAAGGACCTTCAGTGCAGAAGGAGGCATTGTCACTGACAAAAGAAGTCGCCTCGGTCAAAAAAGTGTTAATTACCTCACCTTCATTAAAATGAATGAGGCATGGATCCCGAAGGGACTGACAGTGGGGGATACGTTTGACTAACAAAGGGCCTGATGACATGCCTTGGCCTCAAAATGGTCCCCACGCTGCTGTATTTAATGTCTGCATACCGGATGACTTTCGTGAATTCTCCGCCACCAACTAGGGTTCAAGCCGCAATGTTTTAGTCACCTTTCAGCCTTGAAAACATAAATTTTTCCGGCCGCTGCTACAACAGCGGCTGCAACAATAACATTATTTTTCAGGCATGTGTACATGCCTAATTTTTCTGGCCTCTGGTGCTGCACTGTGGCTGCAAAAACAAAACAAAAAAAAAGGCACATACAAGTGTCAATTCCCCTTCGTGATCGTTACCTTGTTGTGGTGAAGGGGCTTGCATATCACAATGAAGTGATCATCACCTCTATGAGTGTGTTGGCAATGTTGCCACACCCCAGATGATAAGGCCGTTGCTTCATTATGATCAGACCAAAAGCGATCGGCTGGATAATTTTTCATAGAAAAAACATACATTTTTTTATATATTTTTTTTAAGTTGTATGGGTGGGTTTTTAATACATAAAATAAAAAAATCATAATAAAGTCTCTTAATAGTTTATTAGAAATTATGCAGACAATTAAAAAAATCCCCATCAATTCCAATACAAAGCAAGTACAAAGCTCAGAACTAAATTATTCCAGGATGTCGTAATGGTTCGTTAATTCAACAATGGTTCATCAATTCGACACACGTCCCCGGATAGGGGACGTAACAGGGATTAAACTGATAGGAATAGTACTAGTTAAGACACCACTCATATAGGGTGTCACAGCACATTGCTCTGTGCACGCGCAGTGCCCCAACTTGGGACTGAGTAAGAGGACCGACCAAGCTGCTTTTTCCATCTCCCGGTTCCTAAAATCAATTCATTTTGGTGTATCAGAGTTTGGTCTGTCACTGTGAAGGCAGTCGAAGGTACCCGGCCTAAATTTTTTTTCACAGAAGGCATTCCCACCCTGATATGGGACGTAACAGGGATTAAACTGATGAGAATAGTACTACAGAAAATACCACTCATATCCGGTGGGGCAGTAAATTGCACGGTGCAGACGCAGTGACCGTGGCGTGGATTCAAACAAAGGGGAGGGAGCCAGCATTTTTTAACCATCTCCCCATTCAAAAAAACTATTTAATAATTTACCTATTAAAGATCATTTAGTCTCCATCCAAGTCTCCTGGTAAGGTGCTATTGCGCCATCCTGCGGTCCTGCTATCTATACTTTGCATATTCCACCGAAGTGGCGGTCACCCCTACTGCTGGCCCTTCGGTCTCAGGTTCCCAGGGTTCTGGTCTTCCCCCTGAGTCGGGCCACTCTGCTAGAGTTACCCCTGTATCATGGGTATCAGTCACTCTCATAGCAGGCCAGAGTGCCAGGAAGCCCGGGAAGTCTCTCCCTATTATAACTTCGTAGTGCAAATTTGGGGCAACTGCCACTTCATGAGTCCATCTGCCAGCCCCTGTGGTAAAAGACACCAGGGCGGTGGGATAGTCTTTCAAGTCTCCATGGATGCACATGACCCCGACTTTCCGTCCAGTATACTCTGCTGACCTTACCGGGGCAGCTCTTACTAGGGACACCAGACTCCCTGAGTCCAGCAGAGCCTCCGCTGGAGTATCTCCTACCTCCACATGGCACAAGTGGTTTAGAGTTTATGGGGTACCTGCTGCACACAGCTTCCTGGCATATAGCGACTAACGGTAGCCATAGTTAGTATCCATGGAATCTAACTGATGGGGACAGTCAGCTCTTACATGGCCCGGCTCCTGACACCGCCAGCAGACTATCGGAGCCAGGTCCATAGAGGGTACACCCCGGGTGGGCTTGGTTGGTACAAGTCGCCGGGTCTGGGATGAAGATTTATGGGATTTGACTGCCCCCCTCCCAAAAGAACCCCCTGTAACATTCTTAGTAGCCTTGTAGCGCTCCACCAGTTCAACCATTTCTAGGGCGTTGCCAGGAGACACCTGGCCGATCCAGTGCAGAGCCCTCCAGAACATATCAGCCAATAGTCTATCCAGCATAGTCGTGGGACTCAGCACATCAGGCTGTAGCCACTTTTGCAAGAGGTGGAGTAGGTCATAATACTGGGTCCTCATAGGCTCAGCCGGCTTAAACCCCCACTGATGTACCCGCTGGGCCCGGACGAACACATTCACCCCCAGTCTTACCAAAATCTCACCCTTTAATGTTTGGTAGTCGGCCGCTTGATTGTCCGGCAAGTCGAAATACACCCGCTGGGAATCGGATGCCGGGAATGGAGCGATGACCTCAGCCCACTGGTCACGGGGTAGCTTTTCCCTGATGGCCACTTTCTTGTACATCACCAGGTAGGTTTCGATGTCATCTGCGGGGGTCATTTTAGGAATCACGGCATGGACTGCTTTTCTGGCATCGTGCACCCTCGGGGTTGCTCCTGCTGTTTGAAAATCCATCACGTGTTTTAGCATCAACTGGTTAGTCTCCTGCTGCTGCTTATTATCCTCATGTTGCTGCAGGTTTGTCTCTTTCTGCTGCAGATTAGCCTCCATGAGGGCTTTCACTACAGCCTCCATTTTGTCGTGGGGCACTGGTTGTTATACAGCTGGTTTAATGTACGACATATAACCCTGCCTGAAAAATGCAGAAACCAAAAATATCGACATTCACGCCAGCCTCATTGCTCTCGCCCGCATCCTCTACCAATTGTGGGGTTTCGCTCTGGTAGACAGACATAGACATAGAATGTGTCAGCAGATAAGAACCATTTGGCGCATCTAGTCTGCCCAATATACTGAATACTATGAATAGCCCTTGGCCCTATCTTATATGAAGGATGGCCTTATGCCTATCCCATGCATGCTTAAACTCCTTCACTGTATTTGCAGCTACCACTTCTGCAGGAAGGCTATTCCATGCATTCACTACTCTCTCAGTAAAGTAATACTTCCTGATATTAATGTCACAGCCAGACAGTTGAGAAGCTCTGACAGGAGCCTTTCAGATCCTCCTCCTTGAATTTCTTTGTTTTGGTTTAGTTTCTCATCTCGTTAGTCTATCTCAGCTGTCATGCTGTTGGACTGATTGCTGCCCTTTAAGTTCCTCCCCAGAATGCAGTAGTGTGCGGCTTATACAACTTCCTGGAGTGTGTGTGCATGCTGTTCCTTGTTCCCAGTCCACAGTCCCCAGTCGCCTGCAAGATAAGTTCTGTTTATGTATTTATGATTTTCTGTTTTCTGGATCCAGGTGACCCTGACTCCCTCCGTGTCTGTGTAGGGAGCCGGTGGTCGTGTCCCCTCACTATTGTAGGGTCTTCAGGTGTAAGATAGTCGAGGTACGTGGATATGCGCCCATCCACCTTTGGGGTGGTCGCATAGGCTGAGCAATAAGGGAGAGCGGCAGGTCTCTTGCAGGGGTCTCCCCTTTTGTTCCTTAGTTGTGGATCTAGTGAGTCATTGTTTATATTATTGTCTTGTTTCCTGTACACCATCCGTGACAATTAATTTTAAAACTTTGCCCCTCTAATTTAAAACTATGTCCTCTTGTAGCATTTTTTTTTAAATATATTCTCTCCTCTGTTACCTTGTTGATTCCCTTTATGTATTTAAAAGTTTCGATCATATCCCCTCTGTCTCGTCTTTCTTCCAAGCTATACATGTTAAGGTCCTTTAATCTTTCCTGGTAAGTTTTGTCCTGCAATCCATGTACTAGTTTAGTAGCTCTTCTCTGAACTCTCTCCAAAGTATCAATATCCTTCTGGAGATATGGTCTCCAGTACTGCGCACACTACTCCAAATGAGGTCTCACTAGTGCTCTGTAGAGCGGCATGAGCACCTCTCTCTTTCTACTGGTAATGCCTCTCCCTATACACCCAAGCATTCTGCTAGCATTTCCTGCTGCTCTATGACATTGTCTGCCTACCTTTAAGTCTTCTGAAATAATGACCCCTAAATCCCTTTCCTCAGATACCGAGGTTAGGACTGTATCACTGATTTTATATTCTGCTCTTGGGTTTTTACGCCCCAGGTGCATTATCTTGCACTCATCAACATTAAATTTTACTTGCCAAATTTTAGTTGCCAGGTAGGGTAAGCGGGCGCAGTACAGAGGCAAAATACTAGTTCTTAACTCAAAATGTCAGTGTTTATTCACACTTGAGGCAATTGCACAAAACAGCACGTAACTTTGCAGTCTTGGTGTTAATTCACACACAATGGAAAGTTCATATAACACAAGTCACCTTGCTGGGAGTTCTACCTCCAGTAGTCCACAGCAGGCTTTAGGGGATCTGTTTCCCCAGCAGGACGGCTCTCAGCCCTCCAGCACGGCACAAAGCCTCAGTTCCCAGAAACAGAGACATCTCTGCTGAACCAGCTGCCTATTTAAGGACAGCCAGGTACTGCCAAAAACGCAAATCGGCACTTAAACTCTGGTCCGGTATTTGACTTCATCTGGCTGGAAACCAGCCCAGCTGCACATGCTGGGAGGAAAATACCTGCCTTGCCTGACACAACCCCTTCACTGTGTCACAGAACATTCAGTAACAGATTTTTTCATTCTTGCATCACTGTGTTTCCAATAGTCATATCTTTCCATTAATGCAGCTATATGAGACCTTTTTTTTCCAGGACAGATTTTTTTTGATTCTTTTTCTACTTTTGAATAATGAAAAGACAGAAAAATTGTTTTTGTGTTACCATATTCATAGAGCCATAACTTATTTATTAGAATTTTCAGTCAATGGAGATATGTGAGGACTTTTTTTGCGGGATTAGCTGTAGCTTTCATTTTGGGGTACATACATCTTTTTGAATACTCCAAATCCATTTTATAGGAGACTAGATGAACAAAAATCACCATATTTGGCATTGTTTGGCTTAATTTTTATGGTATAGATCATTATTGCTGCTACAATAGCAATTATGTGTTTTACATTTTTCCCAAAATAAAGCATTTTTTTTTGCATTAATTACCGTTAGTTAAAAACATAAATATACAAGTAAAAACAATGAGCATTTGGATTCATATGCCTAGGGGCGGATTGGCCATATACCTTATAGGGAAATTTCCCAGTGGGCCGATGCCCAAGGGGCAACCTGAGTCCTCCTCACGGCCGACCAGTGGAGGTTTTTGGGGTTACATTTTTGCTGCTGGGGTCAGTATAACTCAGGTACTTGGCTCTGTTGAGGTGGTATAATGTTCTGCAGTATGGTATTGGTGGCACGCTTACTTGTGTTGGCCCTGCCTTCCATCAATTTGGACCAGATTGCAAAACAGGGCCACTTTCAGTTTCCAGTCTGCTCCTACTTATGCCTAGGACAGTTTGACCTATCACTCAACCCAAATCTATATATTCACTAGTGTTGAGCGCGAATATTCGTATTACAAATTATTATCGCGAATATAGGCACTTCGAGAATTCGCGAATATTTAGAATTTAGTGCTATATATTCGTAATGATGAATATATATATATATTTAACACAGTACACATCAGCTGATCATCCCTCCTTTCTTCTAGCTTGTGGGCCAATGAGAAGGCTTTGTCACAGCTTAGCAACATCCCTAGCAACCAATAGAAAAGTTACCTACTCCTTCACTATATAAGTTAAGACACTCCCCAGCAGGCATTTTGTGGAGTTTCATGTGAGAGAGAGAGGAGCTTGAATACTGTGCTGTGCTTTTTCAAATTACATTCCAAATCGCATATAAATATTCCAGATAGTTAGTGTTAGATAGTAATAGGAAATTGTGTAGCTGAATAGCTGATAGGGTCCAGTGCAGGGTGTAGTGTAGCTTATAGAGATAGTTAGCTGAAATATATAATCCATATAGTTAGGGTTATAGTGTGTGGCAGGAAAATAAATGTGCAATGTGCATGTGAGAGATATTTCTCTGCTGTCCATACATACATGCTGCAGAAATAGTGCTGTGATTTCACAACAATACTAAGTTTAACAATCAGTATTACATTGTCAGACCTGATTAAAGGTGAAGTTGTATGTATTGCGGTAAAATATTCGAACCAATAGAGGCGATTTGCGCGATCTCGAATACTTTGAAAAACTCTCCATGTAAAGCTATTGTTATGACATGCATGGAATTTTAATCTAAAACAGTGCTGTAATGTACAATTACTTACTGTGATCAGGAGTTCTTCCTCACTATCTCGAAAGTTGCTGCCAACCATTTTCATCACTTATGTAGTTAATAGTGCGTGCGTATGTGCACGCGCGCATAATAGCGCAATTGAAAAGAATATCACGAATATCACAAAATCGCGAATATTTGGCGAATATTCACCTAAATATTCACGATATATCGCAAATTCGAATATTGCCATTGCCGCTCATCACTAATATTCACAGGGGAGTATAGTAAGACCTGTAAACAACAAAAAGTTGAGGCAATTGAAAAGATTCATAGATAAAACATAGACCCAATACTCAAGAGTCAGCTTTCTCAACACCACTGCCTATATAGATAGCATAGATGAAATGTTTTTTTCCTCCTTCTTTAGCTATGAGGTTTCTATATAAAAAAGAAATTATGCCCTTACTGACTCTATTATGCAGCCTGGAGACTGGACTTTTTTTTTATATATATATTTTTTTATACTTTATTCACACACTTTTTTCATTTATTTTTGATTCCTACTAAACAGCTTCAATGTGGGAATAATCACATAGTTATATAGTAATTATGGTTAAACAACACACACGTCCATCAACTTCAACCAAGGGATGGGTGGAGATGTGAATTTTAGGAAAGGGAAGTGAGAAACAGATTTCTACACATTTTCATAAGTGTTGAAGTTATCTAATTCTAGGAATTCATCTAAGCCTTTTTTGAAACCATCAGCTGTTCCTGTGCAGCATGCCAGTCCACAGGGGTAGAACGTGTGAGGATCACTGTAGGCCGGAATGTACATACAGTTCATCGGTTACTCACGGTTTAGCAGACTCCTCCCTGGGCCAGCAGTGCAGTGAAGGGGGGAACAGCACTGGATTCTCCGGGGCACAATCGGTTACAGGTGACACCGGCCAGGTGGTGATTGAGGTGCCCTTGATAGTGAATGGTTGCTGAGTGCTTGTGCGGCTGGGCCACTGACTTATGTATTGATGGTGCAAAATGTTGAGAGTGGTAGTGGTATGAAGTTAGAAGAATGAGGCAGGTTTAAATCCAACTGGGAACTTTACTAGAACCAGGTTCTTGATAACAGTTTACATCCAGTAATAATACAGTCTCTGGTATACATGCAAGTTGGATGTGAGGAATCCCATTAACAGGCTATGCTTGTAGTAATGTGTCAGGCTAGAGTTGTTAGTTAGTTACTCACTGATATTCAGTTCCTTAATCTGGTTCTGTTTCTCCAGCTCTTTAATGGTGAGGCTGCCAGAAGCTAATAAGTCCATCACCTTAAATCCACATGATTACATCATCCAGGTATAGCAGAACAGTTTCAAAGTTTTTGTGGCCTAAGCATCTCTCCATAAGTATTTTCGAAAGTTCCAGGAGCATTGCAAAGTCCAAAAGGCATGTAATTAAATTCAAATAGGCCCATTGGGGTAGTAAATGCTGTTTTTTCATGATCTTCAGGGGCCATAGGTACCTGCCAGTACCCACTTGTTAAATCCAGGGTAGAAAAGTATGCTGAGGACCCTAATGCTGTCAGGGACTTCTCGATTCTGGGTAAGGGATAGGCATGCTTATGGGTGATTTGGTTAATTTTCCTGTAGTCCACGCAGAATCGTATGTTACCATCTTTCTTTCGGACAAGAACTAAAGGTGCAGCCCATGGACCAGACTATGTTTGAATCTTTCATTTCTTGGATCAATTGTTTCATAGATTGGGACATTGCCGGTGGTATAGGCCGGTAACTTTCCTTGATTGGAGGATGTGAACCGGTAGAGATGGTGTGCTTGATTACACTGGCTTCACTGTAATCTTTAAGGTGTTTACTGAAGGCCTGATGATGCTCTTGTACAACCTTTAAGACTCCTTCTATTTGGTCCTCAGGGGTAGAGATATCCCCCATATTGAGTTTTTTCCACCATAATGTATCTGAAGGATATTTTTGTGTATTTAGCTTCTGAGCAGATTGTTTAGTGACAGCTGCAGGCACACTGATAACATCTTGGAAAGTGACTTGTAGTAGTTGAGCCACAGGGTAGTGCTTGTTCAAAATTCAGAAGACGAATGGGCACTTCATAAGATACAGTCACTAGGCTCCTTGCAACATGGACTAAAGGATGATCTTCTAGAGTGATGGGTTCTACCAGGGCCTGGTAGTCTTGGCCTTGGATCCCTAGAGCAGCTCGGCACCACAGGAGTGTTTCGGTATTTGGTTTAAGGATTACTGGTTGGTTACCTTGGAAGCGGGCACAGCAAATCTCTCTCAATAAACGAAAAATCAGGTACAGACACATAAGAGTTTATTGCACAAACAGAAACATAGAAAGCAGCACAGATAAAACATGAGCTCTATGTACCGTCAGCACAGTGGGAGAAAACCCCCACTGCGCCACTGTCTAGTAATACTCCAGAGGGGCGTAACTAAGCAACTCCTGGTTTTCACTAGAGCCCTAGATGGTAGGGTTAGACTTAGCCGCAGAAAGTTTCCAGGGTCCACTCTGGAGCGTGACCTAGACAGTGACAGCAGGAGCGAATGGACAACAGGTACCAGAAGGTACCGACGGCACATAGGCAAACATAACAGACAGGTAAATACAAAACAGGGCAAATAATAACACAAGCAGGAGTTCATGCAAGGGAGCAGGAGTGGCAATGAGCAGAGAAGGACTTGCTCCACCAGTAGTAAACTGCATGGCCTTGTCATGCCACTCTACTGCAAAGGCTTGCTGAACACAGACATCAGAATAAACACAAAGTAACTAAAACATAACAGGCAGAACAGAAAGACAGGAAAAAGGACGCAAATGAACAAGTAGGGAAACTCACAGAGCACAGACAGACAGACACGGATCCCATGGGTCAGCAGCATGGGAGAAAGAGTACAAACCAGGAGCAGAGCAGGACAAGACAACACACACTAGGAGAGCTGACACAGAACTGAGGAAACCTCAGCCTTATATACAGGTTCCATGGGTGCAGCAGAGAGACCACACCCATGGAGCAGACAGAGGATTAACTCCTAATAGGAACACAGGGGAGTTAACCCATACAGAACCACAAATAATACACAGGAACAGAACTTCAGCGAAGAGCGCCGAACAAGCAAGAACGGAAGGTCACAGCCAGAGATAGTAGCTGTGACACAGACTCAGGATTCTGGTGGTTGTGTTAATTGGTTCTGATCCCAGTATTTCTCAAATGCCGACTGTTGAATAGTTGTGACTTGAGACCCAGTGTCTAATTAAGCAACCAAGGGAACCCCATTTATTTAAAGAACCACTTTTGGACGACATCCTACATATCTAGGCATCCAGCGGGGATCTTCTGGACCTACTGATTCACCTCCCGAGGGGCGGTCCTTGACCTCGAAGGTTGGCCTTTTAACTGCCAGGACATCATTTCTGTATGGCCTGTTTTGTGACAGTATGTGCAAGTAGGTCGTCTCCGAGCACTGGAGTGGTCAGGAGGGCGTCCACCAGAATTTCTGGGATATGTCTCTTTGTAATCCGGAGGGAAGAGTCTCCTTGATACCGGTGTCTCATCCTCCAGCAGCAAGGGTTTTTCCCACTCTTCTAGTTTTTTGCATACTTTCTCCAGACTTTTGGTCAGAAAGTTGACTTGCTCTGTCAAGGCGGCAACTGCATCAGGAGCTGGGGCTGGAGTTGCTTGACTGGCCATAGAATAAAATGTTGGAGATGCAACTGGCGTATCCATAGGTATTTCGGCAGGCCAAGTAGGCTTCGATGGTGTATTTGTCCCCATAATACTGATGGCTAACTCTTTGAAGTCTAGGAAAGTGGAACTTGGATGCTGAGCCGCTAACATCTTTAACTGACTTTTTAAGGCTTCTGTACTAACACCTTCAATGAATTGCATCTTATCCTCATTTTCCGCTTCATGGGGGTCTACCTGAACCACAGCTCTGAGGGCCTCCTGTAATTACAATGTAAAGTCCCTGAGTGACTCACCAGATTGCTGTTTCTTGCTGAAGAACCTCATCTTGACCTCCAACAAAGTCTTGGGTTCAAAGTTGCTGCAGAGCCATTCAAATATCTGCTCCAGCGTTTTCCTCTCTGAGCTTGGCCAGGACTTTACTTCTCTGAGGGCAGCTCCTTCCAATTGCGTAAGCAGAATTTCCATTTGTTGCTCTACGGTTACAGGGTAAAACCTGAATATACCAAGAATCTTTTCTTTAAAGTCTCTTAAAGTATGGGCTTCCCCAGAGTATCCTGGGAACCAGGGTGACCCAAATTAGTAAGGCATCGTTACAGGCATCATACTTGGTGCTGCAGCGGCTGGTGCTGCATTAGGAGCGGCGGCGGCTACTGCGGGGGACCTGTTGAGGTCAGGCTGCACATTATCTTCCTGCACCGACATAGTAACGGCAGATGTTCAACAAAACGTAGATTACACACTGCTTTATGCACTTGCTGGGTTGCGTTGCAACTTTTTGTAAGTGTATGGCCTTTTAAGAATCGCTGTGCCGGCCAAATAAGGTACTTGGTAGAGCAGCCTATGTATAAGAACAGTCCCGGCAAGAGTCTTTTGCTAGCACAATTATATACAGATTCCATGGAGGATGTCTGGTACTCGCCTTCCTTTTCCTCCCGTTGCTTATGCGCCAAGTCTCGCTTCTTTTTCGGGCGCATGTATACACATCACGCTTCCCTCTTGCGCGCGGCTTCTTCCTCCAGTGTCTGACAGACAGAAGAGGCGGCGCAATGTTTTGCATACAAGGCCGGCCTTCCCGGATCACTACAATGAAGGTATAATGAAGGTATAATGAAGGTATAAGGGGCCGTCCAAGTTGTTTTGCATATAGGGGTGGCACTCAATTTTCCCGCCAAGCAGGGCGTTTTGCAGAGCGATGGCGCAGCAGTAATTTAGATAAGAAGGCCTCTGGCTGCCATTTTAGGTTCAAAGTCAAAGTCAATTCAATTGCAGCAAGCAGTTCTAATAACACAAAAATCTGTGATTTTCTCAATTGTAGCAGTGCGATTTCAAAGCAGTCAATTGATACAGTTAGCCCAATAAAAACAGTCAAACAATTGGGCTCATTCACATAAGGCACAGAGGATATAGATCCTATTCTATAAGGCACAGAGGATATTGATCCTGTTTGTGACGCCAATTTTTAGTTGCAGCGTGCCAGTCCGCAGGGGTAGAACACGTGAGGTTCACGGTGGGCCGGAATGTACATACAGTTCATCGGTTACTCACGGTTTAGCAGACCCCTCCCTGGGCCAGCAGTGAAGGGGGGAACAGCACTGGATTCTCCGGGGCACACTCGGTTACAGGGGACACCGGCCAGGTGGTGATTGAGGTGCCCTTGATGGTGAATGGTTGCTGAGTGCTTGTGTGGCTGGGCCCCTGACTTATGTATTGTCGTGACGCCAACACCTTGATGGTGCAAAGTGTTGAGAATGGTAGTGGTATGAAGTTAGAAGAATGAGGCAGGTTTAAATCCAACTGAGAACTTTACTATAACCAGGTTCTTGATAACAATTTACATCTAGTAATAATACAGTCTCTGGTATACATGCAAGTTAGATGTGAGGAATCCCATTAACAGGCTGTGCTTGTAGTAATGTGTCAGGCTAGGATAGTTAGATACTCACTGATATTCAGTTCCTTAATCTGGTTCTGTTTCTCCAGCTCTTTAATGGTGAGGCTGCCAGAAGCTAATAAGTCCTTCACCTTGAATCCAAAGGTCCTTAAAGCCTGAATAAATGGCTGTTGTCCTTTGTGTATTATTCCTCTCTGTTTCCCTTGAATTGTCTTGCATTAAATACAGCTAGTAACTGCAATCTTACTCCTTCACTTCCTACTCTTTCTCTCAACTGACTAACTAGGCCTGAACTGCCCTATATATACTGTGGTGCTACCCCCATCTAGTGGTGGATGTATGTGGTGCACCTGACAGCCTGGTAAAAATGGATTTCACATGATAACACAATACAGCATGAATTTACAGAAGACAACAAAAAACTTTTCCATTTCCCACATAAGCTAGTGGGACGCTGCACCTGTGGTTACCATGTCCTGAGGTAGACTATTCCACAGATTCACAGTTCTTATGGTAAAAAAGCTTTGTTGCCTCTGAAGACTGAACTTTTTATTTTCCAGTCAGAGGCAATGCCCCATGTCTTTTGGGGGAATTTTACATGGAACAGCTTGTCACCGTATTTTTTGTACAGGCCATAATTAGGGATGAGCGAACCCGAACTGTATAGTTCGGGTTCGTACCGAATTTTGGGGTGTCCGTGACATGGACCCGAACCCGAACATTTTCGTAAAAGTCCGGGTTCGGGTTCGGTGTTCGGCGCTTTCTTGGCGCTTTTTGAAAGGCTGCAAAGCAGCCAATCAACAAGCATCATACTACTTGCCCCAAGAGGCCATCACACCCATGCCTACTATTGGCATGGCTGTGATTGGCCAGTGCAGCATGTGACCCAGCCTCTATATAAGCTTGGGTCACGTAGCGCTGCACGTCACTCTGCTGATACAAGCATAGGGAGAGGTTGCTGCTGCGACGTTAGGGCGAGATTAGGCAGATTAACTCCTCCAAAAGACTTCATTCAGTGATCGATCTACAGCTGTGGATCATTGAAGTGCTGATATTCAATTGCTCACTGTTCTTAGGCTGCCCAGAGCGTTTTTATATCACTTTTTTCTGGGGTGATCGGCGGCCATTTTGTGGCTTGTGGTGCGCCAGCACAAGCTACCACCAAGTACATTTAACCATCAATAGTGTGGTTATTTTTTGCTATATCCTACATCAGGGTCAAGCTTTCATTAAGTGCATTTAACCATCAATAGTGTGGTTATTTTTTGGCCATATACTACATCAGGGGCAAGCTGAGCTTGTGTCACCCAAGTGCATTTAACCATCAATAGTGTGGTTATTTTTTGCTATATCCTACATCAGGGTCAAGCTTTCATCAAGTGCATTTAACCATCAATAGTGTGGTTATTTTTTGGACATATACTACATCAGGGGCAAGTTGAGCCTGTCACCCAGCGCCTAAAAAATAGGCCTCACATTTATATTCATCCAAATCTGTACTGTTTTAGCTAGTCAAGTTATTTTTTGTGACCGTCAAAGCACAGTTTTTGTTCTGGGTTGAAAAACAATTCCCAAATTTGCAATTCTCAAAATTAGTGGTTTCTGCTGTATCAGGCCTACTTTAAATCTATCCCTAAAAGGGTATATTAGATTCAAGGTGCTGATAGGGTCATTCTCAAAAACTTAACACACACGCTACAGTGCAGATCCAAGTCTAATTCTGTGATTAAACGTATACCTGTCACACAGCGCCTAAAAAATAGGCCTCACATTTATATTCAACCAAATCTGTACTGTTTTAGCTGGTCAAGTTATTGTTTGTGACCGTCAAAGCACAGTTTTTGCTCTGGGTTGAAAAACAATTCCCAAATTTGCAATTCTCAAAATTTGTGGTTTCTGCTGTATCAGGCCTACTTTAAATCTATCCCTAAAAGGGTATATTAGATTCAAGGTGCTGATAGGGTCATTCTCAAAAACTTAACACACACGCTACAGTGCAGATCCAAGTCTAATTCTGTGATTAAACGTATACCTGTCACCCAGCGCCTAAAAAATAGGCCTCACATTTATATTCAATATAACAAAACAATAACAAACACAGGTGCACTCTGCAGTCTCACTAAATCCTCAAACTGATTTTAAAATTGAGAGATTAGTCAACATGTCCTACGGTGTAGAACATGTCTAAGCCCGGACACCACGACAAGGTTTCTCAAGTAGCCCGGGACCCTACACTCTCCTACCTGAGCCGTTTGGGCGATACCAGGAGCCAGTGGGCAAATTACAGGAGCATAAGGCCGACTCACAAACAACTCACCAGTTACCTCCAGCATGTGGCCATGCTTGCAATGGGAGGAGGGAGGAGTCTGTGAGTCCCACTCAAGACTTGCTGATATGTCCCAGGCCTCACAGGTGCACCTAAATGTAGCCTGTAGATAGAAAACAGGCACATTTAAATAGGAGTTTATACACCTCCAGGAATCTATATATACAAACTAAGAAGACAGGTTGGCATTAGCAGGAGGTGCTCAAACCCACATGCAGTTGTGCATATATATATAGGGGAGCAAATCCTGCACTTGTGGCCCGTTGCTAATGGCAATCCCCAGCAAAATGCATACAATGGAGGATGCCCGCGGCGAACCACAAGTACCACAATAGACATCCTACACAAGGTAACAAGTGCGGATGTCATAATTAATATAACAATATAACAAAACAATAACAAACACAGGTGCACTCTGCAGTCTCACTAAATCCTCAAACTGATTTTAAAATTGAGAGATTAGTCAACATGTCCTACGGTGTAGAACATGTCTAAGCCCGGACACCACGACAAGGTTTCTCAAGTAGCCCACACTATTTGGCCCCGCCCACTCATTGCAGGCGCCTATAGCGCTATGCGGCTGCTCTTATAAATATGAGCTAACTATTCTTGCGCAATCGCGCCGCCCCCCCCCCCTCACCCCCCCCTCCGAGGCGCCGAAGTTTGACCAGATCCTGACTGCCGGCTAACCTCCTCCTGCCTGCTGATCCTGTCTGCTGCGGAATCAGACTCAGACAGGATCAAACCAGCCTGGCCAATCAGCACAAGGCAATTCTGCTGAGGCAGCTGCTGATTGGCCAGTGGCAGTGTGCTCAAGGGAGGCGGGAGAATTGGTTCACCGGCCCGTCAGCTGTCAACAGTGTGCCTGAGACCTGAGAGAAGACGAAGAAGGAAGCAGAAGCAACCGTACCTTCCTGTCCCTGGCTGGCCTGAAGAACGGTTCATCCGTCCAGTCCTGACTCCTTCCTGAAGGCTGCCGTGTCACTGCCTGGCTCTGGCTGCCTGAGAGACGCTACAGAGAGAGAGAGAGCAGACTCAGCACTGCAGAGACTCTAGGTATGATCGAGTCGATGTGTCTATTGTCTTGATAATGTCAGAATCAGATTTGACCTGACAGCCTGACAGGCCACTGCCAGGCAGCAAGAGAGAGGAGGGGTGGGGGGGAGGGAGGGAGGGGGACAGCCAGGACAGGGTGGTGGAACATGCTTCAATCCCACTCCAGTGAGTCCTGTTGTCCTCTATGAGCCCCAAAATGCCCATGGGGGAGAAGTAGGAAAAAAGCACACTGTGTCCTGAGATTTTTTGGGGGGCATTAGGGGTTTGGAGTAAGGGCTCTTTCACACTTGCGTTGTCCGGATCCGGCGTGTACTCCATTTGCCGGAGGTGCCCGCCGGATCCGTAACACCGCAAGTGAACTGAAAGCATTTGAAGACGGATCCGTCTTCAAAATGCGTTCAGTGTTACTATGGCACCCAGGACGCTATTAAAGTCCTGGCTGCCATAGTAGTAGCGGGGAGCGGGGGAGCGGTATACTTACAGTCCGTGCAGCTCCCGGGGCGCTCCAGAATGACGTCAGAGCGCCCCATGCGCATGGATGACGTGATCCATGCGACCTGACGTCATTCTGGAGCGCCCGGAGAGCCGCACGGACGGTAAGTATACTGCTCCCCCGCTCCCCGCTACTACTAAAATACATGCACATTTTATACGTTACTGCAACAAAGTTGGTTAATAATAAAATAAAAATGTTTATCCCTAACAGTTTCTGTAGGTCATGTATAAATGTATTTAATGGGGGTGTGGCATGGGAGGAGCCAGGTCAGAGGGGCCATGGTGGGAGGGGGCGGGGGAAGTGGGAGGGGCCATGGTGGGTAGTGGGCGGGGTTAAGGGGCCCAATTCAGATTTTTGCTATGGGGCCCAGTGATTTCTATGTACGCCCCTGGCCCCTAGAATGCCAGGGCAGTATAACTACCCCACAAGTGACCCCATTTTGGAAAGAAGACACCCCAAGGTATTCCGTGAGGGGCATGGCAAGTTCCTAGAATTTTTTATTTTTTGTCACAAGTTAGTGGAAAATTCTGATTTTTTTTTTTTTTTCATACAAAGTCTCATATTCCACTAACTTGTGACAAAAAATAAAAACTTCCATGAACTCACTATGCCCATCAGCGAATACCTTGGGGTCTCTTCTTTCCAAAATGGGGTCACTTGTGGGGTAGTTATACTGCCCTGGCATTCTAGGGGCCCAAATGTGTGGTAAGGAGTTTGAAATCAAATTCTGTAAAAAATGACCTGTGAAATCCGAAAGGTGCTCTTTGGAATATGGGCCCCTTTGCCCACCTAGGCTGCAAAAAAGTGTCACACATCTGGTATTGCCGTACTCAGGAGAAGGTGGGGAATGTGTTTTGGGGTGTCATTTTACATATACCCATGCTGGGTGAGATAAATATCTTGGTCAAATGCCAACTTTGTATAAAAAAATGGGAAAAGTTGTCTTTTGCCAAGATATTTCTCTCACCCAGCATGGGTATATGTAAAATGACACCCCAAAACACATTCCCCACCTTCTCCTGAGTACGGAGATACCAGATGTGTGACACTTTTTTGCAGCCTAGGTGGGCAAAGGGGCCCATATTCCAAAAAGCACCTTTCGGATTTCACAGGTCATTTTTTACAGAATTTGATTTCAAACTCCTTACCACACATTTGGGCCCCTAGAATGCCAGGGCAGTATAACTACCCCACAAGTGACCCCATTTTGGAAAGAAGAGACCCCAAGGTATTCGCTGATGGGCATAGTGAGTTCATGGAAGTTTTTATTTTTTGTCACAAGTTAGTGGAAAATGAGACTTTGTATGAAAAAAAAAAAAAAAAAAAAAACATTTTCCACTAACTTGTGACAAAAAGTAAAAAATTCTAGGAACTCGCCATGCCCCTCACGGAATACCTTGGGGTGTCTTCTTTCCAAAATGGGGTCACTTGTGGGGTAGTTATACTGCCCTGGCATTTTCCAGGGGCCCTAATGTGTGGTAAGTAGGTAAATGACCTGTGAAATCCTAAAGGTGCTCTTTGGAATATGGGCCCCTTTGCCCACCTAGGCTGCAAAAAAGTGTCACACATGTGGTATCGCCGTATTCAGGAGAAGTTGGGGAATGTGTTTTGGGGTGTCATTTTACATATACCCTTGCTGGGTGAGAGAAATATCTTGGCAAAAGACAACTTTTCCCATTTTTTTATACAAAGTTGGCATTTGACCAAGATATTTCTCTCACCCAGCATGGGTATATGTAAAATGGCACCCCAAAACACATTCCCCAACTTCTCCTGAGTACGGCGATACCAGATGTGTGACACTTTTTTGCAGCCTAGATGCGCAAAGGTGCCCAAATTCCTTTTAGGAGGGCATTTTTAAACATTTGGATACCAGACTTCTTCTCACGCTTTGGGGCCCCTAGAATGCCAGGGCAGTATAAATACCCCACATGTGACCCCATTTTGGAAATAAGACACCCCAAAGTATTCAATGAGGGGCATGGCGAGTTTATAGAAATTTTTTTTTTTTGGCACAAGTTAGCGGAAATTGATATTTTTTATTTTTTTCTCACAAAGTCTCCCGTTCCGCTAACTTGGGACAAACATTTCAATCTTTCATGGACTCAATATGCCCCTCACGGAATACCTGGGGGTATCTTCTTTCCGAAATGGGGTCACATGTGGGGTATTTATACTGCCCTGGCATTCTAGGGGCCCTAAAGCGTGAGAAGAAGTCTGGAATATAAATGTCAAAAATTTTTTACGCATTTGGTTTCCGTGAGGGGTATGGTGAGTTCATGTGAGATTTTATTTTTTGACACAAGTTAGTGGAATATGAGACTTTGTAAGAAAAAAAAAATTCCGCTAACTTGGGCCAAAAAAATGTCTGAATGGAGCCTTACAGAGGGTGATCAATGACAGGGGGGTGATCAATGACAGGGGGAGTGATCAATGACAGGGGTGGTGATCAATGACAGGGGGGTGATCAGGGAGTCTATATGGGGTGATCACCACAGTCATTGATCATGCCCCTGTAAGGCTTCATTCAGACGTCCGGATGCGTTTTGCGGATCGGATCCATCTATCAGTGCATCCGTAAAAATCATGCGGACATCTGAATGGAGCTTTACAGGGGGTTGATCAATGACAGGGGTGTAATCAATGACAGGGGGGTGATCAGGGAGTCTATATGGGGTGATAACCACAGTCATTGATCACGCCCCTGTAAGGCTTCATTCAGACGTCCGGATGCGTTTTGCGGATCGGATCCATCTATCAGTGCATCCGTAAAAATCATGCGGACATCTGAATGGAGCTTTACAGGGGGTTGATCAATGACAGGGGTGTAATCAATGACAGGGGGGTGATCAGGGAGTCTATATGGGGTGATCACCACAGTCATTGATCATGCCCCTGTAAGGCTTCATTCAGACGTCCGGATGCGTTTTGCGGATCGGATCCATCTATCAGTGCATCCGTAAAAATCATGCGGACATCTGAATGGAGCTTTACAGGGGGGTGATCAGGGAGTCTATATGGGGTGATCACCACAGTCATTGATCACGCCCCTGTAAGGCTTCATTCAGACGTCCGGATGCGTTTTGCGGATCGGATCCATCTATCAGTGCATCCGTAAAAATCATGCGGACATCTGAATGGAGCTTTACAGGGGGGTGATCAGGGAGTCTATATGGGGTGATCACCACAGTCATTGATCATGCCCCTGTAAGGCTTCATTCAGATGTCCGGATGCGTTTTGCGGATCCGATCCATCTATCAGTGCATCCGTAAAAATCATGCGGACATCTGAATGGAGCTTTACAGGGGGGTAATCAATGACAGGGGGGTGATCACCACAGTCATTGATCATGCCCCTGTAAGGCTTCATTCAGACGTCCGGATGCGTTTTGCGGATCGGATCCATCTATCAGTGCATCCGTAAAAATCATGCGGACATCTGAATGGAGCTTTACAGGGGGGTGATCAGGGAGTCTATATGGGGTGATCACCACAGTCATTGATCATGCCCCTGTAAGGCTTCATTCAGACGTCCGGATGCGTTTTGCAGATCGGATCCATCTATCAGTGCATCCGTAAAAATCATGCGGACATCTGAATGGAGCTTTACAGGGGGGGTGATCAGGGAGTCTATATGGGGTGATCACCACAGTCATTGATCATGCCCCTGTAAGGCTTCATTCAGACGTCCGGATGCGTTTTGCGGATCCGATCCATCTATCAGTGCATCCGTAAAAATCATGCGGACATCTGAATGGAGCTTTACAGGGGGGTAATCAATGACAGGGGGGTGATCAGGGAGTCTATATGGGGTGATCACCACAGTCATTGATCATGCCCCTGTAAGGCTTCATTCAGACGTCCGGATGCGTTTTGCGGATCCGATCCATCTATCAGTGCATCCGTAAAAATCATGCGGACATCTGAATGGAGCTTTACAGGGGGGTAATCAATGACAGGGGGGTAATCAATGACAGGGGGGTGATCAGGGAGTCTATATGGGGTGATCACCACAGTCATTGATCACGCCCCTGTAAGGCTTCATTCAGACGTCCGGATGCGTTTTGCGGATCCGATCCATCTATCAGTGGATCCGTAAAAATCATGCGGACGTCTGAATGGAGCTTTACAGGGGGTTGATCAATGACAGGGGGGTAATCAATGACAGGGGGGTGATCAGGGAGTCTATATGGGGTGATCAGGGGTGATCAGGGGCTAATAAGGGGTTAATAAGTGACGGGGGGGGGGTGTAGTGTAGTGTAGTGGTGCTTGGTGCTACTTTACTGAGCTACCTGTGTCCTCTGGTGGTCGATCCAAACAAAGGGGACCACCAGAGGACCAGGTAGCAGGTATATTAGACGCTTTTATCAAAACAGCGTCTAATATACCTGTTAGGGGTTAAAAAAAACACATCTCCAGTCTGCCAGCGAACGATCGCCGCTGGCAGGCTGGAGATCAACTCTCTTACCTTCCGTTCCTGTGAGCGCGCGCGCCTGTGTGCGCGCGTTCACAGGAAATCTCGGCCATCGCGAGATGACGCATATATGCGTGACTCTGCGCAGGGCTGCCACCTCCGGAACGCGATCCTGCGTTACGCGGTCCGGAGGTGGTTAAATGTGCCTGTTTTCCATCTACAGGCTACATTTAGGTGCACCTGTGAGGCCTGGGACATATCAGCAAGTCTTGAGTGGGACTCACAGACTCCTCCCTCCTCCCATTGCAAGCATGGCCACATGCTGGAGGTAACTGGTGAGTTGTTTGTGAGTCGGCCTTATGGTCCTGTAATTTGCCCACTGGCTCCTGGTATCGCCCATACGGCTCAGGTAGGAGAGTGTAGGGTCCCGGGCTACTTGAGAAACCTTGTCGTGGTGTCCGGGCTTAGACATGTTCTACACCGTAGGACATGTTGACTAATCTCTCAATTTTAAAATCAGTTTGAGGATTTAGTGAGACTGCAGAGTGCACCTGTGTTTGTTATTGTTTTGTTATATTGTTATATTAATTATGACATCCGCACTTGTTACCTTGTGTAGGATGTCTATTGTGGTACTTGTGGTTCGCCGCGGGCATCCTCCATTGTATGCATTTTGCTGGGGATTGCCATTAGCAACGGGCCACAAGTGCAGGATTTGCTCCCCTATATATATATGCACAACTGCATGTGGGTTTGAGCACCTCCTGCTAATGCCAACCTGTCTTCTTAGTTTCTCACATTTATATTCAACCAAATCTGTACTGTTTTAGCTGGTCAAGTTATTGTTTGTGACCGTCAAAGCACAGTTTTTGTTCTGGGTTGAAAAACAATTCCCAAATTTGCAATTCTCAAAATTAGTGGTTTCTGCTGTATCAGGCCTACTTTAAATCTATCCCTAAAAGGGTATATTAGATTCAAGGTGCTGATAGGGTCATTCTCAAAAACCTAACACACACGCTACAGTGCAGATACAAGTCTAATTCTGTGATTAAACGTATACCTGTCACACAGCGCCTAAAAAATAGGCCTCACATTTATATTCAGCTAAATCTGTCATTACTGGTGTGCCTGTATTAGTGTAATACGGTACCTAAATAGATAGCCAGATAGTGTTAGGTGTCTGTAGAAAAAGGCCAGAATTTTAATTCAATACATTGGCCCGAATAATATTTTTCTTATTGTGGTGAACGGTAACAATGAGGAAAACATCTAGTAAGGGACGCGGACGCGGACGTGGACATGGTCGTGGTGGTGTTAGTGGACCCTCTGGTGCTGGGAGAGGACGTGGCCGTTCTGCCACAGCCACACGTCCTAGTGTACCAACTACCTCAGGTCCCAGTAGCCGCCAGAATTTACAGGGATATTTGGTGGGGCCCAATGCCGTTCTAAGGATGGTAAGGCCTGAGCAGGTACAGGCATTAGTCAATTGGGTGGCCGACAGTGCATCCAGCACGTTCACATTATCTCCCACCCAGTCTTCTGCAGAAAGCGCACAGATGGCGCATGAAAACCAAGCCCATCAGTCTGTCACATCACCCCCATGCATATCAGGGAAACTGTCTGAGCCTCAAGTTATGCAGCAGTCTCTTATGCTGTTTGAAGACTCTGCTGCCAGGGTTTCCCAAGGGCATCCACCTAGCCCTTCCCCAGGGGTGGAAGAGATAGAATGCACTAACGCACAACCACTTATGTTTCCTGATGATGAGGACATGGGAATACCACCTCAGCACGTCTCTGATGATGACGAAACACAGGTGCCAACTGCTGCGTCTTTCTGCAGTGTGCAGACTGAACAGGAGGTCAGGGATCAAGACTGGGTGGAAGACGATGCAGGGGACGATGAGGTCCTAGACCCCACATGGAATGAAGGTCGTGCCACTGACTTTCACAGTTCAGAGGAAGAGGCAGTGGTGAGACCGAGCCAACAGCGTAGCAAAAGAGGGAGCAGTGGGCAAAATCAGAACACCCGCTGCCAAGAGACTCCGCCTGCTACTGACTGCCGCCATCTGGGACCGAGCACCCCAAAGGCAGCTTCAAGGAGTTCCCTGGCATGGCACTTCTTCAAACAATGTGCTGACGACAAGACCCGAGTGGTTTGCACGCTGTGCCATCAGAGCCTGAAGCGAGGCATTAACGTTCTGAACCTTAGCACAACCTGCATGACCAGGCACCTGCATGCAAAGCATGAGCTGCAGTGGAGTAAACACCTTAAAAACAAGGAAGTCACTCAGGCTCCCCCTGCTACCTCTTCTGCTGCTGCCGCCTCGGCCTCTTCTGCTGCTGCCGCCACCTCGGCCTCTTCCTCCGCCTCTGGAGGGACGTTGGCACTTGCCGCCCAGAAAAACATGGGATGTACCACCAACACCACCACCTGCGTCACCAAGCATCTTAACCATGTCACACGGCAGCGTTCAGCTCTCCATCTCACAAACATTTGAGAGAAAGCGTAAATTCCCACCTAGCCACCCTCGATCCCTGGCCCTGAATGCCAGCATTTCTAAACTACTGGCCTATGAAATGCTGTCATTTAGGCTGGTGGACACACACAGCTTCAAACAGCTCATGTCGCTTGCTGTCCCACAGTATGTTGTTCCCAGCCGGCACTACTTCTCCAAGAGAGCCGTGCCTTCCCTGCACAACCAAGTGTCCGATAAAATCAAGTGTGCACTGCGCAACGCCATCTGTGGCAAGGTCCACCTAACCACAGATACGTGGACCAGTAAGCACGGCCAGGGACGCTATATCTCCCTAACTGCACACTGGGTAAATGTAGTGGAGGCTGGGCCCCAGGCGGAGAGCTGTTTGGCGCACGTCCTTCCGCCGCCAAGGATCGCAGGGCAACATTCTTTGCCTCCTGTCTCCTCCTCCTCCTACTCAGCTTCCTCCTCCTCTTCTTCCACCTGCTCATCCAGTCAGCCACACACCTTCACCACCAACTTCAGCACAGCCCGGGGTAAACGTCAGCAGGCCGTTCTGAAACTCATATGTTTGGGGGACAGGCCCCACACCGCACAGGAGTTGTGGCGGGGTATAGAACAACAGACCGACGAGTGGTTGCTGCCGGTGAGCCTCAAGCCTGGCCTGGTGGTGTGCGATAATGGGCGAAATCTCGTTGCAGCTCTGGGACTAGCCGGTTTGACACACATCCCTTGCCTGGCGCATGTGCTGAATTTGGTGGTGCAGAAGTTCATTCACAACTACCCCGACATGTCAGAGCTGCTGCATAAAGTGCGGGCCGTCTGTTCGCGCTTCCGGCGTTCACACCCTGCCGCTGTTCGCCTGTCTGCGCTACTGTGTAACTTCGGCCTTCCCGCTCACCGCCTCATATGCGACGTGCCCACCAGGTGGAACTCCACCTTGCACATGCTGGACAGACTGTGCGAGCAGCAGCAGGCCATAGTGGAGTTTCAGCTGCAGCACGCACGGGTCAGTCGCACTGCGGATCAGCCCCACTTCACCACCAATGACTGGGCCTCCATGCGAGACCTGTGTGCCCTGTTGCGCTGTTTCGAGTACTCCACCAACATGGCCAGTGGCGATGACGCCGTTATCAGTGTTACAATACCACTTCTATGTCTCCTTGAGAAAACACTTAGGGCGATGATGGAAGAGGAGGTGGCCCAGGAGGAAGAGGAGGAAGAGGGGTCATTCTTAGAACTTTCAGGCCAGTCTCTTCGAAGTGACTCAGAGGGAGGTTTTTTGCAACAGCAGAGGCCAGGTACAAATGTGGCCAGACAGGGCCCACTACTGGAGGACGAGGAGGACGAGGATGAGGAGGAGGTGGAGGTGGAGGAGGATGAGGATGAAGCAGGTTCACAGCGGGCTGGCACCCAACGCAGCTCGGGCCCATCACTGGTGCGTGGCTGGGGGGAAACACAGGATGATGATGATACGCCTCCCACAGAGGACAGCTTGTCCTTTCCTCTGGGCAGCCTGGCACACATGAGCGACTACATGCTGCAGTGCCTGCGCAACGACAGCAGAGTTGCCCACATTTTAACCTGTGCGGACTACTGGGTTGCCACCCTGCTGGATCCCCGGTACAAAGACAATGTGCCCACCTTACTTCCTACACTGGAGCGTGATAGGAAGATGCGCGAGTACAAGCGCACGTTGGTAGACGCGCTACTGAGAGCATTCCCAAATGTCACAGGGGAACCAGTGGAAGCCCAAGGCGAAGGCAGAGGAGGAGCAAGAGGTCGCCAACGTAGCTGTGTCACGGCCAGCTCCTCTGAGGGCAGGGTTAGCACGGCAGAGATGTGGAAAAGTTTTGTCACCACGCCACAGCTAACTGCACCACCACCTGATACGGAACGTGTTAGCAGGAGGCAACATTTCAATAACATGGTGGAACAGTACCTGTGCACACCCCTCCACGTACTGACTGATGGTTCGGCCCCATTCAACTTCTGGGTCTCCAAATTGTCCACGTGGCCAGAGCTAGCCTTTTATGCCTTGGAGGTGCTGGCCTGCCCGGCGGCCAGCGTTTTATCTGAACGTGTATTCAGCACGGCAGGGGGCGTAATTACAGACAAACGCAGCCGCCTGTCTACAGCCAATGTGGACAAGCTGACGTTCATAAAAATGAACCAGGCATGGATCCCACAGGACCTGTCCATCCCTTGTGTAGATTAGATATTAACTACCTCCCCTTAACAATATATTATTGTACTCCAGGGCACTTCCTCATTCAATCCTATTTTTATTTTCATTTTACCATTATATTGCGGGGCAACCCAAAGTTGAATGAACCTCTCCTCTGTCTGGGTGCCGGGGCCTAAATATGTGACAGTGGCCTGTTCCAGTGGTGAGTGACGGGAAGCCTGATTCTCTGCTATGACATGAATACTGATTCTGTGCTGACATGAAGCCAGATTCTCTGTTACGGGACCTCTCTCCTCTGTCTGGGTGCCGGGGCCTAAATATGTGACAATGGCCTGTTCCAGTGGTGGGTGACGTGAAGCCTGATTCTCTGCTATGACATGAAGACTGATTCTCTGCTGACATGAAGCCAGATTCTCTGTTACGGGACCTCTCTCCTCTGTCTGGGTGCCTGGGCCTAAATATGTGACAATGGCCTGTTCCAGTGGTGGGTGACGTGAAGCCTGATTCTCTGCTATGACATGAAGACTGATTCTCTGCTGACATGAAGCCAGATTCTCTGTTACGGGACCTCTCTCCTCTGTCTGGGTGCCGGGGCCTAAATATGTGACAGTGGCCTGTTCCAGTGGTGGGTGACGTGAAGCCTGATTCTCTGCTATGACATGAAGACTGATTCTCTGCTGACATGAAGCCAGATTCTCTGTTACGGGACCTCTCTCCTCTGCCTGGGTGCCTGGGCCTAAATATGTGACAGTGGCCTGTTCCAGTGGTGGGTGACGTGAAGCCTGATTCTCTGCTATGACATGAAGACTGATTCTCTGCTGACATGAAGCCAGATTCTCTGTTACGGGACCTCTCTCCTCTGCCTGGGTGCCTGGGCCTAAATATGTGACAGTGGCCTGTTCCAGTGGTGGGTGATGTGAAGCCTGATTCTCTGCTATGACATGAAGACTGATTCTCTGCTGACTTGAAGCCAGATTCTCTGCTATGGCATGAAGAGATTGATTCTCTGCTGACGTGAAGCCTGATTCTCTGCTATGGGACCTCTGTCCAATTGATATTGGTTAATTTTTATTTTTTTATTTTTTATTTTAATTCATTTCCCTATCCACATTTGTTTGCAGGGGATTTACCTACATGTTGCTGCCTTTTGCAGCCCTCTAGCTCTTTTCTGGGCTGTTTTACAGCCTTTTTAGTGCCGAAAAGTTTATCAAGACTAAATAAATGTAATTATTTTTATCTATCCTTATAAGGCCTCATGCACACGACCGTTGTTTTGGTCCGCACCCAAGCCGGCTTGGTTGAGGAGCCATTCACTTCAATGGGGCTGCAAAAGATGTGGACAGCACTCAGTGTGCTGTCCGCAACTGTTGCTCCGTTCTGTGGTCCACAAAAAAAATAAAACCTGTCCTATTCTTGTCCGTTTTGCAGACAAGAATAGGCAGTTATATCAATGGAACGCACACGGACGCCATCCGTGTTTTGCGGATCCGCAATTTGCGGACCGCAAAACACATAACAGTCATGTGCATGAGGCCTAACTATGACTCTCCATGCCCCGTATCAGTTTAGTTACTTTCCTTTATACTTTTTGCCGCTCCAGGGCATCCCTTCTATGGACTATAAAGAAAAATCCATACGTGTTTCATACATGAATATGTGCTTGTGTTTGGTCCGTCTGTCCGTCTTTTGCCCTTTATGTGTTTTCCGTATTCCATGGACACTGCTCACCTTAAAATTAATTTCCAGAGCATCTCCTACCAGTGATCAGTGAAAAACGGACCAAACACAGAAGCCATCCACAGATGTAACATAGTAACATAGTACATAAGGCCGAAAAAAGACATTTGTCTATCCAGTTCGGCCTGTTATCCTGCAAGTTGATCTAGAGGAAGGCAAAAAAACCCTGTGAGGTAGAAGCTAATTTTCCCCACTTTAAGGGAATAAAAAATTCCTTCCCGACTCCAATCAGACAATCAGAATAATTCCCTGGATCAACGACTCCTCTCTAGTAGCTATAGCCTGTAATATTATTACACTCCAGAAATACATCCAGGCCCCTCTTGAATTCCTTTATTGTACTCACCATCACCACCTCCTCAGGCAGAGAGTTAATGTGTCAGGGGTTTTTCATGGCAAGAAATAGTGAGACTACAGCACTCCTCCAATTTAAAGCATTGTGGTGATTTATTCAAGAAGCATCTATACAAAGCTTTTTGAATAAATCACCACAATGCTTTGAATGCTGCAGTCTCTATTTCTTGCCATTTTCTGGGACCACAGGCCAGGGTCCAACACTGCGTGCACCCATCTTTCCTTGGAGGATAATTATGGATATAACCTATTGAGGTATATGTTGTGCTGCTCTCCCCCTGAATTTTTCTAGGGGTTTTTCATGGACCCATAAACCTCAATGTGCATGTTTGTTCGGCATCACAGACCAAAGTAGTGCATGTCTCAGTGATTTTTCCACGGACTCATGGTCAGTCAAAAACTACTGATGTTTAAACAAACAAATTAAAATCAATGGGTACATGTGCTATCCACAGAAAATGTGGATAGTACACGTCCGTGAAAAACGGAAATGTGATTGAGGCCTAATGCTAGTATCTCTTGAAATTAGTTTATGGTATCAAGTACCAGTACTGAAGGGCATTGAAGAGCCTTAATTTTACATACATAGGACAATGTGAATGTATGTATCATGAGTACATGTAATTTTACGTGCCATAGGTATGTAGTAAATAAAAATGGAACAGATTTTGTATTATTTCAATTTATGTGTTCTACCAGATAAATAATTTGTATTTACATTGTAAATTCCAGGCAAGATTGACATTTCTATTGTGCCTGTTAGAGTGTGTTTAAAATTAGAATATGCGTATAAAACAGTTGTACAAAAAAGGAATTTTTTTATAATTCTCTTGGGATAACTCATATCTTTCTTTATTCTGGGCTACAGTCCAGGCATCCAGTGTCAGACTGGGGTGCCTAGAGCCCACCAGTAAAATTCATTCTGAGGGACTAGTCTATGACGTAAAGTCATGGTTTTATTAAAGACACGGAGGCGAGTATTGCTATCCCTTTCTTTACTGTCCACCAATAGCAGCAAAGAATACATTTTACAAATAGAGTTGAGCGAACACCTGGATGTTCGGGTTCGAGAAGTTCGGCCGAACTTCCCAGAAATGTTCGGGTTCGGGATCCGAACCCGATCCGAACTTCGTCCCGAACCCGAACCCCATTGAAATCAATGGGGACCCGAACTTTTGGGCACTAAAAAGGCTGTAAAACAGCCCAGGAAAGAGCTAGAGGGCTGTAAAAGGCAGCAACATGTAGGTAAATCCCCTGCAAACAAATGTGGATAGGGAAATGAATTAAAATAAAAATAAAAAAAATAAAAATGAACCAATATCAATTGGACAGAGGTCCCATAGCAGAGAATCTGGCTTCACGTCAGCAGAGAATCAGTCTCTTCATGCCATAGCAAAGAATCTGGCTTCATGTCAGCAGAGAATCAGTCTCTTCATGCCATAGCAGAGAATCTGGCTTCATGTCAGCGCAGAATCAGTCTTCATGTCATAGCAGAGAATCAGGCTTCACGTCACCCACCACTGGAACAGGCCACTGTCACACATTTAGGCCCAGGCACCCAGGCAGAGGAGAGGTCCCGTAACACAGAATCTGGCCTTATGTCAGCGCAGAATCTGTCTTCATGTCATAGCAGAGAATCAGGCTTCACGTCACCCACCACTGGAACAGGCCACTGTCACACATTTAGGCCCAGGCACCCAGGCAGAGGAGAGAGGTCCCGTAACAGAGAATCTGGCCTTATGTCAGCGCAGAATCTGTATTCATGTCATAGCAGAGAATCAGGCTTCACGTCACCCACCACTGGAACAGGCCACTGTCACACATTTAGGCCCCGGCACCCAGGCAGAGGAGAGAGGTCCCGTAACAGAGAATCTGGCCTTATATCAGCGCAGAATCTGTCTTCATGTCATAGCAGAGAATCAGGCTTCACGTCACCCACCACTGGAACAGGCCACTGTCACACATTTAGGCCCCGGCACCCAGACAGAGGAGAGCGGTCCCGTAACAGAGAATCTGGCCTTATGTCAGCGCAGAATCTGTCTTCATGTCATAGCAGAGAATCAGGCTTCACGTCACCCACCACTGGAACAGGCCACTGTCACACATTTAGGCCCCGGCACCCAGGCAGAGGAGAGAGGTCCCGTAACAGAGAATCTGGCCTTATGTCAGCGCAGAATCTGTCTTCATGTCATAGCAGAGAATCAGGCTTCACGTCACCCACCACTGGAACAGGCCACTGTCACACATTTAGGCCCTGGCACCCAGGCAGAGGAGAGAGGTCCCGTAACAGAGAATCTGGCCTTATGTCAGCGCAGAATCTGTCTTCATGTCATAGCAGAGAATCAGGCTTCACGTCACCCACCACTGGAACAGGCCACTGTCACACTTTTAGGCCCAGGCACCCAGGCAGAGGAGAGAGGTCCCGTAACAGAGAATCTGGCCTTATGTCAGCGCAGAATCTGTCTTCATGTCATAGCAGAGAATCAGGCTTCACGTCACCCACCACTGGAACAGGCCACTGTCACACATTTAGGCCCAGGCACCCAGGCAGAGGAGAGAGGTCCCGTAACAGAGAATCTGGCCTTATGTCAGCGCAGAATCTGTATTCATGTCATAGCAGAGAATCAGGCTTCACGTCACCCACCACTTGAACAGGCCACTGTCACACATTTAGGCCCCGGCACCCAGGCAGAGGAGAGAGGTCCCGTAACAGAGAATCTGGCCTTATGTCAGCGCAGAATCTGTCTTCATGTCATAGCAGAGAATCAGGCTTCACGTCACCCACCACTGGAATAGGCCACTGTCACACATTTAGGCCCAGGCACCCAGGCAGAGGAGAGAGGTCCCGTAACAGAGAATCTGGCCTTATGTCAGCGCAGAATCTGTATTCATGTCATAGCAGAGAATCAGGCTTCACGTCACCCACCACTGGAACAGGCCACTGTCACACATTTAGGCCCCGGCACCCAGACAGAGGAGAGAGGTCCTGTAACAGAGAATCTGGCCTTATGTCAGCACAGAATCTGTCTTCATGTCATAGCAGAGAATCAGGCTTCACGTCACCCACCACTGGAACAGGCCACTGTCACATATTTAGGCCCAGGCAGAGGAGAGAGGTCCTGTAACAGAGAATCTGGCCTTATGTCAGCGCAGAATCTGTATTCATGTCATAGCAGAGAATCAGGCTTCACGTCACCCACCACTGGAACAGGCCACTGTCACACATTTAGGCCCAGGCACCCAGGCAGAGGAGAGAGGTCCCGTAACAGAGAATCTGGCCTTATGTCAGCGCAGAATCAGTCTTCATGTCATAGCAGAGAATCAGGCTTCACGTCACCCACCACTGGAACAGGCCACTGTCACACATTTAGGCCCCGGCACCCAGACAGAGGAGAGAGGTCCTGTAACAGAGAATCTGGCCTTATGTCAGCACAGAATCTGTCTTCATGTCATAGCAGAGAATCAGGCTTCACGTCACCCACCACTGGAACAGGCCACTGTCACATATTTAGGCCCAGGCAGAGGAGAGAGGTCGCGTAACAGAGAATCTGGCTTCATGTCAGCACAGAATAAGTCTTCATGTCATAGCAGAGAATCAGGCTTCACGTCACCCACCACTGGAACAGGCCACTGTCACACATTTAGGCCCAGGCACCCAGGCAGAGGAGAGAGGTCCTGTAACAGAGAATCTGGCCTGATGTCGGCACAGAATCTGTCTTCATGTCATAGCAGAGAATCAGGCTTCACGTCACCCACCACTGGAACAGGCCACTGTCACACATTTAGGCCCAGGCACCCAGGCAGAGGAGAGAGGTCCCGTAACAGAGAATCTGGCCTGATGTCAGCGCAGAATCTGTCTTCATGTCATAGCAGAGAATCAGGCTTCACGTCACCCACCACTGGAACAGGCCACTGTCACACATTTAGGCCCAGGCACCCAGGCAGAGGAGAGAGGTCCCGTAACAGAGAATCTGGCCTGATGTCAGCGCAGAATCAGTCTTCATGTCATAGCAGAGAATCAGGCTTCACGTCACCCACCACTGGAACAGGCCACTGTCACACATTTAGGCCCCGGCACCCAGACAGAGGAGAGAGGTCCTGTAACAGAGAATCTGGCCTTATGTCAGCACAGAATCTGTCTTCATGTCATAGCAGAGAATCAGGCTTCACGTCACCCACCACTGGAACAGGCCACTGTCACATATTTAGGCCCAGGCAGAGGAGAGAGGTCGCGTAACAGAGAATCTGGCTTCATGTCAGCACAGAATAAGTCTTCATGTCATAGAAGAGAATCAGGCTTCACATCACCCACCACTGGAACAGGCCACTGTCACACATTTAGGCCCCGGCACCCAGACAGAGGAGAGTTTCACTCAACTTTGCCCTGCAATATAATGGTAAAATGAAATTAAAAATAGTATTGAATGAGGAAGTGCCCTGGAGTAGAATAATATATTGTTAAGGGGAGGTAGTTAATATCTAATCTGCACAAGGGATGGACAGGTCCTGTGGGATCCATGCCTGGTTCATTTTTATGAACGTCAGCTTGTCCACATTGGCTGTAGACAGGCGGCTGCGTTTGTCTGTAATGACGCCCCCTGCCGTGCTGAATACTTGTTCAGACAAAACGCTGGCCGCCGGGCAGGCCAGCACCTCCAAGGCATAAAAGGCTAGCTCTGGCCACGTGGACAATTTGGAGACCCAGCAGTTGAATGGGGCCGAACCATCAGTCAGTACGTGGAGGGGTGTGCACAGGTACTGTTCCACCATGTTAGTGAAATGTTGCCTCCTGCTAACACGTTCCGTATCAGTTGGTGGTGCACTTAGCTGTGGCGTGTTGACAAAACTTTTCCACATCTCTGCCATGCTAACCCTGCCCTCAGAGGAGCTGGGCGTGACACAGCTACGTTGGCGACCTCTTGCTCCTCCTCTGCCTTCGCCTTGGGCTTCCACTGGTTCCCCTGTGACATTTGGGAATGCTCTCAGTAGCGCGTCTACCAACGTGCGCTTGTACTCGCGCATCTTCCTATCACGCTCCAGTGTAGGAAGTAAGGTGGGCACATTGTCTTTGTACCGGGGATCCAGCAGGGTGGCAACCCAGTAGTCCGCACACGTTAAAATGTGGGCAACTCTGCTGTCGTTGCGCAGGCACTGCAGCATGTAGTCGCTCATGTGTGCCAGGCTGCCCAGAGGTAAGGACAAGCTGTTCTCTGTGGGAGGCGTATCGTCATCGTCCTGTGTTTCCCCCCAGCCACGCACCAGTGATGGGCCCGAGCTGCTTTGGGTGCCACCCCGCTGTGAACATGCTTCATCCTCATCCTCCTCCACCTCCTCCTCATCCTCGTCCTCCTCGTCCTCCAGTAGTGGGCCCTGTCTGGCCACATTTGTACCTGGCCTCTGGTGTTGCAAAAAACCTCCCTCTGAGTCACTTCGAAGAGACTGGCCTGAAAGTGCTAAAAATGACCCCTCTTCCTCCTCTTCCTCCTGGGCCACCTCCTCTTCCATCATCGCCCTAAGTGTTTTCTCAAGGAGACACAGAAGTGGTATTGTAACGCTGATAACGGCGTCATCGCCACTGGCCATGTTGGTGGAGTACTCGAAACAGCGCAACAGGGCACAGAGGTCTCGCATGGAGGCCCAGTCATTGGTGGTGAAGTGGGGCTGATCCACAGTGCGACTGACCCGTGCGTGCTGCAGCTGAAACTCCACTATGGCCTGCTGCTGCTCGCACAGTCTGTCCAGCATATGCAAGGTGGAGTTCCACCTGGTGGGCACGTCGCATATGAGGCGGTGAGCGGGAAGGCCGAAGTTACGCTGTAGCGCAGACAGGCGAGCAGCGGCAGGGTGTGAACGCCGGAAGCGCGAACAGACGGCCCGCACTTTATGCAGCAGCTCTGACATGTCGGGGTAGTTGCGAATGAACTTCTGCACCACCAAATTCAGCACATGCGCCAGGCAAGGGATGTGCGTCAAACCGGCTAGTCCCAGAGCTGCAACGAGATTTCGCCCATTATCGCACACCACCAGGCCGGGCTTGAGGCTCACCGGCAGCAACCACTCGTCGGTCTGTTGTTCTATACCCCGCCACAACTCCTGTGCGGTGTGGGGCCTGTCCCCCAAACATATGAGTTTCAGAATGGCCTGCTGACGTTTACCCCGGGCTGTGCTGAAGTTGGTGGTGAAGGTGTGTGGCTGACTGGATGAGCAGGTGGAAGAAGAGGAGGAGGAAGCTGAGTAGGAGGAGGAGGAGACAGGAGGCAAAGAATGTTGCCCTGCGATCCTTGGCGGCGGAAGGACGTGCGCCAAACAGCTCTCCGCCTGGGGCCCAACCGCCACTACATTTACCCAGTGTGCAGTTAGGGAGATATAGCGTCCCTGGCCATGCTTACTGGTCCACGTATCTGTGGTTAGGTGGACCTTGCCACAGATGGCGTTGGGCAGTGCACACTTGATTTTATCGGACACTTGTTTGTGCAGGGAAGGCACGGCTCTCTTGGAGAAGTAGTGGCGGCTGGGAACAACATACTGTGGGACAGCAAGTGACATGAGCTGTTTGAAGCTGTGTGTGTCCACCAGCCTAAATGACAGCATTTCATAGGCCAGTAGTTTAGAAATGCTGGCATTCAGGGCCAGGGATCGAGGGTGGCTAGGTGGGAATTTACGCTTTCTCTCAAATGTTTGTGAGATGGAGAGCTGAACGCTGCCGTGTGACATGGTTGAGATGCTTGGTGACGCAGGTGGTGGTGTTGGTGGTACATCCCATGTTTGCTGGGCGGCAGGTGCCAACGTTCCTCCAGAGGCGGAGAAAGAGGCCGAGGCGGCAGCAGCAGCAGAAGAGGCCGAGGCGGCGGCAGCAGCAGAAGAGGCCGAGGCGGCAGCAGCAGAAGAGGTAGCAGGGGGAGCCTGAGTGACTTCCTTGTTTTTAAGGTGTTTACTCCACTGCAGTTCATGCTTTGCATGCAGGTGCCTGGTCATGCAGGTTGTGCTAAGGTTCAGAACGTTAATGCCTCGCTTCAGGCTCTGATGGCACAGCGTGCAAACCACTCGGGTCTTGTCGTCAGCACATTGTTTGAAGAAGTGCCATGCCAGGGAACTCCTTGAAGCTGCCTTTGGGGTGCTCGGTCCCAGATGGCGGCGGTCAGTAGCAGGCGGAGTCTCTTGGCGGCGGGTGTTCTGATTTTGCCCACTGCTCCCTCTTTTGCTACGCTGTTGGCTCGGTCTCACCACTGCCTCTTCCTCCGAACTGTGAAAGTCAGTGGCACGACCTTCATTCCATGTGGGGTCTAGGACCTCATCGTCCCCTGCATCGTCTTCCACCCAGTCTTGATCCCTGACCTCCTGTTCAGTCTGCACACTGCAGAAAGACGCAGCAGTTGGCACCTGTGTTTCGTCATCATCAGAGACGTGCTGAGGTGGTATTCCCATGTCCTCATCATCAGGAAAAATAAGTGGTTGTGCGTTAGTGCATTCTATCTCTTCCACCCCTGGGGAAGGGCTAGGTGGATGCCCTTGGGAAACCCTGGCAGCAGAGTCTTCAAACAGCATAAGAGACTGCTGCATAACTTGAGGCTCAGACAGTTTCCCTGATATGCATGGGGGTGATGTGACAGACCGATGGGCTTGGTTTTCATGCGCCATCTGTGCGCTTTCTGTAGAAGACTGGGTGGGAGATAATGTGAACGTTCTGGATCCACTGTCGGCCACCCAATTGACTAATGCCTGTACCTGCTCAGGCCTTACCATCCTTAGAACGGCATTGGGCCCCACCAAATATCGCTGTAAATTTTGCTGGCTACTGGGACCTGAGGTAGTTGGTTCACTAGGACGTGTGGCTGTGGCAGAATGGCCACGTCCTCTCCCAGCACCAGAGGGTCCACTAACACCACCACGACCATGTCCACGTGTCCCTTATTAGATGTTTTCCTCATTGTTCCCGTTCACCACAGTTTTGAGAATGGCAAATTTGGGAATGCTTTTTCAACCCAGAACAAAAAGTCTGCTTTTACGGTCACTACAAATAACTTGACCAGATAAAACACTGCAGATTTGGTTGAATAGAGATGTGAGACCTGTTTTTTTTTTGCGCTGTGTGACAGGTATAGGTTTATTCACAGAATCACACTTCTATCAGCACGCTAGCGTGTGTCTTAGGTTTTTCTGAATGACACTATCAATACCTTCAATGTAAGATTTTCTTTTTGGGATAGATTTCAAGTAGGCCTCAAATACCAGAAACTAGTTATTTTGAGAATGGCAAATTTGGGAATGCTTTTTCAACCCAGAACAAAAAGTCTGCTTTTAAGGTCACTACAAATAACTTGACCAGATAAAACACTGCAGATTTGGTTGAATAGAGATGTGAGACCTGTTTTTTTTTCCGCTGTGTGACAGGTATAGGTTTAATCACAGAATCACACTTCTATCAGCACGCTAGCGTGTGTCTTAGGTTTTTCTGAATGACACTATCAATACCTTCAATGTAAGATTTTCTTTTTGGGATAGATTTCAAGTAGGCCTCAAATACCAGAAACTAGTTATTTTGAGAATGGCAAATTTGGGAATGCTTTTTCAACCCAGAACAAAAAGTCTGCTTTTACGGTCACTACAAATAACTTGACCAGATAAAACACTGCAGATTTGGTTGAATAGAGATGTGAGACCTGTTTTTTTTGCGCTGTGTGACAGGTATAGGTTTAATCACAGAATCACACTTCTATCAGCACGCTAGCGTGTGTCTTAGGTTTTTCTGAATGACACTATCAATACCTTCAATGTAAGATTTTCTTTTTGGGATAGATTTCAAGTAGGCCTCAAATACCAGAAACTAGTTATTTTGAGAATGGCAAATTTGCGAATGCTTTTTCAACCCAGAACAAAAAGTCTGCTTTTAAGGTCACTACAAATAACTTGACCAGATAAAACACTGCAGATTTGGTTGAATAGGGATGTGAGACCTGTTTTTTTTTGCGCTGTGTGACAGGTATAGGTTTAATCACAGAATTACACTTCTATCAGCACGCTAGCGTGTGTCTTAGGTTTTTCTGAATGACACTATCAATACCTTCAATGTAAGATTTTCTTTTTGGGATAGATTTCAAGTAGGCCTCAAATACCAGAAACTAGTTATTTTGAGAATGGCAAATTTGGGAATGCTTTTTCAACCCAGAACAAAAAGTCTGCTTTTACGGTCACTACAAATAACTTGACCAGATAAAACACTGCAGATTTGGTTGAATAGAGATGTGAGACCTGTTTTTTTTGCGCTGTGTGACAGGTATAGGTTTAATCACAGAATCACACTTCTATCAGCACGCTAGCGTGTGTCTTAGGTTTTTCTGAATGACACTATCAATACCTTCAATGTAAGATTTTCTTTTTGGGATAGATTTCAAGTAGGCCTCAAATACCAGAAACTAGTTATTTTGAGAATGGCAAATTTGCGAATGCTTTTTCAACCCAGAACAAAAAGTCTGCTTTTAAGGTCACTACAAATAACTTGACCAGATAAAACACTGCAGATTTGGTTGAATAGAGATGTGAGACCTGTTTTTTTTTGCGCTGTGTGACAGGTATAGGTTTAATCACAGAATTACACTTCTATCAGCACGCTAGCGTGTGTCTTAGGTTTTTCTGAATGACACTATCAATACCTTCAATGTAAGATTTTCTTTTTGGGATAGATTTCAAGTAGGCCTCAAATACCAGAAACTAGTTATTTTGAGAATGGCAAATTTGGGAATGCTTTTTCAACCCAGAACAAAAAGTCTGCTTTTACGGTCACTACAAATAACTTGACCAGATAAAACACTGCAGATTTGGTTGAATAGAGATGTGAGACCTGTTTTTTTTGCGCTGTGTGACAGGTATAGGTTTAATCACAGAATCACACTTCTATCAGCACGCTAGCGTGTGTCTTAGGTTTTTCTGAATGACACTATCAATACCTTCAATGTAAGATTTTCTTTTTGGGATAGATTTCAAGTAGGCCTCAAATACCAGAAACTAGTTATTTTGAGAATGGCAAATTTGCGAATGCTTTTTCAACCCAGAACAAAAAGTCTGCTTTTAAGGTCACTACAAATAACTTGACCAGATAAAACACTGCAGATTTGGTTGAATAGAGATGTGAGACCTGTTTTTTTTTGCGCTGTGTGACAGGTATAGGTTTAATCACAGAATTACACTTCTATCAGCACGCTAGCGTGTGTCTTAGGTTTTTCTGAATGACACTATCAATACCTTCAATGTAAGATTTTCTTTTTGGGATAGATTTCAAGTAGGCCTCAAATACCAGAAACTAGTTATTTTGAGAATGGCAAATTTGGGAATGCTTTTTCAACCCAGAACAAAAAGTCTGCTTTTACGGTCACTACAAATAACTTGACCAGATAAAACACTGCAGATTTGGTTGAATAGAGATGTGAGACCTGTTTTTTTTTGCGCTGTGTGACAGGTATAGGTTTAATCACAGAATCACACTTCTATCAGCACGCTAGCGTGTGTCTTAGGTTTTTCTGAATGACACTATCAATACCTTCAATGTAAGATTTTCTTTTTGGGATAGATTTCAAGTAGGCCTCAAATACCAGAAACTAGTTATTTTGAGAATGGCAAATTTGGGAATGCTTTTTCAACCCAGAACAAAAAGTCTGCTTTTACGGTCACTACAAATAACTTGACCAGATAAAACACTGCAGATTTGGTTGAATAGAGATGTGAGACCTGTTTTTTTTGCGCTGTGTGACAGGTATAGGTTTAATCACAGAATCACACTTGTATCAGCACGCTAGCGTGTGTCTTAGGTTTTTCTGAATGACACTATCAATACCTTCAATGTAAGATTTTCTTTTTGGGATAGATTTCAAGTAGGCCTCAAATACCAGAAACTAGTTATTTTGAGAATGGCAAATTTGGGAATGCTTTTTCAACCCAGAACAAAAAGTCTGCTTTTACGGTCACTACAAATAACTTGACCAGATAAAACACTGCAGATTTGGTTGAATAGAGATGTGAGACCTGTTTTTTTTTGCGCTGTGTGACAGGTATAGGTTTAATCACAGAATCACACTTCTATCAGCACGCTAGCGTGTGTCTTAGGTTTTTCTGAATGACACTATCAATATCTTCAATGTAAGATTTTCTTTTTGGGATAGATTTCAAGTAGGCCTCAAATACCAGAAACTAGTTATTTTGAGAATGGCAAATTTGGGAATGCTTTTTCAACCCAGAACAAAAAGTCTGCTTTTACGGTCACTACAAATAACTTGACCAGCTAAAACAGTGCAGATTTGGTTGAATAGAGATGTGAGACCTGTTTTTTTTTTTGCGCTGTGTGACAGGTATAGGTTTAATCACAGAATCACACTTCTATCAGCACGCTATCGTGTGTCTTAGGTTTTTCTGAATGACACTATCAGTACCTTCAATGTAAGATTTTCTTTTTGGGATAGATTTCAAGTAGGCCTCAAATACCAGAATCTAGTTATTTTGAGAATGGCAAATTTGGGAATGCTTTTTCAACCCAGAAAAAAACGCAATTAGACTTACCGGTAATTCCGTTTTGTTGAATCCACCATGACGGCCCACATTGAGATTGACCCTTGACCTCTGTAGGGGCAGGAACACATAGAGAGTTTAAATTCCCCCCACCCCTCCACCTCCTCAGTGCTTTACAAATTATCCGAAAGGTGGAAAAGAGTAAAAGATATTGATTCATACCCTTAAACTCGTATTTTATATATATATTTATTTATTTATTTATTTATTTATTTTTTTACTACATATATAATATGTGTGTTTTTTTTTTTTTTTTTTTGTTTTTTTGGGATGGGAATAGTACGGGGCCGTCATGGTGGATTCAAGGAAACGGAATTACCGGTAAGTCTAATTGCGGTTTTTCCATTTCATCCACCATGACGGCCCACATTGAGACGTATCAAATGACTACATGGGTGGGGATATGGCCTGTATAATCTTCCGACCAAAAAGAGACTCATTCGAGTCCGGAAGATTAAGGCGATAGTGTCTTACAAAGGTGTTTGTGCTAGCCCAGGTTGCAGCCCTACAAATCTGGTCTAGTGAGACGCCTCTTTTTTCAGCCCAAGAGGAGGCAGTGGCCCTAGTGGAGTGGGCTTTAATATTGCCGGGACTGGGCCTGCCCTGTATCCTGTAGCAACACTCGATGGTGGACCTGATCCATCTAGCTATGGAGGATTTGGCTAGCTTCTTCCCTTTATTTTTCCCAGAGAATTGAACTAGTAGATTATTGTCTATTCTAAGAGCCCTGGTAGCCTCCAGGTATTGAATTACCGTATCCTTAACGTCTAAGAGATACAAGTTATCATCAGACCCTGCAACTTCGGACCTAGTGATAGAAGGTAGAAAAATTTCCTGTTCCTGGTGGAAGGAGGAGACTACTTTAGGGAGGAAACCAGGGTCGAGCGTTAGGCGGATGTGATCATTACAAATTTGGAGATATGGTTCCCTGCAGGATAGGGCCTGAAGTTCTCCAATACGTCTTGCTGAAGTAATTGCTATCAGGAAAGCAGTTTTCAGAGAAAGGTGTTTTAAGGAGATCTCTGATAACGGTACGAACGGAGGCTTTGTTAGGCCTTCTAGGACGATGTTCAAGTCCCAAGTTGGAGCTCTAGATTTAAGGGTGGGTCTTAACCTTGAAGCTGCTCTAATAAATCTCCTGACCCATCTGTGATTGGCTAAGCTGCAGTCGTAGAAGTTACTGAGGGCTGATATTTGTACTTTCAGAGTACTAGGTCTCAGACCTAATTCCAGTCCGCTCTGGAGGAAGTCCAGAATCTTGTTTATGGGGGGAGAGGAGGTGTCCGGGCGATCAATTCCTAACCAAGAACAGTATCTTTTCCATATTTTTAAATAGATGGAAGATGTCACTTTTTTTCTACTGGCCTTGAGCGTGAGAATCACCTTATCTGACAGGCCTCTGTTCTTTAAGGTTTCGCCCTCAGGATCCAGGCTGCCAGTCTGAAGATTCCTGGGTCTGGATGCAGAAGTGGGCCCTGGACTAAGATGTCTCTCTGAAAAGGAATTTCCCAGGGATCCTCCAGCGATAGCTGTCTTAGAGTAGAGAACCAGCTCCTCTTTGGCCACAGGGGGGCTATTAGGATGAGAGTAGTTGGTTCTCCTCGAAGCTTCTGGATGACTCGCGGTAGTAGTGGTATCGGGGGAAATGCATAAGCTAGTCTCCAACTCCACTGAATTGATAGGGCGTCTATTGCCCATGGACCGTCCTCTTGGTTTAGGGAGCAAAAGCATTCTACCTGCGTATTCTTTCTTGAAGCGAATAAGTCTACTTCCGGATGACCCCATCTTTTTGAGATCCTCTGGAAGATTTTTCGGTTCAGGGACCATTCCCCTGGATCTATTTTTTCCCTGCTCAGGTAGTCTGCTACTGTGTTTTCGCAGCCCTTTAAATGGATGGCGGAGAGCGACAAGGTGTTCTCTTCTGCCCAGGAGAAGATTCTCATTGCTACAGCACCCAACAGGCGTGACCTTGTCCCTCCTTGGTGTCGTAGGTATGCCACAGCTGTGGTATTGTCGGATAGAATTTTTAGATGATGACCCCTCAGTAGGTCCTCTCCTTTTGTTAAAGCTTCGAGGAGAGCGTACAGCTCTCTGTAATTGGAGGATCTTCTCCTTATGTCTTCTGGCCAAGCACCCTGTAGAAGGTGGTCTCCTATTTTTGCTCCCCAGCCTTCGAGACTTGCGTCTGTTATTACCTGAACGGCCGGATAGTTTCGCCACTGTAGACCTCCAAGCAGCCTTCTTCTTTCTTTCCACCAGCTTAGATCTGATTTTACGGACTGAGGAATCCATACATCTTTGTCTAGGTTTATCTGTCTTCCATCCCATACACTTAGGATCCAATTTTGGATTACCCTTGTGTGGCTTTGGCACCAGGCAACCGAGGGGATGCAGGCAGTTAGACTTCCGAGAAGACTCATGGACCGTCTGATGGAGCATCTGTGAGAACTCTGAAATATTCGGATCTTCTCTATTAATGCTACGGTTTTGTCCTGGGGGAGAAAGGTCTTTAACAGGGCTGAGTCCAGTTCTACGCCTAGGAATCTTATTCTTCTGGATGGAATCAGCGTGGATTTTTTTATATTTATGATCCAACCCAGACTTTCTAGGAACTCTGAGAATCTCCGAGTTGCAGACAGATTTTCGGCTTCTGTATTGCCAAGAATAAGGAAGTCGTCTAGGTATGGGATAATTGTTATGCCTTCCTGACGAAGATAGGCCACCATTTCCACTACCACCTTTGTGAAGACCCTGGGGGCCGAGGAGATGCCGAAAGGGAGGGCGACATACTGAAAATGGTGGATCAAGCCGTCCGGCCCTTTTAGGGAGAATCTTAAGTACTTTTGAGAAAGATGATGGATAGGGATATGGTAGTATGCGTCTTTGAGGTCGATTGACGACATAAACGCTCCTTTCTGTATTAGGGGAATAGTGGATGTGATGGTTTCCATCCTGAATTTCCTGTATAAGATGGATCTGTTTAGAGGTTTAAGGTTTATGATGGTTCGCAGGGATTGGTCTGGTTTCTTTACTAGGAAGAGGGTGGAGTAGAAGCCTTTCCTTTGTTCTAGTTGCGGGACCCTCTGAATTACCCCTAGATCTAAGAGGTCTCGGACGCCCTGCCATATTTTTGGAAGTTCTGTTTTGCTCTGGGATGAGATGCAGAATCTTCTTGGGGGGATTGAAGTGAATTCTATATTGTAGCCTTGAGAGACTACGTTTAGAACCCAGGGATTTGAGGTGATCTGCTCCCAAGATGGAAAAAACCCCCTCAGTCTCCCCCCTACTCTGGCGTCATTGCTGTTTATTTTGTCGGTTTTGGGGATTGAGGATGAAGCCTCTCCCTCTTCCCCCTTTTGGATAGCTCCATCTGCCCGTTTTTCCTTTCCCCCTGTAGGATCTTTGCTGGGGCTGGAACTGACGAAAGGGCTTCTTTCTAGACTCCTTGACCTCCGGAAATCCCTTTTTCTTATCCGCTGCTCCCTCTAGAATTTTATCTAGAGTGGGCCCAAAGACAAACTCCCCAGAAAATGGGATAGAACAGAGTTTGGCTTTGGATGCCTTGTCCCCTGACCATGCTTTCATCCATAATGCTCGCCTGGCTGCGTTAGAGAGAGCAGCGTCTTTGGCTGAGAAGCGGATGGATTCCGCGGAGGCATCCGCTAAGAATGCTGTGGCGGAACGAAGGAGTGGAATAGACTCCCTGATTTCTTCTCTAGGGGTCTTATTTTTTAGGTGTTCGTCCAACTCCCCCAACCATATATACATAGCCCTGGCTACTGAAGTTGCTGCAATGTTTGCTTTTACCCCAAACATTGCTGATTCCCAGGATCTTTTTAGGAGCCCGTCTGCTTTTCTGTCCATTGGATCACCCAATTGGGAAGAATCCTCAAAAGGAAGAGCGGTTTTCTTTACAACCTTCGCAACCTGTATGTCGACTTTGGGGGTCTGATTATATATTTTGCTTTCTGCTGGGTCAAAGCAGAGTCGGTTCCTGAACTCCTTGGGGACACCTAATCTCTTCTCAGGATCTGCCCACTCCTCCATTATCATTTCCCGTATATTCTCGTTTATAGGGAAGACGATGGAAGTCTTGGATCTAAGGCCGCCAAACATTTCATCTTGAACGGTCCGGGGTCTAGGGGTATCCTCGATTCCCATTGTGGACCTGACTGCTCTGAGTAAATCTTCCATCTCGTCTGTGGAGAAAAAATATTTTTTGTCCTCCTCCAAAATTTCCCCCTCGGACAAGGGGTCCTCAGCAGGAATCTGTCTGGATGTGACGGAAGCTTCCTCTACATCCTCGCCCTCAGATGAGGAGACGACCGACAGTTTGCGTTTCTTGGGAGGGTTAGGGACACTAGTAGGAACAGACATAGTGGCCAAAGAAGATTTGATTTCGTCCGTAATAAAAGTTTTCATTTCGGACAGGATATCTGGTTGCTCTTCCTTCCATATTTCAGCAGTGCAAGGCTTGCACAGCCTCTTTTTGTAATTTTCAGGTAACCTTCTTGAGCATGCACAGCACTTTGAGAGCTTTGCTTTAGTTTTAGAATCTTTGCTGCCCTGGAGGAAGCAACCAGATATACCGTATTCAGAATTGTAACAGAAGTAGAAATTTAAAAATACAATTTCCCCCCAGAGGGGACTCACTGTACTGATGGCCGAAGGGTCAGGGCCTTCCTGGCGAGGAGTAGGTGCTTCAGACATCGCGGTGCAGCAGTCAAAGGCTGATACCGCGGTCTTTTTAAATTCTGTCCCGGCGTCTGACGTCATCAAGCAGCGCCCTCGACTGATAGCGTAAGCCTGCGCCGCACCAGCTTGTAGAAAAAGGTACGTGCGCCGCCCGGCCCGCCCATAATGCGCTTCATGCGCCGCACCACTCCTGCTGCCGGTCACCTGTAAGGAAGGACGCCAAGCGCCGCGCGCGAGGCGCCTTGTGAAGCCGGCACCCCCGACTATTACCCAGAAGAGGGAAGGAAGTCTGAGGTAGGGAAGGACCGCAGGCCTCAGCATAAGCTAAGACGAGGGTCCTCGTTGCTCCAAGCTGGCCAGCCTTAGCCCCTGCCGTGGGAGGCCAGCAGGAGATTCCTGTAAAAGAATAAAGCTTGCTACCCTCCAGGAAGGAGGGCTCTCTCTACATGTTGGCCCCTGTAGGGGCAGGAAAGCACTGAGGAGGTGGAGGGGTGGGGGGAATTTAAACTCTCTATGTGTTCCTGCCCCTACAGAGGTCAAGGGTCAATCTCAATGTGGGCCGTCATGGTGGATGAAATGGAAAAAAAGTGTGCTTTTACGGTCAATACAAATAACTTGACCAGCTAAAACAGTACAGATTTGGTTGAATAGAAATGTCAGGTCTATTTTTTAGGCGCTGGGTGACAGGCTCAACTTTCCCCTGATGTAATATATGGCCAAAAAATAACCACACTGTTGATGGTTAAATGCACTTGGGTGACACAGGCTCAGCCTGCACCAGATGTAGTATATGGCCAAAAAATAATCAGACTGTTGATGGTTAAATGCACTTGGGTGACACAGGCTCAGCCTGCACCAGATGTAGTATATGGCCAAAAAATAATCAGACTGTTGATGGTTAAATGCACTTGGGTGACACAGGCTCAGCCTGCAGCTGATGTAGTATATGGCCAAAAAATAACCAGACTGTTGATGGTTAAATGCACTTCGGTGACACAGGCTCAGCCTGCAGCTGATGTAGGATATAGCACAAAATAACCACACTATCGATGGTTAAATACACTTGGGTGACACAGGCTCAGCCTGCAGCTGATGTAGTATATGGCCAAAAAATAACCAGACTGTTGATGGTTAAATGCACTTCGGTGACACAGGCTCAGCCTGCAGCTGATGTAGGATATAGCACAAAATAACCACACTATCGATGGTTAAATACACTTGGTGATAGCTCGTGCTGGCGCACCACAAGTCACAAAATGGCCGCCGATCACCCCAGAAAAAAAAGTGATCTAAAAACGCTCTGGGCAGCCTCAAAAAAGTGAGCAAGTCAATAATAGCACTTCAATGATCCACAGCTGCAGATCGATCACAGAATGAAGTCTTTTGGAGGAGTTAATCTGCCTAATCTCGCCCTAACGTCGCAGCTGCAACCTCTCCCTATACTGATCATAGCAGAGTGACGTGCGGCGCTACGTGACTCCAGCTTAAATAGAGGCTGGGTCACATGGTGCACTGGCCAATCACAGCCATGCCAATAGTAGGCATGGCTGTGATGGCCTCTTGGGCCAAGTAGTATGACGCTTGTTGATTGGCTGCTTTGCAGCCTTTCAAAAAGCGCCAAGAAAGCGCCGAACACCGAACCCGGACTTTTACGAAAATGTTCGGGTTCGGGTCCGTGTCACGGACACCCCAAAATTCGGTACGAACCCGAACTATACAGTTCGGGTTCGCTCATCCCTATTTACAAAATTAAGAAAGACATGTAACCATGGTAACAAGGTCCCACCCCTGACAGCCCCCTATAATAGGCAGCTCCTCCTCTGGACCTTCCTCTTTCTTTGTGAACCTGACACCAAGGCCGGAACTACGAACTGGAAGCACAAACCGAATCCTGAACTGGAACCGTGCAACTGGAGGAAAAAAACGTCTCAGAATCAGCAGAACTGCATCACGAAGCCAACTTGGCCAACTTGTGAGAAGGAGAACAAAAGATGCGGTATGTCGAGGTCGGTAGAAACTTCAACCTGAAAAGAGAAAAAACAGAGAATATAGGGAAATAAATAGAGTTCAGACACCAAACTCGCTGGCCAGTCAAAATCATCAAAATGCAGGCATAATAAATAAGACAAATAATCATCTAAATGCAGGCATAATAAATTAGACAAATCTAAATGTCCATTAGCATCAATAAGGGAGGGGAAAACAAGGGTGGGCAATACTCGCCTCCGTGTCTTTAATAAAACCATGACTTTACGTCATAGACTAGGAAAATCATGCAGTTTTACATCAAGACATGGAGGCTCCTATTGCAAGTTCAAAGCTGGTCAATAATAGATGAAAACACATGAGGAGGAGGACGAAAATAAAATAGCCTGAACTTCGTGACCCTAGACCAGTCAGCTAAATGTAAGATGTCCTCCAATCGTGGCCTCGAAATCGCCAAAGAGGTGGAGGCCGCACCTCTCGCCGAATGTGCAGAGAAGATGGAAGTATCCACACCAGCCAGGGACATAACCCACTTCATCCAAAGTAGGGCTGGAGACCGGGCCGAAAGGATGGCGACTGGAAAGGAAAAGTTGAGAAACCGTATGAGAACAATGAGCCCTCGTCCGGGATTCATACTCCCGTAAACAGGCGACCGGACAGAGAGACGACGAAGTCGGGAAACTGGGATAAGAAACCAATCTGATGTTGGTCTTGGTGTGTCGGGAAAATGTTGAAGGTGACGCCTTCATGGGTAAATGACCTGGCGTCATGATCGAGAGCTCGAACGTCAGAGACCCTTTTGCAAGAAAAAAGGCAAAAGAGCACCAATAATTTGGCCGACAGCTGTCGCAAAGAGAGCTCCGGTGTACTGGGCCATGAAGAAAAGAAGGATAATACCAACTAAACATCCCAAGTTGTAGTAAATCGAGGCCGGGGAGGGCGAGCCAGGCGAGCGCCGCGCAATAAGCGACAAACCGAAAGGTGTTGTCCCGCAGGCGTGCCCTCAAAAGCCTGATGTGTAGAGGAAATAGCAGACCTAAAGAGGCCTTTCCCGCCTCAAATAAGGAGGTGACGAACTATAACAGGTGAGTCACAGGTGCCGAAACGGGATCCAGGTCCCGTTCCACGCACCAGCTAGCCCAAGATCTCCAGGCTGCCCTATAAGATTTTCTGGTGCCGGGAGCCCATGCGTTGTCCAGGAGGCGTCTAGTTGCATCCGAAATACCCTCGACCTCTCCTGGTGTCCTGAGATCCGGCATGCTAGCAACTGAAGGGATCTGTCCAGCAGGAGCGGGTGGTGAAGCCCCTGAGGGTCACAGAGAAGATCCACGTGACTCGGCAGAAGAAGAGGCACGTCTACGATGAGTTCCAGAAGACCTGAAAACCACGCCTGAGTCCCCCAAAACGGGATCACCAAGACCAGGTCGGCCAATTGGCGACGAGTCTCAAGCAGCATCCTCGGAATCATTGCGAAAGGTGGAAACGCATAAAGAAGAGGATTGGACTAGTCTTGAAGGAAAGCGTCCACTGCCTCCGCCTCCGGGCGCCAGCTGAAGAAGCGAGGAAGCTGAGTGTTGAGACACGAGGCGAAAAGGTCTATGACAAAAGGACCCCATCCTTGGAGGCTCGCATCCGACTCCACGGTGAATTCGGGCTGGAAACCAAAAATCGCTCTGCTGTTCCACGCCTCCAGGTTGTTGATCCACCAGTGGAGTTCCTCTTGAGCTTCCGAATCCAGGACCACCGTATCCGCAAATGCAGCACCGGAACGAAGGTGTGCGATCTTCAGTTGCGGAAGTGCGCGGTAATGCAACAGAGCTGGGAACACGGCTTAAATCGAGGAAGCCAACAGGTCGATGATTCGAGCTAGATGGCGCAGAGACAAATGGGGAGCGGACAGAGCGTGCCTGAGCTCCTTGCTTATAGAGCGTCGGGAGACTGAGCGATTCCTCAATCAAGTCCACGGTGAAGCCCAAAAACTCTATGCTTTGTAATGGGGTAAGGCAAGATTTCTCCAGATTGAGGAGGAATCCGAGGCGTGAGAGGAGATCCGAAGTCCAACGAAGGCCCCTGCTACTGCCAGCCCCGGTGGAGACCCGTCCTTGAAAAACTCTCCTCATAGAGGACTGGGCCTTATCTAGGGCCGTAACCGCCCCCACAAAGCGACTCAGGTGTTTAATAAATGAGTCCCCAAATAAGAGGCCCTGGGTGTCCTTGCCTGCCTCAGTTAGGGCAAGGTTGGCCAGTTTCGGGTTTATCTTAAACAAGATGGCTTTGCGCCATTCGATAGCTAGGGAGGTATTAGCTCTTTGGACCCAGCCCCTTAATTCTTCCGGATTTACCGGAGAGCCCTCCGCTCTGGCAACCTCAGCCAGCTCAAACAATTTGGCCAAGGGGCCTAATATATCAAGCAGTTTGTCCTGGCAACTGCATAGTATGGAATCCAAACCTTTACGGGGGTTCCAGCCGGACTTGGAGAGAAATTGAGTGACCTTGGGGTCCACGACAGGAGTGTCGCACACTTTATTGGGGACTAAAGGCCTGGGACACTCCGATCTGAGTTTACTGCGTGCCTCCTTACTGAGGGGATGACGAACCCAGTGTTCTAGGTATCTGTCCATGTGATCGGCCGGAAGACACTCCGCCGATCTAGGATGATGGAGGGCATCCGGATCAAACATGGGTTCACCCGCTGGGTCTACCAGGGAGGTGGATAAAATATTGGTGGAGGAGGAAGCAGAATCCTTGACCAGCGAAGTGGAAGGAGTGGGGCAGTTATGGGCCGACTGTGGATCAGGGGTCTCCACTTCCGAATCGTGACTAGCGTCCGCGAAAGCCTCCTCATCTGAACCCCCTTCAGAGTCAGACTCACTATCATGTTGCGCTCTAGCGCACTCCATAGCTGTGCCAGTTTTGCCTGGCGCGGTAAAGCTCTTTAACGTAATCTCAGCACGTTCTCAAGGGTGGCCGTATGCACACCAGTCATTGTCTCCTGTGATACAGGAGGGTTCAAATTGGTAGGCTGCGGAGCATTAGAGGGGTCCGAATGTAGGGTCCCTCCAGGAGAGTGAGCAGACAAGGCCTGGGAAATGCTTTGGGACAAGAGAGAGGACATGGAGCCCATCCCTGCCATGATGGCACTAGACACAGAGCGCTGTAAAGTCAGTGCCTAGGCATCTCCCCCAGATTGCAGAGTTCCCTCAGGGGATGAGGGGGGCTATTTGTATTGGGGGGATCAGAGTGAGGCATGACCGAATAATAGATGGCCCCAAGGAAAAAAAAAAAAAAAGACAGGGTACAAGGAGGGGTTCCTAATATGAAAGGGTTAATCACCCCACAAACGGCGCAGCAGTAGCGGGAGAACGGGAGCTCGCACCTGACGAGCCGCAAGGTGGAAGAACTATGGCCGCCAAGATCTCCCCAGAAGGCTGTGTGGGAAAAGGCCGTCGAAATCTCACGAGATCTTGGGACCATAGGCAAACTAGATGGCGCGCAAGATAGCCACCGGAATCTCACGAGATTTCGGGGCCGCAGGCAAAGGAGAAGAAGGCGCGCAAGATGGCCGCCGAGATCTCGCGAGATCTCGCGGACGCCCATGAACCAAGGAGAGCGCAAGACAGGCTAAGCGCAGCGCGAGGAAGGAGGAAGAGGGGACCGGAACGAAACTAGAGATAAGAGGGGCGGGCAGAGCCGGCGTAAGGGGTGGCGGAGGGTAGGGAGACAAAGGGAGGAGTAGAAAGCGCCTAAAAATGGGCAGCAAGTGGCCAAATCTGGAAGGGAGGCGACAACAAGCCTCCCCAATACTGGGAATATAGCCAAAGACAAGACAATAGAAACAATAGACACCTCAAGAGGTATCATACAGAGGTGTACTTATCTGGTGGCAGCAGCAAAGAAAGAGGAAGGTCCAGAGGAGGAGCTGCCTATTATAGGGGGCTGTCAGGGGTGGGACCTTGTTACCATGGTTACATGTCTTTCTTAATTTTGTAAAATGTATTCTTTGCTGCTATTGGTGGACAGTAAAGAAAGGGATAGCAATAGGAGCCTCCGTGTCTTGATGTAAAACTGTATAGCTACATGCAAATACCACCTGCACACACAGCGGCAGGTGGCAGTAAGATCCTCAAGATGATTATTGAGGTCCCTGCAACAACTTTGAGAAGGTGGTTCCCTGGAGAAAGATGATAGAGGCCTGCCTCTATACCTAGAAGTCATTTCAGCCAACTGATGCATCTATCATAATAAACTGGGTAGTTTGTTAAATAATCTACCTAGTTCTTTATACAGTACAGACCAAAAGTTTGGACACACCTTCTCATTCAAAGAGTTTTCTTTATTTTCATGACTATGAAAATTGTAGGTTCACACTGAAGGCATCAAAACTATGAATTAACACAGGTGGAATTATATACATAACAAACAAGTGTGAAACAACTGAAAATATGTCATATTCTAGGTTCTTCAAAGTAGCCACTTTTTGCTTTGATTACTACTTTGCACACTCTTGGCATTCTCTTGGTGAGCTTCAAGAGGTAGTCCCCTGAAACGGTTTTCACTTCACAGGTGTGCCCTGTCAGGTTTAATAAGTGGGATTTCTTGCCTTATAAATGGGGTTGGGACCATCAGTGGCGTTGAGGAGAAGTCAAGTGGATACACAGCTGATAGTCCTACTGAATAGACTGTTAGAATTTGTATTATGGCAAGAAAAAAGCAGCTAAGTAAAGAAAAACGAGTGTCCATCATTCCTTTAAGAAATGAAGGTCATTCAGTCAGCTGAAAAATTGGGAAAACTTTGAAAGTAAGGGCTATTTGACCATGGAGGAGAGTGATGGGGTGCTGCGCCAGATGACCTGGCCTCCACAGTCACCGGACCTGAACCCAATCAAGATGGTTGGGGTGAGCTGGACCGCAGAGTGAAGGCAAAAGGGCCAACAAGTGCTAAGCATCACTGGGAACTCCTTCAAGACTGTTGGAAGACCATTTCAGGGGACTACCTCTTGAAGCTCATCAAGAGAATGCCAAGAGTGTGCAAAGCAGTAATCAAAGCAAAAGGTGGCTACTTTGAAGAACCTAGAATATGACATATTTTCAGTTGTTTTACACTTGTTTGTTATGTATATAATTCCACATGTGTTAATTCATAGTTTTGATGCCTTCATAGTCATGAAAATAAAGAAAACTCTTTGAATGAGAAGGTGTGTCCAAACTTTTGGTTTGTACTGTATGTACAAAACAGGGGCAGCACAGCCAAAAACGAACAAAAGTGGCTGGGTGCCAGCGGCTATGGGGGTGATCCACCCACCTAACTTACATAAAATATTGAATTCCACGGCACATCCAGAAAAACGTGAGTTTATTCACCAGAGATACAGCAGCGTTTTAATCCTCTCAATGGGATCTTTCTCAAGCAATAGTTCTTTATACGGATACAGGCTGTATGAGATGCTGTGCTGGCGGACAGAGGGCCCATCTTTGTAAAGGGCCCACTGGGGGATTCCCCTGTTCCCCTGTGGGCCAGTCTGAGCCTGCATGCACCTACAGTGCTGCCCATAATTATTCATACCCCTGGCAAATTTTGACTTAAAGTTACTTTTATTCAACCAGCAAGTAATTTTTTGACAGGAAATGACATAGGTGTCTCCCAAAAGTTAATAAGACGATGTACATGAGGCATTATTGTGGAAAAAAAAACATTTCTCAGCTTTTATTTACATTTGAGCAAAAAAATACAAGATGTTCCGCACTGTGGAAAATCTCAGAGGACGTGGTCGGAAGCCAAAAGTGACACCTGTGCTGACCAGGAGGATAGTTAGAGAGGTGAAAAAGAATCCAAGGATCACCACCAAGGCCATCCTGCTGAATCTGGGCTCTGCTGGTGGCAATGGCTCAAGGCAGACAATCCAACGGACACTGCACAATGCAGACCAAGGAGGACGCCACTTCTCCAGATAAGGCACACAAAAGCTTGCTTGGCCTTTGCAAAAGCTCATCTGGACAAAGAAGAAGACTTCTGGTCTTCTGTGTTATGGTCAGATGAGACAAAAATTTAATTGTTTGGTCACAATGATGTTTCCTTCATTTGGTGTAAAAAAGGAGAAGCCTTCAACCCAAAGAACACCACCCCCACTGTCAAACATGGTTGTGGGAACCTAATGCTTTTGGGGTGTTTTTCAGCCAATGGACCAGGGAACCTAATCACAGTAAACGGCACCATGAAAAAAAAGCAATACATGAGGATTCTCAACGACAACATCAGGCAGTCTGCAGAGAAACTTGGCCTTGGACACCAGTGGACATTTCAGCATGACAATGACTCAAAACACACAGCAAAAGTGGTGAAGAAATGGTTAGCAGACAACAACATTAACGCTTTGGAGTGGCCCAGCCAGAGTTCAGACTTGAATCCAAATGAGAATCTTTGGAGGAAGCTAAAGATCAGGGTGATGGCAAGAAGACCCTCCAACCTGAAAGATTTGGAGCTCATTGCTAAAGATGAATGGGCAAAAATACCTGTGGAGACATGCAAAAAGCTGGTCTGCAATTATAGGAAGCGTTTGATTGCTGTAATAGCCAATAAAGGCTTTTCTATTGATTATTGAGAAGGGCATGAATAATTTTGGACTGGACACTTTTTGCTCAAATGTAAATAAAAGCTGAGAAATGTTTTTTTTCCCCACAATAATGCCTATTGTACATCGTCTTATTATCGTTTGGGAGACACCTATGTCATTTCCCGTCAAAAAATTACTTGCTGGTTGAATAAAAGTAACTTTAAGTCAAAATTTGCCAGGGGTATGAATAATTATGGGCAGCACTGTATAAGCCATCCTTACCACAACTACAGTATCTGTGCTGTAGTCAGCTTCAGCTTGATGAAGCATAGTAAAAGTTCTCTAAATACCAGACACATTCTTTGGGGATAAATGTCTTTTCCGGTTTTCAATCATTTGGCTGATACTCAACATATTCTGCAGAAATTATATGCTGAAATTTCAATAACATTTAATTTTTAACAGATCGTATCATATGAGTCATAGTAAGATTGGGAGCTACCAAACGAATGTCCAGGGAACTAGAGATGTGACCACTAAGGGTCAACACGGCTGTTAGGCTTGAATAATACACATATCAGAGGAGAGGGGCGATCAACAAATTTGATTAGGTATGGTCTCAATGGCTATGCCCCTGGAACATTGTTGATGGGTCACTTGAGCACTGTGGCTTCCACTGTATGATTTAGAATGACAGGGGTGTCATGGTCTTACCTTCTTGCTGTTCTCCTTCGTTTGACATGTGCTGGCGGCCATCTTGGTTTCTGGGTTTCTTGTAGCCTCCCACCCTGCGGCTCCTCCTTCCCACTGGGAGGAGCTGGATGCCTAGCTCATATATATAGGAGGTCTGTGGCTTCAGTTCCTTGCTTGGTCCTCCTGTGTTCACATGCTTCTAGACTGCTGCTGCTTCTGGTTCCTGATCCTGGTTTCGTCCAACTACCCTGCTGGTTCCTGATCCTGGTTTCGTCTGACTACCCTGCTGGTTCCTGATCCTGGCTTCGTCTGACTACCCTGCTGGTTCCTGATCCTGGCTTCGTCTGACTACCCTTCTGGTTCCTGACCTCTGGCTTCACAAAGACTCTGCTTCGGTTTCGCCATCCGTTTGGACTTTTGCTTTACAGCTTTATTTTCAAAAAAGCCTTCTTATTTTCACTTATCTCTTGTTGTACGTCTGGTTCATGGTTCCGTGACATTAGGACCAAGCCATGAATTCTGACGGTACAGGGCCATCCTCGCTACCCACGCTGGTTGCCAGACTTGATCAGCAGGATCACCTGTTGGGTCGGTTCGCTGTGGCGTTGCAAACCCTGCTTGAACGCACGGCTCATTTCGCTCCCGTTGCCGATGGGTCGGTTGTCGCTCCTGGGCCCGCTCCTACTGCCGCTCCGGTTGTTGCGCCAGAGTCTACCCCGACACCTGTTGTTGCACCTGCGGTGTTTCGGGGTATGACCGGTTCTGCCCCTCTTCCACAGCGCTTTGGGGGAGAGCCAACTCAGTGCCGAGGTTTCCTTAACCAGGTGGGCATTTATTTCGAGTTGCTGCCACATGCCTTTCCTACTGAGAGATCAAAGGTGGGCTTCTTGATCTCGCTGCTCTCGGACCAGGCCTTGGCCTGGGCCAGCCCTTATAGGAGAACAACAATCCGGTGGTTGCCGAGTTTTCCGGTTTTGTTGCTTCTCTTCGGAAGGTATTCGATGTGCCGGCTCGTGCTGCCTCTGCTGCGAAGCTCCTTATGTCCATCAGACAGGGTTCACGATCCGTAGCTGAATACGCCATTGAGTTTCGTACCCTGGCAGCAGAGGTGGGCTGGAATAATGAGGCTCTGGTCGCTGCTTTCTCTCATGGTCTCTCGGATGCCTTGAAGGATGAGGTTGCAGCTAAGGACCTACCAGTGGAGCTCGAGTCACTTATTTCTTTCCTGATTTTGATTGACACCAGACTCAGGGAGAGACCTTCCTTTAAGGAGAGCCTGCGGAGGTTTTCTAACAGATTGGCGCCTACGTTTGCTGTCCCACCCGTGCCTCCCTCTCCTCCCACGCCTCCTGGGGATGACTTGTCTGGGGGTGAACCCATGCAGCTGGGGTTTGCTCGCCTGTCCGAGGGGGAGAGGGTACTCCGGAGACGCGAGGGCCGATGCATGTACTGTGGTCTCGGTGGGCATTTTCGGTTGGCATGTCCGAACCGTCCGGGAAACGCTCGCACCTGAGATCCTGTCGGGGGCAGATCTTGGGTGGAGTCTCCTCGTCCCCGGTTTCCCGTGTTGACAAACCACTGATCACTGTTGTCCTCTCCTGGGTCGGGGGCTCGGTGACGACCCAGGCGTTGGTGGACTCTGGTGCTGGTGGTTTGTTCATTGATAATGTGTTCGCTGCCGCCAATTCCATTCCTCTGCAGGCTCGAGGTTCCCCACTGGCTCTTGAGGCGATAGACGGCAGACCCCTTCTGCCGCCACACGTGACTCATGAGACCCTTCCAGTGGGGATAGCCATTGGTGCCGTTCACAGAGAGTCGGTCTGCCTCCAGGTTATTTCGTCTCCACACTACTCGGTGGTCTTGGGGTACCCCTGGCTCCGGAAGCATAATCCGACTTTCGATTGGAGATCGGCCGAGATCCTCTCGTGGTCACCGCAGTGTGGGGCTAGTTGCATCCATGGGTCTGTCAAGTTGCTGTGTACTTCCTCGGACTCTCTGTTGCCTCCTGAATACGAGGAGTACCGGGATGTATTCGATAAGGTGCGCGCGGTTGCCCTACCTCCGCACCGCCCATACGATTGTGCCACTGTGTTCCTCTCAAGAAGTTACCCTCTGCACAAGAGTTGGCCACGATTTTTGCCAGGGAGGTCTTCCGGCTGCACGGTTTGCCCAAGGAGATTGTGTCGGATCGGGGGAGTCAGTTTGTGTCCAGGTTCTGGCGCGCCTTTTGCTCCCAGTTGGGGATTCATCTCTCCTTCTCCTCGGCCTACCACCCTCAGTCCAATGGGGCCGCAGAACGATCCAATCAGGCCTTGGAGCAATTCCTTCGTTGCTATGTCTCCGATCACCAAGACAATTGGGTTGACCTCCTGCCTTGGGCTGAGTTTGCCAGGAACACGGCGGTGAACTCTTCCTCTGGGACGTCTCCCTTCATGGCCAATTATGGGTTCCAACCTGCCGTGTTACCGGAGGTATTCTCTCCCCAGGATATTCCGGCTGTGGAGGATCACCTTTCCGTCCTACGTACTTCTTGGGTACTGATCCAGAAGTCCCTTGAGGTCTCTGCGCAGCGCCAGAGACTCCAGGCTGATCGCAGACGAGCGCCTGCTCCTTCCTACCAGGTCGGAGACCGTGTATGGTTGTCCACCCGCAACCTCAACCTTCGAGTGCCCACTCCCAAGCTGGCGCCTCGCTTTGTTGGTCCCTTCCGAGTGCTTCGCAGGGTAAACCCGGTAGCCTATGCCCTTGCGCTTCCTCCTGGCATGCGGATCTCCAACGTGTTTCATGTCTCCCTGTTGAAGCCACTGGTGTGTAATCGTTTCACTTCCTCGGTTCCTCGGCCTCGTCCGGTCCAAGTGGGCAATCGTGAGGAGTATGAGGTGAGCAATATCCTGGACTCACGCCTGGTCCGCGGTCGGGTGCAGTTTTTGGTCCATTGGCGTGGTTATGGTCCAGAGGAGCGTTCCTGGGTTCCCTCCGCAGATGTCCATGCTCCTGCCTTGCTCCGAGCCTTCCACGCACGCTTCCCTCAGAAACCGTTCTTTACTCCGCGGAGGAGGGGCCCTTGAGGGGGAGGTACTGTCATGGTCTTACCTTCTTGCTGTTCTCCTTCGTTTGACATGTGCTGGCGGCCATCTTGGTTTCTGGGTTTCTTGTAGCCTCCCACCCTGCGGCTCCTCCTTCCCACTGGGAGGAGCTGGATGCCTAGCTCATATATATAGGAGGTCTGTGGCTTCAGTTCCTTGCTTGGTCCTCCTGTGTTCACATGCTTCTAGACTGCTGCTGCTTCTGGTTCCTGATCCTGGTTTCGTCCGACTACCCTGCTGGTTCCTGATCCTGGTTTCGTCTGACTACCCTGCTGGTTCCTGATCCTGGCTTCGTCTGACTACCCTGCTGGTTCCTGATCCTGGCTTCGTCTGACTACCCTTCTGGTTCCTGACCTCTGGCTTCGCAAAGACTCTGCTTCGGTTTCGCCATCCGTTTGGACTTTTGCTTTACAGCTTTATTTTCAATAAAGCCTTCTTATTTTCACTTATCTCTTGTTGTACGTCTGGTTCATGGTTCCGTGACAAGGGGCCCGGGAAGACTCTCCAGGTGATTGCTCTCCAACGATTATATTTTTATTTTTGTTAATTTTTGGGGCGTTCTTTGGTATGCTCATTCAATGTTTTGAGTTTAGATAATTTTCAGAAAGACAGGCATAGGGAAAATATTGTATTAGGATAAATATAGATAGGACGGCAAAATGTGGTGGGAGGAATGTGGGATTGGAAAATCTCTCTTGTCCTGCTTGATGCTTCCTGAAACGTACATGGATCACTTTTATTACACTTCTCTATCTTACTGCAGGTCGGGGACTCTTTACGTCTTTATGGACACTTTGTAGACTTGAGAGGTACACTACAGCAGAAGGGGAGGAAGTGAGGATGGGCGGGGGTGGTATTGTTTTTTGAAAACTGTTTAAAACACAATAAAATTATCTGAATAAAAACAAAAGAGACATGTTCACTAAAAATAAACTCTGCTGGCATTTCACCAATGGACAAATTTACTTATGATGTAGCCAGGAATGCTAAAATTAGACAAGGATGGAAATTATTACATTTTGATTTATATTTCAACCTTTTCTAAGGTCCACATGAAGCTCTGTTGTCACGAACTTACCTGTCCGGGCTCCAGAGATGAGATATTCTGCTTCGGTGCGACTGCGCTGGAAGAAATACACTAAGCCTTGCCCCCTGGTGACACAAAAGCGTCATTAGCAACAGGATACAATGCTCTTTCTCCCTACAGTGGGTGTGTGCTGGAGGAGATTAGCAGTGTGCTGATTTCTCAGCTGCTCTATTCCTATGTTCCAGTGTTCTGACTAATGGAGTGCTAAGTCATGACCGATCAGGTTCTGATCCTGGGACTCGGTGCTCTATTTAAACCCCTTCCTGGCCTTACACCAGTGCCAGTGATAGTCTCTGACTCACTAGTTGTTACTCACTAGGATTGCTTCTATTACTGACCTTGCCTTGCCTTTGACCACTCTCTGTCTCGTGTTTTGGTACTGTGTTTCTTATCTGGTTCTTTCTTTGGCTGTGCTATTTGACTACTCCCAGTCTTGCCACTTAGTACTGTATTGTCCACTCAGTTCTGACCCATTTCCATACAACTCCATTTCTGTGTTGTTCTGTCTCTGCGTGTGCATGTCTTTAACTTTATCAGAGTAGGAAACGTTGACCAGTTGCGAACTTGCCGAGTAGGGCTTGCACTGCAAGTAGACAGGGAAAGAGGGCAAGGTTCCAATTAGGGCTTACTGTGTGTGTATTCCTGCCTACTGTGGTTATATTTGTTATAGGAGATTCTTCCATCCTATAGGAGTAGAGGCATCATCCCCATTGCTCCTAGAGGCTAATTTGCATAAAATAAAAGTTCATTTTTCAAAAAAACTGAGGCAAATAGATAGAAGGGACAAAGACTGTTAGCTTCAGCTGACATTAGTATGTCTAAAGTCAGCCAGTATAATAATGATGTTCGTGATGATAGAAGCCCTTTAAAATGCTGCTGAAGGTAATTTTCATTCATACATGGAATGGAGGATTTTTTTGACACTGGTGACATACTTCAAATAGTTCTGGACTCATTAAAGAAATCATAGTCATGATTTGTAAGTGAGAAGCATGCTGCATAATGTCGCACAGTGGATTATCCACCTAATATTTCTATTGTATAAGGACCTTGCCTCACCCTAATTCATAATTCTTGACTCTTAATGCACGCATTGCTCATACTTACCAACTTTGCTGGTTTAGAAAGTCAATGGCTCACAATTACTGATATTATTTTACAAAGTTTGATGAAGTATCCACTGATATCAGCGTCAGGGGAGGAGCATCCCAGTGGTTTATGAAGGAACAATGGGTATGTATGTGCCTTTTATCTGTTATTATTTTGTTAATTATTGTCTGCACTATTGCGTTTTATTGAAACATCAGCAATAACATGCTTTATGTTGTAACTGTGGGGTAGTTTAATTGAGACTTGCATAATACTGCACTATATGTTATATAACAAGTACTGTATTCTATTTATCCTGTGCTATCCACATGGTGGTGCCGCTGCATCCTATGTGTGACTTATTAAATTGCGATGCAGCACATTAATAATGATTGAGAAGAAAAGTTAATATTTTTTAAATACTTTTTATTGGATATTGAGTTCAGCCATTGTGAATGTATCCATTTATTGATGCCTCAACGCCTCTAAATTAATGTTGCGGTCTGGTCTGAAGGTCATTTTGGAGTTATTATCCTGCTTTCATCTGCATCTGTCTCTTCAGGTACTAATATTTTGGCAGTAGTGTGTCACGAGGGTGTCGAGGACCACGCCTGACTCCGTTATACCCGGGGTCAGGAAGTCGCAGCGGTTGGCTGCACGCTCTATTTAAGATAGGGCTGTTTTCCTTATGGTAGCTTTCTGGGTTTGCTTAGCAAACCCTTTTGGCTCACTCAGGGATCCGTAGCTCCTTCTCCTCAGCTGTTCCTTGTCCAGCACTCCCAGACCTCCTTATATTTCTCTCTCACACTTCTCTGGTTGCCAGAGATAGAGCTTCCTGCCTGGACATCTATTCTGACCTTCTGGAGCTGTGTTGCTGCGTTCGCTGGTAGTTGGTCCAGTACGCTACCCTCCAGATCCCTGTTGGACCTTTTTGGTTTATTGTGGTCGCCCACCTGGGTGTATGTGTTTGTATGTTTTGTCTGTCCTCTCCCTGGTGTTTCCCTCTTAGTGATAGTGGTGTGGACTAGCGATCCCACCGGCCTGTTCACTATCCAGGGCTCATATTAGGGAAAGCCAGGGTTTAGGCACGTGATCGCTGCACGGGTGAGGAACCCGTCTAGGGACGTCAGGGCAGTCAGGTGCCAGCCGCAAGGTGAGTTAGGGGTCACCACCTTTCCCTCTCCCTTGGCCAGGGCTTTCCCTGTTTTCCTCCCTGTGCGTGTCGTCGGTCATTACATTATCTCTGGCCATTATTTTGTGTAGGTAAAAAAAAATAAATTTTTTTTTTACCTACTTAGAATCCAGTATGGATCAAATTGCTGCTCTGTCCAAACAATTTCATGGCCTGTCTTTGGAGGTGGTAGGATTGAAGGCGTCGGTCCTCCAGCAACAGCAGCAATTACAACTGACTGCAAGCCCAGCGGCTGCTACTGGTAACCAGGTTGTTGCGGAACCCAAGGTCCCTCTCCCTGACAGATTTTCTGGGGGAAGGGACAAGTTTTTGACATTCCGTGAGGCCTGTAAGTTATATTTTAAACTGCGCCCTTACTCCTCTGGTAATGAAGATCAGCGGGTGGGGGTTGTTATTTCCCTGCTGCAGGGGGATCCGCAGTCCTGGGCGTTCTCTTTACCTACTGATTCCCAGACTCTTCGGTCAGTGGATGAGTTTTTCGGGGCCTTGGGTCTCATATATGATGACCCTGACCGAGTCGCCCTGGCTGAATCAAGATTACGGAGACTCTTACAAGGAGAGCGGCCGGTAGAGGAGTATTGCTCTGAATTCCGTAGGTGGGCTACGGATACCCAATGGAACGACCCGGCTCTCAGGAGTCAGTTCTGCTCTGGGTTATCCGAAAGGGTTAAGGATGCGCTTGCATTATATGAGACCCCCTTTTCCCTTGATGCGGTTATGTCCCTTTCTATCCGAATAGATAGACGCCTTAGGGTCAGGTTGAAAAAACCGGAGCAATTGGTAACCCCTCCCAAGCAGCAGTTAGTCTGTACGGACTTAGACGAGCCTATGCAGCTAGGAGGAACTACTCGTCAGGTCCGTCCTCCTGAGGCTCGCCGTAGGCGTGGGGTTTGTTTTTTTTGTGGGGAGAGGGGTCATTTCATTAATGTCTGTCCTTCTTTCCTCAGAAACAAAAGACCGTCGGAAAAAACTACTAACCCCAGGCTGTGTGGAGGATGTCAGCCGGGGGGTATACGTTTCCTCCATACGTACATCGCAATTTGTGTTGCCAGCGGTTATTATTTTTGGTGATAAGACGGAGACTCTTTCTTTCTTTCTAGACAGTGGAGCAGGGGTAAATTTGATAGATGCCCATTTTGCCCGCACTTTGGGTTTGTCTCTCTGTACTTTACAGAGACCCATTCCCATATTCGCTATTGATTCTGCTCCCCTGTCTCAGAGAAACCTCACGCACATTGTTCATAATTTACACCTTCGGGTAGGGGACCACCATAACGAGATGCTTTCAGGTTATGTTCTGGAGGGGCTTCCCACTCCGGTAGTGCTGGGTCTTCCCTGGTTGGTAGCGCACAATCCAGTGGTGGATTGGCAGGCCAGGGAGATATTGGAGTGGAGTGAGCAGTGCAGAGAAAATTGCTTAAATAGCAATTGGTTAGTCGCCTCCATAACTACCCTACCTACATTTATTTCGGACTTTGAGGATGTTTTTTCTGAAAAGGGTTGTCAGAAGTTACCACCTCATCGTCCTTATGATTGCCCGGTTAACCTTATTCCCGGCGCAAAATTACCCAAGACCAGGTTATATAATCTTTCGGGTCCAGAGAGACAAGCCATGAAAGATTATATCTCCGAGAGCTTGGCTAAGGGACACATCAGACCCTCTTCTTCACCCGTGGCTGCAGGGTTTTTCTTCGTTAAAAAGAAAGATGGGGGCCTGCGTCCTTGCTTAGATTTTCGCGAATTAAATCAGATAACCATCCGAGACCCATACCCTCTTCCTCTCATTCCTGACCTGTTTAATCAGATTGCGGGTGCTAGGTGGTTCTCCAAACTTGATCTTAGGGGTGCCTACAATCTGATTCGTATTAAGGAGGGGGATGAGTGGAAGACAGCGTTTAACACCCCTGAGGGGCATTATGAAAATCTAGTTATGCCTTTCGGTCTGACCAATGCTCCTGCCATCTTTCAACATTTCGTTAATGACATTTTTAGTCATCTAATCGGCAGGTTTGTGGTAATTTACCTAGATGATATTTTAATTTATTCGTCTGATCTGAAAACACATGAGGTGCATGTCAGACAAGTACTGCAGGTCCTACGGACGAATGAATTATATGCTAAAATTGAAAAATGTGTCTTCGCCGTTCAGGAGATACAATTCCTGGGTTATTTTTTATCTGCGTCAGGTTTCCGTATGGATCCTAGGAAGGTCCAGGCAATTTTAGATTGGGATCTTCCTGAGAACCTCAAAGCACTACAACGGTTCTTGGGCTTCGCGAATTTCTATAGGAAATTCATTAAAAATTATTCACTTATTGTAAAACCGCTTACTGACATGACTAGGAAGGGGACTGATTTTTCTAAATGGTCTGACGCCGCTAAAGTTGCTTTTTCCTCTCTAAAAGAGAGGTTTACCTCAGCACCTGTACTGGTCCAACCTGATGTCTCTCAGCCTTTTATTGTTGAAGTCGATGCGTCAGAGGTGGGAGTGGGGGCGGTGCTGTCTCAGGGTCCGTCTCCTGGCAAATAGCGTCCTTGTGCTTTCTTTTCTAAAAAACTATCTGCAGCAGAAAAGAACTACGATATTGGCAATAGGGAACTATTAGCTATTAAACTTGCGTTTGAGGAGTGGTGTCATTTCTTAGAGGGGGCAGTCCACCCCGTCACTGTGATTACGGACCACAAAAATCTTCTGTACCTCGAATCAGCTAAGCGTCTCACCCCTAGACAGGCTAGGTGGTCGCTATTTTTTACCAGGTTTAACTTTGTGATTACCTATCGTCCTGGGGCAAAGAACACCAAGGCTGATGCACTATCTCGTTGTTTCCCTGGAGGGGGTAATGTGAGTGATCCGGTACCCATTCTTCAAAGAGGAGTGGTTGTTTCTGCAGGTACACTCTGTTTTGGAGGGGAAGGTGTTAGAGGCCCAGGGGGACGCCCCGGTCTCTTGCCCCTCAGAGAAATTGTTTGTACCGTTGAACTTACGTTTCGAATTATTAAAGGAACATCATAATTCGGCACTTGCTGGGCACCCGGGTAGTAAAGCAACCTTGGAACTATTGTCTCGTCGTTTTTGGTGGCCAAGGTTGCGTCAGGATGTATTGGATTTTGTGTCTTCTTGTTCTACCTGTGCGCGCGCAAAAGTTTCACATACACGTCCTGCAGGGTCTCTATTACCACTCGTCATTCCCAATAGACCGTGGACACATCTGTCAATGGATTTTATCACTGACTTACCTTTGTCTGCGGGTAAAACAGTTATTTTGGTAGTAGTGGACAGGTTTAGCAAAATGGTACACTTCATTGCGTTACCCGCACTACCTAATGCTAAGACTCTTGCTCAGGTATTCGTCAGTGAAATCGTGAAGCTTCACGGGGTCCCCTCCGATGTTGTTTCGGATCGGGGTACCCAGTTTATTTCTAAATTTTGGAAAGCTTTTTGTTCTCGTTTGGGGGTACACTTGTCCTTTTCCTCTGCTTTCCATCCTCAGTCGAATGGACAGACTGAGCGTACCAACCAAAACCTTGAGGCATATCTAAGATGTTTTGTGTCTGAAAACCAAGAGTTGTGGTCATCATATTTACCGTTAGCTGAGTTTGCCATAAATAATCGTCGTCAGGAATCCACTGGCAAGTCACCATTTCTTGGTGCATATGGTTTTCATCCCCAATTCTGTACTTTCAAAGAGGGGGGGTCTTCTGGGGTTCCCGAAGAGGAACGGTTTTCGTCATCTCTTTCATTGGTATGACAGAAGGTGCAAGCTAACTTGAAAAATATGGGAGGTAAATACAAATGCATGGCTGATAAGAGACGGTCGCCAGGTCCGGACCTAGGAGTGAATGACTATGTGTGGTTGTCTACTAGGAATATTAAATTGAAGGTTCCCTCTTGGAAACTGGGTCCTAGGTTTATTGGCCCTTACAAAATTGTAGCCATCATCAACCCCGTGGCTTTTCGCCTGGAGTTACCTCAGACTTTTAAAATTCATAATGTTTTTCATAAGTCGTTACTCAAAAAATATGTTCCACCTCTAGAACCATCACCGCTGCCACCCCCTCCTGTTGTCGTGGATGGTAACCTAGAATTTCAGATATCCAAAATTGTTAATTCTCGTCGGGTCCGCCGCTCTCTTCAATATCTGGTGCATTGGAGAGGTTACGGTCCCGAGGAAAGAATGTGGGTTCCTGCGTCTGAGGTAAACGCCGACAGGTTAGTTCGGGTTTTTCATGCCTCTCATCGTGAGAGACCTGGTCCTGAGTGTCCGGAGGCCCCTCGTAGAGAGGGGGGTACTGTCACGAGGGTGTCGAGGACCACGCCTGACTCCGTTATACCCGGGGTCAGGAAGTCGCAGCGGTTGGCTGCACGCTCTATTTAAGATAGGGCTGTTTTCCTTATGGTAGCTTTCTGGGTTTGCTTAGCAAACCCTTTTGGCTCACTCAGGGATCCGTAGCTCCTTCTCCTCAGCTGTTCCTTGTCCAGCACTCCCAGACCTCCTTATATTTCTCTCTCACACTTCTCTGGTTGCCAGAGATAGAGCTTCCTGCCTGGACATCTATTCTGACCTTCTGGAGCTTTGTTGCTGCGTTCGCTGGTAGTTGGTCCAGTACGCTACCCTCCAGATCCCTGTTGGACCTTTTTGGTTTATTGTGGTCGCCCACCTGGGTGTATGTGTTTGTATGTTTTGTCTGTCCTCTCCCTGGTGTTTCCCTCTTAGTGATAGTGGTGTGGACTAGCGATCCCACCGGCCTGTTCACTATCCAGGGCTCATATTAGGGAAAGCCAGGGTTTAGGCACGTGATCGCCGCACGGGTGAGGAACCCGTCTAGGGACGTCAGGGCAGTCAGGTGCCAGCCGCAAGGTGAGTTAGGGGTCACCACCTTTCCCTCTCCCTTGGGCAGGGCTTTCCCTGTTTTCCTCCCTGTGCGTGTCGTCGGTCATTACATAGTGTTTGGGAGAATTAGATAGTATTGTAGATACAGTAATGGGGTTTATGGGGCAGTATTGATGGGAACAGCAAGATGGTGCAGTTAAAGAGTAGTGGGTTTGTGTTGCTTTCGAGGATGGGGATGGACTGCATAAACAAGGGAACATGAGGTTTGGGAAGTAAACTCTCTAGTGGTCAGGAGAAGTTGTCATTGTGGTCTGGGCTGGAAGAAGAAAAAGAGTAAAGTAAATGACTACTATTAAAGATGTTACCTGAAAGTTACTGGAAGTGTCTGCAACAGAAAAACCTCTATTCTTATGTCTGAATGGGGTTGATTCTGCAGCAGGCACATGGATTTCTACAAGCCCCATTGAACAGCCACAGATGTTTCGACAACAGATCTGCTCCTTGGGAATTTAGTCTTAGTTAAATTTTTTGTGCAGTTTTTTTAATTACAGCTAAAGGTGTGTACTACCAGTACAAAAAAAATTCTGAACCTGAAATCATCGCATACAGTACATCTAAATGGAGAAGGCAAAGGCCTGATACACACGCTGCAAAAACAGCCACGTTCAGATAAATGCAAGACAGATTTCGGCAACAGGAATCTTTTTCAACAAAACTGCCACGTATGAACATACATCACCTTAATAATATCTCTCGGTAAAAAATAAATCTGCTTCATTATGTCTTCAGAAGTTGTGATTTACTAATATAATAAAAAAAGACAGAAAAGTATGATAAGTATATAAAGAGCGTGTATCATCTGCGATGTGATGTGAAGAGTTAAGCAGTCCTGCGGCCAGGGAATACACAGCAGAGCCAGGCAGGGTGTGATGTAGTGTCTGTCTTCTGCATTTGCTTATAAATTGTTAGGCAACCTGATTAAAATGTGAAAGTGCCTGTTCATTCCCTAGGTTTTACACATCCAGCAGTAAATTAGCAGACAGGAGAACTTTGCTTGTGTGACACGTGAAAAATACTGCCTGGCCGGCCCTCGCTATTTTTTTGCAGACGGCCATGACAAAGTACGGCTTCACACATCTCTTTTCTGCTGCTAATGGCTACCCTAACACCAAGGCGGTAAATCTTGTATGTAGCAGCGAGAGTAAAGGTGATCTCTCTTTTACTGGATTTTCATTCAAGTTAATATTTAAGCAGTGCCTGTATAAGCTGGCACAGGGAACACTTGGTCCTTGTACTGCTATAAATGGCAGAGAGGTTGGGTCTGTTGGATCTTGTCCGTCAGCTGTTTGAACAAGACAAGCACCTTGATACAGCTGGCCCGGCGTGTTCAGTTTCATGCTTTGCACACCACCTCGGCGACTGACTCCATTCCTCTCCCCTTTCCAGTGACTGCTGCTGTTAGTAAACCGCCCCCCCCCCTCCCTCCTCCTGCTCACATTACTCTGCTTCATGACCTACTTTGAAAATATGGTGTGAATAAAGATTCACAAATTAGATTGGAAGGCTGCCATAGACTGTGCAAACAAGCCCGGTCTGGGAAGTTCCTGTTAGAACAAACATGGCTGTCTCAGCACCCTCCCCATGTAGGGCCCTGCTTTCACTATTCAGCTGTGCACGGGCTTATTGGCTGTCCTCCCTGTCTGCATCAGAGATCTGCTGTGCAATCGGATCAGGGCTCGGCCGTATCTCCTAGCAAGCGAAACAGCTGAGGCGGTAATAAAGATGAATGTGTGGTGCTTCCTGGCCGAGCTGTCAGCTGCATCTCACTGCTAATATCAGTACTACAGGTCAAAGTCAGTGCGAAGCACTCGGCGACATGGGTTCCGTTTACTCGGAATGGATGCACGCCAGATTCCAGATACGTCAGACGCACTATGGCCAATAAATGACAATTTACAGCACGTTAATATGTAACCATAGTGCAGGTATCGTTACTATGCTACTAAATGCAAGAAATAAACATGTACTGTATGTGTGAGTCATGGGGGTTTTCTCTGTCAGATGAGGACACGCAATCTATGTTCAGGCCTCCCTCATGCATCTCTTATGACTTTGTCATTATTCTGGTGTTTTATGCTGCCTTATCTGAGGGCAGCATAAACTAGTGACTGAGACCCTGATGAAAAGGTTTTAACCGGTGTAAAGGAAAACCTTTCATTTTCCAGCCTCTCATTTTTCAGAGATCCTTTGGAAAATGAAAGGATCAATCTGCAGTCAGTTTTGCTTTGCACAGGTGATAATAATAATCCCCCTTTGTACTCCTGAGTTACTTGCTCCATGGATGACTGACAGCTTGGAGGACTCTCGAGCAGGGTTGCCAACCGTCCAAAAATTCCTGGACAGTCCATAATTTTTATTTTTTTGAGGCTGATGGTGCTTGAACAGGTCACATTGATTGTAACTGATTGATTGTAATTTTCAGCATTTTTTAACTCAAATCAATGGCTGGTAATGTGTTCAGTATTAGTATCTGACCTATGGACAGATACTATGCTCTTGTTACTGGCACATGATTGGGGGGGCTGTTGTTACTGGCACATGATTGGGGGGCTCTTGCTACTGGCACATGATTGGGGGGGCTCTTGTTACTGGCACATGATTGGGGAGCTCTTGTTACTGGCACATGATTGAGGGGGCTCTTGTTACTGGCACATGATTGGCGAGCTCTTGTTACTGGCACATGATTGGCAGGCTCTTGTTACTGGCACATCATTGGGGGAACTCTTGTTACTTGCACATGATTGGGGGGCTCTTGTTACTGGCACATGATTGGGGGGGCTCTTGTTACTGGCACATGATTGGGGGGGCTCTTGTTACTGGGAAATTATTGGGGGCATCTATGGGGGCACATTTTACTGGCACATTATTGGTGGGCATTATAGGGGCATCTACTGAGGCCACAAAGAAGGGGTATTTTATATGGGGGACTCTGTACAGTAGCATTTTATACTGGGGCACATTATGGTGGGTACTAAGGGGAAGGGGGGAGAGGAGTACTATGGGGTCATCTACGGGGGGCACTAAGAAGGGGTATTTTATACTTGCAAATTATGAGGGACACTGAGGGCATCTACTGGGGCACTATATATGGGGCATTTTATACTGGTACATTATGGGGGGCACTAGGAGGAAGGGGGAGAGGAGCACTATGGGGGCACTATATAGGGGTATTTTATACTGTCACATTATGGGGACATTAGCTCAACTGGGGGCATTACAAGGGGGTATTTTTTGCACTGTCTATTATGAGGAGAATTATTACTACTGGGGGGGGGGGGGGGCATTATGGTGGGCTTTATTACTCCCCCATGGTATGACCCCCTAGTAGCAGCACCAGACTCTCTCTGCTCTGCTATCCCTCTGCCCCTTCTCCAAATCCTTATTATGAAATCTTTCTCATTAGGATAAAGCACAACATCAGCTCCACTGAGCCCCCCGGCCAAAGTGTTGAAGTGGTGTCCGAGATCCCCAAGAGCCAAGCCAAGTAACTGTAAGTTTTCATGTGAAATATGTTTGTTATACACATATAGCATACACTGTGCCACACAATGTACAGTATACCTCTACACTGTGTAGTCTTGTGGCGGCGGACAGAAAAAAATCTGGAAGTGCCCCTCCCGAGACCAGGCTCTGGATCTGCCAATGGTCCATAGAGAGCTTCCAAAGCATCAGAGGGATCTCATTGTTAAAAGGTATCAGTCAGGAGAAGGGTACAAAAGAATTTCCAAGGCATTAGATATACCATGGAACACAGTGAAGACAGTCATCATCAAGTGGAGAAAATATGGCACAACAGTGACATTACCAAGAACTGGATGTCCCTCCAAAATTGATGAAAAGACGAGAAGAAAACTGGTCTGGGAGGCTACCAAGAGGCCTACAGCAACATTAAAAGAGCTGCAGGATTATCTGGCAAGTACTGGCTGTGTAGTACATGTGACCACAATCTCCCGTATTCTTCATATGTCTGGGCTATGGGGTAGAGTGGCAAGACGAAAGCCTTTTCTTACGAAGAAAAGCATCCAAGCCAGGCTACATTTTGCAAAAACACATCTGAAGTCTCCCAAAAGCATGTGGGAAAAGGTGTTATGGTCTGATGAAACCAAGGTTGAACTTTTTGGCCAAAATACCAAAAGATATGTTTGGTGCAAAAACAACACTGCACATCACCAAAAGAACACCATACCCACAGTAAAGCATGGTGGTGGCAGCATCATGCTTTGGGGCTGTTTTTCTTCAGCTGTAACTGGGGCCTTAGTTAAGCTAGAGGGAATTATGAACAGTTCCAAATACCAGTCAATATTGGCACAAAACCTTCAGGCTTCTTCTAGAAAGCTGAACATGAAGAGGAACTTCATCTTTCAGCATGACAACGACCCAAAGCATACATCCAAATCAACAAAGGAATGGCTTCACCAGAAGAAGATTAAAGTTTTGGAATGTCCCAGCCAGAGCCCAGACCTGAATCCGATTAAAAAATCTGTGGGGTGATCTGAAGAGGGCTGTGCACAGGAGATGCCCTCGCAATCTGACAGATTTGGAGTGTTTTTGCAAAGAAGAGTGGGCAAATCTTGCCAAGTCAAAATGTGCCATGCTGATAGACTCATACCCAAAAAGACTGAGTGCTGTAATAAAATCAAAAGGTGCTTCAACAAAGTATTAGTTTAAGGGTGTGCACACTTATGCAACCATATTATTTTATTTTTATATTTTTTCTTCCCTCTACCTAAAAGATTTCAGTTTGTTTTTCAATTAGGTTGTGCAGTTTATAGGTCACAATAAAGGTGGAAAAAGTTCTGAAATGATTTATCTTTGTCTCATCTTTTTAAATTTTAACAGGGTGTGTAGACTTTTTATATCCACTGTATATTACTTATAGGGGCACATTTGTTAAGACCAGCATTGTAGACGCCAGTCTCAAAGCCCTGCACTTTTTTAGACCTGGCATGAGCAGGGAATAGTAGCAGATGGTAATCTGCGCCAGAAATACACCTAATATAGGCACATTTTTGTTTCATAAATGACCCCCATAATCTTTATAGATTTCCAATTTGTCGATAAAAAAATCTTGGCTGTCCACTAAAATAAAAAATAAAAAAGTTGGTGCACAGTATTGAGTGGACTCCTGCTCTCAGCTTGTGGTGGAGCTGCTCAATACTGACTTTAAGAAACCAGCTGGATCAGTACTAGCAAGTGCACCAGGTTATGCTCCCCTATCTGAGGGCAGCATAAAACAGACTCCTTTTAAAGGCACACTGAACTTCCACAAAACTTTTTGTATGTCATAGTGATATATCAAAGGTTATCATCGGTGGGCATCTGAGTGTTTGCATAGCGCTCTCTCTCCTCGGTGCAGTAGACAGGTCCAGAGACTTTCTATTGAGTCCGTCTAGCTTGCTCTCCTGCAGCTAGAAGAGAGCGCACTATTTGACTGCTTCTCCCTTCTCGTTCTAGTGGTCAGTGGGGGTCTCAGCGCTCAGGCCTCCACCGATCAAAATTTTTGATATGCTGCTGTGACATATCAAACATTTTGTGAAAGCTCAGTGACCATTTAAGACCTTTATGCGGCTTTTGAAGGGAGTTGTCCAGTATTTTTATTTTTTATTTACACATTTTGAAATTTGCCTGGAATACATGTGGAGAAATCTATACTCATCTGCTCCTCACTGCTCTGTTGTAGCCCCCTGCTTCTTTTCACTGGTGCCCTCTTCAGGGTCGCAACTGTGACATGTCCCTATAGGCAGATTTAGACCGCACAATGTTACAGCCGATTGTTGGGAAGGAAGCGTTCCTTCCTGACTGTCTGCTGCTCGTTCAGTGAAGTAGACTGCTGCATTTACTTGCAGTGATCTCCTTCACAGTATGAGGATGAGGATCTTTATTCCTCATATAGAATCAGTGTTTCTGGGCAGCAGATCACTGTTTAGACAGCACGATTTGCTGCCAAGAAACGATGACTGATGTGCCTGCACGAATGAAAGGATCACCTAATGAACAAGCGTTTTTGGTGGCACATTTAGATGGGCAGATTGTCAGGAATAAGCATTCGCATGAACCATCATTCCTGATGATCTGCCTAAAATTGGGCAGTCTTAATCCCCCATAAGTGGCATGTGACTCAGCAGTGATTTGCAGCTTCGGGACACTTTACCGCTGAGTCCTGTCATTGAGTTATAGCCTTGCACATGACCTCATCTGAATGGAAGTTGAAAGATGCAGATAGGAAGACCAGTGAAGAAAGGCAGGGAGCCAGAATGGAGTGGTGGGAAGCAGGTGGGTATGGATTTCTCCACAGATGTTCCAGGCTGGGGTGCAAATAAAAAAAAAAAATGACAGCTGCTATAAAGCTAGTCCTAAAGTGGTTTATGAGACACTTCCTTTTCATATCTGATCACAAGTTTCATGTGTCACAAAGAACACATTGTAGTTGGCATAATACACTGATAAGTTTGAGTGTGTCTGAAAAAAGTGGACAGGGCTTTAACTTGTATTTCTTCTTTTATTTGAAAATCTAGAAACAAAAGCTATGTGTGAATAAAGCCTGAAGCCGGTTTCACCCACAGCATCTGGAAGCATTTACCACGGCACTTTTCTAAATGTAATTTATATCCTTACTTTTCGGTTTGAAAATTCTTGGCTGTCGCCAATTCTCCATACACTTCACTAGAAAAGTGGCTTTGCTTGCTTGCGCTAAATCTTCAGCCCCCATCCTCTTCATGAGTGGTGCACGCTACTGTACTGGTGCACGTTACACTTACAGAATAATATGAACTTACATCATCTCAAAAAGCCTATGAGTCTATATAGCAAGCTTGGTGATTTATTTAACAAACTACCCGGTTCTTTCCGGTTCTTTATTACATTGATGCATGGGCTGGAAGAGATGACATCTTGGTGCGTTGACAGGAAGGCCAATATCCTCCTTCCCCAAGCCTCACCTTTTCAACATTGTTGCGGGGACCCTCTTTAACAATCTTTTAGCAGTTCCCTGCTGCTACCTAACACTGCTTATACATATATATCTGGCTCACAGAGCTAAGAAGGCCACTATTCCAAGGCAAGAACAGGACAGCAGGCAATGAGAAGACATTCAGGACAGGATATTGATGGATATTGTGGTGGGTAGTGATTGGTGGACTCCTATTCACCAAATAAGTGAGGTGGCATTTATCTTATGACATATCCTGTAATACATGAGATCATGTACTGACCACAACGTAGCCGAAAACTGGAACAACATGCAGTTTTATCTCGAAACAGCACAGTTATTAGACTTTTGTTAATGGCTGCACAGTTTTGTGGCTAATGTACAGTTTTCGCACTGCAAAATTACTTCGCCAATAACTATTCAATCAATTTAGAAATTTAGCCAATCTGCGGTAAAATGTCTGATGCCTGGCCCTTGCCTTGCATTGTTTCTGTCCTGAATGCTCTCTCAGTGCCTGCTGCTTGGTTCTTGCCTTGGACTAGAGGCTTCCGTAGCTCTGTGAGCCAGGAATACATGCATTAGCAGTGTCATGCTGCAGGTAGCAGCAGGGAATTACAAGAAGTTTCCTAAAGATGGCCCCTGCAGAAATGTTGAGAAGGTGGGGCATGGGGAAGGAAAATATTGGCCTTCTTGTCAACACACCAATACGTCATCTCTGCCAGCCCATGCATGTATGTAATAATAAATATGTTAAACATAAAAATGTGATTTAAATAGAGCTTTTTCTGATGACACATATCCTTTAAGGGCATTGGCCTCATATGGCACCCTGTCACATGGTTTGAGGAGCATGACTAAGGGTGCATTTGCAGCGAACCGGACCACAGGGGTAGCATGTGAGTGCACGGTGGGCTGATGGGGGTAGTAGTTGTACTCACAGTTTTGTAGCTCCCTGGGTTGGCGTGCAGTGATGAGGAAGACAGCACTAAATCTTTCGGGGCACTCTCTATTGCAGGGAACACCAGCCAGATGGAAGTGCAGGTGTCCTTGATGGTAATGGGTATGCTTAGGGTGCTTTGGTGGCTGGACCCCTGTGTTCGTGATGCCAGCACTGTGAGGTGCAATTAGGAGATGATGTAGAATAAGGAGACCAAGATTCTTAACAAACTCCCAGTACTTTACTGAAGCTGATCCAAAGGTATGCAAAAGTCATTTACAACAATGCAACTTTTACAGTGATTCAGATTAGTTCCCAGAAGTTGCATAAGGAGCAGTTTTCTATGACAATCAATCTTTCTCCCTTGTTTCTCCAGGCTAGAGGGATGTAATATCTCTGCTGTACTGTATAATCATATACTTCTGTATCCTCTCTAAGAATACTATGTTCTGACAGATGGCCTTCCTGTCCTTGGTTATGGTGGGCAGCTTGTAGCTTAGAATCTCTCCACCTAATGCAAAGGAGACTAGAGCCTGATAAACAACAGTTACCTTCTTTTGCCAATATTCTCACTCCCTCTCTAAGTTGCCTGGTTCCTTTATACTCTTTCCCTTCTATTGGCTGTTACATGGAACTAACTATGGAGTGTGAATAACTCTCCAAAATGGCTGCTGAGGTTAGACATCACACACACTGACCTTCTTTTCCTTTTCCTCTGTACTGTGTGCAGGGTGGAGCCAGCCCTGTGAGGCTTGTTAGAACCTCCCCCTCCCTAGGCAACTTTATTGGAATTCATATACAATATAATAACATTTGCAAAGACAGGTGCACTCTGTGTTCATACTAAACCCTCATACTGATGTTAAAATTGAGAGATTAGCAAACATATCCTACTGTGGAGGACATGTCTGAGCCCGAGCACCGCGCCAAGGTTTCTCAAGTAGCTCGGGACCTAACACTCACCTACCTGTGCCATATGGGCAATACCAGGAGCCAGTGGGCGAATTACAGGAGCGTAAGGTCCGACTCATAGCCAACTCACCAGTTACCTCCAGCATGTGTCCATGCTTGCAATGGCGGAGAAGGGAGGAGTCTGCGAGTACAACTCAAGATTGGCTGATATGGCCCAGGCCTCGCAGGTGCACCTAAATGTAGCCTGTGGATGGAAAACAAGGAACATGCTGGAGGTAACTGATGAGTTGGCTATGTGTTGAACCTTACGCTCCTGTAATTCGACCACTGGCTCCCGGTATTGCCCATATGGCACAGGTAGGTGAGTGTTAGGTCCCGAGCTACTTGAGAAACCTTGGTGCGGTGCTCAGACTTAGACATGTCCTCCACAGTAGAATATGTTGGCTAATCTCTCAATTTTAACATCAGTATGAGGGTTTAATAAGACCGCACAGTGCACCTGTCTTTGCAAATGTTATTATATTGTTATATTGCATCTCAGCGAGTTGGTGTATCAGGAACGACCTGTCAGCGAGTGCTGAAACTGAAACCGTACCGAATAATGTGTGTGCAGGAACTGAAAGAGTCTGACAAAGCCAAATGCGTAAATTACTGGACTTGGTTGCTGACTATGATTGCGGACAGACATTTGGACCCATTGTTGTACTTCATGACGGACGAAGCTTGGTTTCATTTATCAGGTCATGTAAATTTCCAGAATACGAGGTACTGGTCCACTGAAAATCCCCATTTGACTTATGAAACACCAATTCCCGACCAGAAAATTGGCGTTTGGTGTGTAGTGTCAGGAACACAAATAGCACAATTTACCTGGACATCTATAAACAGTTTTATAACCAACTCCAGAAGAAAAAGTGTCCTGCTTTTTCTAACAAGATGGGGCAACATGCTGCACCTCAAGGAGCTCACTGGCACGAGTTCATGAACTGTTTAACGAGGAGCAAACTGTGAGCAATGGTTTACGGCCACCACGTTCCCCAGACTTGTTCCCTTGCTATTTTTAACTGTGGGGAAATTTAAAACAGAAAGTGTCTGCTAACAATCCACATCCTCTCGAGGAACTCCAGGAAAACCTCACAAACCCTATCCACAAGTGCAATGGGAGGCTGCACCCCAGGGCCCTCTATATAACGCATCCCAGGTGTAGGAAATGCCGAGTGGTGTAGTGTAGCCCAAAATGTCTCTCTATGTGTGTCACGGTGCTCCTACCTGGATACCTCTGGACCCCAGGCCTTGGCTCCGAAGCAATAAATAGGGGGAATAATTGAGGGATAAAAGAAAAACTGGAGTCCAGACCTTGAGATGAAGTTCAATGGCAGCTTTACTTTGCATAAATGTTCTCCAAAATGGTTTACAGGCTTTGTCTTGGTTCCAGCAGGCTTTAGCATGAAACTGGCAGGAAAACTCCACTCTGCTATATCTGTTTCTCTTTGACTGTTGTACTGACAGGTTGGCTGTATTACTCAGCTTCTTCTGTATGCTGCACTTCACTTTGTAGTCTGACTCTAGGTTATGCCAAGGAACTTTCCTCCTGTCTCCTGAGGCTTTAAGCTTTGGCCTCCATGGCCAGCAGAGTTTAAGGTGCTCTGGCTGGCATGGGCATGTCCAGCAAAGAGACATGCCTCTGCACACCTATCCCCTAGCAGGGGGTAAGCTGGACTAACTAGAACTTGTCCGCACAATTCCTGCTGGAAGTGGGACTAGCCCACTTCTCCACAGAGGGAGGTTAGAATGGAATGGAAGGTTCCATTCTCTCTACATACAGCTCTGCCAGGCTTGCTGCCACCTGCTGGTGAACCAGGCACATTACATGTGAACATAACAGTTGCATAACAAAATAGGAATGCACAGTGTTTAGGACCTGGAATAAAGGCATAAGATGACATGAGGTTAGACCAATAAAGACAGTAGCAGGGTGTAGGAGTGGTAACACCACTCGGGGGTGTTACACAAGCAGCATCAGCCAACATAATCCGATGTGCCCAAAGATGCATAGACGTGAACGGGGACCACTTTCAGCATCTTTTGTGACTTAAGAGTAATTAAAAAAAATCTACTTGCTTGTTCATCTTGTCATATTATCGCTGGAAGTGGGCTACTTTTTTGTGGGCCACCCTGTATAAGGAGGCAATTTTTCACTTCTGCATTAACCTGATGGTCCAACATCAAGATCTACTGGCTGCCAACTGGTCTTCAGGCTCAGAATTGCTGTGTGCTGTGTAGGAAATTTTGATTTGCCAAGAACCTTAGAAAAGACAGAGAGATTCCTTCACAATGCCTCCATTCTTCCCCAAAATTTAAATTTAAGGATTTAGTATTCTTTCAACTTATGGATTTAGCGTGATTTATTGCTCCCGTTACATTAGCTCATCTTAGTGCTTGTGTCTTAAATAAATATGCATTTAAAGAAGTTCTCTAAGACTAACTAAGTAAAATGTACTGCACTTCATTTTTGCACACTGATATTTATTTCTATATCTTATATAGCGCTACTATATTCCACAGCACTTTACAGACATTAGCATCCAACTGTCTCCAATGAGGCTTACAATATAAGGTCCCTATCCCTATCAGTATTTGGAGTGTGGGAGGAAACCAGAGTACCCAGAGGAAAGCCACGCAAACTCCATGCAGATGTTGCCTTTGGTTAGGTTTGAACTTAGGACCCCAGCGCTGTACGGCACCAGTGCTAACCACTGAGCCACCGTTATCTATTATCACATAGCGCAGTTATATCAACCGATGATGTTCCAGTGTTCATCCTTAAGTTTCTTAGGTCTAATGATCTTGAGAACTGATGCTGTGATTGTCTACATGCAGCATGTCCACACACAAGTGCATACATAGGAATCTATACCCACATTACAGACCCACAGGTACGCTGTACTGAAACAAGCAAGACAGCCTCATCGTTATTGTCCCCAGGTCACATCCAGGCAATTGAACTGCTAATAATAGTATATTATAAAATGTAAGGACGTACAATTCTGGAAAACAGGGCTTCCTAGAATTTTTATTTTATTTTTTATCTCTTTGTGAACTGCAGTTTGTATGTGTTGAGGCAATGTGATATGGTCATACTCCTGGATTTTGTAACACCGTCATTGCTGTCATAAAAGCTATAGAATATTTGTAAAATATCTGCAGTAACCATATCCATGCAGGTGTGAAATTTCTTCTCAATAACCATGAGGAAATCTGTGTGAAATATGACTTTATCACTAAGGATAACACAACACATAACAACAACAAAAATGGAGAAAATTTCAAAGCCGTATACCGTATACAAAATCCTTGATGACCTTGATAAAATAACAACAGTTATGGTAGGCATGAGTGTGACGATTTACTTGTGCTAGTCTACCCTCTAGTTCCTCTGGTCACCTAGTCCTTTATTTTATTTAGTAGCTTAGAATTGCAGATTCATTTTATAGTAGCAGTTCGATGGACCTTAATTTCATTCACACAGCCTCATAAATATTAATACAGAATCTAGTAAAGGAGTAATCCCATGATTAATGTAAAAAATGAAAATCAGACATCATACAGTACATGAGAATCTCTTTCTAGAACCAGCCTTATAACTCACATGGATCCAGAGCTTACACCATTCATTGCACCAGACTGGCAGCTCAGGGTGTGTATCCTCTCATAAGGAGCATATCCTTTCTGCTGCATTTATTTCTCTATCACTGCTCAGGGGCATGTCCCTCATGCTGCAGCTCTCTTCCTGTAACTGTCACAGCTTCTAACAGCAGATATGGCTGGTGGCAGTGAAAGGATGGAACTGAGCACGTGCAACCACCTCAATATATGGACAGGCACATTACTATACAGATTAAACACCAGGGGGTGTCATCAGGCCCGGACTGGCCCACAGGGGTACAGGGGAATCCCTGGTGGGTCCCTGAGCAAGGTGGGCCCCTAGTCCCCCGCACACGTGGCGCATAACACATTACATTTACTGCACTAAATACATATATTCAATGTACAGCACCTCAACCAGCCTATGTTCATATAAAAAACTTGTTAGATTATTTATTATATTTGAATGTATCTGTACGGTGGGCCCCCAAAATAAATTTTACTGGTGGGCCCTAAGCACCCCAGTTCGACACTGGGTGTCACTATAAAAAAAAGTAAAGAGAATATCTTACGACTGGAAAGTATATTACTAAAGTAAGTAGATTTTCATACTGAATTATAGTAGAAAAACATTTAGTGGCAGCATAACGCTTTTAAAGTGTATAGAGCTTTTCTTTACCTCCATATGCCTCTGATCTCATACAATGGCATTTCTATGGATTCCAATAAAAAATGTAAACTGATAGCTTCTAGAGGAAAAACAAAATATCCCAAAAGATGCAAAACAGTGGCATGGGAGTTCCTGTGGCTTCGTAGCAAGGAAGCCAGGTTCTGTTTGCTGCTTTTGTAATAATTTTGTATGCATTTTGTGGTGCTATTATATCAGATCTAGTACATATCATTGTACTGTACATCACACTATCCCAGTGGTCGGCAAAGTGCGGCTCGCGAGCCACAAGCGGCTCTTTAGATCCTTGAATGCGGCTCTTTGGTGCGGGCTGGCGGGTGGGCGGCCGCGCAGCCATATCGCGCCGCTCAAGCTGCTTGCAAAATGTCCATCATGCGCCTCCTACCCCATTTGTCTGCTCCTTCCACTTTATGAATGAAGCAGGCAGGAGGCGCATGACGGAGGGTGAGATGTCATGCTGCGCACAGCAGCAGAAGGGCGGGCAGCAGTGGACTTTCGGCAGAACACCGGCCATGTGAGGAGTGGTGAAGAGGCCGCCGCTCAGGAGGAGCGAAATGTCCTGCAGCAGAAAGGTAGGAACTGCCCCCGATGTGTGCACAGCGCCGGGCACTGCACTGCACGGCACGGCCCCGCCGCAAGTGTCCCTTCCTCCTCCCTTCCCCCCACTAATACATTACTTTACTTACTGGAGGGCACTTATGGGGGATATCTGTGGAGGGCACTTATGGGGGATATCTGTGGAGGGCACTTATGGGGGATATCTGTGGAGGGCACTTATGGGGGATATCTGTGGAGGGCACTTATGGGGGATATCTGTGGAGGGCACTTATGGGAGATATCTGTGGAGGGCACTTATGGGGGATATCTGTGGAGGGCACTTATGGGGGATATCTGTGGAGGGCACTTATGGGGGATATCTGTGGAGGGCACTTATGGGGGATATCTGTGGATGGCTCACTTATGGGGGATATCTGTGGAGGGCACTTATGCGGGATATCTGTGGAGGGCACTAATGGGGGATATCTGTGGAGGGCACATATATAGCAGCTTATGCTATATATGTGTCATCCATAGATATCCCCCCATAAGTGCCCTCCAAAGATATCCCCCATAAGTGCGTCATCCACAGATATCCCCCATAAGTGCGTCATCCACAGATATCCCCCATAAGTGCGTCATGCACAGATATCCCCATAAGTGCGTCATGCACAGATATCCCCATAAGTGCGTCATCCACAGATATCCCCCATAAGTGTGTCATCCACAGATATCCCCCATAAGTGCGTCATCCACAGATATCCCCCATAAGTGCGTCATCCACAGATATCCTCCATAAGTGCGTCATCCACAGATATCCCCCATAAGTGCGTCATCCACAGATATCCCCCATAAGTGCGTCATCCACAGATATCCCCCATAAGTGCGTCATCCACATTACATCCACATCTGCAGACAAGTTTAATAAAAGTAAAAAATGATAAAGATAAAATGAAGTAATAATCAAGATCCAAATAAAAGAAAGTACATATAAAAGTATGTATAAAACACACTCTGGGCTCATGCCCACGAATGTAAGGGCGCCGTGCCTGTGCTGCAGACCGCAAATAGCGGTCCGCAATGCACGGACACAGACCCTGGGGCAGCTGCATGAGGATTGCGGACCCATTCACTTGAATGGGGTTCGCGATCCGCATCCGACTGCCTGCACTGCAAAAAAGTAGCGCATGCTGAAGTGAATGGGTCCATGATGCGGGCTGCACACGGCCGTGTGCAGCCCGCATCATGGACCCATTCACTTCAATGGGTCCAGGATCTGGGATATGAGTGCTACAGTGTGCTTCCGTGGTGCTTCTGGCTGTGCCTCCGCACCGCAAAAAAGTTGTGCATGCGCTACTTTTTTGCGGTGCGGAGGCACAGCCAGAAACACCACGGAAGCACTCTGTAGCACTCATATCCTGGATTCTGGACCCATTGAAGTGAATGGGTCCTTGATGCGGGCTGCACACGGCCATTGCCCGTGTATTGCGGACCCGCCGCATGCGGCCTGCAATATGGCAACGGCGGGCACACAGCCCTAATAGTCCTCACTGGTACTGTTGACGCAATATTTTAGGTTTTAAAAATGTGGCTCTCGAAAGAAATTTCAATCGTGGTTTTGGCGATATTTGGCTCAGTTGACAAAAAAGTTTGCCCACCACTGCCCTATCCTATTTAGCTATCATTAGGCTAATGAAATAAAGGACCAGTTGACAACATAAAGCCCACATGTTATGCAGTGGGATTGAAACTACTGAAAGAATGCTTCATCTATGCAGTATTGCATGTTTTATGTCTAACTACTGTGTCTCACTCCATGTAGTGCTGAATTAGCAAATCTCTTAGATGAAGATGCTGTCTGGAAATTTTCATGTTATAGAGCAGGAGGAGCTGAGCAGATTGCTACACAGCTTTGCATGAAAAGATACATTCCCTTACGTCCTACCAGCAGCACAGATGGGGTTAACTGCCCCTGTGGACTGGTAGGACCGGCGGAATTTTAATGAGCCCAAGAACCAATAAATGATCTTCAGCTCCCTGAAAGGGAGGAGATCACCCCCCAGCCCACCGTGTGTTTTTTTCTGTCCTCTGGACAGGTGGACTGGCGTGTCGCTCCCCTTCAGGGAGCTGAAGAGTGCTTGGGGGCTCTTTTTTTCCTTAAGCTAAAGCATCGCTTTTTCTTGGTCCCAGTGCCTTTATTTTAGGCCTGTTCGTGGCGATTTTTGTCTCTGGGGTACCGTCGGGGAGGGGGGTATCCCCTCCCCTCTTCTTTCATCTCAGTATGCGGTGTCCGTCTCTCCACTACCGCATGTGTGCGGCGCTATGGGCGCCGCCATCTTCCGGAAGTGACGCGCACTAGGTGCGCTACGTCACTTCCGGTTTTCCGGAGCGATGCAGTGAGGTTTAAAAACTCACCATTTCTATTAAACTGTCTCCCTATAAAGACATCCTGGGATCCAGGATTAATCTGGGGAGACATTTAGGACAAGCTGAGCCAGTACAGGCTCTGTTATCTCTCTGGGCTAATTACGATTAAGGACCCGCCCAGGGGGCGGGGCTTCCTCCTTTTAAGCGCCCAGAGCCTATCAGTTAGTGCTCTGGTTGCGTCGCTTTCACAAGTTAGCTCCAGAGTTCCCTGTGCCTTGAGATATTCTTGTAGTATTGCTTGGCTTGGGTTTTGTTGTTCCTCTTTTCACAGCTCTAATTTCTTCTAGTGCTGGTGGGCCCCCTTAAGGTCTTGTTTCTCCACCTCCAGGTATTGTAGGTGTTATGACCTGTTTTTTTCTTTCCAATTACAGTCCGGACTCTCATGAAGATGCTGGGGCTCATGTCAGCGGCTGCGGACGCAGTCCCTTGGGCACTATGGCACCTCCGTCCTCTTCAGTCGGAGGTCTTACACTTATGGAACGGCAGCCCTGCGGGGCTAGATTCCCTATGCTCCCTGTCCGGTCAAACCCGGAATTCCCTCAGATGGTGGTTTCAGCTACCAGCAGGGAAGTCTATGACCCAACCAGCTTGGGTCATATTGACTACAGACACGTCCCTTGTAGGCTGGGGCGCTCACCTGGACGGATCCCCAGTACAGGGATCTTGGTCCCCCCTGGAGCGGCGTCTTTCTTCCAATCTTCGCGAGATGCGAGCTATCCGGCTAGCCCTCCTTCACTTCGCCCCTCAGATTCGGGGCAAAGCAGTGAAAGTCCAGTCAGACAATATGACTGCGGTTCTCTATATAAACAAACAGGGAGGCACAAGATCATTGCCCCTTCTGTCAGAGATCGGGGTGATTCTCCGGTGGGCAGAGACGAACCTTTCCCATCTATCTGCCGTTCATATTCGAGGCTCCCTCAATATGATAGCGGACCGCTTAAGTCGAGGATTACCGACCATGGAGTGGTCTCTGCATCCGGAGATCTTCAGGCAGCTAGTTCACAGATGGGGTATGCCAGAGGTGGATCTCATGGCAACCAGGTTCAACGCCAAGGTGCTGAGGTTCTGTTCCCTGTACAGGGAAGACAACCCCCTGGCGATAGATGCTCTGTCGATACCGTGGAGGCTTACATCTTTCCTCCGTTTTCCATGATACCGAGGGTATTGATGAAAATCCGTCAGGATCAGGCCTCGGTAATAGCCATCATACCGTTCTGGCCCAGGAGATCCTGGTTTACCCAGCTCATTCAGATGAGTCGGGGACAATACTGGAGACTCCCCCCGGAGCAGACCCTGGTGTCGTGGGACACTCACCTCTGCCCAGATCTGCACAGGTTCAACCTGACAGCCTGGAGGTTGATCAGTCCCTTCCCAACATAGAAGGGCTTTCCGAGTCGGTCCTGAGAACTTTATCGCATTCCCGAGCAGAGTCTACAAAGAAGGCCTACTCCAGGATCATGAGAATCTTCGTGGCATGGTGTGATTCCAGACAGGTGGCGTCCGCAGATCCGCCCCTTCCTGCGATACTTCAATTTCTTCAAGATGGATTAGATAGAGGCCTATCTCCAGCTACCTTGAAGGTACAGGTTTGTGCCATCTCGGCCTGTCTCAACAGACCACATTCTCGGGACCCACTCGTTAAACGCTTCCTGAAGGGAGCTGAAAGACTAAAGCTTACTATACTGAAACCTATCCCCCAGTGGGATCTTTCAGTAGTGCTCAGGGGGCTAGCATCTCCCCCCTTCGAGCCCTTGGAGGAGGTAAATTTCAAATTTTTGACTTTAAAGATGGTCTTTCTTCTGGCTATAGCTTCAGCCAAAAGAATTTCTGAATTGCAGGCTTTCTCTGCAGTTCACCCGTACATTATTTTCCTACAGGATAGGGTACTCCTGAAGTTTTTATCATACTTCAGGCCTAAGGTGCCTACTTTCCAGAATATCAATCAGGTAATCTCTTTACCAGTTTTGTTTACAGCCTCCTCCTCTGATACTCCAGCTAGAGACCCGCTGGATATTTCAAGATGCCTCCAGATCTATGTGGATAGATCTAGAGAGTTCAGGATAGATGAGAATCTCCTTATCCTGTTTGCCGGTAAGTCTAAAGGCCGTAAAGCGTCTAAAGCTACCATTATTCGCTGGATCAAGGAGGCCATTATGGAAGCTTTCGTCTCCCAATCCTTAGATCCTCCTGAGTTTGTGAGAGCCCATTCTACCAGGGCGGTCTCCACATCGGTTGCGGAGAGAAGACTTCTCCCCTTAGAGTTGATCTGTAAGGCGGCCTCCTGGAGCTCTGAGTCAACCTTCATCTCCCATTATAGGATAGATGCTAGGATGGCAGAGTTTTCGGCTTTTGGGCAGACTGTTCTTAGTTCTGCCAGGCATGAGGTCCCTCCCTAGGGGATTCTTCTTGCTATCTCCCCATCTGTGCTGCTGGTAGGACGTAAGGGAATCGTTAATTTCTAACGATAATTTGTTTTCCCTTAGTCCTAACAGCAGCACACAAATATCCCACCCTAGATACATTATGCTTGTTAAAAACACGGTGGGCTGGGGGGTGATCTCCTCCCTTTCAGGGAGCTGAAGATCGTTTATTGGTTCTTGGGCTCATTAAAATTCCACCGGTCCTACCAGTCCACAGGGGCAGTTAACCCCCCATCTGTGCTGCTGTTAGGACTAAGGGAAAACAAATTATCGTTAGAAATTAACGACTGCCTGTCCATAAAAAAAGTCGCCACCAAAAAAAGCCTTTAGCTTTGATTACGGCACACATCTTCTGCAATGTCACAAGATTTATTTCCATCCTGCGTTGCATTAATTTTTCACCAAGATCTTGCATTGATGATGGTAGAGTCTGACTGCTGCGCAAAGCCTTCTCCAGCACATCCCAAAGATTCTCAATGGGGTTAAGGTCTGGACTCTGTGGTTGCCAATCCATGTGTGAAAATGAGGTCTCATGCTCCCTGAACCATTCTTTCATAATTTGAGCCTGATGAATCCTGGCATTGTCATCTTGGAATATGCCTGTGCCATCAGGGAAGAAAAAATCCATTGATGGAATAACCTGGTCATTCAGTATGTTCAGGTAGTCAGCTGACCTCATTCTTGGAGCACATACTGTTGCTGAACCTAGACCTGACCAACTGCAGCAACCCCAGATAATAGCACTGCCCTCACAGGCTTGTACAGTAGGCACTAGGCATGATGGGTGCATCACTTCATCTGCCTCTCTTCTTACCCTAATGCGCCCATCACTCTGGAACAGGGTAAATCTTGACTCATCAGGCCACATGACCCTTCTCAAACAGACTAACCTCTTTTCCACGACCACGAGATGTGTCTTTCAACATGTTTTTTTTTTTAACACCATATTTTTATTATATAAATTACATATTTACATTCCGGAGGGATGCTTGCATACAACTTAATACAAAAATGGAGATAATCTACACAGTATCAAATTATTCAATATGATATATACATTTTGACTTTAACATCAAAGAGCCCATATTGCTTACAGCCAGTGAGCCATCTCAACCCACCCTGGAACATCCCTATCACCCACCCACCCCAACCTCCCATTTGGTGTCTCTGTGTCTCGGGGGCCGCCCGGAGGAGCCAGGAAACCCCAGCCTTCCATTTATCCTAACGTATATCCAGTTGGCATAAGACAGCAATGATAGATCCTAGTTCCCGATCGTTTTTCCAGGGACCCCGTTCTAGCTATGGCCAGAATGACCAAATTTTTTTCATTCCTTTTTTTTTCAAGCTCTGTCCTATAATTTTTTCATTTCTTTTTATTCTCATAACCAAATTTTTCCATTCCTCAAAATCCGGTTGGGACTCCGCACTATAACTACTCTGGCCAAAAGAAGAGTTTTAAGTCAGAATTTGTTAATTTTGCCGGTTATTTCTCCAGACTGTGGGGTCAGACTCAGTATCGCAAATGAGACATCGATAGTAGGTCTAGTGACCGATTTACTGGAGAGTTCCTCAAGCACTCTACTCCAAAAACATGTAATCCGTGAGCAGGTCCAAAGCACATGTATAAATTTGCCCGTTCTGTCTTACACTTCCAGCAGCTATATTTTGAGTTTTTATACAGTACAGACCAAAAGTTTGGACACACCTTCTCATTCAAAGAGTTTTCTTTATTTTCATGACTATGAAGGCATCAAAACTATGAATTAACACATGTGAAATTATATACATAACAAACAAGTGTGAAACAACTGAAAATATGTCATATTCTAGGTTCTTCAAAGTAGCCACATTTTGCTTTAATTACTGCTTTGCACACTCTTGGCATTCTCTTGATGAGCTTCAAGAGGTAGTCACCTGAAATGGTCTTCCAACAGTCTTGAAGAGTTCCCAGAGATGCTTAGCACTTGTTGGCCCTTTTGCCTTCACTCTGCGGTCCAGTTCACCCCAAACCATCTCGGTTGGGTTCAGGTCCGGTGACTGTGGAGGCCAGGTCATCTGGCGCAGCACCCGATCACTCTTCTTCATGGTCAAATAGCCCTTACTTTCAAAGTTTTCCCAATTTTTCAGCTGACTGACTGACCTTCATTTCTTAAAGTAATGATGGCCACTCGTTTTTCTTTACTTAGCTGCTTTTTTCTTGCCATAATACAAATTCTAACAGTCTATTCAGTAGGACTATCAGCTGTGTATCCACCTGACTTCTCCTCAACGCAACTGATGGTCCCAACCCCATTTATAAGGCAAGAAATCCCACTTATTAAACCTGACAGGGCACACCTGTGAAGTGAAAACCATTTCAGGGGACTACCTCTTGAAGCTCATCAAGAGTATGCCAAGAGTGTGAAAAGCAGTGATCAAAGCAAAAGGTGGCTACTTTGAAGAACCTAGAATATGACATATTTTCAGTTGTTTCACACTTGTTTGTTATGTATATAATTCCACATGTGTTAATTCATAGTTTTGATGCCTTCAGTGTGAATCTACAATTTTCATAGTCATGAAAATAAAGAAAACTCTTTGAATGAGAAGGTGTGTCCAAACTTTTGGTCTGTACTGTATATCTTCGCAAGGATTGCGGGGGTATAATACAACTGGTGTAAAATTTTAAATTGAATCGACCTATGGTCATTGGAAAGGGACGATTGTTTTACATTTTTATAAATTTCTTTCGAGTTTAAAGCCACCCCAATGTCTTGATCCCATTTCACTTCACTATTAAACCTACATGCAATTAGTGATATGTTCATGAACCGCAAGTTCGCGTCGGGTCCCATTAATTTTAATGGCAGGCGAACCTGAAAAACCTTCAGCTCATATTTGCAGCCAAGAAATAATTATTGGAAGTGCACAAATAGTCCCACAACATGGACACTGACATACCAGATGTATTATTCGAATTTGCGATCTCCATTCATTATTTTTTTCAATGCAAAATATCGGCAATATAATTTTCGTGTACGCGCACATCAGTTATAATTATTTTTTCCAATACCGTTTGTCATTGTTTTTAGCAGAGGGAACGCAGCAAAACCGCAAACAAATGCTGCAGTACACAAATGCACTATAAAGAAAGTATATTATTGGTATATAACACACCGCTTCTATCAGTTTTTTTGGGGGGCGACTGGTATATCACACCAGTTATAATTATTTTTTCCAATACCATTTGTCACTGTGTGTAGCAGAGGGAATGCAGCAAAACCGCAAACAAATGCTGCACTACCCAAATGCACTATATAGAAAGTATATTATTGGTATATAACACCCCGCTTCAATAATTTTTTGGGGGGGCGACTGGTATATCACACCAGTTATAATTATTTTTTTCAATACTGTTTGTCACTGTGTGTAGCAGAGGGAACGAAGCAAAACCGCAAACAAATGCTGCTGTACCCAAATGCACTATATAGAAAGTATATTATTGGTATATGACACCCCGTTTCTATCAGTTTTTTGGGGGGCGACTGGTATATCACACCAATTATAATTATTTTTTCTAATTGCGTTTGTCACTCTGTGTAGCTGCAGTATCGCTGCAGAACCTCTCACCACTGCTGCACAATACAAATCCACTATAATATGCTTTCTATGTTAGAAAGTATATTATAAGTGTATTACACCCCTCTGTACTGCACACATATCAATAGTACACCTATACCAGTCCTTAAAAGGACTTTTGTAGACCTATTTGATAGCAGTTTTGTCTCTAACAGTCTGTCCCTGCTCCACACAGCAACCTTTCCCTACACTGACAAAAGACTTAATGTAAAATGGCGCCCAGATCAGGTTTATTTATAAGGTAGGGGTTATGTCCATGTGCTGAATCTTTTCAATTGGCTATCCTGTACCACCTGATGGATGTGTCATGGGTCAAAGTTCTTCACAATGTAAAAGAATATGGCGGGCGCAAAAATAGCCATATGTTCGCATGTTCTGCGAATCGCGAACGAGCAAATTTCGCCGCGAACCGACCACCGGGCCATCACTACATGCAATATTTAATGCGTTTATATTTTTTTTATATACCTGTGAGATCGAAACCTTATTTGCTCTATAACAAAAAACAAAAATCTGTGAAATCATGTGAATGTACAATGAAATATTCCTGGTTCTGTGTTTGTAAAAACGCATTTTTAAGTTGCGCATATCTAAAATTTGCCAATAACCCATGTTTATCTAGAGGGATCAATTCCTCTATACTTCTTATATTCCCAGTGGAAACTATTTGTGACACATTTATTATCTTTAGGTTTACCCAATATCTTTGATCTTCCATAGTGAAAAATTCCTGAAATGTATTATACCTAAGTAGTGTGTAAGATAAAGTGTGCGTAATACCTAATATATCTTTTATTTTTTTCCATACCAAGTGTATTCCCCTACTAATTATACATTTGACATGGTTGTTTAAGAAACTCATTGCATCAGTTGGGGTCAAATAACTTATTGCCAGCTGAAAGATAATTGCCCATGCAGTAATTATCTGATAGGAGGCTCATAACTATTTGCTTAGTTAAATCCAGGTGGCAACTTTTTTTTGGACAGGCAGTTTATAATAAGTAAATGGTCACAAACGTTTCACACAACTTTGCATGAATCAATAGTAGAAGCGACCATAAGAAACTTTGTAATATATCTTATCAGAGAAAAATGCCTTGTAGAGTTAACAGCTGTTTCTTCCCCTCCCCTCCTCCCTTTTGTAAAATAACTTTGTCTTTTTAAATGATGAGAAATTCATCTTGAAATGTTCACTGAAAGATCAAATTACATCATTCCAAACAAGTCTATGGAGATAGGAGAATTGAGCAGGAAATGAGTAAAACACACACAGCCAGAGAGACTGCACAGCTAAATAGACAGTTTTTGTCTCAGCCCAAGTGCTTTATTCACATCAGTACAGGTCGGTACATCTCTGCAATAATCTCCATGATTTTGGGCCAGTTTCTGAGTAAGTAAAAGAAAGTTAGGACGGAGATTATCCTCTAGTGTCTGTGTGCAGTCTATTGGAGCCATTATAACAGAACCATCCATCAGCTCAGGGAAAACAGTAAACTAGAGATATAGCTTGCAGAGGGGAACACCACTAAATATCATATACAGTCAGGTCCATAAATATTGGGACATCAACACAATTCTAAATTTTTTGGCTCTATACACCACCACAAGGGATTTGAAATGAAACAAACAAGATGTGCTTTAACTGCAGACTGTCATCTTTAATTTGAGGGTATTTACATTCAAATCAGGTGAACAGTGTAGGAATTACAACAGTTTGCATATATGCCTCCCACTTGTTAAGGGACCAAAAGTAATGGGACATAATAATAATCAAAAATCTAACTTTTACTTTTTAATACTTGGTTGCAAATCCTTTGCAGTCAATTACAGACTGAAGTCTGGAACGCATAGACATCACCAGATGCTGGGTTTCATCCCTGGTGATGCTCTGCCAGGCCTCTACTGCAACTGTCTTCAGTTACTGCTTGTTCTTGGGGAATTTTCCCTTCAGTTTTGTCTTCAGCAAGTGAAATGCATGCTCAATCGGATTCAGGTCAGGTGATTGACTTGGCCATTGCATAACATTCCAATGAGTTCTGAAGCATTTGGCTGAATATGAGCATATAATATTGCCCGAAACACTTCAGATTTCATCCTGCTGCTTTTGTCAGCAGTCACATCATCAATAACTACAAGAGAACCAGTTCCATTGGCAGCCATACATGCCCACACCATGACACTACCATAACCATGCTTCACTGATGAGGTGGTATGCTTAGGATCATAAGCAGTTCCTTTCCTTCTCCATACTCTTCTCTTCCCATCACTCTGGTACAAGTTGATCTTGGTCTCATCTGTCTGTAGGATGTTGTTCCAGAACTGTGAAGGCTTTTTTAGATGTCGTTTGGCAAACTCTAATCTGCCCTTTCCTGATTTTGAGGCTCACCAATGGTTTACATCTTGTGGTGCACCCTCTGTATTCACTCTGGTGAAGTCTTCTCTTGATTGTTGACTTTGACACACATACACCTACCTCCTGGAGAGTGTTCTTGATCGGGCCAACTGTTGTGAACGGTGTTTTCTTCACCAGGGAAATAATTATTCGGTCATCCACCACAGTTGTTTTCCTTGGTCTTCCAGGTCTTTTGGTGTTGCTGAGCTCACCGGTGCATTCCTTCTTTTTAAGAATGTTCCAAACAGTTGTTTTGGCCATGCCTAATGTTTTTGCTATCTCTCTGATGGGTTGGTTTAGTTTTTTCAGCCTAACGATGGCTTGCTTCACTGACAGTGACAGCTCTTTGGATCTCATCTTGAGAGTTGACAGCAACCGATTCCAAATGCAAATAGCACACTTGAAATGAACTCTGGACCTTTTATCTGCTCATTGTAATTGGGATAATGAGGGAATAACACACACCTGCCCATGGAACAGCTGAGAAGCCAATTGTCCCATTACTTTTGGCCCCTTAACAAGTGGGAGGCACATATGCAAACTGTTGTAATTCCTACACCGTTCACCTGATTTGGATATAAATACCCTCAAATTAAAGCTGAGAGTCTGCAGTTAAAACACATCTTATTCGTTTCATTTCAAATCCATTGGGGTGGTGTATAGAGTCAAAAATGTTAGAATTGTGTCAATGTCCCAATATTTATGAACCTGACTGTAATGTCCAGAAATAGTGTTATCATATTGATACACACTTTACTATTGATTTATGCAAAATTTGAGTCAGGTGGGCATCTCTACATACTGATTTATAGCATTTACTATGTGGGACTGCCCACTATGAGTGAACATGGATTTAAATAAATAAATTCCAGTTTATAATGTCCATCCCCAATAAGGAGATATATCAGTCTGCTCTGCAACTCCTGCCCCATGGCTCAACATGGCCTGCAGATGTAGTACAGCATATACAATGTGACAAGTTCAGCCTAAAATAATGCTATTTCGAAAGGTTATGCTGTAGGAGAAACTGATGTAAAATGGGGGCTGGGGGTGGGCACTCCACTCCAATCTGCTCTTTTAGTTCCCTTATGTAGTTCTTGAGTATACTGCACTAACGAAGTGTTACACCAGATATGATGTCTTGTGACAGAATTGTTTTGCCGATACATTGGTGACCTTTAATTTTTCCTACAAAATTACTGTATTTTTCGCCCCATAAGACACACTTTTTTGCCCCTGTCTTATGGGGCGAATACTAATGAGCACTTCCATTATGGAAGCGCTCATTAGTACCGGAGGACCAGGAAGAGGTGAAGGTTCTGTATTCACCACTTCCTAGTCCTTGGCTGTTGGCTGTGCTGGCGATCTGTGACCTCATGCTGTGCTCGTCGGGTCACAGCACAATCGACGGCAGAAAGAAGAAGAGCATTGGAGGTGAGGAATGGTGGCGTCCGGAGCAGGAGAGGTAAGTTGATTTTTCTATTTTATGTGATCTAAAGCATGGGGGCTAATCAAAAGGTTGGGGGCTGACCTATGGCATGAGGAATGATTAAATGAGGCTGGGGCTAAATAAAACACTGAGGGCTGACTAAATGAGGCTGGGGCTGACTAAATGAGGTTGGGGGCTTATTAAATGAGGTTGGGGGCTTACTAAATGAGGCTGGGGGCTGATTAATGAAGCTGGGAACTGATATGAGGTATGGGGGTCTAATCTCAGGTCTGATTGGGGGTCTTATTAATATTGTGGGTCTGATCTGAGGTCTTATTGGGGTCTTATTAATATTGTGGGTCTGATCTGAGGTCTGATTGAGGGTCTGATTAGCATTGGGGGTCTGATTGGGGCTGTGACCTGAGGTCTAATGAAAATTTTTTTTTTTCTTATTGTCCTCCTCTCAACCCTAGGTGCGTCTTATGGGCCTGTGCGTGTTATAGGGCGAAAAATACAGGAGTTTTATTAAATAACATGCAGATTTGTGATAACCGTTTTCTGAGCTGTCGTTTTTTTTTATATAGTTTTTTGCAGGTATATAGCAGGTATAATGAAGCTTGTTTTATTCTTTATTTTTATTACAAATACAAAATCTAATTAATGGATCTGTATATTATTCATATGAAAAGATGCCATGCCTAATTAGTTCAGAGTACAATATATTTTGAAATTGCCATTAGTATTTCAATTCATCGACTTTTGTTTTCTTGTGAAATAGTTTTAGAAAGAATTCTTGCTTGAAGTTTTCCATTTTTTATGCACAAGCTGGGTAGATTTGGTTAAAAACAATGTATACCTTTGTAACTGATCTTATTTATTGCCTTGAAGCAAAAGTAAAAGAAAAAAAGAAAGAAACTATATAAATAGTATTCATTAAAAATCCCCTGCTGTTTTGTGTCCATGTCGGCAGGCTACAAACAACCGTGTATGTAGTCTGATTTCTGTCAAGTTTTAGGCTTTGTTCACATATCAGGGTTTAGCCAGTGATCCCCTTCAGTGATTGTGAGCCAAATCCAGGAGTGGGGCCTACACAGAGATTAGGTGTAATGGAAAGATCTGCTCCTGTTAACATTTTCAGATTTATGAAAACTTAATAAATATGGACAGTGCACTCAAAGAAATCCGGGACCATGTATATGCACAAAAAATATAGTTTTATTTGACTATTGGGTCAACAAACAATAAAATCAATAACAAGTGATACCTAAAATGTGAATATAAGCTCTATATACACTCACCTAAAGAATTTTTAGGAACACCATACTAATACGGTGTTGGACCCCCTTTTGCCTTCAGAACTGCCTTAATTCTACGTGGCATTGATTCCACAAGGTGCTGATAGCATTCTTTAGAAATGTTGGCCCATATTGATAGGATAGCATCTTGCAGTTGATGGAGATTTGAGGGATGCACATCCAGGGCACGAAGCTCCCGTTCCACCACATCCCAAAGATGCTCTATTGGGTTGAGATCTGGTGACTGTGGGGGCCATTTTAGTACAGTGAACTCATTGTCATGTTCAAGAATCCAATTTGAAATGATTCGAGCTTTGTGACATGGTGCATTATCCTGCTGGAAGTAGCCATCAGAGGATGGCTACATGGTGGTCATGAAGGGATGGACATGGTCAGAAACAATGCTCAGGTAGCCCGTGGCATTTAAACGATGCCCAATTGGCACTAAGGGGCCTAAAGTGTGCCCAGAAAACATCCCCCACACCATTACACCACCACCACCAGCCTGCACAGTGGTAACAAGGCATGATGGATACATGTTCTCATTCTGTTTACGACAAATTCGGACTCTACCATTTGAATGTCTCAACAGAAATCGAGACTCATCAGACCAGGCAACATTTTTCCAGTCTTCAACAGTCCAATTTTGGTAAGCTCGTGCAAATTGTAGCCTCTTTTTCTTATTTGTAGTGGAGATGAGTGGTACCTGGTGGGGTCTTCTGCTGTTGTAACCCATCCGCCTCAAGTTTGTGCGTGTTGTGGCTTCACAAATGCTTTGCTGCATACCTCGGTTGTAAACGAGTGGTTATTTCAGTCAACGTTGCTCTTCTATCAGCTTGAATCAGTCGGCCCATTCTCCTCTGACCTCTAGCATCAACAAGGCATTTTCGCCCACAGGACTGCCGCATACTGGATGTTTTTCCCTTTTCACACCATTCTTTGTAAACCCTAGAAATGGTTGTGCGTGAAAATCCCAGTAACTGAGCAGATTGTGAAATAATCAGACCGGCCCGTCTGGCACTAACAACCATGCCACGCTCAAAATTGCTTAAATCACCTTTCTTTCCCATTCTGACATTCAGTTTGGAGTTCAGGAGATTGTCTTGACCAGGAGCACCCCCCTAAATGCATTGAAGCAACTGCCATGTGATTGGTTGACTAGATAATTGCATTAATGAGAAATAGAACAGGTGTTCCTAATAATTCTTTAGGTGAGTGTATAATAGATATCAGCCTCATACGAATATAGACAATATAAACTGAAGAACAAATTGGTAAATGGAGACCATATATATGCTCAAAATGACAGATACAGTAATCGATAAAATATTCGATAGGATATTCGACCCAATGTCTATAGAAGGGAGCCCTAAAAAAGAATAAAAGTCGATCCTGTAAAAATCGATTCTATGCAATGTCCTGCAGAAAGTCAGTTAATAGTATCCAATGAATTTTCGCGACCAAGCAGCAATGTTCATATGGCGGTTTGCCCGCACCTGAAACAGCGGCGTCCCACTTAAACAGGGAAGGTAGCGGCGTCCCGCTACTAAACAACTTGCAAGTAATTTTACCTTTAAATCGACTTGAGTTTTTGCCAGACCTCGAGATGTTGTCACTCCCCAAACGTGCCTCCGTTATTTGTAGCACTATTTTATCAGGAGATTCTTCCTGATATGGATCACATAGGTGGACTTTCGTCGACAATTTAGCCAGTGTTTATCCTTGGAAGTTCTGTATTATCAACTTTCGTCGATTTAAAGCAACACACCTCTGGTCGATGGCAGTCGATAGTTGGTACTCAGTCTTTCCGTGCAACAAAAGTGGGGGATGTAGTACCAGACGCGTTTCGGGGTCCCAGTGTTCACCCCTTCCTCAGTGGTATTCATCCCCCTCTCAAGTCCCCTCTTTTATAATGCACTAATTGTGTGTGTCATGGTTTCATTGGCCAATTACCAGACGTCAGATCCGGCCTGCCGATTCTTTCAGGTGTCAGTAATTGCTAACCAATTTCATGCATAAAGAAACTTAGTGGTAAAAACAGAAAATAGGCAATATTTCTCCTTTAGCAACTAGCTAGAGGTCTATACTGTAATTACATACACTTGTCCATACCGTCTCCATAAACATTCCATGGAAAAAACGCATCTATGCACCTTGCGTGATTGGTGCGGCATATGTGCGTTTTTTCGGTTTTACATATAAAAACGTAGGGCTCCTCTTATCCCATTAGTCTAATGGATGTTATGATCAATATTTGACATACCAATGTATATGCACACTCTAGTTGCATTAAGTTACTTTCATTACATGTAGAATACAAAAATAAAGTATTATAAAACCCAATAAGAAGTCAATTGTTAAAATCAGGCATAGATCATGTTAAAAAATAATATAAAAAAAATATAAGAAATATATAAGAAATAGTTACATGAATAATTACAAGTATCAAGAATATTAAGAATATAAGACAATTACAAAGTGTCCTAATTTTTTTTTACTTTCAATTGTTGTGGGTTGTTTGTGAGTGGGAACCCATCTGCTAAGGAGAGACCGAGCCCATTGATAAACAAAGGCCCGGTCAGTCGTCAACAGATTGGCGCCCACACTTGTTGCACGGAAAGACTGAGTACCAACTATCGACTGCCATCGACCAGAGGTGTGTTGCTTTAAATCGACGAAAGTTGATAATACAGAACTTCCGAGGATAAACACTGGCTTAATTGTCGACGAAAGTCCACCTATGTGATCCATATCAGGAAGAATCTCCCGATAAAATAGTGCTACAAATAACGGAGGCACGTTTGGGGAGTGACAACATCTCGAGGTGTGGCAAAAACTCAAGTCGATTTAAAGGTAAAATTACTTGCAAGTTGTTTAGTAGCGGGACGCCCCTACCTACCCTGTTTAAGTGGGACGCCGCTGTTTCAGGTGCGGGCAAACCGCCATATGAACATTGCTGCTTGGTCGCAAAAATTCATTGGATACTATTAACTGACTTTCTGCAGGAAACTACATAGAATCAATTTTTACAGGATCGGCTTTTATTCTTTTTTAGGGTTCCCTTCTATAGACATTGGGTCGAATATCCTATTGAATATTTTATCAAATATTTTATCGATTACTGTATCTGTCATTTTGAGCATATATATGGTCTCCATTTACCAATTTGTTCTTCAGTTTATATTGTCTATATTCGTATGAGGCTGATATTTATTATATATAGAGCTTATATTCACATTTTAGGTATCACTTGTTATTGATTTTATTGTTTGTTGACCCAATAGTCAAATAAAACTATATTTTAACTTCCGGTTCCGGCGCTGGTATGTGAGGCAGCAGGGACCTCGGCTCCTCACCGCCGCATGAAAAACTCCACCCGCTCCGACTATCTCCCGCAACTTTGGGAAAATATCTGCAGCCCACCAAGGTCCAGCCCCTGTATGGAGCGTTACTTACTCAGGAGCGGGCAGAAATCCTCTTCCACAAGTCGGCGTCAAAGCGTACAGGAGCGTGAAGCTCCCAAGATGGCGTTGACCCAGGACGCAGCGGTATCTCCTATAACGGAGGAAGAGAACGGAGCGCAATCCCCGATACCTGCAGACACGCAGGTCGACATGTTCGGCACAGCAGGGGGCACAGTGGACACTAAAACCCTGGCCATAGAAGTGGCAAAGCTACTGGCTCCTGACATCATCGCTTTCCTGGCATCCACAGTGCAGACTGCCCTGAACAAGCTGCAGGAGGAGGTAACAGGCCAGGGTAACAGGCTTACAGAGTTGGAGCAGAGAGTGGCTAATGTGGAGGAGGAAGCTACAGAGGCCTCTGTGAAAATTCAAGATATAATCCAAGTGGCTGACAAGCTGAAAGATAGGATTGAGGACCTAGAGAACAGATCCAGGAGGAGCAATGTCAGAATGGCAGGGGTTCCGGAGTCTGTACCTGTAAAGGACTTGCACCAACTGTTTGAATACGACCTACCGCAAGCCCTGCATCTGCCGGGTAGAAGGAAGGTGGAAAGGGCGCACAGAGTAGGCCCCCCGAGAGAAGAATCGACACGCGCCATATCTGATGCGAATAACAGACCCAGACAGCTTATATGATAATATCTGGACTTTACTGACAAGGAAGAAGTATTGAGAGCATACAGAATGAGGAGGGAGTCACTGGTGATCAGAGGTGTTAAGGTTCTATTGTTTGCCGACTATTCCTCAGAAGTAACCAGAAAGCGTAAAGCCTTCAGTGATTTATGCTCTAAGCTACACAAAAATGGAGTCAAGTTCCAATTGGCGTATCCAGCAATACTAAGAATCCGATGCAGTGATGGTACGCTGAAACAATTTGCAGACCCAAAAGAGGCAGGGGACTTCCTACTATCCTCAGGAGAGGGCGTCTCGGAAAGAGACAATCCAGAGCGCCGGGAAGGACCATCCGCCTCAACAAGACGTTCACCTTGGCAGACAGTGCCCTCACGCCACGCGAAGACGACTAGTGGATCCCCCAGTGTGCAACGTTCTCAAGCGGGGAACCGTCTCAGAGACACTCCGTGATGGGGAAGACATATTGATTTGGGACACATTTGCAACTTGTCTGAGATGCCGCCGGAAGAAGATAAATGACAACATCGGCAACGGTGGTGAGGACTGGTTGAGATTACCAGAAAAAAGGAAGTTTAAGAGAAATTTGAGTAGTGATTGTTACACTATATATTGTTTCTTAAATTGAAGTTTTACCTGTTATAGTAGTTAACTTTCCGGGGATGTCGACTCAATATGTTGTAATTATGTGCAGAGTGGGGGGGTGTTCGGCTGGGAAACACTTCTCCACTGTAATGTTTTTCAGATCAGGAGCCCTTATGGCTTGGATATATAGGGGGATGGATCCTCGTGCAGTAATGTAGTATGAGAGTTATCTCATGGAATGTCAAGGGGCTGCGCTCCCCTAATAAGCGTATTAAAATCTTACGTCATCTCAAAAGACTGAAAACAGACATTGCATTGCTGCAGGAGACCCATCTCGTGAAATCAGATTTTCACAGGATGGAGAGGCTGTGGATGGGAAAGGTCTTAGGAGCAGAGGCGGTGGAGAGAAAAGCAGGTGTGTTAATCTTGATAGGGAGACATCTTTCCCATCTTGTCCACAAGGTGGAGACAGATTCAGAAGGCCGCATGGTGTACGTGCACATTTCAGGACCCTTTGGTGATTACAATATTTATAACATATATGCTCCAAATACAGGTCAATAAAAGTTTATCAATGCCTTGAGCAAAACAATATTGCAGAATTCCTGCTCGAACTTAGTAGTGGGAGGTGACTTCAACATGGTCATGCACACGCAGATGGACAGACAGAATGACAGGTCCAAGGGCAAACAAGAGGTGTTGGCGGGGTTTGCTACCCTACTGTCACTTAGGGACAGTTGGAGACTATATCATCCACAAGATAGAGAGTATACACACTACTCTCACGCCCATGATACTTGGTCCCGAATAGATTACTGTTTCCTATCCAGTAACATCCTTCAAAAATTTGTAGAAGTCAGTATTAAAGACATGGTTATTTCTGACCACTCTCCGTTGCTCTTGGAGTTAGTGGACCAGTACCCATGGAATAATGAATACATGTGGAGATTCCCAAAGTTTCTATTGCGCAATGAAAACTTCATAAAAATAATGCAAGGGTGGTGGATGGAGTTTGTGGGAGACAATGCAGAGCATGTTCACTCTCCCTTGCTGTTCTGGGAGACGGCTAAGACGGTGCTGAGGGGCCGCCTGATAGCCTATGTTTCTACCATTAAAAAGCTTGTCAGGAATAAATACGAAGCAGCCAGTGATACTCTGAGAAAGGCATATGTACACTTCACCTCGGTCAGGACTAGGGAGGCTAGAGAAAAATGGGTATTGGCCATGAGAGACTTTGACATGTGGGCAACTAAGCAGGAAGATATAAAGAAAACCCAATATGGCATAGAATTTCACAAATACGGTAACAAATACGGGAAGTTGTTAGCATCCCTAGCCAAAGGTAAACGGAAAATGACACATGTACACAGCTTACTTGGGAGGGATGGGAAAAAGGAGGATAGACCGAAAAAGATCCTAGAAATCTTCGGTGACTACTTCGCCAACTTTTACAGGAGTGAGGAAGAGGTGGGAGGCGGAAAACCGTTCCTGGAGACCCTGCCACTATCCAAACTCACAGAAGAACAAAGCCCTAAATGCCCCAATAACGGCCCAGGAAGTGCAGGAAACCATAAAATCTTTCCCCTCTGGGAAGACCCTGGGTCCCGATGGGTACACCCCTGATTTTTATAAAGCCCTGAGTACGCAGATAGCACCGACGCTCACCACTTTATATGCTTCAATAGCGGCAGGGAACAATATATCGGACCATATGAATACAGCTTATGTCACACTGATACATAAGGAGGGGAGGCCCCAGGATAGCCCTTCGTCATATCGGCCGATCTCCCTGATCAACCAGGATTTGAAAATACTATCTAAAATCCTGGCGAATAGACTGGCCAACATACTGCTTTTCCTCATATCTTCAGACCAGGTTGGCTTTGTAAAAGGAAGATCTGCTGTCACCAATATTAGGAAAGTTTTGCTGGCCTTGTCGGTTGCGAAGACGGAGAGTTATGCTGGGCGAAACCCTGCCATAGTAACATTAGATGCTGAAAAGGCTTTTGACAGCAGTGGGCTGGAGCTGGATGAACTTGGTCTTAGATGAAATGGGGTTCACAGTCCTTTTTAGAACAGTGCTAGGAAAGATTTACCATAACCCTAAAGCAAGGATATACAATGCAGGCCATATGTCCAGTACATTCAATCTTCAGAGAGGGGCCCGACAGGGATGCCCATTGTCCCCCCTCCTGTTTGACCTGGCTATCGAGCCACTGGCGAGATATCTGGACACGCAAGGAGTATTTGAGGATTTGGAGGTGGGTCAGAAGAATCTGCGAGTAGCACTATTCGCGGATGATATTGTGCTATTTATGGCAGACCCTATTGGGGAATTACAAACAGTAACGCAAACTTTGTCAGATTTTGGATCTTTCTCCGGGCTCCGAATAAACCGGATCAAAAGTGAAATACTCTTCCTTAGAAACAAAAAAGGTGTCGAAACTGGGGGTCAAACAACGTCCATCGCAGGTGTGCCAATAGCGAGATCTAGTATAAAATATCTGGGAATACGTATAGGTAGCACCTTAGAATCCATATATCGGCTGAATTATGCCCCACTGATAGACAAAATAGTGAAGGAACTGAAACAATGGCATGATTTGCCATTGTCCCTGATGGGTAGGAACCACCTATTAAAAATGATGTCTATGTCCAAACTGCTTTATCCCCTGCAAACGATTCCTTTACTGTTAAAACACCAAGATGTGCAGAAACTAAACAAAGCTTTTACCACATTCTGTAAACTGATGGCCTCTAAAGAAAAGTGTGGCGTTGCCTTCCCGGACATCAGGGGGTACAATCTAGCTTGTATGGCGAGGCATATAGTCGACTGGATCAACGGGACGAGTCATTACTCAGCATTGTCCTTGGAGGTAGGGTTTTGTGCCCCCTGGTCGCTGGTGGCATTGCTGCATTCAGTTATCCCCTCTTGGATAAAACAATCCATCATAATAAAAGACACAATAGCGGCCTGGAGGATCCTGCGTAAGCGATACTGGCTCTCTTTCAGGGTGTCAAAACACTTACCGCTCTGGAATAATCCAGAATTCTAACTAGGACAGACAAACAGCCTTTTCTTAGAATGGAAAACGAAGGATATACTCTTAGTGCAGCATCTCTTACACGCTCAAGAGCCTAGGTGGCTTAAAGAGCAGGAACTAATAGCCAAATTTTCCTTGAGACCCTTCCAGACTATACAATATGCTCAAATAAAAATGGCCATCATGTCCAACTTGGTGGTTGTTCACAAGGAAATGACTCGAAACACTTTGGATAAAATACTGGACTTGGGGGGTGGGGGAGTATCGATCTCGCAATTATACGCCAGACTAAAAGAGGCAGACTCTCAAACAGACAGGGTAGATGGGTACAAAAAATGGGAAGAGCAACTAGGAATTGAAAATGGATCGCAAATGATGCATCAGGGCTGAATGAGAGTCAGGAAACATATTATAAATGAAGTATGGAGGGACACGCAATTGAGAATAATACATAGGGCTATATTTGGATTCAACATACCCCCACACCCTGACAAACCTGACAGGCTAACTAACTAACACATTGTCCAAAGTGTAAACAGGGATATACTGATTTATTCCATGGACTATGGGAGTGTTCGCACAGCAAAGACCTCTGGAAAGCGGTGGGAAACATGGTGCAAAATATTTGGGGCCAGTCGGTACAGGTCACGCCACAACTATTTTTGTTCCACTATGAGACTGAGGATCACAACACGCGGCCTCTTCCTGTCTTGTTCCACTCAATATGTCTAGTGGTTAAACAATGTATTCTGCAGAGGTGGTTACAGCCAGAGGTGCCCACTCTACAGAATATTGTGGAGGAGCTGAAGAAACTCTTCCACTTAGAACGTATAGATACTTTAAGAGTAAAAGATAAAAAAACAAAGAACCTATTTAAAAAATGGAGGAAGTTAATTATTACATACATGACAGAAAATGAAATTCAGACAGTTATAGGTCCATTCACACTAACAGACTGGTATCTGACTGAACAACTGAAGGGCACATTGGGCAAGTTATTGTTGTGCACACCAAGTGAGTAGGGGTACTGCCTTGACACCCACTCAAACCCATACTGAAGATGATGATAAGCTATATGTAAATTGTTGCATCTTTAACAAATGAACTGAGCCGAATTGCAATGTGTTGTGAGATACCCTGGAAAAATGTAGATGTTATTGTTATTAATAATATGTTTATGTTCTTGTATTGTTGGGGTCTGCGTACCCCGCCCCCCCCCCCCCCGTATGTGAGGGGGGGGGGGAAAAAAGAGAAAAATTATGTATGCAAAGACAAATGATGTGATAGAATATACATGGACAAAAGTATTTGGCAATAAAAATTATTATTAAAAAAAATATATTTTTTGTGCATATACATGGTCCCGGATTTCTTTGAGTGCTCTGTCCATATTTATTAAGTTTTCATTTTTAACCTTTAATCGAGTGAGTGTTCTCGATTGGACAGGTGCACCTACTTGGTGCCCGGGTGTCTTTGTGCGACATTTAACTGTATATTTTCAGATTTATTTATTCTATTTCCTGAACAGGATTATAAGGGCAGCCATCTTTCCTGGGCTGTCCTTAGCATTTAGAAAGCATCAAGAAAATTGCTTTATGGCAGCCCCATGGGCCATAGACACAATGTTCTGGAGGAGACCTCATTGACTTCTATGGCAGAGTTTTCTGGGATCCTGTCCTATTTATACACACAGGTTTAGAATGAAAGCTAAGCAGGTAACTGCAGAAAAGTGATCTGTAAAGACTAAGAAGTAGCACCAATTATTATTCTCAGTGGCCAGTGTGAAAATTGCAGGATTTTATGTTTTTCGCTTACATTAAAATATTAAAATAATGTAATCAAAAGAACTTTAAAAATTGTTAAACATAAAAATAGGTCATTTTCTAATGAAACATTTCCTTTAATACACGGCACTTACTATTGTACAGTCGTGGCCAAAAGTTTTGAGAATGACAAAAATATTAGTTTTCACAAAGTTTGCTGCTAAACTGCTTTTAGATCTTTGTTTCAGTTGTTTCTGTGATGTAGTGAAATATAATTACACGCACTTCCTACATTTCAAAGGCTTTTATCGACAATTACATGACATTTATGCAAAGAGTCAGTATTTGCAGTGTTGGCCCTTCTTTTTAGCAACCCATTCTTTCATAATCACTTCTTGGAGTTTGTCAGAATTAGTGGGTTTTTGTTTGTCCACCCGCCTCTTGAGGATTGACCACAAGTTCTCAATGGGATTAAGATCTGGGGAGTTTCCAGGCCATGGACCGAAAATGTCGACGTGTTGGTCCCCGAGCCACTTAGTTATCACTATTGCCTTATGGCATGGTGCTCCATCGTGCTGGAAAATGCATTGTTCTTCACCAAACTGTTGTTGGATTGTTGGAAGAAGTTGCTGTTGGAGGGTGTTTTGGTACCATTCTTTATTCATGGCTGTGTTTTTGGGCAAAATTGTGAGTGAGCCCACTCCCTTGGATGAGAAGCAACCCCACACATGAATGGTCTCAGGATGCTTTACTGTTGGCATGACACAGGACTGATGGTAGCGCTCACCTTTTCTTCTCCGGACAAGCCTTTTTCCAGATGCCCCAAACAATCGGAAAGAGGCTTCATTGGAGAATATGACTTTGCCCCAATCCTCAGCAGTCCATTTACCATACTTTCTGCAGAAGATCAATCTGTCCCTGATGTTTTTTTTGGAGACAAGTGGCTTCTTTGCTGGCCTTCTTGACACCAGGCCATCTTCCAAAAGTCTTCGCCTCACTGTGTGTGCAGATGCGCTCACACCTGCCTGCTGCCATTCCTGAGCAAGCCCTGCACTGGTGGCACTCCGATCCCGCAGCTGAATCCTCTTTAGGAGACGATCCTGGCACTTGCTGGACTTTCTTGGACGCCCTGAAGCCTTCTTAACAAGAATTGAACCTCTTTCCTTGAAGTTCTTGATCATCCTATAAATTGTTGATTGAGGTGCAATCTTAGTAGCCACAATATCCTTGCCTGTGAAGCCATTTTTATGCAATGCAATGATGGCTGCACGCGTTTATTTGCATGTCACCATGGTTAACAATGGAAGAACAATGATTTCAAGCATCACCCTCCTTTTAACATGTCAAGTCTGCCATTTTAACCCAATCAGCCAGACATAATGATCTCCAGCCTTGTGCTCGTCAACATTCTCACCTGAGTTAACAAGACGATTACTGAAATGATCTCAGCAGGTCCTTTAATGACAGCAATGAAATGCAGTGGAAAGGTTTTTTTGGGATTAAGTTAATTTTCATGGCAAAGAAGGACTATGCAATTCCTCTGATCACTCTTCATAACATTCTGGAGTATATGCAAATTGCTATTATAAAAACTTAAGCAGCAACTTTTCCAATTTCCAATATTTATGTAATTCTCAAAACTTTTGGCCACGACTGTACTTTAATTGTCCATATTGCCTCCTTTGCTGGTTTGATTCATTTTCCACTATATTATACACTGCTCATATGCAGGGGTTGATGACCAGCCTGCACTCCAGCAGCGGCGGACATGCTTGCACACTATAGGAAAAGGCGATGGCCTCTTATCATCTGTCAAAGGAGATTTGGGAGCTCCCCATGTACATTAGGTTGCTGGGTTGAGCTAAAAATACACTACTGTGTATGGGCACTTTTACACCCTTCCATTTGCCCTTTTATTTGCCATCCTACAGATAGTTGAAGTGGGGCGGACCAATGGAAGAAAGTAAGATTATGTTTACATGTGGAATATTGATACAGAATTTGTTGATAATCCATTCTATATATACAGGTGATTTCACACGTGAGCCATGATTTATGAAGGCCAGCGTATGCTACCGTGCTCTGTCCATGGTTTCCATGGACAAGGATCAGATGGTTTGCAAATTTTAAGGTTTTTCTTTCTCTAAAAATTGCAGGCGCCAGGCATTTGTGTTACTGTACAGACTACTAAATAATAGGTATCACATTTCAGGAGGCAAGAGTTTCCTGTAGGGCACCACCAAAGCTAAATAATCACTAGAGGTGCAACTTGGGCAAAAACAGTGGTTATAAGGCAGGGAGTCCTAAATGTTAAAAGGGCCAGCAGGCTGTGTAGTGGCCTAGTGAACTGCCATTTGCCGCGGTAAACTGGCATCAGTCCATACTGGGACATTAGAAACATTGGCTCCAGTTGACAGTTTTTGTAGAATGGCCTACAGGCCTACTTATGAGTACTGATCAGGTGAGGAGGGCACATCTGTGGATAGTGGGCTCCCGGAATCCCACTCATCCGGAGAGGAACCATCAGCGGTAGCTCCCACTAAACAGTGAACAGACAGGGCAATGGCTTTGTCCTTCCTTTGTCTCAATCCACTAAATACAAGAAATTCACTTGTTGCTCCTGAAGAATAAAGGTAGACTTCCCTCCTCCTGTCTTCCTGGATTAGGTCCTTAGGCGTATGATGGCTTCTCTGGGCCATGAAGCTCCAAAGAGCTGGCAGGAGAGGGAACCTCTCCTTCCCCCTGTAGCTCCTCACTTCATCTCCATAGAGAGAACCCACAATCTCCCCTAACTAGGCCTGAACTGCACTATTTATACTAGGGTGCTACCCCCATCTAGTGGTGGATGTATGTAGTTTACCTGAGAGCCTGTTAAATAGAAATATCACAGGATAACACAATACAGCATGATATACAGATGATAACAAAAAGCTTTTGCAGTTCCCACATAAGCTAGTGGGACGCTGCACAGTGTCTAATTACTTTGTCACAAAGCACATTTCTTTGTAAGTAGTGGGTTCAATGATCATACCCCTCAGATGACGTGTTCATACATGATCGCGGCATCTGTTATAAATAACACAGTGTAAAATAAAAAAATAAAATAAAAATCATTCTGACCTGATCCATTTGCTCGCGACGGGCAGGACGCCGCCCTCGTCCTTGAAGATCCTACGTCCCCGTGCACGGGATTTCATGCGAGATCTTCAAGCAAGATGGCGACGGAAGGCCCGTGGCGAGCTAATGGATGAGGTAAGTATGATTATTATTTTTTTCTCACTATTTCAGGTTAAATTGATTTGCCACAATGAAACACAAGGAAATTCGGATTTGCGGCAAATCAAATTTATCCTGAAATTCAAATTAATCACACAACACTAACAGTCACAATAAACCCAATGTACAGTATTAGTTTGTGTTCAAGAGGTTTGATTTTCAAATAGATCCAAATAGATCCATGCACATGGCTAGAATACGTATTTTGCGGATCTGCAGTTTGGGGATAACAAAATACATGTAGTTGTGTGCATGAGATCTTAGGGCTCATGCACACAAACACATTTTCTTTCCGTGTCCATTCCATTTTTTCTTTTTTGTATACCGTATGCAGAAGTTACTCCATGTGCATTCGGTTTCCGTATGTCCGTTCCGTAAAAAAAAAAAAAATAGAACATGTCCTATTACTGTCCGCATTACGGACAAGGATAGGACTGTTCTATTAGGGGTCAGCTGTTCCATTCCACAAAATACGGAATACACACAGACGTCAGCTGTATTTTTTGCGGACGTGTGTATGAGCCCTGACCCTGTATCATATTGTGAATAATAACAGGTCGTTTAGAACATCTTTCCGTGCACCTGCTTGTCTAGCCATTACTTATTGCTGAATTATCATCCAGGCTTGAATGTTTTGAGAGCATTGCACCAAGTTGATTTTTTCCTCTGCTTCCATGAACTGAACCTACTGACATTTAAAACATTACACATTTAGTACTTGGCTATGGTTCCAGTCCACTGAATACTATGGGTTACAGTTTCAGAAACATCCTGGAATATCAAAGGAATCAAAGCACAAAAGAAATTCCCCACAGCAATGTATAATGGTTCCTTGACTGCCACTTGTTCCAATATATGAGTGTCACAGGTTCAAACCAGAGAAAACCACCAACAAAGATGGAGAGCAATGTAGCTATCTAATCTAATTATCTGCAGTGGATGTTACATGCGCACACTCCAGAAGGCTGGCTTCTCTGTATACTGGGTGTAAGTGCCCCAGCAACTGCCTCTCTCTCAATGAAAGCCATGTCCTTCACTGTAACCATGGAAACACATTTGGAAAGATTTATCAAAACTGGTTTAAAGGAAAACTGATGTCATGAAGACCATTTACAAAGTTGCCTTATTTTTTATTTTAAAAGCATCGGAAGCAATTAAAATTGATTGCAAAATTGTACATAGCCATTACAAACTACAAATATGACCAATAAAAATCACATGTAGGTAGAATGACTATTTGTCACACTTAAATGCCTACTGTGTTCCCCAATGGAGGATTACAATAGGGACGTTTGGGTTGGCCATCCCAGGCCTGATGCTGCTGAGGGGCGCACGGTCGCCCAAAATGCCCATCAATATTCCTGAACAAACATCCGAGGCTCATGTTTTGCCCAGTGCCCAGTGTCTGAATATTACAGCAGGGTATGGGAGCTCATATTTCCCATAGCCACCGTTCATTTCCATAGGCAGCAAGACTGTAGGCCTGAAGCCTAAGAGGCTGTAGAGTGGCGCAGATGAGTGCCTACAACTGGCAACTTGGGCCTCAGGCTTGCATCGCAGTATACTTTTTTTTGTCTGGCCTAAGGTTGAGGAACAGCTCTGAGCCTTTGGGCCACTTAATATGCGCTTGGTGTTCCCTCATTTGACAAGAAAGGATCAGAAGGTTTCCAAATTTTTAAGATTCTCTTAGCCTATTGGCACATTTACATGTGCTGACTGAACAAGTAATTATCGGGTCTAGAAGGCTGGCTTCACCTCACTTATATATTGTACATAACTGCCCCAGGACCTGCTTCACTCTCCATGAAAGTAATGTCTTTTAGTGTAACTATGAAAGCATATTCAGGGAGATTTGTCAAAACTGGTGTAAAGAAAACCTGGCTTAGTTGCCTATGACAACCAATCAGATTTCACCTTTCATTTTTCAGAGCTCCTTTGAAAATGAAATGTGGAATCTTATTGGTTGCTATGTCTCTGCCAGTTGTACACTATATTGTAGAACTTCATTAACTCCATAATGACCAAGTACCTTAACATGTATGGAATGGGATTAAAGCTTCTGCTCCTGCAATCTAACAGGAGCAGGTCCGGTCCCCAGCTGTCACCTGAGGAGAAGACAGAAGCAGTTTATTACCACTCCTACTTTCTCCTTTCCTCGGTGCAAAGCACTCAATGGGGCAGATTTATCAAAACTAGTGCTAAAGAAAGTGACTTAGCTGTCCAAAGAAACCACTCAGGAAGCTATGACGCTTCCTATATTGGAATCACTGGTTGTCTCAGGCAGAGCTGAACTTCGCAGACCCTTATCACCTGTGCCCGTGTACAATGCCCCATAAGAGGCTGTTTTCCCCTGCAACTGAGGTTCTTTTGGGTGCCCCAGTTATGGTGGGAAAGCGCAACAAATGACCTCCTAGCAGACATATTATGTACCCAGGGCCACACTGCCAATTAGGCCTCAGGTGTCGTGGGCCCTGGTTACAAGGAAGGGGGGGGATGGGCGGCAACGGCAGGGCAGTGGGAGATGAGCGCTTGCATTGTGAAAGCACTAATCTCTATATTTATCTGTATCGCTGTCCTCAGGAGCAAATCCAATCCTAGAGCAAATGTTATTTTATTTGATGCTCAACTGAAACACTTCAAAGTTTAAGCACTGTTAAAAGGTCATAAGAGACCACAACGGTCGCTAGAACAATGGTTTGGTGGCAGTGATACACTAGATGAGAGAGGGACCATTGTACAGATCATAATGGACCTCCCATTAAGGTGCCTGGTTTTACTACCCAGAAGAGCCAGACATTTGCTTCTTAGTCCACACATTTTCCATGACACTAGGGCAAATTATTCACCAGTTTTAGAATTTCTCTGGAGAGGGAACTGATGTACAGATTAGGCTGGGTTCACATAGCGTTTTTACCATCTGTGTAACGTATACAAAAAACTTAAACGGATGCCTCAGACTTATGCCATACAGAGGCGTCTGTTTACCATAGAGTTGCATTGTAGAAAAAAACATATACTCCTTCTATTGGACTGTGCAGGATAGAAGAACATGGTCTGCTGTGTATATGTATGCTTTTTTTTTTTTTACGTATACATCAAAAGGAGGCATAAAACGTGATCTAAAGCCTTTCTTATTGTCACCTAGCAGCAATCAGGAGAGGACCAACCAGGACTGACCCCTTCTTTTCCAATGAGCTATACCACAGTCTTTGGTCGAAGGCACACTATCGACTACCACGGCCCTTTGGCTCATGAGGACTTTCAGCAGCTCTCCATGGAGAGGTACATACTATCTATAGAAATTGCCTGTGGAGAGACATGAACACTTAAAGGGGTTGGCCACTTTCTGGTTACTGCTGACCAATATGTTTATGAGATGTCTATATGGCACTTACTGATATGGCCTTTCTTGAAATTTTCTATATTTCATAAGAGATGCCCACTTGTTTACCAAGTCTTTTGTGCTTTCCACGCAGAGGTCCTCTCCATAAAATGGCTACTGATGGAGGGTCATGTGACCAGGCAAATACCCTCTATGTAATGTTTTCTCCATTCAAACACACTGCACCTGCACTAAACTCCCAGCAGAATAGGTGCAGTTGGAAGATACAGTGTCTTAAAATGGAGGAGATATCATATGGAGGGGATTTGCCTGGTCAGATGACCCTTCATCAGTAGCCATCTTATGGACAGGACCTCTGTGTGGGCAACACAAAAGAATTTGTAAACAAGGGGGCAAAACTTATGACATATAAAATGGTACAGAATTTCGACAAAGTCTATATATGTAGGTGTCAAATAATCATCTCACACAGTTTTAGCAATCTGTGGGCACTCCAAGGATCACAACTTCTGACATGTCTCTATGAAATGTCACACATTTTACTAAATGACTATGATCCTTTCACTATAGAATACATCAACAGATTGATAATTACTACAGTAAGCGCATAAGCAAGGACAGTGCCTACGGGTGTCACGGAAGTTCCCGTGACAGGTGGCAAGAGATCAATGAGACTGGCAACACGTGGCTTGATCTGACATGTTTTCTGTTTGGATCAAATGATGTTTGTGTTGTTTCTGATGGTTTCCACACCTTCTTTCCCCAGGTGTTGCTATTATGGTCATTTAACCTTATCTATTTATTGTTGTTTCTCTCACTATGCTATATATATATATGTTTATAGCTTCAGTTTGAGTTGTGGATAGCTGGTGTGTCGATCTCGGCTGAGTTCCTAATGCTGCTATAGCCACTTGAAGTTAAGTATTTTCTTTCCCTTTTGTAATTTGTTTGGGTTATTTTGTGTGTTGCATTTCCCTGTCATTTGTATTAAGGCCTGAGGGAGACTCCTGTTCGTCCTTCCTTTTTGGAGGAATAGGTTGTCTCAGTCTTGACATTAATACCAGGGTCCTGTAGGGTGAGTTAGGACATTAGGTATTCCTGTGTATGAACTCACCTACCTCTGGGGTCTGTTCACACTGGTAGTTAGTCAGGACTTTGATTAGGGTTTTACTAGGAGGTGTCCATCTCCTTTCCCTAGTTTCAAGTCTTTATTCCCTCACCCCTTTCCCTCCTATGTTCGGTGTGGTGTTTCCCTCCCACACCTGAACGGGACATTATAAACCGCCAAAACCGTCATCTTTTTTGCTTGTTTCACTACAGCTATGGATCCTATAGCTACACTGTCCGGAGGTAGCTGACCTCCGCATGACCATCTCGCAGATCCAGAGACCACAGGCTGCTGGTCCTAGTGGTGGTTACCAGGCCTGTCTCAAGCCTAAAGTTGCCATGCCAGACAGATTCTCTTGGAAAGTGATAATTTCATTTTGTTTAGGGAGGCGTGCAAATTGTATTTTAGGCTACGTCCACACTCATCTGGGGATGAGATTCAGAGAAATGGTGTGGTTATTTCGTTGCTTAAAGGGGACGCTCAGTCATGGGCTTTTTCTCTGCCGACAGGATCGAAGTCTCTCCGGTCGGAGGATGAATTTTTCAAAGCTCTGGGTCTCATCTGTAATGACCTGGATCGGACCTCCGTGGCCGAGACCAAGCTACGTGGTCTTCGTCAGGGAGAGCGATCTGCTGAGATCTATTGCTCTAAGTTAGGAGGTGGGCTACGGATACTGAGTGGAGTGATCCAGCTCTCCATAGTCAGTTTTGTCAGGGATTATCAAAGAGGATGAAGGACGCTTTGGCCTTTCATGAGAATCCTGAGTCTCTTGCAGTACACATTGATAGACGCCTAATAGAGAGATCTAGGGGCCCCCACTCTCAGGACGTACTGTCACATAACGTATCGTCTTCCTCTGACACTTTTGCTGAAGATACTCCTGGGTTTATGTCTGGGGACGAACCCATGCAATTAGGGGGAGCTACTCCTGGATCTGCTTTGAAGAGTATTAGTCGTAGGAAGAGAGTGTGTTTTTTCTGCGGACAAAAGGGACATTTTATCGATGAATGTCCATGCATTCAGCGTGAAAAAAAAACAAGGGGACGTCTAATTCCCATCTGACTCTTGGAGGGGTGAGAGAGGAGTCAGAGAACATGCATTTGTCTTTGACGGGTAGTACCCGATTTCTCCTGGCTGCCAAGGTGGCTCTAGAGTCCAAGACTGTGGGGATTGAGGTGTTTTTCGACAGTGGGGCAGGGGTGAACCTGATTGATGCTCAGTTCGTCCGTATGCACGGGTTGTATCCAAGTGCATTAGAGAAAAACATTTCCATTTTTGCTATTGATTCTGCACCTCTAACGCAGAAGTGCTTATCTCAGATGGTGCATGACATCCGATTAAGAGTGGGTGACTTTCATCAGGAATTCATCTTGTGTTTTGTGTTAGAGGGTCTCCCTGCATCGATTGGCAAGCTAGACAGATTCTAGATTGGGGTGATTATTACGTTGACAATTGTCTGAATACATCTTTTTCTGCTTTAACCACTAAAACATTACCCTCTTTTATATCTGATTTTGCCGATGTATTTTCTGAAAGTGGATGCCAGGATTTACCTCCACATCGGGAATATGATTGTCCTATCAACCATTTTCCCGGAGCTAAGTTGCCCATATCTAGGTTGTATAATTTTTCTGGACCCGAAAGAACGGCCATGAGAGTAGTGATGGACAAACATCGGCCGGGACGATTCGCGATCGCGGCGGGCCCCATTCACTTTAACAGCAGGCGAACCTGAAAAACCTTCAGGTCATATTTGCAGCCACAAAATACTTACTAGAAGTGCACAAATCATCCCACAACATGGACATACCAGAGGGGGATCAATGGCAAAAATTCCCACAAAAAATATGTATTTTAATCAGGGGCCATTTTTATGCATGTTAAAGGGAAACTGTCAAAAATGTGCCCTGCTGGAGCCTAGAAATTTTTTATTTTAGACCACGGGAGTACAGGCCCCAAAAATTATTTATTCACCGGACAGAAAACATCAAGTGATTATGTGGCTGGAGGTATATTAGACGGTCATTGGATAACAATTTTACTGCAGGCCAGTGGAGTACTGGCCCCAAACATTAGACATTAACTGGACAGAAAACATCAAGTGATTATGTGGCTAGAGGTATATTAGACGGTCATTGGATATCAATTTTACTGCAAGCCAGTGGACTACAGGCCCCAAAAATTATTCATTCACCATACAAAAAAGAATAATTGGAGGTACATTAGTGTCACCGCCAGTTCTGTGAGAAGGTCTGGCAGACGTCCTTCTCTACCTCTTGCATGACGTTCTTTGTTTTGGTTTCACTTTATCATCTCCTTTCCTTCTCCCAGGTGTCACCTCTTTAGACTAATCGTCTCCCTTTATATTCCCTCCCATACTGCCTCACTTTGCGGTTTATACTACTTCCTGGATGAAGTGTTCACTGCTGGAGGCTGCTGTTGCTTTTTGCTCAGATAAGTCTTTTCATGTATTGTGTTTCCTTGCTGGCTCATTTCTAGGTGACCCTGACGTCTGTATTAAGTGCAGGGAGCCGGTGGTCATGTCCCCTCACTATTATAGGGTTTTCAGGTGTCACACAGTCTTAGGTATGTGGGCATGCAATCGTTTACCATTAAGACCCTTGCATGGGCATAGCAGTCAGGGAGAGCTCTTAGGGTTTTATAGGGCTCACCTATATGCTCCTTTGTTTGGGATCAAGCCAGTTGGACTTTTTTCATAATTTCCATCTATCTGCAACATCATCCGTGACATTATAAACCGCCGTAACCGTCTTAAGCATGGTTCCGGTTTCAGCCTTGATTGACCGCATGCAAGGTCTTTCGCTGGAGGTAGCAGATCTCCGTAAAACTGTGTCTCAGTTTCAGGTGATGACCGGTTCTGCTGACGTTCATGGAGTTTGTTCCGAGCCTAAGATCTCGCTTCCGGATACGTTCTCCGGGGGTAGTGAGAATTTTGTTCGCTTTAAAGAGGTTTGCAAACTCCATTTTCGCCTACTTCCCCATTCCTCTGGTGATGAGGAACAGAGGGTGGGGATCATCATCTCGCTACTCAGGGATAACGCTCAGTCTTGGGCCTTTTTGCTGCCGGTGGGGGCACGGCCCCTCCGATCGGTGGATTAATTTTTTGTAGCCCTGGGGCAGATATATGATGACCCGGATCGTATTGCTCTGGCTGAATCTAAACTGCGTCTTTTATGCCAGGGTAAACAGTCCGCAAAGATATATTGTTCTGAATTTCGGAGATGGGCAGCTGATACTGGTTGGAATGATACTGCACTCCAAAGTCAATTTTACCATGGTCTTTCGGAAAGATTGAAAGATGCATTTGCTTTTCATGAGAGACCAGCCTCGTTAGAATCTGCCATGTCTCTAGCTGTTCGTATTGACAGGCGTCTTAGAGAGAGAGAGAAGACTACTCCTTCCTGTCATATTCAGCCCAAGGACAGTGCGCAGGGGTCTCAGTCTCTCTCAATCCCCTCTGAGGAGGAGGTCATGCAGCTGGGTTTGCTTGCCTCTGATAGTAGAGGATTCACCACTCAGAGGAGGGTTTGTTTCTGTTGTGGGGGTATAAATCATTTGGCTAATGTTTGCCCCTCTAGGAGATTCATGGAGTTTTCTGAGGGTAATAAAAAGAAAAATGAGAAAAACCCTCTAAAAACTTTCCATTTGCTACTATTGGCAAGGTTGATGCGAAAATTGAAGGTTTGCCGTTTGTTTGTAGTTCCCGTTTTCTCCTACCTGCCAGGGTGGCGCTAGACAGCAAGAACATTGTTTGTGAGATTTTTGTAGATAGTGGAGCAGCTGTCAATCTCATTGATAATCAATTTGCAACAACGCATGGTTTCCAGGTATGCACTTTGGAAAAGGATATACCTGTTTTTGCTATCGATTCCGCTCCACTTTCTCAAAAATCGTTAAAGGGCATAGTTCACAATATCCGTTTGACTGTGGGTGACGCTCATGTTGAGGATATGTCATGTTTCGTCCTAAGCGGATTACCTACTCCTCTAGTGTTGGGGCTACCCTGGCTCACTAAACATAACCCCAAGCAAGGCAAATAAATGGTTGGAGTGAGTTTTGCAGAGAGAATTGCCTCACGGCGTCTCTTTTAGAGGTTTCTACCAAGACTGTACCATATTTTCTCTCAGAATTTTCGGATGTGTTTTCCGAGAGTGGTGTCCAGGAGTTGCCCCCTCACCGGGAGTACGACTGCCCTATTAACCTCATCCCAGGCGCCAAGCTGCCAAAATCACGTTTATACAATCTCTCCCTACCTGAAAGGGTCGCTATGCGTACTTATATCTCTGAGAGCCTGAGAAAGGGACACATCCGACCCTCGAAGTCACCTGTTGCCGCTGGTTTTTTTTTTTTAAGAAAAAACATGGTTCTTTAAGACCTTGTCTGGGAGCTGAACCATATCACAATTCGTGACCCTCTGATCCCGGACGTGTTTAACCAGATTGTTGGGGCTAAAGTTTTTTCTAAGTTGGATTTAAGAGGGGCATACAACCTAGTCAGGGTCAGGGAAGGGGACGAATGGCAGACGGCCTTCAATAACCCTGAGGGTCATTTCGAGAATTTGGTTATGCCCTTTGGTTTGATGAATGCTCTGGCCGTCTTCCAACATTTTGTGAACAGCATTTTTTATCATTTAAAGGGTTTCTATCACTTTGTTTCACCTATTTAGCTTTCAGACACTAGCGATCCGCTAGTGTCTGCTTTATCTAACCATCCTAATATAAGAGCTTATTGTCCTGCCGTTTAGCTAAAAAAAATAACTTATATAGATATGCAAATGAGCCTCTAGGTGCTATGGGGGCGTGATTAGCACCTAGAGGCTCCGTCTACCTTAACAAACTGCCGCCGCCCAGCGCGTCCCTCCAGCCCGCCCATCTCCAGCTGAAGCGATCCTCTCCGTGCGCGTCTCTGTTCTGCGCATGCGCAGTGAATGTCTGATCGCTTCCCTGCTCAGACATCTCCACTGCGCCTGTTCCTCTGAGCACTATGACGTCATCGGCGCAGGCGCAGTGGAGATGTCTGAGCAGGGAAGCGATCAGACATTCACTGCGCATGCGCCGAATACGAGGAGCATCGCATTCCGGAGGAGATGGGCGGGCTGGAGGGACGCGCTGGGCGGCGGCAGTTTGTTAAGGTAGACGGAGCCTCTAGGTGCTAATCACGCCCCCATAGCACCTAGAGGCTCATTTGCATATCTATATAAGTTATTTTTTTAGCTAAACGGCAGGACAATAAGCTCTTATATTAGGATGGTTAGATAAAGCAGACACTAGCGGATCGCTAGTGTCTGAAAGCTAAATAGGTGAAACGAAGTGATAGAAACCCTTTAATGGGGAAATTTGTTCTGGTGTATCTAGATGACATTTAGATTTTTTCTCCTGATTTCAAGACTCATCGGGACCACCTACGTCAGGTCTTGCTGATTCTGCGGGAGAATAAATTGTACGCTAAACTGGAAAAATGTGTGTTTGCGGTTCCGGAGATTCAATTTCTTGGTTTTCTTCTCTCCGCTTCTGGTTTTCGCATGGACCCTGAGAAGGTCCGCGCTGTGCTTGATTGGGAGCTTCCTGAGATTCAGAAGGCGCTGATGCGGTTTTTGGGTTTTGCCAATTATTACAGAAAGTTAATTTTGAATTATTCCTCTGTTGTTAAGCCACTCACTGATATGACTAAAAAGGGGGTAGATTTTTCCTTGTGGTCGGTAGATGCGCTTAAAGCCTTTTCTAGTATCAAAGAGAGTTTTGCTTCCGCTCCCATTTTGGTACAACCTGATGTCTCTCTACCTTTTATTGTTGAGGTGGACGCTTCTGAGGTGGGTGTGGGTGCGGTCTTATCTCAGAGTCCCTCTCCTGCCAAATGGCGACCGTGTGCCTTTTTCTCAAGGAAACTCTCCTCTGCAGAGAGAAATTACGATGTGGGAGATAGGGAGTTGTTGGCCATCAAATTAGCTTTTGAGGAATGGCGCCATTGGTTAGAGGGAGCCAGACACCCTATTACCGTGTTTACCGACCATAAGAATCTGGCCTGCTTGGAATCGGCCAAGCGTCTGAACCCGAGACAGGCCAGATGGTCTTTGTTCTTTTCTAGGTTTAATTTTGTTGTCACGTTCCACCGTGGGGTTAAAAATGTGAAGGCGGATGCCCTGTCACATTGTTTTCCAGGAGGGGGGAACTTTGAAGACCCCGGTCCTATTTTGGCTGAAGGGGTGGTCGTCTCTGCTCTTTATCCTGATTTGGAGGCAGAGGTTCAGGCAGCCCAGGCAGAGGCTCCTGATCTTTGTCCTCCTGGGAAGTTGTTTGTGCCTCTCGCTTTATGACACAAAGTTTTTAAGGAGCACCACGATACTGTCCTTGCTGGGCACCCGGGGAGTAGAGCCACAGTGGATCTCATTGCTCGGAGATTCTGGTGGCTGGCTCTTCGTAAGACGGTTGAGGGTTTTGTTGCAGCCTGCGAGACCTGCGCTCGTGCCAAGGTCCCTCATTCACGGCCATCGGGTTCTCTCCTCCCGTTACCCATTCCTTCTCGTCCTTGGACGCATCTGTCCATGGACTTCATTACGGACCTGCCTCGTTCCTCTGGGAAGACTGTAATTCTGGTGGTAGTGGACCATTTTAGCAAAATGGCGCATTTCATTCCCTTTCCTGGGTTACCCAATGCTAAGCATTTGTTGATCACATTGTTAAATTGCATGGCATTCCTTCAGACATCGTTTCTAATAGGGGCACGCAATTTGTTTCCAGATTCTGGAAGGCCTTCTGTTCTCGCTTGGGTGTTCGGTTGTCGTTCTCTTTTGCTTTTCACCCGCAGTCGAATGGTCAGACCGATCGCGTCAATCAGAATCTGGAGACATATCTGCACTGTTTTGTGGCAGAGAATCAGGAGGATTAGTATTCTTTTTTGTCCCTTGCTGAGTTTGCTTTAAATAACCGTCGCCAGGAGGGGTCTTCTGGTTTACCTGATGAGGAGAGATTTTCCTCGTCTTTGTCATTTATTTGGCAAAAGATTCAGGGTAATCTGAAGAGGATGAGTGAGAGATATAAGCGTGTGGCGGATAAGAGACGTGTGCCTGGTCCGGACCTGAATGTGGGTGATCTGGTGTGGTTGTCTACAAAGAATATCAAACTGAAGGTTCCCTCATGGAAGTTGGGTCCTAAGTTTATTGGGCCTTACAAGATCTTGTCCGTCATCAATCCCGTTGCCTTCTGTCTTGATCTTCCTCAGACTTGGAAGATCCATAATGTTTTTCACAGGTCCCTATTAAAACCTTATGTCCAACCCACTGTACCCTCCTCTTTGCCTCCTCCTCCGATTGTTGTTGATGGTAATCTTGAATTTCAGGTCCCTAGGATTGTGGATTCTCGCATTATCCGTGGTTCTCTCCAGTACCTCGTTCATTGGGAGGGTTATGGTCCTGAGGAGACGATGTGGGTCCCAGTGGCGAACATTAAGGCCACTCGTCTCATCAGGGCTTTCCATAAGTCTCATCCTGAGAAGGTGGGCTCTAAGTGTCCGGAGTCCACCCGTAGAGGGAGGGGTACTGTCACCGCCAGTTCTGTGAGAAGGTCTGGCAGACGTCCTTCTCTACCTCTTGCATGACGTACTTTGTTTTGGTTTCACTTTGTCATCTCCTTTCCTTCTCCCAGGTGTCACCTCTTTAGACTAATCGTCTCCCTTTATATTCCCTCCCATACTGCCTCACTTTGCGGTTTATACTACTTCCTGGATGAAGTGTTCACAGCTGGAGGCTGCTGCTGCTGTTTGCTCAGATAAGTCTTTTCATGTATTGTGTTTCCTTGCTGGTTTGATTCTAGGTGACCCTGACTCCGTCCCTATTAAGTGCAGGGAGTCGGTGGTCGTGTCCCCTCACTATTATAGGGTGTTCAGGTGTCACACAGTCTTAGGTACGTGGGCATGCAATCGTCTACCATTGAGACCCTTGCATGGGCATAGCAGTCAGGGAGAGCTCTAGGGGTTTTATAGGGCTCACCTATATGCTCCTTTGTTTGGGATCAAGCCAGTTGGACGTTTATTTATAAGTTCCAGCTATCTGCAACATCATCCGTGACAATTAGGCTGTCACCATATAACAATTTTACTGTTGGCCAGTTAGATGACAGGCCCCAAAAATTATGCATTCACCGTACAGAAAATATCAAGTGATTATGTGGCTGGAGGTATATTAGACGGTCAATGGATATCAATTTTACTGCAGGCCAGTGGACTACAGGCCCAAAAAATTATTCATTCACCGGACAGAAACCATCAAGTGATTATGTGGCTGGAGGTATATTTTAACGGTCATTGGATATCAATTTTACTTCAGGCCAGTGGAGTACAGGCCCCAAACATTGGGCATTCACCGGACAGAAAACATCAAGTAATTATGTGGCTGGAGGTATATTAGACGGTCAATGGATATCAATTTTACTGCAGGCCAGTGGACTACGGGCCCCAAAAATTATTCATTCACCGTACAGAAAAGAACAATTCATAATGTTGCTGGAGGTACATTAGGCGGTCACCGTATAACAATTTTATTGTTGGCTAGTTATATTACAGGCCCCAAAAATTATGCATTCACCGTACAGAAAATATCAAGTGATTATGTGGCTGGAGTTATTTAGACGGTCAATGGATATCAATTTTACTGCAGGCCAGTGGACTACAGGCCCCAAAAATGATTAATTTACCGGACATAAAAGAACAATTGATAATATGGCTGGAGGTATATTAGACGGTCATTGGATTTCAATTTTACTGCAGGCCAGTGGAGTACAGGACCCAAATATTATGCATTCACCATACAGAAAAGATCAAGTGATTATGTGGTTGGAGGTATATTAGACGGTCAATGGATATCAATACGACTGCAGGCCAGTGGACTACAGGCCCCAAAAATTATTCATTCACTGGACAGAAAAGAACAAGTGATTATGTGGCTGGAGGTATATTAGATGGTCTTTGGATATTAATTTTAATGCAGGCCAGTGGACTAAAGGCCCCAAATATTATTCATTCACTGTACAGAAAAGAACAAGTGATTATGTGGCTGGCGGTATATAAGACGGTCATTGAATATCAATTTTACTGCAGGCTATTGGAGTACAGGCCCCAAACATTAGGCATTCACCGTACAGAAAACATTAAGTGATTATGTGGCTGGAGGTATATTAGACGGTCATTGGATATCAATTTTACTGTAGGCCAGTACGAATACATGTCAAATACATATGTTTAAAAGAACTAAAAATATAAAATTGGATTAAAAACATGACTAACGAAATTCCCCCCTCTTGAAAAAACTACAAATGATAATGGTTGAAATTCGATAACACGTGGTCGTCACAGGTGTTGAATTCCTCCGTGGCCCCAAAAATTAGGCATTCACCAGACAGAAAAGTCCTTTTATGTCGCTTTATTTACATAAGACAGGGACCATTAATTGTTCTGCCTGGTGGCGGATATGTGTGGGCTGGCATGAGAAAATTCTATTAAACGTGGTCGTCACAGGTATTGAATTCCTCTGAGATAAATGCCTCATTCAATTTTAGAAATGTGAAGTAGTCCACACTGTCGTGAACTAGGCTAGTGCGCTTATCAGTCACGATCCCCCCCTGCTGTGCTGAATGTCCTTTTGGACAGGACAATCGTTGAGGGGCAAGCCAAGAGTTCCATGGCAAATTGTTCCAGCTCTGGCCACAGGTCAAGTTTGCACACCCAATAGTCAAGGGGTTCCTCGCTTCTCAGAGAGTCCACATCGGCCGTTAACCTGATGTATTAGGACACCTGTCGGTCTAGGCGTTCCCTGAGGCTGGATCCAGAGGGCGGCTGTCGATGGGTTGGCTGAAAAAATTATCTCATATCCGAAGTGACAAACACATCTTCAAACCACCCTCTTCTTGCAAGCGCGGTAGGATTGGTACCGACAACTGTTTCTCTGCGAGTTGAAATTCCTCTGCCAGCGCCTGCAAAAGAATAATGCAGCATTTCTCGAAGCAAGGCCTGGAAGTGCTGCATTCTGACAGCCCTCTGTGATGCTGGTAACATGTCCGCCATTTTGTGTTTGTACCGGGGGTCTAAGTATGTTGCCTCCCAGTACTGGTCCTTTCCCTTTTAATAAGGGGGTCCCTCTTCAAACACTGGAGCATGAAGGTCCTCATTTGCACTAAATTGGAAGCAGTGGAGTGGCCTAGCTCCTGCTCATCGCCCAGGAGAATGTCGTCCTTGGTTTCCTCCCCCCATCCACAGACAACACCAGGGATCCCAGAAAAGTTTAAAGCTTTCTCTTATTGCTCCTATCCCTCCTCCTCCCCGCAGGCACCATCCTCCTCTGACTCCTCTTCAGACTCCTGCTGACTTGTCTCAGATGAAGTAGCCCCCCTGGGAATTTATTCAGCATTGCGATTTCCTCATCTTCCTGCTCCTTGATGGCTTGATCAGTGACACGACAAAATGCACGCTCCAGAAAGAAGGCTTAAGGTACGATGTCAATGATGACGCCCTGGCTGCGACTAATCAGTTTGGTGATCTCATCCAATGGCCGCAGAAGTCTGCATGCGTCGCGCATGAGCAGCCACTGGCGTGGTAAAAAAAAAACAAGCTCCCAGAACCTGTCCTGCCGCAGAGTTCGTACAGGTAGTCGTTAAAATGGCCGGAGATTTTCCTGGCCTGCCGCAAAACGTGAAAAAGGAGGAGTCAGCCGAGGAGGAGATGGAGGATGGAGTAGGACGAGGAGAAGAAGAAGCAGGCCTGCATGCAATCCGTGGCATTAACACCAAATCCACACGGGTGCCACGGTTTGAATGCTTGACAGCCGCCAGAAGGTTCACCCAGTAGGCAGTAAAAGTTATGTACCTTCCCTGCCCGTGTTAGCTAGACCTCGTGTCTGTGGTCAGATGTATCTTGGCACCGACACTGTGTGTCAGAGATAAATTCATTTTCCGCTGAACATGGCCATATAGCTCTGGGATGCCGTTCTGGGAGAAATATTTCCTTCTGGGGACCTTCCATTGTGGTTTGCCAATGGCCACAAATTTTCTAAAGGCCTCCGAGTCCACCTGATAATATGGCAGTAGTTGGCGAGCTAGCAGTTCCGACAAGCCGGCGGTCAGCCGTTGGGCAAGAGGGTTATCCGGCATCATCAAATTTTTATGTTCGCACATTTGAGCCACAGAAGCCTGCCTTTTGCCAGATGAATGCGACGATGGCACGGTGGAAGGTGGAGTGGAGGACAAATGGGAGAAGAGAAGAGAAGAGAAGGAGAAGGAGAAGAACCAGGACGTGGAGCGCCGGGAGTGTGGCTTTGTGGGTTCTGACGGTGTTGCTCCCACTGGGCTCGGTGATGGGAGGCCAGGTGCCTTCTTAAGGGGGTCGTCCCTAGGTGAGTGTTGGGCTTACCGCAACTTATGCGTTGACAGCACAGGCTGCAGATGGCAACACTATTGTCAGCAGCTGACACGTTAAAAAAAGCCCACACTGCGGACCCATGTGCTGGCGTCCTGGGAGCGCCAGATGTGACCGTGCATGGTGGATGGCTCACTCCAAATACATTTTCAGTCTGCTTTTTGGCTCCTGTGCCCTGCGAATTTCTGCCTGCTTTTCCTCCTTCTCCTCCCTATCTGCTGCTCCGTCTCTCCCTCTGAACTCCTCTCCTCTTCCTCTCTTGTGGGCACCCACGTGACATCCATTGACCCGTCATCATCGTCACCTTCACCACCACTGACATTAGAGATCTCAGAGTAGGCAGCAACAGCGGGGTCCACCCTACTTGGGCTGATCCGGGTACTGTCGTCAGACCGCTTGGTGGCAGCCGTTGCTACCTCCTCTTCCTCATCCGATGCCAAGAATGGCTGCGCATCGGTAAGGCCTGGTAATGGATGGGAAAATAATTCCTCTGACTCAAGTGGGGGGGGCTATGGTGGTGGTCTCTTTGGGGGTGCACACAGCGGAGAATGAGGAGGGTGCTGATACAGAGGATGAGGAGGGTGCAGACGCGGAAGGCTGATTGAGCCACTCAACCAACTCTGGTGCGTCCTTTGACGTAATTGCACGCATCTTCTCCAACTTCCCACTTAGGTTGCGGCCTGGTGCACCTGCCCGACCCCTACCACCCCTGCGGAATGGCCTGCCTCTTCCTCTGCCTGTCATTTTCAAAATGACCCTATGACAAAGTCCCTATAAAAGAGCAGTATTTGTGGCAGCAGGTATATCGCAAGCCTTAATCAATATTTTGTGGAAGCTGGTATATCAATCCCCTCTATCATTATTTTGTGGAAACAAGTATATAGAACCCAATAATGAGTATTTTCGGGAAGCTGGTAAATCAAACCCCTTAATCAATATTTGGTGGAAGCTGGTCTATCGCAGGCCTCAAGCAATATTTGGTGGAAGCCGGTATATCAATACCCTGTATCAGTATTTTGTGGAAACAGGTATATAGAACCCAATAATGAGTATTTGCTGGAAGCTGGTAAATCAAACCCCTTAATCAATATTTTGTGGAAGCCGGTATATCAATACCCTGTATAAGTATTTTGTGGAAACAGGTATATAGAACCCAATAATGAGTACTTGCTGGAAGCTGGTAAATCAAACCCCTTAATCAATATTTGGTGGAAGCTGGTCTATCGCAGGCCTCAAGCAATATTTGGTGGAAGCCGGTATATCAATACCCTGTATCAGTATTTTGTGGAAACAGGTATATAGAACCCAATAATGTGTATTTGCTGGAAGCTGGTAAATCAAACCCCTTAATCAATATTTTGTGGAAGCCGGTATATCAATACCCTGTATAAGTATTTTGTGGAAACAGGTATATAGAACCCAATAATGAGTACTTGCTGGAAGCTGGTAAATCAAACCCCTTAATCAATATTTGGTGGAAGCTGGTATATCGCAGGCCTCAATCAATATTCGGTGGAAGCTAGTATATCAATCCCCTCTAACAGCATTTTGTGGAAACAGGCATATAGAACCCAATAATGAGTAGTGATGAACGCCAATATTCGAATTTGTGATATTTTGCAAATATTTGGGCGAATATATTCGCAAATTCGAGAATTCGTTATCTCCAGTGATTATTTTCTTGATTGCGGAAATCGGCAATTGAAAAATTTGCGATAAAAATTTGAATTACGAAAATTTGCATTATGAAGATCCGCAATCAACACTACTCCTAAAGTCAAAGATATTGCAGCCTTCTCATTGGCCCACAAGCTAGAAGCAGGGAGGGATCATGTGTACTGATAAAAAAAAAATCTCGAATATTGGAAATTACGAATATACTGTATATCACTATATTCTAAATATTTGTGAATTCTCAAAGTGCCAATATTCCCGATAAAAATTCGCAATTCGAATATTCGCGATCAACACTAATAATGAGTATTTGCTTGAAGCCGATAAATCAAACCCCTTAATCAATATTTTGTGGAAGCCGGTATATCAATACCCTCTTTAGTATTTTGTGGAAACAGGTATATAGAACCCAATAATGAGTATTTGCTGGAAGCCGGTAAATCAAACCCCTTAATCAATATTTGGTGGAAGCTAGTGTATCGCAGGCCTCAATCAATATTTGGTGGAAGCCGGTATATCAATACCCTGTATCAGTATTTTGTGGAAACAGGTATATAGAACCCAATAATGAGTATTTACTGGAAGCCTGTATATCAAAATTTGCGCACGCCATATTCTTTTACATTGTGAAGAACTTTGACCCATGACACATCCATCATGTGGTACAGGACAGCCATTTGAGACGTTTCAGCACATGGACATACCGCCTACCTTATAAATAAACCTGATCTGGCCGCCATTTTACATTCAGTCTTTTGCCAGTGTAGGGAGAGGTTGCTGTGTGGAGCAGGGACAGGCTATTAAGGACACCAAACGCTAACTAATAGGGCCACAAAAGTCCTTTTAAGGACTGGTATAGGTGTGCTATCGATAGGTGTGATACACAGAGGGGTGCGATATACGCGGGGATTGGGATGCCGGCGAGAAGAGGATCGGGGTGTTTGCCGCAGAGCGCGGCGCTGAGGAGGGGGCGTTGTTGAGCACTTAGCCGCGCCTCTGGGAGGGGATTTAGATGAACTTGGAGGCGTTATTAGATTTCAAATTTAGGCGGGCACGGCACTTCAGAGGGGCGTTCCTGGGCACTGTGGAGAAAGAAGAACGCCCCTCTGAGCTCCTTACAGCGTCATTTACACATCATAAGAATCGATTTTTTGAAGAAATGACAAGACGGACAATCAAAAGAACAAGACCGATGGAAAAAAGGTACTCTGTTAAACATGGATTCATGAAAAAAAAATTTGGGTAAATTGCTAGTGACAGATTCCCTTTAAAAGTTTCTATCATATCCCTTCTGTCTCTTCTTTCTTCCAAGCTATACATATTAAGGTCCTTTAAGCTTTCCTGGTAAGTTTTATCCTGCAATCCATGTACTAGTTTAGTAGCTCTTCTCTGAACTCTCTCTAGAGTATCTATATCCTTCTGGAGATATGGCCTCCAGTACTGCGCACAATACTCCAAGTGAGGTCTCACCAGTGTTCTGTACAGCGGCATAAGCACTTCACTCTTTCTACTGCTTATACCTCTCCCTATACATCCAAGCATTCTGCTGGCATTTCGTGCTACCCTATTACATTGTCTTCCCACCTTTAAGTCTTCTGAAATAATTACTCCTAAATCCCTTTCCTCAGATACTGAGGTCAGGACTGTGTCAAATATTCTATATTCTGCCCTTGGGTTTTTACGCCCCAGGTGCATTATCTTGCACTTATCCACATTAAATTTCAGTTGCCAGAGTTCTGACCATTCTTCTAGTTTTCCTAAATCCTTTTCCATTTGGCGTTTCCCTCCAGGAACATCAACCCTGTTACATATCTTTGTGTCATCAGCAAAAAGACAAACCTTACCATCTAGCCCAGGGATGGATGTTTTTTGCTTTCCCCCCTGGATTCATCGATGTGCACTGGAACCCCCCGGATTGTGGTAAGACATATGGTTTCTGATTGGGTGCCGCCGAGCACCTGATTTAGTGCTACCGTGCACTTGTTATTGCCTACCACATCTATGCTTTTTGCTAAACTTTAATAATTTGATTTATTTTCATTTTGAGGGATATCTTTTAATAGTAGCATTATTAAAGGTTACGTTTTATCTTTATGTATATTCTAATGGATTGCCTTCCTTGTACAATGTTATAATATACTTTCTAACATAGAAAGTATATTATAATGCATTTGTATTGTATGGTATATAGAGAGGGGCAGGGGTTATTGGAACAAATCATTTCTACTGGTGTGATATACCAGTTGCCCCCCCCCCCCCAAAAAAAAGTGATTGAAGCAGGGGTGGTATATACCAGTAATATACTTTCTATATAGTGCATTAAGGTAGTGCAACAGGGCACATTTAAGAGAATTTCCCTTTAAGACGCATAAAAATGTCCCCTGATTAAGACATGTTTTTTGTTGGAATTTTTGTCATTGATCCCCCTCTAGTATGTCACTGTCCATGTTGTGGGACTATTTGTGCACTTCTACTAAGTATTTAGTGGCTGCAAATATGAGCTGAAGGTTTTTCAGGTTTCAGGTTTTTCATTAAAGTGAATGGGGCCCGCCGCGAACTTGCGGTTCGCGAACATTTGATCGCGTTCGCTGATGTTCGTCCATCACTACTCAGCAGAACTGCACACAACTGCTGCACAATACAAATGCACTATAATATACTTTCTATGTTAGAAGGTATATTATAGGTATATCACGCCCCTCAATCAGTTTTTTTGGGGGGCAACAGGTATATCACACCAGTTGCAATTAGTTATTCCAATAGCTTTTGTCCCTCTATCTAGCTGCAGTATCGCAGCAGAACCGCACACAACTGCTGCACAAAACAAATGCACTATAATATACTTTCTATGTTCGAAGGTATATTATAGGTATATCACACCCCTCAATCAGATGTTTTTTTGGGGGGCAACAGGTATATCACACCAGTTGCAATTAGTTATTCCAATAGCGTTTGTCCCTCTAACTAGCTGCGGTTCTATGTTAGAAAGTATGTCCAAAACAATGAAAGAAATGGCTGCAGCTCTCACCTCTGACTTTAATCCACGGAGCACGTAAAAAAGGCCAGAACTGTAATAGAATATCCAATAGAAAGAGAGAATCCAGCTTCTTGTGGAGTAAAAAATAGTTCTTTATTGGCTCATCGTATAAAATCCACCAAAATCACAGGAAAAAGGTGTACAGTAACATGTTTTGGGCTACAGAATCCAGCCCTTCATCAAGACGTCTTGATGAAGGGCTGGATTCTGTAGCCCGAAACATGTTACTGTACACCTTTTTCCTGTGATTTTGGTGGATTTTATACGATGAGCCAATAAAGAACTATTTTTTACTCCACAAGAAGCTGGATTCTCTCTTTCTATGTTAGAAAGCATATCACACCCCTCAGTATGTCACACCTATCGATAGCACACCCATACCAGTCCTTAAAAGGACTTTTGTGGCCCTATTAGCTAGCGTTTGGTGTCCCTAACAGTCTGTCCCTGCTCCACACAGCAACCTCTCCCTACACTGGCAAAAAACAGAATGTAAAATGGCTGCCAGATCGGGTTTATTTATAGGGTAGGGGGTGTGTCCATGTGCTGAAACATCTCAATTGGCTGTCCTGTCCCACCTGATGGATGTGTCATGGGTCAAAGTTCGGCACTATACAAAAAAATATGGCGCGTGCAAATATCGCCATATGTTCGCATGTTCGGCAAATCGCGAACTAGCAAAGTTTGCCGCGAAACGATCGCCAGGCGAACCGCAAGGCCATCTTTACATGAGAGAGTATATTACTGAGAGTTTGGCTAAAGGACACATAAAACCTTCCAAATCTCCAGTGGCAGCAGGGTTTTTCTTTGTTAAAAAAAAGGACGGAACTCTTAGGCCATGTCTGGATTTCCGTGAGCTCAATCTGATTACTGTCCGAGATCCTTTCCCCCTTCCTTTGATTCCTGATTTGTTGAACCAGATTGTTGATGCCAAGGTGTTCTCCAAGTTGGACTTAAGGGTGGAATATAATCTGGTCAGGATCAAGGAAGGGGAAGAATGGAAGACGGCTTTTAATACCCCAGAGAGTCACTTTGAGAACCTGGTCATGCCTTTTGGGTTGACCAATGCTCCTGCCGTTTTTCAGCATTTTGTGAATTACATTTTTCATCACCTGGTGGGGAGGTTTGTCGTCGTGTATTTGGATGACATAATAATTTATTCTCCAGACATGGAGACTCATCAGGATCACGTTAGACAGGTGTTACACATCCTAAGAGATAATAAATTGTACATAAAATTAGAGAAGTGTGTTTTTGCTGTACATGAGGTGCAATTCTTGAGCTACCTGCTGTCATCTTTAGGTTTTCTAATGGATACATAGAAACTGTGTGCTGTATTGGACTGGGATCAACCCGAAAATCTGAAGGCTCTTATGCGGTTTTTGGGGTTCACTAACTATTACCGAAAATTTATTCAGAACTATTCGACAATGGTGAAAACCTTAACTGACATGACTAAGAAAGGGACAGATGTTTCAGTATGGTCTGATTCGGCATTGCAAGCCTTTTCTGCGGTTAAGGAGTACTTCGCTTCTGCCACTATATTGGTGCAGCTGGATGTATCACAACCTTTCATTGTGGAAGTGGACGCGTCCGATGTGGGGGTAGGAGTAGTCTTAATGCAGGGCCCGTCACCTGGTAAATGGCACCCATGTGTATTTTTCTCTAAAAAAATCTCTGCTGCAGAGATAAATTATGATGTGGGAGAGAGTTGCTGGCCATTAAGTTGGCTTTTGAGTAATGGCGTCATTGGTTGTAAGGGGTGATTCATCTGATCACGGTGTTCACAGATCACAAAAATCTGGCCTACCTGGAGTTGGCTAATAGTGTTGAGCGTGAATATTCGAATATTTTAATTGCGAATATCGCCACTTCGAGAATTCACGAATATTTAGAATATAGTGCTATATATTTGTATTCGCGAATAGTGTTGAATATTCAAATCACTAATTTATTGTGAATTTATTGCGAATATATTACATTGCCGATTTTCCGCAATCAAGTTAACAATGACTGGAGATCACGAATACTCAAATTAGCGAATTTATGCCGAATATTCAGCCAAAAATATGCGAAATATTGCGAATTCGAATATTGCCTTTGCCACTCATCACTATCAGGTCAGATGGTCTTTGTTTTTTACCAGATTCAATTTCATTGTCACTTATCGTCCAGGGCTTGAGAACGTCAAGGCAGATGCCTTGTCACGTAGTTTTCCTGGAGGTGGTGACTGTCGGAGGGGGTGGTGATATTCGCTCTATACCCTGACATAGAGGTGAAGGTGTTAGAGGCTCAGGGGGATGGACCGGAGTCTTGCCCCTCTGGGAAATTGTTTGTTCCATCAGACTTGTTGCGTCATAAGGTGTTTGAGGAACACCACTGTACGGTTCTTACGGGACACCCTGGGAGTAGATCCACTGCCGACCTCATCTCTTGTAGATTCTGGTGGTCGGGGTTGCGTAAGTGTGTTGAGGACTATCTGTCGGCCTGTAGTATCTCTCCACGTGCTAAAGTGACACATACTCAACCTTCTGGATCTCTACTTCCATTGCCCATACCGTCCAAACCATGGACTCACTCATCTATAGATTTTATTACTGATCTGCTTAATTCATCTGAAAAGACAGTTATTCTGGTGGTAGTTGATCGCTTTAGTAAAATGGTGCACTTTATAGCATTGCCTGGCCTACCTAATGCTAAAACACTTGTGCATGTGTTTGTTGACAACATTGTGAAACTTCATGGCATTCCCTCTGACATGGTCTCAGATCGTGGGACTCAGTTTGTGTCCAGGTTCTGGAAGGCGTTCTGTACTTGGCTGGGGGTACAACTGTCTTTTTCTTCTGCTTTTTATCCTCAGACGAATGGACAGACGGAGCACACTAATCAGAGTCTGGAGACTTACTTAAGATGTATTGTCTCTGAGAACTAGGAGGAATTGTCCTTGTTTTTGTCTTTGGCAGAGTTTGCCATAAACAGTCGTAGACAGGAGTCCACTGGTAAGTCGACATTTTTTGGGGCATGTGGGTTTCACCCACAATTAGGCACATTCTCTGGTTTGGATACTTCCGGTATCCCTGAGGAGGAACGTTTTTCGTCATCATTGTCTTCTACATGGCGCAAAATTCAAAATAAATTGATGAATATGGGCAACAAGTATAAACGTGTGGCTGACAGGAAACGTATGAATGGTCCTGTGTGGGTGATTTTGTGTGGCTGTCCACAAGAAATATTAAGTTGAATGTTCCTTCTTGGAAGTTGGGTCCAAGGTTTATTGGTCCATATAAGATCACTGCCATTATTAACCCTGTAGGTTTTTGTCTTGAACTTCCTCAGGCTCTGATAATTCATAATGTGTTTCACAAATCTTTGTTGAAGAGATATGTTGAACCTTTGGATTCGTTCCCCTTGCCACCCACTCCTGTCATGGTGGACAGCAGTTTGGAATTCCAGGTCGCCAAGATTACTGACTCTCGAGTTTTTCGTAGATCTCTTTAGTATCTTGTTCACTGGAAGGGTTATGGACCAGAGGAGAGGATGTGGGTAAAGTCATCTGACGTGAATGCCAGTCGTGTGGTGAAAGCCTTTCACAGGTCTCATCCGGATAAGGTTGGTCCTGGGTGCCCAGAGGTCACCCGTAAAAGGGGGGGGGGTACTATCACAAACGTTCTTGCGACAGGTGACAGGAGATTGGTGAGACTGGCAATAAGTGGTTTGATCTGACATCTTTTCTGTTCGGATCAAATGACGTCTGTGTTGTTTCTGGTGCTTTCCACACCTTCTTTCCCCAGGTGTGGCTATTATGGTCATTTAACCTTCTCTATTTATTTTTTCTATTAAGACCTGAGGGAGACTCCTGTTCGTCCTTCATTTTGGAGGAACAGGTTGTCTCAGTCCTGACATTAGTACCAGGGTCCTATAGGGTGAGTTAGGACATTAGGTCTTCCTGTGTATGAACTCACCTACCTCTGTGGTCTCTTCATACTGGTAGTTAGTCAGGACTTTAATAGGGGTTTTACTAGGAGGCATCCATCTCCTCTCCCTAGTTTCCAGGCCCTATTCCTTTACCCCTTTCCCTCCTATGTTCGGTGTGGTGTTTCCATCCCATACCCAAACGTGACAACAGGTGTGGCTCGTAGGCTCAGCACTAAAGCATGTACTACTTTCTTATCAGCATTTTCCCAAGGGCAAATGCTATCCAGATTTTGACTGCGACAATAACGTTTCAGTTGATACAAGCTATAATTTTACAGTCAAAATATTATTTTCAGAAGGTAATATATTACATTACTTCAGGTTTCAGTGAAAATGAATGTTTTTCCCTTGTGTTTAACCTTGTCTACAAGCATCAAGGGCAATTTTTATCTAATGATAATAACACCACCCAAGCAAGGGAAGGTTAAATAGAGTTATTAGTGTGAATTACATAGAACATGAAGCTTTTACAGCATTGATGATCAATACCCATTTGTTCATTCTCCCTTTACTTAGACATGTTTCGTGTAGATAAGTTATTAGAGCACACAAAATGATGGAATTACTCAATTAGTCTGATATTATAGGATACCGATCCAACTGGATATACCTGGCCGTGTACTGTCTACCAGCAGAAAGGTGTTTTTCAATTTTAATTTTATGGGTTAGGACAACTTGTGCAAGACTTTTAGAGAATCTGCATTTTTGGCAAACAATGGAAAATTGGTCTAAGGGCCATGAAAATAGTGTGCAGGCAGAACGAACACCAGGCCCTTCTGTCATATCACCATATCAAGGTGTAGCTGGCCAGCTAAGACCTGTCCTAGGTTGCTAATATAGCTTGTGTGTTTATACAGCTAGACCTGCCAATAACCTTAATACAGTTCCTATGTTTGTGTGTTAAAGACAAAAGCAGAGTTATTTACAGTGACTTCATGTTTGGATGTCATATAACTGTTATATATTGTGTTCACAGAAGCAGAAAAGATAATATGCCTTTAAGATTCATTATATGGATGTGAGGTAAGTTCAATGACACAGCAGAAACAACAGAAAGCATAAAGTTAAACTGTTGTTGCTGGGCATGAGTCGGACTCTAGACCAATCACAGCCAGCCTCACGCACAGCAAGAGTTTTGACCAATCACAGCCAGCCTCACACACAGTCTGTGTGGGGAATCCCCCTAGCAGGAGCTGCTATAATCATTACACCAGAGGAGAGAAGCTGAACAGACATTCACTCCACTAAGAGCTGTGTTTTATGGAAGCAAGAGGCCAAAATAGGTATTTAAAACAGTTATATATTGTTCCTACTGTTAATATAGTGATTAGAACTGTATATTGAACTGGTTATATGTATATTTTCTTACAGTTCCACCATACAAATGAACTACTGAGCAATACAATCATACAATTGCAAACACCATACAAATTCAATCCAAATTCAAATTCCATATTGCAATCCAAATTGCATACAACCATACCAGATCATACTCAACCAATCTGCAAATAGTTACTGCTAACTGCATACTGCAAATTGCGACCAAATTCAGCAAGTAGAACTATTAGTTAGACCTCAGATATACCTCACAGAGAGATCATAAAGTGCTTAAATAACTTAAAGCGAGTACAGATACTAAAGATAGAAATATATCCACCATTTTATGTTGAATGACAACAGTGGCGACTCTAGGATCAATATATAGGGAAGGGGGGCACAGAAGATTAATTTTCACCAGCTAATCATAATACTGAAAAATACTATATAAGTATATATATATAAATAAGATAACAAAATACTCTGTACAAGCTGTAACACATAAGAAAGGATGTTACACGTCTAGATCCATCTGCTCACTTACATCTATATTCGCTTCATGGAAAACTATGGAAACAATATAGTATAGGTTTCTACACAAATTGCAGATGCTGAGGCAAACAGCATGGTGAATGTATGTCGCCCCATAACAACCAGATGCCTGTCCAGCCAAACCGAGGGACCGACTGAAATGTCCCAGTCCCCATGGCTAGTTAATCACATTACATATAATCTAGTAGACTGTCTGAAGTACTGGTAGGGTCTTTTCTAAAGATGGTTCTGCGCCCTTGTGAGTCCCTGGTAATAGTCTTTGAAGTTTGACCGCACGGGGCAGTAAATGATTTGTTGTCATTGGGCCCTCAGATCTGTTACACACACTGGTGCTGTGGCTGACTGGCACCTGTAGCAGGCTATGCCATCCTGCAGTGTGCCACCAGGACTCCTGATACCCATACCCTGCGAGAAACAGGAGACAGCCTACCCCCTAGTCCTCTGCTGCTCCCTATTTGCAGTGCTCTCGCCTGTTACTATCGCACACACTGCACTTACTTATGTCACATGTTACCCCTGTATAATGCACCCTGATAGCCCTTAGTTATATTATATAACTAAGGGATATCAGGGTACATTACACAGGGGTAATATAACTGAGGGGTATCAGGGTACATTATACAAGGGTAATATAACTGAGGAGGACTATCATGGGGCATTATACAGGGGTAATGTAAGCTATATTACCACCGTATAATGCTTGATAGGCCTCCTGAGTTAAATTACCCCTGTATAATAATGTACCCTGATACCCCTTAGTTATATGACCCCGCCGGGATCATATAACTAAGGGGTATCCGGGTACCTAATTATACAAGGGTAATATAACTCAGGAGGCCTGTCAGGCATTATACGGTGGTAATATAAGTTATATTACCACCTGTATAATGTACCCTGATACCCCTTGGTTATATTACCCCCTGTATAATGTACCCTGATTACCATCAGTTATATAACTGAGGGGAACCTTCAGTTTGATATTCTTTGTAGACAACCGCACCAGATCACCCACATTCAGGTCCGGACCAGGCACACGTCTCTTATCCGCCACACGCTTATATCTCTCACTCATCCTCTTCAGATTACCCTGAATCTTTTGCCAAATAAATGACAAAGACGAGGAAAATCTCTCCTCATAAAGTAAACCAGAAGACCCCTCTCAAGAGAATGTCCCAAACTGCAGATGAAACCCATATGCACCAAAAAATGGTGACTTATCCGAGGACTCCTGGCGACGGTTATTTAAAGCAAACTCAGCAAGGGACAAAAATGAACACCAATCCTCCTGATTCTCTGCCACAAAACAGCGCAGATATGTCTCCAGATTCTGATTGACGCGTTCGGTCTGGCCATTCGACTGCGGGTGAAAAGCAGAAGAGAACGACAACCGAACCCGCAAGCGAGAATAGAAGGCCTTCCAGAATCTGGAAACAAACTGCGTGCCCCTATCAGAAACTATGTCTGAAGGAATGCCATGCAATTTGACAATGTGATCAACAAATGCTTGCGCCAGCGTTTTAGCATTGGGTAACCCAGGAAAGGGAATGAAATGCGCCATTTTGCTAAAACGGTCCACTACTACCAGAATCACAGTCTTCCCCGAGGAACGAGGCAGGTCCGTAATGAAGTCCATGGACAGATGCGTCCAAGGACGAGAAGGAATGGGTAACGGGAGGAGAGAACCAGATGGCCGTGAATGAGGGACCTTGGCACGTGCGCAGGTATCGCAGGCTGCAACAAAACCCTCAACCGTCTTATGAAGAGCCGGCCACCAGAATCTCAGAGCAATGAGATCCACTGTGGCTCTACTCCCCGGGTGCCCAGCAAGAACAGTATCGTGGTGCTCCTTAAAAACCTTGTGTCGTAAAGCTAGAGGCACAAACAACCTCCCAGGAGGACAAAGATCAGGAGCCTCTGCCTGGGCTGCCTGAACCTATGCCTCCAAATCAGGATAAAGAGCAGAGACGACCACCCCTTCAGCCAAAATGGGACCTGGGTATTCAAAGTTCCCCCCTCCCGGAAAACAACGTGACAGGGCATCAGCCTTCACATTTTTAACTCCAGGGCGGAACGTGACAACAAAATTAAACCTAGAAAAGAATAAAGACCATCTGGCCTGTCTCGGGTTCAGACACTTGGCTGATTCCAAGTAGGCCAGATTCTTATGGTCGGTAAACACGGTAATAGGGTGTCTGGCTCCCTCTAGCCAATGGCCCCATTCCTCAAAAGCTAATTTGATGGCCAACAACTCCCTATCTCCCACATCATAATTTCTCTCTGTGGAGGAGAATTTCCTTGAGAGGCACACGGTCGCCATTTGGCAGGAGAGGGACCCTGAGACAAGACTGCACCCACACCCACCTCAGAAGCGTCCACCTCAACAATGAAAGGCAGAGAGACATCAGGTTGTACCAAGATGGGAGCGGAAGCAAAACTCTCTTTGATACTAGAAAAGGCCTTAAGCGCATCTACCGACCAGGAGGAAAAATCTACCCCCTTTTTAGTCATATCAGTGAGTGGCTTAACAACAGAGGAATAATTCAAAATGAACTTCCTGTAATAATTGGCAAAACCCAAAAACCGCATCAGAGCCTTCTGATCCTCAGGAAGCTCCCAATCAAGCACAGCGCGGACCTTCTCAGGGTCCATGCGAAAACCAGAAGCGGAGAGAAGAAAACCAAGAAATTTAATCTCTGGAACCGCAAACACACATTTTTCCAGTTTAGCGTACAATTTATTCTCCCGCAGAATGAGCAAGACCTGACGTAGGTGGTCCCTATGAGTTTTGAAATCAGGATAAAAAATCAAAATGTCATCTAGATACACCAGTACAAATTTTCCCATTAAATGATAAAAAATGCTGTTCACAAAATGTTGGAAGACGGCTGGAGCATTCATCAAACCAAAGGGCATAACCAAATTCTCGAAATGGCCCTCAGGGGTATTGAAGGCCGTCTTCCATTCGTCCCCTTCCCTGACCCTGACTAGGTTGTATGCCCCTCTTAAATCCAACTTAGAAAAAACTTTAGCCTCAACAATCTGGTTAAACAGGTCCGGGATCAGAGGAAGCGGATAAGGGTCACGAATTGTGATACAGTTCAGCTCCCTGAAATCCAGACATGGACCATCTTTTTTCTTAACAAAAAAAAAACCCAGCGGCAACAGGTGACTTCAAGGGTCGGATGTGTCCCTTTCTCAGGCTCTCAGAGATACGCATAGCGACTCTTTCAGGTTGGGAGAGATTATATAAACGTGATTTTGGGAGCTTGGCGCCTGGGATGAGGTTAATAGGGCAATCGTACTCCCGGTGAGGGGGCAGCTCCTGGACACCACTCTCTGAAAACACATCCGAAAATTCAGAGAGACAAGATGGTACAGTCTTGGTAGAAACCTCTGAAAGAGACGCTGTGAGGCAATTCTCTCTGCAAAACTCACTCCAACCATTTATTTGCCTTGCTTGCCAATCAATGGTGGGGTTATGTTTAGTGAGCCAGGGTAGCCCCAACACTAGAGGAGTAGGTAATCCGCTTAGGATGAAACATGACATATCCTCAACATGAGCATCACCCACAGTCAAACGGATATTGTGAACTATGCCCTTTAACGATTTTTGAGAAAGTGGAGCGGAATCGATAGCAAAAACAGGTATATCCTTTTCCAAAGTGCATACCTGGAAACCATGTGTTATAGCAAATTGATTATCAATGAGATTGACAGCTGCTCCACTATCTACAAAAATCTCACAAACAATGTTCTTGCTATCTAGCGCCACCCTGGCAGGTAGGACAAAATGGGAAATACAAGCAAACGGCAAACCTTCAATTTCTGCATCAACCTTGCCAATAGTAACAAATGGAAAGTTTTTAGAGGGTTTTTTTCTTTTTGTTTCTTTATTACCCTCAGAAAACTCCCTGAATCTCCTAGAGGGGCAAACATTTGCCAAATGATTTATACCTCCACAACAGAAACAAACCCTCCTCTGAGAGCTGAATCCTCTACTATCAGAGACAAGAAAACCCAGCTGCATGGCCTCCTCCTCAGAGGGGATTGAGAGAGGCTGAGGCACCTGCGCACTGAATGAGACTGCCCCACTGTCCTTGAACTGAATATGACAGAAAGGAGTAATCTCTCCTCTCTCTCTAAGACGCCTGTCAATACGAACAGCTCGAGACATTGCAAAATCCAAGGAGGCAGATCTCTCATGAAAGGCAAATGCATCTTTCAATCCTCCGAAAGACCATGGCAAAATTGACTTCGGAGTGCAGCATCATTCCAACCAGTATCAGCTGCCCATCTCCGAATTCTGAACAATATATCTCTGCGGACTGTTTACCCTGACATAAAAGACGCAGTTTAGATTCAGCCAGAGCAATACGATCTGGGTCATCATATATCTGCCCCAGGGCTACAAAAAATTCATTCACCGATCAGAGGAGCCGTGCCCCACCGGCAGCGAAAAGGCCCAAGACTGAGCGTTATCCCTGAGCAGCGAGATGATGATCCCCACCCGCTGCTCCTCATCACCAGAGGAATGGGGCAGTAGGCGAAAATGGAGTTTGAAAGCCTCTCTAAAACGAACAAAATTCTCACTACCCCCGGAGAACGTATACGGAAGCGAGATCTTAGGCTCGGAACAAACTCCATGAACGCAAGCAGAACCGGTCACCTGAAACTGAGACACAGTTTTACGGAGATCTGCTACCTCCAGTGAAAGACCCTGCATGCGGTCAATCGAGGCTGAAACCGGATCCATGCTTAAGACGGTTATGGCGGTTTATAATGTCCCGGATGGTGTTGCAGAAAACTGGAAGTTATAAATAAATATCCGACTGACTTGATCCCAAACTAAGGAACATATGGGTGAGCCCTATAAAACCCCTAGAGCTCTCCCTGACTGCTTTGCCCATGCAAAGATCTTTATGATAGATAATGGCATGCCCTCGTACCTAGACTGAGTGACACCTGAAAACTCTATAATAGTGAGGGGACACGACCACCGGCTACCTGCACTTAATACGGAGGGAGTCAGGGTCACCTAGAATCAAGCCAGCACGGAAACACAAACAAAGGAAAAGACTTATCTGAGGAACCAGCAGTTGCAGCCTCTTGCAGTGAACACAATCCAGGAAGTAGTATAAACCGCAAAGTGAGGCAGTATGGGAGGGAATATAAAGGGAGGCAATCAGTGTAAATGGATGACAGCTGGGAGAAGGAAAAGCGATGACAAAGTGAAACCAAAACAAAGAACATCATGCAAGAGGTACAGAAGAACATCTGCCACAGCTTCTCAGAGAGCTGGCGGTGACACTGAGTAGATCAGATTAGACTAGTGGGAGGAAATGCAGAGTGAAGACTCCACACCACAGATTAGTGAGTGGAGCCAACCTCGCTATGAGGTAGTACCAAGGTGTGAGGCGCAGAAGAGCGTTTTCCTTCTGTGGCCGGACTATACACTTGCATCCCTGACCAGTAGGAGAGAGTTTGCCTCCCTGGAATAGAAAACAAGCTTCCTAACGATTCATCGGTGATAACAGACATTATTGAGGGCTACAGACACCTTTGCACATGGTGGAGGACTTATAGCTTCCGGCAGCCACACCATACTTCTGGGAAACAGGGTAGCTACCTGTCCCAATATTCAGCTTGGAGGGAAAGGACAAGGTATAGGACTGAGCACATCAACAGGAATAAGGTACTCCCCAACCACAGCTCAAATCAAGCCTAAGAAAGCCTGGAAACAGTGGATATGCAGAATTAACTCTAATACCAACCAGAGACTGTATTTTGTACTGCTGCAACCAAAGTCATCAACAGTAAAAGTTGTGAGTTGCATCTTACCACTGTCTACCTCATTATTACCACTATTGGTTGTACCACCATTAATGGTACTGGCGTCACGACAAAAACCATCAAGGGACTCAGCCGCAACAAGCACCCTAAGCACCCCTGCATCAAGGGCACCTCAACCACCATCTTGGCTGATGCTTCCCTACCACAGAGCGTGCCCCGGAGGATTTTGTGCTGTCCACCTCAACACTGTGCTGCCAGCCCAGGGAGGCTTTCTGCTAACCGTGAGTAAACTGATGAACTGTGTGTTATTATTTGTGTAGTGTCCCACTACGTAAAGGTGGGCACTACTAAGGGTCAATTCGGTCATGTTGTTCCCCACCATCTGTGGGAGATTGCTTATTGTATTTTGTATTGTATGACTGCATATTTCCTGTGTACCAGGCCTGCTAGGGGTGTAGTTTTCTCCTCCTGAACTGTAGAGGGAGCTAGGGAACCCTTAGTATATATAGACAGGCCCAGTCCAGGAGAGGGTTGTTGGAGATCAGGTCCAGACTAGTCACGATTTAGCCGGGTGTCAGCTGAGAACATGCAGCTAGACAGTCCAGGTCCTGAGTAAAGAAAAAGCTCAGAGGTTAATCAGTAGAGGAGTTTCCTCCGGAGTTATCCTGCCCCCTGCAGAGTCCAGAGCAGTGCTGATCCTACCCAGCCAAGTGGAAAGCTGAGAGGCAGAAGTTTTATTATCAACAATGAAATTTATACCAGAGGAGGTTTCACTACCCAAGGATAAAGCCAGCTATTAGGCATACGGCCTTGGAGAATGCCAGACAGGATCTGCAGAAAGTACAGCCTGATCTGTGAGTTTTATTTCCCTCTGAGTCACCTTGCTAGGATTCTACCTGCCATCTATGTAAATCCTGCTTGTTGCTAAATATTCTTCATATGGAACTGTTTGGAGTTTGTACATAGTTTGAACTGTTCAGTAAAGAAGAATTCTAGTTCACTGCAATTGTAGTGTACCTCCATTATTCCTCCTAACAATCGGTGTGCCACCGTACCGGGCACTGGCGTCACAAACTGTAAGGGATCTTGCCACAGGCACGCTAAACCTTCACACCCAGGGCACCTCACCTATCACCCATCCTGGTCCCAATATCTAGAGAGCGCCCCAGCGGATCTCCGTGCCAGCCTCTTTATCACTGACTGTACGCCTGCCCAGGGTATACTACAAACTGTGAGTACTAAGAGCAACCCTCGGTCTGTCTACTGCCCCCCGTGACCTCACACTCGCTCCCCCTGAAGGACTGGCGTACTGCATTTGACCCCTCATCGGTCCACCGTGCACCTCACGTGTTGCCCCTGCTCTACTGGCTGGCTGCACATGTTTTGTACATGGACTATCTGCTGCGGAGGCGGCAGTGTTATATGAAGAAGTTGAAGTTAATAAAGAAGTTATTTCAAGCATTTGGTGTGCTCTTTAAACCTGCTGTTTCCATAGAACGGCGCTAGAGGAATTACAGAGTAACAAACATTCTGGTTAGACTTAAAGTCAGAGATATCAGAATTCTTCTAATGCCACAGGGCAAAAGGCACCTCATAGTGCTGCGCCTGCCACACAGGGGTCATTTACAGTGGCCCCTATGCTAGAAACTGGCATAAAAAAGTTGCAAGCTGCTGTTTTCCAACTGTTTAAATGACATTGTGACTAGATTTAGTCGTAAATGTCATTGCTAAACTGCCGTTGCCACTTTCAAAAGAGGGGTGTGGGCGGGGGGCAATAGGTCCAACACATTTATTATCATTTACTGCAGTTTTCTGGCAAAATTGATAACTGAAATCTCCACCAGCTACAAGTTAGTATAAATTTCAATCTAGGAAGCCCTTATGAGAAGGCTAGTGCCTTGTATAATAATAGCACCCAGGGGTCTTAATATTGGTGCTCGGTGGTAGGGAGGGTTTGCCCAAATACACTATTGTAAAGAGACCACGACACTCCAGTTGTACATGCAGTTAAATCACAGCTTCTTTTATTTTTCCATCCAGCTCGAAACAAAATTAAGGCCTTGCCCCAGACCTTGTTTACGGCCTATTAAAGGGGTTATCCAAAAACCTATAATGCCCCTTCAAATGCACGGGCACCTCATACAGGTTATTTTTACCCCACTCCTTGGCACCTGTGTTGCTCCTGATGCCGGCACGGCCGCTGCTGCATCTCTATGTCACGCAGATTAAAACATCCGGTGACTGTGGGAAGCAGCCAATAGCAGGGAGCATCAAGGTTAGTGCTTGTCCATAATCCATATTTCTATCCACCCATCTGTGATAGTAAATTGAGTAAGTGTGATTAATGAGTACATTTTCTCTATTACTAACTTTATTTAGAATGTTTTAGCTCATTACTATGTAAAATAATAATTTACTATTCAGAATGTACCAGTATTTTAGTTTTTTTGCACAATTTGCGCTAAGAAAACTGATAAATGCGCGCAAAGCATGTATACAAGTGTTGTAGACACTTTTCTAGGGCTGATTTTGTTATAAAGGGGTGCGGCTTAAACACTACGTCATATGCCAAAAATGCAGCACTGCATGGGGTATTTGTGGAGTAAGGCTAAGCTAACAAATAAGTGGCACAAACAAATGTACTATGGCAGATAATCATTGATGTATTTGCACAATTTTTAGCTAGATTGTGCCATGGCCTGTAATTTGCATTTTACTAAGAGGTTGCCAGATGCTTTGTCGGTGGAGATAAGTTTTTAGCGAAATTTATCACTGCAACTTTTTTGCAAAAAGTGTACTCCAGTCTCCAGGCAGTGTAAAAAACTGACAAAGCCTTTTTAATAAATGTGACTAGACTTTAGATTAGTATTTCATCTGAAAAATTTAAAAACTAACATGACATTTTGTAAATTTGTTGCAAAAAAAATTCCTTCAAGCCACGCAGACATTACTAAAAATGACAGCAAAAAGTTGCATGTTAGGCTACTTTCACACTAGCGGCAGCCTTCTCCGACAGGCTGTTCCGGTGGGTGAACATCCTGCTGGATCCGTGCTGCCGCTAGTGCACCATGCCGCCGGAAGTCCGCTCCGGCCCCATTAACTATAATGGGGGTGGGCCGGAGGTCTGGCCGCAGCACGGCAAACATGCCGTAGTTTTTTCAGCTGCCTCTTGGCATGTTTGCCGTGCTGTGGCCTGACCTCTGCCCCGGCCCCATTATAGTCAATGGGCCGGAGTGGACTTCCGGCGGCATGGTGCATTAGCGCAGAACGGATCTGGCAGGCTGTTCACCCACCGGAACAGCGTGCCAGAGAAGGATGCCGCTAGTGTGAAACTAGCCTTATACATAATCTCTTTAGACCTAGAGTCTATATAGTATGTACACTAGAGTGTCCCCGAACTATTCATCAGCGAACAGTTCCCGGCGAACATCGCTTGTTCGCGTTCACCGCGGCGGGCGAACATATGCGATGTTCGGTCCGCCCCCTATACGTCATCATTGAGCAAACTTTGACCCTGTACCTTACAGTCAGCGGACACATTCCAGCCAATCCAGACATACCTCCCTCCCAGACCCTCCCACCTCCTATCAAAAAGCAAGGACAGCATCCATCTTAGATTCACTCTGAAGCTGCAGTGTTAGTTAGAGCAGGGAGAGTGCTGCTGCTGCTGATTCATAGGGAAATCGTTAGCTAGGCCAGTGTTCTGTGTCCACTCCAGTCCTCAAAGACTCATCTGCTGTAAGGACAGCGTCCTGACAGCACCCAAAAAGCCCTTTTTAGGGCTGGTACATCAATCTGTTTTTTTTTTTTAAATATATATATATATATATATATTGCAGTTGCCTGCCCGTGTGTGAGAGGCCACAGGCCCACAGACTGTAACTGTGTGCACACCACTCATATCGGGTGGCACAGTACCTTGCAGATAAAAAAGTAATTAAATTTTTTCTCTGTAATATAATTGCAGTTGCCTGCCAGTGTGTGTCAGGCCCACTGACTGTACTGTGCCCACTGCCAGTGCCCACCACTCATATCTGGTGGCACAGTACCTTGCAGATAAAAAAGTCATTTCATTTTTTCTCTGTAATATAATTGCAGTTGCCTGCCAGTGTGTGTCAGGCCCACTGACTGTACTGTGCCCACTGCCAGTGCCCACCACTCCATATCGGGTGGCACAGTACCTTGCAGATAAAAAAGTCATTTAATTTTTTTCTCTGTAATAAAATGCAGTTGCCTGCCAGTGAGTGTCAGGCCCACAGACTGTACTGTGCCCACTGCCCACCACTCATATCGGGTGGCACAGTACATTGTACGGCACACGCGCAGTGCCCCCAAATTGGAAGTAAGAGGACCGACCAACCAAGCATCTTTTTCCATCTCCCGGTTCCCTAAAATCTATTCCATACACTGGCCCCTGATAGGGGACAAAACAGAGATTAAACTGGTAAGAACAGATTTTTTTTATTTAAATAAAAAAGAGGACAGCTTCTGCGGAGCTGGGTATTTTTGGCCGCGGTACTGAACGCTCATGCACAATGACTGTAGGCTCATGCGTCCTTTTGCGGAGGTGACAAACCTGGTCAGTCAAACCCAGGCAACATCATCGACCTCATCCCCATATGCGTTTTTTCTGGAGCGTACCCTGCGAAGAGTGCTGGATCAGGGCCGTAGATGAGCATGAAGAGGAAGAGTTGTGGTCACCATCACCACCAGAAGTAGCCTTGTCGTCGTCGATTGCTGGACCTGCCGGCAACCGCAGAGAGAGGAGTCTGAAGAAGAGGAGTCAGAGGAGGAAGGTGGCTTTGAAGAGGTGGAAGACCAACCACAGCAGGCGTCCCAGGGGGCTTGTTGTCACCTTTCGGGGACCCTTGGTGTTGTACGTGGCTGGGTGGAGGAAGAGACCTTCAATGACGTCAGTGAGAACAAGGAAACAGGACATGGCTAGCTTGGTATCCAACCTTGTGCAAATGGGGAGTTTTGCGGTTGTGCAAATGGACTGTTTGCGGTTGTTTGCGGTGCGTTAAACAGGGAGTTTGGTCTGTCAGAGTTTGGTCTGTCCACTGTGAAGCGGGCATAACCCTTACACTACTACCTGATCGATACAACATCATACCTGATCGTATACACAAACTGGATGTTTTAAAAGCACGTTATTCCAAACAATTTAGGAATGCTAGGTGATTTTATGCACCTTTATGGATTAAAACCCGACTCTGCATCAACTACGTAATTTTCCATGGTAGTTTTGCCATGGATCCCCTCCGGCATGCCACAGTCCAGGTGTTAGTCCCCTTGAAACAACTTTTCCATCACTATTGTGGCAAGAAAGAGTCCCTGTGGGTTTCAAAATTCGCCTTGCCTATTGAAGTCTATGGCGGTTCGCCCGGTTCGCGAACATTTGCGGAAATTCGCGTTCGCAAATGGAAAATTTTATGTTCGCTACATCTCTAATGTACACCAGATTATAGCCCAGCATCAGTGCAAGTTTACACGGTCTAAGCTGCCCATACACATATACTTTTGTCTGCCGAACCTTCTGACAATGGCGGTTAGGCCGACATCCTAATATGTGTGGGGAGCTTCCGAGTCTCCTCTGACAGATGATGTCAGAGGAGACAAGGATAATGAATATTTTTGCCCAATCCCTTTGGTTCTCCGGGAAGATAGCTTCCTCCCAGAACTGTATCCACTCTCCTCATAGCATACAAAGACAATTTCAGCTGAGCTGAACATTTTATGTGCTCGGTGAAGCCGGGAGAGGACAGGAGTGATAGCGTTTGGCCGAAAGCTTATTGAATGTGCATACCCAGCTTTACTTTTAGACAGTTCCAGTAAATCTGTCCATTGTGTTTATTTGGATCATATACTACGAAGAATAATAATTAATTTCAAGTGGATTAGGTGGTAAGTGAGATTTGCTGTAAACAGCTTATCTCTTCTGCTGAAGAACTCCAGTCCAAGATTGTTTCATGATTCATATTTCTTACATCTTCAACACCAAACACTGGTATCTACATGGAGAATGTTTATCTTCAAGCCTTTGGTAAATAGACAGAAACACCTTAGATTAAAAAAAAAAATTTGCATTTTAACCCTCAACACTAGAGGTCAGCGAATCAAATTCAACTAAGTGGAATTTGATTAGAATTTCAGGATAAATTCGATTTGCCGCGAAGACAAATTTCCTTGTGCTTCGTGGTAGCGAATCAAATTAACCGAAAATATGGTAAAAAGCAAAAAAAATCATACTTATCTCCTCCATTTGCTTAAGACGGGCCAGCGCCGCCATCTTGATTGAAGATCTCGGGCGAAATCCCGTGCGTGGTAACATATGAAGTCATCCACACTGGCCGGCATGATGACGTCATCTCGAGCCACTAGAGATTTCAAGCCAGATCTTCAAACAAGATGGCGTGGCTGGCCCGTTGCGAGCAAATGGAGGTGGTAAGTATGATTTAATTTTTCTACTCTCCGATGCCGCAATCATGCATAAACGCACCCGCTACTTACCAAAAATGCGATTCGTGACGAAGTAATTTGTCACAAAGCAAATTTTTTTGTTAAATTCAGCGAAGCAGCCAAATAAAATTTTCCAAAACTTCTCTCATCACTACTCAGCACAAACTACAAAGTATTGCTTAAATAAAATTAAGCAGTTCAGTTCTACGCAAATAGATGTGAAACGTTTTAAAAGTCTCAAAACAGTTGCAACTCCACACCAGGCCACACCAAGTGTACTTTCACTGACAGTGGCGGAACCACATTGCACTTGCCCACCAGATTTTTGTAAAAAATTAATGGCTCGTTCACACGAACGTGTGAAGGCTGTGCCCGTGCTGTGGGCCGTACCAGTGCTGCGGTCCGCAATGCACGGGTACCGTCCGTGGGACAGGCGCATGGGGATTGCGACCCATTCACCTTCTGTTCCGCAAAAAGATAGAGCAAGTTCTATCTTTTTGCGGTGCGGAAGCACGGAACGGAACCCCAGAAAGCACTCCGTAGTGCTTCCGTAGTGTTCCGTTCCGTTCTTCCATTCCGCATCTCCGGATTTGCAGATCCATTGAAATGAATGGGTCTGCATCCGTGATGCGGAATGGCCACGGAACGGTGCCCGTGTATTGCGTATCCGCAAATGCGTCCGCAATACGGCAACGGGCATCACACGTTTGATCGAGCACTAAGTAAGTTGCATCAGCCTCGGGTGGAGACTGTTTAGCTCACAGAGGATAGTCTGTAAATGTAGGTCGCGATTTGTTTTCATCCACTGAAGGCAAACAGAGATCTTGAATCAGGTGCGGACACAGACAGCAGAGGGCCCCTGTGCAAATAATGTGGCCCCCCCCCCTCCTCTCAAGCCAAATTCTCAACATAACCTATTCCGTCCTAGCATTACTTATAGCAATACAAAACATACAGGGTAAGGCTACTTTCACACCTGCAGCACTACGCACACGGCCACCTGATCCGGCAGAGAATGCATGGAATTGGCCGGACACAAACTCAGGCATGCAGCGGTTTTGTGTCCCACTGATTCTCATCATTTTTGCCGGATTGTGCCGATCTCTGCCAGACCCCATTATAGTTAATGTGGCCTGCGGACATTCTGTCTGCATCCAGCAGTGCTGAGCATTCCGGAAGGCTGTTCTCTGCAAGAGGAGCCTGCCAGAATCACTAACTCCGATGTGAAGGTAGCCTAATACAGGTCCACATACCTCTTACATCCAGGGACGTCTTTGTTGATGTAGATGTTCTCTGTCCTCATCTTCTTGTTTCAGACCACACACCGCCATGATTACACTGCGTGCAGAATTATTAGGCAATGAGTATTTTGACCACATCATCCTCTTGTATGCATGTTGTCTTACTCCAAGCTGTATAGGCTCGAAAGCCTACTACCAATTAAGCATATTAGGTGATGTGCATCTCTGTAATGAGAAGGGGTGTGGTCTAATGACATCAACCACCCTATATTAGGTGTGCCTAATTATTAGGCAAACTTCCTTTCCTTTGGCAAAATGGGTCAAAAGAAGGACTTGACAGGCTCAGAAAAGTCAAAAATAGTGAGATATCTTGCAGAGGGATGCAGCACTCTTAAAATTGCAAAGCTTCTGAAGCGTGATCATCGAACAATCAAGCGTTTCATTCAAAATAGTCAACAGGGTCGGCAAGAAGCGTGTGGAAAACCAAGGGCGCAAAATAACTGCCCATGAACTGAGAAAAGTCAAGCGTGCAGCTGCCAAGATGCCACTTGCCACCATTTTGGCCATATTTCAGAGCTGCAACATCACTGGAGTGCCCAAAAGCACAAGGTGTGCAATACTCAGAGACATGGCCAAGGTAAGAAAGGCTATAAGACGACCACCACTGAACAAGACACACAAGCTGAAACGTCAAGACTGGGCCAAGAAAATATCTCAAGACTGATTTTTTCTAAGGTTTTATGGACTGATGAAATGAGAGTGAGTCTTGATGGGCCAGATGGATGGGCCCGTGGCTGGATTGGTAAAGGGCAGAGAGCTCCAGTCCGACTCAGACGCCAGCAAGGTGGTGTGGAGTACTGGTTTGGGCTGGTATCATCAAAGATGAGCTTGTGGGGCTTTTTCGGGTTGAGGATGGAGTCAAGCTCAACTCCCAGTCCTACTGCCAGTTTCTGGAGGACACCTTCTTCAAGCAGTGGTACAGGAAGAAGTCTGCATCCTTCAAGAAAAACATGATTTTCATGCAGGACAATGCTCCATCACACGCGTCCAAGTACTCCACAGCGTGGCTTGGCAAGAAAGGGTATAAAAGAAGAAAATCTAATGACATGGCCTCCTTGTTCACCTGATCTGAACCCCATTGAGAACCTGTGGTCCATCATCAAATGTGAGATTTACAAGGAGGGGAGGCTGTGGTTCTCTGGAGGCTGTGGTTGCTGCTGCACGCAATGTTTGATGGTGAACAGATCAAAACACTGACAGAATCCATGGATGGCAGGCTTTTGAGTGTCCTTGCAAAGAAAGGTGGCTATATTGGTCACTGATTTGTTTTTGTTTTGTTTTGAATGTCAGAAATGTATATTGTGAATGTTGAGATGTTATATTGGTTTCACTGGTAAAAATAAATAATTGAAATGGGTATATATTTGTTTTTTGTTAAGTTGCCTAATAATTATGCACAGTAATAGTCACCTGCACACACAGATATCCCCCTAAAATAGCTAAAACTAAAAACAAACTAAAAACTACTTCCAAAAATATTCAGCTTTGATATTAATGAGTTTTTTGGGTTCATTGAGAACATGGTTGTTGTTCAATAATAAAATTAATCCTCAAAAATACAACTTGCCTAATAATTCTGCACTCCCTGTATTTCTTTCTGTCATCTCTTCTTTCTGCAGAGTTTGACAGACATCTTAGTTTCCTAGTTTTCCATCATTCTCCCACCTAATCAACACCCCTCTAATACTGTGCCTGCTGTGCTCCCTATACTAGTTACACACAGATAGTTCCCCTTAAATAATTACTGGCACACAGTGTCCTAAAAAATAACTGCGCCCAGGAAACAGTGTCCCTGACACTAATAGTGTAAATATAATGTTCCCCGAGTGTAAATATAATGTTCCCCAAAAATAAGTGTGCTAAGCTGATACCGTGCCAGGGTGCCCACCAAAGTAACAGTGCTCCCCAAAATCCCACCAAAAGAAATAATTATCTATCAGACAACACGTAGTAGTAATAGTGCCCCTACAGTAATAATGACCCCACTGTGTCCCAGAAGTAATAATGCTCCCATAGTGTTCATACTAGTATTCAAGTTCCTCATAGTCCCTCAACTGTAATAAAGCCCACCATAATGTCCCCAGTGGTAATAAGTCTCTTTATAATGTGCGCCAGTACATAAAAGTGCCCTGTTGTGTGGCAGTATAAAAAAATATCTCCTCTTAGTGCCCCCTGTAGAGTCAATGTCCCTATAGTACCCTCATAATGTGTGCCAATGCCCTCTACTGTTTGCCAAAAAAAAAAACTCTTAGTGCCCCCAGTTAAGCCAAGGTGCCATAGTGCCCTATAATTTGTGCCAGTATGAAATACTCCTATATCGTGTGCCTCCCCTTGTTCCCATGGTGCCTGACAATGTGCCAGTATAAAATGCCCCCATAATGTGCGCCAGTATATAAAATAGGGTCACCAGTAGATGCCCCCATACTGCTCCCCCCTTCTTAGTGCCCCCCATGTCTGCCAATATATAAAATAGAGCCCCAGAAGATGCCCCCATAGTGCTCATCTCCCCCCTTCTCCATAGTGCCCCCCATGTGTGCCAGTATATAACATAAGGTCCCCATAGTGCTCCTCCCCCTCCATAGTACCCCCCATGTGCGCCAGTAACTAACATAGGGCCCCTTAGTGCTCCTCCCCCTCCTTAGTGCCCCCCATGTGTGCCAGTATAAAAATAGGGCCCCAATAGTACTCCCCCCTCCATAGTGCCAGCATGTGTGTCAGTATTTAAAATAGGGCCACCCATAGTGCTCCCCCCTCCATAGTGCCCCACTTGTGTGCCAGTATATAAAATAGGGCCCCAATAGTACTCCCCCCCTCTATAGTGCCCCCATGTGTGTCAGTATTTAAAATAGGGCCCTCCATAGTGCCCCCCATGTGTGCCAATATATAAAATAGAGCCCTCCATAGTGCCCCCATGTGTGCCAATATAAAATAGGACCCCAATCGTACTCCCCCCCTCCACAGTGCCCCCATGTTGTTAGTATTTAAAATAGGGCCCCCATAGTGCTCCTCCTCCTCCATAGTGCCCATAAGATAGGGCCCCCAGTAGATGCCCCCATGAGTGCCAGATAGGGCCCCTAGTAAAGTGTAAATAAATAAAAATATAAACTCACATACTTACCTACTTGCAGCTTTCAGCGATGCGATGCAGGCCTCTTCTGGCCTGTGTCCCACGCTGTATGGCTCAGGTGGCGTGATGACGTCATCGCGCCGCCTGTTCCGTCCTCTGATAGGTTGCAGGCCTAGTGCCTGCAGCCTATCAGAGGAAGGGGAAGGGAGACGCCTCTCCCCTGCCCCGTCGCAGCATCCATCCGTATCGCTGTCCTAAGGACAGCGATACAGATGAATAGAGATGAGCGCTTCCACAATGGAAGCTCTCATGTCCCCCTGCTGCAGGTAGGAAGGGGCCCCCTCTTGCTCTGGGCCCCTGTGCAGCCGCACCGGCTGCACATGCGGTATGTCCGCCCCTGTCTTGAATAGAGATGAGCAAAGTTTTGTAAAATTCGATTTGGCTGCTTCACCCAATTTTACCAAAAAATTACTTTGTCACGAAGCGCATTTCTTTGTAAGTAGAGGGTGCAATGACAGAGAGTGGCGATGCTTCCTGTCATTGTACCCCTCAAATGTCGGGTTCATAGCTGATCGCGCCATCTGATATATGAATAATACAGTGAAAAAATAAAAACAAATACTTGATCCAGTTGCTCGCGATGGGCCGCCATCTTGTTTGGAGGCCAGGAGCGAAATTTTGCACGGGCAGAAATGACGTTATAATGCCAGCCGTTGTGGGGACGTCATACGTCACCGCACACAGGATTTTAGCTGAGATCTTTAAGCAAGATAGCGGCGGCTAGCCTGTCGCGAGCAAATGGATTGGGTAAGTATTATTTTTTTTGTTTTATTTCAGGTCAAATCGATTGGCTACAAGGAAGCACAAGGTAATTCGGCTTCACTGCGAATTAAATTTATCCTGAAATTCTGATTGAAGTCCACTTCGCTCATCACTAATCTTGAATATAGTGAAAAATATGCAAATTATATTAGAAAGCTGCCAAACTTTTCAATGAATCCAGTACATGCGGAACATAAAACCGGAAACCTCTTTAATGATGTCCTATTGATTTTCTTGAGGATTTAGAAGTTTATGTAGCAGTGATTCTTGTGTCATGCTTCTTGGCTATATTTGATCAGCGCAGCTTAGCACTTATATTTAAGGTACATGTGCATCAAATGACATCCTGTCTGCCATCAATCTGCTAATGAGTTCAGTGGGTGTGAAAGTTTGTGAAACCTTCAGTTTTAAAACAGAGAACAGAATGTCCTTAATCTACCTGATGCTGCTGTGCAGATATGCCACATGTTCAATCTAAACCCACACAGCAGTAAGAAAGAAAATGAACACCTTAACTCCTTAAAGGGAACCTGTCATGTGGATATTTGATTATAATCTAACTAATTATATACAATCATTAACTACTAAAAAGTACCTTAGATGTATTCACTTACTGGTGTGACAGATGGTTATCTCATAATAAACACACAAAGATGCCGCATGCCCCATGCTAATGAGCTGATTGGAGTCCAGCGTGATGTCATTGAGTCCAGCGTATATTTAATTCAGAGCTATAGCCACTCCCCTGCCACCTGCTGCTGGTTCATATGGAAACAAACTGTCATTCAGCAGCAGGTGGGCGGGGAGAGTCAGGAGCTCATGAATATTCATGACTCATCATTATCAGCTGGAGCTTTTCAAAACAAGATGTTGGCAGATTGACTGGGTCAATTAAAGAAAGTGACCCAGCATTGTGCTAAGAGAATCAATCACTTATTTATGTTGCCCTTAGTTAGGACACCATAAAACTGGTGACAGGTTCCCTTTAAGGACACAGCCATATTTCACCTTAAGGACCAGGCCATTTTTTCCAAATCTGACCAGTGTGACTTTAAGTGGTGATAACTTTAGAACGCTTTGACTTATCCAGGCCATTCTGAGATTGTTTTTTCGTCACATATTGTACTTCATGATGCTGGTAAAATGGAGTAAAAAAAAATACCAAATTTGCCAAAAATTTGCAAATTTTCAAGTTTCTATTTCTATACTTATAAAATACATAGTAATACCTACAAAAATAGTTATTGCTTTACATTCCCCATATGTCTACTTCATTTAGGATCATTTTGGGAATGAAATTTTATTTTTGGGGGACATTACAAGGCTTAGAAGTTTAGAACCAAATCTTGAAATTTCTCAGAAATTTTCAAAAAACTACTTTTTATGGACCAGTTCAGGTCTGAAGTCACTTTGTGAGGCTTACATAATAGAAACCACTCAAAAATACCCCGTTCTAGAAACTACACCCTCAAGGTATTCAAAACTGATTTTAGTAACTTTGTTAACCCTTTAGGTGTTCCACAAGAATTAATGGAAAATAGAGATACAATTTCAAATTTCACTTTTTTGGCAGAATTTCCATTTGAATTTTTTTTTTCCAGTTACAAAGCAAGGGTTAACAGCCAAACAAAACTCTATATTTATGGCTCTGATTCTGTAGTTTACAGAAACACCCCATATGTGGTCGTAAAGCAAGGTAACAAGAAATAGCTGTTTTGGCACCGTTTTTTTTTTTTTGTTATTTGCAACATTCATCTGACAGGTTAGATCATGTGGTATTTTTATAGAGCAGGTTGCCACAGACGCAGCGATACCTAATATGTGTACTATTTTTTTTATTTATGTAAGTTTTACACAATGATTTTATTTTTGAAACAAAAAAAATCATGTTTTAGTGTCTCCATAGTCAGAGCCATAGATTTTTTTTTAGTTTTTGGGCGATTATCTTAGGTAGGGTCTAATTTTTTGCGGGATGAGATTATGGTTTGATTGGCACTATTTTGGGGTGCCTATGACTTTTTTATCGCTTGCTATTACACTTTTTGTGATGTAAAGTGACAAAAAAATGGCTTTTTTGACACCGTTTTTGTTTGTTTTTTGTTATGGTGTTCACCTGAGGGGTTAGGTCATGTGATTTTTTTATAGAGCATGTTAATATGGACGCGGCGATACCTAATATGTATACTTTATTTTATTTATATAAGTTTTACACAATAATATCATTTTTGAAGCAAAAAAAAATTATGTTTTAGTGTCTCCATAGTCTGAGAGCCATAGTTTTTTTTATTTTTGTGTCATTATCTTATGTAGGGGCTCATTTTTTGCGGGATGAGGTGACGGTCTGATTGGTACTATTTGGCGGACATACGACTTTTTTGATCACTTTTATTGGGACGGTGGGCAAAATTTCAATTTCATCATAGTTTTTATTTTATTTTTTTATGGCGTTCACCGTGCTGGGAAAGTAACATGACCGTTTTATAGATCAGGTCGTTATGGACGCGGTGATATCAAACATGTGTAGGGAATTTTATTTTTTTCATTTTTAATCAGTGATAAATGTGTTTTTTTATTTTTACATTTTCTTCACTTTTTTTTTTTACATTTTTTTTAACCCAGACCCACTTGGTCCTTGAAGATCCAGTGGGTCTGATGTCTGTATAATACAGTACAGTACACTTTATAAGGTACTGTACTGTGTTTTCACTTTACAAAGTCTGATTAGACTTCTGCCTTTAGCAGAAGTCTAATCAGCACCATGGACAGCCTCTGATCAGGACCATGGAGAGCCAAACGCCTGTGAAGGTGTCCGGTTGCCATGGTAACCATCACTCGCTGCCACAGCAGAGCAGTAGGTGATGGGGAGGGGGCCCCTCCATCTCCCATCGGGTGCTGAAAAGGCACAGCAGCCCCCGATGGGAGAGGGAGGGAGCTCCCTCCCTGTTAACCTCTGCCAGCACAGATGTCAGGCATTTCAAGCAGAGTGTCAGCAATGTGCTGATACTCTGCAAACCGCTCGACCATCCTGAGAGAGGGGCGGGCGGATGATCGCGTGCCTGCCCGCCCCCCCTAGCACCGCCCTGATGATCGTGGCCCTCCCGCCCGCCTTGCACCACCCCCCGCTGCGCCCACCGGCACATAACACAGAGGGCTGCAGGGGGGGGGTTAAACATAAAATAAAGGTAGTTTGAAGTTTCTTATCCCCGTGGACTCAGACCGCGGGGATCAGAAACCTCTCGAAAGCGTTGCAAACCGCAGGTCTGAATTGACCTGCGGTTTGCAGCGATCGCCGATACGGGGAGTCACAGGACCCCCCTGGGCATTGACCCTGGGTGCCTGCTGATTGATTTCAGCAGGCACCGGGTTCCGATCACCGCCGGCCGAGCGGCGGTGATCGGAAATACATAGGACATACTGGTACGCCCTGTGTCCTTAAGGATTGGGAAATCAGGGCGTAACGGTCCGCAACAGGTTAAAGGGTAACACCAAGAAAAAGAAACTATTCTAAATATTGTATTGCAAGAAAGACTGCAAGATTGTGTTCATTACAGAACAAGAAGTACATGCTTCAGAATTTCAGTATTCTAGTGAAATCTAATAGTATCAATTGAGAAAAGTATAACTCATTCCAGTTCACTCTTCTGTAATGTTAGCTGTAATATTTTCCAATGTAATAATATTTTCTATATCAAAATTATGATATCTGAAAGGCATGCATACATTAATGCAGTTAAAGGGACAACTTCTAAGCAAAAATTGTCATCATATATTAACAATAGAGATGGCCTTGCGGTTCGCCCGGCGGTGCGTTTCGCGGCAAACTTTGCGTGTTCGCGATTCGCCGAACATGCGAACATATGGAGAAATTCTCGCCCGCCCTATTCTTTTACATTATGAAGAACTTTGACCCATGACACATCCATCAGGTGGTACAGGACAGCCAATTGAGACATTTCAGCACATGGACATACCCCCTACCGTTATAAATAAACCTGATCTGGCCGTCATTTTACATTCATGTTTTGCCAGTGTAGGGAGAGGTTGCTGTGTGGAGCAGGGACACCAAACGCTAGCTAATAGGGCCACAAAAGTCATTTTAAGGACTAGTATAGGTGTGCTATCTATATGTGTGATACACAGAGGGGTGCGATATACTTATTACTTTTATAAGGAGTCAAAAACACATAGATCTATATAGTGATTACCTGGAAGTCAGGGGCCTAGGGGCTAGGGGCTTACTAGGGCCATTTTTATATAGGGTAAGGTTCCGGACGGGGTAGCTCTTATCAGGGCGGGTGGTCTGTGGTTAGGCTATCAGGGCCAGAATAGCACCCCCCTGTAGGGCAATATCAGGGACAGTTCTTTGCCCACCCTGTCCTTCAATACCACATTATCATCTAGCCCAGGGATAGATGGTTTTTGCTTTCCCTCCGGGATTCATGGATGTGTACTGGAACCTCCCGGATTGTGGTAGGACATATGGTTTCTGATTTGGTGCCGCCGAGCACCTGATTTAGTGCCGCCGAGCACTTGTTATTGCCTACCACATCTATGCTTTTTGCTTAAAGGGGTTCTGCACTTTGTTTTAACTGATGATCTATCCTCTGGATAGATCATCAGCATCTGATCGGCGGGGGGTCCGACACCCGGGACCCCCGCCAATCAGCTGTTTGAGAAGGCAGCGGCGCTTCTGCAGCGCCGAGGCCTTCTCGCTGTTTACTGCTGGCCCAGTGACGTCACGACTAGTATCAACTAGCGTGGGCGGGGCTAAGCTCCGTTCACTTAAATGGAGCTTAGCCCCGCCCACGCTAGTTGATACTAGTCGTGACGTCACTGGGCCTGCGGTAAACAGTGAGAAGGCCGCGGCGCTGCTGGAGCGCCGCTGCCTTCTCAAACAGCTGATCGGCGGGGGTCCTGGGTGTCAGACCCCCGCCGATCAGATGATGATGATTAATCCAGAGATAGATCATCAGTTAAAACAAAGTGCAGAACCCTTTAACTTTAATAATTACATTTATTTTCATTTTGAGGGATATCTTTTCCATTCACACGTCCGCAAAATGGGTCCGCATCCGTTCCGCAATTTTGCGGAACGGGTGCAGACCCATTCATGTTCAATGGGGACGGCATGTGCTGTCCGCATCCGCATTTCCGGATCCGCATTTCCGCATCTGTGCTTCCGTTTCCGCAAAAAAATAGAACATGTCCTATTCTTGTCCGCAATTGCAGACAAGATTAGGCATTTTCTATTATAGTGCCGGCGATGTGCGGTCCACAAATTGCGGAATGCACATTGCCGGTGTCCATGTTTTGCGGATCCGCAAAACACTTAAGGACGTGTGAATGGACCATCATAGTAAAATTATTAAAGGTTACGTTTTATCTTTATGTATATTCTAATGGATTGCCTTCCTTGTACAATGTTATAATATACTTTCTATGTTAGAAAGTATATTATAGTGCATTTGTATTGAGCAGCAGTTGTGTGCGGTTCTGCTGCGATACTGCAGGTATATAGAGGGACAAGCGTTATGATTTAAGCGGGGTGTTATATACCAATATACTTTCTTCATAATGCATTTGGGTACTGTATAGTGCATTTGCGCATGCGCGTACGCGAAAATTATATTGCCGATATTTCGCATTAAAAAAAATAATAAATGGGAGATCGCAAAATTCGAATAATACATCTGGTATGTCACTGTCCATGTTGTGGGACTATTTGTGCACTTCTAGTAATTATTTCTTGGCTGCAAATATGAGCTGAAGGTTTTTTGGGTTTGCCTGACATTACAATGAATGGGACCCGCCGCGAACTTGCGGTTCACGAACATTTGATCGCGTTTGCGCGATCGCGAACCGTCCCGGCAGATATTCGTCCATCACTAATTAACAACATATGTGAATATTCAAGTTTTCTTTTATAATAAAAAAAAATGGGTGGATTTTTTCTATGGATATAAAGTAGCTGTGAAAAATGAAAGGTGAATAACAGTTCTACTTTACCCCAGTTTGATAAATCTCCCCCTTTAACTTTCGGATCCTGCTTAGGCAGGGGCTGCACTAAAGGATGGATTTATCATAGCTTTATGCAAGTTTTCTGGCATAGAAAAGTCACGACATTTATGACTTTTTAGCTTCTTTTTTTTTACACCCTTGCCACTTTTACAAAAAATGGGCCAGTCCAGGGCAGGAGAAGGCAATTCACAAGCAGGAACTCTGCAGCCTGACTCATTTAACAGTATGTGTACCTGGCTTGAGTAGACTTCAGTTCTGGCTCAGAAGCGGCCCAACGTACACCGCAATTAGCAATTAGCATGCATCTCTTAATAATTGTGTTACATCTCACACCAGCTCAGAGCAAATTAAGACAAGCGTACACAATGTCTTAATAAATCTCCCCTTTAGACGCTTAGAAGTTTTGTAGCACTTTTTAATTGACTATAGAGTGACTGGTGCAGTGCATACAAGTCAATTTACTGATTTGGCCTACAGCTGTCACTTGATAAAATCAATCAAAATGTCTAAATGTAGTTTCAGTCTTAAAGGGGTTGTCCGCTTATCCTAGGTTGAAGACCTATCCTCAGGATAGGTCATCAATATCAGACTGGAAGAGGCCCAATTGGTCATTAATGTAAAATAAGCAGACAACACCTTTAAAGGGAACCTGTCACCACAAAATGCAATGCATTTACAGGCAGTATGTTATAGAGCAGGAGAAGCTGAGCATGTTGATATATAGTTTTGTGGGAAAAAAGTCAGTAAAAATTGTACTTTATACATTTATATCTCTGCTGGTACAGTGCCCCAGAAAGACTACTGCAAAGGGTTAACAAATGTTGTGATTTACATTGTTTTATATGTACTTAATAGCAATGTATAGGCAACTAAACAGTTTACACAATGGCAGACTGTTTAGGTTACCAGGGTGATAGACTTGGTCCACTCCCTGGTTACTGTAGAGGAGTAGAGATGTCCCGAACTATTCGCCGGCGAACATCGCTTGTTCGCCGCGGCGGGCGAACATATGCGATGTTCGGGTCCGCCCCCTTATATGTCATCATTGAGCAAACTTTGACCCTGTACTTCACAGTCAGCAGACACATTCCAGCCAATCAGCTCCCAGACCCTCCCACCTCCAATCAAAAAGCAAGGACAGCATCCATCTTAGATTCATTCTGAAGCTGCAGTGTTAGTGAGAGCAGGGAGAGTGCAGCTGCTGCTGATTTAATAGGGAAATCGTTAGCTAGGCCAGTGTTCTGTGTCCACTCCAGTCCTCAAAGACTCATCTGATCTGCTGTAAGGACAGCGTCCTGACAGCACCCCAAAAAGCCCTTTTTAGGGCTGGTACATCAGTCTGCTTTTTTTTTCTTTTCTCTGTAATATAATTGCAGTTGCCTGCCAGTGTGTGTCAGGCCCACAGAGTGTACTGTGCCCACTGCCAGTGCCCACCACTCATATCTAGTGGCACAGTAGCTTGCAGTTAAAACAGTAAAAAAAAAAATCTCTGTAATATAATTGCAGTTGCCTGCCAGTGTGTGTCAGGCCCACAGAGTGTACTGTGCCCACTACCAGTGCCCACCACTCATATCTGGTGGCACAGTAGCTTGCAGTTAAAACAGTAAAAAAATATATCTCTGTAATATAATTGCAGTTGCCTGCCAGTGTGTGTCAGGCCCACAGAGTGTACTGTGCCCACTGCCAGTGCCCACCACTCATATCTGGTGGCACAGTAGCTTGCAGTTAAAACAGTAAAACAATTTTTTCTCTGTAATATAATTGCAGTTGCCTGCCAGTGTGTGTAAGGCCCACAGAGTGTACTGTACCTGTGAGATTGTGAAACAGCTATTTCTGCATAATGTATGTACTTAAACTGTCATTTGGCATTCCAGGCACTAGAGGCCACTGTTTTGCAACTACAGCCAGCACACTCTGAGATTTGAATATGCAAAACAGATGATGACTCATGCTGCTGCCTGTGAGTGAACCAGGAAGTGTGTTGATCTGGCATGGTGGTGGAAGGATTGTGCTGTGAGGGACTGAATCCGATTCCATCCTGGCTTGCAGATGTCTGGCAGTTAATGGACACTCAGAAGAAGGAGAGTAGCTGTTATACCCTGACTGAATCCAGCTCTTCTGAAAGAGAAGTTGTCCCAGGAAGACCAGTTCAGTGTGTGGACAGAAGGCCTCATCATCAAGCAAGGCCGCAAGGTTGCTAAGAAGTTAGTAGGCTGCATCCTCGGGCCCAGAATGGACGCAGGTCAGTACACCTGGTTACTGATTGTTACATTGTGTGGCGCCTGAAGATACAGAGACTAGCCTAGGCCTAGCATTAGGTAGTTAGTTAGGATTAGATCATTTTGCTAGGCTGTACTGTACTGGACTGCAGCGCAGTTATTGACTTGCAGGCTCTGCTGCGTTTGCCATCAGCTAGGGGTGTCCTCTGTAGCGGCACAGCACAACTTGCAGGCTCTGCTGTGTCCGCCATCGGCTAGGCCTGTCCAGTGGGCAGGGACATTGACTGTGGGTTTGGGGATATAGCGTTTTCTATGCATGTTTGTATTGTTCTTATGTTATCACTCATCTAAGTAAAGATTCTGTTCTTGCATAGTAAGCTGGTGTCAGTGTCGCTTTCCTTGTCTTTGACTTCGCTGTATTCTGGGGAGCCCACCCCGGTACACGGCTTACATACCCACTGCCAGTGCCCACCACTCATATCTGGTGGCACAGTAGCTTGCATTTAAAACAGTAAAACAATTTTCTCTCTGTAATATAATTGCAGTTGCCTGCCAGTGTGTGTCAGGCCCACAGAGTGTACTTTGCCCACTGCCAGTGCCCACCACTCATATCTGGTGGCACAGTAGCTTGCAATTAAAACAGTAAAACATTTTTTTCTTTGTAATATAATTGCAGTTGCCTGCCAGTGTATGTCAGGCCCACAGAGTGTACTGTGCCCACTGCCAGTGCCCACCACTCATACCTGGTGGCACAGTAGCTTGCATTTAAAACAGTAAAAAAAAAAAAAAATCTCTATAATATAAATGCAGTTGCCTGCCAGTGTGTGTCAGGCCCACAGAGTGTACTGTGCCCACTGCCAGTGCCCACCACTCATATCTGGTGGCACAGTAGCTTGCAGTTAAAACAGTAAAACTATTTTTTCTCTGTAATATAATTGCAGTTGCCTGCCAGTGTGTGTCAGGCCCACAGAGTGTACTGTGCCCACTGCCAGTGCTCACCACTCATATCTGGTGGCACAGTAGCTTGCAGTTAAAACAGTAAAACAATTTTTTCTCTGTAAGATACAGAGACTAGCCTAGGCCTAGCATTAGGTAGTTAGTTAGGATTAGATAATTTTGCTAGGCTGTACTGTACTGGACTGCAGCGCAGTTATTGACTTGCAGGCTCTGCTGCGTATGCCATCAGCTAGGGGTGTCCTCTGTAGCGGCACAGCACAACTTGCAGGCTCTGCTGTGTCCGCCATCGGCTAGGCCTGTCCAGTGGGCAGGGACATTGACTGTGGGTTTGGGGATATAGCGTTTTCTATGCATGTTTGTATTGTTCTTATGTTATCACTCATCTAAGTAAAGATTCTGTTCTTGCATAGTAAGCTGGTGTCAGTGTCGCTTTCCTTGTCTTTGACTTCGCTGTATTCTGGGGAGCCCACCCCGGTACACGGCTTACATACCCACTGCCAGTGCCCACCACTCATATCTGGTGGCACAGTAGCTTGCATTTAAAACAGTAAAACAATTTTCTCTCTGTAATATAATTGCAGTTGCCTGCCAGTGTGTGTCAGGCCCACAGAGTGTACTTTGCCCACTGCCAGTGCCCACCACTCATATCTGGTGGCACAGTAGCTTGCAATTAAAACAGTAAAACATTTTTTTCTTTGTAATATAATTGCAGTTGCCTGCCAGTGTATGTCAGGCCCACAGAGTGTACTGTGCCCACTGCCAGTGCCCACCACTCATACCTGGTGGCACAGTAGCTTGCATTTAAAACAGTAAAAAAAAAAAAATCTCTATAATATAAATGCAGTTGCCTGCCAGTGTGTGTCAGGCCCACAGAGTGTACTGTGCCCACTGCCAGTGCCCACCACTCATATCTGGTGGCACAGTAGCTTGCAGTTAAAACAGTAAAACAATTTTTTCTCTGTAATATAATTGCAGTTGCCTGCCAGTGTGTGTCAGGCCCACAGAGTGTACTGTGCCCACTGCCAGTGCCCACCACTCATATCTGTTGGCACAGTAGCTTGCAGTTAAAACAGTAAAACTATTTTTTCTCTGTAATATAATTACAGTTGCCTGCCAGTGTGTGTCAGGCCCACAGAGTGTACTGTGCCCACTGCCAGTGCCCACCACTCATATCTGGTGGCACAGTAGCTTGCAGTTAAAACAGTAAAACAATTTTTTCTCTGTAATATAATTGCAGTTGCCTGCCAGTGTGTGTCAGGCCCACAGAGTCTACTGTGCCCACTGCCAGTGCCCACCACTCGTATCTGGTGGCACAGTAGCTTGCAGTTAAAACAGTAAAAAAAAAAATTCTCTGTAATATAATTGCAGTTGCCTGCCAGTGTGTGTCAGGCCCACAGAGTGTACTGTGCCCACTGCCAGTGCCCACCACTCATATCTGGTGGCACAGTAGCTTGCAGTTAAAACAGTAAAACTATTTTTTCTCTGTAATATAATTGCAGTTGCCTGCCAGTGTGTGTGTGAGGCCCACAGAGTGTACTGTGCCCACTGCCAGTGCCCACCACTCATATCTGGTGGCACAGTAGCTTGCAGTTAAAACAGTAAAACTATTTTTTATCTGTAATATAATTGCAGTTGCCTGCCAGTGTGTGTCAGGCCCACAGAGTGTACTGTGCCCACTGCCAGTGCTCACCACTCATATCTGGTGGCACAGTAGCTTGCAGTTAAAACAGTAAAAAAAAATTCTCTGTAATATAATTGCAGTTGCCTGCCAGTGTGTGTCAGGCCCACAGAGTGTACTGTGCCCACTGCCAGTGCCCACCACTCATATCTGGTGGCACAGTAGCTTGCATTTAAAACAGTAAAAAATAAAATCTCTGCAATATAATTGCAGTTGCCTGCCAGTGTGTGTCAGGCCCACAGAGTGTGCTGTGCCCACTGCCAATGCCCACCACTCATATCTGGTGGCACAGTAGCTTGAAGTTAAAACAGTAAAACAATTTTTTCTCTGTAATATAATTGCAGTTGCCTGCCAGTGCGTGTCAGGCCCACAGAGTGTACTGTGCCCACTGCCAATGCCCACCACTCATATCTGGTGGCACAGTAGCTTGCAGTTAAAACAGTAAAACAATTTTTTCTCTGCAATATAATTGCAGTTGCCTGCCAGTGTGTGTCAGGCCCACAGAGAGTACTGTGCCCACTGCCAGTGCCCACCACTTATATCTGGTGGCACAGTAGCTTGCATTTAAAACAGTAAAAAAAAAATCTCTGTAATATAATTGCAGTTGCCTGCCAGTGTGTGTCAGGCCCACAGAGTGTACTGTGCCCACTTCCCACCACTCATATTGGGTGGCACAGTACCTTGCACACATAGTACCGCAGGGGCCGTCGTGGTCGTGGTGCTGTGATTTCCTTTGGCCCTAGAATAATGCCCAGTGTTCAGAGGCCACGTACCCTGAACTCGAAAAGTTCTGAGGACATAGTTGACTGGCTAACGCAGGACACCCAATCTTCTACAGCTTCCGCTCGGAACCTTGACACACAATCCTCCTCCAGCTCAGCTTCGGGCACCTCTCAAGTTATCACTCGCCCGCCTGCCGCCACCACCAACACTAGCACCACAGCCGCTTCACTTGATCTGTCAGAGGAGTTATTTACACATCAGTTGGAAGAAATGAGTGATGCGCAACCATTATTGCCAGAGGATGTAGATAACAGGGATATGTCTCAGTCAGGCAGCATTACACACATGGACGTACGGTGTGATGATGATGATGTTGTACTCGCTGCTGCTTCCTTTGCTGAGTTGTCAGATACAAGTGAAGCGGTTGATGATGACAATGTGTCCGTGGATGTCACGTGGGTGCCCGCTCGAAGAGAAGAAGAACAGGGGGAAAGTTCAGATGGGGAGACAGAGAGGAGGAGGAGACGAGTTGGAAGCAGGGGGAGGTCATCGCAAGGAGCTAGTGGCACAGTTAGACAGCATGTATCGGCACCCAGGGTCAGCCAGACAGCACGCCAATCAACGCATGCTGTTGCCACCACCAGAATGCTGTCATTGCAAAGCTCAGCAGTGTGGCATTTTTTTTGTGTGTCTGCCTCTGATAACAGCGATGCCATTTGCAACCTGTGCCAAAAGAAACAGAGTCGTGGGAAATCCAACACCCACCTAGGTACAACTGCTTTGCGAAGGCACATGATCGCACATCACAAACGCCTATGGGATCAACACATGATGAGTACAAGCAGCACACAAACTCAAAGCCACCATGCTCCTGGTCCAGCATCTTCAGCCACGTCAACCACTGCTGTCCTCCTTGCCCCCTCTCAACCACCCGCCACTCCTCCTCTCACCTTCAGCAGTTCCTGCTCATCTGCCCACAGTAAGGTGTCTGTCAAGGAAATGTTTGAGCGTAAGAAGCCAATGTCACAGAGTCACCCCCTTGCCTGGCGTCTGACAGCTGGCTTGTCGGAACTCTTAGCCCGCCAGATTTTGCCATACAAGCTGGTGGAGTCTGAGGCCCCCAAAAAATTTGTAGCTATTGGGACACCGCAGTGGAAGGTACCCGGCCAAATTTTTTTTTCACAAAAGGCAATCCCCAACCTGTACTCTATTGTGGAAAAGGAAGTTATGGCATGTCTGGCACATAGTGTTGGGGCAAGGGTCCATCTGACCACTGATACCTGGTCTGCAAAGCATGGTCAGGGCAGGTATATCACGTACACTGCGCATTGGGTAAACCTGCTAATGGCTGCCATGCATGACACCGCCACGACTTGCAGGCAGGCCTCCTGCCACCTCCTCTACTCCTCCTACTCCATCCTCTTCGCTAACCTCCTCGGCTGAGTCCTCTTCTGCTGCTGCGTCCTGCTCCACATCAACTGCACCCCCCCAGCTCCCCAGGGGCTATTCCATATCCCGGATACGACAGTGGCACGCCGTCTTGGGATTAACTTGCCTGAAAGCAGAGAGTCACACCAGACCAGCACTCCTGTCCACTCTGAACGCACAGGTGGATCAGTGGCTGACCCCGCACCAACTGGAGATCGGCAAAGTGGTATGTGACAATGGAAGCAATTTGTTGGCGGCATTGAATTTGGGCAAGTTGACACATGTGCCGTGCATGGTACATGTGTTGAATCTGATCGTACAACGCTTTGTGCATAAGTACCCAGGCTTGAAGGACGTCCTCAAGCAGGCCAGGAAGGTGTGTGACTATTTCAGGCGTTCCTACACGGCCATGGCGCACTTTTCTGATATTCAGCAGCAAAACAACATGCCAGTGAGGCGCTTGATTTGCGACAGCCCGACACGTTGGAATTCAACACTCCTCAAGTTCGACCGCCTGCTCCAACAAGAAAAAGCCGTCAACGAGTATTTGTATGACCGGGGTGCAAGGACAGCCTCTGCGGAGCTGGGTATTTTTTTGCCACGTTACTGGACGCTCATGTAGGCTCTTGCGTCCTTTTGAGGAGGTGACAAACCTAGTCAGTCGCACCGAAGGCACCATCAGCGACATCATCCCATTTGTTTTCCTCCTGGAGCGTGTCCTCCCGAAGAGTGCTGGATCAGGCCGTAGATGAGCGTGAAGAGGAATGGGAATAGTTGTGGTCACCATCACCACCAGAAACAGCCTTATCAGCATCGCTTGCTGGACCTGCGGCAACGCTGGAAGAGGAGTCTGAGGAAGAAGAGTCAGAGGAGGAATGTGGCATGTGTACATGCCTAATTATTCTGGCCTCTGGTGCTACACTGTGGCTGCAAAAACAAAACAAACAAAAAAAGCACATACATGTGTCAATTCCCCTTCGTGATCTTTACCTTGTTGTGGTGAAGGGGCTTGCGTATCACAATGAAGCGATCACCTCTATGAGTGTGTTGGCAATGGCAATGATAAGGTCGTTGCTTCATTGTGAACAGACCAAAAGCGATCGGCTGGATCATTTTGCATAGAAAAAACATAAATTTTCTTTGTGATCATCTAAGGTGATCATTAAAGCCTACTAGGCCAACAATGGGCCCACACTGCAGAATCATTGTTTTCTGGGTCACTTAACTGTCACTGAACTACCTCAGCACGACCATAGGCTTTGAAAAACCGCCATCGCCTGCAATCTCCCAAACGTGCGCACGAGCACAGTCATCACTACACCAAGATTGACGCATAGAGGAATAAAATTTATGTCATGAGTGTGTCAACTATTGACAACTGTTTGGCGGTTGTCTAAACTCTATTCGATACACATCCCCTGATAGGGGACGTAACAGGGATTAAACTGATAGGAATAGTACTACTTAACATACCACTCATATAGGGTGGCACAGTACGATGCACGGCGCACTCGCAGTGCCCCAAATTGGAAGTAAGTGAACCAACCAAGCATCTTTTTCCATCTCCCGGTTCCTAAAATCTATTCCATAAACCGGCCCCTGATAGGGGACGTAACAGGGATTAAACTGATAGGAATAGTACTACTTAACATACCACTCATATAGGGTAGCACAGTACATTGCACGGCGCACGCGCAGTGCCCCAAATTGGAAGTAAGAGGACCGACCAAGCATCTTTTTCCATCTCCCGGTTATTAAAATCTATTCCATACACCGGCCCCTGATAGGGGACAAAACAGAGATTAAACTGGTAAGAACAGATTTTTTTAACAAAAAAAAAAAAAGAGGACAGCCTCTGCGGAGCTGGGTATTTTTTAGCCGCGTTACTGAACGCTCATGCACAATGGCTGTAGGCTCATGCGTCCTTTTGCGGAGGTGACAAACCTGGTCAGTCAAACCCAAGGCAACATCATCGACCTCATCCCATATGCATTTTTTCTGGAGCATGCCCTGCGAAGAGTGCTGGATCAGGCCGTAGTTAAGCATGAAGAGGAAGAGTTGTGGTCACCATCACCACCAGAAAGCAGCCTTGTCGTCGTTGATTGCTGGACCTGCGGCAACACAGAGAGAGGAGTCTGAAGAAGAGGAGTCAGAGGAGGAAGGTTGTTATGAGGAGGTGGAAGACCAACCACAGCAGGCGTCCCAGGGGGCTTGTTGTCACCTTTCGGGACCCTTGGTGTTGTACGTGGCTGGGTGGAGGAAGAGACCTTCAATGACGTCAGTGAGGACAAGGAACGGGACATGGATAGCTTGGTGTCCAACCTTGTGCAAATGGGGAGTTTGCGGTTGTGCAAATGGACTGTTTGCGGTGCGTTAAATGGGGAGTTTGGTCTGTCACTGTGAAGCGGGCGTAACCCTTACACTACCTGATCGATACAACATCATACCTGATCGTATACACACACTGGATGTTTTAAAGCACATTATTCCAAACAATTTAGGAATGTTAGGTGATTTATGCCCTTTATGGATTAAAACCTGACTCTGCGTTAACTACGTAATTTTCCATGGGAGTTTTGCCATGGATCCCCCTCCGGCATACCACAGTCCAGGTGTTAGTCCCCTTGAAACAACTTTTCCATCACTGTTGTGGCCAGAAAGAGTCTCTGTTGGTTTTAAAATTCGCCTGCCTATTGAAGTCTATGGCGGTTCGCCCGTTCGCGAACATTTGTGGAAATTCGCGTTCGCCGTTCGCGAACGGAAAATTTTATGTTTGCGACATCTCTATTGAGGAGTCTAGTCTGAAGAAAGCTACAGGAAATACGTGTATGAGAGAGTTCCTGCAGACCAGATCCAAGCTCAGAGAACGTCAGCCTCTGATGCTGCAGCTGCCAAAGAAGCAATGTCACTACCAGAGTATCCCAGAGAGAAGGAGTTAAGAAGGTCTAGGACCTAACATGCCTTGCAAGCTTCAGACAACAAGGTATTTGCTCATTTATGGCATAAGAGACTTTACTGCTGTGAAAAATATTATTGCCTCTGGCACCTACCACACTTTGAGACGGACTGGCCATCTGTATCTAATGATCTGCATCCCTCATTTTGGGAATTACAGGAAGGGTTAACAAGAATAGTATACAGGGGCGTAACTACCATAGCGGCAGACCATACAACTGCTATGGGGCCCAGGGCAAGAGGGGGCCCAGTCTTAGTTGGGATCAGCTCCTCTTCTACTGGAGGTGCAAAATTTAGCAAAAAGAGGCAGTGGAAAAAATGGCCCAAGGGTTATTGAAAAGGGTTTAGGTAGAAGCCCTTCTGTCCTGTGTGGGGGGCCTGGTTTGATCCTTGCTATGGGTCCCTTACTTCTCTATGTACAACACTGATAGTATAGCATGCCTATGGTTACTTGGAGAGACTACAAAGTGTCCTTAGAGAGAGAGAGAGAGAAAGAGAGAGAGAGAAACAGGGAGCAATATAACTACCAGCATTGTTGCTGCCTATATGCTGCTATTAGGAGAAGATTACTCTGTGATATATGTTTTGGAACTGTACCTTTTACTGCTGTATATACTATGTAGCGGAGAGGCAGGGTGAAGTGTAGTATCTCCGCTGGTAGACAGGAACAATCAGAATGAAATGCAGGTAGCGTGTATATATCCCATCCCTCCAAGAACTAGACGAAACATAGCTTGGAGGTGAACTAACTGGCTGCTAGCTTGCAGCCCTTTTTATTACATGCTCCCCTGAAGGAGAGGGACACACACATTATCATACATTAATCGATAACATTGTAGTTACAACCCACACATATTCCTCCCCTCTGTCTAGGACAGGGGTGGGGAACCTTTTTGCTGCCGAGGGCCATTTGGATATTTGTAAGATCGTTCGGGGGCCATACAAAATTCTCAACCTAAAAAATGTGTTCTTTATTTGGCATTAATGGCAGTCAAGCTCATCCCAGAGGGGCCCAGAGTGGGGTTCACCCAGCTTTCACTCTGTCTGCCACTGTCCCTGCCTCTTTCTTTGCAACTGTCCCTACCTTTGTCCCTTTCTCAGCCTCAGATCTGCCCCCCACCTCCATCAGCCTCCTATCAGACCTCCCAGACTACATCAGACTCAGATCAGACCCTCCCCAGCCTTAGATCAGACCCGCAGGCTCAGATCAGACCTCCCAACCTCAGATAAGACCCCCATCAGACCCTCCCTAGCCTCAGACCAGCCCCCATCAGACCCCTCAGCCTCAGATCACACCCCCATCAGACCTCCCAACCTCAAATCAGACCCCATCAGACCTTCCCTAGCCTTAGATTAGCCCCCATAAAACCCCCAGCCTCAAATCAGACCCCCAAGCCTCAGGTCAAACCCCCCATCCTCAGATCAGACCGCTCAGCCTCATATCAGACCCCCCCAGGCTCAGATCAGACCCCGAGCCTTAGATCAGACCCCCAGCCTCAGATCAGACCCCCAGCCTCAGATCATTACTGCTAATGCATCGCCACAAACTAGGCACACAGGTTTGCCTTTGACTTCAACAAAAAAATAATCATTTGTCCATTTCTCTTGGAAAACTCGACACTCTGCATCAATTTTTCTTTTCTTTGTAGTCGCCATTTATATGATCGCACACCACTTTTTATAGTTTTAATAACTAACTATCCAGTGTGTGTTAACACTTTCGCCTCCCTGGCACTGACTATCCTCCGAGTTGGTCCTGACTGGGAATGCAAAGCAGTCCTGTAAAAAAATGCATGCCAGACGTATAAGTTCCTCGTCGGTGGCGCTGGCTCGTCCTCTCTATGCTCCTCCCATCAGTGTCATCCCAGCCAGCATGAATGGTGATCCCCGCCCGGCGGCGTGACGTCACTCACGGCGGGCGGGGCTGTAAACCTAGGGAAGCATCTTAGCTGCAGTGCAATAGCTGGAGGCTGGCGCCGGCTAACAGGGGGGGGGCCGCAGGAGCAGAGTAAATGCTATTGGCTGGCGCCGGCTAACAGGGGCGGGCCGCAGGAGCGGAGTAAATGTATTGCTAAACACACGGACAATGAATGAATGATCGCCATGATCATCCATTCATTGTCAGTGTGTTTAGCAATACATTTACTCCGCTCCATAGTGACAATCGGCGGCGGTGTTTTACAATCGCATGGGGGGCCGGATTGAATGATTTCGCGGGCCGCAGGTTCCCCACCCCTGGTCTAGGAGATAATTGAATCAATCACTGTATCTCCCCCATTATCTCCTAGACTGAAAAGTTACTACACAATGGGACAATAGAAACACACCCAGCATGGTACAAATGAATCCATTAAGCCCAGAAACAGGGAAATAACATGCAATATGCCCAAGTTCTGTATTTAAAGGGCCAAATCGCCCAGGGCCCATAGTCACAGGGATTATCACGGATACAGTCCAACAGTTCTCAATGTGGCTGGATTTGCCACATACTACTACTCCCATCTTCAGTTCAGTAAAACAAGAATTTATTTATTGCACTCTGCAGACCTGGTTATTGATGCCAACATCCTTTGGCCTCTTTATCTGACTACCTACCTTGAACCCTGTCAACTATCCACCATCAAGGGCACCCCAACTTCCACAAGGCAAGAGCCCCATTACCAGGGTATGCCCGGAGGGAAGAAAGGGTACATCCTCCAGTCACTGCACGGGACTAGGATGAGCCATAGTGGATAGCCAAAACTACCATTCCCATCCCATCTTATCAGTGATTGATAGCATTCTCTGTGTAAGTGTGTATACAGAGATAGATGTCAGTCACTGATAGCTATACACAGGGGAAGTGTTATCAGTGAATGAGAGCATTCTATGTGTAAGTGTGTATACAGAGATAGCTAGCAGTCACTGATAGATGTACATGGCGGGACGTGTTATCATTGATTGATAGCATTCTCTGCGTAAGTGTGTATACATATGTAGCTAGCAGTCACTGATAGATGTACATGGGGAGCAGTTATCTGTTATTGATAGCATTCTCTCTGTAAGTGTGTATACAGAGATAGCTGTCATCACTGATAGATGTACATGGGGGAGGTGTTATCAGTGATCGATAGCATTCTCTGCGTAAGTGTGTATACATATGTAGCTAGCAGTCACTGATAGATGTACATGGGGAGGTGTCATCAGTGATTGCTAGCATTCTCTGTGTAAGTCTGTGTACATATATAGCTGTCAGTCACTGACAGATGTACATGGGGGTGGTGTTATCACTGATTGATAGTGTTCTCTGTGTAAGTGTGTATACATAGATAGCTGTCAGTCACTGATAGCTGTACATGGGGAAAGGTATTATCAATAGCTGATAGCATTCCCTGTGTAAGTGTGTATACAGAGATAGCTGTCAGTCACTGATAGCTGTACATGGGGGAGGTGTTATCAGTGATTGATGGCATTCTCTGTGTAAGTGTGTATACATAGATAGTTGTCAGTCAATGATAGATGTACGTGGGGGTGGTGTTATCACTGATTGATAGCATTCTCTGTGTAAGTGTATATACATAGATAGCTAGTAGTCACTGATAGATGTACATGGAAAGGTATTATCAATGGCTGATAGAATTCTCTGTGTACATGTGTATACATAGATAGCTGTCAGTTACTGATAGTTGTACATGGGGGAGGCATTATCAGTGATTCATAACATTTTCTGTGTAAGTCTGTACACAGAGATAACTGTCAGTCACTGATAGCTATATATGTGGGAGGTGTTATCAGTGTTTAATAGCATTCCCTGTGTAGGTGTGTATACATAGATAGCTGTCAGTCACTAAGAGCTGTAAATGGGGGAGGTTTTATCAGTGATTAATAGCAATTTCTGTGTAAGTGTGTATACATAGATAGCTATCAGTCACTGATAGATGTACATGGGGGAGGTGTTATCAGTGATTTGATAGCATTCTCTGTGTAAGTGTTTATATACAGAGATAGCTGACAGTGACTTATAGCTGTACAGAGCGGCGATCTATCTTAAGTTCAGAGATATAAATTAATAAATGACAAGTTTAGTGACTCTTCCTACAAAACTATATATGAATCTGCTCAACTTCTACTGGTCTATAACATGCTGTCTGCAGATTGCACTGCATTTTGTGGTGACAGGTTCTCCTAGATTGCAATATTTTTTTTAGCCAAATAAATAAATAAACCTTAATGATTTTTTATGAAACAAGTAAAGCCATGGGTCCAAGTACATATCCCTTTGCCCTATTATCTTGATCTCACGTTATCTCAGAAAATTCTTTTCCTGCTACTAGACCAAAGCAGTGCATTATATATGCTTTATACAGCATAAAATTGGGACATTCGTGTTTACATTCCTTCAAATATTGTTCTAAGGGGATTAAAAACACAATAAATTAGATTAAGTAGCATAAACTGAATTTGTGTTTAGTTCTCAGAATAACTTTTCTGGTTTATTCTTTTAAATATTTCCATAATCTTTCCCTTACTCTAGCCTTAAGGCCCCTTTACACAGGCTGACACAGCAGGCAATTATCAAGAAAAACCATTTGTTATTTGTTCCTGATAATTGCTTGCTTTTCAAAGTAAGTCAGAGCAGAATTTACATGCAGCAACCATCTCATCTGTATGAGGACAAGAGATTGCTATAGTAATCCCCTATACTCATACACATTCATTGTTTCTGGACAGCAGATCATTGTTTACACAGGATGATCTACTGCCCAGAAACAACGATTTAGGTATTAGTGATGCTTTCACCCAATGATTGGTGGCACCTTTTAAAAGGACAGTTATCAGGACAGTTTAAGACGCTCTGATTCCAAGTCCTTCTTCCATTTATCCATGTGGCCTTCCAGATTTAGATTGTAAGCATTTTACGGTATATATTTAGATTATTGATAATTTAGCTTTCCTAAGGTGTCCCTCAGACTTCTTTTGATGACCATGCTAATGCTCGACTTTTGTTCATACATAGAACATATTTCATGTATATTTAAGAGAAAAGATTTATCAGGTATATCAGATAGACCATTCTCCATCCTTTATAACTGACCAATTTATATTTAGTTTTTTCCCCTCCAAATATGAAAAACCTGAGAATCAGTAATTGAACTCAAACTACAGTGTTCATCTATATACAGTATGGAGACACATATTGACGCATACTATCTTATGATTTTTTTTATTATCATTTTATTTCCTAATTTCTCTAGTTATGTACCTTAAATCCTAATGCATGAAGTAAGGTTTTTCTCATGAAAGGCACAGTTTTTATAGATTTTATAGTCTGACGTTGGAGGTAAGTGTTCCTGGTTTTAAATGGAAAAAAACCCATCAAGATTAATGGAAATTATGTGAAAACCAAAATGTTACAAGACAGATCTTGAGGCAAGTTCTGTTGGTTTTGTGAAGTAATTAGCGCTGCAGTAAGGCTATTTTTGTTAAGGTTTGCTAACAAATTTGTGACTGTGATAGAATAATATAGCAGTATGATGCACTGCTAACGTATATGCTAGAGGCTTGACGAGTGTTTTATCAAACACTCCTGTTGGCGAAAAGCTTTTCACCTTTTACTGCTACTAAAGTGAGCTTCACGGAACTGTATGCTCCTACCACCCCTCCTGTTCAGTTTAAAAGTGGTGTCCTACAGTTAACCATAGTGTTATACAGCCTGGTGCTTAAATATTGTAATGCTGATGCAGTGTATTACTGTAAGATATTACACTGTAAGACATTACCGTACTCAACTAGTCCATTGAATGTTAGTGTTAGGTACCCATCTGTAGAAGCCACCTTGACGCTGGTAGATGGGCCCGACACACGTTTGATCAAGAATAGTAACATAGTAACATAGTATATAAGGCCGAAAAAATACATTTGTCCATCCAGTTCGGACTGTTAACCTGCAAGTTGAACAAGAGGAAGGCAAAAAAAAACTGAGGTACAAGCCAATTTTCCCCACAAGGGGGAAAAAATTCCTTCCCGACTCCAATAAGGCAATCAGAATAACTCCCTGGATCAACGACCCCTTTCTAGTAGCTATAGCCTGTAATATTATTACACTCCAGAAATTCATCCAAGCCCCTCTTGAATTATTTTATTGTACTCACCATCACCACCTCCTCAGGCAGAGCGTTCCATAGTCTCACTGCTTTTACCGTAAAAAGCTATTTTCTATGTTTGTGTACAAACCTTCTTTCCTCCAGATGCAGAGGATGTGCCCTCGTCACAGTCCTGGGGATAAATAGATGATGGGAGAGAACTCTGTACTGACCCCTGATATATTTATACATAGTAATTAGATCTCCCCTCAGTCGTCTTTTTTCTAAAGTGAATAACCCTAATGTTGATAATCTTTCAGGGTACTGTAGTTGCCCCATTTCAGTTATTACTTTAGTTGCCCTCCTCTGAACCCTCTCCAGCTCTGCTATGTCTGCCTTGTTCACAGGAGCCCAGAACTGTACACAGTGGTAGGACTATGTTCTCATCACTGGCATCTATGCCCCTTTTGATGCAACCCATTATCTTATTGGCCTTGGCAGCAGCTGCCTGACACAGATTTTTACTGCTTAGTTTACTGTTTATTAAAATTCCTAGGTCCTTTTCCATGTCAGTGTTACCCAGTGTTTTACCATTTAGTATGTACGGGTGATTTGCATTATTCTTTCCCATGTGCATAACCCTCACATTTGTCAGTGTTAAACCTCATCTGCCACTTCTCTGCCCAAGCCTCTAATCTATCCAGATCCATCTGTAGCTCTATATTGTCCTCTTCAGTGTTAATTACTTTACACAGTTTAGTGTCATCTGCAAAATATTTTACTGTGCAAGCCTTCTACAAAATCATTAATAAATATATTGAAGAGAATAGGGTCCAATACTAACCCCTGAGGTACTCTGCTAGTGACAGTGACCCAATCTGAGTGTGTACCATTAATAACCACCCTCTGTTTTCTATCATTGAGCCAGTTACTTACCCACATACAGACATTTTCTCCCAGTCCGAGCATTCTCATTTTATATATTAACCTTTTATGTGGTACAGTCTCAAATGCTTTGATTAAGTCCAGATATACATCGATTGATTCACCGATAGAAACTGAATAAATTAGTTTGACATGACCGATTCCTCATGAAGTCATGCTGATATGATGTTATTTGCTTGTTTTCATTGAGATCCTCCAAGATAGCATCTCTTAGAAAACCTTCAAACAGTTTACCCACAACAGATGTTAAACTTACCGGCCTATAGTTTCCGGGGTCTGTTTTTGAACCCTGTTTGAATATTGGCACCACATTTGCTATGCGCCAATCCTGTGGAACACTCCCTGTCAGCATAGAGTCTGTAAATTTCAGAAATAAGAGTCTGGCTATGACATTACTTAATTCTCTTAGGATACGGGGGTGTATGCCATCTGGCCCTGGCGATTTGTCTATTTTAATCTTTTTAAGTCGCTGTTGTACTTCTTTCTGGGTCAGACAGGGCACTTATAATGGGGAATTAACTTTTACATTCTGCATTTCATCTGACAGTTTATTTTCCTCAATGAATACAGTGGAGAAAAAAAATATTTAATAGCTTTGCTTTCTCCTCGTCGCTCCCTGCAACTCCCCCCTCATTGCTCTGTAGAGGGCCGACACCTTCAGATTTATACTTTTTACCATTTATATAATTGAAGAACATTTTAGGGCTAGTTTAGCTCTCTTTGGCAATTAATCTCTCGGTCTCTAGTTTGGCGGCTTTTATTTGTTTGTTTACATATTCTATGATTTTCCTTATAGTTTTTCAGTGCTTCCTCGCCACCCTCCTGTTTTAGTGATTTAAATGCTTTCTTTTTGTCATTTATTGCCTTCTTTACAGTTCTATTTACCCACATTGGTTTCTTTTTGTTCCTTAACCTTTTATTCCCATAAGGTATGTACCTCTCAATTAGATTTTAGGATGCTTTTAAAAATATCCCATTTTGTGGCGGTATTTTTATTTTTGAGGACTTTGTCCCAGTTAGTTAGGTCTATGGCCTCTCTCAGTTGGTTAAAGTTTGCTTTTTTGAAGTTTGGTATTTTTGTTTCTCCCTGTAGAAACGCTCGTTTGAAGGATAATTGGAAGGTTATTACTTTATGGTCATTATTTCCCCGGTGTCCCCCGACCTGCACATCTGTTGTTCTGTCAGGTCTATTGGTTAATACTAAGTCCAATATGACCGTCCCTCTAGTCGGGTCCTAAACCAGTTGGGAAATGTAATTGTCTTTGGTTATTGCCAAGGACCTGTTTCCTTTATGAGATGTACAGCTTTCAGTTTCCCAGTCTATATCTGGGTAGTTGAAGTCCCCCATAATAACCACCTCATTATGATTTGTCGCCTTGTCTATCTCGTTTAGTAGTAAATTTTCTGTGGACTCTGGTATATTAGGTGGTTTATAATAAACTCCTATTAGTAATTTATTATAATTTTTGCCTCCATGTATTTCTACCCACAGTGACTCCACATGCTCATGTCTCTCACTTATATCTTCTCGGATTGTGAGCTTTAGACAGGACTTTACATAAAGGCAGAATCCTCCCCCTCTCCGGTTTTGACGATCCTTTTTATACAGACTGTAACCTTGTACATTAACTGCCCAGTCATAGCTATCATCCAGCCATGTCTCAGTTATTCCCACTATGTTATAGTACTCCTCACACATCACTAATTCCAGTTCACTAGTTTTATTAGTCAGGCTTCTGGCATTAGTATACATACAATTAAGAGGTTTATGTATATTTTTTACCCTACACCTTTCCTTCTGAACTGTTCTAGTCCCTCCTTCCATTTCACCCCCAGTCCCACTACCTTGCCCCCGGTCTCTATCTGCACTACCTTCCCATTCTATAACTTAAATACCCTTGCCCCCAGTCCCTAGTTTAAACACTCCTCCAACCCTCTAGCCATCTTTCCCCCCAACACAGCTGCCCCTTTCCCATTGAGGTGCAGCCTATCCCTACGATAGAGCCTATAGCTGACAGAGAAGTCGGCCCAGTTCTCCAGGAACCCAAACCCCTCCTTCCTACACCAGTTCTTGAGCCACTTGTTAACCTCCCTAATCTCCTGCTGCCTTTCTTGTGTGGCTCGTGGTACAGGCAGTATTTCGGAAAACACTACCTTTGAGGTCCTTGCCCTAAGCTTTTAAACTAAATCCCTAAAAATAATTTTTAAGGACTTTCCACCTTCCTCTAACTTTGTCATTGGTTCTGATATGGATCATGACCGCTGGCTCTTCTCCAGCCCCTCCCAGTAATCTGTCAACCCGATCCGCGATGTGTCGAACTCTAGCGCCAGGAAGACAACACACTGTTCGTTGATCACAGTCTTTGTGACAGATTACCCTTAAAAATAGTCTCCCACTACCAGCACCTGTCTCTGCCTGCCCTGCTCTCCTGGTCCCCTGCTTACTGGAGCTGACATTCCCCTGACTGGCAGAGGAAGTGTCCGGCTGCAGCAGTGCTGTCCCTGAACTGACATCCCCCTCATCTGCCAAAAGTGCAAACTTGTCGGGGTGTGACAGATCAGGGCTAGCCTCCCTGGCACTATTCCCTCTTCAGCGTTTTCTAACTGTTACCCAGCTAGCTGCCTCACTGTCCTTAGCCTCCTCGCTATGACCCTCCCCCTCGACTACCCCATAGAGTGCTTGCTCAGTGAGCAGCAAACTCTTTTCCAAATTGTTAATGCTTCTCAGTGTTGAAACTCGCCCGTTTAGATACTCAATTTGTGATTCCAAACGGGTAATTTGCTCACATTTTAAACAATGATATACACCCTCGAACGGCTGTTCCAGGACTGCATACATCAGACAAGATGTGCACTGGACTGCGCTGTCAATTATGGAACACTGGGGATTACACATTGAAAGCAAAAAATACAATATAATGCAGTAATAAGAAACTGATTTACTGCAGTCCCCCACTGAAGTCCCTGAATCTGAAGTCACTTAATCTAAAGTTGCACACTTCTACAAACACACACTTAAATCAAACACGCGACAAGCAAACTCGCGTTCAATGCCTGCTAAACGGAGCTCTCAAAACCAGCCTGTTTTGCTTCCTGTGGATTAAAAAAAAAAAGTGCACAAAGAGCTTTCATTTTTCATGTATAGTACGACTTTAATCCAGAATAATCACTAATCCCTAGTTCTATTGTTTGCATGCGTTATGGTGTGCGGTGTGCCGCCATACGTTTTTTGTTTGCTGTCTGCATGCTAGCTTTATGGATGTGCATCTACAACTTTGGATGTGCTCATCTAAAATATGCATATATGTATATGTGTATATATATACAGTACAGACCAAAAGTTTGGACACACCTTCTCATTCAAAGAGTTTTCTTTATTTTCATGACTATGAAGGCATCAAAACTATGAATTAACACATGTGGAATTATATACATAACAAACAAGTGTGAAACAACTGAAAATATGTCATATTCTAGGTTCTTCAAAGTAGCCACCTTTTGCTTTGATTACTGCTTTTCACACTCTTGGCATTCTCTTGATGAGCTTCAAGAGATAGTCACCTGAAATGGTCTTCCAACAGTCTTGAAGGAGTTCCCAGAGATGCTTAGCACTTGTTGGCCCTTTTGCCTTCACTCTGCGGTCCAGCTCACCCCAAACCATCTCGATTGGGTTCAGGTCCAGTGACTGTGGAGGCCGGGTCATCTGGCGCAGCACCCCATCACTCTCCTTCATTGTCAAATAGCCCTTACTTTCAAAGTTTTCCCAATTTTTCGGCTGACTGACTGACCTTCATTTCTTAAAGTAATGATGGCCACTCGTTTTTCTTTACTTAGCTGCTTTTTTCTTGCCATAATACAAATTCTAACAGTCTATTCAGTAGGACTATCAGCTGTGTATCCACCTGACTTCTCCTCAACGCAACTGATGGTCCCAACCCCATTTATAAGGCAAGAAATCCCACTTATTAAACCTGACAGGGCACACCTGTGAAGTGAAAACCATTTCAGGGGACTACCTCTTGAAGCTCATCAAGAGAATGCCAAGAGTGTGCAAAGCAGTAATCAAAGCAAAAGGTGGTTACTTTGAAGAACCTAGAATATGACATATTTTCAGTTGTTTCACACTTGTTTGTTATGTATATAATTCCACATGTGTTAATTCATAGTTTTGATGCCTTCAGTGTGAATCTACAATTTTCATAGTCATGAAAATAAAGAAAACTCTTTGAATGAGAAGGTGTGTCCAAACTTTTGGTCTGTACTGTATATGTATATACAGTGCAGTTTCTAGCTAAAATTTCTCTCAGGGCGAGTGTCAAAAAAACAACCCCCCCCCCCCCCCCCCTCAAAACTGCTCGATGAAATAAGTGTCTCCCCATTGTAAAAAATGTGGAACCACATTGCACGGACGGTCACAGTGACGCACCCAGTGACCCACTGTCCCATAGACTCAGGCTCTCACTCACAGCAGGCTTCTTTCTCAGCACTGCTCCGGGCGGGCGGTAACAGGCAGGCAGTGCGGGCGGCGGTGCTCACCTCACTACTGTACCTCACGCGGCGCGTGAGGTACAGTGAGTGAGCGCCGCCGCCCGCAGAGCCTGCCTGTGGGGGGAGATTATTTTTAATAAGGATCACTATGGACATTATTTAGAATGGAGGCTGCTGTGGGTGTCATTATAACTGTATAATGTCTAATAGGCCTAGTCCTGAGTTATATTACCCTGCCCTGTATAATAATGTACCCTGATACCCCTTAGTTATATTACTCCAGCGGGGTAATATAACTAAGGGGTATCAGGGATGGGTACATTATTATACAGGGCAGGGTAATATAACTCAGCTCAGGACTAGGCCTATCAGACATTATACAGTTATAATGACACCCACAGCAGCCTCCATTCTAAATAATGTCCATAGTGATCCTTATTAAACTTAATGTCCCCCACAGTGACAGTGGCCCCCATTTTCATGTGTCCCACAGTGGCCCCCCCCATTGTAATTAATGCTTTGTACTGGACATCACTATGGCCTACAAGTTACCAGACGTTGGGGATACTCTCCATAGGCTGCAACTAAAATAAAACTAGGAACATTCATCCTGGAGCCAGCATGGTGTTTAATAGGGGTTCTCCAGGAATTAAAAGAAAATACTTACATGCACATACTGCACATCACACATGTTATTACATATAGGCACATACTGCACATCACACATGTTATTACATATAGGCACATAGTACACATCACACATGTAATTACATACAGGCACATAGTACACATCACACATGTTACTACATACAGGCACATAGTACACATCACACATGTTACTACATACAGGCACATAGTACACATCACACATGTTATTACATACAGGCACATAGTACACATCACACATGTTACTACATACAGGCACATAGTACACATCACATATGTTACTACATACAGGCACATAGTACACATCACACGTTATTACATACAGGCACATAGTACACATCACATATGCACTCACTTTTATGCAGGATTCCTGGGGCTCCATCATGCAGTGGAAGGGCAGTCCTGCAGCTAGTAACACTGCCTCTTCTGACAACCCTCCCCCTCCGACCCCGGTCCAGACTACATAGCTGCATCATTTACACCAGCAGCTGTGTAAATAAGAGGGTAAGGGTTAACAGGGCACCAGCTAGCCATGGGGAAGGGGGGCAGTGACCAGCAGTTCTTACTGCAATGTCGGCTCCTCTGATCAGGAGCAGGCTGGGAGGAGGAGTCTTCTTATGATATCTTCAGGCTGCTGAGTGCCGGACCGCAGGGCTGGCAGCATGATTAGACGTCACCACCAGCTACCTGCTACAGAAGTCGGGAGAGTAAAGAGATCGCTGTGCCCGGGTCTGAGAAAGTCTTGAACCCGGGCACAGGATTACAAACCCGGACTGTCCGGGTCAATCCCGTACGGGTGGCAACCCTAGGTGAGATGTCAGAGGGAGGGAGCCAGGGCGCACGGCAGAGAAACGACAAGAGGGCGCCCGTGCTGGCGCCCCCCTTCTGACAGCGCCCCGGGCGGCCGCCCGTCCCGCCCGCCCCTAGAAACGGCCCTGTGTATATATATATATATACATACATATACACTCACCTAAAGAATTATTAGGAACACCTGTTCTATTTCTCATTAATGCAATTATCTAGTCAACCAATCACATGGCAGTTGCTTCAATGCATTTTGGGGTGTGGTCCTGGTCAAGACAATCTCCTGAACTCCAAACTGAATGTCAGAATTGGAAAGAAAGTTGATTTAAGCAATTTTGAGCGTGGCATGGTTGTTGGTGCCAGACGGGCCGGTCTGAGTATTTCACAATCTGCTCAGTTACTGGGATTTTCACGCGCAACCATTTCTAGGGTTTACAAAGAATGGTGTGAAAAGGGAAAAACATCCAGTATGCGGCAGTCCTGTGGGCAAAAATGCCTTGTGGATGCTAGAGGTCAGAGGAGAATGGGCCGACTGATTCAAGCTGATAGAAGAGCAACGTTGACTGAAATAACCACCAAAGCATTTGTGAAGCCACAACATGCACAACCTTGAGGCGGATGGGCTACAACAGCAGAAGACCCCACCGGGTACCACTCATCTCCACTACAAATAGGAAAAAGAGGCTACAATTTGCACGAGCTCACCAAAATTGGACTGTTGAAGACTGGAAAAATGTTGCCTAGTCTGATGAGCCTCGATTTCTGTTGAGACATTCAAATTGTAGAGTCCGAATTTGGCGTAAACAGAATGAGAACATCTATCCATCCTCTGATGGCTACTTCCAGCAGGATAATGCACCATGTCACAAAGCTCGAATCATTTCAAATTGGTTTCTTGAACATGACAATGAGTTCACTGTACTAAAATGGCCCCCACAGTCACCAGATCTCAACCCAATAGAACATCTTTGGGATGTGGTGGAACGGGAGCTTCGTGCCCTGGTGTCACGGCTGAGGATGGGGGAAATCCTCAGCCGTGTGCAGCCAGGTGATGGTATGGCTGCTTGACCCAGGAGAACAGGATAGGGAGCAGGTCACCTCCTAACAGCGTCCCTACCCTGACCCTAACTCCTAACTGCATGGGCCGACCTTAAAGGTAGGAGGACCCATGCGCAGGAACCTCGGATCCCTAACTCACCCTCCGTCCGATCCCTGCGCTAGGAGTCAGGGTAAGACGACCTACTCCTCCTAGGCACGGAGGAGCAGGAGTCTCAACGGCCAAGCTGTTGGGAAAAAGGGGAAACATAAACAGACTAACGGAAATGGCAGGTGAACTCAGTAGCTCAACCAACCTGCCACAGCCTTGCTGACTGGATCCCTGACACAGAGAATCCAGAACCATTAGCTGCACAAACCAACATAGGAAAATCCCAACAGACCATCACCCAGACATCACACATACAGGTGAGCATAAACTTAATAAGACATAAAACCTGAACTTAAACCTATGACCACAGTGGTGGCTCTCACAGAGGAATGGAAAGCACAGGAGGCTGCCTCAGCTAGCAAGACTGAAGAAACCTACTGAGCCCTGCTAGAGAGAGGGTATATATAGGCCAAAGTGGCCACACCCAAAGGTTGGACACACCCAGTGACATCACACACACACTGGGAAGGAAGTTAACCCTTCCAATGCCACAGAAGGGAAAACACACATACATAAAGGGAAAGTGCACACAATAACATACCACACGGTGCACACAACACACACACCTAACAAAAGGTTGCTAGGTGTGACCGCATGCCAGGGCAGCAAGCTGCCTAGCAACGCTCAGGCTGCTCTGCTGCTAAACCCAAACACTGGTTGCCTGCGGCAACCACAAGTGAGGCCACAGACAAGCGGCCCTCACCCGTGGTTGAAGACCCATGCAAAACCGCCGGCAACTGCATGCGGTAAGAAGTCACGGTCATGGGCCTGGCCGTGACACCTGGATGTGCATCCCTCAAATCTCCATCAACTGCAAGATGCTATCCTATCAATATGGGCCAACATTTCTAAAGAATGCTATCAGCACATTGTTGAATCAATGCCACGTAGAATTAAGGCAGTTCTGAAGGCAAAAGGGGGTCCAACACCGTATTAGTATGGTGTTCCTAATAATTCTATAGGTGAGTGTGTATGTATATATATATATATATATATATATATATACAGTACAGACCAAAAGTTTGGACACACCTTCTCATTCAAAGAGTTTTCTTTATTTTCATGACTATGAAAATTGTAGATTCACACTGAAGGCATCAAAACTATGAATTAACACATGTGGAATTATATACATAACAAACAAGTGTGAAACAACTGAAAATATGTCATATTCTAGGTTCTTCAAAGTAGCCACCTTTTGCTTTGATTACTGCTTTGCACACTCTTGGCATTCTCTTGATGAGCTTCAAGAGGTAGTCCCCTGAAATGGTTTTCACTTCACAGGTGTGCCCTGTCAGGTTTAATAAGTGGGATTTCTTGCCTTATAAATGGGGTTGGGACCATCAGTTGCATTGAGGAGAAGCCAGGTGGATACACAGCTGATAGTCCTACTGAATAGACTGTTAGAATTTGTATTATGGCAAGAAAAAAGCAGCTAAGTAAAGAAAAACGAGTGGCCATCATTACTTTAAGAAATGAAGGTCAGTCAGTCAGCCGAAAAATTGGGAAAACTTTGAAAGTAAGGGCTATTTGACCATGAAGGAGAGTGATGGGGTGCTGCGCCAAATTACCTGGCCTCCACAGTCACCGGACCTGAACCCAATCGAGATGGTTTGGGGTGAGCTGGTCCGCAGAGTGAAGGCAAAAGGGCCAACAAGTGCTAAGCATCTCTGGGAACTCCTTCAAGACTGTTGGAAGACCATTTCAGGGGACTACCTCTTGAAGCTCATCAAGAGAATGCCAAGAGTGTGCAAAGCAGTAATCAAAGCAAAAGGTGGCTACTTTGAAGAACCTAGAATATGACATATTTTTAGTTGTTTCACACTTGTTTGTTATGTATATAATTCCACATGTGTTAATTCATAGTTTTGATGCCTTCATAGTCATGAAAATAAAGAAAACTCTTTGAATGAGAAGGTGTGTCCAAACTTTTGGTCTGTACTGTACATAGAAATTTAGCATTGCCACTGACTTATGCAATAGCCACCTGCTGTTTGTTGTTGTCCTTACTTCTCTGTCCACCTCAGTAACATCAGTAACATGAACGCACATACTCTGTTCCATCCTTCATCTGCCACCAGTCCTATGTTCTGTTAAAGGGCAGCTGTCAGCAGATTCGTACCTATGAAACTGGCTGACCTGTTGCATGGGCTCTTGGCAGCTGAAGTAATCTCTGTTGGTACCATGTTAATATGTGCCCACATCACTGAGAAAAATTAAGTTTTAATATATATTCAAATAAGCCACTAGGTGCAACGGAAACATTGCTGTTACTCTTAGAGCCTCAGCTCTCTCTGCAAGTGCCGCACCCTCTGCACTGATTGGCAGGGCTATGTAGGCGTGATCAGGTTTACACTGCCTTTCTCTGTCAATGAAAGTGAGAGGGTGCGGCAGTCACAGAGAGAGCAGAACCTGTAAAATATAATTTTTCTCAGCTGTGCAGGCACATATGAAGATGGAACCAAAATAGATGCCTTCAGCTTGCAAGTGCACATGCAGCGAGTCAGCCAGTTTCATAAGTACAAATCTGCTGACAGATGCTGTAACGGGGTTCCGAAGGTGCACTTGGTCCCCCATTGCCAGCAGAACTGTTGCTTAGCTTTGGGAATGAGGATCTGTGTTTGACCTAATTCCCAGGGCGGCTTTACTGCTGGGTGGCTCCCTGCTCCTAAGTCTGCCTTGAGCGCCGAGCTGATCACTCGGTGCTCAACTGGTTGGTCTGTCGGTCATGTGACGCTGGCCACGTCACATGACCCTCACTCCCCACTATAAATACAGGCAGTCTGCTAGCCACAGGTTGCCTGTTAATTTCTAGGTTCCTGGCTATTTGTTGGACTACTGAATACTCACCTGATTCCGTTCCCTGACGATCCATTTGCCTGCTCCTCCTGTACTGCGCATCCATCCTGGTATTGTGACCTCGGCTCCCACCTGACTACTCTCTTAGGACTCCTCTTGTATTTCTCTACTCTCCTGGTATTGGACCCCGGCTTCTCCTGACTATTCTTTGCTTAACCCTTTGTACTGCGTAGCTCTCTTGGTTCTGACCCGGTCCGTTCATGTTCCGTATTTTGTCTTGTCTGTCTTCCCTGCACGTATCCTAAGTTAGGGACTGTCGTCCAGTTGTCATCAGGACTCGTGAGGCAAGTAGGCAGGGCCAGGGGTGAGGGTGGAGCGCAGTGGTCACTATCCTTCCCCCTGTGTGTGGACGTGACCATTACAGATGCCCTTTAAAATTTGAGAGAATTACTGTGCGAGAGCTGCAGCAGAAAGTAGACACCCCCTGAGCTGTGATAGGTAGTGTGCTTCAGCATAAAGGACAGCCACTCTGAGCTGTGATAGGGAGAGGACTGTAACAGAAAGGACACACCATTTGAGAAAGGACATACCTCCTGCACTGCCAGCTTGAAATAAATCTAGCAAAGCAATTAGAGCTCTGAATCCATGTGACTTGTTATAACTTTGTTAGAAATAGATTCTCATATACTATATGATGTCTGATTTTCATTTTTTACATCAGTCATGGCATAGCGCCTTTAAAGAGTTCTGTTACATGAAACAATTCACTGGCCAGTAACAAAAGCATAATGTAGCTGGTACCACTAGAAAATAGTAAGGTGCAACAGGTGCTGCGCTCTTAATATCATACACAAAACAAAAGTTTTGTGTGAAAAATCAACATAAGCACACCATACAAGTCAAATACATATCTGTTTTTCAAAAACACTATACAAAAATATTAAAAGTTGTTAAGGATTGGTGAGTGTGAACCCACTTGTGTCAACTAAGCGGCTTGGTGTAGGGCTAACTCTAAGGGCATTTTTATGGTGCTCCCCTAGTATTTACCCTTTAACCCCTGTACAGAGATTTTGCTTTTGCTGCAGGGAAGCAAACAGACCATTACCTCCTGGGATAGTCCCGGTGTATTTGGCAGCTGATTCACTGGTGTCAGGGACTCTGATGCAGCCATTAGCAGCTCAGGATACATAAAATGCACCAACCTATAGAAAAATTGTAGAAACAGTCTGAACAGTCACTTTGGCTGATATGCAGGTTACTAGATTCCGACAGCACTCTCACAAACTTACCTGTCCAGGCTCCAGCACCAAGATCTCCAACTTCGGCGCGACTGAACCAGGAGAGACATGCTGCTAAGACACTCCCCCTGGTGGTGAGACAGTGTCCTTAGCAACAGGATGCAATTCTTTTTCTCCCCACAGCAGAGAAGACTAGCAGTGGGCTGATTACTCAGTTACTCTATTCCTGTGGGCTAGTGTTCTGACTAATGAAGCACCAAGTCAAGACCTATCAGGTTCTGATCCTGGGACTTTGTGCTCTATTTAAAGAGGACCTTTCATTGGTCCAAACATTATAAACTAAGTATCAGGATACGTAGGGGATAGTGCAGGGATCTAACTGCACTTACTATTTTTCCTGGGCGCCGCTCCATTCGACTGCTGTGGTCCCGTTGTATTCTCCCGCCGGGTATGCTAATTAATAGAATCGGAGCAATGAGGAGGAGACTGAGTCTTTCTCTGTGGGCATCTCCTTCTCCCCTGGCTGTGAGCTGTCCAATCACAGTGGAGAGCGTCACAGCCAGGGAGAAAAAAAAAACACCTTTTCCCTGGCTGTGGCACTCTCCGCTGCAGTTGGACAGAGCTATATCAAGGGGAGAAGGAGACGCCCACAGAGAAAGACTCAGTCTCCTTCTCATTGCTCATTAATTAGCATACAGGGCAGGAGAATACAACGGGTGCCACAGCGGGTGAACGGAGCGGCGCCCAGGAAAAAAAGTAAGTGCAGTTAGATCCCTGCACTATCCCCTACGTATCCTGATACTTAGTTTGTAATGTTTGGACCCATGAAAGGTCCTCTTTAAACCTCTTCATGCCATATACTGGTGCCATTGATAGTCTCTGACTCTCTAGCTGTGTTCCTTTGTTCCTGTGTGTATTGGATTGCTCCTTCCTCTGACCCCAACTTGTCTTCTGACCACACTATGTCTCTTGTTTGGTACCGCGTAGTCTGTCTGGTTCTGATCTTGGCTTGTCTTCTGACCACTCTCTGTCTCTCATTTGTCTGGTTCTGACCCATGTACATATTACCCTGTTTTGTGTTGTTTTGTCTCTTTTGTCTCTTGGTGTTTGGCTGTTGACCAGTTGCAGTCTTGCTACCTAGGGCTTGCACTGCAAGTAGGTATGGAAAGCAGGCTGGGTTCTAGGGCTCACTGTCTGTGTCTGTCCCTACCTACAGGCATTACAAGCACACTGGTAGTGTAGATTAATGAAGACACAAGACAAACTGGCAGGCTGGGTGGTAGTGAAGACATAGGCAGGGCAGGCCAGCTGGGTACTTGATAGGAATACAAACAAGGCAGATGAACAGGGATAACTTAAATGCAAACAGAATTGAAACTAAAAGTGGAAGTGTAGGAGCAAACAGGCAAGGTGGGTCCAGGGCTGAAGCACAGACCAGAACAAATTCACGATAAACACAGGCAAAGCCTAGGAGAATCACAGAAGCACTAGAGTTTTTTGGTCACCAAGGAACCTTAAAGGGGTTGTGTCACTTCAGCAAGTGGCATTTATTGTGTAGAGAAAGTTAATACAAGCCACTTACTAATTTATTGTTATTATCCATATTGCCTCCTTTGCTGGCTGGATTCAGTTTTCCATCACGTTATACACTACTCGTTTCCATGGTTGTAACCACCCTGCAATCCAGCAGTGGTAGACATGCTTATTAAGACCCCCGGTGCTGGAAGGAGTATAGCACAAATGCAAACTTACCAAGACATGACCGTCTATCTAAACTGACAGCCCAGGTAAGGAGAGCACTAATAAGAGAAGCAGCCAAGAGTTCCATGGTCACTCTGGAGCAGCTGTAGAGATTCCCAGCTCAGGTGGGAGAATCTGTCCACAGGACAACAAAAAGAAAGCTATTTTTTAAACCAAGCCCTAAGTTTGCTACAAACCATGTAGTCGACAAAGGAAACATGTGGAAGAAGGTACTCTGGTCAGATGAGACCAAAGTTGAACTTTTTGGCCTAAATGCAAAACATTATGCAGCGAGCCGGGACTTGTGAGGTCGACGGTGTACCGAGGAATAATAACAGTTAGTTCTTTACTCAGTTTTGACACTCCCTGCCCGGGCTGCAGTGAAGGGGAGAAGAGCACCAAATTCTCGGGGCACTCTCTATTACATGGGACACCGGCCAGGTGGTGATTGAGGCACCCTTGATGGTGATTGGATTATCTGCGTGCTTGTGCGGCTAGGCCCCTGAATTAGATTATATTGTGACGCCAGCACCTTGGTGGTGCAAAATGATGAGAGTGGTCGTAGTATGGAGATTGAAGAATGAGACAGAGTTCGAATCCAACCAAGAACTCTACTGTAAACAGGGTCTTGACAGCAATTTACATCCAGATTTAAACAGTCTCTTATGAATATTGAGGTTGAATGCTGTAAATCCAGGTAAGAGGCTGTATACAGTCAGGTTCATAAATATTGGGACATCTACACAATTCTAACATTTTTGGCTCTATACACCCCCACAATGGATTTAAAATTAAATGAACAAGATGTGCTTTCAAATTAAAGCTGACAGTCTGCAGTTAAAGCACATCTTGTTTGTTTCATTTTAAATACATTGTGGTGGTGTATAGAGCCAAAAATGTTAGAATTGTGTAAATGTCCCAATATTTATGTACCTGACTGTATGTACACAGACTTACACAGAGAATGCTAGCAATCACTGATGACACCTCCCCATGTACATCTATCAGTGACTGCTAGCTACATATATTTATGGACCTGACTGTATGTGGCTATATCTCAGGCTATAGTAGGAGGTTGTGTACTGGTATTTAGTCCTGAATCTGGTCCTTTTTCCCAAGGTTATTAATGGTGAGGCTGCCGGAAGCTAAAAAATCCTTCATCTTGAATCCAAAGGTCCTTAAAGGAACACTGACAGGCCGTTAGAGCATATAAAGTGACATATATTCTTCTATTGGTCTTAATATGTTTAATTAAACTATACCATTATCACCCCTCGCCCCTTTCCTTTACTTAAAGGGATTCTGTCACCAGGTTTCACCCCTGTCAGCTAAACATATGCTGATGTTCAGGGCCTCATCACGATTCCTAATGTGGGCTTATAAATGTGATCTGTAGCCTTATTTTGCTAAAAAACAGCTTTTACTAACCTGTCAGTCAAAGAAATAAGGTGCCCAAGGGGATGTCAGGGGATGTGAAGTGATGCAAGGTGCCGGCCGCACCCGCCGCCGTTCTTGCCCAGCGCCGCCTTTCCAGACTTCTGCGCCGCCTCCTAATCCTCTGTGCCGCCTCTCGCTCTCCCTCCCCCCCCCCTCCTGCTGTAAGATCTCACGCGTGCGCACAGGGCTCTGCCTGATGCGCCCGTGCGGACTTCTCCATTTGGCACTTCACTCAACCCCCTGTATGACCTGCACTCTGGTGCCAGCCTCTCAGAGCCGTGTGCGCACGCGCGAGATCTTACAGCAGAAGGGGGGGAGGGAGGGAGAGCGAGAGGCGGCACAGAGGATTAGGAGGCGGCACAGAAGTCTGGAAAGGCGGCGCTGGGCAAGAACGGCGGCGGGTGCGGCCGGCACCTTGCATCACTTCACATGGTAGCACAGTAAATTGCACGGCGCACGCGCAGTGCCCCAAATTGGAAGTAAGAGGACCGACCAAGCATCTTTTTCTATCTCCCGGTTCCTAAAATCTATTCCATACACGTCCCCTGATAGGGGACATAACAGGGATTAAACTGATAGGAATAATAGTACTTAACATACCACTCATATCTGGTAGCACAGTAAATTGCACGGCGCATGCGCAGTGCCCCAAATTGGAAGTAAGAGGACCGACCAAGCATCTTTTTCCATCTCCCGGTTCCTAAAATCTATTCCATACACCACACCGGCACCTGATAGGGGACAAAACAGAGATTAAACTGGTAAGAACAGATTTATTTATTTTTTTAAAAAGAGGACAGCCTCTGCGGAGCTGGGTATTTTTTGGCCACGTTACTGAATGCTCATGCACAATGGCTGTAGGCTCATGTGTCCTTTTGCGGAGGTGACAAACCTGGTCAGTCAAACCCAAGGCAACATCATCAACCTCATCCCATATGCGTTTTTTCTGGAGCGTACCCTGCAAAGAGTGCTGGATCAGGCCGTAGAAGAGCATGAAGAGGAACAGTTGTGGTCACCATCACCACCAGAAGCAGCCTTGTCGTCGTCGATTGCTGGACCTGCGGCAACGCAGAGAGAAGAGTCTGAAGAAGAGGAGTCAGAGGAGGAACGTGGCTTTTAGGAGGTGGAAGACCAACCACAGCAGGCGTCCCAGGGGGCTTGTTGTCACCCTTCGGGAACCCTTGGTGTTGTACGTGGCTGGGTGGAGGAAGAGACCTTCAATGACGTCAGTGAGGACAAGGAACGGGACATGGCTAGCTTGGTATCCAACCTTGTGCAAATGGGGAGTTTGCAGTTGTGCAAATGGACTGTTTGCGGTTGTTTGCGGTGTGTTAAACGGGAAGTTTGGTCTGTCACTGTGAAGCGGGCGTAACCCTTACACTACCTGATCGATACAACATCATACCTGATGTTTTAAAGCACGTTATTCCAAACAATTTAGGAATGTTAGGTGATTTATGCCCTTTATGGATTAAAACCCGACTCTGCGTCAACTACGTAATTTTCCATGGGAGTTTTGTCATGGATCCCCCTCCGGCATGCCACAGTCCAGGTGTTAGTCCCCTTGAAACAACTTTTCCATCACTATTGTAGCCAGAAAGAGTCCCTGTGGGTTTTAAAATTTGCCTGCCTATTGAAGTCTATGGCGGTTCGCCAGTTCGTGAACATTTGCGGAAATTCGCGCTCGAGAAATGGAAAATTTCATGTTCGTGACATCTCTACTAATGAGCTGGGCAGCACTAGGAGACGGCAGTTGGGGCGCGGCTGGGCACACAACTGAATGAGGGACAGCCCCTTGGGCACAAAGTAAGGTAATTTGCATATTGATAAAAACACTTTTAATAAGTAAAGGAAAGGCAGCGAGGGGTGATAATGGTATAGTTTAATTAAGCATATTAATTCCAATAGAAGAATATATGTCACTTTATATGCTCTAACGGCCTGCCAGTGTCCCTTTAAAGATTGGTAAAATGGCTATTGTCCTTCGTGACCTTATCCACTCCTTCTCACTTGAGCTGACTTCCACTAAGACAGCTAGCAACTGCACTCTCACTCCTACAACTCCTACTCCTTCTCTACCAAAACTAGGCCAGACCTGAGCTATATATATATTAGCGCTATCCCCATCTAGTGTTGGAATATGTGTAGTGCACCTAACAGCCTGTTAACAGGGATTTTACATAAGAGTGGAATACAGCATGATATAACATATAATATAACAACTTTGCAGTACCCAACTACACGAGTGGGACACTGTATACTCCCCTTGTTTAACATGTGTCGGCCTCGACACATTCATGACATGACGAAGTCTCCTGAAAATATAAAGAAAAAGGAAGCATGCATGCATAAAGGACAGTATCGTAACCCCATTCTTGTATTCTCTTCTTTTAGCTGCAAAATAAATAGGTTAGGCACAGATATATGTATTCAGGAATATTGAAATACATTAAAATATAGTATGGGTGACAAGGGGCTGTAGTTTTCTTTCAAGACTGATGATCTGGAGCGCTGACCTGGCACAGCGAACAGTAAGAACCAGGATAGTCCATAGTGAAATCAAACAATAATTCCTACAGGAGGCTCACAGGGCATGAGTCCGTTCCCTGAGCAAAATGTCAATAGTGAAACATCACGGAGGCTCAGGTACGTTAAAGTCTATCTCCGGGCACAGGGCTTAAACATTGCAAAAACAAGTAGAAGCAGGTTTTTAGAGAGCCCTTAGAGTAAGGCTAAACAATCAAAGTAATAAGTCTCTCACCTGGGCTCTGCAGCTTTAAATTGTAGTGAAATGGTACTACTGTTGAACAGGCAGGGCTGTAAGTCTTATTCTTGGCTGCGGCTACAGAAATTCTCTGTAACGGGCAGGCGTCAATCCCTTAGTAGTCTGGCCAGATCTTCGAAGTTGTAGTGACTCCATAGACGTTTGTTCAAGAGAACTGGGTACATCTGGGGTTTCTGAGGATCCTGCATGAGGCAGTTCTTCTGGCTGAAGTGGAACTGTATTGGCCTTTGTGGGTACAGGAATGTTAAGCCACGGCCTAAGGAATCACTGTAGAAGATCTGATTCCAGTAACAGTTTCCCAATTGTCCACATTGGTTCTTCTAGATCAGCTGTTTTTCAGGAGCTTGCTCTGTGGATGGAATTTCTTCTTGAACAGCTCTTTTTAAACACAACTTAAGACAGTTGCGATGCACTATTTTTGGTGCTCTGTTTTCTTTAGTGATTTCATAGACATCAGTCTCACAATTAGGAATAGCTGTGATGAGGTAGGATGCTCTTTCCCATTTACTATCCAGCTTGCTAGTGCGATGATTATATTTCAACCACACATCGTTACCAATTTCTAAAGGTTCTGCTTCAGCAGACTGATTATAGTCGTTCTGTGTTTGTGGAATGCATTTGCCATACGGACTTGGACAATCTCTTGGGCATCAGCTAGGCATTTTTGATGTTCACTCACCCAATCAGTTTGTGGTAGAGGATTAATTGAATCTGGAACTTGCACATCCAGGATGTGATCTGCAGGTAACTTTCCTTGACGGCCAAACATAAGGTAATATGGGGTATATCCAGTAGAGCAATGGATTATATTGTTGTAAATATACATCAATTGAGGTAGTAGAGTTGGCCACTCGGTTCTTTTAGTAGGTGTTACAGCCCTCAACATTTCAATCAAGGTTTGATTCATTTTTTCACAAAGTCCGTTACCTTGAGGATGGTAAGTTGTTCTAATCTTCTGACAATTGTGAAGTGAACACAGTTCATGGAATAGTTGGGATTCAAAGGCAGATCCTTGATCTGTAAGAATGTTTTCAGGGCATCCATAGGGCAACAGGAAATTCTTCCAGAAAACATTTGCAGTGGTTTTGGCTGTCAAGTCTTTAACAGGTACAGGTACTACAAATTTGGTGTAGTGATCAATTATTGTCATGGCGTAGGTATATCCTGAGCGACTTGGTTCTAGCTTTACATGATCAATGGCCACTATTTCTAGAGGGGTTTTGCTTACAATGGGATACAATGGTGCTCTTTGATCATGTCTTTCACTTCTTCCAATGGCACAAGTAGAGCATTCTCGACAACAAATTTTCAATATCTCGTCTCATTCCAATCCAATAAAATCTTCTGCGGATAGTAGCTTCAGTTTTTTGTATACCAAAGTGTCCTGATCTATCATAGTACAGTTCACGGATGATTCCGGCATCTCGGCGTGGTATTAGGATCTGATACAGCCGATCATTGGTGATTGGATCTAGGGTTCTTCTTAACATTATTCCTTTTTACATGAAGAGTTGCTTTCGGTGTCTCCATAGCTTGAGTAACTCTGGGTCTGCATTCTTCCTGCAGATTCTTTCTGGTGTTCTTCCACTAGTGGAGAAATATTGTAGTTCACCTAATACTCTGCTCTCTGCTTGCAACTTAATCCCAATTTTTTTCTCATCTTGGGATTTTGGATCTGTCTGTTGTTGGAAGTGAAGGACTTCTTTACCTTTGATGGTGATGACATCTTGTTGGGCAAAATGTCGGTAGAAGGCAGGCATCTCTATTTCTTCCCATACGTCTATCTGTTCAGTAGTATCTTCTCTGGTAGGCAGGCGGGATAAAGCATCCGCATTTTCATTGGACTTGCCTGTTCTGTACTTGACCACGAAGTTGTAGTTGGCAAGACGTGAGGCCCATCTTTGTTCTAAGGCTCCTAACTTGGCTGTGTTAAGGTGTGCCAGTGGGTTGTTATCAGTATAGGCCACAAGTGGTGTTACTGTGAGGTAGTCTTTACATTTTTCAGTGACGGCCCACACAAGTGCAAGAAATTCCAACTTGAAGGAACTGTAGTTCTAGTAATTTCTCTCGCCACCTCTAAGAGATCTGCTAACATAAGCAATAACTCTCTCTTTACCTTCTTGCTCTTGAGACAGGACAGCTCCCAGGCCTTTCTTACTGGCATCAGTGTAGAGATGGAAAGGCTGTTGATGATCTGGATAGCATAAGATAGGTGGTTCTGTCAACTTCTTCTTCAAGAGTTGGAAAGCGATATCTCTTTCTTCATTCCATTCAATCGGTATCTGGGATTTCTGGTACTTCTTAGGATATCCTCTTAGGAGTTCTTGTATCGGTTCAGCAATCTGGGAGAAGTGAGGGATAAAACGTCTGTAGTATCCTGCAAAACTAAGAAAACTTCTTACCTCTTTTACTGTGGTAGGAGTAGGCCAATTCCAGACTGCAGCTATCTTTTCTGGGTCTGGCTTGACACCTTCATAACTGACAACATGTCCCAGGTACTTGACTTCAAATAGGCCCATAGGGGTTAAATTCAAATAGGCCCATAGGGGCAGTAAATGCTGTTTTTTCACGATCTTCAGGAGCCAAAGGTACCTGCCAGTACCCACTGGTTAAATCCAGGGTACAAAAGTAAGCTGAGGATCCTAATGCTGTCAAGGACTCCTTGATTCTTGGTAAAGGATAGGCATCCTTGTGGGTGATTTGGTTAATCTTTCTGTAGTCCACGCAGAATCGAATGTTACCATCTTTCTTTCGGACAAGGACTAGAGGTGCAGCCCATGGACTATGGCTGTCTTTGATGATGTTTGAATCTTTCATCTCTTGGATCATCTGTTTCACAGATTGGTACATTGTTAGTGGTATAGGCCGGTACCTTTCCTTGATTGGGGGGGTGTGAGCTGGTAGAGATGGTGTGCTTGATTACACTGACTTCACGATAATCTGTAGGATGTTTGCTAAAGGCATGATGATGCTCTTTCACAACTTTTAAGACTCCTTCAATTTGTTTCCCAGGTGTAGAAGTATCTCCCACGTTGAGTTCTTTCCACCATAATGTATCAGTAGGTTTTTGTGGATTTAGCTTCTGAACAGACTGTTCGGCAATAGCTGCAGGTACACTGATAACATCTTGGAAAGTGACTTGTAGTAACTGAGCCACAGGGCAGTGCTTGTTCAAAGTAATACTGTTATTACTTAAATTCAGAAGTCGAATAGGCACTTTACCTTGAGATACAGTCACTAGGCTTCTTGCAGCTCGGACTAAAGGATGGTCTTCTAGGGTGATGGGTTCTACTAGGGCCTGGTAGTCTTGACCTTGGATCCCAAGAGCAGCTCGTCACCACAGGAGTGTTTCAGTATTTGGTTTAAAGATTACTGGGTGGTTACCTCGGATGCGGGCACAGCAAATCTCTCCTTTCCCATTGGCAAATTTCTGTTGTGCACTTAACACACGGATAGTCTGTTGTATCACCTTTTTGGAAGCAGGTGCGGTGGTAGGCATAGATTTGTGCAAAGCTGCAAGCATTTCAGTATAACAGTTCCTAAGGACGTTCATCTCTAGGACTACCGGAGGATTGTTTTGTTGTCTTCTCTGACCTGCACAACAATGATACCTTGTTGGGGTAGTGTAGTTCCTCCCACTAGGAGAGTTGGCTCCCAGTAACCATGCACTGGCATGGGTTTGCCGTTGCTGGCTATAAGACTCAGCCAGGATTCTGGTGGTTGTGTCAACTGGTTCTGGTCCCAGTATTTCTCAAATGCAGTCTGTTGAATAGTTGTGACTTGAGACCCGGTGTCCAATAAGGCAACAAAGGGAACACCATTTATTTGGAGAACCACTTCTGGACGGGATCCTACATATCTGGGCATCTAGCGGGGATCTTCTGGACCTACTGATTTACCTCCTGAGGGGCGGTCCTTGGCCTCAAGGGTCTCCCTTTTAACTGCCAGCACATCATTTCTGTATGGCCTGGCTTGTGAAAGTATGTGCAAGTGAATCGCCTCTGAGCATTGAATCGGTCATGAGGGTGTCCACCAGAATTTCTTGGATATGTCTCTTTATAAGAGACCTATATATAGCCCAAAATTCTAAGTTTAGGACCCACACCTAACTATATCATGAAAACCAACCAGAGATAATGGGTCAATAAAGTACAAAAACACATATCAGACTAAAATAATCACAAAATAGCATAATTTTATTGAGAATCACATAGAGACATGATTAGCACAAGCCACAAAAAAACTATTAACACAGGCCACAATACATTAAAAAAATTAAAAACCAAGAGGACCAATGGTGAAAAGTGCAAGTGCAATAGTCATGATTGGTCACTAAAAACCACTATGGCTCAAAAATACATGATAGCAAAAATTCATATGCGCATAACACACACTTAACCATGTGGGTGATAATACACACCACAAGGGGTGTCTGTAGCAAAAGAGACAATGAAAGAGACAATGAAATATAATAGACACCTAGCAAATACTGACCAACCAAACTGATATACCGCACACGACCACCACCAGTCCACTCCCCAACGCACGTTTCGCGTTAGCTTTTTCAAGGGGGTACCCCCTTAAAAAAACGTACATGAAACGTGCGTTGGGGAGTGGACTGGTGGTGGTGCTTCTCTTCTGTCTTCATCTTTGCTGTGCACAGGAAAAGGACCTGTGGTGATGTCACTACGCTTGTCACATGGTCCGTCACATGGTCCATCACCATGGTAAAAGATCATGTGATGGACCATGTGATCAGCGCGGTGACATCATCAAAGGTCTTATTCCTCAAAGAAGAAGACAGAAGAGAAGCCGGGCTGCGCGAACAAGTGGATTAAGGTGAGTTACATATTTTTTTTAACCTCTCCAGCCCTATTGTACTAAGCATTCTATATTAAGAATGCTATTATTTTCCCTTATAACCATGTTATAAGGGAAAATAATAATGATTGGGTCCCCATCCCGATTTTTTAACCCCTCCAGCACTATTGTACTAAGCATTCTGTATTAAGAATGCTATTATTTTCCCTTATAACACAACACCGATCCCAAACCCGAACTTCCGTGAAGAAGTTCGGGTTTGGGTACCAAACATGCCGATTTTTCTCACACACGTGCAAAACGCATTACAATGTTTTGCACTCGCGCGGAAAAATCACGCATTTTCCCGCAACGCACCCGCATCTTATCCGGGCCAAAAACATGACGCCTGTGTGAAAGAGGCCTAAGCAGTTTTCCCACTGTTCTAGTTTTTGACATACTTTCTCCAGACTGCATCAGGAACCGGAGCTTGAGTTGCTTGACTGACTATAGGATAACATTTTGGAGATGCAACTGGCTTATCCGTAAATATATCGGCAGCCCTAGTAGGCTCTGATTGTGGGTTTCTTCCAAGAATACTGATGGCAAACTCTTTGAAGTCTAGGAAAGTAGAACTTGGGTGCTGAGCAGCTAACATCCTTAACTGACTCTTTAAGACTTCTGTACTAACACCTTCAATGAATTGTTCTTTTAGTGTCTTATCTTGGTTTTCTGCCTCACTGGGTCTACTTGTACAACAGCTCTGAGGGCTTCCTGTAATGATAATGCAAAGTCTCTGAGTGACTCACCAGATTGCTGTTTATTGCTAAAGAATCTCATCTTGACCTCTGACACAGTCTTGGGTTCAAAGGTAGTGTAGAGTCGTTCAAATATCTGCTCCAGCATTTTCCTCTCTGAGCTTGGCCAGGATTTCACTTCTCTGAGGGCAGCTCCTTCCAATTGCACAATAAGAATTTCCATTTGTTGCTTTACTGACACAGGGTACAATCTGAATACAGCAATAATTTTTTCTTTAAAGTCTCTTAAAATGTGAGCTTCCCCAGAGTATCGTGGGAACCAGGGTGCCCCAAAGTAGTAAGTCATTGTTAAAGGCATCGTACTTGGTGCTGCAGCTGCTGGTGATGCGTTAGGATCAGCTGCGGCTACTGCGGGGGACCTGTTGAGGTCAGGCTGAACATTATCTTCCTGTACCGACATAGTAACGGCAGATGCTCAATAAAATGTAGGTTAAACACGGCTTTACACTTGTTATGTTGCGTTGCTATGGCCACCATTATTTTGTGGGTGTATGGCCCTTTAAGATCTCGGTGCCGGCTGAATAGGGTGCTCGGTATGGTAGCTTGTATTCCAAACAGTCCCGACTAGAGTCAATCTCTACTAATAGTACTACTTTAGGTACCTGGTAGGTCCTCAGGTTTGCGGGTGAGTTGGAGAACAATGATATGCTCATTCCGTGGAGGATGGCTAGTTTTCGCCTTCCCTTTCCTCCAGCTTGGTTACATGCGAAGTCTCACACTTTTTCGGGTGTGCGTACGCACATCACGCTCCCCTCTTGCGCGCGGCTCCTCCCTCCAGTGTGCTTGACAGACAGGAGAGGCTGCACAATGTTTTGCATACAGAGTCGGCCTTCCCAGATCACTACAATGGAGGTGTAAGGGGCCGTCCAAGTTATTTTGCATATAGGGATGGCACTTAATTTTCCTGCCAAGCAGGGCGCTTTGTAGAGTGATGGCGCCGTAGATTAAACAAGAAGGCCTCCAGCGGCCATTTTGGGTGCTGCCGGAGGCCTTCTTGTTTTGGGTGCAAGCAGTTTTAGTGACACAAAAATCTGCGTTTTCTCCAGTTTTAAAAGTGCTATTTTAAAGTAGACAATTGGCACAGCACATTTATGCACTTTTCAAGTAGTTTGAACAGTTATTTAGCCCAATAAAACAACAAAACAAATGGGGCTTATTCACATAAGATGATGGCGATATGGCCCACAGTTATACAATGTCCAATCCTGTTCTATAAGGCACAAAGGATTTGTATCCTGTTCGTGATGCCAATTTAATGCAGCGAGACAAGACCGCAGGGGGATAATTTGTGAAGTCGACGGTGTACTAAGGAATTATAACAGTTAGTTGTTTACTCACAGTTTTGACGATCCCTGGGCCGGGTTGCAGTGAAGGGGAGAACAGCACCAAATTCTCCGGGGCACGCTTTATTACAGGGGACACTGGCCAGGTAGTGATTGAGGTGCCCTTGATGGTGATTGGATTATCTGGGTGCTTGTGCGGCTGGGCCCCTGAATTAGATGATATTGTGACGCCAGCACCTTGGTGGTGCAAGATGATGAGAGTGGTCGTGTTATGGAGATGGAAGAATGAGACAGAGTTCGAATCCAACTAAGAACTTTACTGTAAACAGGGTCTTGACAGCAATTTACATACAGATTTAAACAGTCTCTCATGAATATCGAGGTTGAATTCTGCAAATTCAGGTAACAGGCTGTATATGTGGCTATATCTCAGGCTATAGTAGGAGGTTGTGTACTCACTGGTATTTAGTCCTGAATCTGGTCCTTTCCCCCCCGCTTATTAATGGTGAGGCTGCCGGAAGCTAATAAATCCTTTTCCTGGAATCCAAAGGTCCTTAAAGCCTGGTAAAATGGCTATTGTCCTTTGTGACCTTATCCACTCCTTCACACTTGAGCTGACTTCCACTATCACAGCTAGCAACTGCACTCTCACTCCTACAACTCCTACTCCTCTTCTACCAAAACTAGGCCTGAACTGAGCTATATATACAGTACAGACCAAAAGTTTGGACACACCTCATTCAAAGAGTTTTCTTTATTTTCATGACTATGAAAATTGTAGATTCACACTGAAGGCATCAAAACTATGAATTAACACATGTGGAATTATATACATAACAAACAAGTGTGAAACAACTGAAAATATGTCATATTCTAGGTTCTTCAAAGTAGACACCTTTTGCTTTGATTACTGCTTTGCACACTCTTGGCATTCTCTTGATGAGCTTCAAGAGGTAGTCCCCTGAAATGGTTTTCACTTCACAGGTGTGCCCTGTCAGGTTTAATAATTGGGATTTCTTGCCTTATAAATGGGGTTGGGACCATCAGTTGCGTTGAGGAGAAGTCAGGTGGATACACAGCTGATAGTCCTACTGAATAGAATGTTAGAATTTGTATTATGGCAAGAAAAAAGCAGCTAAGTAAAGAAAAACGAGTGGCCATCATTACTTTAAGAAATGAAGGTCAGTCAGTCGAAAAATTGGAAAAACTTTGAAAGTAAGGGCTATTTGACCATAAAGGAGAGTGATGGGGTGCTGCGCCAGATGACCTGGCCTCCACAGTCACCGGACCTGAACCCAATCGAGATGGTTTGGGGTGAGCTGGACCGCAGAGTGAAGGCAAAAGGGCCAACAAGTGCTAAGCATCTCTGGGAACTCCTTCAAGACTGTTGGAAGACCATTTCAGGTGACTATCTCTTGAAGCTCATCAAGAGAATGCCAAGAGTGTGCAAAGCAGTAATCAAAGCAAAAGGTGGCTACTTTGAAGAACCTAGAATATGACATATTTTCAGTTGTTTCACACTTGTTTGTTATGTATATAATTCCACATGTGTTAATTCATAGTTTTGATGCCTTCAAAGTCATGAAAATAAAGAAAACTCTTTGAATGAGAAGGTGTGTCCAAACTTTTGGTCTGTACTAATATATATTTTCAGGTCACTGATATATATATTAGTGTTATCCCCATCTAGTGGTGGAATGTGTAGTGCACCTAACAGCCTGTTAACAGGGATTTTACATAAGAGTGGTATACAGCATGATATAACATATAATATAACAACTTTTCAGTACCCAAGTACATGAGTGGGACACTGCAATTATGTGTGGTGGAAAACTAGCACTGCACCTTAAAAGACATGAGACTGGGGCGGAGGTTCACCTTCCAACAACGACCTTAAACATAAAGCCAGAGCTACAATGGAATCAGAGGCAGACATACTGGCTGTGCAGCCGATTCAGCTGCACAGGGGCCCAGCATGGGAGTCTCTGGTCTCCTCCAAGCTGCACTGCATTGTCCTGACTGCGTACAACGTCAGGATGTACAGCGCGCACTACGACCTGATGTTGCACGTGGTCAGGTGACAGTGCAGCATGGGCCGAAGGGGACCAGCGAGCAGGGACTGTAGGAGAGGACACCAGACATGGAGAACAGCAAGGCAGGAGAGGTAACTTTATTTATTTATTTTGAGTCTGAACTGAGGATTGATGGGGGTCTGAGCATCTGATATGGGCTCTAAGCTTCTGATATGGGGGGCTGAGCATTGATATAAGGGTCTGAGCATCTGATATGGGGGCCTGAGCATATAATATGGGGGTCTGAGCATCTGGTATGGATGTCTGAGCATCTGATATGGGGGTCTTATAAAGTGCATATCACTAGCACTTTAACATGCTGCAGCAGTCTGCTGCTATCCACCCCGCACAGTCTCCCCGTCTCACCAGACCTCCCTGACTGCACAGCATTAGAATCCTGCTGCCACAGACATCATATGTTCTGTGTGGGTGAAGCAAATATAGCCCCGCCCCTATCCTTTGCCTGCACTTGCTCCTGGCTGCAAGGCCCAAACCAGATTGGGATGACTGGGCCTTCTGCTGCATCCGACCCCCGACCTCAGCTGCTGAACTGCAGGAGCTCCCAGGACCCTCTTATCAAAGCACCTGGTAAGTCCATCCAGTAAAAAACATGCAGCAATGTCTGTAGAGGGGATGCAGGGCTGCTGGGGTGACTCTTATTGTAGCAGCCCTGCCCTCAAGTATTGATGGTCACTGATCTGTGAGCCCCCTCTATGTGCACTCCCTGTGCATACATCCTGTGCCCTCTGTGCTCCCAGTGGGACCTCCCTGTGTGAGTTGTGTGCACTCCCTGTGCGTGCTTCCTGTGCCCTCTGTGCTCCCAGTGGGAGCTCCCTGTGTGTGTTGTGTGTGCTCCCTGTGCCTCGTGTGTCCCCCATATGTGCTCCCTGTGTCCCCTCTGCTCCTGGTGTGTGTCCCCTCTGTGAGCTGTGTGTGAGCTCCTTTTGCCCCCTGTGTGTGCTCCCTGTGACTCCAGTATGAACTAGCAAATGGCGTGTTTGTGACATGGCCATGCTGCTTTCAATTACTGCATGGCTGTCTGGGCCATAGAAGGCTCTAGCTAAACTATTGAAGACCGCATTGTTTAGGTGGTCTTCATTGTTAATTGGGGGGAGGAGGCATTGGAGTAAAAAGTAAAAATCTGAGGTCCAAATTAGCAGTGTCTTTTTTTTCAGTACTTGGGGGGAGAAGACCAGGGCTGCTAATAAAGGTATCTGTAAAGCTATGTCACACATTGTGGCCGTATCACAGCCAGATTCCCCATAGCAGTGTGTCATCCACAGATCCCTCATTGCTGTGTGTCATCCAAAGATTCCCCCATAGCAGTGTGTCATCCACAGATCCCCCATAGTAGTGTGTCATCCACAGATTGCCATAGCAGTGTGTCATCCACAGATCCCTCATGGCTGTGTGTCATCCACAGATTCCCCCATAGCAGTGTGTCATCCACAGATCCCCCATAGCAGTGTGTCATCCACAGATCCCCCATAGCAGTGTGTCATCCACAGATTCCCATAGCAGTGTGTCATCCACAGATCCCTCATGGCTGTGTGTCATCCACAGATTCCCCCATAGCTGTGTGTCATCCACAGATCCCCCATAGCAGTGTGTCATCCACAGATTCCCATAGCAATGTGTCATCCACAGATCCCCCATAGCAGTGTGTCATCCACAGATCCCCCATAGCAGTGTGTCATCCACAGATCCCCAATAGATGTGTGTCATCCACAGATATCCCATAGCTGTGTGTCATCCACAGATATCCCATAGCTGTGTGTCATCCACCGATATCCCATAGCTGTGTGTCGTCCACAGATCCCCCATAACAGTGTGTCATCCACAGATTCTCATAGCAGTGTGTCATTCACAGATCTCCCATAACAGTGTGTCATCTACAGATCCCCCATAGATGTGTGTCATCCACAGATATCTCATAGCTGTGTGTCATCCACCGATATCCCATAGCTGTGTGTCATCCACCGATATCCCATAGCTGTGTGTCATCCACAGATCCCCCATAACAGTGTGTCATCCACAGATCCTCCATAGCGGTGTTATCCACAGATCCCCCATAACAGTGTGTGCTCCACAGATCCTCCATAACGGTCTGCATGTGCGGCATTATCTCCAGGCACTGCTATGAAATTGCCAGTGATAAAAATTTTTCGAAACACTTATAGGATAATGGAGGATGACCGTGCATGTGCATTGTGCTCTTCCTTCACTTCAGGGGCCCGGATGGGACAACCCCTTTTTTCTGCTTGTGGTTTTATAAACTGCACCATGAAAAAAATGAAGTGCCCTGGTCATACTTCATGTGGGTTCCATGTCTAGAATTCCCTTTAAAAATGGGTATTAATGAAAATCCACACCAAAACTGCATGAAAAAGTTATAAAATGCATCAGAAAAAATACATCCAAAAAACCTGATGCAGGTTCTGCATTAGGTTTTTTTTAAGCAGAGAAAATACTCTGTGTGAACATATCCAAAGAGGCTGCATGATCAGCAGCTTACAGTGGAAATGCTAAAGGAAAATAATGTGACATTCTACAATCAGCTGCTGTGGTTGAAACCACTGTCCGTGCCTACAAAGTCCTGTCAGACTTCTGGTCCAATATTTAAGGATTTGGGGCCCCACACTGTCTAAAACCGCCCATGGGCCGGAGCATCTGATAAAAGGGGTCAGATGATCTAATATAAGGGTCGGATCTGATATGGGGGTCTGAGGATCTGATACGGGGCTTGAAAATCTGATATGGCAGTTTTATTTGAGGATCGGATATGGCGGTTTGATTTGAGGATCTGATTTGAAGTCGGGTATCGGAGTCTGATCTGAAAGGAAAGGAGGCATTTTTTGTAATGTCACACATTATAGAGGGGTATTTTTACGCAGGTCCACATTATAAGGGGGCATTTTTCTACTGGCACACATTGTAAGGAGAATTATTACTACTGGGAGACTACAGAAACATTACTAGAATGGCACTATTGGGGTATTATTACTTTTGGGGCACAATAGGGACATTATTACTATTGGGGCACTTTTACTACTGAGTGCACTCTGGCAGATAATAATTTCTATTGATGAGACTTTGGTGAGCACTATTACTGTGGGGGGTACTCTGGCACAGTATCAGCTTAGCACAATTATTTTTTGGGAATATTATGAATACACTAGTATTGATTGAGCACCAAAGTGCTCATGTGCTCTGGCAGTCGGTATGCTCATGTGCTCTACCGAGCACCCGAGCATAATGGAAGTCAGTGCGAGAACCCCAGGCACCCCCTGCTTGGAAGAGAAGAGGCTGTCTGGTTCACAAAAAAAGGTTAAAAATTGATGGAAACCCCATCAAAATGGTTTAGAAACAGCATGAAGAGGATGCCTGGATGCGTCTTGGACTCCTATTATCTGACATACAATAGACAACCACACAAAAGCTATATGCCAAAAGCCAGGTTTGTGGAGGCCAACAATCTATCCATGAGACAGATAACAGTCAGCATACCTTGCAATGGCAGCCTTGTGCACTATAAACAATTCCAAACCAGCTCTCATCCATCTGACTGAGAGTCAGTAAGCCTCAAAGTTGCTTCACATCTGTTGAATGGCTTGGGTGGACCTGCTCACCTAGATCAATATCATTAGGGTGACAAAAAGATTTCTGATTGTCCTAACATAATATTCAATAACCTTTCTATAAAGTTTTGTCATGTAAAAACTCATTTGCATAAACATGGGCATATGGGAAAGACATGCAAATAAGCAGAATCAGCTGAAAAACCATTTGCATGGAAAATTCACGATCAACACTACTCATGAACATCGTCATCTATTGGATTCATATTCTTGTCATGAGTCATGAAGAGCGCCATCTATTGGTTTCATAGTCTTATGACAAGATTATTAATCTTGTGATAAGACTATAAAACCAATAGATGGCGCTGTTCATCTTGTTGGGTAGCTATAAGTAGTGGGGCACCCTGCTCAACAGAGTCCATACACCGTGTAGCACTCAGCCTATAATAGCCTGCACTAACACTGAGGTGTATATCGGATTGCTGCTATCATTCACACATCTTCTAGCACTTTATCTGCAGTAATATAAGCTTGCTACGGTGTATCTGAGGACTATTTCCCTGCTTGTAATGACTCATGAGCAGCGCCATCTATTGGTTTCATAGTCTTATGACAAGACTATAAATCCAATAGATGGCGCTGTTCATAAGTAGTGTAGATCGCGAATATTCTAATCGCAAATTTTTATTGCTAATTTTCCATGCAAAAGGCTGAGTGCTACACGGTGTGTAGACACTGTTGAGCACGGTGCCCCGCTTACTAGCGCCCCAACAAGATGAACAGCGCCATCTATTGGTTTCATAGTTTTATGACCAGACTAATAGTCTTGTCATAAGACTATGAAAACAATAGATGGCGCTGTTCATGAGTAGTGTAGATCGCAAATTTTCCATGCAAATGTTTTTGTCAGCTGAAAAACAAGCCAGATTCAGCTTATTTGCATGTCTTTCCCATATGCTCATGTTTATGCAAATTAGTTTTTATATGACAAAACTGTATAGAAAGGTTATTGAATATAATTGAAACTTTTTGTCACCCTAATGATATTGATCTAGGTGCGCAGGTCCACCCAAGCCATCCAACAGATGTGAAGCAACTTTGAGGCTTACTGGCTCTCAGTCAGATGAGAGCTGGTTTGGAATGTCTCATAGTGCACAAGGCTGCCATTGTAAGGTATGCTGACTGTTATCTGTCTCATGGATAGATTGTTGGCTTCCACATACCTGGCTTTTGGCATATATCCTTTGTGTGGTTAATTTATCTATTGTATGTCATAGATAATAGGAGTCCAAGATGCATCCAGCTATCCTCTTAATGCTGTTTCCAAACCATTTTGATGGGGTTTCCATCAATTTCTAACCTATTTTTGTGAACCAGACACCCTCTCTTCTTCAGAGCAGGGGGTGCCTGGTTTGATGCTTGGGTCTCCCATTGACTTTCATTGTATTAAATTGTACTCGAGAATGGGCAATAATGTCAGCGTCTAGATGTGCAAAGCTGGTAGAGACATACCCCAAATGGCTGGCAACTGTAATTGTAGTGAAAGGTGGTCCTAGAAAGTATTGACTCAAGCAGGCTGAACACAAATGTAAAATTTTCTTTTCAATTCACACAATTCACTTGCTAGTTTGTGTTGTCTATCACATAAAATGTCTATAAAATACATTCAAGTTTGTGGGTTTAACATGAAAAAATATGGAAAAGTTCAAAGGGTATGAATTATTTTTGAAGGCACTGTATGTGAATGGAAGATTTAAAACATTTATGACTCTTAGATAGTGATGGACGAACATCTGACAGGACGGTTTGCGAACGCAATCAAATGTTCGCGAACCGCAAGTTTGCGGTGGGTCCCATTCATTTTAATGGCAGGCGAACTTGAAAAACCTACAATCCATATTTGCATTCAAGAAATATTTACTAGAAGTGCACAAATAGTCCCACAACATGGACAGTGACATACCAGATGTATTATTCGAATTTGCGATCTCCATTCATTATTTTTTTCAATGCGAAATATCGGCAATATAATTTTCGCGCAAATGCACTATACAGTACCCAATTGCACTATAAAGAAAGTATATTTGTATATAACACCCCGCTTCAATCAGTTTTTTGGGGCGACTGGTATATCACACCAGTAGATATTATTTGTTCCAATAACGCTTCTCCCTCTATATACCTGCAGTATCTAAGCAGAACCGCACACAACTGCCGCACAATACAAAAGCACTATAATATACTTTCTAAACATAGAAAGTATATTATAACATTGTACACGGAAGGCAATCCATTAGAATATACATAAAGATAAAACGTAACCTTTAATAATGTGGATCCATTCACACGTCCGTTAGTGTTTTGCGGATCCGCAAAACACGGACACCGGCAATTTGCATTCCGCAATTTGCGGCCCGCACATCGCCGGGACTATAATAGAAAATGCCTAATCTTGTCTGCAATTGCGGACAAGAATAGGATATGTTCTATTTTTTTGCGGAAACTGAAGCACGGCTACGGAGGTGCGGATTCGCAAATGTGGATCAGCAAATGCGGTTGCGGACAGCACATTCCGGCCCAATTGAAAATGAATGGAGCTGCATGGATGCGGACCCATTTTGCGGACGTGTGAATGGAAATGATATCCCTCAAAATGAAAATAAATTGAATTATTAAAGTTAAGCAAAAAGCATAGATGTGGTAGGCAATAACAAGTGCTCAGCGGCACTAAATCAGGTGCTCGGCGGCACCAAATCAGAAACCATATATCCTACAACAATCCGGGAGGTTCCAGTACACATCCATGAATCCCGGAGGGAAAGCAAAAAACATCTATCCCTGGGCTAGATGATGATGTAGTATTGAAGGACAGGGTGGGCAAAGAATTGTCCCTGATATTGCCCTACAGGGGGGTGCTCTTCTGGCCCTGATAGCCTAACCACAGACCACCCGCCCTGATAAGAGTGACCCCGTCCGGAACCTTACCCTATATAAAAATGGCCCTAGTAAGCCCCTAGCCCCTAGGCCCCTGACTTCCAGGTGATCACTATATAAATCTATGTGTTTTTGACTCATTATAAAAGTATATTATAAGTATATCGCACTCCTCTGTGTATCACACCTATAGATAGCACACCTATACCAGTCCTTAAAATGACTTTTGTGGCCCTATTAGCTAGCGTTTGGTGTCCCTAACAGCCTGTCCCTGCTCCACACAGCAACCTCTCCCTACACTGGCAAAACACTGAATGTAAAATGGCAGCCAGATCAGGTTTATTTATAAGGTAGGCGTATGTTCATGTGCTGAAAAGTCTCAATTGGCTATCCTGTACCACCTGATGGATGTGTCATTGGTCAAAGTTCTTATCAATGTAAAAGAATCGCGAACACGCAAAGTTCGCCGCAAAACGACCGCCATGCGAACCGCAAGGCCATCTCTACTCTTGTAATGTGGGGAGGAAAAAATCTAAATGCCATGTTCTAATCTTAAGGGGTTAACAAAATTAAACAAAACATAAACAGAACTCAAGCAGTGATCTTGGTAGATAATTTTGTTTAGAAATGGTCATAAAGGGTTAAAAATAAAAAGCAAAGATGCTTTACTCACCTCCACCTATCCCATGCTGATGCCACCCCATTGCTGCTCAAATTTCCGCTGCCCCACATCTTCTGTCTAGGCTTGACTCGCAGGAAATGCCAGGAGAGGCCTCCTCGGCCAATCCACCACCACAACAGTGCCAGTGCTAAGGTGGTCTCCTGCAGGTCTCTGTTAACATTGTTGGATGCCATACCCGCCTGTACCCACTGTATCCATTTACTCGCCTCAGCAAAGATCGCAGCTAGTGCAGTATATGCTTGAGGTGGCCAGCGAATGGCTGCTGCGATCATGTGCTGCTACAGCACAACATAGCTCCCAATATGCAAACTAAAACGGGAAGTACAATCCCTTTATGGATACATGATAAAATACCGACATATCGCCGCATCCGTATAGACCAGCTCTATAGAAATATCACATGACCCAACCCCTCAGGTGAACACTGTCAAAAAAATAAAATAAAAACTATAGCTCTCAGACTATACAACAAATAAAACATGATTTTTTTTTTTTCAAAAATGCTTTTACTGTGTTAAATGTAAAAAAAATAAAAAAAGTGAACATATTAGTTGATGCCGCGTCCATAACAACCTGCTCTATATAAATATCACATGACCTAACCTCAGGTGAACACAATAATTTTTTATAAAAACAGTGTCAAAAGCCATTTTTTGTCACCTTACATCACAAAAAGTGTAATAGCAAGCGATCAAAAAGTCATATGCACCCCAAGGTAGTGCCAATAAAACCGTAATTTCATTCTGCAAAAAATGATTCCCTACCTAAGACAATCGCCCAAAAAATAAAAAAACTATGGAGACACTAAAACATGATTTATATTTTTGTTTCAAAAATGATATTATTGTGTAAAACTTAAATATATATAAAAAAGTATACATATTAGGTATCGCCGCATCTGTAACAACCTGCTCTATAAAAATATCACATGACTTAACCCCTCAGGTAAACACCATAAAAAAATAAAAATAAAATGGTCAAAAGCCATTTTTTGGCACCTTACATCACAAAAAGTGTAATAGCAAGTGATCAAAAAATCATATGCACTCCAAGATAGTGCCAATAAAAACATAATCTCATCCCGCAAAAAATGATACCCTACCTAAGACAGTCGCCCAAAAAATAAAAAAACTATGGCTTTCAGAATATGGAAACACTAAGACATGATTTATTTTTGTTTAAAAAATGAAGTTATTGTGTAAAACTTAAATCAATTAAAAAAAGTATACATATTAGGTATTGCCACGTCTATAAGAACCTGCTGTATAAAAATATCACATGACCTAACCCCTCAGGTGGACACTGTAAAAATTGTTTTTAAATAAGTGTGTCAAAAAAGCAATTTTTTGTTACCTTACATCACAAAAAGTGTAATACCAAGCGAACAAAAGTCATATGCACCCTTAAATAGTACCAATCAAACAGTCTTCTCATACTGAAAAAAATGAGCACCTACATAAGACAGTCGCCCAATTTTTTTTAAAAAAGTATGGCTTTCAGAATATGGAGACACTAAAAAAAAAGTAGTCACATTTGGTATTGTCGCATCCGTAACAACCTGCTCTAAAAAAATACCACATGATCTAACCTGTTAGATGAACACTGCAAATAAAAAATAAAAAATGGTGCCAAAACAGCTATATTTTGTTACCTTGCCTCACAAAAAGTGTAATATAGTGCAACCAAAAATCATATGTACCCTAAAATAGTACCAACAAAACTGCCACCTTATCCTGTAGTTTCCAAAATGGGGTCACTTTTTGGGGGTTTCTACTCTAGGGGTGCATCAGGGGGTCTTCAAATGTGACATGGCAGCTTAAAATTATCCCAGTGAAATCTGCCTTCCAAAAACCATATGGCGTTCCTTTCCTTCTGCACCCTGCCGTGTGCCCATACAGCCGTTTACGACCACATATGGGGTGTTTCTGTAAACTATAGAATCAGGGTAATAAATATTGAGTTTTGTTTGGCTGTTAACCCTTCCTTTGTTAGCAGAGAAAAATTGATTAAAATGGAAAATCTGCCAAAAAAGTGAAATTCTGAAATTTCATATCCATTTTCCATTAATTCTTGTGGAACACCTAAAGGGTTAACAAAGTTTGTAAAAATCAGTTTTGAATACTTTGAGGGGTGTCGTTTCTAAAATAGGTGGTTTCTATTATGTAGGCCTCACAAAGTGACTTCAGACCTGAACTGGTCCTTTAAAAAGTGGGTTTTGGAAATTTTCTGAAAAATTTCAAGATTTGCTTCAAAACTTCCTAGCCTTCTAACGTCCCCAAAAAATAAAATGGCATTCACAAAATGATCCAAACATGAAGTAGACATATGGGGAATGTAAAGTAATAACTATTTTTGGAGTTATTACTATCTATTATAAAAGTAGAGAAATTGAAATTTAGAAATTTTTAACTTTTTTCCAAATGTTTTGTAAATTTGGAATTTTTTAATAAATAAAAAAGATTTATTTATTTTTTTTTACTCAATTTTACTACTATCATAAAGTACAATATGTGACGAGAAAACAGTCTCAGAATGGCCTGGATAAGTAAAAGCGTTTTTAAGTTATTACCACATAAAGAGCCATGTCAGATTTGCAAAAAATAGCCTCGTCTTTAAGATGAAAAATGGCAAGGTCCTTAAGGGGTTAATCATTGCTTGTTCTATGATGTCAGTCATGTGAGATCAAGTGATGTGATTACGATGAGCTGAGGTCACATAATCAACACAAGCCAGGCCTTTGTGAGATTTATGCTAAAGCAAGTTTAATTATAGCTGGGCCATCACTTAGTAATATATGCTTGCGTTTTTATCTTGTAAAATGTAATCACACTAATTAGAACATAGGGCACATGCAGAAGGTTAAAGAGATCTCTCACTACTTATTTCATTTTGGAGCCTAGGAAGTTTAACTACTCTGACTTTGTGGGCTGATGGCAGTATTAGGGTATTTCATGAAGTTTGCATTTTTTGCCTCCTGCAAAATGAACACAAGGCTATCATACAGTAGGGTGCGCATTTCATCCTGAAATGAAGCTGGCAAAACATTTCAGTGGAAACTAGATTATTCCAGAGGATTATGGGAGTCGTGGATTGAGCTGGCATGCTGCCAAAGGGAGAGCCCTTGACCTAGAAGCAGAATCAAAGCTGAGTATGTGCAAAAAGCAGCAAAGCACAGTGGGTCTCATTTATGAAAACTGAAGGAAAAGTATACGTGTTGTCCATAGGACCCAATCAGAATAAAGCTAACAGTTATGTATACTGGTAGTGTAACGGAGAAAACTTGTCCAAGTCGTTATAAATGAGCCCCACAATACAAATTATGTCTTTGTAATGATCTTTGTTGCTCAGAAGACTGCAGAACTGGTCTTTATCTATAGTAGTCACCTTTCCAGGGTACTAACGATGTCCCCTGATATTCAGATACCTCCAGATATTAAAGTATGGCCGATATAACAGTCAGACACTTACAAGGTACTACCAGTGTCTCCTGGTATTCACATACTCCCATATAATAAAGTAGGGCCAACATAACAGTCAGACAAAAATAACATTATGAAGCATGTGTCAACACTAGCAAGTCACAAATATTCAGAAGTGAATCTCCCTGATAGATGACAGGACATAAATAATGATGGCAAATGGATAAAAGAGATGTCAGTTAGGTAATCAAGCTGACAATGACGGGTAATGAAGCAAACGGATGAAGATAGCCAAGGATAACAGACAAAATTGACCCTGACCTTACTTTCCATTAAGTTTTCCCTAGATTTATCCCTGGATACTAACCCTCAAACCAAACACTACCAACCATCACTGTCCCTGAAGACATCACTATGGAAAACACTCTTCAGATTTTGCAGATTAAAATAGGCAATTTGGCATGACCTAATAGAGTGCAATGTAGGATTAATGAACAGGCAAGGGTTTGTGACCACAAATAGAACAGTATATAATTGACTGCCATGTAGAAGAGAAATGAAAGAAAGAAAAAATATAGGAAAGCTGTTATATTGATGGTCTGTGGCCACTGTTGCTAGGGTTTATCCCTCCTTTGTTTCTGTATTCTGTTATTCTCTACAGTACTGCAAGGGTTAATGCTCCTTGTTTTCTTTGTGCACCTGCTTGACTAAAGGGCTAACCATCCCTACTATATATTCTCTGTTCTGTGTTTCACCCCTTGACTGAGCAGCAGGTTCTGTCTGGCCTTTCTAGTCTGCTGAATCCTGTGAGTGAGCTATAATCCGTTTGGTTGTGGACTGTGTTCTTCCTGACTTCCTTCTGTCTGTCTGCTATCTGACCTGACCTGTGCCTGTTATCCTGGTCTATTTGTCTGCCTGCGATTCTGTTCTACTTGTTGCCTGGATACTGATCCTGTGCCGCCTGCCCTGACCCTGGGACTGTTTCTGTCATTCTTATGTACTCAGCCTGTCTGAACTGAGCCTGGTTCTGACTATGTGCATTAACTGATTCCTTGGTGCTTTGCACCAGTGTCTCTGACCCCTGTGGGTCAGCTGCCAACCACACCGGGACTATTCCAAGGGATAGCAGTCTGGTGGCTGCCCTAAAACAAAGACTAAATTTCTGTACAAGATTTAAAGGGTGAAAACCAGGGGACTGCCCGGATAGTGCTCTCAGTAACATCCCAAAGTCAAACATCATGATTAATAGATTATTAAGCAGCAGCTCCCTAGCTGATGTAAATGAAGTCTATGGTATCTGTCACTCAGGTTTTCTGGTCCCTGACCAAAGACAAATGAATATTAGAAAGAAATGATGAGCAGCTACCTTGCCTCCGCACAGTAATAGAAACACAAATGAATAATTGGAGTTAGTTGCACTCTAAGAACCACCTTTTTTATACAGACCTCCAAATCCTCTGCAAATCAATACTAAGGTACTCCCAGGGTCTCCCCCCCCCCCCCATTGCATTCATGCTTTACACTACATTTATTTTTTAGACACCATTTTTAACCTTTTTCATGCCTCGTCCACCCTGAGGATGTGGCTTAACAGAATGAGGCTGTGGATTAGCTGAACAGGGGGCATGGCTTAAATGTGCCTCTGTGCACCAAAAATTCTCCAAAATGTTGGCATTTTTATGGAGTATTGTAACGAAATCCGAGGTAAATAGACAGATAGATATATATCTTTTTGTAATGCAGCTATTTTTCTTGATAAAATTCTGCGCCCATTTGCCATGTCAGCCAGATCCTACATTAGACATACCAATTATTTTTTGACTAAGATTGAGAACCTACATATTCCTTCAGGGTCCTTATTAGCTTCTTTTGACGTGGTAAGCTTATACACGTCTATAGAACATGAATTGGGCATATGGGTCATTAAGGAAAACCTACAGAAGACACAATACAGTAATGGATGTCAACAATTTTTGATTGCTTTGTTGAGGTTTATACTCACTCGCAATTATTTTTTGTTTCAAGATGATTTCTTTTTGCAATTACGTGGGACCGCGATGGGGTCCAATGTGGCACCGACCTACGCAAATCTTTACATGACACATGTTGAGGAGTCTGTCGTCTATGTGAGCCACCACTTCAGCCATGTGCTGGGGTGGTGGCGATACATCAACGACATTTTCCTGATTTGGGTTGGTGCCACAGAGGACCTCATGGGGTTTCACCAGTTTTTGAATACTATTGATCCCAGTGTCAAATTTACTTTGACCCATTCTGAGGGGACTATACAGTTTCTGGACACCCAGGTCAGCATATGCCAGGACAGGTTAGTTACTGACTTGTATGTGAAACTCACAGATAAAAACACTGTATTACGTTTTGAGTCATCACCCTAGACCCATGATTAGATCAATTCCATTTAGTCAACTGCTCAGGGTCAAAACGATTGTTCAAGATCCAACTTTAGTAGACACTAGGTTACAAGAAATGGGTTCTAAATTCGGGACACGGGGATACCCCAAAAAATTGATTCAAGAACACTTAGGTAGAATTAAGCCCCTTGCCAGTGATGCTAATAGAAAGGGGCTGGGTGACACCATACTCTCAAAGGCCCGCATTCCGTTTGTGTCAGAGTTTAGTATCAATAGTGACAACATTTCAGCTATTTTGAAAAAACACTGGAAAATATTGCCGAGTAATTTTGAGAATGTGGAAGAATTCAAATCCCTGCCTCTATGTTCATATCGGAGAAATCGTAATTTGGGTGACAGACTTGTTAAGTCTGATATAGGTTAATCTAAGGGAACTTGTGAAACATATTTTGTATCCACCCGGAAGGGTTGTTTCCCATGTTACAACTGCGTTAACTGTGCCCGTATGTTACGGGGCAATTCGTTTATTCACCCCATTTCGGGCAAAATTATCAAAATCAAACAATATCTAACATGTGACTTGTCCCATGTTATTTATTTATTGACCTGTCCTTGTCACCTTCTATATATAGGTGAAACTACTTGGGACTTAAAAACCTGACTCAACCAACATAGATATTCCAACAGGAAGCAAAAAATGGATCTTCCAGTATCAAAACAATTTACTGAGGCCAAACATTCAGAAAGGGATTTACGGTTCAGAATTTTAGAACAGATACCTTCTCTAAGACGAGGTGTTGATAGGACTAAATTATTAAAGAGAAAAGAACTTTTTTAGATTTACACATTAGAAACTCTGAAGCCACAGTGTCACGGATGATGTTGCAGATAGCTGGAACTTATGAATAAAAGTCTGACTGGCTTGATCCCAAACTAAGGAGCATATAGGTGAGCCCTATAAAACTCTAAGAGCTCTCCCTGACTGCTATGCCCATTCAAGGGTCTCAATTGTAGACGATTGCATGCCCACGTACCTCAGACTGTGTGACACCTGAAAACCCTATAATAGTGAGGGGACACGACCACCGGCTCCCTGCACTTAATACGGATGGAGTCAGGGTCACCTAGAATCAAGCCAGCAAGGAAACACAATACATTAAAAGACTTATCTGAGTAAACAGCAGCAGCAGCCTCCAGCAGTGAACACTTCATCCAATGAACGAGGTACTGGAGAGAACCGCGGATAATGCGAGAATCCACAATCCTAGAGACCTGAAATTCAAGATTACCATCAACAAAAGTCGGAGGAGGAGGCAAAAAGGATGGTACAGTGAGTTGGACATAAGGTTTTAATAGGGACCTGTGAAAAACATTATGGATCTTCCAAGTCTGAGGAAGATCAAGACGGAAGGCAACGGGATTGATGATGGACAAGATCTTGTAAGGCCCAATAAACTTAGGACCCAACTTCCATGAGGGAACCTTTAGTTTGATATTCTTTGTAGACAACCACACCAGATCACCCACATTTAGGTCCGGACCAGGCACACGTCTCTTATCCGCTTATATCTCTCACTCATCCTCTTCAGATTACCATGAATCTTTTGCCAAATAAATGACAAAGAGGAGGAAAATCTCTCCTCATCAGCTAAACCAGAAGACCCCTCTCCAGAGAATGTCCCAAACTGCGGATGAAACCCATATGCACCAAAAAAAATTGACTTTTTAGAGGACTCCTGGCGACGGTTATTTAAAGCAAACTCAGCAAGGGACAATAAAGAATACCAATACTCCTGATTCTCTGCCACAAAACAGCATAGATATGTCTCCAGATTATGATTGACGCGTTCGGTCTGACCATTCGACTGCGGGTGAAAAGCAGAAGAGAATAACAACCGAATCCCTAAGCGAGAACAGAAGGCCTTCCAGAATCTGGAAACAAATTGCGTGCCCCTATCAGAAACGATGCCGGAAGGAATGCCATGCAATTTAACAATGTGATCAACAAACGCTTGCGCCAACGTCTTAGCATTCGCTAACCCAGCAAAGGGAATGAAATGCGCCATTTTGCTAAAACGGTCTACTACCACCAGAATCACAGTCTTCCCCGGGGAATGAGGCAGGTCCGTAATGAAGTCCATGGACAGATGCATCCCAGGACGGGAAGGAATGGGTAACGGGAGGAGAGAACCCGATGGCCGTGAATGAGGGACCTTGGCATGAGCGCAGGTCTCGCAGGCTGCCACAAAACCCTCAACCATCTTATGAAGAGCCGGCCACCAGAATCTCCGAGCAATGAGATCCACTGTGGCTCTACTCCCCGGGTGCCCAGCAAGGACAGTATCGTGGTGCTCCTTAAAAACCTTGTGTCGTAAAGCTAGAGCCACAAACAACCTCCCAGGAGGACAAAGATCCGGAGCCTCTGCCTGGGCTGCCTGAACCTCTGCCTCCAAATCAGGATAAAGAGCAGAGACGACCACCCCTTCAGCCAAAATGGGACCTGGGTCTTCAAAGTTCCCCCCTCCTGGAAAACAACGTGACAGGGCATCCACCTTCACATTTTTAACCCCAGGGAGGAACGTGACAACAAAATTAAACCTAGAAAAGAACAAAGTCCATCTGGCCTGTCTCGAGTTCAGACGCTTGGCCGATTCCAAGTAGGCCAGATTCTTATGGTCGGTAAACACGGTAATAGAGTGTCTGGCTCCCTCTAACCAGTGGCGCCATTCCTCAAAAGCTAATTTGATGCTCAACAACTCCCTATCTCAGAAGCGTCCACCTCAACAATAAAAGGTAGAGAGACATCAGGTTGTACCAAAATGGGAGCGGAAGCAAAACTCTCTTTGATACTAGAAAAGGCTTTAAGCACATCTACCGACCACGAGGAAAAATCTACCCCCTTTTTAGTCATATCAGTGAGTGGCTTAACAGAGGAATGATTCAAAATGAACTTTCTGTAATAATTGGCAAAACCCAAAAACCGCATCAGCGCCTTCTGATTCTCAGGAAGCTCCCAAACAAGCACAGCGCGGACCTTCTCAGGGTCCATGCGAAAACCAGAAGTGGAGAGAAGAAAACCAAGAAATTGAATCTCCGGAACCGGAAACACACATTTTTCCAGTTTAGCGTACAATTTGTTCTCCCGCAGAATCAGCAAGACCTGACGTAGGTGGTTCTAATGAGTCTTGAAATCAGGAAAAAAAATCAAAATGTCATCTAGATACACCAGAACAAATTTCCCCATTAAATGATAAAAAATGCTGTTCACAAAATGTTGGAAAACGGCCGGAGCATTCATCAAACCAAAGGGCATAACCAAATTCTCGAAATGACCCTCAGGGGTATTGAAGGCCGTCTTCCATTCGTCCCCTTCCCTGACCCTGACTAGGTTGTATGCCCCTTTAAAAATCCAGCTTAGAAAAAACTTTAGCCCCAATAATCTGGTTAAACAGGTCCGGGATCAGAGGAAACAGATAAGGGTCACGAATTGTGATACGGTTCAGCTCCCTGAAATCTAGACAAGGTCTTAAAGAACCATCTTTTTTCTTAACAAAAAAAAAAAACTGTGGCAACAGGTGACTTCGAGGGTCGGATGTGTCCCTTTCTCAGGCTCTCAGAGATATAAGTACGCATAGCGACTCTTTCAGGTTGGGAGAGATTGTATAAACATGATTTTGGCAGCTTGGCGCCCGGGATGAGATTAATAGGGCAGTAGTACTCCCGGTGAGGGGCCAACTCCTGGACACCACTCTCGGAAAACACATCCGAAAATTCAGAGAGAAAAGATGGTACAGTCTTGGTAGAAACCTCTGAAATAGATGCCGTGAGGCAATTCTCTCTGCAAAACTCACTCCAACCATTTATTTGCCTTGCTTGCCAATCAATGGTGGGGTTATGTTTAGTGAGCCAGGGTAGCCCCAACACTAGAGGAGTAGGTAATTCACTTAGGACGAAACATGACATATCCTCAACATGAGCGTCATCCACAGTCAAACGGATATTGTGAACTATGCCCTTTAACGATCTTTGAGAAAGTGGAGCGGAATCGATAGCAAAAACAGGTATATCCTTTTCCAAAGTGCATACCTGGAAACCATGCGTTATTGCAAATTGATTATCAATGAGATTGACAGCTGCTCCACTATCTACAAAAATCTCACAAACATTGTTCTTGCTGTCTAGCGCCACCCTAGCAGGTAGGAGAAAATGGGAACTACAAGCAAACGGCAAACCTTCAATTTCCGCATCAACCTTGCCAATAGTAGCAAATGGAAAGTTTTTAGAGGTTTTTTTTTTTTTTTTTTTATATTTTTTTATTACCCTTAGAAAACTCTATGAATCTCCTAGAGGGGCAAACATTAGCCAAATGATTTATACCCCCACAACAGAAACAAACCCTCCTCTGAGAGCTGAATCTTCTACTATCAGAGGCAAGCAAGCCCAGCTGCATGGCCTACTCCTCAGAGGGGATTGAGAGAGACTGAGACCCCTGCACACTGAATGAGACAGCCCCACTGTCCTTGGGCTGAATATGACAGGAAGGAGTAGTCTCCTCTCTCTCTCTCTCTAAGGCCTCTTTCACACTACCGTATTGCTATTTCAGTGTTTTGCGGTCCGTTTTTCACGGATCCATTGTTCTGTTTTTTTGTTTCTGTTGTGTTTCCTTTCCGTTTTTCCGTATGGCATATACAGTATACAGTAATTACATCGAAAAAAATTGGGCAGGGCATAACATTTTCTACAGATGGTTCCGCAAAAACGGAACGAATACGGATGCATTTCCGTATGTGTTCCGTTTTTTTGCGGACCCATTGACTTGAATAGAGCCACGGAACATGATTTGCGCACAATAATAGGACATGTTCTGTTCTATCTTTCAACGGAACGGAAAAATGGAAATACAGAAACGGAATGCATACGGAGTATATTCCGTTTTTTTTGCGGAACCATTGAAATTAATGGTTCCGTATACGGACCGTATATGGAACGCAAAAAACGGCCCGCAAAACGAAAAGGGGTTAATTGTGCTGATCACGGCACCTGAAGGGGTTAATTGTGCTGATCACGGCCCCCTGTAAGAGATCAGGGCTGCCAGGCAGCAGGGGGCAGACCCTCCCCCCCCTCCCCAGTTTGAATATCATTGGTGGCCAGTGCGCCCCCCCCCTCTATTGTAATAATAGGTTGGTGGCCAGTGCGGCCCCCCCTCTCCCTCTATTGTAATAATTCGTTGGTGGCACAGTGTGCGCCCCCCCTTCCTCCCTCCCTCTATTGTAATAATTCGTTGGTGGCACAGTGTGCGCCCCCCATCGGCCCCCCCTCCCTCTATAGCATTAACAACATTGGTGGCCAGTGTGCGGCCTCCCACCCCCCCCCCCCCATCATTGGTGGCAGCGGAGTTCCGATCGGAGTCCCAGTTTAATCGCTGGGGCTCCGATCGGTAACCATGGCAACCAGGACGCTACTACAGTCCTGGTTGCCATGGTTACTTAGCAATAGTACAATAGTAGAAGATTCATACTTACCGGCTGCTGCGATGTTCGTGTCCGGCCGGGAACTCCACCTACTGTTAAGTGACAGGTCTGTGCGGCGCATTGCTAAATGAACTGTCACTTACCAGTAGGAGGAGCTCCCGGACGGACACAGACATCGCAGCTCCCAGGTAAGTATGAATCTTTTACTATTGTACTATTGCTAGTAACCCGCTGCCACCAATGATCGGGGGGGGGGGGGGTAGATGGGAGGCCGCACACTGGCCACCAATGTTGTTAATGCTATAGAGGGAGGGGGGGCCAATGGGGGGCGCACACTGTGCCACCAACGATTTATTACAATAGAGGGAGGAAGGGGGGGGGGGGGCGCACACTGTGCCACCAACTAATTATTACAATAGAGGGAGGAAGGGGGGGGGGGGGGCGGGGGGGGCACACTGTGCCACCAACAAATTATTACAATAGAGGGAGGAAGGGGTCGGCGCACACTGTGCCACCAACGAATTATTACAATAGAGGGAGGAAGGGGGGGGGGGCGGGGGGGCACACTGTGCCACCAACGAATTATTACAATAGAGGGAGGAAGGGGGGGGGGCCGCACTGGCCACCAATGATATTCAAACTGGGGAGGGGGGGGGTTAATTGTGCTGATCACGGCCCCCTGTAAGAGATCGGATGCTGCTAGGCAGCAGGGGGCAGTCATGTACACAGTTTGTAGTATATTCTAACTAGAAGCGTCCCCATCACCATGGGAACGCCTCTGTGTTAGAATATACTGTCGGAAATGAGGTTTCACGATCTAACTCATATCCGACAGTATATTCTAACATAGAGGCGTTCCCATGGTGATGGGGACGCTTCAAGTTAAAATATACCATCGGATTGGAGAAAACTCCGATCCGATGGTATAAAAGGGACTCCAGACTTTACATTGAAAGTCAATGGGGTCGGATCAGTTTGAAATGGCACCATATTGTGTCAACGTCAAACGGATCCGTCCCAATTGACTTGCATTGTAATTCAGGACGGATCCGTTTGGCTCCGCACGGCCAGGCGGACACCAAAACGACTTTTTTTTCATGTCCGTGGATCCTCCAAAAATCAAGGAAGACCCACGGACGGAAAAAACTGTCACGGATCACGGGAAAACGGAACCCCGTTTTGCGGACCGCAAAAAAATACGGTCGTGTGCATGAGGCCTTACGGAGATCTGCTACCTCCAGTGAAAGACCTTGCATGCGGTCAATCAAGGCTGAAACTGGATCCATGCTTAAGACGGTTATGGCGGTTTATAATGTCACGGATGATGTTGCAGATAGATGGAACTTATGAATAAACGTCCAACTGGCTTGATCCCAAACTAAGGAGCATATAGGTGAGCCCTATAAAACCCCTAGAGCTCTCCCTGACTGCTATGCCCATGCAAGGGTCTCAATGGTAGACGATTGCATGCCCACGTACCTAAGACTGTATGACACCTGAAAACCCTATAATAGTGAGGGGACACGACCACCGGCTCCCTGCACTTAATACGGACGGAGTCAGGGTCACCTAGAATCAAGCCAGCAAGGAAACACAATACATGAAAAGACTTATCTGAGCAAACAGCAGCAGCAGCCTCCAGCAGTGAACACTTCATCCAGGAAGTAGTATAAACCGCAAAGTGAGGCAGTACGGGAGGGAATATAAAGGGAGACGATTAGTCTAAATAGGTGACACCTAGGAGAAGGAAAGGAGATGACAAAGTGAAACCAAAACAAAGAACGTCATGCAAGAGGTAGAGAAGGACGTCTGCCAGACTTTCTCACAGAACTGGCGGTGACACACAGGGTCTAAATGTAGAGTTTAGGGTCATTTAGTTACCAGTCATGCATGTGTCTTTTACCTGTGCCTTTTCGTGTGGAAAACAACATTTGCTATATGTCTTATTGTGTTCCCTTTTTTTCAGGACAACAACCATTGATTCAATTGTCAGGATTCGTCATGTTTGGTGAAGACTGGAGGGACCATGCAGGCTATCCGTTATTACAGAAGTATGCAGTATACTTGCAATGTTGGGATGCCACTTTCATGAAACCATGATTATGGACACCCCTGTCTCTGACTCTGTGCCTCCCTTGCCCCCTATGGGGCTTGGGTGACACGGACTCGTGACGGGTTGGTTCATTTATAAATTAAATAGCATATTATGTATTGCTCCGATCCAGTTTATCCGTGACTTTCCCTGACATGGGGAGGGATCCGGGGTCACATCATTGTGACACCCTGATGCCCATCCCTATTACTGTGGGATTATGACATGGAGCTATGCTGACAGGTCTGGGCAGGGAGGTATGTGCGGTTAGACACTCCGTGATGCCACCCTGGTACAGACATTTCGGCACGGAAAGTGGTGGTTGCCCGCTGGTTTTCCGTTTGCGAATCAGCTTTTGTCTGCTATAACTGTGGAGCGTTGAACACATTTAGTGTGTCTTTGTGAATCTGTACAGATAATTTGCCGGCCTGTGTGGGCATGAGCATGTGCCCTGTATGAAAGCTAATCAGCGGCCATCTTTACTGTGGTTCCCACATCTTCTTACATAGTCACGTGTCTCACGAGAGCACGTGTAGCGGCGAATGCGCAGACCGCTCTTCCGGACGCCAAGCAGACTCCACTATGTCTCCACGATTCAATGTGACCTATCCGAAGCTTTTTAAGGTTTTAATCACTTTGTTAATGATATCCACTGTGAACTTATTATACATTTATTGATAATCATGTATTCACATTGATGTTACTATTCAGTAGATCACGTTATGCACTTTATTTGATAATGTTCATAATTATTTCAGGTACGATCATGGTCACAGATGAATTGTGTTTTTTAAAATTGATTATTTTGATGCATTTGCACTTTATTACTTAAAGAGGACCTTTCACCGATTCTTACCCTATGAACTAAGTATACTGTACAGACATGTGGAGCGGCGCCCGGGGATCTCACTGCACTTACTATTATCCCCGGGCGCCGCTCCGTTCTCCTGCTATGCCCTCCGGTATCTCCGTTCCCTAAGTTATGGTAGGCGGAGTCTGCCCTAGCGCTGGCCAATCGCATTGCAGAGCTCACAGCCTGGGAGAAAATAACCTCCCAGGCTGTGAGCTCTGCGCTGCGATTGGCCAGCGCTAGGGCAGACTCCGCCTACCATAACTTAGGGACTGGTATCTCCGCCTACTATAACTTAGTGAGCGGAGATACCGGAGGGCATAGCGGGAGAACGGAGCGGCGCCCGGGGATAATAGTAAGTGCAGTGAGATCCTGGGCGCCGCTCTACATATCTGTATAGTTAGTTCATAGGGTAAGAATCGGTGAAAGGTCCTCTTTAATTATGGACTTGTGATTTTGTAAATTGTTTGCACTACTTATGTATGCCACAATGCACATGTTACTCAGCTAGACAAAGGCTCCAATGAGAGAGCTGAAACGTTGCTGCTAGATGGGTGAATAAACCATCCACTATTTCATCACTATTTGGCGTGCAGCCTTTTTTCTTCTTTATACATTTGGGACCTTAGTCACAGGCCCCCATAAGGAATTGCACCCGTGGTTAATTTGTGCTGCTTTTTTCCTTTCTTTTTCTAGATAGATATATAGATATAGAAGAAAAAAGGCAGCACTCCAGAGTAGTGAAAAAAAGTGGATGGTTTATTCACCCATCTAGCAGCAACGTTTCAGCTCTCTCATTGGAGCCTTTGTCTAGCTAGACAAAGGCTCCAATGAGAGAGCTGAAACGTTGCTGCTAGATGGGTGAATAAACCATCCACTTTTTTTCACTAATCTGGAGTGCTGCCTTTTTTCTTCTATACGTACTTGGGACCTTGGTCACAGGCCCCTATAAGGACTTGCACCCGCGTTTAATGTGTGCTGCTTTTCTTCTTTTTTTCTCTAGATATATAGATAGATATATACCATATTTTTCGCCCCATAAGACGCACACCCACAAAAGTGGGGGAAAAATGCCCCTGCATCTTATGTAGCGAATGCTTCCATTTTACATAGCAGCCTGCGATGTATGAGCCGGGAGAGAGGAGGGGCTGGAGTCCGGAACTAGGGGCGGGGCTCGGTGCAGTCACTGTACTCTTACACCAGGCTCCACCGCTCACCGCAGTATTTATAAACATGAATCCTTATCCTGTTATTAAGTTTAACTAACGCTGCGCTCTCCCCTGTTTCCCTGTATCCGTACAGCACTTACGAACAAGCTTCCATAGCAGGCAGAGCGTACGGCAGCAGTAACCTCACTCACTGACGTTGAGCGCCTGCTCCTCCTACTTTATGATGTCAGTGAGTGACGTTACTGCTGCCGTCCGCTCTGCCTGCTATGGAAGCTTGTTCGTAAGTGCTGTACCTGATACAGGGGAACAGGGGAGAGCGCAGCTTTAGTTAAACTTATTAACAGGATAAGGATTAATGTTTATAAATACTGCGGTGAGCAGAGGGCCGGTGTATTGGGGGACACTGTTATGAGGGGGATCTGTGGATGACATATAGCAGTGTCATCCACAGATCCCCCCATAACAGTGCCATCCACAGATCACCCACCCCATAACAATGCCATCCACAGATCCCCCACCCCATAACAATGCCATCCACAGATCCCCCACCCCATAGCAGTGCCATCCACAGATGCCCCATAACAGTGCCATCCACAGATGCCCCATAACAGTGCCATCCACAGATCCCCCATAAACAGTGCCATCCACAGATCCCCCATAAACAGTGCCATCCACAGATCCCCCATAATAGTGTCATGCACAGACCACCTTTAATTCAAAACCCACCAAAAGCACACCTTTTGGTTAAAACATTTTTTTTCTTATTTTCTTCCTCAAAAACCTAGGTGCGTCTTATAGGCTGGTGCGTCTTATAGGGCGAAAAATATGGTAGATAGATCTCATATTCTCCTAGACTTACATTATCCATAGCTAATTGTATAGCAGTGGCTAATTGATCTATTTAGCAAATGTACATGGTGCTTCTCGATGCCAGCGCGTCTGAAGACTAGGTGAGAAACTCCCCATTATCAGAGGAAGCCCCATTTAGCACAGGCCTGCTAATTGAAAACCATTTGGACATCCTAATGAAGGAGGATACTTAAAATGCACAGCCACCCTAGACATGTTGGCTGCTAGACCAGTGGGTGGTCTAAGCCATTCAGTAGATGAATGAAATAATATCAGAAGCCATAACTCCGACCTCATGGCACCCACAGCCTCAGAACCCTAATAATTGTGTTCAGCCTGACATGGGCTTCGGGCAGAGTCTATGCGCGCCATACTGGACAGGAGGCATTTCTCGGCATTCAGGATCTGGCCTTCTGGAAATCATAACTTAATCATATTTGGTGTCTGTATGACCGGGACAAAGCGACTCAGATTATGGGATCATACCTGTCATACAGCGAGGAATCGCCGTGATTCATATTGCCACCTCAGTCAGTCTTCTGGGAAGGTGGGGCAGAAACCTGAATAATATCAGACATCCCCAGAAGGCCACACCGAAAGAAGGGAGGTTCCCTCACAGCCCATCCCTCAGCTGAGGGGGGATAAAAATAGGTGTTTGGGACCAGGTAATTGTCAGCCATTTTGGGGATCCACATCGTTTGGAGTGACTGCCCATATCTTCAGCTGTCCCCACAGCCGGAATATAACTGCTGCATCTCAGTAAGCCAATAGTCCGTATTTTATCCCGTTTATTTTATCTGTTCACTGCATTGTTATTGTATTTATATTTTGTTTATATCTCTTATCTGACACTTTCTTTTTGTATTGCACTGCACTATTGTGTATTAAATTTAAACATTAATAAGTCCCTTCCTTGTGGTCTTATAGAACTTGCTCTTTCGGAGGGAATAACGTTACCAGTAGTGTTTCAGGGGATTTTAGGTCCCATATAGATAACCTGTGTTAAATTTGGGTTGAGAGAATATCTGAGTATAGGCCCCTATTGCCTTATAGTATAGGTCAGTGATGGTGAACCTCTTAGAGACCGAGTGCCCAAACTGCAACCCAAAACCCACTTATTTATCGCAAAGTGTCAACACAGCAATTTAACCTGAACACCAATATCATATATCTTCCATGTACTTTATCATTTAGCTATAATAACCTGCCTACATTCAATGTGCTGCCTGTGCTGTTCGAAGCATGTCCTGCACTGATGAATGGCAGGAAAAGTCTAAGGCATATTGGTACACCATAGACTTTCTCCAGGCTGCGGGTGCCCACAGAGAGGGCTCTGAGTGCCGCCTCTGGCACCCGTGCCATAGGTTCGCCATCACTGGTATAGGTGGTGGCAGATATTGGGGTGTTAGAATCTAGGGGAGTAAGTTAGCATATTTCCGTCATCTAGAATAGGTGGGTGGGAATTTATGTGGTAACTTGATGAGCTCACTAGTATAATTCACCGCAGTGACGTGACCTATTGAGTAGGGATCGTGACAAGTATCATCCAGCATCAGCCACTATAAAAAATCTGGTGCAGTTTAAGATTGGCAAAATTTTAACTGTTTTAGAAAATATTTGTAAATCCACCCATTTCTATCATAAAATTGGCAGATGGTTTAGGCTAGTTTCACACTTGCGGCAGGACGGATCCGACATGCTGTTCACCATGTCGGATCCGTTCTGCGGCTATTTCGCCGTGCTGCCGGACCGCTGCTCCGTCCCCATTGACTGTAATGGGGGCGGCGGTCCGGCGGCACGGCGAAATAGCCGCAGGACGGATCCGACATGGTGAACAGCATGTCGGATCCGTCCTGCCGCAAGTGTAAAACTAGCCTTATGTAATGACCGACGTCACGGACAGGGAGGATAAAAGGGAAAGCCCTGCCCAAGGGAGAGGGAAAGGTGGTGACCCCTAACTCACCTTGCGGCTGGCACCTGACTGCCCTGATGTCCCTAGACGGGTTCCTCACCCGTGCGGCGATCACGTGCCTAAACCCTGGCTTTCCCTAAAATGAGCCCTAGATAGTGAACGGGCCGGTGGGATCGCTAGTCCGCACCACTATCACTAAGAGGGAAACACCAGGGAGAGGACAGACAAAACAGACAAACACATACACCCAGGTGGGCGATCACAATAGACCACAAAGGTCCAACAGTGATCCGGAGGGTAGCGTTCTGGACCAACTACCAGAGAACGCAGCAACACAGCTCCAGAAGGTCAGAATAGATGTTCAGGCAGTAAGTTCTATCTCTGGCAACCAGAGAAGTGTGAGAGAGGAATATAAGGAGGTTTGGGAGTGCTGGACAAGGAACAGCTGAGGAGAAGGAGCTACGGATCCCTGAGTGAGCCAAAAGGGTTTGCAAAGCAAACCCAGAAAGCTACCATAAGGAAAACAGCCCTATCTTAAATAGAGCGTGCAGCCAACCGCTGCGACTTCCTGACCCCGGGTATAACGGAGTCAGGCGTGGTTCTCGATACCCTCGTGACACCTTAGCTAGATTACCAAAAACATAATTGGTAAACATTAGAATTTTTTTGATAAATTTCACCTGCTTCCCATTTTGTAAAGATTCAGGGCTTACTAGTACATACTTTATTTCCCGCTTTTTAAAATGTGCTCCCCCCCCCTAAGATTGAGGCAAAATGGCAGTGCGTCTTATAAAACGAATACTAAAGAGCATTTCCATTATGGAAGCGCTCACTAGTATGCAGGAATTGCGGGGAGTGAAACGCTGTTGGCACTCACCTCTCCCTGCATGATCTTCTCTGGGCACTGCACTGTCCTGACTGCATACAGTGTGAAGACGTAGTACATGCACTATGACCTGATGCAACATGCAGTCAGGTGGCTGTACAGTGCGGGCCCAGGGAAGACCAGGGAGCACGACTGCAGCAGAAACCACTGGACTGGGAGAGTAGTGAAGGAGCAGGAGAGGTAAGTGAATTTATTTATTTTATCTCTGATTGGCATCTGATCTGAGGTCTGACATGGGGGGGTTGAATCTAATAGGGGGTCTGATATGAGCTCTAATGGGGGTCTGATCTAATAAGGGGTGTGATCTGAGGTCTGACATGGGGGTCTGATCTGGTATAGACATCTGATCTGAAGGGGGTATGATCTGATAAGCAAAATGATTCTAATGATTTGGAATTCATCCCAAATTTTTGGTCATTTGTTTCGGGCATGAGAGACATGTAATATTCCACTGGAAATAAGACATGCATTCCAGTTCTTCTTCCAAAAGGACAAGACATACACTCCTGTTCTTCTTCCAAATGAACAAGACTAGTATTTGATGTCCTAGTATTACACTCCACTGTAAATGAGACATGCAATCCAGTTCTTCTTCCTAAAGGAAAAGAGTACTGGGTGTCTCAAGAGAAAATTGCCTTGAATAACTTTTCCAGAAACCCAAAGCTATGCAAATTAGCATTGCGATTTTTTTTCCCACGTTACTAATCTCTCCAAGAATATCAACCCTATTACTTTTGTGCTATCATCAAACAAACAAACTTTGCCTAGCAAACCTTCTACTGTATGTCACCTACAAAAATATTAAAAAGAATAGTACCCAGGACAGACCCCTAAGATACAGCATTCTCTCCTTAGAATGCACATCATTAATGACACCTCTATGATGTATATTCACCAGTAAACAGCATATCCATTAAACAATCCAGGGATTAAGTCCAATCTTCAATAAGAAAATAATATTTATAAACCACAGCCAGCTAAACCAGTGAGGAGCAGAAGATCTTCATGTAGCTGGTATACTCAGCTGAAAGAGCCCCAGTAAGGGCAGATCCTGTATATTTGATTTCATTGTCTACCTACTTGGACATACTCATGAAGGGAAATTAGAAAGTTTTAGTTGCTTCTGCTTTAACTAAAAGTAAACCTCTGAAGTTTAAGCACTATTTAAAAAAGGTGAGGATGAGTTTCTCGCTCGGGACATTAACACCATCTATGCTTTAGATAATCGTGTATTCACTGTTAATTAAAAATTTAGCTTGAAGTATGTGAAAGAGCAGCTCCTGGAAGAACTGTTGCAGTTCTAAAAAATCTGGGGTATACCTTGTGTTCCTGTAACTTGTAGATTTCTGCTAATTCAAAGTGCAATTCAATGTCTAGCACATTTACAAGTGTTCTCTCATTTATACTAGGACTTTTTCCTCTATTGCTAGAGGACTGATGTAAAATAAAATGAATGTTTTTTTTTCTCCCACATGAACAATATCTGCATCAGTTTTATTCAAATATGGATTTTCACACTATGATACCATGAAATATCTAGATCACAGTTACATATGACACCCACCCTTTACCAAATTCTCAATCCAACCCCTTCCCCAACCCTACCATTAAATACATATTTGGATGGACATGCACATATGGGCTAATACAGAAATACATACATCCAGAGACATCTGATGTAGATGTTCCCTTTCTCCATCTTCTCCAGATACAACTGCATTGATAAAGTCTTTCAGCCATGTCTTGTCTCTGCAGAGTTTGACACATAGATTAGATTCCTTAGATTTCTCATTTTCGGTCATCCTCCCTCTCCTGGTGTCCCAACATTGTCATCCTGCTGCTACTTTTTTGTTCCCCAATGCCCCAAATACTATACTGCAGAAATAATAATGTCATACAGATAGTCCCCCCATAGTACTAGTGCTCCCAGATTGCCCTCAATAGTAATAGTCCCGCTACAGTACCCCCAATAGTAATCCCATTAGTAGTAATGACCAATAGTAAAGTTCCCAGCAGTACCCCCTATATTAATAATACCCCCACAGGGCCCCTAGTAGACATAATACCCCTCTATATCTCTATATTGCCCCCAGTAGTAATAAGGCCCCTTTATAAGGCAACACTTTCTAACCTCAGTAGTAATAGAGTAGTGGTAATAGTAGTAGTATTTACTGAGCCCTGCTGCAGAACCCTCCGTAGTTATAGTGACTCCCTGTAGTTCCCCTTGTATTACCATGTCCACAGTTGTGCCATTACATATAATGCACCCCCTGTTGTCCCCCGATTTATAATGCCCTTGTATTATAATGCCCTCTGTAATGCCACCTATAGGATAATGTCCCTTTTTAGTAGTAGTATATATAATGCTCTCCCTCCCCCTTCTTCCTGTAGTGGCCTCAGTATTTTAATGCTACCTCTGTATTGGTAGTATATATAAAGGTTCCTTTCTATTGTTGTATATATTCTGTCCCTTCTGTATTGATAGTATATATATATATATATATAATGGTCTTCATGTATTGGTAGTATGTATAATGCCCCCCTCTGTAATATATATAATAAACCCCTCTGTATTGATACTATTAATAATGGTCCCTGTGTAGCTCTATAGTACAGTCCTGATCAAAGGTTTAAGACCACTTGAAAAATGGCAAAAAATCATATTTAGCATGGCTGGATCTTAACAAGGTTCCAAGTAGAGCTTCAACATGCAACAACAAGAAATGGGAGTGAGACAAAACATTTTTTGAGCATTCAATTTAATGAAAACAACGAATAAACTGAAACAGGCAGTTTTTCAGCTGATCAAAAGTTTAGGACCACACCTCCAAAAAAAAATAAACCCCCCAAAAACAGAAATCCAACTTCCAAACATGAACTCAGTAATGAGTAGCTCCGCCGTTATTGTTGATCGCTTCTAAAATTCGTTTCGGCGTGCTTGATGCAAGCGTTTCCATGAGGTGAGTGGGAACATTTCTCCAAGTGGTGAAGACGGCCGCACGAAGGCCATCTACTGTCTGGAACTGTTGTCCATTTTTGTAAACTTCCCTTGCCATCCATCCAGAAAGGTTCTCAATTGGATTTAGATCAGGGGAACATTATCTACGGAGGGTTCTGCAGCAGGGCTCAGTAAATACTACTACTATTACCACTACTCTATTACTACTGGGGTTATAAAGGGTTGCCTTATAAAGGGGCCTTATTACTACTGGGGCAATATAGAGGGGTATTATGTCTACTAGGGGCCCTGTGCGGGTATTATTAATATAGGGGGTACTGCTGGGAACTTTACTATTGGGCATTACTACTAATGGGATTACTATTAGGGGTACTGTAGGGGCACTATTACTATTGAGGGCAATCTGGGAGCACTAGTACTATGGGGGGGACTATCTGTATGACACAATTATTTCTGCAGGATGGGTCAAAAGAGTGATGTTATTCTCCTGTAAGAAGTCCCTTTTCCTGCGGGCATTGTGTACTGTAGCGTTGTCCTGTTGAAAAACCCAGTCGTTACCACACAGACGAGGGCCCTCAGTCATGAGGAATGCTCTCTGCAACATCTGGACATAGCCAGCGGCCGTTTGACGCCCCTGCACTTCCTGAAGCTCCATTGTTCCACTGAAGGAAAAAGCACCCCAGACCATTATGGCGCCCCCTCCACTGTGGCATGTAGAAAACATCTCAGGTGGGATCTGCTTGTCATGCCAGTAACATTGGAAACCATCAGGACCATCAAGGTTAAATTTTTTCTCATCAGAGAATAAAACTTTCTTCCACCTTTGAATGTCCCATGTTTGGTGCTCTCTTGCAAAGTCCAAATGAGCAGTTCTGTGGCGTTCAAGGAGACGAGGTGTTTTTGAAGCCCTTCAGTCTCAGATGCTGTCTGATGGTTATGGGGCTGCAGTCAGCACCAGTAAGGGCCTTAATTTGGGTCAAAGATCGTCCAGTGTCTTGACGGACAGCCAATTGGATCCTCCGGCTCAGTGCTGATGAAATTTTTTTGGGTCTTCCACTTGACTTTTTTGTTCCATAACCATCAGGATCATTTAAGAAATTCCAAATGACTGTCTTACTGCGTCCCACCTCAGCAGCGATGGCGCGCTGTGAGAGACTCTGCTTATGCAGTTCAACAACCAGACCACGTTAAAAAAGGGAGAGTTTTTTTGCCTTTGCCATCACAACGTGTGACTACCTGACAGAAAATGACAATGAATCCACATCTTTGCACAGATTTGGCCTTTTAAAGGCATGTGGTCCTAAAATTTGGATCAGCTGAAAAACAGCCTGTTTCAGTTTAATCGTTATTTTCAATTAATTGAATGCTCAAAAAATGTTTTGTCTTACTCTCATTTCTTCTTGTTGCATGTTGAAGCTCTACTTGGAACTTTGTTAAGATCCAACAATGTAAAATATGATTTTTTGCCATTTTTCAAGTGGTCTTAAACTTTTGATCAGGACTGTATATATAATGTTCCCCTCTGTAGTATATGTAAACCCCCCTCTGTAGGATATATAATAATCTCCCCCCATAGAGTCCCCGAGGCAGCTTGGCCGCCACCTCGCCTCATGGCAGAAGCAGGCCTTTACTTTAATCATATTTTGCCATGCTTATATCTGAGTAAATAGAGGCAAAAATGCACCTGAATTCTGGATTCATTTGTACCAAAAACTGTCCTACCTGCTTTCCACCACATTTATTATGTGCTTTAGTTGCTTTAGCACCTCTCATGACAAGTGGGAATGGCTATGCAGGAATGGAATGTGGCTTACTTTGAAAGTTATGATGGTACAATATATGCCAAAATAGCACCAAAATTTTGAGCCAAAGTAAGCCAACAAAAAGGTGGTGTGAAGTTAGTGTTAAAAGATGCAAATGGACCATTGTGATAAATATGGCATATCTTTAGGCTGCCTAGTTAAAGTTTACACTGTCTACATATTAGACAAGACTAACACATTTGTCCCTATGTTTTTTTTTTTTTTTTTGGAGATCTTAAGTCTCCTCAATTACAAAAGTAAAGGCCTTTACAGGCATTTTTTTCTCCAATACATCCAAAGCGAAAAGAGTAAGCAAGTTTTCAGCTAGTACAACCTATGCAGACTAGAGTTGAGCGGACACCTGGATGTTCGGGTTCGACGGGTTTGGCCGAACTTCACTAAAAAATTCGAGTTCGGGAACCCGAACTTGACCCTGAACCTGACCTCCATTGAAGTCAATGGGGACCCGAACTTGGGGACCCGAACACTGTAGAAAGCCACACCAGTTGGCACCTGTTTTTTTGTCATCATCCGAGACATGCTGCGGTGGTCCTCCCATGTACTCATCTTGAAACATAAGTGGTTGGGCATCAGTGCACTGAATCTCTTCCACTTCTGGGGCAGGGCCACATCCTCTTCCATCATCGTCAGAAGCGTTTTTTCAAGGAGGCATAGAAGTGGGATAGTAACGCTGAGAACAGCGTTATCGGCACTGGCCATGTTGGTGGAGTATTCGAAACAGCGCAACAAGGAACACACATCTCGCATGGAGGCCCAGTCATTAGTGGTGAAGTGGTGCTGTTCCGCTGAGCGACTCAACTGTGCGTGCTGCAGCTGAAACTCCACTATCGGCTGCTGCTTGAATAGTCTGGCCAGCATGTGCAAGGTGGAGTTCCACCTTGTGGGCACGTCGCATATGAGACAGTGAGCGGGAAGGCAAAGTTACGCTGCAGCGCTGACAGGCGAGCAGCAGCAGGATGAGAACGCCGAAAGCGCGCACAGACGGCCCACACTTTCTGCAGCAGCTCTGACATATTGGGGTAATTTTTAAGGAACCTCTGCACCACCAAATTCAGCACATGCACCAGGCAAGGGATGTACGTCAAACCGGCTAGTCCAAGAGCTGCTACGAGATTTCGCCCATTATCGCACACCACCAGGCCGGGCTTGAGGCTCACTGGCACCAATCACTCATCGGTTTGTTGTTCCATGCCCGTCCACAGCTCCTGCGCGGTGTGGGGTTTGTCCCCCAAACAGATACGTTTTAAAACTGCCTGCTGTCGTTTACCCCTGGCTGTGCTGAAGTTGGTGGTGAAGGTGTTTCGCTGACCGGATGAGGAGGTGGTAGAGGATGAGGAAGCGGAGTAGGAGGAGACAGAAACAGGAGGCAAAGAGAAGCGCTCTACAATCCTCGGTGGTGGAAGGACATGCGCCAAACTGCTATCCGCCTCAGACCCAGCCGCCACTGCATTTACAGTGTGCTGTTAGGGAGATATAACGTGCCTGACCGTGCTTACTGGTCCACGTACCCGTAGTTAGGTGGACCTTGCCACAGATGGCGTTGCACAGTGCACACCTGATTTTGTCCACCACTTGGCTGTGCAGGGAAGGGATGGCTCGCCTGGAAAAGTAGCGGTGGTTGGGCACGACGTACTGTGGGACAGCCACCGCCATAAGGCTTTTAAAACTCTCCGTTTCCACCAGACGGAATGACAACATTTCAAAGGCCAGTAATTTTGAAATGCTGGCATTCAGGGCCAGGGATCGCGGGTGGGTAGGGGGGTACTTCCGCTCCAATGTTTGGGAGATGGAGAGCGAATGCTTCCGTGGGACATTGTGGAGATGCTTGGTGACCCAGGTGGTGGTGTTTCTGGCAGATCCTCTGTTTGCAGGGTGGCAGGTGCCACTGTCACTCCAGAGGTGGATGAAGAGGCCGAGACTGCAGCAGAAGAGGAAGCAGGAGTAGCCAGAGACCTTTATTTGTTTTTGAGGTGTCTTCTCCACTGCAGCTCGTGCTTTGCACTTAGATGCCTGGTCATGCAGTTTGTGCTCAGGTTGAGAACGTTTATGCCTCGCTTCCGGCTCTGATTGCACAGCGTGCAAACCACTCGTGTCTTGTCATCAGCACATTTGCCGCGCCAGGGAACTCCTTGGAGCTGGCTTTGGTGTGCTCGGTCCCTTGCTGCATTGGGCAGTAGCAGGCGTACTGTCTAGGGGATGGCCGCTCCGCTTTGCACCCTGCTCCCTCTTCTGCTGTGCTGGTGGCTCTGTGCGACAACCGCCTCTTCTTACGAACTACACAGGTCACTCGCATGACCTTGATTCCATGTGGGGTCGAGGATCTCATCGTCCTCCACATCATCTTCCACCCAGTCTTCACCCCTGCCCTCCTTGTCGGTCTGCACACTGCAGAAAGCCACAGCAGTTGGCACCTGTGTTTCCCATCATCCGAGACGTGCTGCGGTGGTCCTCCCATGTACTTATCTTGAAACATAAGTGGTTGGGCATCAGTGCACTCCTTCTCTTCCACTTCTGGGGCAGGGCTATGTGGATGGCCCTGGGAAACCCTGCTAGCAGAGTCATCAAAAAGCAGAAGAGACTGCTGCATGACTTGGGGTTCAGACTGCTTGGCTGATTTGCAAGGGGGTGAGGTGAAAGACTGATGGACATCGGCTGCAGGTGCTAACTCTGATCTTTCAGCAGGAGACTGGGTGGGAGACAATGTGAAGGAACTGGAGGCACTGTCAGCAACCCAATCTACTATAGTCTGTATTTGTTCTGGCCTCACCATTCGTAAAGCCGCATTAGACCCGACCAAATAACGCTGAAGGTTCTGTCGTCTACTCGCACCTGAGGAAGGTGTTTCAATTGTGCGTGTAGCTGGCGCAGATCGACCACATCCTCTCCCTGCAACAGGAGCTCTACCAGCAGCACCACGACCGGGGCCACGTTCCTTATTCGACGCTGTCCTCATTCTCCACAAATTTAGTATTTTGCCCAAAATGGGTGTTTTTTTTATAGCAGAATATAACAGCAGTATCTAACGCGTGTATTTCACACTGACAAATGTAGCAAAGGCTGCAAATTTTGTATTTTGCCCAAAAAGGGTGTTTTTTAAAACTCAGAAAATTATTTCAGTATTTTAAGCTTATATTTTACACTGACAAATGCAGCATAGGCCCAAGATTTAGGGTATTGCCAAAAATGGGTGCTTTTCTAAACCCAGAAAATTATTGCAGTATTTCAAGCTTGTATTTAACAATGACAGATGCAACAAACGCCGCAAATTTAGTATTTTGCCCAAAATGGGTGTTTTTTTTAATAACAGAATATAACAGTAGTATATAACGCTTGTATTTCCCACTGACAGATGCAGCAAATGCTGCAAATTTAGTATTTTGCCCAAAAAAGGTGTTTTTTTAAAACCCACAAAATTATTGTAGTATTTCAAGCTTATATTTCACACTGACAAATGTAGCATAGTCCCAGATGTAGGGTATTGCCAAAAATGGGCGCTTTTTTAAACTCAGAAAATTATTTCAGTATTTCAAGCTTGTATTTACCATTGACAGATGCAGCAAATGCCGCAAATTTTGTATTTTTCCCAAAATGGGTGTTTTTTTTAATAGTAGAATATAACAGCAGTATCTAACGCGTGTATTTCACACTGACAGATGCAGCAAAGGCTGCAAATTTAGTATAAAAAATTATGTATATGCAAAGCTCTGATTGAGGCCTTTTGGGCTTAGGCTATCCAGCCTATAAATCCACCTGGTCTCTTCTTGTAAAAAAAGTTTATCCAGGTTTTCTTTTCTTACCCTAAGAAATTTTTCCCATACGCCCCAGAATTTCAGACAATTGGGATTGCCCTCATGGAAATGTCTCACATGTCTGGAAATAGCTGTGTCTACTTTTGTATTGATGCTACTAATATGCTGACACATACGGCGCATAAACTCCTGTGTTGTTTTGCTAACATACATTTTTGGACAGGGACACTGAATGATGTAAACAATGCCACTTGTTTGACAATTAATAAAGTCTTTGATATGATAAACTTAATTGTCCGTGCGATTAATGAAAGATTTAGTTTTTCTTATAAAAGGACAAAAGGAACATCTGCCACAGGGGTAGGTTCCCTCCATTTTGGATCTCAACCACATTTTAGGAGGACCATCTGTGGTAAATACACTGTGAACCAAGGTGTCTTTCAGGTTTTTTCCTCTACGATGTGGTGATTACGTCTCCTAAATCATTGTCTGCCTAGAGGACATGCCAATGTTTATTAAAAACTTGGTAAACCTTAGAACTTTGGGCATCATAAGTACCAATAAATCTTATCACATGTGACGTCCCAGTCTGACCCTTATCAACAAGTAAATCCGCTCGTTTTGTAGCCTTAACACGAGCAAAGGCTCTATGTAATACTTTTTTGGGGTACCACCTCTGTATAAACCATTGATATAAGTTGTTACTCTCTTTAATGAAATTAGAGTCATTTGTGCAATTTCTACGGGCCCTTATATATTGGCCAATGGGGATGCCCCTTCTCAAGGGCAAAGGATGAAAACTTTGCCAGTGTAACAAACTGTTCGTAGACGTAGGTTTGCGATAGACCTCAGTTGAGACGCGGCCACCAGAGTCCACAGAGATCCTCAGGTCCAAAAAGGTCAAAGTGTGCATATTAATCTTGGAGGTAAATTTCATACCAACATGATTGTGGTTTAGAAGAGTGACAAACTCATTAAACAAATCTATGGTGCCATCCCAAAAAATGAAAACATCGCAATATGCACACTTTGACCTTTTTGGACCTGAGGGTCTCTGTGGACTCTGGTGGCCGCGTGTCAATGCGGATGGCACACAGACTGCATCCGTATTTGGCAGATATGTAATTTTCAGACCACAAAATGGATATGGTCGCGTGCCGAAGTGAGGGACGAAGTATGGGACAGAGGCCGAAGTGAGGCCGAAGTATGGGACAGAGGGAGTATAACTGTAACATTAGACAGCAATAAGTTGTTACCATGGGGATGCATATGTTTGCATAGGACCTTTAGACATAAATTAGTAGAACATTTTAATGAAGGCTATTTGCAAAGTTGCTTCATTTCTCATTTTAGAGACATTGTGAAAGGTGTATGTAGGCTTTAAATTAGCACAGTGCATTCTGATGGCTGTGAGAATCCATCTAGGCTATGAATAGAACTCTCCTAGAGTTTTACATTGTACAAGAATCTTAATGCTTATATGCAGCATCCGGGAGAACACTGAGAAAATCTGTTTTTATTCGACACTGGCAGTAATTGGGCATCATGAATTTAAAATTTTACCATTACTAGTTTCCTCCTTCCTCAGTGGTTCTTCTTGTTGCCTACTATTAGTTTGTCCCATAAATTGTACATAATGCCACAAATGATTTGCCTTTCACTTGCACAAGGATCATTATTACTTTTATTCCATTAATTATTGCAAAAAACACTCTGCACAAAAATACACTCCTCAACACTGAAACTTCAACACCAAGAAGGTAAAGTCATGAAATTATAGAAATCATAGGCTCAATAGTCATGTTAATGATTTTTTAAACATTGAAAATTGAAACAAAATATTCAAAACATCTCAAATTATTCAAAATAGTTATTAATGGTTGTCTGAGGAATGTCCTGCCATACTGATATAGCAATGATGTCCCAGATGTGCTCGATGGGAGACAAGTCTGGAGATGCTGCAAGCCATGGTAGCATAGTTATTATTTACTAGCAGAAAGACCTGGCTTCGCACGGGTATATAACATCTATTTAATTTAATGTTTGTGTCATTAAAATATATCGACAGTATCCCCCATCCCCCTCTACAGTACCCCACCCCTTAACACAGTGAACTCCACAGCCCCCTCACCCCTTAACACTGACCCCCACCACAGTGCCCCGCCTCCTTAAAATAGGACCTCCACAGCAGCCCATCCCTTAACTTTGCCCTTCACAGCACCCCACTCCCTTGACATTGACCTCCTCAGGGGCCCACCCCCTTAACAGTGACCTATACAGCACCCTGCCCCTTAACACTGACCTCCATAGGGGACCGTCCCGATATCTGTGACCTCCACTGTTCCCTGCCGCTTAACAGAGACCTCCACAGCACCTGTCCCTTTAACAGAGACCTCCACAGCACCCGTCCCTTTAACAATGACTGCCACAGTACCCCGTTACCTTAACAGTGACCTCCACAGTACCTCACTGTCATGGCGCAGTGTGGTAAATACACTCCACACTGAACACAGAACGGAAGGGAAATGGTATTAGGCCTGGAACCTAGGGAAATGGAAATGGTCACACCTAGTTAGTCCCTAGGCCGAGTCCTGACTGCTATCAGTATGAACAGACCTTGATGATAGGAATGTTCACACGTAGGAACCTAAGCCCAATCTTACCCTAACAGGGCCCTGCAGATAGTGTCAGGACACGGATGGCCTATTCCTTCCCAGATTAAGTAATAGGAGACCCCCTCAGTCCTAATATCAGGAGGTAGGGGAAAACAACAAACAACAAAGAAGATACAATTAACTTCCAGAAGTTTGCAGAGAAGCAGGAATTCAGAGAGAACCAACACCAGAACTTCCACAAACAAGGAGCTATCAACCGCATAGCATGATGGGTGAGGCCAGACTAAATAGAGGAGAAGGAATGACCACTTAATCTACACCTGAGACAAGAGGTGTGGTCATCCCCAGCAACAACACAGAAATGTGAAACCAAAGAGGCTGTCAATCACGTGCAGCCAGTCTCCTCGATCTTCTAGTCACTGTCACAGGCAGGCCCGTGACAGTACCCCCCTTCTACGGGTGGCCTCCGGACACCCAGGACCGCCTTTATCTGGATGAGCCCTGTGTAAAGCTTTCACAAGATGACTAGCATTAACGTTGGCTGCCGGAACCCACATCCTCTACTCTGGTCCGTAACCCTTCCAGTGGACGAGATACTGGAGGGATCTATGGAGAATTCGTGAGTCCACTATCCTGGCTATTTGGAATTCTAGATTACCGTCCACCATGACAGGATGGGGAGGCAAGGAGGACGGTTCCACATCTCTTCAACCAAGACTTATGGAACACATTATAAATCTTCAAAGCCTGAGGGAATTCAAGACGAAAGGCAACCGGGTTAATAATGGCAATGATTTTATATGGACCAATAAACCTTGGACCCAACTTCCAAGAGGGTAATTCTAATTTTTTTTGTGGACAGCCACACAGAATAATCCACTCTCAGGACCGGATCATTTATACGTCTCTACATATTGCCCATTACTTTTAGATTATTTTGAATCTTCCGTCAAATAGATGACAAAGAAGAGGAAAATTGTTTCTTTTGCGGTATACCAGAAGTTTCCATACAAGAAAATATGCCAAATTGCAGGTGGAACCCATATGCCCCAAAAAATGGCAACTTATTCGTGGACTCCTGTCTACGGTTATTTATGGGAAATTCAGCTAAAGACAAAAATGAAGACCACTCCTCCTTGTTCTCTGGGACAAAACATCTCAAATAAGTCTCCAGATTCTGGTTAGTGCATTCAGTCTGTCCGTTCGACTGATGATGAAAGGCTGAAGAGAAGGACAATTGTACCCCCAGACGAGTACAGAACGCATTCCAGAATTTGGAAACAAACTGAGTCCTCCTATCAGACACCACATCAGAAGGAATACCATGTAATTTCACAATGTTATCGACAAACACTTGTGCAAGAGTTTTAGCATTAGGTAGACCTGGCAATGCTATAAAGTGCGCCATCTTGCTAAAGTGATCAACAACCACCAAAATCACAGTTTTTCCTGAAGAATTAGGCAAATCTGTGATAAAATCCATGGATAAATGAGTCCAAGGTCTGGACGGGATGGGCAACGGAAGTAAAGATCCGGAAGGCCGAGTATGTGTCACCTTAGCACGTGCACAAGTACTACAAGAAGACACATAGTCCTCAACACTCTTACGCAACCTGAGCTACCAGAATCTATGAGAAATGAGATTGACAGTGGATCTTCTCCCAGGGTGTCCTGTGAGAACCGTACAGTGATGTTCCTCAAACACCTTGTGACATAAATCAGAAGGAACAAATAACTTCCTCGGAGGACAAGAATCTGGTGCATCTCCCTGGGCCTTTAACACCTCTGCCTCAAGGTCGGGATATAGGACAGATATGACTACCCCTTCACACAATATTGGACCAGGATCTTCCGAATCACCCCCCCCCCCCCCCCCAGGAAGCTACGCAGCAAAGCATCAGCCTTGACGTTCTTAACCCCAGGGCGATAGGTGAAAATGAAATAAAATAAAAAGCCAGATTTGTGTGGTCAGTAAGCACAGTAATTTGATGAATAGCTCCTTCCAACCATTGATGCCATTCTTCAAAAGCCAACTTAATGGCCAGAGACTCTCTATTACCCACGTCATAATTCCTCCATGCAGTTGAGAGTTTCTTAGAGAAGAAAGCACATTGGCGCCACCATTCACCAGGTAAAGGACCCTGGAACAAAACTGCTCCTAACCCCACCTCGGATGCGTCAACTTCCACAATGAATGGTTGTGACACATCAGGTTGCACCAGTATAGGAGCAGAACAAAACACTCCTTCACAGCAGAAAAGGCTTGTAATGCCGCATCAGACCAGACTGAGAAATCAGAACCTTTCTTAGTCATGTCCGTCAAAGGTTTGACCACAGTCGAGTAGTTCAAAATAAATTTACGGTAGTAGTTGGTGAATCCCAAAAACCGCATAAGCGCTTTCAGATTTTCGGGTCGATCCCAGTCTAACACAGCACAGAACTTCTCAGAATCCATACGAAAACCTGAAGATGAGAGTAGGTAACCCAGGAATTGCACTTCCTGAACTGCAAATACACACGTCTCCATCTTAGCATACAATTTATTCTCTCTTAGGATCTGTAACACCTGTCTCACGTGATCCTGATGAGTTTTCATATCTGGAGAATAAATTAATATGTCATCCAGATACACAACAACAAACCTCCCCACCAGATGATGAAAGATATCATTAACAAAATGCTGAAAAACAGCGGGTGCATTAGTTAATCCAAATCGCATGACCAGACTCTTAAAATGATCCTCTGGGGTATTAAACGCCATCTTCCATTCATCCCCTTCCTTGATCCTGACCAGATTATATGCCCCCGTAAGGTTCAACTTGGAGAACACTTTGGCACCCACAATCTGATTAAACAAGTCAGGAATCAAAGGAAGGGGGTACAGATCACAGACCGTAATACAATTGAGCTCACGGAAGTCCAGGCATGGCCTAAGGGTTCCATCTTTCTTCTTTACAAAGAAAAAGCCCGCCGCCACTGGGGACTTAGAAGGTCTAATATGTCCCTTAGCCAAATTCTCGGCAATATACTCTCGTATGGCCGTTCTTTCGGGTTCAGAGAGGTCATATAACCTAGATTTGGGCAACTTTGCTCCGGGAATAAGATTGATAGGACAATCATATTCCCGATGTGGGGTAACCCCTGGCAACCACTCTCAGAACATGTATCAGAAAAATCTGAAATAAAAGAGGGAACAGCGTTAGGCTACTTTCACACTAGCGTTCTGCTGTCCGCTCGTGAGCTCCGTTTGAAGGGGCTCACGAGCGGAGCAGAACGCTTCCGTCCAGCCCTGATGCAGTCTGAATGGATGCGGATCCGCTCAGACTGCATCAGTCTGGCGGCGTTCAGCCTCCGCTCCGCTCGCCTCCGCACAGCCAGGCGGACAGCTGAACGCTGCTTGCAGCGTTCGGGTGTCCGCCTGGCCGTGCGGAGGCGTGCGGATCCGTCCAGACTTACAATGTAAGTCAATGGGAACGGATCCGCTTGAAGATGACACCATATGGCTCAATCTTCAAGCGGATCCGTCCCCCATTGACTTTACATTGAAAGTCTGAACGGATCCGCTCAGGCTACTTTCGCACTTAGAAATTTTTCTAAGTTATTAATGCAGACGGATCCGTACTGAACGGAGCCTCCGTCTGCATTAATATGATCGGATCCGTTCAGAACGGATCCGATCAAGCGCAAGTGTGAAAGTAGCCTTAGTGGTCAAGACAGAAAGAGATGTATTAAGACAGTTGCTCATGTAATAATCACTCCAATCGAGAATCTGTCTCGCTTGCCAGTCAATGGTAGGATTATGTTTACTCAACCATGGTAAACCCAGAACCAATGGAGCAGGCAGACCCTCCAGCACAAAACACGAAATGGATTCCTGATGAAAATCACCCACTCGTAAACGGATGTCTTGCACCACCTGTGACAAACATTTCTGAGTGGTGCGAATACCGAAATATTTTTCACTAATGCACTTGTTGTCAATAGTGATGATCGAGCATGCTCGACCGAACACATGTTCGGCTTGAGCATCTCGATGCTCGGCACATGGCGGTACTCAGCCGAGTACCGCATTTACTCAAGCTCCATGCTCGAGTCTCCTCCCCGCAAGTTTCTTGGCTGCTACGCAGCCAATAAACGTGCAGGTAAGTACTGGCCTCACAGTGATTGGCTGTACGGAACGTGTCATCGGGTGCTAGCACCCGATGACGCAGGTTCGGCTCATTTGTAGTCAGAGAGATCTGAGCATAGGAAGGGAGTCGGGACAGAGAGTGTAATTGAATATTTTTTTGGGCACCAAAACGTTTCAGAGACCCAAAAATCCTTGTAAGGACTTTTCATCGCCATTACTTGATTTGGTCCTCTTGCCAAGCACTCTTGAAGAGGGACATGAGCTCTTGTGCCCTGATTCCCAAACTCTTGAGCATCCACAGTCACAAGAACATGACGGTGGGGAACGGCAATTAGTGTTTAATGAGGTGGATGATGATGAGACAAAGTTGCCAATGAGTCAACCACAATAACTGTCTCAAGAGGTTGATGAAGAGGATGAGACACAGTTGTCAATCACTGAGGTTGTGGTTAGGTCAACAAATCAGGATCAGAGTGAGGAAGCGGAAGAGGAGGTGGTGGACGATGAGATCACTGACCCAAACCTGGGAAGGTGGAAAGCCGAGCGAGGACAGCAGTACAGAGGGGGAGGGATCTGCTGCACCGCAACAGGCTGGAAGAGGCAGTGGGGTGACAAAAGGGAGGAGGCGGGCCACACCAAACAGGCCCACAACTGTTCCACTGAGCATCCCCTTGCAGAAATCTCCCTTGGCAAGGGGTAGATGTTGCGCAGAATGGCACTTTTTGAGGAAAGTGTGGACGACAAAAGTATAGTAGTTTGCAACCTGTGCCATATGAAAATGAACTGGGGTGTGAACACTAGCAACCTCACCACCACCAGCATGATCTGCCTCATGGCATCCAAGCATGGGACGAATGCCTGGGTCCACAATCTGTGTCTGCGGGTCACACCACTGCCTCCTCTTCCCCTATATCATGTGCTGGCCAATCCCCTGTCAAAGGCGCAGGCCTGGATGCCTTCTGCCCTGCACCTGGACCTTTGCAAGCACCATCAGCAACCACTTCCATGTCCCAGCGCAGCATCCAAATGTCTTTACCCCAGGCCTTTGAACGCAAGCGAAAATACTCAGCCACCCACCCACAGGTCATAGCACAAAATGCGCAGCTTTCCAAATTACTGGCCCTGGAATTGTCGCCATTTAGGCTTGTGGCCTTCCGCAGCCTGGTGTCGGCTTGTGGCCTTCCACAGTCCCCATTCGCCACAATTTTTTAAGGTGTGCCATGCCCGCCTTACACCAACATGTGTCCCGTAACATCACACGTGCCCTGACCAACGCAGTTACAGGGAAGGTCCACTTAACCATGGAAACATGGACAAGTGCATTCGGCCGGGGACTCTACATTTCCCTGGCGGTACACTGGGTGAATATTGTGTAGGCTGGAAGTGAGTTATACGCTGGGATGGCACAGGTGCTATCGACGCCAAGGAATGCGGGCCCTACGCCGATCAGGGTATCCACCAGTACCTACGTTAGTGGCTCCAAACCACACTTCTCCTTCACCTCCTCATCCACTTCCACCTCCGATTTATCTGCAGCACCAGTCAGTCATCAGTCGGTAGCTGGAAGCAGTGTAGCACTGCAGTGGAGAGAAGGCGCAACAGGCTGTGCTAAAGCTGATATGCTTAGGGGACAAACAGCACACCGCCGCAGAGCTGTGGCAAGGGATAAGGGACCAGACTGAGCTGTGGCTCTCGGCACTCAACCTACAGTACAACAAGGCATTATTGTGTCTGAAAATGACAGTAACTTGGTGGCGGCTTTGGAGCTCGGCAAGCTGAGACGCATCCCATGCCTAGCCCATGTGTTTAACCTTCTGGTTCAGCTGTTTCTCAAAACCTACCCCAATTTTCATGAGCTGCTGGTGAAGGTGCGCCGCGTGTTTGCACATTTCCGCAAGTCATCGAGTCGAGTTCCGCAAGTTAGCAGTTGTGCAACGTGAGCACGCGCTGGAACTCCACGTTCCACATGTTGGCCAGGCTTTGTGAGCAGCAGAGGGCGGTAGTGGAATACCAGCTGCAACATGGTCATCGCCTTTCCGTGGGCATGGGTGTCTGACCTCTGTGAGGTTTTAAGAAACTTTGAGGAATCAACACAGATGGTGAGCGGTGATAACCCTATTATCAGCGTAACTATCCCACTTTTGTGTCTACTCAAACGCTCGCTGCTCACAATTAAGGACGACGCTTTGCATGTGGAAGAGGTAGAAATTGGGGAAGACATTACACTGGCTGATAGCCAGACCACCCTCAGTTCGTCTTCTCAGCGCGAATTGGATGATGAAGAGGAGGAGGAGACGGTTGCCTCCCCTACAGAGGGTAGTACCCATGGAAGTTTAATTCCATCTGTTCAGCGTGGGTGGCCAGAAGAGGAGGAAGAGGATGAGGAGATTGAGAGTGATCCTCCTGATGACGACAAAGAAGTCTTGCCTGTTGGTACTCTGGCACACATGGCTGACTTCATGTTAGGCTGCCTTTCCCGTGACCCGCGAATTATAGCCATTTTAGACAACACGGATTACTGGTTGTTCACCCTTCTTGACCCCCGCTACAAAGATAACTTCTCATCTCTTGTTCCTCTGGTGGAGAGGACGAGAAAACAGTGCAATACCAGAAGATCCTTATTGAAAAATTGCTTCAAAAAGTTCCATCTGACAAAGCTGGTGGCAGAGTCTGTAGTTCCTTGGCCACCGAGGAGGGGAGACAAGGGGAACACACAGCAGTTCCAACAGATGCAGGGCAACACTCTCCAAAGCCTGGGACAGTTTCATGACACCCCGCCAGCACCCTAACCCTGATGTGTGGCCTAGTGTCACAAGGAGAGAAACATCTTGGAAGATGGTGAAGGAGTACATAGCAGACCGTGTCAGCGTCCTCAATGATTCCTCAGTGCCTTACAACTACTGGGTGTCCAAGCTGGACACATGGCACGAAATGGCGCTCTATGCCTTGGAGGTACTGGCCTGCCCTGCCGCCAGCGTTTTGTCTGAGCGGGTATTTAGAGCTGCTGGTGGCATTATAACAGATACGCGTATCCGCCCGTCAACTGAAAATGCTGACAGGTTGACTCTTATAAAAATGAACAAGGCCTGGATTGACCATGACTTCTCGACTCCACCAGAGGAAAGCTGATGAACATAAAGGCACTTTAAATGTGTTGTTTGTAATGTACTGAATACACTGTATTCCCATGCACCCCTTCCACCACAAACAAGGGTATATGGTTAAATCTTCCTTTTCTCATCCTCCTTCTCCTCTTCCATCATATCAACACATGCTTATTTGTCGCATATAATGCCCTCGCTTATTTGCCCTTCGCATATAATGTTTTACAGGGTCAGCTTAGCTGCAGGCCCTCGCATTTAATTTTTTAGAGGGTCAGCTCACTAGCAGGCCCTCGCATATAATTTTGTAGAGGGTCAGCTCACCAGCAGGCCCTCGCATATAATGTTTTACAGGGTCAGCTCACCAGCAGGCCCTTGCATATCATTTTTTAGAGGGTCAGCTTACCAGCAGGCCCTCGCATATAATATTTTCCAGGGTCATCTCACCGGCTGGCCCTCGCATATAATTTTTTAGAGGGTCAGCTCACCGGCAGGACCTCGCATATAGTGTTTTACAGGGTCAGCTCAACAGCAGGCCTTCACCTACAATCTTTTACAGGGTCAGCTCACCTGAAGGCCCTCGTATATAATTTTTTAGAGGGTCAGGTCACCTGCAGGCCCTGACCTACAACTTTTTAGAGAGTCAGCTCACCAGGCGGCCCACACCTAAAAATTTTTACAGGGCCAGTTCACTAGCAGGCCCTCACCTAAAATCATTTACACGGTCAGCTCTCCAGCAGCCCTCAACTAGTTATACCTAATAGGTAATTTGCGTGCATGCTGCCTTGCTTGGATGTGGTAGCCATAGCTGTTTCTCAGGCTCCCTCTCCGGAATCGAACCCTGATTCCCCTTTACCCATAGTCACCATGTTTTCCGCTGACAATAACATCGAAAGTTGATAGGCCAGACATCCGAATGGATCGTCACCGTCACGGGGACGTGCGATCAGCCCCAGGTTATCTAGGGTCACCAAAGCGGCATCAGGCCCTTACCAATAATGTTTTAGATGGTCAGATCAGCAGGCCCTTACTCCAAATGTTTTTGAGAGTCACCAGCAGGCCATCAATTATAATTTTTGAAGCCCTCCTTCATGTCTAACAAAGGGTGTATTGTAATGCCGGTTCCTTGTAATTTTTGGCAGCCCTTTTACTTAGTGCATAGGCTTTATGAGTGTAGGAGTCCCACTACATGAACAATTGTACCACAATGTGAATGAGGCCCTCTTTTATGTGATATACAGGCTGTATTGGAGTGCCTCTTCCTTGTAATTTTTGGCATCACTTGCACTTTATATACAAGTAAATATACAGGAAAGAATGTTTCCTACCAATTTTTCATCTAAAATCGATTTTATCTTTGGTTTTGTGCGTATTATTGTCAGTCTGTAAAAGTGGCGTACTACTCGGGCAACATCGTTCCCAGCAGCGACCTAGGAGTCCAAGATGCAACCAGACATCCTCCCCATGCTGTTCCCGAACCATTTCGGTGGTGTTTCCATCCATTTCTGACCTTTTCCTATGAAACCAGGCACCCTCCCCTCTTCAGAGCAGGGGGTGCCTGGTTTAATGCTCGGGTTCTCCCATTGACTTCCATTATACTCGGGTGCTTGGTAGAGCACCCGAGCATCCAGATGTGTTCGGCCAGAGCACCCGAGCACTATGGTGCTCGATCAACACTAGTTGTCAACCCATGCATACGGACGAACTGACCATCAACTAGGTTAACCCCTGCCCCACTGTCAATAAACACCTCAATTTCCACAGTTTTGGACTCTAGCGCCACCTCGGCAGACAGGAGAAATCGGGTACTGCCAGTAAATGGCAAAAGTAAGTTCTCTGACTCCCCACCCACACCACCAAGAGTAAGATGGGAAAACGTTTTCTTCTTGCTTTTACCTTGACGCGGAACGTATGGACAAACATTAACAAAATGTCATTAACAAAACTTTTTCCACAGAAAAAACATACTCCCTTCTTATGACTAGAACACTTGCAAGTAGGCCCAGGGGAAGCTCCCCCTAACTGCATGAGTTTGTCACCAGGCATAAACTCAGGAGTCTCTCCTCCCAAGGTGTTAGAGGAAGCCACTACGTTATATGATAGTTCGTTCTGAGAGTGAGGGGCCTTTGACCTTTCTCTCAGACGTCTATCCATACGTACGGCAATAGACATAGCCACTTCCAGTGACTCAGGATTTTCATGAAAGGCCAAGGCATCCTTTAGCCTCTCAGAAAATCCCTGACAGAATTGGCTACAGAGAGCTGGATCACTCCACTCCGTATCCGTAACTCATCTCCTAAATTCAGAGGAATATATCTCCGCAGAAAGCTCTCCCTGTCGTAAACCACGTAACTTGGTCTCAGCCAGGAAGATCCACTCCGGGTCAACGTAGATGAAACCTAGATCTCTGAAAAATTCATCTACCGACCGGAGGGACTGTGATCCGGTCGGCAGAGAAAAAGCCTGACTGAGCGTCCCCTTTAAGCAGCGAAATAATAATACCAACTCTTTGACTCTCATTCCCTGATGAGAGCGGGAGTACCTTAAAGTACAACTTACACCACTCTCTGAACCGAATGAAGTTGTCACCCCCCCCCCCCCGGAAACCTGTCCGGAAGTGTAACCTTAGGACAGGCCTGGTAAGTACAACTAACAGGGCCCTGCAAATAGTGTCAGGACACGGATGGCCTATTCCTTCCCAGATGAAGGAATAGGAGACCCACTCAGGCCTAATATCAGGAGGTAGGGGAAAACAACAAACAACAAATAAGATACACTTAACTTCCAGAAGTATGCGGACGAGCAGGAACTCAGAGAGAACCAACACCAGGACTTCCACAAACAAGGAGCTATCAACCGCATAGCATGATGGGTGAGGACAGACTAAATAGAGGAGAAGGAATGACCACTTACAGGTGAAACTCGAAAAATGAGAATATCGTGCAACTTAAAAGGTGAAATTAATATAATAGGTAGACTCATTACATGCAAAGTGATATTTCAAGCCTTTATTTGTTAGAATTTGGATGATTATGGTTTACAGCTTATGAAACCCCAAAGTCACAATCTCAGGTACCCTTTGCTCAGGGGGTATGGATTAATTAGCTGACTAGAGTGTGACACTTTGAGCCTAGAATATTGAACCTTTTCACAATATTCTTTCTAATTTTAAGTTGCAATAATCAACTCCTTTTAAAGGGGTTGTCTGGGATCAAACATTTTTTTTTAAAACTACTTACTCACTGTTAGTAGCCAAATCTATCTTCCTAAGATGTTTTTAGGTAGCTTTTGCACTGCTGCATGGCTCCTACAGTCCCCAGCAGACGTCTATCCATACGTACGGCAATAGACATAGCCACTTCCAGTCAATGGGAGATGGATCCATTTTCTATTGTGACAGATTGTGTCATAAAAAAACAGATCTGTCCCCATTGACTTAGGGCTCTTTCACACTAGCGTTTTTTCTTTCCGGCATAGAGTTCCGTCCTCGGGGCTCCAGGACGGAAAAATACTGATCAGGATTATCCTAATGCATTCTGAATGGAGAGAAATCCCTTCAGGATGCATCAGGATGTCTTCCGTTCAGTATGTGAAAGTTTTTTGGACGTTGACAAAACCGTATCATGCTGCGGATTTGTCTCCGTCCAAAAATCCGGAAAACATACCGTAACGCCGGATCCGGAATTAATGTCCATTGAAGTGCATTAATCCGGATCCGGCATTAGGCTAAACGTGGTTTCGGCGCATCACCGGACCCGACGTTTAGCTTTTATGAATGGTTACCATGGCAGCCAGGACGCTAAAGTCCCGGCTGCCATGGTAAAGTGTAGTGGGGAGGCAGGGGACGAGTATACTTACTGTCCGTGTGGCTCCCGAGTCCCGGGGCGCTCCACAATGACGTCAGAGCGCCCCATGAGCATGGATCACATGATCGCATGGATCACGTGATCCATGCACGTGGGGCGCTCTGACGTCATTGTGGAGCGCCCCGGGAGCCGCACGGACTGTAAGTATCTGCTCCCCTGGCTCCCCACTACTTACTATGGCAACCAGGACTTTAGTAGCGTCCTGGCTGCCATAGTAACACTGAAAGCCTTTTGAAGACTGATCTGTCTTCAAATGCTTTCAGTTGTCTTGCGCTGTGACGGATCCAGCGGGCATTTCCGGCGACGTAAGTGCAGTGCGCCACCCCTCAATATAACAAACATTGGTGGCGCAGTGCGCCCCCCCTCAATATAATAAACATTGGTGGCGCAGTGCGCCCCCCCTCAATTAAATAAACATTGGTGGCGCAGTGCGCCCCCCCTCAATATAGTAAACATTGGTGGCGCAGTGCGCCCCCCTCAATTAAATAAACATTGGTGGCGCAGTGCACTGCGCCCCCCCCTCAATATAATAAACATTGGTGGCGCAGTGCGACCCCCCTCAATTAAGTAAACATTGGTGGTGCAGTGCGCCCATCCTCAATATAATAAACATTGGTGGCGCAGTGCGCCCCCCCAACACCCCAGTATAATAAACATTGGTGGTGCAGTGCGCCCCCCCAACACCCCAGTATAATAAACATTGGTGGTGCAGTGCACCCCCCCTCAATATAACAAACATTGGTGGCGCAGTGCGCCCCCCCTCAATATAATAAACATTGGTGGCGCAGTGCGCCCACCCAACAACCCAGTATGATAAACATTGGTGGTGCTGTGCACCCCCCTTCAATATAATAAACATTGGTGGCGCAGTGCGCCCCCCCTTAATATAATAAACATTGGTGGCGCAGTGCACCCCCCCAATATAATAAACATTGGTGGCGCAGTGCGCCCCCCCAACAACCCAGTATGATAAACATTGGTGGTGCAGTGCACCCCCCCTCAATATAATAAACATTGGTGGCGCAGTAGGCAGTGCCAATGAGGGTTAAAAAATAAAAAAATAATTAACTCACCTCCTCCAATTGATCGTCTCCTGTTCTTTCTTTAGGACCTGTCAAAGGACCTGTGCTCATCACATGATACATCACATGATCCACCACCATAGTAATGGACCATGTGATGAGCTCAGTGACGTCACCACAGGTCCTGAAGAAAGAACAGGAGACCGGCAGCTATGCGATGAACTGGAGGAGGTGAGTTAATTTTTTTAATTATTTTTAACCCTCATTGGCACTTCCCACTGTGCCACCAATGTTTATTATACTGGGGGGGGCGCACTGTGCCACCAATGTTTATTATACTGGGGGGGCGCACTGTGCCACCAATGTTTATTATACTGGGGGGGGGCGCACTGTGCCACCAATGTTTCTTATACTGGGGGGGGGCGCACTGTGCCACCAATGTTTCTTATACTGGGGGGCGGGGCGCACTGTGCCACCAATGTTTATTATACTCAACGGGGGGGGCGCACTGTGCCACCAATGTTTCTTATACAAAAAACAGGAGGCGGGTGCTGGAATCAAATAGCCGGCACCCGACCTTTGTGACAGGGAGCTGCGATCAGCGGCAGTTAACCCCTCAGGTACCGCACCTGAAGGGTTAACTCAACTGCAGCTGATCGCAGCTCCCTGTCATAGAGGTCGGGTGCCGGCTATTTGATTCCAGCACCCGCCTCCTGTATTTGTATTAACAGGTCAGTTATCTTCATTGGTGGCGCAGTGGCCACAGCCCCTCCCCTCCTCCTCCCGTCTCTTCATACTGGCGGAGGTGGCTGCAGCAGCAGCACAGGGGGAGGGAGAGACTCCTCCACTGCGCTGCTGAGAACTATCAGCTCCTGTGCCCCGCCGCTGTATTGAGCAGAGCTGCGGCGGCGGGTCTAGTCGCAAATGGCGACAAGACTAAAAAGTCTTGTCGCCATTTGTAAATTCTAAGTCTGATTAGCCTTAGGTCCATAGCAACCAGGACGCCTTTGTTAGGCGTCCGGTTGCCATGGCAACGATCGCGCCGCTGCAATCGCAGGGGCGCATTGGTAGAGAGAGGGAGCTCCCTCCTTCTCAACCACATGGATCTGGATGCCGCAGATGTTAGCTGTTACAGAGTGTTAGCTGTTACAGTTACAGCTAACGCTCTCTGCTGATGGCAGCAGCTCCGTTCCTGAGCCGCTGCCATCAATATCGGCACCACAAGGAGCGGACGCATCGAGGGGGGGGCATTTGTTATATATGGGACAATGGGGGCAGAAAGGAGTGGAGCATTTTAGGGGAGGCACTTTATTTCACTTTGACGTCACCGGACTGGAGGGGCGGAGCTTAGCGCAATCTTGGCCAGGAGAGTTACGGCCCCTCCTAGATTTTTTAATAATTAATTAGGCTGTCAGTGACATCACCGGGCTCCCGAAGCAGCGGAAGAGGAAGCTTTCCTCCTCTGCAAGGGACCCGGTACGTCACTGACTGAAAGGAATCAGTTACTTCCTGTCATAAAGGTTTGGGGTAAAAAGGGTACTTAGAAACAAGCTGAAAAGGTAGGACATGGGTGTATGTAAAGTATGTGTATGTGCAATGCTATTAAACAATGGTCCCTAATCCCGGACAACACCTTTAAGTTGCATTACTGAAATAAATTAACTTTTGCACGATATTCAAATTTTTAGAGTTTCACCTATAAGCTACACATGAGACAAGAGGTGTGGTCATCCCCAGCAACAACACAGAAAGGGGAAACCAAAGAGGCTGTCAATCACGAGAAACCAGTCTCCTCGATCTTCTAGTCCCTGTCATAAGTGGGACCGTGACACTCGCTCCCTTAGCAGTGACCTCACAGTACTCTGCTGACTTAACAGTGACCTCCACAGTGCTCGCCCCCTTAACAGTAACATCCACAGCAGCTTCCCCTTTAATTTTGGCCCCTGCCCCCTTAACAGTGACCTCCACAGCACCCTGCCCCTTTAAGGCTAGGGCTACATGATGACATTTTTTCGTACCAATGTTGCGCAACAATTTTTATAATGATATGCTATGTTGTCGCACTGCGACATGCTTTGACTGTGATAAGACAGTCGCAAAAAATCCATCTGAGATGGATGCATGTAGCAGCGTAGCTGTGCCCTATGTGCGTGGCGACTTATTTTCATCGTGTAGCCCTAGCCTAAAGCTGACCTACAGCAGTGAAGAAAAATGGCTGGTTTGTTATGGAAACCTGGAGTAAAACTGTGTGTATGTGGAGACTAAGGGCCTGCGAGCTTCTGTTGGCTGATAAGGGACATGTGTGTATGGCAGTTGGGATATGAGTGAAAGACTTTCAGGCTTCTATTGGCTAATGCAGGTCATTTTTTTGGGGAATATCTCAGGAATGGTATGTCCTCTAGAGCTGAGACAGACACCTGATGTACCTGTGTGCCAAATTTTTTGAAGATTGGTCCAGTCATTTGGTCGCGCATAAAGAACAGACAGACGGACAGACAGAAACTAATTTTTATATATATAGGAGACTAGCAGAAGAACCCAGCTTCGCATATTTCATTTAACGTTTCTGTGTGTCTTTAAAAGATAGACAGTATCCCCCATAACAGTGACCTCTAGAGTACCCCGTCCCCTTAACACTGACCCCGCCTCCTTAAAATGGGACCTCCACAGCAGCCCATCCCCTTAACTTTGACTTCACAGCAGCCCGCCCCTTTAACATTGAGTTTCACAGCACCCCACTCCCTTGAAATTGACCTCCTCAGGGGCCCGCCCCCTTAACAGTGACCTATACAGTACCCTGCCCCTTAACACTGACCTCCATAGGGGACCGTCCCCTTATCTGTGTCCTCCACTGTTTTCTGCCCCCTTGACAGAGACCTCCACAGCACCCGTCCCTTTAACAGCGACTGCCAAAGTACCCCATTCCCTTAACAGTGACTTCTACAGTGCCCCGTTCCCTTAACAGTGACCTCCACAGTACCCCGCTCCCTTAACAGTGACCTCACATTACCCTGCTGACTTAACAGTGACCTACACAGCAGATGCCCCTTTTAATAGTGGCCCCTGCCCCTTAACAGTGACTTCCACAGCGGCCTGCCCCCTTAACAGTGACATTCATAGTGAACGCCCCTTTAACAGTGAGCTCCACATCAGCTGCCCTTTTAATAGTTGCCCCTGCCCCTTAACAGTGACCTCCACAGCAGCTGACTCTTTAATAGTGGCCCCTGCCCCCTTAACAGTGACCTCCACAGCGCCCTGCCCCTTTAAGGCTAGGGCTACATGACACATTTTGTCGCACCGTCGCGCAACAATTTTTATAATGATAGGCTATGGTGTGGATTTTTCTGTGACTGTCGTATCACAGTCGCAGCATGTCGCAGTGCAACACCATAGACTATCATTATAAAAATTGACGTGCAACATCAATATCACAGTGTAGTTGTGTCCTATGTGTCGTGAGACATATTGTCAAGCAACACATGTCGTCATGTAGCCCTATCCTAAAGCTGACCTACAGCAGTGAAGAAAAATGGCTGGGTTGTTATGGAAACCTGGTGTAAAACTGTGTGTATGTGTAGACTAAGGGCCTGCGAGCGTCTATTGGCTGATAAGGGACATGTGACAGTGTGTATGGCAGTTGGGAATTGAAGAGAAAGACTTGCAGGCTTGCATTGGCTGATGCAGGTCATTTTTTAGGAATATCTCAGGAATGGTACATCCTAGAGAGCAGAGGCCCGGTCTAAAACCTTCCCAGACACCTGATGTACATGAAGATCGGTTCAGTCGTTTGGTCGCCCATAAAGAGAAGACAGACGGACAGACGTCGGGACAGACAGAAACTAATTTTTATATATATAAGAGACTAGCAGAAGGACCTGTCTTCGCACGGGTATATTTAATCTATTTAATGCTTCTATGTGTCGTTAAAAGATATCAACAATAACCACCATAACAGTTACCTCTACAGCACCCCGCCTCTTTAACAGTGAACTCCACAGTTCCCCACCCCTTAACACTGAACCTCAAACAGTGCCCCGCCACTTTAAAATGGGACCTTGACAGCAGCTCATCCCCTTAACTTTGACCTTCTCAGCAGTCCGCCCCTTTAACAGTGAGTTTCACAGCACCCTACTCCCTTGACAGTGACCTCCTCCGGGGCCCACCCCTTAACAGTGACCTCCACAGTACACCGCTGCCTTAACAGTGACCTCCACAGCAGTTGCCCCTTTAATAGTGACCCCTGTCCCCTTAACAGTGACCTCCACAGTGTCCACCCCTTTAACAGTGACCTCCACAGCGCCCTGCTCCTTTAAAAGTAACTTCCACAATGCCCTCCTCTTTAACAGTGACCTCCACAGCCACAGCCACTTTACCAGTGACCTTGATAGTGCCCACCCCTTTAACAGTGACCTCCACAGTCCAGCCCCTTTAACAGTGACCTCCACAGTGTCCGCCCCTTTAACAGTGACCTCCACAGTGTCCGCCCCTTTAACAGTGACCTCCACAGTGCCTGCCCCTTTAACAGTGACCTCCACAATGTCCGCCCCTTTTAACAGTGACCTCCACAGTGCCCGTCCCTTTGACAGTGACTTCCACAGTACTGGTGTAGTGTCTCACTAGGTAAATGTGGGCACTACACAAGGGTCAATGTCATGGTCTTACCTTCTTGCTGTTCTCCTTCGTTTGACATGTGCTGGCGGCCATCTTGGTTTCTGGGTTTCTTGTAGCCTCCCACCCTGCGGCTCCTCCTTCCCACTGGGAGGAGCTGGATGCCCAGCTCATATATATAGGAGGTCTGTGGCTTCAGTTCCTTGCTTGGTCCTCCTGTGTTCACATGCTTCTAGACTGCTGCTGCTTCTGGTTCCTGATCCTGGTTTCGTCCGACTACCCTGCTGGTTCCTGATCCTGGTTTCGTCCGACTACCCTGCTGGTTCCTGATCCTGGCTTCGTCTGACTACCCTGCTGGTTCCTGATCCTGGCTTCGTATGACTACCCTTCTGGTTCCTGACCTCTGGCTTCGCAAGACTCTGCTTCGGTTTCGCCATCCGTTTGGACTTTTGCTTTACAGCTTTATTTTCAATAAAGCCTTCTTATTTTCACTTATCCCTTGTTGTACGTCTGGTTCATGGTTCCGTAACATTAGGACCAAGCCATGAATTCTGACGGTACAGGGCCATCCTCGCTACCCACGCTGGTTGCCAGACTTGATCAGCAGGATCACCTGTTGGGTCGGTTCGCTGTGGCGTTGCAAACCCTGCTTGAACGCACGGCTCATTTCGCTCCCGTTGCCGATGGGTCGGTTGTCGCTCCTGGGCCCGCTCCTACTGCCGCTCCGGTTGTTGCGCCAGAGTCTACCCCGACACCTGTTGTTGCACCTGCGGTGTTTCGGGGTATGACCGGTTCTGCCCCTCTTCCACAGCGCTTTGGGGGAGAGCCAACTCAGTGCCGAGGTTTCCTTAACCAGGTGGGCATTTATTTCGAGTTGCTGCCACATGCCTTTCCCACTGAGAGATCAAAGGTGGGCTTCTTGATCTCGCTGCTCTCGGACAAGGCCTTGGCCTGGGCCAGCCCTTTATGGGAGAACAACAATCCGGTGGTTGCCGAGTTTTCCGGTTTTGTTGCTTCTCTTCGGAAGGTATTCGATGTGCCGGCTCGTGCTGCCTCTGCTGCGAAGCTCCTTATGTCCATCAGACAGGGTTCACGATCCGTATCTGAATACGCCATTGAGTTTCGTACCCTGGCAGCAGAGGTAGGCTGGAATAATGAGGCTCTGGTCGCTGCTTTCTCTCATGGTCTCTCGGATGCCTTGAAGGATGAGGTTGCAGCTAAGGACCTACCAGTGGAGCTCGAGTCTCTTATTTCTTTCCTGATTTTGATTGACACCATACTCAGGGAGAGACCTTCCTTTAAGGAGAGCCTGCGGAGGTTTTCTAACAGATTGGCGCCTACGTTTGCTGTCCCACCCGTGCCTCCCTCTCCTCCCACGCCTCCTGGGGATGACTTGTCTGGGGGTGAACCCATGCAGCTGGGGTTTGCTCGCCTGTCCGAGGGGGAGAGGGTACTCCGGAGACGCGAGGGCCGATGCATGTACTGTGGTCTCGGTGGGCATTTTCGGTTGGCATGTCCGAACCGTCCGGGAAACGCTCGCACCTGAGATCCTGTCGGGGGCAGATCTTGGGTGGAGTCTCCTCGTCCCCGGTTTCCCGTGTTGACAAACCACTGATCACTGTTGTCCTCTCCTGGGTCGGGGGCTCGGTGACGACCCAGGCGTTGGTGGATTCTGGTGCTGGTGGTTTGTTCATTGATAATGTGTTCGCTGCCGCCAATTCCATTCCTCTGCAGGCTCGAGGTTCCCCACTGGCTCTTGAGGCGATAGACGGCAGACCCCTTCTGCCGCCACACGTGACTCATGAGACCCTTCCAGTGGGGATAGCCATTGGTGCCGTTCACAGAGAGTCGGTCTGCCTCCAGGTTATTTCGTCTCCACACTACTCGGTGGTCTTGGGGTACCCCTGGCTCCGGAAGCATAATCCGACTTTCGATTGGAGATCGGCCGAGATCCTCTCGTGGTCACCGCAGTGTGGGGCTAGTTGCATCCATGGGTCTGTCAAGTTGCTGTGTACTTCCTCGGACTCTCTGTTGCCTCCTGAATACGAGGAGTACCGGGATGTATTCGATAAGGTGCGCGCGGTTGCCCTACCTCCGCACCGCCCATACGATTGTGCCATAGAGTTACAATCTGGTGCCGTTCCTCCTCGTGGCAAAGTCTATCCACTGTCGGTAGCGGAGAATGAGGCCATGGAGGAGTACGTGAGGGAGGCGCTTTCACGCGGACACATTCGCAAATCCTCGTCCCCGGCAGGGGCTGGATTTTTCTTTGTGAAAAAGAAGGGCGGTGAGTTGAGGCCTTGCATCGATTACAGGGGTCTCAATCGCATCACGATCAAGAACGCTTACCCGATACCCTTGATTTCCGAGCTGTTCGATCGCCTTAAAGGGGCCACGGTCTTTACCAAACTCGACCTGAGGGCGGCATATAACCTGGTAAGGATCAAGGCGGGCGATGAGTGGAAGACCGCGTTTAACACCAGGACCGGTCATTATGAATCCTTGGTTATGCCCTTTGGGTTGTGCAATGCGCCCGCAGTCTTTCAGGAATTCATCAACGATGTTTTCCGTGACCTGTTGCAGCAGTGTGTGGTGGTCTATTTGGATGACATCTTGGTATATTCTGAATCCATGGAGGCCCACATTCTGGATGTCAGACGAGTGTTGCAACGGTTACGAGAGAACAAGCTGTTCGGTAAGCTTGAGAAATGCGAATTTCACCGATCCCAGGTAACCTTCTTAGGTTACATCATTTCCGCTGAGGGGTTCTCCATGGATCCTGAGAAGGTTTCGGCTGTCTTACAGTGGCCCCAGCCCAGTGGTCTTCGTTCCCTGCAGCGCTTTTTGGGCTTCGCCAATTATTATCGGAAGTTCATCAGGGACTTTTCCATGCTAGCCAAGCCTCTCACGGATCTGACCAGGAAGGGCAGTAATTCCCAGGTCTGGCCGCTCGAGGCCATCCGAGCTTTTGAGGCTCTAAAGTCCGCCTTTGTGTCAGCTCCGATTCTGTCGCATCCCAACCCTGGGTTGCCCTTTGTCCTCGAGGTGGACGCGTCTGAGACGGGAGTAGGCGCCCTTCTGTCTCAGCGTAGAACACCAGAGGGTCCTCTGCTTCCTTGTGGGTTTTACTCCCGGAAACTGTCTTCCGCGGAGTGCAACTATCAGATTGGTGACAGGGAGTTATTGGCCATCGTGGAGGCACTTGCTCGAGGGTTCGGTGGTTCCGGTCCTCATCCTGACTGACCACAAGAATCTGACCTACCTTTCTGAGGCCAAGAGATTGACACCACGTCAGGCCAGATGGGCTCTGTTCTTGTCACGTTTTAATTACGTGGTCTCCTACCTACCCGGTTCCAAGAACATCAGGGCGGATGCCTTATCACGGCAGTACTCCGAGCTGTCCAGGGAGGAGTCGATTCCGGCTTCGGTCATACCTCCGAATCAAATCTTGGCCGCCATTCGCACCAGCCTGACCTCTCCCCTGGGTGAGCAGATTTTGGCGGCTCAATCTGGTGCTCCCTCTGGGAGACCCAACGGCAGATGTTTTGTGCCTGAGGAGTTGCGCACTCGGTTGTTGCGAACCTACCATAACTCCAAGACCGCGGGGCATCCTGGAAAGAATCAGCTGTCCTGGGCTGTTTCACGTCTGTTCTGGTGGCCTTCCCTACGTTCCAACATCGCCGCATATGTAGCGGCATGCTCCGTTTGTGCCCAGAGTAAGTCCCCTCGGCACCTTCCGTTGGGCCTTCTGCAACCCATAGCCACCGGGGAGCGCCCATGGTCACACCTGGGGATGGATTTCATTGTGGACCTCCCTGCATCCCGAGGCCATACGGTCATTCTCATGATTGTGGATCGGTTTTCCAAAATGTGCCACTGTGTTCCTCTCAAGAAGTTACCCTCTGCACAAGAGTTGGCCACGATTTTTGCCAGGGAGGTCTTCCGGTTGCACGGTTTGCCCAAGGAGATTGTGTCGGATCGGGGGAGTCAGTTTGTGTCCAGGTTCTGGCGCGCCTTTTGCTCCCAGTTGGGGATTCATCTCTCCTTCTCCTCGGCCTACCACCCTCAGTCCAATGGGGCCGCAGAACGATCCAATCAGGCCTTGGAGCAATTCCTTCGTTGCTATGTCTCCGATCACCAAGACAATTGGGTTGACCTCCTGCCTTGGGCTGAGTTTGCCAGGAACACGGCGGTGAACTCTTCCTCTGGGACGTCTCCCTTCATGGCCAATTATGGGTTCCAACCTGCCGTCTTACCGGAGGTATTCTCTCCCCAGGATATTCCGGCTGTGGAGGATCACCTTTCCGTCCTACGTGCTTCTTGGGTACTGATCCAGAAGTCCCTTGAGGTCTCTGCGCAGCGCCAGAGACTCCAGGCTGATCGCAGACGAGCGCCTGCTCCTTCCTACCAGGTCGGAGACCGTGTATGGTTGTCCACCCGCAACCTCAACCTTCGAGTGCCCACTCCCAAGCTGGCGCCTCGCTTTGTTGGTCCCTTCCGAGTGCTTCGCAGGGTAAACCCGGTAGCCTATGCCCTTGCGCTTCCTCCTGGCATGCGGATCTCCAACGTGTTTCATGTCTCCCTGTTGAAGCCACTGGTGTGTAATCGTTTCACTTCCTCGGTTCCTCGGCCTCGTCCGGTCCTAGTGGGTAATCGTGAGGAGTATGAGGTGAGCAATATCCTGGACTCACGCCTGGTCCGCGGTCGGGTGCAGTTTTTGGTCCATTGGCGTGGTTATGGTCCAGAGGAGCGTTCCTGGGTTCCCTCCGCAGATGTCCATGCTCCTGCCTTGCTCCGAGCCTTCCACGCACGCTTCCCTCAGAAACCGTTCTTTACTCCGCGGAGGAGGGGCCCTTGAGGGGGAGGTACTGTCATGGTCTTACCTTCTTGCTGTTCTCCTTCGTTTGACATGTGCTGGCGGCCATCTTGGTTTCTGGGTTTCTTGTAGCCTCCCACCCTGCGGCTCCTCCTTCCCACTGGGAGGAGCTGGATGCCCAGCTCATATATATAGGAGGTCTGTGGCTTCAGTTCCTTGCTTGGTCCTCCTGTGTTCACATGCTTCTAGACTGCTGCTGCTTCTGGTTCCTGATCCTGGTTTCGTCCGACTACCCTGCTGGTTCCTGATCCTGGTTTCGTCCGACTACCCTGCTGGTTCCTGATCCTGGCTTCGTCTGACTACCCTGCTAGTTCCTGATCCTGGCTTCGTCTGACTACCCTTCTGGTTCCTGACCTCTGGCTTCGCAAGACTCTGCTTCGGTTTCGCCATCCGTTTGGACTTTTGCTTTACAGCTTTATTTTCAATAAAGCCTTCTTATTTTCACTTATCGCTTGTTGTACGTCTGGTTCATGGTTCCGTAACAGTCAATTGGGCCACGTTGTTCTCCACCTCCTGTGGGACAGTGGCAGTGTATTTCACAGTACCTTTTAATGCATTTTAATATGTATTTTATGTGTATTTTCCCTGTGATATGTGCAGCAGGCCTATTATGGTGTAGTTTAGCATCCTAGACACTAGAGGGAGCTAGGGAGCCCCTAGTATATATACTTAGACCCAGACAGGGAGGGGTTAGTCTGTAATCAGGAGTCTGTGGAGAGACAGAAGTGAGGGGGCACCAGCCAGAGACAAGCTGAGGGCCTCCTCCTGACATGCAGCTAGACAGCCCAGGCTTCTAGTTGCCACCAGGAGGCTAGTGGAGGATTATAGCCTGCCTGAAGTTCCTGAGCCTTTGTTAGCTCAGAAGATTCACCCCAAGAGAAGAGTTTGCCTCCTGGGAGAAACCTGCAGTTCCCTAACCAGAGCAGAGCAGAGCCAGTGTTCCAGCTAAGTCAAGTAAGCTGAAGGGCAGAAGGATCATTAACCTAAAGCAAGAGATATATACCTGAGGAGAATTTCTACCAAGGATAAAGCCAGCATTAAGGCATACGGGCCTTGGGATAAAGACAGACAGGAGTTCTGAGGAACAGTGTACAGTATTTCTGAGGAGAAGGTACAGCCTGGTCTGTGAGTGTTGTTTAACCCTCTGAGTATCTTGCAAAGAACATTGTTGCCTGCCATTGATGTAAAGCCTGCTTGTGATGTGATACTGCTATGTGGAACTGAACCTATAAAAGTCTGTACAAAGTTAACTGTTTCTAGCAAAGAAAAGTTTGGTTCACCCCAACAACGTGTTCCTCACTTATTATTACTACCAACCGGTGTGCCACCGTTACAGGCACTGGCGTCATGAACCTTAAAGGGACCTTTCCCTAGACACATTAAACATCTGCAACATCCAGGGCACCTCACCCACCATCAGGCCTGGTCCATATATACAGAGAGTGCCCCAGAGCACTTCTGTGCCAGCCTCTCCATCACTGCTGTATGCCTGCCCAGGGTCTTCCTACAAACTGTGAGTAACCCATAGCAACCCTTGTTTGCCTAAGTAACCGTGACCTCACATCTCAATACCCTGCAGGGCTGCGTACTACATATTTTGGCGTCACGAACAGGATTTACGGATTATTCCTAGGCCATTGTGGAATTTGAAAACTGTGTGCCATCATTCGCCCATAAAGTGACTAAGCCCTACTTGTTTATTGGAAAAATTGCTGGGCCAAAGAACTGTAAAATTTGCGGTGTGAAACTGTATTTTATGGACTGTCTGCTGTTTCTGAAGTCACCGCTTGCTGTCAGTGAATAGACAGCGTTTGCTTAAAGATGGCCGCCTAAGCTGACAGAAATTAATTGCTGCGCCATCACTGTATCTTATTGGTGGGAAAAATTGGCGCCTTCTGCTAGAAGAGCGGAAAGGCTGTATGTCCGCGCCACCGCCTTATCTTAAAATTTGCATGTCTGCTATGACGGACTCTGCCTCCCCCATGTTGGAGTACCCGGGGGGCGGCCTCCCGGAGCAGTGGGAGGTCACATGCGAGACACTGAGTGCCGCCCTGTCACTCTCCAGAGAAGGATCGAGAATGCTAAAGAGTGAGGACTGCTCTAATTTTATGGCTGCACCTGCTGTCCAGCAAATGGATTTTGCCAAGATGGATCAAGAGGACGCTCCACCGGCCTACTCTCTTGGACCGGAGTGGCCACCCTGCCTGCCACAGGGATTGCAGCCCGAGCCGTGCCTTGGCTCATGAAAAGACTTTGCCCGGCCCAGTGCGCAATGGACTACATTGATGGCGGAGATACGTGTTGCCACGATTCACAAAACGACAGCATCGCAAGAGACTCTGAAAGAACGGATCGCCAGGCTAGAAGTTTACCTTGATGCCCTGCAGAGAGGAAAAAGTTCGGATCCGGCGCCGGAATCTGTGGCTACCGCACCAGAGAGTTCGGATCCCTTACCTGAACCTGCAACAGCGGAGCCGGGGACCGTCAGTGGAGCAGCGCCTGAGAGACTGGAGGACCAGATAGCAAGGTTAGAGGTCCAACTCCTTGGTCTGCGCCAGCTAGCTGCATCACAAGCGGCGCCAACACCCCTGGTTGACGGAAATCCCCCTATGTACGCTGATGTCTCCGAGCCTGCAGTTCGAGTCCCTGTGCCGGCCCCTTTTGCTATGTCCGCCGCTGCGGCACCAGAAAGGCTCTGCTACACCAGGAGTCGGGTCTGTCACATGAATCCAGTGACACCCAGACCCGTGGGGCCTCCAGCCGGGTTAACTCCTTCAACAGCGTTAACGCCCAGGCCTATTGGGCCTATGCCAGTGAGGGGCCCATTCCTCATCCAATTGCCAATTGACACTATCTTATGGGCCCATCCTTATGTGGACCCTCGTGTCCGGCCCAGTTTGCCAACAGAACCGGGATGTGCCACTGATGTTCAAAGTGGATCCGATACGTACCTGTGAGTAGGCCTGCCAGGCCATGATACTGATTTTCTTTTGCTAAGGGACCCATACAAGTGGATTTAACCCTTACAGGACAGGAGTCCTTTGTTTTGGCCCTATGAGCTGCTGCCAGTTTCCCAAGGCTCAGTGGTGGTGGTAGGCCACTGAAAATACCAAGTGCTCCAAGGCCATACTGTTTACAGGACCCCCTGCCTGCTCCAAGTATACTAAAGCCAAGTTGTGCCTGTTTGTTCATTTTGTCCCTTAACCCTTTTAACCCCCTTTTCAGGTTGAATAGGGACATTGCAGCACTATTTTAAATGCCATTTTAATAATGTGGACTTTTATGTGCTGTGACTTTTATATGCAAATCATAACTTCAAGGAATGTGCCCAGAGATGACCCCAACGCCTGAGGGCCTCTGAGATGCTGTTTTATTATGGACAATTATACTTCAATCTTTTTATGGACTATCCTGGTATCCCTGATACGCTGCACCAGGTCAGCGCCCCCTGTTCCCTTATACTATCCTGAGAGAAGAGAACGATGCCCCTTTTCAATGGACTTGTTCCTTAGCCAGCGGAGCTGCCTAATATATACACTCACCTAAAGAATTATTAGGAACACCATACTAATACGGTGTTGGACCCCCTTTTGCCTTCAGAACTGCCTTAATTCTACGTGGCATTGATTCAACAAGGTGCTGATAGCATTCTTTAGAAATGTTGGCCCATATTGATAGGATATCATCTTGCAGTTGACGGAGATTTGAGGGATGCACTTCCAGGGCACGAAGCTCCCGTTCCACCACATCCCAAAGATGCTCTATTGGGTTGAGATCTGGTGACTGTGGGGGCCATTTTAGTACAGTGAACTCATTGTCATGTTCAAGAAACCAATTTGAAATAATTCAAGCTTTGTGACATGGTGCATTACCCTGCTGGAAGTAGCCATCAGAGGATGGATACATGTTCTCATTCTGTTTACGCCAAATTCGGACCATTTGAATGTCTCAACAGAAATCGAGACTCATCAGACCAGGCAACATTTTTCCAGTCTTCAACAGTACAATTTTGGTGAGCTCGTGCAAATTGTAGCCTCTTTTTCCTATTTGTAGTGAAGATGAGTGGTACCCGGTGGGGTCTTCTGCTGTTGTAGCCCATCCGCATCAAGGTTGTGCGTGTTGTGGCTTCACAAATGCTTTGCTGCATACCTCGGTTGCAACGAGTGGTTATTTCAGTCAACGTTGCTCTTCTATCAGCTTGAATCAGTCTGCCCATTCTCCTCTGACCTCTAGCATCCACAAGGCATTTTTGCCCACAGGACTGCCGCATACTGGATGTTTTTCCCTTTTCACACCATTCTTTGTAAACCCTAGAAATGGTTGTGCGTGAAAATCCCAGTAACTGAGCAGATTGTGAAATACTCAGACCGGCCCGTCTGGCACCAACAACCATGCCACACTCAAAATTGCTTAAATCACCTTTCTTTCCCATTCTGACATTCAGTTTGGAGTTCAGGAGATTGTCTTGACCAGGACCACACCCCTAAATGCATTGAAGCAACTGCCATGTGATTGGTTGACTAGATAATTGCATTAATGAGAAATAGAACAGGTGTTCCTAATAATTCTTTAGGTGAGTGTATATGTGTATTTGCAAAAGTAGATGTGTGTTCCTGCTTTGCATTATTTTTGTCTTTCAGGTGCAGTTTCCCAGCTGGGCAGGGCCCCTTGTGTTGCGCCGAGGACGGGCAATGTTACAGCAATGGGGTATGTAGTGTCCCACTAGGTAAATGTGGGCACTACACAAGGGTCAATTGGGCCACGTTGTTCTCCACCTCCTGTGGGACAGTGGCAGTGTATTTCACAGTACCTTTTAATGCATTTTAATATGTATTTTATGTGTATTTTCCCTGTGATATGTGCAGCAGGCCTATTATGGTGTAGTTTAGCATCCTAGACACTAGAGGGAGCTAGGGAGCCCCTTGTATATATACTTAGACCCAGACAGGGATGGGTAAGTCTGTAGTCAGGAGTCTGTGGAGAGACAGAAGTGAGGGGGCACCAGCCAGAGACAAGCTGAGGGCCTCCTCCTGACATGCAGCTAGACAGCCCAGGCTTCTAGTTGCTACCAAGAGGCTAGTGGAGGATTATAGCCTGCCTGAAGTTCCTGAGCCTTTGTTAGCTCAGAAGATTCACCCCAAGAAAAGAGTTTGCCTCCTGGGAGAAACCTGCAGTTCCCTAACCAGAGCAGAGCCAGTGTTCCAGCTAAGTCAAGTAAGCTGAAGGGCAGAGGGATCATTAACCTAAAGCAAGGGATATATACCTGAGGAGAATTTCTACCAAGGATAAAGCCAGCATTAAGGCATACGGGCCTTGGGATAAAGACAGACAGGAGTTCTGAGGAACAGTGTACAGTATTTCTGAGGAGAAGGTACAGCCTGGTCTGTGAGTGTTGTTTAACCCTCTGAGTATCTTGCAAAGAACATTGTTGCCTGCCATTGATGTAAAGCCTGCTTGTGATGTGATACTGCTATGTGGAACTGAACCTATAAAAGTCTGTACAAAGTTAACTGTTTCTAGCAAAGAAAAGTTTGGTTCACCCCAACAACGTGTTCCTCACTTATTATTTCTACCAACCGGTGTGCCACCGTTACAGGCACTGGCGTCACGAACCTTAAAGGGACCTTGTCCTAGGCACATTAAACATCTGCAACATCCAGGGCACCTCACCCACCATCAGGCCTGGTCCCTATATACAGAGAGTGCCCCAGGGGACTTCTGTGCCAGCCTCTCCATCACTGCTGGAGAGTGTACACCTTGCTGCACTAATTTGGGATTCAAATTGCTTTTAGGTCGTTAGCACTATATGATGCATCACTAATTCCAGCAAACCTTGCTTGTGATTGGGGTGCAAGTTCTGTGATACAGCCATTTACGGGGTGTATTAATAGGAAAGATACGTACTGTCACGACTGTGACAGATCCAGACAGGTCTGGGAGGAGAAGGTCGCAGCGACTTGCTACTCGCGATAGCTTGTGAGTTTGCTCCGTGGTTCAGGGTATGTCATCTGGGTTTTGCCTTGTGAACCTTTTTGTCCTGACTGGGAGTTTGTAGGCATCCTTCTCAGGTGAGTCCTGTCTGCCACTCCCAGCTACTATATTAGTTTCAGTTTCACTTGCAGTCATTGCCAGATATAGTCCTTACTTCCAGTGCTACTCTGACCTTGGAAGGAGATCGTTTGATGGTGTTGCTGTGGAGCTCTTGTCCGGCGTGGACTGTCGTGTTTGGGATCGCCTTCTCTGCTCGTGACTGGATAAGTCTATTTCTGCTGTTGTTTGTTTGTTGCTGTCTTCCCCTGTTGTTTTCCTAGACGTGAGTGATGGTGACTAGCGCTCCCATCGGCCTTTCCCCAGTCCAGTCTTGTTAGGGCGACTGAGGGTTTAGGTATCCTGCTCGCCGCAACGGGTTCACACCCCGTCTAGGGTATCAGGGCAGACAGGTGCCAGCTTAGGGTTAGTCAGGGCTGGCCATTCTACTTCCCATCCGTAGATAAGGGTCCCCCTTCCCCTCCATCTGGTGCGACACGACTGCTGCTGGGCTAGCGGTCGTGACAGTATATCTGGCCTTTTAAAAAAAAAGTGACTTTTTTTTTTTTTTTTTTTGCTTGCTGTTTTGCTTTATATTTTGTCTGTTCCACTATGGATCCGGTTTCAGTTTTGGCAAAACAATTACAGGGGTTATCCCTTGAAGTGGCAGGATTAAAAGCAACAGTGCTGCAGCAGCAATCCTTGGGTTCCACCGTTGCTACGGGAAACCAAGGTACTCCTGAGCCAAAAGTGGCTTTACCTGATAGGTTCTCAGGAGGGAGAGACCAATTTGTAACCTTCAGAGAAGCTTGCAGATTGTTCTTCAGGTTACGCCCTAGATCCTCCGGCGGTGAGGAACAACGGGTGGGCATTGTAATTTCTCTCCTGCAAGGAGATCCGCAGGCTTGGGCTTTCTCCCTACCATCAGACTCTCCGGCCTTACGATCAGTGGAGGAGTTTTTTGAAGCCCTGGGTCTCGTATATGATGACCCGGACAGGGTCTCACTGGCTGAGTCTAAACTACGTAGACTTCGGCAAGAGAACCGGTCTGCTGAACTATATTGTTCCGAATTCCGTAGGTGGGCTACTGATACGTTATGGAACGACTCGGCCCTTAGGAGTCAGTTCTGCCAGGGGTTGTCTGAAAAATTAAAAGACGTGCTGGCGGTATACGAGGTCCCTGGGTCTCTTGAGGCTGCTATGTCTCTGTCCATAAGAATCGACAGACGGCTCAGGGAGAGACTATAAAATTTTACGGAGGCCTCTATAGGGCAGGGATCGGTCTGTTATGGTCCAGTTGAACCAATGCAAATAGGGGGCGCCACTAGACGGGTGAATCCTCCTAAGTTCCGCCGTAGGTCAGAGGTTTGTTTTCGTTGTGGGGGGAGGGGTCATTTTGTAAAGGTTTGTCCCTCAGAACCCAAGAGACCACAAACAAAGGAGCCGCCGGAAAACTAGAGTCCCCAGATTGTGCGGAGGAGACCAGTCTGGGCGTATTCGTTTCCTCCATACGCATGTCTCAGTTTTTGTTGTCCGCTACCGTTGAGGCGGGCAATAAAACTGAGATCTGTTCTGTCTTTTTGGACAGTGGGGCGGGGGTCAACTTGGTGGATTCACGGTTTGCTCAGGCTCTGGGTTTTACTCCGGAACCGGTATGCAGAACTATTCCTGTTTTTGCCATCGACTCCTCCCCTCTTACTCAGAGAGAGTTAACTCAGATCATCCATAATATCCATCTGCAGGTAGGGGACCTCCATAAAGAGCATATCTCTTGTTATGTCCTGGACGGTCTTCCGGCTCCTATGGTATTGGGGCTTCCCTGGCTGGTGACTCACAATCCAGTGGTGGATTGGCAGGCCGGGGAGATTGTGGAGTGGAGTGAACATTGTAAGGACAACTGCTTGAGTAGTAGGTGCTCTACACTCTCTGTAACATCTTTACCTGCCTTTCTGTCAGATTTTATGGATGTGTTCTCTGAGAAGGGTTGTCAGGGGTTACCACCTCATCGTCCATATGATTGCCCGATTAATCTACTACCTGGGGCAAAACTACCTAAAACCCGGTTATACAATTTTTCGGAGAGGAAGGCTATGAAAGATTATATTTCGGAGAGGGACACATCAGACCCTCTTCTTCACCTGTGGCTGCAGGGTTCTTTTTCGTTAAAAAGAAAGATGGGGGCCTACGTCCTTGCCTGGATTTCCGGGAATTAAACCGGATAACTATCCGAGATCCCTATCCTCTTCCTCTCATTCCCGACCTCTTTAATCAGGTTGCTGGTGCTAAATGGTTCTCCAAAATGGATCTCAGAGGAGCCTATAACCTGGTTCGCATCAAAGAGGGGGATGAGTGGAAGACGGCTTTTAATACTCCGGAAGGGCATTATGAAAATCTGGTCATGCCATTTGGTCTTACTAATGCGCCTGCGGTATTCCAACATTTTGTCAACGATATTTTTAGTCACCTTATTGGGAGATTTGTTGTGATATATCTTGATGACATCCTGGTCTATTCCCCAGATCTGGATACACATAAGATCCATGTGAGACAAGTGCTGCAGATATTAAGGGCCAACAAATTGTTTGCTAAGTTAGAAAAATGTGTGTTCGCCGTAAAAGAACTGACATTTCTGGGGTATGTGTTGTCAGATTCAGGTTTCCGCATGGATCCAGAGAAAGTCCGGGCGATTATAGACTGGGATCTGCCTGAGAACCTGAAGGCATTGCAACGCTTCCTGGGGTTTGCTAATTTTTATAGAAAGTTTATAAAGAACTATTCCTTGGTGGTCAAACCACTGACGGACATGACCCGAAAGGGATCCGATTTTTCCAAATGGTCACATGCAGCCAAAACTGCCTTTGCATCTCTGAAGGAGAGATTCACCTCGGCCCCTATTCTCGTGCAGCCAGATGTCTCGCTTCCTTTTATTGTAGAGGTTGACGCATCAGAGGTGGGGGTGGGAGCGGTACTATCTCAGGGCCCGTTCCCTGGTGAATGGCGTCCGTGTGCTTTCTTTTCGAAGAAATTGTCTACTGCAGAAAGGAACTATGATATTGGCAACAGGGAACTTTTGGCTATTAAGTTGGCTTTTGAGGAGTGGCGTCATTTTTTGGAGGGGGCGGTTCATCTCGTCACGGTGATTACTGATCACAAAAACTTATTATATCTGAAGTCTGCTAAACGTCTCACCCCTAGACAGGCTCGGTGGTCGTTATTTTTTTTACTAGGTTTAATTTTGTAATAACCTATCGCCCGGGGGCAAAAAATACTAAGGCGGATGCATTGTCTCGAAGTTTTCCTGGAGGGGGTGATGTTGAGGTACCAGAGCCCATTTTGCAAAAGGGGGTGGTGGTCTCTGCATTACACTCAGGTTTGGAGGGGAGGGTGTTGGAAGCTCAGGGGGACGCCCCAGCCTCCTGCCCCTGTTTGTGCCAGAAAATTTACGACTGGAGATACTAAAAGAACACCATAACTCCACACTGGCAGGACACCCAGGTAGTAGGGCAACCTCTGAGTTAGTGTCTCGTCGGTTCTGGTGGCCTAAATGGCGCCAGGAGGTGTTGAATTTTGTGTCTGCATGTGCTACCTGTGCTCGTTCTAAGGTAGATCATACTCGTCCGGCAGGGCGTCTTTTACCTCTGGCCATCCCCAACAGGCCTTGGACGCACCTGTCAATGGATTTCATTACGGATCTACCAGTATCAGCGGGGAAGACTGTTATTCTTGTAGTTGTTGACAGATTCAGTAAAATGGTGCACTTTATTGCTCTTGCCGCATTGCCTAATGCTAACACACTGGCTCAGGTTTTTATTGACCACATCGTGAAGCTTCACGGGGTCCCTTCCGATATTGTTTCGGATCGTGGTACCCAATTCGTTTCTAAATTTTGGAAAGCTTTTTGTTCTCGTTTAGGGGTTCATCTGTCGTTTTCTTCATCTTTCCATCCACAGTCCAACGGTCAGACTGAACGTACCAATCAAAACCTGGAGACATATTTGAGATACTTTGTTTACGAAAATCAGGAGGAATGGTCATCTTATTTACCGTTAGCCGAGTTTGCCATTAATAATCGTCGTCAAGAATCCACCGATAAGTCACCATTTTTTGGTGCGTATGGTTTCCATCCTCAGTTTTGTACGTTTAGTGAGGGGGGGCCATCTGGGATTCCCGAGGAGGAACGATTTGCGTCTTCACTTTCTTCAGTGTGGCAGAGTGTGCAAGAAAGTTTGAAGAGAATTGGTGGTAGATACAAACGTGCGGCTGATAGGAAGCGCTCTGAAGGTCCGGACCTTGGGGTGAATGACTTGGTGTGGTTGTCTACCAGAAATATCAAGTTGAAGGTTCCCTCGTGGAAATTAGGTCCGAGATTTATTGGTCCTTATAGGGTAATTAAGATCATTAACCCGGTGGCTTTTCGTCTGGAGCTACCTCAGACTCTAAGGATCCATAATGTCTTCCACAGATCTCTGCTTAAGAGATATGTAGAACCTCCTGAACCATTGCCACTACCGCCTCCACTGGTGGTTGTTGATGGCAGTCTTGAGTTTCAGGTAGAAAAGATTGTTGATTCACGATATGTTCGCCGCTCTCTTCAGTACCTGGTGCACTGGAAAGGTTATGGTTCCGAAGAGAGAATGTGGGTTCCAGCATCAGAGATAAAAGCGGACAGACTCATTCGGGCTTTTCATAGCTCCCATCCGGAGAGGCCTGGTCTTGAGGGTCCAGGGGCCCCTCGTAGAAAGGGGGGTACTGTCACGACTGTGACTGATCCAGACAGGTCTGGGAGGAGAAGGTCGCAGCGACTTGCTACTCGCGATAGCTTGTGAGTTTGCTCCGTGGTTCAGGGTATGTCATCTGGGTTTTGCCTTGTGAACCTTTTTGTCCTGACTGGGAGTTTGTAGGCATCCTTCTCAGGTGAGTCCTGTCTGCCACTCCCAGCTACTATATTAGTTTCAGTTTCACTTGCAGTCATTGCCAGATATAGTCCTTACTTCCAGTGCTACTCTGACCTTGGAAGGAGATCGTTTGATGGTGTTGCTGTGGAGCTCTTGTCCGGCGTGGACTGTCGTGTTTGGGATCGCCTTCTCTGCTCGTGACTGGATAAGTCTATCTCTGCTGTTGTTTGTTTATTGCTGTCTTCCCCTGTTGTTTTCCTAGACGTGAGTGATGGTGACTAGCGCTCCCATCGGCCTTTCCCCAGTCCAGTCTTGTTAGGGCGACTGAGGGTTTAGGCATCCTGCTCGCCGCACGGGTTCACACCCCGTCTAGGGTATCAGGGCAGACAGGTGCCAGCTTAGGGTTAGTCAGGGGTGGCCATTCTACTTCCCATCCGTAGATAAGGGTTCCCCTTCCCCTCCGTCTGGTGCGACACGACTGCTGCTGGGCTAGCGGTCGTGACACATACGTCCTATTAGCCTTTCTGCGATTTTACATTGTTTAACTTTTTTTTGGGGGGGGGGGGTTATTATTAGAAAAAAAAGGAAAAAATATGTGTCATAATTGCTGTTCAGCGGTGAAGTTACATTGCACTACAGCCATTTACGTGTTGTAGAAAACGAAAATATACGTACGTCCCATCACCCGTTCTGCGGTGAATTGTGATTGATATTTTTTTTTTTCTGGTGTAGAAATATGAAAAAAAGGAGAAAATATAGGTCATAATTGGCATTCAGCTGTTAAGTTACATTACACTACAACCCTTTACGTGGTGTAGAAAAAGAAAATATACAAATGTCCCATCACCTGTTCTGCGGTGGATTGTGATTGTCATATTTCTTATTTTGGGGTGTAGAAATAGGAAAAAGAATACGTCTTAATTGCTGTTCTGCGATGAATTGTGATAATTATGTTATTTTTGTGGGGGGAGTTTATTAATCAAAAAAAAGTATATATATGTCTTAATTGCCGTTCAGCGATGAAGTAACATTGTACCGCGAGAGGCCTGAGCTCCCAGTGTCATCTAGTGGTCATGTCTTGAACAGCAACGCAGCGGTGCTTGAATGCTTGACTCGGTCTTTGAGTTCGTCGCAAGTGACATCAGCCACCCCTAGCCAAGAGTCGGTGGGTTCCTCTGACACGACACTTAGTTGGCATGGCCTGGGAGTAGGCCCTGTGCCCCACTTGTCCTGAACCTTCCTCTGTCATTTTCAGTTCCCTCAGCGTGAGAAGTATGAGGGTACGTTCACACTAAAGTTATTCTTTTCTGGCATTGAGTTCCGTCCTAGGGGCTCAATACCGGAAAATAACTGATCAGTTTTATCCTAATGCATTCTGAATGGAGAGCAATCCGTTCAGTATGCATCAGGTTGTCTTCAGTTCAGTCTTTTTGCCATTTCAGGACGTAGAAAATACCGCAGCATGCTGCAGTTTTCTCTCCGCCCAAAAAGACTGAACACTTGCCGGAATGCCGACATTAATTTACATTGAAGTGTATTAGTGCCATATCCATCATTAAGCGTTCCGGCAAAACGGATCCCGCATTCTGGTCTGCGCATGCGCGGACCGGAAAAAATGCAAACATTTTTTATACCGGATACGTTTTTCTGGATGACACCGGAGAGACGGATCCGGCATTTCAATGCATTTGTCCTCAGTTTGCATACGTTTTGCCGGAATACTCTGTCGCAAGTGTGAAAGTACCCTTACATGCCATAGGCTTGGCTCCACATTCCAGCGAGGACAAGTTACTAGAGGAAAGTCATCAACTATAGAGTTGAGCGAACACCTGGATGTTCGGGTTCGAGAAGTTCGGCCGAACTTCCCGGAAATGTTCGGGTTCGGGATCCGAACCCGACCCGAACTTCGTCCCGAACCCCATTGAAGTCAATAGGGACCCAAACTTTTCGGCACTAAAAAGGCTGTAAAACAGCCCAGGAAAGAGCTAGAGGGCTGCAAAAGGCAGCAACATGTAGGTAAATCCCCTGCAAACAAATGTGGATAGGGAAATGAATTAAAATAAAAATAAAATAAATAAAAATTAACCAATATCAATTGGAGAGAGGTCCCATAGCAGAGAATCTGGCTTCACGTCAGCAGAGAATCAGTCTTCATGCCATAGCAGAGAATCTAACTTCACGTCACCCACCACTGTAACAGTCCATTGTCATATATTTAGGCCCCGGCACCCAGGCAGAGGAGAGAGGTCCCGTAACAGAGAATCTGGCTTCATGTCAGCAGAGAATCAGTCTGCATGTCATAGCAGAGAATCAGGCTTCACGTCACCAACCACTGTAACAGTCCATTGTCATATAATTAGGCCCAGGCACCCAGGCAGAGGAGAGAGGTCCCGTAACAGAGAATCTGGCTTCATGTCAGCAGAGAATCAGTCTTCATGTCATAGCAGAGAATCAGGCTTCACGTCACCCAACACTGGAACAGTCCATTGTCAGATATTTAGGCCCAGGCACCCAGGCAGAGGAGAGAGGTCCCATAACAGAGAATCTGGCTTCATGTCAGCAGAGAATCAGTCTGCATGTCATAGCAGAGAATCATGCTTTACGTCACCCAACACTGGAACAGTCCATTGTCAGATATTTAGGCCCAGGCACCCAGGCAGAGGAGAGAGGTCCCGTAACAGAGAATCTGGCTTCATGTCAGCAGAGAATCAGTCTGCATGTCATAGCAGAGAATCAGGCTTCACGTCACCCAACACTGGAACAGTCCATTGTCAGATATTTAGGCCCAGGCACCTAGGCAGAGGAGAGAGGTCCCGTAACAGAGAATCTGGCTTCATGTCAGCAGAGAATCAGTCTGCATGTCATAGCAGAGAATCATGCTTTACGTCACCCAACACTGGAACATAGGGTTGCCACCCGTACGGGATTGACCCGGACAGTCCGGGTTTGTAATCCTTTGTCGGGGTACAATACTTTCTCAGACCCGGACACAGGATTCATTTCAAACTGCAGTGCAGACTGTCTGACTTGCTCGCTCACGGTCCTGACAGCTGGGGGTGAGTGAGTGGCGGTGAGCTGTGAGCGGCCGGCAATCCGGGACCGGCTCGAACCTGAAAAGGACGAAACCACCGGTCAGGATGGATTGGAAGCCGGAGAGCTGGGGGCTGCGGGTGGTCAGGAGCACGAAGATGCTGCTGAAGGAGAGCAGCAAACCCTCGCTCCACAGCATGGCGGCCGCTCCGGGACTGAGCTTCTCTCACTCCCAGATCAGGCCGGATAACAAAGAGACGAGTCGCGGGCCTGCGCTCCTCCCGTCCCTGGCTCTTCTGCTGCACTTCTTTCCTATCACGACATCCCCCCTCTCCCGCCTTCTCCGTTACCAGGCCCAGACTCTCACACAAGACTCTACAGTCAGTGTGCTGGCCCTGAGTGACGGTTCCCGGGGGATGAGGGCCACATTACTCTAACTGGGGTTCACTAATGGGGGCATTATTCTTAACGGGTGGCACTAATGGGGGCATTACTCTTACTGGGGGCATTACTCTTACTGGGCGGCACTAATAGGGGTCATTATTCATTCTGGGGCGCACTAATAGGGCCATTACTGTTACTGGGGCACACTAATGGGGGCATTACTATTACTGGGTGCATTACTATTATTGTGGGCACTAATGGGGGCTTTAATATTCCTGGGGAGCCACAGTATGACAGCGACTTCAAACCCTGTGTTAAGCCACGCCCAACAACCACACACCATTTGGGGTGTGGCTTAACTTGCCCGGTATTTTTTTGTTGGGAAAGGTGGCAACCCTACTGGAACAGTCCATTGTCGGTTATTTAGGCCCTGGCACCCAGGCAGAGGAGAGAGGTCCCGTAACAGAGAATCTGGCTTCATGTCAGCAGAGAATCAGTCTTCATGTCATAGCAGAGAATCAGGCTTCACGTCACCCACCACTGGAACAGGCCACTGTCAGATATTTTTAGGCCCCGTCACCCAGACAGAGGAGAGAGGTCCCATAACAGAGATTCAGGCTTCATGTCAGCAGAGAATCAGTCTTCATGTCATAGCAGAGAATCAGGCTTTACGTCACCCAACACTGGAACAGTCCATTGTCAGATATTTAGGCCCAGGCACCCAGGCAGAGGAGAGAGGTCCCGTAACAGAGAATCTGGCTTCATGTCAGCAGAGAATTAGTCTTCATGTCATAGCAGAGAATCAGGCTTCACGTCACCCACCACTGGAACAGGCCACTGTCAGATATTTTTAGGCCCCGGCACCCAGACAGAGGAGAGAGGTCCCATAACAGAGATTCAGGCTTCATGTCAGCAGAGAATCAGTCTTCATGTCATAGCAGAGAATCAGGCTTCACGTCACCCACCACTGGAACAGTCCATTGTCACATATTTAGGCCCAGGCACCCAGGCAGAGGAGAGAGGTCCCATAACAGAGATTCAGGCTTCATATCAGCAGAGAATCAGTCTTCATGTCATAGCAGAGAATCAGGCTTCACGTCACCCACCACTGGAACAGGCCACTGTCACATATTTAGGCCCAGGCACCCAGGCAGAGGAGAGAGGTCCCATAACAGAGATTCAGGCTTCATGTCAGCAGAGAATCAGTCTTCATGTCATAGCAGAGAATCAGGCTTCACGTCACCCACCACTGGAACAGGCCACTGTCAGATATTTTTAGGCCCCGGCACCCAGACAGAGGAGAGAGGTCCCATAACAGAGATTCAGGCTTCATGTCAGCAGAGAATCAGTCTTCATGTCATAGCATAGAATCAGGCTTCACGTCACCCACCACTGGAACAGTCCATTGTCACATATTTAGGCCCAGGCACCCAGGCAGAGGAGAGAGGTCCTATAACAGAGATTCAGGCTTCATGTCAGCAGAGAATCAGTCTTCATATCATAGCAGAGAATCAGGCTTCACGTCACTCACCACTGGAACAGGCCACTGTCACATATTTAGGCCCAGGCACCCAGGCAGAGGAGAGAGGTCCCATAACAGAGATTCAGGCTTCATGTCAGCAGAGAATCATTTTTCATGTCATAGCAGAGAATCAGGCTTCACGTCACCCACCACTGGAACAGGCCACTGTCAGATATTTTTAGGCCCCGGCATCCAGACAGAGGAGAGAGGTCCCATAACAGAGATTCAGGCTTCATGTCAGCAGAGAATCAGTCTTCATGTCATAGCAGAGAATCAGGCTTCACGTCACCCACCACTGGAACAGTCCATTGTCACATATTTAGGCCCAGGCAGAGGAGAGAGGTCCCATAACAGAGATTCAGGCTTCATGTCAGCAGAGAATAAGTCTTCATATCATAGCAGAGAATCAGGCTTCATGTCACCCACCACTGGAACAGGCCACTGTCAGATATTTTTAGGCCCCGGCACCCAGACAGAGGAGAGGTTCATTCAACTTTGGGTTGCCCCGCAATATAATGGTAAAATGAAAATAAAAATAGGATTGAATGAGGAAGTGCCCTGGAGTACAATAATATATGGTTAAGGGGAAGTAGTTAATGTCTAATCTGCACAAGGGATGGATAGGTCCTGTGGGATCCATGCCTGGTTCATTTTTATGAACGTCAGCTTGTCCACATTGGCTGTAGACAGGCGGCTGCGTTTGTCTGTAATGACTCCGCCTGCCGTGCTAAATACACGTTCAGACAAAACGCTGGCCGCCGGGCAGGCCAGCACCTCCAAGGCATAAAAGGCTAGCTCTGGCCACGTGGACAATTTGGAGACCCAGAAGTTGAATGGGGCTGAACCATCAGTCAGTACGTGGAGGGGTGTGCACAGGTACTGTTCCAACATCTTATTGAAATGTTGCCTCCTGCTAACACGTTCCGTATCAGGTGGTGGTGCAGTTAGCTGTGGCGTGGTGACAAAACTTTTCCACATCTCTGCCATGCTAACCCTGCCCTCAGAGGAGCTGGCCGTGACACAGCTGCGTTGGCGACCTCTTGCTCCTCCTCTGCCTTCGCCTTGGGCTTCCACTTGTTCCGCTGTGACATTTGGGAATGCTCTCAGTAGCGCGTCTACCAACGTGCGCTTGTACTCGCGCATCTTACTATCACGCTCCAGTGCATTAGGTAAGGTGGGCACATTGTCTTTGTACCGTGGATCCAGCAGGGTGGCAACCCAGTAGTCCGCACACGTTAAAATGTGGGCAACTCTGCTGTCGTTGCGCAGGCACTGCAGCATGTAGTCGCTCATGTGTGCCAGGCTGCCCAGAGGTAAGGACAAGCTGTCCTCTGTGGGAGGCTTATCGTCATCGTCCTGCGTTTCCCCCCAGCCACGCACCAGTGATGGGCCCAAGCTGCGTTGGGTGCCAGCCCGCTGTGAACCTGCTTCATCCTCATTCTCCTCCACCTCCTCCTCATCCTCGTCCTCCTCGTCCTCCAGTAGTGGGCCCTGTCTGGCCACATTTGTACCTGGCCTCTGCTGTTGCAAAAAACCTCCCTCTGAGTCACTTAGAAGAGACTGGCCTGAAAGTGCTAAAAATGACCCCTCTTCCTCCTCCTCCTCCTGGGCCACCTCCTCTTCCATCATCGCCCTAAGTGTTTTCTCAAGGAGACATAGAAGTGGTATTGTAACGCTGATAACGGCGTCATCGCCACTGGCCATGTTGGTGGAGTACTCGAAACACACAGGTCTCGCATGGAGGCCCAGTCATTGGTGGTGAAGTGGGGCTGATCCGCAGTGCGACTGACCCGTGCGTGCTGCAACTGAAACTCCACTATGGCCTGCTGCTGCTCGCACAGTCTGTCCAGCATGTGCAAGGTGGAGTTCCACCTGGTGGGCACGTCGCATATGAGGCGGTGAGCGGGAAGGCCGAAGTTACGTCGTAGCGCAGACAGGCGAGCAGCGGCAGGATGTGAATGCCGGAAGCGCGAACAGACGGCCCGCACTTTATGCAGCAGCTCTGACATGTCGGGGTAGTTGTGAATGAACTTCTGCACCACCAAATTCAGCACATGCGCCAGGCAAGGGATGTGTGTCAAACCGGCTAGTCCCAGAGCTGCAACGAGATTTTGCCCATTATCGCACACCACCAGGCCGGGCTTGAGGCTCACCGGCAGCAACCACTCGTCGGTCTGTTGTTCTATACCCCCCACAACTCCTGTGCGGTGTGGGGCCTGTCCCCCAAACATATGAGTTTCAGAACGGCCTGCTGACGTTTACCCCGGGCTGTGCTGAAGTTGGTGGTGAAGGTGTGTGGCTGACTGGATGAGTAGGTGGAAGAAGAGGAGGAGGAAGCTGAGTAGGAGGAGGAGGAGACAGGAGGCAAAGAATGTTGCCCTGCGATCCTTGGCGGCGGAAGGACGTGCGCCAAACAGCTCTCCGCCTGGGGCCCAGCCGCCACTACATTTACCCAGTGTGCAGTTATGGAGATATAGCGTCCCTGGCCGTGCTTACTGGTCCACGTATCTGTGGTTAGGTGGACCTTGCCACAGATGGCGTTGCACAGTGCAGACTTGATTTTATCGGATACTTGGTTGTGCAGGGAAGGCACGGCTCTCTTGGAGAAGTAGTGCCGGCTGGGAACAACATACTGTGGGATAGCAAGCGACATGAGCTGTTTGAAGCTGTCTGTGTCCACCAGCCTAAATGACAGCATTTCATAGGCCAGTAGTTTAGAAATGCTGGCATTCAGGGCCAGGGATCGAGGGTGGCTAGGTGGGAATTTACGCTTTCTCTCAAATGTTTGTGAGATGGAGAGCTGAACGCTGCCGTGTGACATGGTTGAGATGCTTGGTGACACAGGTGGTGGTGTTGGTGGTATATCCCATGTTTGCTGGGCGGCAGGTGCCAACGTTCCTCCAGAGGCGGAGGAAGAGGCCGAGGCGGCGGCAGCAGCAGAAGAGGCCGATGCGGCAGCAGCAGAAGAGGTAGCAGGGGGAGCCTGAGTGACTTCCTTGTTTTTAAGGTGTTTACTCCACTGCAGTTCATGCTTTGCATGCAGGTGCCTGGTCATGCAGGTTGTGCTAAGGTTCAGAACGTTAATGCCTCACTTCAGGCTCTGATGGCACAGCGTGCAAACCACTCGGGTCTTGACGTCAGCACATTGTTTGAAGAAGTGCCATGCCAGGGAACTCCTTGAAGCTGCCTTTGGGGTGCTCGGTCCCAGATGGTGGCGGTCAGTAGCAGGCGGAGTCTCTTGACGGCGGGTGTTCTGCTTTTGCCCACTGCTCCCTTTTTGTCTTTTGCTACACTGTTGGCTCGGTCTCACCACTGCCTCTTCCTCCGAACTGTGAAAGTTAGTGGCACAACCTTCATTCCATGTGGGGTCTAGGACCTCATCGTCCCCTGAATCGTCTTCCACCCAGTCTTGATCCCTGACCTCCTGTTCAGTCTGCACACTGCAGAAAGACGCAGCAGTTGGCACCTGTGTTTCGTCATCATCAGAGACGTGCTGAGGTGGTATTCCCATGTCCTCATCATCAGGAAACATAAGTGGTTGTGCGTTAGTGCATTTTATCTCTTCCACCCCTGGGGAAGGGCTAGGTGGATGCCCTTGGGAAACCCTGCCAGCAGAGTCTTCAAACAGCATAAGAGACTGCTGCATAACTTGAGGCTCAGACAGTTTCCCTGATATGCATGGGGGTGATGTGACAGACTGATGGGCTTGGTTTTCATGCGCCATCTGTGCGCTTTCTGCAGAAGACTGGGTGGGAGATAATGTGAACGTGCTGGATGCACTGTCGGCCACCAAATTGACTAATGCCTGTACCTGCTCAGGCCTTACCATCCTTAGAATGGCATTGGGCCCCACCAAATATCCCTGTAAATTCTGGCGGCTACTGGGACCTGAGGTAGTTGGTACACTAGGACGTGTGGCTGTGGCAGAACGGCCACGTCCTCTCCCAGCACCAGAGGGTCTACTAACACCACCACGACCATGTCCGCGTCCGCGTCCCTTACTAGATGTTTTCCTCATTGTTACCGTTCACCACAATAAGAAAAATATTATTCGGGCCAATGTATTGAATTAAAATTTAGGCCTTTTTTTACAGACACCTAACACTATCTGGCTATCTATTTAGGTACCGTATTACACTAATACAGGCACACCAGTAATGACAGATTTAGCTGAATATAAATTTGAGGCCTATTATTTAGGCGCTGGGTGACAGGTATACGTTTACGGACAGAATTAGACTTGGATCTGCACTGTAGCGTGTGTGTGAAGTTCTTGAGAATTACCCTATCAGCACCTTGAATCTAATATACCCTTTTAGGGATAGATTTAAAGTAGGCCTGATACAGCAGAAACCACTAATTTTGAGAATTGCAAAATTGGGAATTGTATTTCAACCCAGAACAAAAACTGTGCTTTGACGGACACTAAATAACTTGACCAGCTAAAGCAGTAATGACAGATTTGGATGAATATAAATGTGAGGGCTTTTTTTTAGGCGCTGGGTGACAGGCTCAACTTGCCCCTGATGTAGTATATGGCCAAAAAATAACCACACTATTGATGGTTAAATGCACTTGGTGACAGGCTCAACTTGCCCCTGATGTAGTATATGGCCAAAAAATAACCACACTATTGATGGTTAAATGCACTTGATGAAAGCTTGACCCTGATGTAGGATATAGCAAAAAATAACCACACTATTGATGGTTAAATGCACTTGGGTGACAGGCTCAGCTTGCCCCTGATGTAGTATATGGCCAAAAAATAACCACACTATTGATGGTTAAATGCACTTGATGAAAGCTTTACCCTGATGTAGGATATAGCAAAAAATAACCACACTATTGATGGTTAAATGCACTTGGTGACAGGCTCAGCTTGCCCCTGATGTAGTATATGGCCAAAAAATAACCACACTATTGATGGTTAAATGCACTTGATGAAAGCTTGACCCTGATGTAGGATATAGCAAAAAATAACCACACTATTGATGGTTAAATGGACTTGGTGGCAGCTTGTGCTGGCGCACCACAAGCCACAAAATGGCCGCCGATCACCCCAGAAAAAATTAACTGAAAAACGCTCTGGGCAGCCTAAAAACACTGAGTAATTGAATAGCAGCAGTTCAATGATCCACAGCTGTAGATCGATCACTGAATGAAGTCTTTTGGAGGAGTTAATCACTGCCTAATCTCGCCCTAACGTCGCAGCTGCAACCTCTCCCTACACTTGTATCAGCAGAGTGACGTGCAGCGCTACGTGACCCAAGCTTATATAGAGGCTGGGTCACATGCTGCACTGGCCAATCACAGCCATGCCAATAGTAGGCATGGCTGTGATGGCCTCTTGGGGCAAGTAGTATGATGCTTGTTGATTGGCTGCTTTGCAGCCTTTCAAAAAGCGCCAAGAAAGCGCCGAACACCGAACTCGAACCCGACTTTTACGAAAATGTTCGGGTTCGGGTCCGTGTCACGGACACCCCAAAATTCGGTACGAACCCGAACTATACAGTTCGGGTTCGCTCATCCCTAATCAACTACTGTCAAGCCAATATGTAGAGGAGACATCTGCCGCTTCCTCCGGTAGGTGGGCAAGTAGTGATGAGGAGAGTTACGTGGGAGCAGGTGTTGCGAGCGGTCAGGTTCCTGGCCCTGAGATCATTGAGAAGGACATCAGTGACATGCAGACAGTAGCGGATGATGATGATGTAGCCGATCGCGCTTGGGAGCCGGGTGAAGATGGGGTATCATTATCAGGAGAAGAGAATGGCAGCTTGCGTGTGAGGCAGTGGCTGAGCCAGCAGGGTGGTAGTGTGGCTGTGAGTCCGCAGGGTGGCAGCAGTGGGAGGTTGGGAACCAAACGTGCCCATGGTAGACCACCCGCTTCACAGGAGCATACCGGCCCAGAAAGTAGCGGTGCAGGGGTTCCCGAAGGCAGCAGTAGCAGGCAGTCAGAGCAGAGTGTTGTTGGAAAAATGCCATACTCGGTGGTGTTGCAATTTTTGGTTAGGCCGCCAGAGGAGGTGAACATGGCCATTTGCCGGATTTGTGGGCAGAAGGTGAAGCAAGGCCAGGGTGCCAATGCTGGCACAACGGCCCTGTGTCAACACATGCAGCATCACCATAAAGTGGCCTGGGAGAACCGTGGCTCCGATGTGGTGGTCCAGCCTGCCGCAGCAACCGCTGCACCACCCAGTGGCACGCACCCAATTTCATGCAGTCAAGGCGACACCACCTCAGCCGAAGAGAGCTGTCTGTCCTTCCCATCATCTGCTGGTCCTGATGCTCCTCCTCCTCCTCGTCAGTCATTCCGTCAGCAATCGATCACCGAAGCGATTGCCAAGAGACAACAGTATGCACGCACTCATCCAACGGCGAAGAATCTGAACGTGCTCCTGGCCAAGTTGCTGGTGCTGCAGTCCCTCTCTTTCCAAGTGGTGAACTCTGCACCTGTTAGAGAACTGATGGCTTGTGCTGAGTTGAGGTGGAGAGTCCCAAGCTGTAATTTCTTTGCTAAAAAGGCAGTACCAGCCCTGCACACGTATGTAGAACAGAAGGTGGTCCAGTCCTTGAGCCTGTTGGTGTCTGCCAAAGTGCACGGCAGCTTGGTGTGTAGCTACTGTATAACTACGGTCAAGGACAATTTATGTCCTTTATGGCCCACTGGGTAAATGTGGTTCCTGCCCAGTAGTGATGGACGAACATCGGCCAGGACGGTTCGCTAACGCGCATTCGCGGCAGGCCACATTGACTTTAATGGCAGGCGAACCTGATAAACCTTCAGGTCATATTTGCAGCCACCAAATACTTACTAGAAGTGCACAAATAGTCCCACAACATGGACAGTGACATACCAGAGGGAGATCATTGGCAAAAATTCCCACAAAAAAATATGTATTTCAAACAGGTGCCATTTTTATGCGTCTTAAAAGGAAACTCTCAAAAATGTGCCCTGTTGGAGCCTAGAAAAATGTCATTTTAGGCCACGGGAGTACAGGCCCCAAACATTAGGCATTCATCTGACAGAAAAGAACTTGTAATTATGTTGCTGGAGGAACATTAGATGGTCACCGGATAAAAACTTTACTGTAGGCCAGTTAGGTTAGGCCCAGCTATGTGTAGGCCTTATACTCTAGCGTTACCATTTACCTTCTGCTGTCTGTCCTGATCCTGCTGAGTTATGTGTAGGCCATATTCTCAACCGTTACCATGTATCTGCTGCTGTCAGTCCTGGTGAGTTATGTGTAGGCCTTATACTCCACGGTTACCATGTACCTACTGCTGCTGTCTATCCTGATCCTGATGAGTTTGCCCTTGACTAAAAGGGCCTTACTGCAACCTTATCTGTTAATATTACGCAAAAACATAACAATTTAAAAAAACAAAAGCACACGTTAGAACTGAGCAAAATATTTATTTACAATTTGGGAAACAAATATGCCTCTATGGCAATTTCTTACGTTTGTCTTGAAGGTCCAAAAGCTTCTGGATTCTCTGACGGTGCTGTTCCTCTATCTGCTGCACCTTTCTGTCAAAAATTTGCTGCTGCTTCCTCTGCTTCTCCTGGAGCCTGGAGTTCCTGCATTGATTTTAAGTGCTCCTTTTGCAGTAGCCCTATTAGTTTTTTTTTATTGAATTTGTACTGTTAGGATTAAAAAAAAAAAAGAATGAAAATTACTTGCAATTCAGATTAAGAGGCAATTAGTGCATTGTGTGGAGTATTTGTTAAAGGGCTTCTGTCACCCCACTAAAGTCATATTTTTTTTTGGGCTAGTTGAATTACTTGTATTGCGATATATGAAAATATAATGGTCTTACTTACTTTGATTCAGCAGTTTCTTCTAAAAACAAAGTTTTATAATATGTAAATTAGGTCTCTACCAGCAAGTAGGGCGGCTACTTGCTGGTAGCAGCTGCAGAAAACCGCCCCCTCGTCGTGTTGATTGACAGGGCCAGCCGGGATCTCCTCCTCCGGCCAGCCCTGTCGGCATTTCAAAAATCGCGCGCCTGTGTTCATTCGGCGCAGGCGCTCTGAGATGAGGAGGCTCGCCTCCTTAGCACTCCCTCAGTGCGCCTGCGCCGATGACGTCTTCTATTTCGGTGATGTCATCGGCGCAGGCGCACTGAGGGAGTTGAGGAGGCGAGCGATTTTTGAAATGCTGACAGGGCTGGCCAGAGGAGGAGATCCCGGCTGGCCCTGTAAATCAACACAACGAGGGGGCGGTTTTCTGCAGCTGCTACCAGCAAGTAGCCGCCCTACTTGCTGGTAGAGACCTAATTTACATATTATAAAACTTCATTTTTAGAAGAAACTGCTGAATCAAAGTAAGTAAGACCATTATATTTTCATATATCGCAATATAAGTAATTTAACTAGCCCAAAAAAAAAAATTACTTTAGTGGGGTGACAGAAGCCCTTTAAAGCACTCCCAATTATTACATTATGTGCTTTGAAATGCTTTCACTATTGTTTCGGCTTTTCTGTGAGACACCTGTTTGCTCAAAAATACAATTTCCAACACTTAAAATGTTCGTACGGAGGTGCCGTTTTCGAAAAGGGGTCACTTGTTGGGGTTTTTAATTTCTGGGGAGCTCAGGAATTTATTTAATGCGACATGGTATCTAATATAAATGTGTGCCAATTCAGGTCAGCCAAATCCATATTTTGCTGTTTGACTCTAGAGCCCTGCTGTGCTCCCATACATCATTTTTTGATCACAAATGGGGTGTTGACGTATTCGGGGGGAAATGGTTAACAAAATGTGGGGTGCATTTTGTGCTGTTACCCCTTGTGAAAGTGAAAAATGTTGTTGTAATTCCACTTTTCCTGGAAAAATTTTAAATTTTTCATTTTGTGTGTTTCCTAATTCTGGAAAACGCCTGATCGGTCAAAATTCTCACTATACACCTTGAAATATTCAATATACATGTTATGGATACAGAATTATATTGCTGTGTGCACTGTGGGGTTTCGATCTGGTAGATAGGGTAAGCGGGTGCAGTACAGAGGCAAAATACAAGTTCTTAACTCAAAACATCAGTGTTTATTCACACGGGGCAATTGCACAAAACAGCACGTAACTTTGCAGTCTTGGTGTTAATTCACACACAATGGAAAGTTCATATAACACAAGTCACCTTGCTGGCAGTTCTGTCTCTAGTAGTCCACAGCAGGCTTTAGGGGGCCTGTTTCCCTAGCGTGTGGCTCTCAGCCCTCCAGCACGGCACAAAGCCTCATATCCCAAAAACAGAGACATCTCTGCTGAGCCAAGCTGCCTATCTAGGACAGCCAGGTGCTGCTAAAACCTGGACCGGCACTTAAACTCCGGTCCGGTATTTGACCTCACCTGGCTGGAAACCAGCCCAGCCGCACATGCTGGGAGGAAAATACCTGCCTTGCCAGACACAATCCCTCACTGTGTCACCTGGCGGGGGCTGGTGACATCCTCCTCCTCCTCATCAGTACCTGGGGGGGAAACTGAGAGGGTTCGGCTTCTTCAGCGTCCACCTCCACCACTTTGGCCACATCAGGTGGGGGTGGCGCATCCTGCTGCTGGGAGGGTCCCGCCTGCTCTCCCTCCTCCTCCGCGGACACCACCACTACCTCCAGATCCTCTGTGGAAGACCTGCGGCGGACGGCAGGAATGGGAACACCTGTAATAACACAATGTTCAGAATTTAAACAAACAACTAAGAACTCATATAAAAATCCAAATTAAGTGGGGTATGTTTGTAATGTAATGATCGATGGGGCTTTTTACTGGAATACAGAATGATGATTGTAGTTTATGCATATATTGTGAGGGGTAGTTTTCTTTCAGGGGACCATCCTCACAGATACGGCTTCAGGACACCAGGTTTAAGGTCCAAACAGTGCATTTATTGTGGCACACCAGCAAAAACGGAGCAACAAAACAATAAACACTCGCCTGTCCAGGCTTTAACTAATACATTAACATCCCTGACTCACCTATTAGGTACAGTTCACACCCTGTGAACCGATGCGACTTTCCCAGCCAATGTCCCACAGACTCCTGGCTGTACAGAGCACCGTTCACACACAGTCTCAAGTCCAATCTCTCTTGTGGGGGATTAAGAGTCAGTAGTCTGCCTGACTAAGGCCCGGCGATCCTCCCAGGCATCGCTGCGTCCCCCAACTCCAGGCTACCAGCCTCGTGGCCCCTCATCCTTGCCCGGCTGAGACCACATTCACAGAGCCTCCAGGTCTCTGTCCCAAGACAACACTTCCCCCAGACTGACACACTGGGAGGTGCTTTATCCCAGCTGGTCTCACCTGTGGTGGAATAGCGGTGTGGACCATACTATCCACCCCTTCCTTGCCTCTAACCTGTGTGAGGTCTGTCACTGCCTCAGAATATACACACACATATGTATATTGATCTATGTGTGTGTGAAACGTACGAAATCAGCGGGTTACATCATACATCTGTACCTCCATGTGTGTATAAATATACACTGCTCAAAAAAATTAAGGGAACACAAAAATAACACATCCTAGATCTGAATTAATTAAATATTCTTCTGAAATACTTTGTTCTTTACATAGTTGAATGTGCTGACAACAAAATCACACAAAAAAAAAAAATGGAAATCAAAGGTCTGGATTTGGAGTCACACTCAAAATTAAAGTGGAAAAACACACTACAGGCTGATCCAACTTTGATGTAATGTCCTTAAAACAAGTCAAAATGAGGCTCAGTAGTGTGTGTGGCCTCCACGTGCCTGTATGACCTCCCTACAACGCCTGTGCATGCTCCTGATGAGGTGGCGGACGGTCTCCTGAGGGATCTCCTCCCAGACCTGGACTAAAGCATCTGCCAACTCCTGGACAGTCTGTGGTGCAACGTGACGTTGGTGGATAGAGCGAGACATGATGTCCCAGATGTGCTCAATTGGATTCAGGTCTGGGGAACAGGCGGGCCAGTCCATAGCATCAATGCCTTCGTCCTGCAGGAACTGCTGACACACTCCAGCCACATGAGGTCTAGCATTGTCTTGCATTAAGAGGAACCCAGGGCCAACCGCACCAGCATATGGTCTCACAAGGGGTCTGAGGATCTCATCTCGGTACCTAATGGCAGTTAGGCTACCTCTGGCGAGCACATGGAGGGCTGTGCGGCCCTCCAAAGAAATGCCACCCCACACCATTACTGACCCAATGCCAAACCGGTCATGCTGGAGGATGTTGCAGGCAGCAGAACGTTCTCCACGGCGTCTCAAGACTCTGTCACGTCTGTCATATGTGCTCAGCGTGAACCTGCTTTCATCTGTGAAGAGCACAGGGCGCCAGTGGCGAATTTGCCAATCTTGGTGTTCTCTGGCAAATTCCAAACGTCCTGCACGGTGTTGGGCTGTAAGCCTAACCCCCACCTGTGGACGTCGGGCCCTCATATCACCCTTATGGAGTCTGTTTCTGACCGTTTGAGCAGACACATGCACATTTGTGGCCTGCTGGAGGTCATTTTGCAGGGCTCTGGCAGTGCTCCTCCTGTTCCTCCTTGCACAAAGGCGGAGGTAGCGGTCCTGCTGCTGGGTTGTTGCCCTCCTACGGCCTCCTCCACGTCTCCTGATGTACTGGCCTGTCTCCTGGTAGCGCCTCCATGCTCTGGACACTACGCTGACAGACACAGCAAACCTTCTTGCCACAGCTCGCATTGATGTGCCATCCTGGATAAGCTGCACTACCTGAGCCACTTGTGTGGATTGTAGACTCCGTCTCATGCTACCACTAGAGTGAAAGCACCACCAGCATTCAAAAGTGACCAAAACATCAGCCAGGAAGCATAGGAACTGCAAAGTGGTCTGTGGTCACCACCTGCAGAACCACTCCTTTATTGGGGGTGTCTTGCTAATTGACTATAATTTCCACCTGTTGTCTATCCCGTTTGCACAACAGCATGTGAAATTGATTGTCACTCAGTGTTGCTTCCTAAGTGGACAGTTTGATTTCACAGTATTTTTTTGAGCAGTGTATATATTCACTCACAGCGAGGTTGAGATGTATGATGTAACCAGCTGATTTGGTACATGTCACACGAGGTACTAAGTAATCATTTGTAAAGAGATGAAATACTTATCTGCATAACTGTATATATACATTACAGAGTGTAGGTGAGAGATACAAAAGTAATATAAGCATTGTACATGGGCATTTCCTGTCACGGATCTCACTGATCCACCCGATGTTCCTCCTCTTTAGATCCGACCAATGTTTGATGATCGCCATCAAAGTGTGCTTCCCCTTAAAACTCCCTCTTTAGCAACTTCTGTATTTCCCTCACAATTCGCTTTTTCTCTTCTTGGACCCTGGTCCGGTCATAGCCCCACTCCAACATGCGCTGCAGGATAAAGATGCAAGCATATAATACCAAATTTTTAAATTAAAAGTATTTAAAATGTTGACCTCAACAACACAGCTAAAAGTTTTTAAGTCTTTGAAGGAGAAATATTAGATTTAATGTTATAAGATCTGATTGTATTGCAATTGTATGTGTGTGGGGTCTGAGCAATCAGATATTGGCCAGCAAAGCAGAGATATACCTGTCTAGTGAAGTGACAGTACGGTATGGGGTGTACAGCTGGTTCGCCTCCCTATGGTGCACCCTGGGTAACGCTAAATGAACCGGCAAATACTGGCGGTCAGACAAAGAAGACTTCTCCTGAGTCCTGACTAACAGGACACAAACTCAAATCTATAGACTCTGTGTGTGTGTTAGGGAACCCAAAAAGGAGGACAGCATATGGGGGACAGTGGCGCACAGTAGTTAGATACTACATAGTAGATGCCCAGGTAATACCAGCATGGTCCATATTACTATATATTAGTGTTGAGCGGGAATATTCGAATAACGAATTTTAATTGCGAATATCGGCACTTCGAGAATTGCGTGTGCATGAGGCCTTAAAAAGAGGGTTTCAGCGGCGCTTCTGGGTCAGTTTTATCAAGACCGGATCGTCGCCCCGCACTCCCTCCCTATTCTTATGCTTTATGTCGCTTTGCTTTATTAGAGGGGCTGTATCACTCAGCTATTGCTGAGTGGATTTTGGTAATTATTGGAAATTTTAATGGTTATTTATTTAATGATATTTGAAGTTTTAATTATTTATTAATTTTTTACCCTTAAAAAAGCATCGCAGCCATTTTTATTCCAACAGAAGGTGTCATGTCATTATTTTATTAATTACTATGGTTCAGTTATTAAGTCTGAAAGGGGTCATTTGCCTCCATGGGACAGATGCTCCCGTCTGAACTAAAGGTACACGTCGGATGTGCCACGCACGCAGCAGCGCTGATGACGTTGTGACGTCACGTCATACAGCGCACTGTGTGGCCCGGACATGCTGCCAGGCCCTGCTCCCAGTGATGGGGATACGTAAAGCCATCCTGACCCGTGCCAACTGCCAACACCCGTGTAACCACAAAAAAAGGAGAACTTCCGGCTGGCCGTCCTGGCCTCTCGCCGGACAGAGGACCAGGAAAACCGGACTGTTCCGCCACCCTAGTGTGTTTGTGTGTGTGTGGTATATACTGTGTGGCAGGAAAATGGATGTGCAATGTGCATGTGAGAGATATTTCTCTGCTGGGTTAAGACATATAAAGTAAAGATACCAGCTCACTGTTTCTGCGGTTGGAATGTATCCGCGTGCTCGGTGCCTTGGTTTTTCAACTTCCTTATACAGGTAAACAGCAAAATGGGAAGATTCAGACTCCAGCACTCACTTTTTTGAAGTGTCAAATTCTCCGTCTTTATTTAGCAATCGTGCACAGACAATACAGTTTCACTGGTTAGTTATCCTACTAAAACTTAGCTTTTATAATTTTCAATTAAAAATAGGTCCCACATATATAATAATGTTAGACTGCGTTTGATGCATCAGGCTGTAATGGACAGGTACATATGGAGGATACTATACATTGGGTGAGGATACAATTGGATTATTTCTATCTTTATAACTCACGGTTGGTTGAGTAAGAAATAAACGGTCATTCTTTCCGGAGGTCCAGGCAAATATAGGGCTGTATACGGTCTCCAGAGGCAGCTTGGTGTGCTGGAAGGTAACATCAGTTGTTGTTAGGTACCATATACTCTGGGTCTCGGGACGCTAGGACAGGAGGAATATCCCTATACAACTAGTGTACCCTGCCTGAAAGCAGAGAGGTCTCCCGCCTAGATGCGAGAGAATCACCCCAGAAGGAGCGACCCCACTTATCGGTGGCTGTCCCTATTTTGCTCACCCTACAGAAGGTCCTCCAAATGTCAGCAGCCAGATGTTATTAATCTTTAGATCCCGACGCGTTTCCTCTGACAGTAGATACCGCCAGATTCATCAGGGGTATATGGTCAGATGAGGTAACGGTTAGATAACCGTCAAGCACAATCACTTTTCTTTGAATAGACCCACTGGATAGATGCAGTCCAGAACGAGTATCTTGGACTGTCCCCCTAAATACCCTTAATATTAGCCTCAATTAGGTAGCGGTGAGTGGCTTACCGCATGGTGTGGCGTGCGTTCCACCTGATGTATCCGGAAGCGGCAGTCCCTTAGGTGCGCATGCGCGGTGATCCATAGTATCCGCTGTGGAACGCATGAAACAAGGTCATGCGTTCCAACCCGGCCCAATCTCGATATTGTGTCCGGAAGCGGAAGTGTTTGATTTGCGCAGGCGCATAGGTCATAAGGGGCGACAGGGGGAGGTCCGCAATGGAACGCATGAGGGACGATCCTGCGTTTCAAGCGGCGCATGACCGGAAGTTCCACACTATTATAAGATTTGGTAAGGAACTTCAGCCACACTATTATAAGATTTAGTCAGGAACTTCAGCCCGGTGATCAAGTGGCATAATAGGAACATGCGCAAAATAGATATACTTTTTGACCTCAAACGGGTCAGTCCCCCAGGATCCAGGGCTACTCATTAGTACAGGCTAATTGAAACCTATATCGAGAAATTAGGGTGTATTACATTTGGGGGTACAGTGGGTTTTACATAAGTAGGACATAGTGAATATACACCATATAGGGAAATTAAAGAAGTATTTGGATAGACCCTAATGGGATATTGTCATTCACATAATGATGTCAGGAAATATGGCCTTTCACGGTCAATATATTATGTTCCTGGCTGGCCCATTTTACTGGTATATGTATTCGTCAGTGATTTATGAGTATTTTAAACACAACCAAAATTTTTTAGATGAAGCATGCAAAGGACAACACTTCATTAAGGCCCAGTGGACTCAGAGTTTTTAACCTATGAGTCCACTCAGCCTCTTTCTGCAGGATTTTTTTATTGAGGTCCCCACCTCTGACGGATGGGCGAATCACCTCAATTATACAGAACTTCAATGACATGCTGTTCCCGTCATGGAAATTCTCTATGTGTCTTGCTATGGGGGTGTCGCGTTTGTGTCGCACGTCACCCAGATGATCCCCAATCCTCCTTCTGAGTTCCCTTTTGGTCTTACCCACATACTGTAGGTTACATGAACACGTGCATAGATATACCACCCCTGGGGTTTTGCAGTTCGCGAAATCCCTGATGGTGTAAGTTTTCTTTGTGGTATAACTTGTAAACGTTTTTGTTTGGACAATATGTGGGCAGGCTATACAAGAACCACATTTAAAAGTACCAAGAGGCCGTCTGTCCAGCCAAGTGCCTGTTTTTCTAACAGGGGTATAGTGACTGTGCACAAATCTGTCCCCCAATGACCGTCCCCTGCGATATGTTATTGCCGGATATGTGGGGAGAATATCTTTCACGTCAGCATCCGTCAGGAGCATGTCCCAATATTTTTGAAATATCTCCCTCACTTCTCTGCTCTGGTTGTCATAGGTTCCTATAATGCGGAAGATGGGATCTGTTTCTGATCTTGTCCCTTGTTTTGAGGACAAGAGTACCCTTCTGTCAGTATTTAGAGCAGATTTGAAAGCTTTCTGTAGTGGACGGTCAGGATATCCTCTTTCATTAAATTTATTTTTTAGATCTTTGGCCTGTTTAAAAAAATCTGAATTAGTGGTGCAGTTTCTGCGGATCCTAAGATATTGCCCTTTTGGGATTCCGCATTTGAGATTCACGGGGTGATGACTCTCCCATCTAAGTAGATTGTTTGCAGCCGTTGGTTTCCTATATGTTTTGGTGGTTATTACGCCATTATCCAGGGTAATATATAGGTCTAGGAAGGCCAGGCTGCACTCATCAATCTCTGAGGTAAAGTGCATACCTATTTCGTTATTATTGAGGTATGCCACAAAATCCGCGAATTGTCCTCTGGAGCCGCTCCAAAATATTAATATATCATCGATATAGCGGCCCCAGAAGACAATTCGCGGGGTCCACATGTTCTCCTCCACAAAGACCAGTGTATCCTCCCACCAGCCCAGGAACAGGTTAGCATATGTGGGGGCACATGGGCTCCCCATTGCCGTGCCCCTGAGCTGGTGGAAGTACTTGGAATCGAATAGGAAATAGTTGTGCCTTAGGACAAACTCGGTTAGTTTGAGAATAAACATGTTATGGGCTGTAAATTGAGTACCCCTCGTTTTTAAGAAATGCTCAATTGCATGTAGCCCTAAATTGTGTGGTATATTGCTGTAAAGAGCCTCCACGTCTATGGAGGCCAGCAGTATGCCATCCTCAAGCTGCAGGCCATCAATTTTTGTCAGCAGGTCCGACGTGTCTCTGATAAATGAAGGTAATGCCGAGACATAGGTCCTCAGGGTCTTGTCGATGTATATGCCTGTGTTTTGGGTTAGGGAGTTAATCCCCGAGACTATGGGACGTCCCTTAAGGGGTGTGAGTCCCTTATGAATCTTCGGGATAGTATAAAAGGTAGCAATTTGAGGATAAGGAGTCAACATGAACTTGATTTCATCGCCTGATATCAGTCTATTTTCGAAGGCTTCTATAAGGAGGACCTCTAGATCTTTATTGAATTCAGGGGTAGGGTCCCTCCCTAAGATGTGATAGCAGTTTTTGTCATTTAGAATAGATAGACACATATGTTTATAGGTGTTATGGTCCAGGGCCACTAAATTCCCTCCTTTGTCTGATGGCTTTAGTATTATGTCATGATCTTCCTGTATTTTAATCATGGCCTCTATTTCCTCTTTTCCTCCAATACAGGACTCAAATTCTCTCTGATGTAGGCTGTTGACGCGTTTCGAAAGGTTCTTATTCGTAACAGTAGTGTGCGTCTGATGTTTCCCTTGCTCTTACTTATACCTGAAAACATCAGACGCACACTACTGTTACGAATAAGAACCTTTCGAAACGCGTCAACAGCCTACATCAGAGAGAATTTGAGTCCTGTATCGTCTGTGCACAATTGCTAAATAAAGACGGAGAATTTGACACTTCAAAAAAGTGAGTGCTGGAGTCTGAATCTTCCCATTTTGATATTTCTCTGCTGTCTATACATACATGCTACAGACATAGTAGTGTGATGTCACAACAATACTTAGTGCACCAATCAGTAATATCTACTTAGACCTAATAAAATTTGAAGTTGCATGTATTTCTATTGCGCGTCATTAATGCCGATTTGCACAATCGCGAATATATTGGAGCACTCTATCTGAATATAAAGCTATTGTTCATACAGTGCTGTAATGTAAAATTACTTACAGTGATCAGGAGTTCTTCCTCACATTCGCAAAAGTTACTGCCAACCATCTTCTCCAGTTTCAGGAAACTTCTGGCAGTATGACAACTAGCAAAACTAGGCCACACCTGTATCGCGCATGTGCATTACGCGCATACTACATTGCCAATTTTGCAATCAAGAAAATCATCTTGAATTCTCGAATATATGATGAATATTCTACCGAATATTCGCTAATTATCGCAAAATTCGAATATTGCCCCTGCCGCTCATCACTAGTTGCCGCTCAGCAAGGCGAGCCATGGCTGTGTAAGATCTTCTAAATAGGCCAGAGAATTTCCTGGCCTGTCGCAAGAGGTCCTGGACCCCGGAGTATTTGGCAACAACTAAGTTCAGGACGTGTGCCGTGCATGGCACGTGTGTAATTTTGCCCTGTTTCAGCACGCTCTACAGATTGGCACCATTGTCGCACACTACTTTACCAACTATTAAATTGAGCAGGGTTAGCCACTGATCGGTCTGTGACTGCAGAGCTGAAAGGAGTGCAGGACCGGTGTGGCTCTTGGCTTCCAGGCACAACAGCCTCAGCACAGCATCTCACCTGGGACGTCAAATAGGTTCTGAGGAGCTTGGGGGTGCAGCGGAAGAGGCAGTAGCAGTGGAAAAGGAGGAGTCAGCTGAGGAGGAGATGGAGGATGGAGTAGGAGGAGGAGAAGAGGCAGGCCTGCATGCAATTTGTGGTAACACCAAATCCACAAGGGAGCCCCGGGTTACATGCTTGACAGCAGTCAGAAGGTTCACCCAGTGGGCAGTAAAAGTTATGTACCTTCCCTGCTGTGTTTTCTAGACCATATGTCTGTGGTCACATGCATCTTGGCACCGACACTGTGTGCCAGAGATATATTCACTTGCCGCTGAAAGTGGCCATATAGCTCTGGGATGCCCTTCTGGGAGAAATATTTCCTTCCGGGAACTTTCCTTTGTGGTGTGCCTATGGCCACAAATTTTCTAAAGGCCCCCAAGTCCACCAGTTTATATGGCAGTAGTTGGCGGGCTAGCAGTTCCGACAAGATAGCGGTCAGCCGTTGGGCAAGAGGGTTATCCGGCGTCATCAACTTTTTACGCTCAATATTTTGTGGAAGCAGGTGTATCAATCCCCTTAATCAGTATTTTGTGGCAGCAGGTATGTCAAACCCCTTATTCAGTATTTTGTGGAAGCAGGTATCTCGCAGGCCTTAATCAATATTTGGTGGAAGCAGGTATGTCAATCCCCTTAATCAGTATTTTGGTGGAAGCAGGTATATCGCAGGCCTCAATCAATATTTGGTAGAAACAGGTATATCAAACCCCTTAATCAATATTTTGTGAAAACAGGTATATCGCAGGCCTCAATCAATATTTGGTGGAAACAGGTATAGCAAAGTCCTTAATCTGTATTTTGTGGAAGCAGGTATATCGCAGTCCTCAATCAGTATTTTGTGGAAGCAGGTCTATCAAACTCCTTAATCAGTATTTTGTGGAATCAGGTATATCGTAGGTCTCAATCAATATTTGGTGGAAGCAGGTATATAAATCCCCTAAATCAGTATTTTGTGGAAGCAGGTATATCGCAGGCCTCAGTCAATATTTGGTGGAAGCAGGTATATCAATCCCCTTAATCAATATTTTGTGGAAGCAGGTATATCGCAGGCCTCAATCAGTATTTTGTGGAAGCAGGTATATCAATCCCTTAATCAGTACTTTGTAAAAGCCGGTATATAACAGGCCTCAATCAATATTTGGTGGAAACAGGTATATCAATCCCCTTAATCAGTATTTCGTGGAATCAGGCATATCACAGGCCTCAATCAATATTTGGTGGAAGCAGGTATATCAATCCCCTTAATCAGTATTTTGTGGAAGCAGGTATATTGCAGGCCTCAATCAATATTTGGTGGAAACATGTATATCGAACCCCTTAATCAGTATTTTGTGTAAGCAGGAATATCGGAGCCCTCAATCAGTATTTTGTGAAAGCAGGTATATCAATCCCCTTAATCAGTATTTTGTGAAAGCAGATATCTCACAGGCCTCAATCAATATGTGGTGGAAGCAGATATATCAAACCCCTTAATCAGTACTTTGTGGAAGCAGGTATATCACAAACTTCAATCAGTATTTAGTGGAAGCAGGTATATCAAATCCCTTAATCAGTATTTTGTGGAAGCAGGTATATCAATCCCCTTAATCATTATTTTGTGGAAGCAGGAATATCGCAGCCCTCAATCAGTATTTTGTGGAAGCAGGTATATCGCAGGCCTCAATTAATATTTGGTGGAAACAAAAATATCGAACCCCTTAATCAGTATTTTATGGAAGCAGGTATATCGCAGGCCTCAATCAGTATTTTGTGGAAGCAGATATCTCGCAGGCCTCAATCAATATTTGGTGGAAGCAGGCATATCAATTCCCTTAATCAGTATTTTGTTGAGGCAGGTATATTGCAAACCTCAATGAATATTTTGTGGAAGCATGTATATCAAACCCCTTAATCAGTATTTTGTGGAAGCAGGTATATCAATCCCCTTAATCAGTATTTTGTGGAAGTAGGAATATTGCAGCCCTCAATCAGTATTTTGTGGAAGCAGGTATATCTCAGGCCTCAATCAGTATTTTGTGGAAGCAGGTATATCGCAGGCCTTAATTAATATTTGGTGGAAACAAAAATATCGAACCCCTTAATCAGTATTTTGTGGAAGCAGATATCTCGCAGGCCTCAATCAATATTTGGTGGAAGCAGGCATATCAATTCCCTTAATCAGTATTTTGTTGAGGCAGGTATATTGCAAACCTCAATGAATATTTTGTGGAAGCATGTATATCAAACCCCTTAATCAGTATTTTGTGGAAGCAGGTATATCAATCCCCTTAATCAGTATTTTGGGAAGTAGGAATATTGCAGCCCTCAATCAGTATTTTGTGGAAGCAGGTATATCAAACCCCTTAATCAGTATTTTGTGGAAGCAGGTATATCTCAGGCCTCAATCAATATTTGGTGGAACCAGGTATATCAATCCCCTTTATCAATATTTTGTGAAAGCAGGCATATCGCAAGCCTCAATTGATATTTATGGGAAACAGGTATATAAAACCCCTTAATCAGTATTTTGTGGAATCAGGTATGTCGCAGGCCTCACTCAATATTTGGTGGAAACAGGTATATCGAACCTCAGCCTCCACTGCAGGGACAATTCACAGTGCAGCACTAATATACCACATGTGCAGGGCACCACGGTGTCACGCTGTTCTGCACCTAGTCACACAGGGATTCAAGAAATCGAATCCTGGCTTTCTCCTCGACAACTAAAATTGGAACCATGGTGACTGACAACGGGAGGAACATGGTGTCAGCGCTGCATCAAGGAGGGCTGAGCCATGCGCCCTGCATATCACACGTGTTCAATCTGGTTGTAAAGCGGTTCCTGAAGTATTTTTCCCATCTGCAAGACATCCTGAAAATGGCCAGAAATCTTTGCATGCACTTCAACCACTCGTACACCACAAAGCACACCCTCCTTGAGCTGTAGCGGCAGAACGGCATCCCCCAACATAGGCTGATATCCAATGTTTCCACCCGTTGGAATTCCACCCTCCATATGTTGAACCGACTATATGAACAGAGAAAGGCCATAAATGATTTCTTGATGATACCGGCGGGTAGAGGTACTCCCCTATGTAACTTCGATGTCAGCCAGTGGCAGCTCATGAGTGACACCTGCCTATGGCTCGGGCCCTTTGAGGAGGCCACTTTATTTGTCAGTCGCCAGGACTATGGGATAAACAACATCATTCCACTTATTCATGTCCTGGAACAAATGCTAGTAAATATGGCTAGCCAGGGGACAGGAGATGTGGCGACTACATCTTATGGCCACATAAGCCTGTGGGGGATTAACTAGAGGAGGAGGAGGAGGACATTCGAGCATAAGTAATGTGTGGAGAAATGGGTGGTTTTTCTACACAAGTGACTGGAGAGAAGGAGCAGGAGCAGCCAGAGTAACTACAGGGCGATGATGAAGACCCATACACAATGTGGCAGTATGCAGTGGAGATGGAGGCAGGGAGTCCCTCCGAGTCACTTGCGCAATTGGCCCAATGCATGCTCACTTGCTTGCGCAGTGACAGCTGAATTGTCACCATTTGCCAGAGGGATTACTTCTGGCTCTCCACCATGTTAGACCCTCGCTACCGGTCCAAAATGGGGGCCTTTTTCACACCCGCTGAGAGGGAGGACAAACTGAACTACTATGGAGACACCCTATGTAGTAATTTGGTCTATGCCTATGTGCGCCATCGCACATCCTCTTGCAGTTCTGACCGGGAGGGCCCTCTACGCTCGCATTCCACTGCCATGGATGCTGGGGGTGGGGTGGGGGGCAGGAGCAGTACCACCTCCTTCAGCAGCATTTTAAGTCTAGAGTCATTGATGAGCAGTTTTCTTCACCCGCCTACTGAAGAAACTACTCACCAGCAGCAGCAGCTAGACATAGAGCAGAACCTTAACCAGCAGGTTGTGGCATACTTGAAGTGCACCCTGCCACCCCATATCGACTTCTGGGCAGCCAAACTCGATTTCTGGCCGCAACTGGCTGAGTTTGCCCTGGACAAGCTTTCCTGCCCGGCAAGCAGTGTGGCATCAGAGCGGGTGTTTAGTGCGGCGGGGACCATAGTTACCCAAAGGAGAACTCGCCTGTCCACCCAAAATGTAGAGAAACTGACCTTTGTGAAAATGAATCAGGCGTGGATCAGCCCGGATTTTTAAACACCAATGCCTTATGCATCAGACTGGATCATCCATGGTGCCACACAACACTGACAAAAGAGACCTGTTTCTTTGGGCTACCTGCTTCAGCTACTATTCTGATGCTGCTACCCACCTGATGCCACACCTGCTGCCAGGTTCTCCTACTGTCAGCCACCATCTTCAGCTGGTACGGGTATTGCCCCCCACCTACCCACTCTGTCACTGGACCACTCTGTCGTCTCCTCATGCTGCTGCCACCTCACCACTATGTCACTGGGCCACTCTGTGGTCTCTTCATGCTGCTGCCACCTCACCACTATGTCTCTGGGCCACTCTGTGGTCTCCTCATGCTGCTACCACCTCACCACTCTGTGGTCTCCTCATGCTGCTGTCACCTCAACACTATGTCTCTGGGCCACTGTGGTCTTCTCATGCTGCTGCCACTTCACGACTCTGTGGTCTCCTCATGCTGCTGCAACATCACCACTATGTGGTCTCCTCATGCTGCTGCCAGATCACCACTATGTCACTGGGCCACTCTGTGGTCTCCTCATGCTGCTGCCACCTCACCACTATGTCATTGGGCCACTCTGTGGACTTATCATGCTGTTCCCAACCTCCCCACTTCATGACTGGGCCACTATTTTGCCTTTTTGGCCTGGTTGACATCATCATTTATTTGACCCTTCTTCTGATCTGTCAGAAGGAAGGAAAAATGAGACGCACAATGGATCCTGTCTATGTAGTAGCTGTAAGGCCTGTATGGTTCAATCAGAATTGGCTTGTGATTTGGTAGCCAAAAGCACGAGTAGGTGCAAAACACAGAAGACATGCAAATATTCTATTTACCTGTCATCTCTGTTTTGGATCCACTCCTGTTTTTTTGGGCTTTAGCAATACTCATGGATTACTGACAAAATGCTGACCGAGTGAAGGCAGATGCTCCTGAGACAGGATCTGTTTTTTGGGCGTTATTGTTCTGACTGAGGATTGGTAAAATAATCAGTGATGTCAACACAAACTTACTGCTGACACCCTCTCCACTCTTTCGGGGGGCTCTACTTGTATAAGCGTGTAATAGAACAGGTTCTGTAGACATCTATGTGGAATCAGCTGACAACAGTGTAAAAGGAGTGCACTTATTCTTGACACTAACTTCGGCCTGTAAGGCTGAGTTCATACTTGATTTATTTATTCAGTTTTGGCACCGTAACTGCCCAAATAAGTGAAGTGTGCAGTGATTGTAAAAGCAACGCTTCATATGCTTGTCATACTGACTCACAGTATTGTTTCACTACCACAGCAGACTCCCTATCCATGTTACTGCAAGGCACAGTGTTCTACACCACTATAAAGGCTCTCTGCAGCCAGGAAATAGATGTTTTTTAACGCAATTTTCCATGAATACATTTGGATCGAATCAAATCTTTTCGGAAAATTCGGCGAACCAACCGAATTGAATTTTTTAGAAATTGACTCATCTCTATTTGTTACAACTCCCCTTGTCTGTACTTGGATTAGCACTGATTGGACAGTGTTAGAGTAAATAGAGGAGCACCCCTTTAACACAGTTATCAATTGTTACAGTTGCAGTTGTCAATCATTGAATACATTTTCAGGATGAATACAAAGGAACATCACAATACAGAAAATATTCTCTAGAGTTGTTATTTTATCCACATAGCAATTACTTGCTACCACAGACATGTTACTAGGATTTCTGCACTTACAGTACATGCATAACTGTTTTCTAAATTCTTCTGGCTGTTCTTAGAAACAAACAGTCATAATTTATCATTATTGTCTGAAAATTTTGATTCCCCCCCCCCCTTAATACTTCAACACCTTTTCAACCACCAAATTTATCTTACAGTGCCTCCAGAGAGGAGATCCATTTCTCTATAGCTGTGATCTCCAGAACAGAGTCTGTAAAGTAACTTTTTGGAATTGCACAGATGCCTATGGTATTTTTCTGGAATTTTAAACCCAGTAAACTGTATTTCATCCCCAACAGAAATGATATATCACATGATCAATTTTGAATAATATATGATTTACTAACAAAAAATTGCCATAAATGGTAAGAGTTTATCAATGATAGATATGTGACAGGCAATTATACAATATATACGAAATCCAGCACTGCTCAAAGTCATAAAAACTGGATTCTGTATTGATAGAGGAGTAGAAAGCAGTAAAAATGGCTTACACGTTTCAGAATACACTAGCCCTTTTTCAAATGGTTTGAAAAGAGTTTAGTGTAGCCTGAAATGCGTAAGAGATTTTAACTGCTTTGTACTCTTCCATCAATGAAGAATTCTTTTTTTTTTGGACTTGGTGCAGTGCTGGATTTCATATATTGTATGCTGTGGAGTTTCAACTCTCCGTGACATGCACAGTACAGAGGAAGTGAGAGGCTACGGCTTAGTGAGCTGGTTGAGGGTGGAGGTTCAGCGTGTGCATTTAACTGGCAATTATGTGTCAAGCAATGAACCCGAGAAAATTTTTCAACAGCAGAGGTGGAGTGAAGATTTGTTATTTAATAAAGATTGATTCAAGCTACATCATTCCTTAATATGTCTTATTGCTATGTTTTGGTAAGACAAATAATCAAGTCATATGGTAGGCTGCTAAGCTTAACATGTTATATCATTTTTATACTTTTTTATGAAAAAGTAAGCAAAACTGTGTTTTAATAGGATAGGACATTGGCAAGGTAAGATAGGTAAGAAATAGGAGCAAAGGGCAAAACCAATTGAAAATGATGGTAGTATAATGTGCAATGGAGGAATGGCCCATTAAACGGGAATCGTTGTCATACACTAGACATCTAGATTTGCATACAGAAAAATGGCACTTGTCTCTAAGTTATGAAATACTTTTAGGCAATGTTTTACATTTTGCCAATAAGGCACTCTTATTAGCAGAAACAGTGATGTAGATGGATACGGCTTGTCATCGCTGCAGCCAATCAATGATGGTATATGGCATGTGTCTGTTGAGGCCAGTGATTGGCGGCAGCAGCCAAGTGTTATGTAGCTCTGCATCACTGGTGCGACCTAGTAGAAAACAGCAATAGGAGGAATGGAGTTATGTCACATAGAACAGGAGAGTATAGGATGATTATTTATTTATACCATTAACTGGCATGGGACAAAATGTGAAATTCTTTAACTTGGACAACCCTTTTCACATAATGGGGATCATGTATTGTAAAGGCTTATTTAGTTTAATTAGCTAGGCCTAAGTAACAACTGTGTGTGTCACTTATAATTGTTACTACCAATCAAAACCAGATAGTGCCACATATCCTTTTTTCTAATTTGTTTTTATTTTCTGCTTGTAGATTTTTTACTAGATTTCCTGAAAATTATCATGGGGCTACCATGTTGCCTGAGCTGTTCTTAACAGAATTTAGAGATGTGCTTTACAGCAGCCACCATGGGTTATATACATAATAGTCTAGACTTCTATGGGAGAGTTTTCTGTGCATGCTCTGTCACCTGTGCAGAGGTCATTGAACATGGAAGGAGTAAATCTTTGACTATCACCTATTGTGAATAGTGGATCCTGTAACTTTATATATATATATATATATATATATATATATATATATGGTGTCTGTCATTGTAATCCTGCCTGTGGTGATAATGAGATGACTGCTGAAAAGTGAAACCAAAAAGTGGCGCCTATTAAAAGGCTTAGTGACCAGTGTGAAAAGTGTATTTTTGTATTCTTTTTAAAATATAGATAGTGACACGGGAAATTAGTAATAACATCACCCAAAATTATTTACAAATATGGTTAACATGAAAAATAGTTTTAAACAATAGGTCATTGTCTGATGACATTTTCCCTTTAACGTTAGATGCATAAACAGATAGTTATATATTTGCAAATCAATGAAAATAAAGCCTGGTCAGAGTACAATGTTACAGTAGGTTGAAACACAAATGTTTTACTACATCTTTCACTTTTTTCTATTAAAGAATTATGGCTGTGTTCATGAAATCAGAATTTTCACAGATTCTCTTTTAATGGGTTAGAACTAGGTATGAGCGAATCTACTTCGGATGAAACATGTGAAGTCGATTCGCATAAAACTCAGTTTCAATACTGTACGGAGCAAGCACTCCATACAGTATTAGAATGTATTGGCTCCGATGAGCCGAAGTTATTACTTTGTGAAGTTTCGCGAGACTTCGCATAATAAGTTCAGAAATTGATTTATACTGTAAAAAAAACATTTCCCGAACTCAGGTTCAGTTCCAAGTGGTACTTTGGAACCGAACCTGAGTTCGGGATTTTTTTTTTACAGTATAAATCAATTTCTGAAGTTATTATGCAAAGTCTCGCGAGACTTCGCGAAGTAATAACTTCGGCTCATCGAAGCCAATACATTCTAATACTGTATGGAGTGCTCGCTCCGTACAGTATTGAAATGAAGTTTTATGCGAATCAACTTCAAGTTGATTCGTTCATCCCTAGTTAGAACTAGAGATGAGCGAAGTTTTGAAAAATTTGATTTGGCAACTTTGTCAAAGTTAGTCAATAAATTTAAGTCATTATGAATTAATTTGCCTCGAACCCCAATAAATCAGGTATACCCAGGCCGCTCTACCTTATGGTACAGCCACATGGAGCTGCTGTGCTGCGAGAGGGTTGCAATCATGCTGCGGTGAAGAACAGCGTGGCCAATTAGGCAACTGCCTTTCATTTAATAATGAAGACCGCACTGTAAAGTCATTGGCACCGTGTGGCACCTTTAAACAGGGGCTGTTGCTGGTATGGAGGTTTGGCTGTTAGGTGGGCAGTGCAATATGCATATTATTGCTGCTCTTGCTGCAATGTCCTGCAGGTTATTTGACAGTAAAAGCAGAATATTAAGAAGCTCTGGCATACCCACTTCTCCAACCCTAGCACTCCCCTGCCCTACAGGTGGGAGCCCTTCTTCTGCCATCTGCTTTTCCGCCTTTTCCACATCATCTAATATCGATGTGAATATGTCATCAGGAACATCCAGCTCCTCCTCTCTCTGCATCTTGCTGACTTTTCTAGGAAGTAAAGCCAGCAAAAGATGAGGATGGTCATCATTAAGATCTGCCCCCACTTAGGGGTGCAGACTGGATGGTATTGGTTGGCACACTGGCACTGGACTAATAATAAACTTTCCATCTTATTGGTATTCAATTACATTTACGGCTGATGTAGGAATAAGTAAATGTAGGACTAAATAAAACTGACGCAGAATAAGTCTTCCTGCACTCTCCCTGCACTGTCCCTAGCGCATGAGCACTTGTCATGTCTCTGCCTAGGCTCAGCTCACAGGACACTGGCAGAGACTGCGTGAAATGAGGGTTTTATAGGGCTGTGACATCACAATGGATGTCTATCTGCAGACTGACTAGCTGCAGGGCATTATGGGTGAACTAGCATTCCTGTCCTTCTTACTTTCAGTTTGTAACACGTGCACCCACCATTTTAGGAAAAACTGATTTGTTACCATGAAGCGTAAGGAAATTTGGATTTGTTGCAAATCGAAGTTTTCCTAAACTTTGGACTGAATTCTGCTTCGAATGCTTTGCTTCGCTCAACACTAGTAATAGGCGGTAGTGAAGTTATTGAAGCACTCTTGTTAACTGAATGCATGTTAGTTTGCTTGCTTTTACATGCAATCAGCTAGCAGCATAACGCTGTGATAAGATGTGCATATTTTTTCAGTTACTGTATGTGGGCTGGCATCCATCACATCATCTGCGTGCTGAAACATATTTTTATCTGGAAAGGAAATTATTCCAGGAGTTGCAGCTGGAAATTATAGAACTATTGCATAACTTTCTTCTCCGAGTAACATGTAGAATTCCTGATAACTGAGAACCATACTGTATTGCAAGCTGTAGTGCTGGGCTTATTTTTTTTTCCAACAGAGGATTATCTATAAAATTTGTAGGATAGAAAAAATGAATTGCAAAGGAATGTTAGTTATTGGCAAATTACCAATTGCATGCCAACCCGTTAACATTTAACAGTTTGACCATCCATGGGGTAAATGTCATGTTGATTATTACAAGAATTGAAGTGTACTGAGTAAGGAGGGTTTTATATGTGGCACAAATTTTTTAATTCTTTATTTTCATATTAAAAAACAAACATGAGGAAAAAAAATCTAAAGAACTCGTCACAGCACCATGGGAACAATGATCAGATTCAAAAGAATAACAAATCAAAACCATAGAGCCAACGGGGCAAGGCAGGGTACCTGCACATGTTACAGATTTGTATGCAGAAAATCTGCATGAAATCCGCAGCAAAAACACACATAAAACTGCACTATTTATCTTTTTTTTTTGTGCTGTTTTTATGCATTTTTGTTGCAGATTTTTTGTTTATGTTAACAACCTCATTTAAGTTCATGGGTATAACAACAAATCACACAATTGACATGCTGCAGTTTTTAAAATCTGCAAAACAGGTCAATTTCCGCATGGAAGTAAAAAAGCAAAGTGTACATGAGATTTGTCAACTTTCATTTACTTTGCTGGTTCTGTATTATTCCGCATTTTTCTCAGAAAAACCGCACGGAATCCGCATCGTGTGCAGGTATCCCTAAAGGGGTTTTGTCAATTCAGCAAATAGCATTTATCATGTAGAGAAAGTTAATACAAGGCACTTACTAATGTATTGTGATTGTCCATATTGCTTGCTTTGGTAGCTGGATTCATTTTTCCATCACATCATACACTTCTTGTTTCCATGGTTACGACCACCCTGCAATCCATCAGCAGTAGTCGTGCTTGCACACTATAAAAAAAAGCACTAGCCTATGTGCGCTCCCACGGTCCCGGTCTCCAGAGAGGCCAGCGCTTTTTCCTATAGTGTGCAAGCCACTGCTGATGGATTGGACGAGCAGTGTATAATGTGATGGAAAAATGAATCCAGCCAGCAAAGGAAGCAATATGGACAATCACAATACATTAGTAAGTGCCTTGTATTAACTTTCTCTACATGATAAATACTATTTGCTGAAGTGAGACAACCCCTTTAAAGAAAGATATGTAAAACAGTACAAAATATTGTCAAAAGGTATGATAAATGAAGTTTCAAACCAGGATTACTAAACTGACACATTAGGAGAGGTGAGAAAGCAAAGGGACAAAGCAAACAAAATACCCCCCTCAAACTACTTGACCAAGCCTGACAAACAAGGTCAAAACGAGAGATTGATTTTCAGATGAATCTTGTAAAGTTATCCAGTGGTGCCAAGACTTAAGAAATTTGGCATGGGTAAGTATCTTTGAGCAGGGGCGTACATAGAAATCACTGGGCCCCATAGCAAGAATCTAAATTGGGCCCCCATTCCCCTTTTATAGCCCCTCCCACTACCCATTCCAGGCCTCTCTCTTTTTTCCATGAACTATGTTTGCTGCTGCGTTTTATAATTTATGCATCAGGGCCGGATTGGGATTACAAAACAGGCCTGGCAGACAAAAGAGGTATAATAGATGCAGTGTGTACAGATGTATAGTGTATACAGCAGTGTACAGTTATATGAGGTACGCGGTATAATATATGCAGTGTGTACAGGTATATAGTATATACAGCAGTGTATTGATATGTGCAGTACAGGATATATTAGATGCAGTCTGTACAGATATATAGTATATATAGCAGTGTACTGATATGTGAGGTACTAGGTATAATAGATGCAGTGTGTACAGGTATATAGTAAATATAGCAGTGTACTGATATGTGAGGTATAAATTACAGCTCGTACCTCACATATCAATCCAATACTGTATATACAATATACCTGTACACACTTCATCTATTATACCTCGTACCTAACATATCAGTTCACTGCTGTATATACAATATACAGTATCTATACACACTGCATATATTATACCTCGTACCTCACATATCAGTACACTGCAATATATATTATATATCTGTATATATTGCATGTATAATACTGTTTAATATATGCAGTGTGTGTATATATATATATATATATATATATAGATGTGAGGCATACAAGGTATAATACTGTAGATGCATTGTTTATAGAAATATGTGGTCAGTTATGCATTATGGTCACTGTGTGGGAGGTACATGAGGTAATGGTCACTGTACCTGTCTGAAGTATTATACATGAGTGTGAAATCAGTAAAAAAAGGGCATGGGGGGTGGGTAAATGACAAGAAGTGGAGGACCTCCTCTTACCACTCCATTCCAGTCTGTATGGATCAATGCAGAGCTGATTGTGAACTTCTAATACTTACTGTTAGGGGTTGAAGGACCTGTGATGATGTCATCACAGGTCCTGGCAGATGTACCTTTCAAACCTAGGAACTACACCATTTTTGGTGCAGTTCCTTTGCTAGATCCTGCAGGACCTGTGATGCTGAAGATGATGTCATCACAGGTCCTGGCAGATGTACTGTTCTAACCTGGGAACTACACTTTACACTGTGCAGTTCCCTTACAGGACCTGTGATGACATCATCAAAGGTCCTTTAGCTTTAGAAAGATAGACCGGAGCAATTAGGGGGCGGGGCCTCTCCTCCACTGCGGGCCCCTCTTCCTCATGGGCCCCATAGCAGCTGCGTGGTCTGCCTATATGGTAGGTACGCCACTGTCTTTGAGTGAAGCTGTAAGGTCCCTCATCCTCATGATCTGTGCATTAGCAATATTTCCTCTCACAGCAGCAAAGTCTCTTGGCCATAAGCGTACACAGTAGCTTGCTGAATGACTCCAATGCACAGCCTTGTAGATTCTGAACCTTCTGTTTTCTCTGAAGCACTTTTGATGATAAAATAGCTTCCTTGGCTGTAGAAGTACTAGAGATGAAGGTTGTCTCTGAGGAGCTTGCACATGTAGGGCTTTACTGGTGGACCCAGGCCCATCTCCTGGCAACCTAACAGAAATAGCCAAAGCGTTGACCTTTAATTGTCCAATTATGTACACAAAGTTAACCCTTTGCAGTGACTTTTGCAGGCCAGTAAAAATGCGCCAAAAATCAAAATACCTAAGAACTTCTAAAAATAGACTATGTGTGACACCACTCTTAGAGAAGCCTATGAAAAATGCATGAAAAAGGCACATCTTGAGCATGCTGCATTTTGATGGACCCATAAAATGCACCAAAAGTGAGGAAAAGTACCACTTGGGGCTCATGCACACGAACGTATGTATTTTGCAGTCTGCAAAAAAATCGATCCCCAAAAATTCGGGTGGCATCTGTGTGCATTTCGTATTTAGCAGAACAGAACAGCTGGCCCTTCATAGAACAGTACTATCCTTGTCTGTAATGCGGACAATAATAGGACATATTCTATTTTTTTCGGAAAGGAAATACAGACATATAGAAACGGAATGCGCATGGATTAACTTCTGTTTTTTTTGCGGACCCATTGAAGTGAATGGTTTCGCATATGGTCAGCAAAAAAAAAAAATGGAACGGACACGTAAAGAAAGTACGTTTGTGTGCAAGAGCCCTTATAGTGTGTTGCTCAAACACCAGGAATAATGCTGCAAGAAACACAATTGTTTTTCCAAACGGGGTAATTATTAAACATGAAATATTCAAAAATGTGTTATAGGACTGTGCAATTACATACTGTTATCTGAAAAGGGCTTTATCTTTAGCAACTGACCTGATAATAATTTCCTGTCTATACTAAAAACCAGTTGGATAGCTGTATGTTTTGTCTGGATCTGTATCGCTATCTTTCTGCAGCAATTTATATTCCTGTGACATACAGCCTCATCCTCAGTAACATAATGACATAAGTGGACAGACAATTGCTACATGACCAGCATACTCAGCTTCCACAGATTACATTTTTTGTACATACTATAGTTTAAAACGCTCCCATAATGGTCTTAGAGAAATCATATCATTAAAGAGGACTTGCATTCCCTATGTAATAATAATAATTCTGGAGCATATTCTTTTGTCTTTATGTTGTTCCACTAGTTTTACTATTATTCTTTCTAGAAGTTATGAAAATATAAATAAATTGGTAGCAGTTTGCAAGGAAGGTCCAGATGGGTGTTACCAGTTGAGGGCCACTGTCAGACTGTTCAGTGATACACACCAAATTGGTAACATTCATCTGGACCATCATTGCAGACTTCTGTAATTTCATTCATAACCTCTAGCAGGAATAATAGAAGATTGGCACAACATACAGTCATAAGAAAAGATACTCCAGAACTGTTATTACATGGGGAATGCGAGTAGGAGAGGATGCAGGTCTTCTTTAATAAATCAATTATGTTATGGTGGCATGGATCTCTACAAACCCATGAATGGAAATAATTATCAGTTGCAAAAGTTTCTGCACAAAAATCTGCCACAACAGTCCCCCTGTCCATTTCCTACACTTATTCCATATGTCATTGTATATACTGTGACTGTGTATAATGTAATTGTATAATACTGTTGAGGGGGCCCTGACAATAAAATCTTTTAGTCCTCCTCTTGGGTGGGCCCCTTCTTTGGTAAGGCCCAAAAGCAGCCGCTTTTCCTATAGCTACGCGCCTGCATGTACAGGTTCCTGTAGTGTTGACATCTAGCACAGTATGGGCATATTCACACACTCCGCTGCAGTTAGTGACTGGCGTGCTGCTTGTGGCCATATCACCACTGAAGCCAGTCATTGGCCACAGCAGAGCACATGACCATGCCCATTCTGAGACAGAAGTCAACATTGTGGGAACTGGAACATGTAAGTATAAATCTTTTATTTGGAGAAGCAGACTGCAGGCACTTGCTAAAAACTGATTCTTTCTGGAGAACCCCATTAAGCAGGTATAACTTCTGGTTTTTTTAATTCACTCCTGGTTTTGGCTTCAAAAACTGCATAAAAAAACCTGAACGTCTGGCAGCACCATATGCTACCTGCACACGGATGCGGACTGTCTTGTAGCAATTTTCATGCGCATTTCTGTGCGTTTCTGCACCAAATCAGCACCGAAAACAACACGTGTTATATACTGTTTTTTTGTGCGCATTTTAGGTTTTGTCTCAGATCTCACCCTTGAATTGAAAAGGGTTAAATCCGCCCAAAAGAACCTCACAAAGAATTGACAAGCTGCGGATTTCATAATCTGCATGGCAGGTCAATTTCCATATGGAATAAAAAAAGTAAAGTGTACATGGGATTTGTGAAATCTCATACACTTTGCTGGTACTGTGTTAGGGCTCATGCACACGACCATATGTATTTTGCGGTCCGCAAAACACGGATCTGCAAAAAATATGGATGACGTCCGTGTGCATTAAGTATTTTACGGAGCGGAACAGCTGACCCCTAATAGAACAGTCGTATCTTTGTCCGTTATGCAGACAATAATAAGACATGTTCTATTTTTTTGCGGACCCATTGAAATAAATGGTTCCACATACGGTCCGCAATAAAAACTTAATGGACACAGAAAGAAAATATGTTCGTGTGCATGAGCCTTATGCTGCAGTTTTTCTGCATGACATGAGAAGCTGCATGTAATTTGGAACGTGTGCAAGTAGCCTTAGGCCCCTTTCACCCGGGCGAGTATTCCGCGCGGATGCGATGCGTGAGTTGAACGCATTGCACCCGCACTGAATCATGACCCATTCATTTCTATGGGGCTGTGCACACGAGCGGTGATTTTCACGCATCACTTGTGTGTTGCGTGAAAATTGCAGCATGCTCCTCTTTGTGCGTTTTTCACGTAACGCAGGCCCCATAGAAATGAATGGGGTTGCGTGAAAATCGCAAGCATCCGCAAGCAAGTGCGGATGTGGTGCGATTTTCACGCACGGTTGCTAGGAGGCGATCGGGATGGATACCCGATCATTATTATTTTCCCTTATAACATGGTTATAAGGGAAAATAATAGCATTCTGAATACAGAATGCATAGTAAAATAGCGCTGGAGGGGTTAAAAAAAAAATTATTATTAAACTCACCTTAGTCCACTTGATCGCGCAGCCCGGCTTTTCTTCTGTCTCCTTCTTTGCTGATTGCAGGAAAAGGACCTGTGGTGATGTCACTCCGGTCATCACATGATCCATCACATGATCTTTTACCATGGTGATGGATCATGTGATGGGGAAAATAATACAATCTACAGAACACCGATCCTAAGCTCGAACTTCTGTGAAGAAGTTCGGGTTTGGGTACCAAACATGCGCGATTTTTCTCACGCGAGTGCAAAACGCAGTACAATGTTTCGCACTCGCGCGGAAAAATCGCGCATGTTCCCGCAACGCACCCGCACCTTTTCCCGCAACGCCTGTGTGAAAGAGGCCTTAGGGTTACGGCCACACAAGGTAGATTTAGGCTAGGTCTACACGACGACATTTGTCGCGCGACAATAAGTCGCGCGACAGATAGGGCACAACTACACTGCAACATTTGTCGCACGACATTGGTGCAACAAAATGTTGCGCGTCAAATTTCGTCGTGTAGACCTAGCCTTACAGAGGAAGAATATCCGCTATGGATTTTGCTGTGGTTCCACGGCATCCATTGTTACCTTCAGCACTCAAGAACCCTTTTAGAAAAAAGGCAAATCTGTTCATCTGTTTTGTATATGCGGCTTTGTAGGGTATAAATCAGCCTTGTTTGACTTTGTTATTATTGGCAAGTTTTTCTTAACTACAACAAACTGGTTAGAATCATATAGATATATAGTGCACATTATACTCTAAATAATTGCATAAACTTTTCCTTTGCATCTGCTCTGATTTAAGTAATTTTGTTAAATTGTCACAAAAAAAAAAATGTTAATGGTTTCCACGTGTTTGCAATCAATGCTCTGTCATCACTGCAAGCCTCTACCTACATCAATGGCCTGGAAGTTCCCAGGTTATACATGGTGACTTGGCATGAAGTTACTTATTCAATCATGAGTAGTGTTGAGCGAACTTGTGTTTTAAGTTCGGCGTCTAAAGTTCGGGTTCGGGTTATCGAAGAATCGCGTTATGGATTCTAAATTCCGTTATGGTCCGTGGTAGCGGAATCCACAACGCAATTCTTCGATAACCCGAACTTTAGACGCCGAACTTAAAACACAAGTTCGCTCAACACTAATCATGAGGCAAAAGAAGTCCATTTAATCAAATGCTCTTAAGGACCTTCCATACTATGTAGTTTAGGGAGTTACAGAAAGAAATAGACTGAAAAAAAACTGTTTCTGGGTAGTGGACTTGGTGAGCAGGGATGGCCAGTTCGCAGTGTTCGCCGACAAACACATGCGATCTGCCATCTTTATTCCCAAGCCCGGCGATGCAGAGGTAAGTCCTTACCTGTGCATGCGCCGCGAGCCGCTCTGAAACACATGCGCTCACCGGGAGCAGGCAGTTCCGAGAACAGCCGCCGGGGGCCTTCATCGGGCTATTCTCGGAACTGCCTGATCCCGGTGAACGCATGTGTTTCAGAGCGGCTCGCGGCGCAGGCACAGGTAAGGACTTACCTCTGCATCGCCGGGCTTGGGAATAAAGATGGCAGATCGCATGTGTTCGTCGGCGAACACTGCGACTGGCCATCACTGTTGGTGAGGAAAGTTCTATATAAACTTGTTTCTACTGTAGGTGGACTATATTAAAGCGGCCTGAGAATGCTGACAATTTCTGAAGAGGATTGGAAAATTGAGAATGTAGCCTTTCATCTAATACTAAGGCCTCATGCACACGACTTTTCACTGTCAGTGATTTGGCTTCAGTGGTCCGTGTCCGATTTTGCTTCAGTTGTGTTTCCTTGTGTCTTCCTTTTTTTTTGTCTGACAGGACAAAAAAAAGGAAGGTTAATGAAAAGTGTAATTTTATTGCACCAAGGTCTTGTAGAAAAAAACGGACACGGACGCGGACACGGATGACATACCAGTTGTGCATCCGTTTTTTTTGACGGACCCACTGACAAGAATAGGACATGTTATATTTTTTTGACGAACTGGAATCACGGATTACGGACGCGGAGAAAAAAACGGAGATTTTTTTTCACAGCTCTATAGAAATGAATGGGACCTCCGCTAAACTGTGAAAAATGACGGAACGGACGCGGATGCACACAACGGTCGTGTGCATGAGGCCTAAGACTTAGAGCTCATGTACATGAACATATTTTTGGTCCACATCCGATCCACATTTTTTGTGAGTCAGATGCTGACCCATTCACTTCAATGGGGCCACAAAAGATGCGGACAGCACGCCTGTGTGCTGTCCGCATCCGTATGTCTATTCTGTGGCCATGCAAAAAAAAGGATAGGACTGTTCTATTAGGGGCTGGCTGTTCCGTTACACAAAATGCTGAATGCACACTGCAGGTATCCTTGTTTTGCGGATCCGCAATTTGTGGACCGCAAAACAGGCAGCAGTCGTGTACATGAGCCCTTATACTGATTTATAATGCTGTGTAACCCTTAGGCCCCTTTCACACGAGCGAGTTTTTCGTGCGGGTGTAATGCGTGATGGGAACGCATTGCGCCCGCACGGAATTCGGACCCATTCATTTTAATGGGGCTGTGTACATGTGCATTGGTTTTCATGTATCACTTGTGTGTTACGTGAAAATCACAGCATGTTCTATATTCTGCGATTTTCACGCAATGCTGGCCCCATAGAAGGGAATAGAGCTGCGTGAAAATCGCATCTGCAAGCAAGTGCGGATGCAATGCGTTTTTCACGGATGGTTGCTAAGAGATGTTTGTAAACATTCAGTTTTTTATCAAGCGCGTGCAAAATGCCTTAAATCGCATTGCACCCGCGCAATAAAAACTGAACAACTGAACGCGATCGCAAACAAAACTGAATGGACTTGCTTGTGAACAGTGATGGCCAGTTCGCCGTGTTCGCCCGCAAACACATGCGAGCTGCCATCTTAACTGACAAGTCCGGCGAGGCACAGGTAAGCCCTTACCTGTGCCTGTGCGCGAGCCGGTCTGAAATGAAATGCGGTCTCCGGGTGCAGGCAGTTCCGAGAACAGCCTCCGGGGGCCTTCATCGGGCTGTTCTCCGAACTGCCTGCACCCGGAGTCCGCATTTCATTTCAGACCGGCTCGAGCACAGGCACAGGTAAGGACGAACTGGCCATCACTGCTTGTGAAATCACGCAGTTTTCACTGAACGCATCCGCAACGCATCCGGACCTAATCCGGACACGCTCGTCTGCAAGGGGCCTTAGAGTCCTGAAATCTATTGTATTTCACTGACATAATATTCCAGCACTCTATGGGTTACACAGCATTATAAATCAGAATAATTCTGTGCAATCTTGTCAAAAGGAGCGAGGTCAGGACAGGACCTCTCACTGAGACACAGGCTGCGAGTTTATCTCATTGAACTCACTCGTGTGTCTCTGACCTTAGAGCGAATAACTCCTCTTGAACTCTACTTCATTTAAAGGGGTTATCCAATCCCTAAAATGAACCCCAGAATGCCTGGGCCCCTCCTCTAGAGCATACTTACCTGCTACCCGGCACCCGCGTCCCTCCGGATCCCTGCATGGCTGCTGCTGCATCACCTCGTCGCACGGATCAAAACATCTGGCAATGGGGGTAGCAGCCAATAGAGACCAGCCTCCCTAGCGTCACCATCGCTGCCTGCTATTAGCTGCTCCCTCCATCACCAGATGTTTTGATCCGCGCAATGGGGAGATGCAGCAGTGGCCGTGCAGGGATTCGGAAGGGAGGTGGGTGCCGGGGAGCAGAACGTATGCTCTGGAGGAGGGGACTAGACATTCTGGGGGTCATTATAGGGATTGGTAACCCCTTTAATTTTAATTGGTAAAAAATTCTGTGTTCCTTAAAGTGGTTGTCTGGAATCAGAAAAAAAAATTGGAGATGGTAAGGAATGGTGTGTAATTTATTTCTTTTTTAAACTCACCTGCTCTTGATGTCCCGGATATTCCAGGGCGTTTCTATCCTCAATGCTTTCAGTCCCCGCTTAAAACTAAATCTCAGATCCTGATCAGTTCCTCTCAGGCAGGGAATGCTATTCAGAGTGGAAAATATCAAAAACTTCACAAAACAAAAATTCTCAACCTGCTTAGAACTTAACTTTTAATTACTATAAGATATAAAATTAGACTTAAACCCTTCCCTAAAATATCCCTACAATGTCCCTGCCTAGGGAGCACAATAGCCATCCTGAAAACGGAGATCCCACTGTCTTCAAATCTATCCCTATACCGCCCTAAGATATTAAGGGATTAAGTATAGTCAGTGTAGGCAACTGGAAGCACCAGGGAAAAATGAAGCCAATTGGGTTACAAGGCTCAACCTAGACTAGGAAATGTACAGTAGAATGAATACATGTACCACACTGATAGCATATACAAAATACTTAGAAGGCCAATTAGTGTATCACTAAAATAAAGTGGCCTAAATGGGAGAAAATGCTTATAAACATGCAACAGTGTTTGGGGTTTTTGAGCATTTCCTCCCATTTAGGCCACTGTATTTTAGTGATTTTTCTTTATATGTACGGAATGTGCCATTGTGCAATGCTGGTAACATTCTAGTGCACCTGTTAGCCTGTGTCACATGGCCTGTTATAGGTGGGGCTTGCAGCCTTCTCCCTTCTCCCACTGCATAAGTGATCTCACTTTGGAGGTATGTGGGAGCTTGGCTGTGAGTTAGATCTTAGCACCTTTCAGACCGTGTTCACACTCCGTAGGTAGTCTTGTGGTAGGACCCATGCCCCACTGAGATACCTTGATGGTGGTGCAAAAGGGCTCCGTTGTGTTCCTGCCTGGAATCCATTGGCTAAAGTCTCAGTTTTTAACATCAGCCTGAGGGATTAGCCAGTATTTTCAGTTGCATATCATTGTGGTGCACCTTTTCCACCAATTAGAGTATCACCAAAACAACACCACTAGATAAGTCAGATATACACCCATTAGTACATACTGGAAGCTTCAGGAACCCAAATGACCCAAGAAGATGACATTTTTTTTTTTTTTTTTTTTTTTTACCCATCCCTGGCAAGGGTGTATAGCTAGAACTGACTGGGCCCCACAGCAAATATTCTACAGGTCCCACCCCCACCCCTTTGATATTAATGACCTATCCTGAGGACAGGTGATCAATAGTAAAAAGCTTTTTTTTTAAACAAGAATCTGTCGCAGTATCAGTGTCCTAAATATATGTTTGAATAGGAGTAGTAGTGCTCAAATTCTTTATATCTATATCTATCTATCTATAAAAAGAAAAAATGGCAGCACCAATTCACAAAAATGTACAGCAGGTGCTATGTCCAAGGGTGTAACTCCTTACTCCAGAATAATAGTAGAAAACGGACAGCACATCCAGTAGATAATCGTGATTTAATCGCCCATGTTGGACAGTGAAGCAACGTTTCGGCTCGGACACAGAGCCTTTCTCAAGAAACGTTGCTTCACTGTCCCACATGGGCCATTAAATCACGATTTTCTACTGGATGTGCTGTCCGTTTTCTACTATATATATATATATATATATATATATATATATATATATAGAGTGAAAAATGGCGGCACTGGCTCCAAAGAGAGAAGGTGGGTGCACGTCCCAAAGGGAATGGACTGATTTCCCTGGTGGATATATTCAGAAAAATGAGCGGCACTCCAGAAATAAAAGCAGTGAACCCTTTATTCACACCAGTGGTGTGAATAAAGGGTTCACTGCTTTTATTTCTGGAGTGCCGCTCATTTTTCTGAATATATATATATATATATATATACAGTGGGGGAAATAATTATTTGACCCCTCACTGATTTTGTAAGTTTGTCCAATGACAAAGAAATGAAAAGTCTCAGAACAGTATCATTTCAATGGTAGGTTTATTGTAACAGTGGCAGATAGCACATCAAAAGGAAAATCGAAAAAATAACTTTAAATAAAAGATAGCAACTGATTTGCATTTCATTGAGTGAAATAAGTATTTGAACCCTCTAACAAAAAAAGACTTAATACTTGGTGGAAAAACCCTTGTTTGCAAGCACAGAGGTCAAACGTTTCTTGTAATTGATGACCAAGTTTGCGCACATTTTAGGAGGAATGTTGGTCCACTCCTCTTTGCAGATCATCTCTAAATCCCTAAGGTTTCGAGGCTGTCTCTGTGCAACTCTGAGCTTGAGCTCCCTCCATAGGTTTTCGATTGGATTAAGGTCCGGAGACTGACTAGGCCACTCCATGACCTTAATGTGCTTCTTCTTGAGCCACTCCTTTGTTGCCTTTGCTGTATGTTTTGGGTCATTGTCGTGCTGGAACACCCATCCACGACCCATTTTCAGTTTCCTGGCAGAGGGAAGGAGGTTGTCGCTCAGGATTTCACGATACATGGCTCCGTCCATTTTCCCGTTTATGCGAATAAGTTGTCCTGTGCCCTTAGCAGAAAAACACCCCCAAAGCAAAATGTTTCCACCCCCATGCTTGACGGTGGGGACGGTGTTTTGGGGGTCATAGGCAGCATTTTTCTTCCTCCAAACACAGCGAGTTGAGTTAATGCCAAAGAGCTCTATTTTGGTCTCATCAGACCACAGCACCTTCTCCCAGTCACTCTCTGAATCATTCAGGTGTTCATTGGCAAACTTCAGACGGGCCTGCACATGTGCCTTCCTGAGCAGGGGGACCTTGCGAGCCCTGCAGGATTTTAATCCATTGCGGTGTAATGTGTTTCCAATGGTTTTCTTGGTGACTGTGGTCCCTGCTAATTTGAGGTCATTAACTAACTCCTCCCGTGTAGTTCTAGGATGCTTTTTCACCTTTCTCAGAACCATTGACACCCCACGAGGTGAGATCTTGCGTGGAGCCCCAGAGCGAGGTCGATTGATGGTCATTTTGTGCTCCTTCCATTTTCGAACAATCGCACCAACAGTTGTCACCTTCTCTCCCAGCTTCTTGCTAATGGTTTTGTAGCCCATTCCAGCCTTGTGCAGGTCTACAATTTTGTCTCTGACATCCTTGGACAGCTCTTTGGTCTTTCCCATGTTGGAGAGTTTGGAGTCTGCTTGATTGATTGATTCTGTGGACAGGTGTCTTTTATACAGGTGACTAGTTAAGACAGGTGTCCTTAATGAGGGTGACTAATTGAGTAGAAGTGTCTAACCACTCTGTGGGAGCCAGAACTCTTAATGGTTGGTAGGGGTTCAAATACTTATTTCACTCAATGAAATGCAAATCAGTTGCTATCTTTTATTTAAAGTTATTTTTTCGATTTTCCTTTTGATGTGCTATCTGCCACTGTTACAATAAACCTACCATTGAAATGATACTGTTCTGAGACTTTTCATTTCTTTGTCATTGGACAAACTTACAAAATCAGTGAGGGGTCAAATAATTATTTCCCCCACTGTATATATATATACTACAAAGAAAAAATGTGGGGGATTCAGTCAGCACAACCCTATATGCAGGTGCACATCGCTATGGTGAAATACATATTCAAAGAAAAAAACACAAATGCAATAGCACTCTGCAACCAGCACTCCGCCCTGCCTCCATGCTGGATGTTGAATGAGGCATTGGTGTACATTTTGGCCAAAGCGTAATAAGCCACTCACCACGTCAAGGTCGCCTCTATGAGTGGTCCCTAAAACTAGTTCCTACCTGTTTATGGGCCATGACAGCCACACAAAGTCCAGGGAGCGCAGGTACAGCATGAACGCCAGGCACACTCTGCTTTTAACCCCGTCCGGTGCCGTTACAGCTTTCATCGGATCCGGATTACGCTTTGGCCAAAATGTACACCAATGCCTCATTTAACATCCAGCATGGAGGCAGGGCGGAGTGCTGGTTGCAGAGTGCTATTGCATTTGTGTTTTTTTCTTTGAATATGTATGTCGCCATAGCGATGTGCACCTGCATATAGGGTTGTGCTGACTGAATCCCCCACATTTTTTCTTTGTAGTATATATTGGAGGCGTGGCGATCTCCATGCAGTCATGCACACCTGACCAGTTAATCTGCCCTGGAGGCTGGTTTTAAAGTCAGTATAAAACTGAGTCTACTTCTACAGGTCCTACCAGTAGCCATTTGGCTCCAGGAGAAGTATATAGTGGGCTCAGCATGCATGTTGGTACTTGAATCCCTGGATCCGATGAAAGCTGTAACGGCACCGGACGGGGTTAAAAGCAGAGTGTGCCTGGCGTTCATGCTATACCTGCGCTCCCTGGACTTTGTGTGGCTGTCATGGCCCATAAACAGGTAGGAACTAGTGTTAGGGACCACTCATATACACTCACCTAAAGAATTATTAGAAACACCATACTAATACGGTGTTGGACCCCCTTTTGCCTTCAGAACTGCCTTAATTCTACGTGGCATTGATTCAACAAGGTGCTGATAGCATTCTTTAGAAATGTTGGCCCATATTGATAGGATAGCATCTTGCAGTTGATGGAGATTTGAGGGATGCACATCCAGGGCACGAAGCTCCCGTTCCACCACATCCCAAAGATGCTCTATTGGGTTGAGATCTGGTGACTGTGGGGGCCATTTTAGTACAGCGAACTCATTGTCATGTTCAAGAAACCAATTTGAAATGATTCGAGCTTAATGACATGGTGCATTATCCTTCCTAAAGAATTATTAGGAACACCTGTTCTATTTCTCATTAATGCAATTATCTAGTCAACCAATTACATGGCAGTTGCTTCAATGCATTTAGGGATGTGGTCCTGGTTAAGACAATCTCCTGAACTCCAAACTGAATGTCAGAATGGGAAAGAAAGGTGATTTAAGCAATTTTGAGCGTGGCATGGTTGTTGGTGCCAGACAGGCCGATCTGAGTATTTCACAATCTGCTCAGTTACTGGGATTTTCACGCACAACCATTTCTAGGGTTTACAAAGAATGGTGTGAAAAGAGAAAAACATCCAGTATGCGGCAGTCCTGTGGGCAAAAATGCCTTGTGGATGCTAGAGGTCAGAGGAGAATGGGCCGACTGATTCAAGCTGATAGAAGAGCAACGTTGACTGAAATAACCAGTCGTTAAAACCGAGGTATGCAGCAAAGCATTTGTGAAGCCACAACACGCACAACCTTGAGGCGGATGGGCTACAACAGCAGAAAACCCCACCGGGTACCACTCATCTCCACTACAAATAGGAAAAAGAGGCTACAATTTGCACGAGCTCACCAAAATTGGACTGTTGAAGACTGGAAAAATGTTGCCTGGTCTGATGAGTCTCGATTTCTGTTGAGACATTCGAATGGTAGAGTCCGAATTTGGCGTAAACAGAATGAGAACATGTATCCATCCTCTGATGGCTACTTCCAGCAGGATAATGCACCATGTCACAAAGCTCGAATCATTTCAAATTGGTTTCTTGAACATGACAATGAGTTCACTGTACTAAAATGGCCCCCACAGTCACCAGATCTCAACCCAATAGAGCATCTTTGGGATGTGGTGGAACGGGAGCTTCGTGCCCTGGATGTGCATCCCTCAAATCTCCATCAACTGCAAGATGCTATCCTATCAATATGGGCCAACATTTCTAAAGAATGCTATCAGCACCTTGTTGAATCAATGCCACGTAGAATTAAGGCAGTTCTGAAGGCAAAAGGGGGTCCAACACCGTATTAGTATGGTGTTTCTAATAATTCTTTAGGTGAGTGTATATACTATGTTACTATTTACATCCAAATCAGGTGAACGGTGTAGGAATTACAACAGTTTGCATATGTGCCTCCCACTTGTTAAGGGACCAAAAGTAATGGGACAATTGGCTTCTCAGCTGTTTCATCGCCAGGTGTGTGTTATTCCCTCATTATCCCAATTACAATGAGCAGATAAAAGTTCCAGAGTTCATTTCAGGTGTGCTATTTGCATTTGGAATCTGTTGCTGTCAACTCCCAAGATGAGATCCAAAGAGATGTCACTATCAGTAAAGCAAGCCATCATTAGGCTGAAAAAACAAAACAAAGAGAGATAGCAAAAACATTAGGCATGGCCGAAACAACTGTTTGGAACATTTTTAAAAAGAAGGAACGCACCGGTGAGCTCAGCAACACCAAAATATCCGGAAGACCACAGAAAACAACTGTGGTGGATGACCGAAGAATTCTTTCCCTGGTGAAGAAAACACCCTTCACAACAGTTGGCCAGATCAAGAACACTCTCCAGAAGGTAGGTGTATGTGCATCAAAGTCAACAATCAAAAGAAGACTTCACCAGAGTGAATACAGAGGGTTCACCACAAGATGTAAACCATTGGTGAGCCTCAAAAACAGGAAGGCCAGATTAGAGTTTGCCAAACGACATGTAAAAAAGCCTTCACAGTTCTGGAACAACATCCTATGGACAGATGAGACCAAGATCAACTTGTACCAGAGTGATGGGAAGAGAAGAGTATGGAGAAAGAAAGGAACTGCTCATGATCCTAAGCATACCACCTCTTCAGTGAAACATGGTGGTGGTAGGGTCATGGCGTGGGCATGTATGGCTGCCAATGGAACTGGTTCTCTTGTATTTATTGATGATGTGACTGCTGACAAGCAGCAGGATGAATTCTGAAGTGTTATTATCTGCTCATATTCAGCCAAATGCTTCAGAACTCATTGGACGGCGTTTCACAGTGCAGATGGACAATGACCCAAAGCATACTGCAAAAGCAACCAAAGAGTTTTTTAAAGGAAAGAAAAGGAATGTTATGCAATCACCTGACCTGAATCGGAGTGAGCATGCATTTCACTTGCTGAAGACAAAACTGAAGGGAAAATGCCCCAAGAACAAGCATGAACTGCAGACAGTTGCTGTAGAGGCCTGGCAGAGCATCACCAGGGATGAAACCCAGTGTCTTGTGATGTCTATGCGTTCCAGACTTCTGGCTGTAATTGACTGCAAAGGATTTGCAACCAAGTATAAAAAAGTGATTATTATGTCCCATTACTTTTGGTCCCTTAACAAGTGGGAGGCACATATGCAAACTGTTGTAATTCCTACACCGTTCACATGATTTGGATGTAAATACCCTCAAATTAAAGCTGACAGTCTGCAGTTAAAGCACATCTTGTTTGTTTCATTTCAAATCAATTGTGGTGGTGTATAGAGTCAAAAATGTTAGAATTGTGTTGATGTCCCAATATTTATGGACCTGACTGTATATATATATATATATATATATATATATTTATAGATGTGCCCCAAGCATCCATGGATATATATATGTTTAAAATGCGGCCAGAATATCCCCATTTTGGGTGCCCCCCCCCCCCCCTCTGGAATGTGCCTGCATGAAGGGAGGCAGACAACTGGACAATTATGTACAGTTTCAGCCACTTCAAAGGACAGAGAATCAATTTAGATCCTCTGTCCTTTGATAACATCTTCAGCAAGGCCGTAGATGTTCTGCACTACAAAGGTGGGGTAATAAAGAGCTCCTCCGCCCCTGTAGGTGGCATACCTCCGATGCTGTAATTACAGTACCAGGAAGTATGGCGCTTCACAGGTGAGAGATTTGAATCATCCCCAGCCTGGAAGCGTGCTCCACGTGGACTTGGCTGCAGGCGTGCGTGTGCATGCCTGCAGCGCGGGAAGATGGGAGCGAGTGTGGCCAGGTTTAAATACCCCGGCCGTGCGGCGCTCAGGAGTCTAGCCCCGGCACAGGAGTCTACACACACTATTACCCAAACCAAGATATCTCCTTTATACACAATACGCAGATGTTGACATAGATACACAAACACACACATACTAACACACAGATAAACACATACAGGTGAAACTTGAAAAATTAGAATATTGTGCAAAGTTCATTTATCTCAGTAATGCAACCTCAAAGGTGAAACTAATATATGAGATAGACCCATTACATACAAAGCTAGATATTTTAATCCTTTATTTGTTATAATTTGGATGATTATGACTTACATCTTATAAAAAAAAACAAAGTCACAATCTCAGGTACCCTTTGCTCTGGGGATATGGATTAATTAGCTGACTAGAGTGTAGCACTTAGAGCCTAAAATATTGAACCTTTTCATAATATTCTAATTTTAAGTTGCATTAAAGCAACTCCTTTTAAGTTTCATTACTGATATAAATGAACTTTTGTACGATATTGTAATTTTTCGAGTTTCACCTGTATATACATAAACACACAGATATACACTGTAGGAAGGCGTAAGGGACCGTCGATGATGAAAGGTTTGTGTCACCGAGGTTCCTGGCCTCGGTGGAGTAAGAGTCAGTTTTCATGTGTCAGCAGCAGTAGCTGTTTGACACCTTGCTATTTAGTATAGGTGATCCGAGACGGCTCTTACTGGGAGTAGTCAAAGTGCTGGGTGGATGACTACTCCCCACGTTCCAGGCCGGGTTGTGCCAGGCATAAAACCAGCCAGCACTGCCAGGTGGAGAGGATTTCCTCCGTCTGACAATGGAGCTCAGGAGGTCTGTGTGCTGGGATCTGAGGCCTGTGTTGGGCTGGAGAGCGGAGACCCGTGTGTCAGGGGAACAGGCCACCTAAAGCCTATATTTAGACTTTCTAAGGCAGAACTGCCACCAAGGTGATTTTTGCTATGTGGACTTTCCATTGTGTGTGAACTAACACCAAGACTGTAAAGTGATGTTTTGTTTTTGCTTTATGTGTGAATAAACACGGAAGTTTGATTTAAGAACTGGTAATTTGCCTCTGTACTGCGTCCGCACACCCTGTCTACCAGAACGAATCCCCACCATTGGTGGAGGATGTGGGCAAGAGCAGTGAGGCTGGCGTGAACGCCGATATTTTTAGGTTCTGCATTTTTCCAGGCACGGTTGTATGTCATACATTAAACCAGCTGTATTACAACCAGTGCCCCACAACAAAATAGAGGCTGTTGTGAAGGCCCTCATGGAGGCTAATCTGCAGCAGCGAGAGACAAACCTGCACCAACGCAAGGCTAATAAGCAGCAGCAGGAGACCAACCAGTGGCTGCTACAACATGTGATGGCTTTGCAGACAGCAGGAGCAAGCCCGAACATCCACGATGCCCGAAAACAGTCCGTGCCGGAATTCCTAAGATGACCCCTGCAGACGACATCAAAACCTACCTGACAATGTACAAGAAAGTGGCCATCAGGGAGAAGCTACTCCAAGACCAGTGGGCTGAGGTCATCGCTCTGTTCCTGGCATCCGATTCCCAGCGAGTGTATTTCAACTTGCCGGACGATCAAGCGGCCGAATACCAAAAAGTAAAGAGTGAGATTTTGGAAAGACTGGGGATGAATGTGTTGGTCTGTGCCCAGCGGGTACATCAGTGGGGGTTTAAGCCAGCGGATCCTATAAGACCCCGGTATTATGACTTACTCTACCTTTTGCAAAAGTGGCTACAGCATGATGTGTCCCACGGCTATGCTGGATAGACTATTGGCTGATATGTTCTGGAGGGCTCTGCCACCCCCTCTCCAGCACTGGATCGGTCAGGTGTCTCCTGGCAATGCCCTGGAAATGGTGGACCTGATGGAGTGCTACGAGGCTACTAAGAATCTTACGGGGGTTCTTTTGGAAGGGGGGCAGTCAAACCTCATAAATCTCGATCCCAGACCCGGTGACTTGTACCAACCAAACCCACCCGGGATGTAACCCCTATGAACCTGGCTCCGGTAGTTTGCTGGCAGTGTCAGGAGCCTGGCCATGTAAGATCTGTCTGTCCACATGAGGTGGAACCCATGGATACTAACTATGGCTACCAACAATCGTTATATGTCAGGAAGCTGTGTGCAGCAGGTACCCCAAAAACTCTAAACCACCTGTGTTGGGTGGAAGTGGAAGACACTAGCGGAGGCTCTGCTTGACTCAGGGAGTCTGGTGTCCCTAGTAAGGGCTCCCCTGGTACGGTCCATGGAGTATACTGGCCAGAAAGTCAGGGTCATGTGCATCCATGGAGACTTAAAAGACTATCCCACTGCCCTGGTGTCTCTAACAAAAGGGTCGGCAGGTGGACTCAATTTTGCCACAAATTTACACTACAAACTTATAATAGGGAGAGACTTCCCGGGTTTCCCGGCACTGTGGCCTGCTACTAGAGTTAATGATACCTATGAGTGTAATGGTGGGAGAGGTGGAGGACTTGCCGCCGGGTCCTGAACTGGCAGACCTCAATGTCTCCGGGCATAATTTTGGTACTGCACAACACTGGGACCCCACCCTATACCAAGCCTGGGAAAATGTATTAATAGTACATGGTGAACCACAACAAGCTGGTGCAGAGTCGGTGTTCCCCCATTTTGTGGTTCAGCAGGATATGTTGTATTGGGTAAACCAGCTGCGGGGTGAACCCATTGAACAGTTGGTGGTGCCCCAAGCTTATCGCAAACTCGTGTTAGAGATAGCCCACGAACATGTTCTTGGGGGTCATCTGGGAATGCAGAAAACACAGGACCGGATTCTACAGCGCTTTTACTGGCCCAGTGTGTTTAGGGAGGTGGATGAATTCTGTAAGTCTTGCCCGACCTGCCAGGCAACTAGCCCCCAGCACCTTTTCCGCAGTCCCTTGGTACCTATCCTGATCATCGACATACCGTTTGCGCGTATTGCTATGGACCTCATAGGCCCAGTACAAAAGTCCGCTAGAGGACACCAATACATCTTGGTCGTCCTAGACTACGCCACTTGGTACCCGGAGGCGGTGCCACTGCGACATATATGAGCTAAACTGCTAGCTAAGGAGCCCCGAGTGGGGCTACCTAAAGAGGTTCTGACTCACCAGGGGACCCCTTTTATGTCTAAGGTCATGAGGGAGCTCTGTATGTTGCTGCATATCAAACAGTTACGGACGTCCGTTTACCATCCGCAAACGGACGGTCTGGTTGAAAGGTTTAATAAAACATTAAAAACCATGTTAAAAAGGGTGGTGTCTAAAGATGGGAAGGACTGGGACCTTCTTCTGCCCTATCTCATGTTCGCTGTGCGAGAGGTGCCCTAGGCCTCTACTGGGTTCTCGCCCTTCGAATTGCTATATGGCAGACATCCTCGCGGTTTGTTGGACGTAGCCAAAGAAGCATGGGAACAGCAACCCATTCCGCATAAAAGTGTCCTGGAGTACGTTACTAAGATGCAACAGCGGATAGAGACCGTTTTGCCTCTTGTTAGGGAGCATATGGAGGTGGCTCAGTGAGCCCAGAGTCGGATCTATGATCGGCAGGCTCGGGTCCGGATCTTTAACCCGGGTGATCGGGTTTTGGTTCTGGTGCTGACCGTGGACAGTAAGTACCTGGCCAGGTGACAGGGGCCCTACAAGGTACGGGAGAAAATTGGAGATGTAAACTACAAGGTACACCAGCCAGGGAGGCGAAAGCCGGAGCAGGTGCACCATGTGAATTTACTTAAACTGTGGAAAGATAAGGAAACCTGTACTGAAGACAGCCTACGGCCAGGTTTTCTAGGGAAAGCGTTTTCTAGGGGACATTGTCATGGAACCTCAGGCCAAAGTCCGGTTAAAACCATACCAAGTACCCGAGGCTCGGCGACAAGCCATTTCGGAGGAAGTGCAGTTAATGCTGCAACTAGATGTAATTGAGGAGTCTAAAAGTGAGTGGGCCAGTCCTATAGTCTTAATACCCGAGCCAGACGGGACGTTACGGTTTTGTAAAGATTTTCGTAAAATGAACTAAATTTCCAAATTGGATGCGTATCCCATGCCCCGGGTGGATGAGCTTATCGAGAGGTTAGGAAAAGCCCGGTATTTTTCTGTTTTGGACCTCACAAAAGGGTAATGGCAGGTGCCCTTAACGGAGGCTACCAAAGAGAAAACTGCCTTCATCACACCTGAAGGGTTGTATCAGTACAAGGTGCTACCATTTGGTCTGAACTTTTCAACGGCTTATGGACATTGTGCTGCGTCCACATCGTCGGTATGCTTCGGATTACCTTAACGATATTGTCATCCACAGTACCGACTGGGAAAGTCACCTATCCAGGCTGTAGTGGACTCCCTTCGGAAGGCGGACTAACCGCTAACACCCAAAAATTTACGATGGGGTTAGAGGAGACTAAGTACCTGGGGTATGTCATTGGGCACGAAGTCATCAAACCCCAAGTGAACAAAATAGAGGCAATATGAAATTGGCCCCGACCTGTCACCACTAGGCAATTAAAGTCATTCCTGGCAATGGTGGGCTATTATATGAGGTTCGTTCCCCATTTTGCCACTTTAGCAGGTCCGTTGACAGGGCTCTTGAAGGGATGGAATTCTGTGATTGTCCGCTGGAATGACCAGGCGGAAGAGGCTTTTTCCGCGTTGAAGTCGGTCCTGTGTGGGTCACTCAAGTTTGTGGTACAGACCGATGCCTCTGAAGTAGGCCTCAGAGCTGTACTCTCTCAGGAAATCAATGGGGAGGAAATCTGAGCCGCAAACTAACCCCAGCCGAGACCAGGTACAGTATAGTGGAGAGAGAGTGCCTGGCCATCAAGTGGGCAATCGAGTCTCTCCGCTATTATTTGTTGGGGAGAAAGTTACGTCTAGTGACCGACCACTCCCCTCTCAAGTGGATAAGCCGGGCCAAAGAGAGGAATGCTCGGGTCACCAGATGGCTCTTGTCATTACAGAACTTCAAATTCTCAGTGGAACACAGGGCAGGCTGCTTGCAGGGAAACACAGATGCCCTCTCCCGGGTACACTGGCAAGTGTTCACCCCCTCAGGGTTGAACAAAGGGGGGAGGTATGTAGGAAGGCGCAAGGGACCGTCGTTGACAGAAGGTATATGTCACTGAAGTTCCTGGCCTCAGTGGAGTAAGAGCCAGTTTTCATGTGTCAGCAGCAGTAGCTGTTTGACACCTTGCTATTTAGTATAGCTGTAATAGTTGATCCGGGACGGCTCTTACTGGGAGTAGCGAAAGTGCTGAGTGGGTGACTACTCCCCACATGCCAGGCCGGGTTTTGCCAGGCATAAAACCAGCTACCACTACCAGGTGGAGAGGATTACCTCCGTCCGACTGTGGAGCTCAGGAGGTCTGTGTGCTGGGATCTGAGGCCTGTGCTGGGCTGGAGAGCGGAGACCCATGTGTCAGGGGAACAGGACGCCTAAAGCCTGAATATATATTTTTAAAAATCAGCACCTAATAACTGCATGGTGTGAACTAAATTGTGGATATACACTTTAATATTACCAGTACGTGATTAAATTGTAGATTATTTCTAAATAAACTATATTTATTAAGGTCAGTCCTAAATAATAGCCACTGCAGTAGCAATGCTGAAAAATAGGAATGAATGAACTGTACAAAAATTCATTCATTTTCCTAATTAAAATACTTCCTTTGTTTAGAATGCCTAAGAAATATGTATAGTTAATTTGTTGGCTTTTCCCTTGTTTTATGAACACCTGCTGGAATGCTATAACACGCTCTGATGAAATCATTTTGCACAATCTTCAAAAAATATAGCATTTTAATTACCTATCTGCAGAAGAAAATAATAAATGCCACTTCAGTTGAATTATCCCTCTACTACACTTATTAACGTTTCATTCTTTATAAATGTCACTTTCTAATAGAAGACCTTTCTTGTTCTTTGCTGGTAATAGTAGATCTTATTTGTCAGAAGCTATTAGATGTATCCTTACCATGTAAAAGGAATCAGTGGAAACCTAGGAGTTGCTTCTATTCAGACTGAAAGACTGCATTGAATGCTGAGTGGAATGTGTTATAATCAAGGGATTATTTCTGGGGGAAGCTAAAGTTTATTTCAATCATATCTAAAATGAAATTAGCTGAATTGCTTGCTTAAAGGGGTTCTCCGGGAATTAAGAAAATGAAAATACGTAAATATTACTTTATTATAAATATATTCCATAATACCTTACATTAGTTATAATGGCTTGTTTTGTCTAGGGAGCAATGATTAGGGGAAACAAAATGGCCGCTGTCCTATTAGCACAAAAGAGCTGCCTCATCCTCCTCTCTGCTCTACTTGTTAGGGATTATGATCCTGAATACAGTTTAATATGATATTTAGCTGAATATTCATGGGAATGGAGTTCATGAGGCGACCAGAAGTACAGAAAAGATGGACAGGACAGACTGAGGTAATGCAGGGCTGTGGTAATGGAGACTGCATACAAGTGTTGCTGCTCATTAGCCACATCTGCTCATGAACTCATTTCCAACAGAGATTCAGCTAAAGATGTTATCAGGCAGCTCTTTATCTTAGTGTTGGGAAGTAGCTTGTCCTGCTGTGTAATTAGGACAGGTTCTGTGTGCACTAATAAGACAGCGGTCATTTTGCTTCTCCTAATCATTGCTCCCTAGACAAAATGAGTCATTATAACTATTGTAAGGTATTTGGGAATATACACTGCCTGTCCAAAAAAAAGTCGTCACCAAAAAAAAAGGTCACACACTCTAATATTTAGTTGGACTGCCTTTAACTTTGATTACGGCACGCGTTCGCTGTGGCATTGTTTTGATAAGCTTCTGCAGTGTCACAAGATTTATTTCCATCCAGTGTTGCATTAATTTTTTCCCAAGATCTTGCATTGGTGATGGTAGAGTCTGACTGCTGCGCTAAGCCTTCTCCAGCACATCCCAAAGATTCTAAATGGGGTTAAGGTCTGGACACAGTGGTGACCAATCCATGTGTGAAAACGATGTCTCATGCTCCCTGAACCACTCTTTCACAATTTAAGCCAGATGAATCATGGCATTGTCATTTTGGAATATGCCCGTGCCATCAAGGAAGAAAAAATCCATTGATGGAATAACCTGGTCAATCAGTATGTTCAGGTAGTCAGCTGACCTCATTCTTGGAGCACATACTGTTGCTGAACCTAGACCTGACCAACTGCAGCAACCCCAGATCATAGCACTGCCCCCACAGGCTTGTACAGTAGGCACTAAGCATGATGGGTGCATTACTTCATCTGCCTCTCTGGCTCAAGACCTGATGCGCCCATCACTCTGGAACAGGGTAAATCTGGACTCATCAGACCACATGACCTTCTTCCATTGCTCCAGAGTCCAATCTTTATGCTCCTAGCAAATTTAAGCCTTTTTTTCTGGTTTGCCTCAATGATTAGTGGTTTTCTTACGGCTATACAGCTGTTCAGTCACAATCCCTTAAGTGCCCTTCGCATTGTGCACAAGGAAATTATCTTACTTTCACTAATAAACATAGCCCTGAGTTCTACTGTTGTTTTTCTCCGATTTTATTTCACCAAACGTTTAAGTGGTCGCTGATCACGATCATTCAGGATTTTCTTCCCGCCACATTTCTTCATCGAATACGATGGGTCCCCACTATCCTTCCAGTTTTTAAAAATGTGTTGGACAGTTCTTAACTCAATTTTAGTAGTTTCTGTTATCTCCTTAGATGTTTTCTCTGCTTGATGCATGCCAATGATTTGACCCTTCTCAAACAGACTACCATCTTTTCCACGACCACGAGATGTGTCTTTCGACATAGTTGTTTAAGAAATGAGAAGCAACTCATTGCACCAGTTGGAGTTAAATAACTTGTTGCCAGCTGAAAGATAATCGCCCATTCAGTAATTATACAATAGAAGGCTCATAACTATTTGCTTAGTTAAATCCAGGTGGCGACTTTTTTTTGGGACAGGCAGTGTATTTATAATAAAGTAATATTTAAGTATTTTCATTTTCTTAATTCCCGGAGAACCCCTTTAACAAATAGAAGTGTTTCAGGCTGGACGGGGAGAGCATTATTAAGAAAATGGGTCACTACATACTAAGTCCACCAGTTACATCAATGGCAGCTAAATGGAAGCCATTTGTAATAGTGTCTGCAAAAACATTTAGAAACAGTGGTGGAGGTTTACTATTCCAGCTTAATTTGCAGCAAAAATTGGTTTATATGCCTTGCACCACATGTATTATGTGCTGTAGATGTTTTGGGGGGATTATCTCCCTATGCCATGTTTATAATATAAAAACAAGTTGCAAACCTTGTGATTTTTTTAAACACTAGTAATGAGCGGCAGGGGCGATTTTCGAATTCACAATATTTCGCAAATATTTTGTAGAATCATCGTCATATATTAGTGAATTTGCGAATTCGAGATTATATTCTTGATTACCAAAATAAGCAATGCATTATTCGCATAATAAATATCGGCGTGGGGTAGGAAACTTTCTATTGGTTGCTAGGGATTTTGCTAAGCTGTGACAAAGCCGTCTCATTGGCCCACAAGCTAGAAGAAGGGAGGGATGATCACCTGAAATGTACTGTGTTAAAAAAAAAAAAAATTTTTTACGAATATTCATCATTACAAATATATAGCACTGTATTCTAAATATTCGCGAATTCTCAAAGTGGCGATATTCACCAAAAATTTTGCTTTTAGAATATTCGCGCTCATCACTAAACACCACTGCGGCACATTTTTGTATAATGTATAATGGTGAGGGTGGGCAGAGGGCATGGCCAGCAGGCCAGGCACATTTATCTTCATTTACACCAGTTTTCTAGGGTAAACAAAGACAGAAATCTATAGCAGCTCAATATTTAGGCGCACAGACTGCCGGAGGGTGTGCCTAATTTATGACAAAGCCTGCACCTAGCAATAAATTAGGTTCATCCTCCAGCAGCACAGTTGATTTCAAGACTGGCTGAATACAGACTTGCAAACTGACCTTTGCAAGCTCTCTGCGCAATAATCGGATGAACCCACATCCTCTTCCTCCACGGTTCCTCCTTAATCATTTCTCTCCACTCTCCAAAGCATCGCTACACCAGCCAGTGTAAAAGACATGGTCAGGATTTGATAAGGGAAAAGCTGACATCCTGCTAAGGAAAAAAACACAAACACTCCACACAGTAGATTCTCTTCTCACAAAATGGAGCTTTCCCAAACAGAAGAGCATGCTGGGGGTATTTATATGTGTTTAAAATTAACATGTAACTCAAGAGGATGGTTGCATTTTTTTTCACGCACGTGAATAACACATTGAATCCGGATGTCATTCGCGCGGAAAAAACGCTCACACTGAACAAAATCACAGTCAAAACTGACTTATTTTGAGAGCAAATCGTATGTTTTTAACTGAACGCATACGGAACGCATCCGGACCTAATCCGGACACGATCGTCTGCAAGGGGCCTTAAGCTCCTGGTTGCCCACGGCCACCCAAAGTGCAGAATTCAGATCAAAGTCAACTTCTTAATTTCTGCAGGAGGAGAGGTGCATGTTTGTGCATACATATATGTATGTGTGTCTGTGGATATCTATAGATGTGTATGTGTATATACAGTAAATTGATATATGTTATAGATTAGCAGCACATTTCTTGAAATTCAGCTAGGGGCCAAATTGATTCCACCTGAATCTAACATGCTCCAATTGCCCTGCAAATTGGTATAAAACTCTCTAAGTCCTGGAAGAAGGAGGAGTGAGGGGAGCCTATTACTTATCTGAGTGAGGCATGCAAACCAGTTCTCCTTCCAAAAGGATATAATTCTGAATGTCCTAGTATAATGATTTTCTAAGTGAGCTGTGCAACTAAATTTTCCTTCCAATAAGACAACAGTACTGAGCATCTGAAGAGGAAATTGCTCTGATTAGCTGAGTGGCCTTGGTGTGCTCTTTCTCATTAGGGAGACCACCTAGTATGCATGAGGAGTATTGTAGTTCAACCAACACTGCTCTGCATTTCTGGGAAACATATATGTAAATTACCCTGTTTCCCCGAAAATAAGACATCCCCCGAAAATAAGACCTACCTCTAGTTTTGCCTATCGCTGTAATATAAGGCATCCCCCCGAAAATAAGGCCTCCCCGATAATAAAGCATCCCCCGAAAATAAGGACTCCCCGATTATAAAGCATCGGCCGAACATAATGCCTCCCCGATTATAAAGCATTCGCCAAACATAATGACTCCCCGATTATAAAGCATCGGCCAAACATAATGACTCCCCGATTATAAAGCATCGGCCGGAAATAATGCCTCCCCGATTATAAAGCAAGCCACCCCAGAATGTAAGGAGCTCACTGATTGGCCGCAGCCAGGACAAGCTGCCGCCTTCTTCTGCCCGCTGCTCGCTCTGCCCTGATGGAGTCTCACAACTTGGCTGGCACGGACACACAGGGGACAGGGTGACAGGTAGGGGGGGGGAATATCTGATGGAAGGTGGGGGATGTCTGGTGAAGATGGGGGGGAGACTAAAAACGGTAATTAAAATGACACAGGGGGATCAGAGGGGGGAATCAAAATGACACAGGAGGATCAGAAGGGGGTACTAAAATGCTATAGTAATCCCACCCCTCTGATTCTCCTCTACCATTTTGATTCCCCCTTCTGATCCCCCTGTGTCATTTTAAGTGATCCCCCTCCCCACCCTGATACCCCTGTGTCATTTTGATTCCCTTCTCTGATCACCCTGTGCCATTTTAAGTGATCCCCCTCCCCACCCTGATTTCCTTTTTTTTTGTTCAACAATAAATGTGTACCGTATTTTTCTTCATGGAAAAATAAGAAATCCCCTGAAAATAAGACCTAGCGCATCTTTTGGAGCAAAAATTAATATAAGACACTGTCTTATTTTCGGGGAAACAGGGTAGCATATCCTTCATCTGCTGGCATCAGATATTCAAATTAGCTTGCCTTCCAAAAAGGAAATCGAACGCCATAAAAAATGTTTTTACTATATTTTACAGGTTATTATGATTGCAGGGATACCACATACTGCTTCATTATATTTAATAGCAGGTATGTTACAAAAACATATTATAATGCTTTTTAAGCAAAAAAAAATAAAGTTCCATTCTTCTGCCATAACCTTTAATACAAAATTATTTCATAAGTAAGTACTAGGAATCAAACCCCAGAAATCCTGTACTGTATAGAAACCCCAGAAATCCGACTACTGTATAGGAACAAAGACATTTAAACTCAATTTTCAGTGACTAGGAGCTACTTAATAATATTACAATTTATTTATTATTATGCCCTTGAAGAAAACAGTAATATTCAGTTCAAGTTTCAAAACCTTTCTGTATACTAGTAGGTAAGGCTGCTGCCTCCAGTACAGAAGGTTTCGGTATATATCTGTGAAATAATTTATTTGTTAAAAGATATAGCAGAAAAATAAAACTTTAACTTTCATAAAATATTTTATCAAAGTTAATGTTACAAAAAAATAAATAAATAAAATAACGGAGCAACACCTATTACAATGTTTACTATTAAATATCACAATTCAGTATTTGGTAACCCTGTATTCATAGTCACCCATACAGTATAACAAATTAGTTAGGGTGATCGGTAAACAGTGAACCGCTCATTAGTATTTGCCTCATAAAATGCACTAACATTTTCACCCACTTTGGGAGAAAAAAAGCGAGTCTTATAGGATGAAAAATACAGGAAATAAGATAGATGCAATTTTTTTCCCTTTCATTTCAGTAAAATGCTATTTATTTCATATTATGCCTGTGAAGAAAGCAGCTTCTTAAACACAGAAAATCTATGTTAAATCTAGAATGTAATGGTATGTTTTCTGCCTGCCATATAGAAGGTCTGGCGTTCAAATCCCTGTACATTTTTTTCTTTAATAAAATCTATGTGTTGGGACCCCTCCCCCAAGTCATATGGAGCAAGAGATACTGCTTTATTAATATTCACTGCACTGAAATGAATATTAATGAGGCTGACAATCTCAGAGATTGGAAGTGGCTGGTCCTCCAGGCCCCTGACTGCAGTACCTATGCAGTGTCTATGGATATGTGTATATATGTATATGGATATAAATGGATATTTGTATATATATATATATATATATATATATATGTACAATAAATGGGTTTACATCTGCATATATAAAAATGCATGTGTTACCACTCCTGCACCCTGCTACTGTATTTATTGGGCTAACAAAACATAATCTTATGTATTTCTGTCCAGGTCTTATACACTATGCATTCCTAATCTGTTTGCAACTGTTATGTTCATGTAATGTGCCTGGTTCACCAGCAGGTGGCAGCAAACATGGCAGAGCTATAGTTAGAGAGAATGGAACGTACCATTCCATTCTAACCCCACTCTGGAAAGAAGTGGGATAGCCCTACTTCCTGCAGGAAGGGTGGGGACCAGATAGTTCCAGTTTATATCTTCCCTAAACAGGGGAAGGGTGTGCAGGGGTATGTCTCTGCTGGACGTGCCCACACCAGCCAGAGCACCTTAAGCTCTAATGGTCATGGAGGCTAAAGCGTGAAGCCTCAGGAGATTAGTTCCTTGGCTGAAGTTAAGTCCAACTAAAGAGAGAAGGGCAGCATAAAGAAAAAGCTGAGTTATACAGCCAGCCTGTTAGTACAGCAGAGTCAGAGAGAAACAGAGATATAGCAGAGTTGAGATTGCCTGCCAGTTCATGCTAAAGCCTGCTGGAACCAAGATAAAGCTTGAAGATTGTTTCTGATGAACGTTTACTAAAGTAAAGCTTGTGGCAGGCGAAGCACTATGAAGTGCCTTTTGCGCTGTGGCATTACAAGAATTTTGATATCTCTGACTTTTAGTCTAACCAGACTGTCTGTTACTCTGCAATTCCTCTAGCGCCGTTCTATGGAAACAGTAGGTTCAAAGAGCACACCAAATGCTTGAAATAACTTCTTTATTAAAGAGGACCTTTCACTACAATAAAAAATCTAAACTAAGTATACAAACATGGAGAGCGGCGCCCAGGGATCTCCCTGCACTTACTATTATCCCTGGGCGCCGCTTCATTCTCCCGGTATAGGCTCCGGTATCTTCAGATTTTCGGGCTCAACCGGGAGGAGCCTGCTCTTGTTCTCCTGGGCGTCTCCTTCTCCCAAGCTGGAGTGCTGGCCAATCACAGCGCTCAGCTCATAACCTGAGAGAAAAAAAACTCCCAGGTTATGAGCTGAGCACTGCGATTGGCCAGCGCTACAGCCTGTGAGAAGGAGACGCCCAGGAGAACAAGAGCAGGCTCCTCCCAGTTGAGCCGAAAATCTGAAGATACCGGAGCCTATACTGGGAGAACAAAGCAGCGCCCAGGGATAATAGTAAGTGCAGGGAGTCCCCTGGGCGCTGCTCTCTATGTCTGTATACTTAGTTTAGATTTTTTATTGTAGTGAAAGGTCCTCTTTAACTTCAACTTTTCTTCATATATAACACTGCCGCCTCTGCAGCAGATAGTCCATGTACAAAAACACATGTTAAATAAAGTATCATTGTCACGTGGTTGTTCGCTGTGACGTGGTTTGTGCCCCCTCTCAGTCGGTATCGTCTCCCAGTGGGTATTGAGGTCTGTTGCGCCCTTGCGTTCTGGCTGCGGCGTTCCGTGGTTGCTGGTTGCTAGGGGCAACGTTCTTTATTGCAGCTTCTTTGCTGTGGTTCCTTATTTACCCCTGGCCTGATTAGGTACCTCCCTGCTTGGTTCTGATGGGGTTAAACTCCCTCTTCAGTTCCAGGGGTGTGGCATTTCAGGTGCGCTCGTTTCAGGGCTCAGTCTGCATAGTTTGTGGTCAGTACTGTTAATTCAGGCTGTTCCTTTTCTTGTGTGCATTCTGGGAGCCAGTTCTGTTAATTCCGGCTGTCCAGTACCCTGCTATGTTTCTGCTCTTGCTATCCATGCCACGCCATGCCATGCCTTGAGGGTGTCTGTACTCTGCTATGTCTATGTTCATGTATGTCTTTGTCCATGCCTGGTGGGTGTCATGCCCTTTTGGCTTTGTCATGTCTGTCTATGTTTTGCTTTGCCTTTGCCTTTGTTCGGCCACCTATGTCTCGGTATGGGTCGCCTGGTTCTGCATTGTTGTCTTCTGTTCCATTCCATGTCCTGTACCTCTCTATGCCTGTTCATGTTGCCATGCTATGTTCATGTCATAATGGTTGCTTTACTTGTTCATGACATGATGGCTGCGCTCCTAGACAGTTCCAGCCACCTCCAGGTTACATGATGGTTGCGTTCCTAGTCGTTTTCGGTTGATGTCATGATGGTTGCGTTCCTTGCTCATGACATCATGGCTGCGCTCCTAGATGGCTTCAGTCGCATCCAGGTCTGTCTCCAAAAGGGGGCTCCATGAATTCCCCGGAGGGGGAATTCCCGTTCCAAGCGATGCCTTGTCCATGCCAGGCTCGTAATGCGTCTCGGAGGTGCCTGCGGGACCTCCGGCACGTGACAATCATAAAATGGCGGCATGCATAAGATGGCAGTTCAACTGTTCAATCTTGTCATTCAACATAAAATGGTGGATATATTTCTCTCTTGAGTATCTGTAGTCTCACTTTAAGTTATTTAAGCACTTTATGATCTCTCTGAGAGGTATATCAGGTATAACTAATAGTTCTACTTGCTGAAGTTGGTCGCAATTTGCAGTATTCAGTTAGCAGCAACTATTTGCAGATTGGTTGAGTATAATCTGGTATGGTTGTATGCAATTTGGATTGCAATATAGAATTTTAATTTGTATGTGAACTTTGTAGTTTGCAATTGGTGGAACTGTAAGTAAACACACATATAACTGGTTCAGTATACAGTTCTAATCACTATATTACCAGGAACATTAGGAACATTATATAACTGTTTTAAATACCTATTTTGGCCTCTCTGCTTCCATACCTACTTTGGCCTCTCTGCTTCCATAAAACATAGCTCTAGCCTCTTAGTGGAGTGTGTGTGTCTGTTCAGCTTATCTCCTCTGGTGTAATGTGTCACTGCCTGTCCTGTGAGAGATCTGAGAAGATCGGATAGACTTGCAGAACATATCTGACAGGTCTTTCTGTTTCCTTTCTATTTGTTGTTGTGGGCTGGATCCCACCTCTCCACAGGTTCTGCTCGTTAGCTGGTTAAGAAGCTCTATTTAAGTCCACCTTTTACTGCTGACTTTGTGGTTGATATTTTTCTTCTGAAATTCTATTCTGGTTGTTTGTGGATCCTCTACTTCCCGCTCGTCTGAAGCTAAGTCCTTCTGTTTTCTCCTTTGTGCGTGTGTTGCTGCAAAGTCTCAGGGAGACGCTAGTCCCTTCACGGTGGAAGGTACCGGCTGTCTCATTCCCCTCTCCCTAAGTTAGGGTTTGTTACAATGTCAGCATGGCTTAGGTTCCAGCCTATGAGTTTGTTCACCATCAGGACTTGCTCATACTGTCAGCAGTCAGGGAGAGGCTCAGGGATTGTTAGGAGGTTACCATTCCCTCCACCCTAGCTTTGGGGCCTAGTCTGTTTACCTGTTGTTGTTTGTTTACTTGGTGTTCCTCTTATCCCCACTTGCCGAGACATTATCAACCGCCCCTACCGTCATTATTTACCTTGGTTTGTGCAGATATGGGTATTGTTAAAGCACTGGTGGATCGCATGCATGGATTATCTTTGGGGGTAGCTGACCTCCGTAGCTCAGTTGCACAGTTTCAGAATTCTCATGCGTCTGGTTCCGTCTCAGTGAGAACCAGGTCAGCCTTGTACCTAAAGTCGCCCTCCCAGATGGGTTTTCTGGGGGGAGTGATAATTTTGTTCGGCTCAGAGAATCTTGTAAACTGTATTTTCGCCTGCGTCCGCTCTCCTCTGGGGACAAAAATCAAAGAGTGGGGATTATTATTTCTCTGCTGAAAGGTGATGCTCAGTCCTGGGCCTTTTCTCTACCAATCGGTTCCCAATCCCGCCGATCAGTGGATACATTTTTCAGGGCCCTGGGCCTTATTTATGATGACCCAGATCGGGAATCTCTGGCCGAATCCAAGATGCGTAGTTTGAGTCAGGGAGAGCGTTCTGCAGAGTCATATTGTCCTGAATTTAGGAAATGGGCGACTGATTCGGAGTGGAATGACCCAGCACTCCATAGTCAATTCTGTCAAGTCTGTCTGAGAGACTAAAAGACGCCCTGGCATTCCACAAAAACCATGATTCTTTGGAGGTGGCTATGTCCCTGGCCATACGGATTGATAGACGCATGAGAGAGAGGTGCAAGGTTCCCCTCACTCGGGATGCGCTACCATATGGGGAAACAGCCTCTTCTGCCCTGCGTGGTACAGAGACACTCGAGGTCGTGTCTGGTGATGAGCCTATGCAATTGGGACAGGTCTCTTCATGCCCTGGTAATCGGAACTTCAGGGTTCAGAGAAGACTTTGTTTCTTCTGTGGTAAAGAAGGACATTTTATTTCTCCTTATATTAAATCTCAAGGTGAAAAAAAAAAGTTGTAACTAATGGATCTAGTTCTCTTACTCTTTGCAGTGTGGGTGGGGAGTCAGAGAAGGTATTTTTGTCTTTTACCGGTAGTACCCGATTTCTCCTGCCTGCCATGGTGGCACTAAACTCCGAAAATATTGAAATTAAAAGTATTTGTTGACAGTGGGTCAGGGGTCAACCTTGTGGACTATCAGTTCGTTCAGAGTCATGGTTTTAAAACAAGCACATTAAAAAAAGGTAATATCTGTGTTTGCTATTGATTCCGCCCCTCTCTTGCAAAAGTGTCTGACTCATATGGTGCATGATATTCATTTGAGGCTGGGTGATTCCCATGTTGAGTCCATTTCTTGTTTTGTACTGAAGGGTTTGCCTGCTCCTCTAGTGCTAGGTTTACCATGATTGACCAGACATAATCCTACCATAGATTGGCAAGCAAGACAGATCAGTAATTGGAGTGATTTCTGTATAGACAACTGTCTCGGCGCGTCACTTTCTGTGGTATCCACTAAGGTGTTACCCCTGTTTCTTTCTGATTTTTCTGATGTATTCTATGTAGGTGGAGATCAGGAGTTACCCCCTCACCGAGAGCATGATTGTCTGGTCAACCTTGTTCCCGGAGCTAAATTGCCAAAGTCTAAGTTGTATAATCTTTCCCAACCCTAAAGAGTAGCTACTATGTGAGAGTATATTACCAAGAGTTTGGAAAATGGACATATTAGACCATCTAAGTCACCGGTGGCTGTCGGCTTCTTGTTTGTTAAAAGAAAAGATGGGATCCTTATACCGTGTTTAGACTTCTGGGAGCTAAATCGTATCACTGTCCGTGATCCTTATCCCCTTCCCTTGATCGCGGATTTATTCGATCAGATTGTCGGAGCCAAGGTGTTTTTCAAGTTAGATTTAAGAGGAGCTTATAATCTGATAATGATCAGGGAAGGGGGTGAATGGAAGATGGCCTTTAATACCCCTGAGGGCCACTTCGAGAACTTGGTCATGCCCTTTGGGTTGACTAATGCCCCAGCGGTCTTTCAGCACTTTATCAATGCCATTTTTCATCATTTGGTGGGGAGGTTTGTTGTTATTTACCTCGATGACATACTAATTTACCGATATGGAAACTCATCAGGATCATTTAAGACAAGTATTACTGATACTCCGGGAGAATAAGTTATATGCTAAGTTAGAAAAATGTGTGTTTGCCGTTCTGGAGCTGCAGTTCCTGGGTTACCTGCTTTCTTTCTCAGGTTTTCGTATGGATCCCGAAAAGGTCCGTGCAGTTTTGGACTGGGATCGACCTGAGAATCAAAAAGCGCTGATGCAGTTTTTGGGATTTACTAATTACTACAGAAAATGTATCCTGAATTATTCTACTGTTGTCAAGCCTTTGACCGATATGACCAAGAAAGGTGTGGATTTCTCAGTTTGGTCTGAAGAGGCATTACATGCTTTTTCTGCAATAAAGAAATGTTTCGCTTCTGTTTCCATTCTGGTGCAACCTCATGTGTCTCAGCCTTTCATTGTGGAAGTTGACACGTCAGAAGTGAGCAGTTTTCTCGCAGCTTCCTTCTCCTGGCAAATGGCGCCCTTGTGCTTTTTTTTCAAAAAAACTCTCTTCTGCCAAAAGAAATTATAATGTTGGTAATAGAGAGTTACTGGCTATTAAATTGGCCTTTGAAGAATGGCGTCATTGATTAGAAGGATCGATTCATCCCATTACGGTAATTACTGATCATAAGAATCTGGCTTACCTGCAATCGACGAAGCGTCTGAACCCAAGGCAGGCCAGATGGTCATTGTTTTTTACCAGATTTAATTTTGTGGTCACTTATCGCCCTGGAGTCAAAAACGTCAAGGCGGATGCTTTGTCCCATAGCTTTCCTGGGGGGGGGGGGAGATTCGGAGGATCCTGCTCTGATTTTGGCTGATGGGGTGGTGATTTCCACCCTTTATCCTGAACTTGAGGCGGAGGTGTTGAAAGCTCAAGGTGAGGCACCTGATTCCTGTCTTCCAGAGAGGTTGTTTGTTCCTTCTGGGCTTTGGCAAAAGGTGTTCAAGGAACATCACAATACTGTCCTTGTGGGACACCCTGGGAGCAGATCCACTATGGATCTTATTTTCTGAAAATTCTGGTGGCAAGGTTTATGTAAAGGTGTGGGGGGTTAAGTGGCAGCCTGTGAGACCTGTGCACGTGCCAAGGTGACTCATTCTTGGCCTTCGGGATCTCTTCTTCCTTTGTCCATCCCATCCCATCCCTGGATGCATTTGTCCATGGACTTCATCACTGATTTGCCTAGTTCCTCTGGGAAGACGGTGATTTTGGTGGAGGTGGACCGCTTCAGTAAGATGGCGCACTTTATACCATTATCAGGTTTACCCAATACCAAAACTCTCACTCAAGTGTTTATTGATAACATTGTGAAATTACATGGCATTCCCTCTGATGTGGTATCTGATAGGAGTACACAATTTGTTTCCAGGTTCTGGAGGGCATTCTGTAGTCGTTTGGGACTTCAGTTGTCCTTCTCTTTGGCTTTCCACCCTCAGTCGAACAGACAAACTGAGCGCAATAACCAGAATCTGGAAACTTATTTGAGGTGTTTTGTCTCCGAAAATCAGGAAGAGTGGTCTTCATTTTTGTCTTTGGCTGAGTTTTCCTTAAATAACCGTAGACAGGAGTCCACTGATAAGTCACAATTTTTTGGTGCATATGGGTTTTACCCTGAGTTTGGTACCTTTTCTGGGACTGAGTCCTCTGGTATACCTCAAGAGGAAAGATTCTCTTCCCCTTTGTCATCTATCTGGTGAAAGATTCAAATCAATTTGAAAAAAATGGGCGAAAGATATAAACATATGGCTGACAAGAGACGTATGGCTGGTCCGGACCTGTGTGTGGGTGATTTGGTGTGGTTGTCCACTAAGAACATTAAGTTGAAGATACCCTCTGGAAAGTTGGGACCCAAGATTTATTGGTCCTTACAAGATCTCTGCCATTATTAGCCGGTTGCGTTTCATCTCGAACTTCTGCAGGCTTGGAAGATCCATAATGTGTTTCACAGGTCTTTGTTGAAAAACTATGTGGAACCTGCTGAACCATCTCCCTTGCCACCTACTCCTGTCTTGGTAGATGGTAATCTGGAGTTTCAGATCTCCAGAATAATTAACTAGTTTATTCTTCGTGGTTCCCTTCAGTACCTCGTACACTAGAAGAGTTACGGGCCAGAAGAAAGAATGTGGGTACCGGCGACTGATGTGAGTGCTAGTCGCCTTTTAAAGGCTTTTCACAGGGCTCACCCGGATAAGGTCGGTCCTAGGTGCCTGGAGGTCACCTGTAGAAGGAGGGGTACTGTCACTACCTGCCCTGTGAGAGATCTGAGAAGATCGGATTGACTTGCAGCACATGAGTCTATCTGACAGGTCTTTCTGTGTTTCCTTTGTTTGTTGTTGTGAGGTGTTGGCTGGATCCCACTTCTCCACAAGTTCTGCTCGTTAGCTGGTTAAGAGGCTCTATTTAAGTCTGGCTCTTACTGCTGACTTTGCGGTTGATATTTTCCTCCTGGAGTTCTATTCTGGTTGTTTGTGGATCCTCTACTTCCCGCTCGTCTGAAGCTAAGTCCTCCTGTTTTCTTCTTTGTGCGTGTGTTGCTGCTAGGTCTCAGGGAGACGCTGGTCCCTTCACGGTGGAAGTTACCGGCTGTCTCATTCCCCTCTCCCTAAGTTAGGGTTTGCTACAGTGTCAGCATGGCTTAGGTTCCAGTGTATGAGTTTGTTCACCATCAGGACTTGCTCATACTGTCAGCAGTCAGGGAGAGGCTCAGGGATTATTAGGAGGTTACCATTCCCTCCACCCTAGCTTTGGGGCCTAGTCTGTTTACCTGTTGTTGTTTGTTTACTTGGTGTTCCTCTTATCCCCACTTGCCGTGACATAATGATTCTATTAACTCCTGACAGGGGAATTTCCCACACAGGCTGTGTGTGAGGCTGGCTGTGATTGGTCAAAACTCTTGCTGTGTGTAAAGCTGGCTGTGATTGGTCAAGACTCCTGCCCAGCAACAACAGTTTAACTTTATGCTTTCTGTTGTTTCTGCTGTGTCATTGAGCTTACCTTACATTATATAATGAATCTTAACAGCATATTATCTTTTCTGCTTCTGTGGACACAAAATATAACTATTACATGACATCCAAACATGAAGTCACTGTAAATAACTCTGCTTTTGTCTTTAACACACAAACATAGGAACTGTATTAAGGTTATTGGCAGGTCTAGCTGTATAAACATACTGTATAAGCTATGTTAGCAATCTAGGACAGGTCTTAGCTGGCCAGCTACACCCCCACCAAATTTACCTATAATTCTATGTTCTCAGTAGTAGGACATGAATTTAAGGAATTTTTCATCATGTTCTCAACTCTCAAGTGTCTTTTATCACTATCAAGTAGAACAACTAACTTCTGTATAGGAAGTTCCAAATTGAGTGGAGTAGTGATACGTTTTCCTTTTTTGAGCTTTGAGTCTCCTACTTGTAACAACACTCTTCTTACTAGTCTGTCTTCATCCTTTTGAACTTTAAGATCTTTGGCCAATTTCCATTGACTTCTAGGTAAATCTTCTTCTTTTACTAACACTATGTCACAAACTTGGACATTTCTTCTGGGTGTTTGCCATTTACTTCTTAGCATAAGATTCGCTAAGTACTCTTTCCTCCATCTATTCCAAAACTGATCTGATAGATATTGAACTATTCGCCATCTCCTTTTTCATACAAATCCTCTTTGGTTAATTTGCCAGGTGGTGGCTGTATGTAATCGGACTTAAGGTGAAGTAGATGGTTGGGAGTTAAATGGTTCAAACTTGTTGGATCGTTGATGTTATCAACTGTAAGTGGACGACTGTTAACAACAGACATTGCTTCATAGAATAGGGTCCTAAGTGAAGCATCATCCATTCTTCTGGCATTCTTTTTCAACACTGAACTTAACACATTTCTTACAGTTCTGGTTTGTCTTTCCCAAACTCCTCCTGTATGGCTTGCATGTGGAGCATTCATGTGAAAATCACACTGTTTCTCTAACAAATACTCAGTTACTTTTTCTTTATCGACAAAATTAGATCCTTGGTCAGATTTAAGCTCTCTGACAGTACCTCTAGTGGCTATGAAACATCTCAAGGCGTTGATGAATGCATCAGTTGACATATCTTCTAACATTTCCAGGTGAATTGCTCTGGAGCTTAGACATGTAAATATTAGTCCATATCTTTTGTACTCCTTGCGGTTCTGTTTGGCAATGAATGGGCCAAAACAATCCATTCTGCTATAAAGAAATGGTAGTGATGGGTTTATGTGATCTGCCAGTAAATCTGCAATTCTTTGCTCTTCCGTAGGTCTATGTGCCTTTCTGCAGACTACACATTTACTTATATACTTTGCTATAACTTTGCTTCCTTTCACAATCCAGTAACCACCTTCTTTTAAACAGCTTTGGGTGAAACTTATTCCTTGATGCAAGGATTAGTTGTGGTAGTGTTTAATAATCATTCTTGTGAAGGTAGAGTTTTTGGGTAGAATTGCTGCATGCTTCACTCTGCTAGGTAACAATGCATTTTCCAGTCTCCCTCCCACCTTCAGTATACAATGCTGCAGAACAAGATTAAGCTTGTACAATGGGTGTTTGTTTGGAAGCCTTTTAGGTTCTTAACTGAGTCTCTACAACTCTTCACTGTAGAATCTTTGTTGAATGAGTCTTATGACTGTTTCTTCAGCTTTCATTATTTCTTCTACATTCAACAATTCCTTCTTTCTGATTCCCTTTGCCAAGCGTTGAATTCGAGCTACTACATTTATGACTGTATTCCATTTTGAACATCTGGCTAGTCTTCTTGACACTTGGCAGCAGTGCTCAATGTTTGTATGACTTTTACTTCTGGATCACGCATAGACAATTCTATGTAACCTTTACTGGGCATGATTTCCTTTTCCCAAATGAACTCTGGGCCTGTGAACCAATTTGATATTTTCAGGCCTCTTGAAGCATGATCTGCTGGGTTATGCTTTGTGGTGCCAATGTGATGTCAATGTTCCGGATATGTTATTTCCTGAATTTTCTCAACTCTGTTGTCGACAAAGATATGGAATGTTCACGCTTTGTTGTTTATGTATCCTAGGACAACTTGTGAGTCTGTCCAAAAATATTCTTCATCTATTTTAATTCTTCTCTCAGAAACTTGCTTACTGATGCTGAAACAACAGCTGCTGTCAGTTCAAGTCTTGGTATTGTCTGAATACTCGTAGGTGCAACTCTGGTCTTCCCCATAACCAGGGAACAGTGTATATTTTCTTCTCCTATTACTCTGATGCAGGAGCACTGACCATAACCATAGGTACTGGCATCTGAAAAGTGATGAAGTTCTATTTTCTTGTACTTTCCGAAATCATGAGGTACAAAACATCTGGGTATCCGAACCTCTTTCAAGTTTTGCAAGTCTCTTATCCAACTCTCCCAACTTGGCCTAAAAATTTTCAGGTATGGGCTGGTCCCATCCCAACTTCTGTCTGCATAATTCTTGTAGTATTTATTTTGTTCTGAGGATTACTGGGGCCAAGAATCCCAATGGATCATATATAGAAGCAACTGCGGTAAGAATGGTGTATCTAGTTGCAACTTTTGCTTCAATAGATACTTCAAAGAAGAACTTGTCATTCTCTACATTCCATCCCAATCCAAGTACATTTTGAACTAAAAGATGATCATAATTGAGATCTACTGTACATTCTTCATTGTTGCTGCACTTTCAGAGTCACTGATGGATTCCAGTACCTCTCTGTTGTTTGAGATGAATTTGTGAAGACGCAGGTTACCTCTTGCACATAACTCTTGGCTTTCTTTCACTAGTTTGATTGCAGATTCTGTGGACTCTAGACTTATGAGACCATCATCTACATAAAAGTTTTTCTTCAGAAAATATGCTGCTGAAGGGCAATCTTTTTCATTCTGATTGGCCAGGTTCTTCATAATTGGCGCAACCTGGAGACGATGCTGCCTCAAACAAGTGTACTTTTATTCTGTATTCTGCTGGCTCTGAATCTGTATCTCCATCCTCCCACCACAGGAACCCCAGGAAGTCTCTATATTCATTCTTCACATGAAACTGGTGGAACATCTTTTCAACATCACACATGACCACTACGGGATACTTTATGAATCTACAGAGTACTCCAGGCAGAATGTTTGTAAGATCTGGTCCTTTTAGTAGATGATCATTCAATGCAACACCATTGTACTTTGCTGAGCAATCAAATACTACTCTAATCTTATCTGGTTTCTTTGTGTGGTAAACACCTTGATGTGGGATATACCACACTTCTCCTTCTTTAGGCTGATTATTAACTTTCTCTGCATGTCCTTCTTCAAGGATACCTTTCGTGAATTTCAAATAATAATTCTTCAGTTTGGGATCTCTTACTATCCTTTTCTTCAAACATTTCAATCTTGCTAGGGCAAGATTTCTGTTATTTGGCAGACAAGGTCGTTCTCTAAAAGGTAAGGGCATTTCAAGATGACCTTGTTGATTCTGTTGAATACTTTCTTCTAGAGTGTGTACAAACTTTATGTCTTCTATGGATACACTCTTTTCTTTAGAACTTATGTCTGCAAAGTCAGATTCAAGGATCTTGATTACTTTTGCTGGACTTACAGTTGGTAACTCTTGGACAGATATTCGATGACACAATCTGCTGTTTTCCTCCAACAACACCCCATTCTAGATCAGTTTGAACACCGTAGGGTTCACCCTTTCCTCCTGTGATTACCTTTCGCGGTACCAAGGCGGGGACATTTCTTGAGATATGACAGATAGGTGCTCCAATTCATTGGCTGTTTCACAGGTAGGTATGCGATCTCAATTTAGAGGTATATCGTCTTTTGTATAAGCTGGAGGTAGATTTAATGTGGAGTTCGAATGAAGTCCTTTAACTCTCAGTCCTTTGACCCTTTGACTGTTCACTAATGTGTCTCTCCCTGTCATTGTGGTGAGTTTGAGCTTTACTGATTCTGTAGCCACTTGTAATTTCTTGAAGATTTCTTGATCAATGAAGGCGACATCACTCTGGGCATCCAGTAGCGCATAGGCATATACCTTCTTGTTCCTCCTTTTAGGATTTGAAATGCACACTGGTACAACCATTGATGTGCCGTCGCTTTGTCCTTCCCTCACTCTGCAAGAGAATAGCGATACTTTCTTTCCTTCCTCAGTATCTTTAGGTATTGAGGATTTATCTTTGTTTGGACGTTCTTCATGTAGTGGTGTAGGATGGCGTCCTTTGCAAACGCTGCATGTGGCCTTTTTCTTACACTCCTTAGTAACATGGCCTTTTCTTAGACAACCAAAACACAGTTGGTTCTCAAGTACAAACCTTTTCTTTTCATCTGGGGGCTTCTCCTTCAAATGTTGACACTTGTGTATGGAGTGGTTCTCTCCACAGAACATACATTTGAAGTTAGTCTGAAGATTTGTCGGTTCTGTCTCTTTACTGATCCCAGTAGTGACTTTGAACTTGCTCTTGTAGGTATCCAGACCTTTAGATGCTGTGTTGGTTGCAAAGCTAGTTGCTCTTGCACGTCTTATCTCTCTTGCAGGCCTTTCTTCTAAGGATTTTAAGACGTGAGATGATGGTCCTGGATTACATGCTATCCGTGCTTCCTCATTGATGAACTCAGAGAACTCTTTAAAACTTGGGAAGTTCTTACCTAGATCTAACAGTTTAGTCACATAGCGATTCCATCTAGAAGCCACTTCTTCAGGTAGCTTAGTTAGCATCCTGGGGTTTTCTAGATAGTCGTTCAGTACTTCCAGTCCTTGAATATGTGGGATGGCATTGCTGCATGCTTGCAGGAAGTCTCCATACTTTTGGAGTCTGAAGTGTTCTTTAGGACCTATTTTAGGCTAGTTATTTAGTTTCTCTCTAAAGGCTCTTTGTACTAAGAAAGGGTGACCATATCTTGCATTAAATTTTTCCCAAGCTTGTTTGAATGCTTCTTCGTCTCTTCTATAGAAGTTACCTTCAAGAACTTCCTTTGCTTCCCCACCAACATATCTCTGAAGGTACAATAACTTGTCAACTGGACTGAAGCATTGATGCTCAATAATCATTTGAAAGCTTGCCTTCTACTCTATGAACTTCAGTACATCTCCTGAAAATAGAGTAGGTTCCGGAACGGGAAGTCTAGCTAGGACTGTTCTCTGTGGTCTTGCTGGGACAATGGTTGCAACATTCTCCTGAGCATTGCCATGGCATCTAGGAATAGAATCATCCGGTTCTATTTTCTCACTTAGTTCTGAATTAGGTGAGTCCCTTCCGTCATCTTTTCCTGTAGAGATAGAGGGTAAATCCACAAACCTTTTTCCTAACACTGGACTAGGCCACTCTTTGTCTTTCTGAGCAGGGGTGGAAGGATAATGACTTATTTCCTCACTAAGTGCTGGAGATTTCCTTCAATTTCCTCAATTTCTGTTCTCTTGACAGCAAGTTGTTCAGCTAATTCCTTTCTTTTGGCTGAAGTACTTGAGGACTCTGATATGTGGTTGGCTCTTCTGTCAGTGAAGGAAGTCACACTTATAAAAAGCTCATTCATTCTCTTTCTTGCTTTAACTTCATCATAGTTTGCTGCAGATGAAAGTTCTCTCATGAGCTTTACTAAATCTTTAGTGACTACAGTACATGTGTCCATGTTCCTTACAATATCCTGGGAAGATGTCGTAGATGAACATAGGTTGACATATGCTGCCATAAGCTCTGATCCAGATTCTTCTACCGTCTCTACCATGTCACTCAAGTTCCTTTTTATACTTTCTTGCTTTAGCTTTCTACCAATGTCTTTAATGTATGATTTCCACCTATCATACTTCCGGGCAAACTTTTTCTCTTTCAGTGCTGATTCTCGCTCCATAATTTTCAGTATTTTCGTGGTCGTTTTTCTGGCATGTGATGAACGTCCTAGTTCATTTGTTTGGGCTAGATTTGTTTGAGGCAAGACTAGTGCTGCATTAGACTCTTCTAACTCAGACAGGTTTTCTTGCTCTTCACCTTCTACCCTATCTATTTTTGTATCCTCTAAAAGTGGCATGGTAATACTAGGCTCAGACATTTTACTTTAAATGCTAAAACAATCTATACAAATAATAAGATGCCTTTCACTTTAAATGCAATACTGACAAATGCAGAAATAAATGACTTTCACTTTAAATGCAATACTGACAAAATGCAGAAATAAATGACTTTCACTTTAAATGTAACAGAGTCCTTGAATTACAAACTGTCCTTTGTCTTTTATTCCTGAACACGAAAATGTCACTTTATACCAAAACCTATGTGCAATGATAAGTAATAAGGAAAGCTCTGACCTTATTCTGAAGGGCAGGAACAAATGTCTGTCTTAATGGAGACGTGTCTTTTCTTGATGATGCGATGCTATGCGCTGACTTGCGATGCTCTGTGATGACTTGCGATGCTCTGTGATGACTTGCGATGCTCTGTACAGACTTGCGATGCACTGGCTTGGATACGCTGTTGCAGGCTTTGGGCCTAGTGGCTGGAAACTAGCTGGCTGCAGTACTTGGCCTCTTCATGGATAGCGATGCGGGCACTCTTGCTCTGGACTTTGGCCTCCCACCATGCGGCTCTTTCTCTCTCTAGGGATCGCAGGAGGGTTGGCGCTCTCTGACTATTTTGCCTTTGCCATTCTGCCACTTGAAGAGTCGGCTGCAGTTTGACTAATGCACACATTCTATGGCCTCTATGGTAGCTTCGCTGAGGTGTATTTGTTTGCTAACTCAGGGAACAGTTGTTGCGCGGCGGTATATGCTGGCGCTCTGCTTCTCTAATGCGCTCTTTACTGTGCAAGTTGAGGAGCGCTATCAGTTCGCCCTCTGAGGGTAATAGTTCCACTGTGGCAGGCACAGCACTATGAAGTGCATTTTGCACTGTGGCATTAGAATAATGTTGATATCTCTGACTTTTAGTCTAACCAGACTGTTACTCTGTAATTCCTCTAGCGCTGTTCTATGGAAACAGTAGGTTTAAAGAGCACACCAAATGCTTGAAATAACTTCTTTATTAACTTCAACTTGTCTTCATATATAACACTGCTGCCTCTGCAGCAGATAGTCCATGTACATAACACATGTTAAATAAAGTATCATAAAATGACGGCATACATAAGATGATGGTTCTTTATGATCTCGCTGAGAGGTTTATCTGAGGTCAATGAATAGTTCTACTTGCTGAATTTGGTCGCAATTTGCAGTATGCAGTTAGCAGTAACTATTTGCAGATTGGTTGATTATGATCTGGTATGGTTGTATGCAATTTGGATTGCAATATGTAATTTGAATTTGTATGTGAACTTTGTAGTTTGCAATTGGTGGAACTGTAAGTAAACACACATATAACTGGTTCAGTATACAGTTCTAATCACTATATTAACAGTAGGAACATTATATAACTGTTTTAAATACCTATTTTGGCCTCTCTGCTTCCATAAAACATTGCTCTTAGTTCAGTGTGTGTATGTTCAGCTTCTCTCCTCTGGTGTAATGATTCTAGCAGCTCCTGCTAGGGGAATTTCCCACACAGGCTGTGTGTGAGGCTGGCTGTGATTCGTCAAAACTCTTGCTGTGTGTGAGGCTGGCTGTGATTGGTCAAGACTCCTGCCCAGCAACAACAGTTTAACTTTATACTTTCTGTTGCTTCTGCTGTGTCATTGAGCTTACCTTACATTATATAATGAATCTTAAAGGCATATTATCTTTTCTGCTTCTCTGGACACAAAATATAACTATTACATGACATCCAAACATGAAGTCACTGTAAATAACTCTGCTTTTGTCTTTAACACACAAACATAGGAACTGTATTAAGGTTATTGGCAGGTCTAGCTGTATAAACATATAAGCTATGTTAGCAACCTAGGACAGGTCTTAGCTGGCCAGCTACAAAGCTGCCATTGAACTTCATCTCAAGGTCTGGACTCAAGGTATTCTTTTATCCCTCAATTATTCCCCCTATTCATTGCATCTGAGCCAAAGCCTGGGGTCCAGCCGTATCCAGGTAGTAGCCCCGTGACACACATAAAAGGACATTTCAGGCCGCAATATACCACTCGGCATTTCCTACACCTGGGACACGACATAGAGGGTCCTGGGGCATGACCACCTGTTGCAGATGCATTATGTGCATATATGAATGTTTATGTGTGTGCATGTGTGTATATATATATATATATATATATATATATATATATATATACATATATGTGTGATGGACTGAACCATCACTGGGGCTGCTGGAGAAGCCTGAGGGCTAGCCTCCTTCCTACGGACTATAGACCCAGAACTATTGAGACCCCCTCAGACCTTTTGGGGTTACAAGGAACTATGAACCCTGATTTATGTGTGGAATTTATATGATACATATTTCCTATTGCCCATTAAAGGTGCAGGGTGTGAATTCAGGGGTTAACTCTGCACTGAGACTCCCACTGATTGTGTTAGTGATGGAATTAAGATAGCTGACTCAAGGTGCAGCCGACTCCTAGATGAGTAAATCACCCTATGATACACTCAGGAGATAATTTCTTTACATGTGTCTCCTCTCTCCCTATTTATTCATTATGGAGTGGGGGGGGGGAGATGTCTTTTTGCATGTTGTTCATTGTTGATTGCGTTATGTTGTTAGACTTCTTGAACTGTATATATATTGAGTTGGTCTTCAATAAAGCTAGTTCCAGTTTTACCTTCAACATAGAGCCTCGTCTCATGTGTGTGGGGATTGCTATACGCTGTATACTCCCCTGGCTATAACCCCTAGCTCTTGTAAGAGCTGTTCCTGTTCCTTGTTCCTATGGTGGTTACGGTGTCGAGTGGAGTGCTTGGAGCCCTCGGGAAGCACTAGGAGCATCCATTCACGGAGGTACCCAGTCGGGGTGCCAGGAGATCCGTTACATTGGTGGCAAGCAGTGGAATGGCATCCTAGTGAGAGGAGAAGCAGCTCGGAGATACCGTTTGTGGATTTACGAAATTGAGAGCAATGCTAGTATCCGTACAGCGCCCCTGGATACAGCAGGATGGACTCAACTAGTCTTCAGACAGCATTCCATGACGAGTAGGAGGAGGCAGCCGTGGACTACAGGGATGAAGACAGAAAGGAAGTCTGGTATGATGCCCTGGAAAATGCCCAGCGGCAGCGAGCTGAGAGTCTCCTTAGTTATGAGCAGCGGCTACAGAAGCGTGTGGCGATGCGGATGGGTCTCTTGGGAGAGCAGCCCCTGGTGGACTGGGTAACAGAGCTCCAGAGCCTGGTATGTAAGGAGCTTTGGCTAGAGGACGCTTACCGGGCCCTAAGGTGGCATGTCATTCAACATTTCCCCTGGACGGCCTAGCACGACTTACCTGAAGGGAAGGATTATGATGGACCTGGGTTACTATGGGAGGCCTTGGAGGAGGACATTGATCTCGGCAGCATGGAGGAGTCTAGGTTTGGGGACATCTACGACTACCGGATGGGCATGCATGTTTATTCTGACGGATGGGAGGTGAGCAAAGACATGACCCACCTGGTAACAAGGGAGTGGGAGCTGGAGCAGACCTACCAACACCTGCTCAGCTCCGTTCATCCCCAACCTACCCGACAAGCAGAGCCAGATCTGCCCTCCTACAACTGGGAAGACTTGGGAGAGATATCCCCTGCTTCCATACCAACTCCCAAAGTAGGGAACTTCATCGACTGGTTCTGGGAAGACCTCCCGACGGCAGGTAGAGATGGGACTGAAGTCTCTCCACCGACACTACAGGGATGCTGGGCAGCCGGCCCAGATCCTCAACTACAGCCAGCGTTACCCGGAGTCCATACAGTCGGTCTGACGCCCCAACGGCAGCCGGAGTTTCAGGGAGTAGGGACAGTCGGTCCTGCTCCCCAGCAGCAGTATGTTTTGCAGGGAGAGGAGAGCAGCATCTCCATTCCCCATCGGCAGTGTACCTTGCAAGGAGAGGAGACAACCGGTCTCTCTCCCCAACCACAGGGGGACAGCACCCCTAACTCCGATGGTGCAGATGGGACTGCGGTCTCTGCACCAGACCTACAGGGATGCTGGACAGCCGGTACAGATCCCCAACCAACTCTGCAGGAATACCAGGAGGAGGAGGTAAGCGATCCCTCCTCTCCACAGTCGATCCACAACCAGGTCCTGTGGGTAGGATTCCCTGACCCCATCCCAGCGGAAGAGCTGGCTTCTGGGCAGAGTGCAGTCGGCCTCTGCCCTCCTCTATCCTCTTGTCCAGAGCCTGACTCACAGGTTACCCCAGTGGAAGAGCTGGCATCTAGAAAGAGCGCAGTCGGCCTCTGCCCATCAAGTACCCACAGATCCAAGCTAGAGAGTTTCAGTTACCCCTTCTTCCTGTCTGTTTGCAAAAAACAGGTGGGAAGGGGGCCAGCCATCCCTGCCTACCACACACACAGCACGCGCCCCGATAGGGGAGACCCTGTCAGGAACCTGTCCCTAAATGGGGCCTATTCCCTAAAGATGTCCCTCACTCAAATCCCTACATGCCATGTTTCATCCCCACAGAGGGACTCATCAGGGGATACCTAAGTGAAAAGAATACATATAAACTTACATATAAAAAGAACAAATAAAAGGAGGAAGGAATATCCACAAGTTGTCAATTGGAGACTGAAAACGCTACTTACTATTACAAACGAGGAATGTTGGGAGAAAAATATCAAAAGACTCCCAGGTCCCCTTGTAAAATATATATGGGGCACAAGTTAGACAGTGGTCCGTGCCAGAATGGGCATAGGGAAGTGTCCCCACCAAGCCCTCGTCTCACCGCTGAGAATTAGATCAGGGGAGGGGAGCAGGATGCAAAGCGCCAACCTTTCTTTTAAACCTCCTGGTTTACATGCTCTCACAACGCCCCGCCTCTTCCCTGTCCGAGTTGACATGCAGGTGTCACGGATGGTGTTTCAGAAAACTAGAAGTCACAAATAAAGATCAAACTGACTTGATCCCAAACTAAGGAACATATGGGTGAGCCCTATAAAAGCCCTAGAGCTCTCCCTGACTGCTCAGCCCATGAAAAGATCTTTATGATAGAAAATTGCATGCCCCCGTACCTAGACTGAGTGACACCTGAAAACCCTATAATAGTGAGGGGACATGACCACCGGCTCCCTGCACTCAATACGGAGGGAGTCAGGGTCAACTAGAATCAAGCCAACAGGAAAACACAAATAAAGGAATAGACTTATCTGAGGAACCAGCAGTTGCAGCATCTAGCAGTGAGCACAATCCAGGAAGTAGTATAAACCGCAAAGTGAGGCAGTATGGGAGGGGATATAAAGGGAGGCATCACTGCTAATAGATGACAGCTGGGAGAGGGAGAAGAGATGCCAAAGCGAAACCAAAACAAAAGAACATCATGCAAGAGGTACTGAAGAACGTCTGTCAGAACTTCTCAGAGATCTGGCGGTGACAGTACCCCTCCCTCTACGAGTGGACTCCAGACACTCAGAGCCCACCTTCTCAGGATGAGACCTATGGAAAGCCCTGATAAGACGAGTGGCCTTAATGTCCGCCACTGGGACCCACATCCTCTCCTCAGGACCATAACCCTCCCAATGAACGAGGTATTGGAGAGAACCGCGGATACTACGAGAATCCACGATCCTAGAGACCTGAAATTCAAGATTACCATCGACCAAAATCGGAGGAGGAGGCAAAGAGGAGGGTACAGTGGGTTGGACATAAGGTTTTAATAGGGACTTGGAAGATCCATAATGTTTTTCACAAGTCTGAGGAAGATCAAGACGGAAAGCAACGGGATTGATGACGGACAAGATCTTGTAAGGCCCAATAAACTTAGGACACAACTTCCAGGAGGGAACCTTCAATTTGATATTCTTAGTAGACAACCAAACCAGATCACCCACATTCAGGTCCGGACCAGGCACACGTCTCTTATCCGCCACACGCTTATATCTCTCACTCATGCTCTTTAGATTACCCTGAATCTTTTGCCAAATAGATGACAAAGACGAGGATGATCTCTCCTCATCAGGTAAACCAGAAGACCCCTCTCCAGAGAATGTCCCAAACTGTGGATGAAACCCATATGCACCAAAAAATGGTGACTTATCAGAGGACTCCTGGCGACGGTTATTTAAAGCAAACTCAGCAAGTGACAAAAAAGAACACCAATCCTCCTGATTCTCTGTCACAAAACAGCGCAGGTATGTCTCCAGATTCTGATTGACGCGCTCTGTCTGACCATTCGACTGCGGATGAAAAGCAGAAGAGAATGACAACCGAACCCCCAAGCGAGAACAGAAAGCCTTCCAGAATCTGGAAACAAACTGCTTGCCCCTATCAGAGACTATGTCTGAAGGAATGCCATGCAATTTGACAATGTGATCAACAAATGCTTGCGCCAGCGTTTTAGCATTGAGTAACCCAGGAAAGGGAATAAAATGGGCCATTTTGCTAAAACGGTCCACCACCACCAGAATCACAGTCTTCCCCAAGGAACGAGGCAGGTCCGTAATGAAGTCCATGGAGAGATGCGTCCAAGGACGGGAAGGAATGGGTAACGGGAGGAGCGGACCCGATGGCCGTGAATGAGGGACTTTGGCACGAGCGCAGGTCTCGCAGGCTGCCACAAAACCCTCAACTGTCTTGCGAAGAGCCAGCCACCAGAATCTCCGAGCAATGAGATCCACTGTGGCTCTAATCCCCGGGTGCCTAGCAAGGACAGTATCGTGGTGCTCCTTAAAGGCCTTGTGTCGTAAAGAGAGAGATGTACAAACAACCTCCCAGGAGGACAAAGATCAGGAGCCTCTGCATGCGCTGCCTGAACCTCTGCGTCCAAATCAGGGTAAAGAGCAGAGACGACCACCCCTTCAGCCAAAATGGCACCCGGGTCTTCAAAGTTCCCCCCTCCCGGAAAACAACGTGACAGGGCATCAGCCTTCACATTTTTAACCCCAGGGCGGAACATGACAGCAAAATTGAACCTCAAAAAGAATAAAGACCATCTGGCCTGTCTCGGGTTCAGACTCTTATGGTCACGATAATAGGGTGTCTGGCTCCCTCTAGCTAATGGCGCCACTCCTCAAAAGCTAATTTGATAGCCAACAACTCCCTATCTCCCACATCGTAATTTCTCTCTGCGGAGGAGAGCTTCTTTGAGAAAAAGGCACACGGTCGCCATTTGGCAGGGGAGGGACCCTGAGACAAGACCGCACCCACACCCACCTCAGAAGCGTCCACCTCAACAATGAAAGGCAGAGAGACATCAGGTTGTACCAAGATAGGAGCGGAAGCAAAACTCTCTTTAATACTAGAAAAGGCCTTACGTGCATCTACCGACCAGGACGAAAAATCTACCCCCTTTTTAATGACTCATTGGGAATGATATTCAGGCCCATTGGGAACTATCTGCACAAAAAACGCATTGATCCCCAAAAAAACGCATTGAAAACGCAACAAAACCGCAAGTGCGTTTTTTGGGAAATCCGGTCCATATTTTACTAGGAACCCTATTATGTGGGAATCTGGTCCAGATTTTATTAGGAACCTATGAAGGAGGGATATAAAAGACAGTCAATACTCTATGCAAGCATTACCACTGAGGAAGGAGTAAGGCAACACTCCGAAACGCGTTTGGTGCTCAATTTATGGACTTGCATAGTGGGAGTATAATTATAATCTACAGCTCTTGGAAAAGGATCAAAAGCCAACAGATTACAAAGACCCGAAAGACACAGCACCTGGAGAGGAACGCCCACAGGATCGAGGAACAGGCAAGCACCTAATCTTGCTGCAACCAAACAATGTCCATTGAATGTGAATGTGCGTGACTCGATGATTACAGTGCCTGGGTCAACTACTAAATCTGTGTATGAATAATACGAACATGTGGTACGAAAATTCAAGTTCGATACTCTATAAAGATTCGACTTGTGTTATATTACCGATCAACAGAAGGCCGCAAATAGGCCATACCACGTGGGATGCTGAACTCAGATCCAGTACGTCACAGTGGAAAATTCCATGTACACTATAATGCTGGCTACGAACAAGCTAAGTAAAAAGTTTGTGATTATTTATTCATCGAATATTGTTTCCTCTTATCGATTAATACCATTCGAAAACGTGGGACGCCACTGGTTTTAATCGAGAGAGTTCAAGCCGACTATTAAACTGAAAAACTGATTCGAAAAAATCCCCATTATTGCATATATAATATCTAATTCACCTCAATCCTTTGTGATATTGGACATTTTATTGGATATCTCATTTAAGCTTTGTCTCCATTTTATGTATTATATTGTATAACATTGCCTTTATTTTATGGTGTGTAGTAGAGTGTTCTTATATTACAGTTGCTTTTTATATGTTTTTATTGCTATAGAGGTGTTCAATAAATCGTACTGTTCTTACTTTCATGTTTCTTTGTGACTCTAATTGCCAAGTGCCCTCCTACATCTCGATTACAAATTTTCCTTCTTGATTTGGGTGCATCAATTGCAGTAGGTGCACCGTACCACTCCTAAAGCAGGGTGAGCCGCCCCATCCAGATTTTTTGCCCTTTTTAGTCATATCAGTGAGTGGCTTAACAACAGAGGAATAATTCAAAATGAACTTCCTGTAATAATTGGCAAAACCCAAAAAACGCATCAGCGCCTTCTGATTCTCAGGAAGCTCCCAATCAAGCACAGCGCGGACCTTCTCAGGGTCCATGCGAAAACCAGAAGCGGAGAGAAGAAAACCCAGAAATAGAATTTCTGGAACCGCAAACACACATTTTTCCAGTTTAGCGTATAGTTTATTCTCCCGCAGAATGAGCAAGACCTGACGTAGGTGGTCCCTATGAGTTTTGAAATCCGGAGAAAAAATCTAAATGTCATCTAGATACACTAGTACAAATTTCCCCATTAAATGATAAAAAATGCTGTTAACAAAATGTTGGAAGACGGCTGGAGCAGTCATCAAACCAAAAGGCATAACCAAATTCTTGAAATGGCCCTCAGGGGTATTGAAGGCCGTCTTCCATTCGTCCCCTTCCCTGACCCTGACCAGGTTGTATGCCCCTCTTAAATCCAACTTAGAAAAAACTTTAGCCCCAACAATCTAGTTAAACAGGTCCGGGATCAGAGGAAGCGGATAAGGGTCACGAATTGTGATACTGTTCAGCTCCCTGAAATCCAGACATGGTCTTAAATAACCATCTTTTTTCTTAACAAAAAAAAAAAAACAGCGGCAACAGGTGACTTCGAGGGTCGGATGTGTCCCTTTCTCAGGCTCTCAGAGATATAAGTACGCATAGCGACCCTTTCAGGTTGGGAGAGATTGTATAAACGAGATTTAGGCAGCTTGGCGTCTGGGATGAGATTAATAGGGCAATCGTACTCCCGGTGAGGGGGCAGCTCCTGGACACCACTCTCTGAAAACACATCCGAAAATTCAGAGAGAAAAGATGGTACAGTCTTAGTAGAAACCTCTGAAAGAGACGCCGAAAGGCAATTCTCTCTGTAAAAGTCACTCCAACCATTTATTTGCCTCGCTTGCCAGTCAATGGTGGGGTTATGTTTAGTGAGCCAGGGTAGCCCCAACACTAGAGGAGTAGGTAATCCGCTTAGGACGAAACATGACACATCCTCAAGATGAGCATCACCCACAGCCAAACGGATATTGTGAACTATGCCCTTTAACAATTTTTGAGAAAGTGGAGCGGAATCAATAGCAAAAACAGGTATATCCTTTCCCAAAGTGCATACCTGGAAACCATGTGTTATAGCAAATTGATTATGAATCAGATTCACAGCTGCTCCACTATCTACAAAAATCTTACAATGTTCTTGCTCTCTAGCGCCACCCTGGCAGGTAGGACAAAATGGGAACTACAAGCAAATGGAAAACCTTCAATTTCCGCATCAACCTTGCCAATAGTAACAGGGGGAACATTTTTAGAGGATTTTTTCTTTTTGTTTCTTTATTACCCTCAAAAAATTCCCTGAATCTCCTAGAGGGGCAAACATTGCCAAATGATTTATACCTCCACAACAGAAACAAACCCTCCTCTGAGAGCTGAATCCTTTATTATTAGAGGCAAGAAAACCCAGCTGCATGGCCTCCGGCTCAGAGGGGATTGAGAGAGACTGAAGCCCCTGCACACTGAATGAGACCGCCCCACTGTCCTTGGACTGAATATGACAGGAAGGAGTGATCTCTCCTCTCTCTCTAAGACGTCTGTCAATACGAACAGCCCGAGACATGGCAGACTCCTAGGAGGCAGGCTCTCAAGAAAAGCAAATGCATCTTTCAGTCCCTCCGAAAGACCATAGCAAAATTGACTTCGGAGTGCAGCATCATTCCAACCAGAATCAGCTGCCCATCTCTGAAATTCTGAACAATATATCTCTGCGGACTGTTTACCCTGGCATAAAAGACGCAGTTTAGATTCAGCCAGAGCAATACGATCCGGATCATCATATATCTGACCCAGGGCTACAAAATTTATCCACCGATCGGAGGGGCCGTGCCCCCACCGGTAGCGAAAAGGCCCAAGACTGAGCGTTATCCCTGAGCAGCGAGATGATGATCCCCACCCTCTGCTCCTCATCACCAGAGGAATGGGGAAGTAGGCGAAAATGGAGTTTGCAAGCCTCTCTAAAACGAACAAAATTCTCACTACCCCAAGAGAACGTATCCGGAAGCGAGATCTTAGGCTCAGAACATACTCCATGAAAGTAAGCAGAACCGGTCACCTGAAACTGAGAGACAGTTTTACGGAGATCTGCTACCTCCAGTGAAAGACCCTGTACGCGGTCAATCAAGGCTGAAACCGGATCCATGCTTAAGACGGTTTTGGCGGTTTATAATGTCACGGATGGTGTTGCAGAAAACAAGAAGTCACAAATAAAGATCCAACTGACTTGATCCCAAACTAAGGAACATATGGGTGAGCCCTATAAAAGCCCTAGAGCTCTCCCTGACTGCTCAGCCCATGAAAAGATCTTTCTGATAGAAAATTGCATGCCCCCGTACCTAGACTGAGTGACACCTGAAAACCCTATAATAGTGAGGGGACACGACCACCGGCACTCAATACGGAGGGAGGTTAGGGTCACCTAGAATCAAGCCAACAGGAAAACACAAATAAAGGAATAGACTTATCTGAGGAACCAGCAGTTGCAGCATCTAGCAGTGAGCACAATCCAGGAAGTAGTATAAACCGCAAAGTGAGGCAGTATGGGAGGGGATATAAAGGGAGGCAATCACTGCTAATATATGACAGCTGGGAGATGGAGAAGAGATGCCAAAGCAAAACCAAAACAAAAGAACATCATGCAAGAGGTACTGAAGAACGTCTGTCAGAACTTCTCAGAGATCTGGCGGTGACAGCAGGTGAAACACACGCAAGAATAACACGCTCCTCCACAGACAGGAAGGGGAAGTCAGTTGGGGCGGCCGGAGGTATCCAGGTGGCATCCCGGCGTATCACGTTGTTTAGTAATAAAGCAACAACAGACGTCACTGCTCTTAAGCTATCGCAGATACTGAATAGCTGATCACAATAATAAGCTATGTAGCATCAAAAACAGATTTAGGCAGGACTCAATATAGGGTATTCAATTCATTTAAGCGCCGCTTGTAAAAAGGAGCACAAATACATTGAATACATCAAAACGAAAATGAAAAGAAATTAATAAATACAAAACACTATATGGATTATATAGAGCTGCTTATAAAAAACAGCTATAATTTTGTTGTTCATTGAGGCCACTAGGGTATACAGTCTTCAGATAAAAAAAAAACCATTTGGCTTCCCATTGTAGCATTATTTTATCCCAGTTACCCCTTCTTCCTGTCTGTTTAACCAAATCAATGCCCAAAAAAGTTGAGACACCCAGTTTTCCCTTCATGCTCATTTCTAACATGGCATGACACAGATGTGTCTCTTTGATTTGTGATGTCACCAATATGCTCTCCTATTCTCCGTCTCAACTTCCTTGTCGTTTTGCCAATGTATTCCTTTCCACAAGTACATGTTATCTTATAGATAACCTCCTTGGATTTACAATTGATCAGACTTCTGATCTCATATGTTCTATTAGTGATGTTACTTTTAAACGTTTTACCACATCTCACATATTTACAGGCAACGCAGCCCCCACATTTAAAACACCCTGATAGAGGTTTATTAAGCCATGTTTTAATTGATATGATAATAGAGCTACATATTGGCTCTTAACCATTCTTTCACGGACACTTTTCCCTCTCCTGTATGTAATACTAGAGTATTCCTTTATTACCCTGCAGATGTCTGAATTCATCCGCAGAATATGCCAGTGTTTGAAGATTATATCTCGCACACTGGAAGCAGCCTCGTTAAAAGTACCAATAAGGCAAATCTCTCTAGAGCTTCTGTTGCTCTCACTGCTCACATGCATATTTCACTTATTGAATGTAAGGAGGGATGTTCGATCACGTTAGAGTGCTGATTGGAAGGCTGGTTTCAGGGTGATAAGGAGGTACCCACGATCTAGGAATCTGTTTCTTAGATCCGTTGCCTGTTTTTCGAAAATAAGAGTGTTGTGAACAATTTCTCCTAATACACAAGTACTGACCATGGGGAATTCCCTTCTTTAAGGGGAAGGGGTGGCTACTCTCCCACCGTAAGAGGGAATTAGTAGAGGAGGGCTTTCTGAAAATAGAGGTATCTAAAGTACCATTAGTATTTTGGACTATACAAATGTCAAGGAAAGAAAGTTTTGTAGTATTATTCTCAGAGGTAAATTTAAGGCCGATATCATTATTGTTCAGCCCGTTTGCCCATCTAGTAAATGTCTCCGGGCTACCTTTCCAAATGACAAAAACATCATCAATGAATCGTGCCCACATGTGGATATTCTGGGTCTCAACTGATATTTCATCTTTGAAGATGCAGGTTCCCTCCCACCAGCCCAGGAACAAATTTGCATATAAGGGGGCACAAGGGCTTCCCATTGCAATGCCCCTGAGCTGGTGGTAGAACCTGCCATCAAAGAGACATTTCTTGTAAGGGAAAATTCAAGGAGCTGGAGAACAAATTAGTTATGCAGCATGTATTTAAGTCCCCATGTAGAAAGAAAATGTGCAACCGCACGTAGGCCTAGTTCATGAGGAATAGACAAGTACAATGCCTCTACATCACTACTGCCTAGAATACAACCATCATCCAGATGTATACCTTCCGATTGTTTAATCAGATCTCCTGTGTCTCGTACATATGAGGGCAAAGCTGTTACAAAAGGTGATAATATCCTATCTATGTAGATACACAAATTTTGGCACAAACTGTCGACTCCCGACACAATGGGTCGCCCTTTTAAAGGGGCGCACCCCTTGTGTATTTTCGGGAGGCAATAGGATGTAGCTGTTTGAGGAAACTGAGGGAAAAGGAAATCAAGCTCATCCTGGCTAATCAGCTTTTGCATTATCAAGGATGATCTTAAGTTCCTGTTTATACTGATAAGTTGGACTCCCCTCAGTATCTCATAGCAATCCTTCAGTGCTAATAAGGACTCACACATAGATCTCTACATGGAGAAATCAAGGATAACTGTATTACCGCCCTTATCAGACGGTTTAATCAGTGGCGTAGCTATAGGGGTTTCAGCAGTCGCAGTTGCGACCGGACCACCAAGCCAGGGGGGTCCAGAGGGCCCCCCTTGCCAGTGGCACTGTATTTTCCCCTTATAAGATGCACTGCATCTTATAAAGAGAATCCTAGTGAGCGCTTCCATTATGGAAGTGCTCACTAGTATGCAGGAGGCAGGGAGAGAAGCGCTATGAGCGCCATACTTACCCCCTCCTCCTGCTCACTCTTCTCAGGTCCCACGTTGCTCTGTCCTGGCTGCTTGCAGCGTCAGGACATACAGAGCGCACTCTGACCCGACGCTGCAGGCAGTCAGGTGACTGCAGTGCGGGCCCTAAGAAGAGAGTCAGGACAGAGAGAGTGGCGGCAGGAGAGGTAAGTTATTTTATTATTTTAGTCTGATCTGAGGTCTGAAGGGTCTAATGGGGGGGACTGGGGGTCTGGAGGGTCTAATGGGGGACTGGAGGTCTGATATGGGGGTCTGAAGGGTCTAATGGGGGGGACTGGAGGTCTGATATGGGGGTCTGAAGGGTCTAATGGGGGGGACTGGAGGTCTGATATGGGGGTCTGAAGGGTCTAATGGGGAGACTGGAGGTATGATATTGGGGTCTGAAGGGTCTAATAGGGGGACTGGAGGTCTGATATGGGGGACTGGAGGTCTGATATGGGGGTCTGAAGGGTCTAATTGGGGGGACTGGAGGTCTGATATGGGGGCCTGAAAGGTGTGGTTGGGGGTCTGAAGGGTCTTATTCGGGGTCTGAAAGGTCTGATTAGGGGTCTGACTGGGGGTCTAGAGAGGTATAATAGGGGTCTGGAGAGGTCTAATGGGGGTCTGGAGGTCTAATGGGGGTCTGATTGGGGGTCTGGAGGTCTAATCAGATGATTTGGGGTCTGGAGGTTTAATGGGGGTCAGAAATTGGGGTTTGGAGGTCTGTTCTGAGATCTAATAGGGGTCTAGAGGTCTAATGGGGGTCTTATCTGAGGTCTGATATTGGGGCTGGGTCTGACATGGAGGTCTAAGGCGAGTCTGATATGGGGTCTGACAGAGGTCTAAAGGGGATCTGGTCTGAGATGGGGGGTCTCATCTGGGGTTTGATATGGGGGTCTGATCTGAAAGGTAAGGGGGTATTTTTTAGTACTGGCACACTATCTGTATGGTACCAGTATTTTCAGGGGGACTGTTTCTGCAGTACAGTATTGGGGGGGCAGGGTGGGGTGGTGAGAAGGTGAGGAGGATGATGCAAAAGTAGGAAAGTAAGATGTCTGTTTATTAAACTCTGCAGGGACGAGACGCGGCTGAAAAAAGTCACCATGGTGGTCTGGTCTGAAAGGAGAAGATGAGGAAAGAGAATATCTACATGAGAGAGGAGACACCACTGGATGTAAGAGGTACATATGTGGCGCTGTATTACCCTGTATATTCTGTAGCGCTGTATGTAATGTTTTCCAAGTATGTCTTTAAAGGGGTTGTCCGTTTTTTTTTTCTTCGTACGAGCGCTGCCTTCTCTGCTCTGTTTACCTGCTCATCATTGCAATTGCTACAGCGAGCAGGTAAATAGACTAAAGAAAGCAGCTCTCATATGAGCGCTGCCCTCTCCTCAAACCAGCTGGTCAGCCGGGGTGCCGGGAGACCCCTGCCAATCTGATATTGATGACCTATCTTGAGGCTAGGTCATCAGTAGTAAAAAGAGGACGACCCCTTTAACAGTAGGACTGGAGGGAATGGGTTAGGTTGAGAATTTGGCATGGGGGGGAAACGTTTACATTTTTGCCTCAGACAGCAGAAAGGCTAGGTGCACCCCTTCCCCTTGCCATAAAGCAATGAGGGAAGATGGGGGAGGGGGGAGCGGGGGTTTTCCAAGCTGAACTCTTGCACCAGGGCCTATGAGCCTTTAGCTACGCCCCTGGGTTTAATGGTTATATTTCTATCTTGTTCTAAATTGCCTAGGGCTTTTAATTCTTCCTTTGCACAATTAGATGGAGTAAAATGTAAGGGCATAGACTCAAGATCACTACTGACTAGATTTAGGAACACATCAAGTCTAGGGGTCCATCAGATAAGGACAGTCCATGTAATAGCCTAACATCATCAAGCATTTCCATAGGGACTCTTAGTTCCAAGCTTTGTTTTCTATCTAATTACAAATTTTTTTTAATCCATCTTAATTTCCGTGCAAATAAGTTAATGTCAACAATGGTTCAAAATAGATACTCTAAACATACTTTGGTGTGCACCTCAATAATTACTGCCTGGAAAACAACATGTCAGCGTGCTGGCCGGGCACGGTGATGTCATCAGTAATGATGTCGCCGCGCCTGGCCAGCATGATGACTTCATCACGTGCGTGGGTTCTGCAATCAAGATGGCAGTGACTGCCTCTCCATGAGCAAATGGATAAGGTGATTATGTTTTTTTTAAACCCTGATTAACCCTAAAAGACCTCAATTTTAATGTCAGATGCCGGGATCAGCAATGAATGCAACATCTGAGGGGGTTAATGACAGGGGGCTGGTGTGATCACCATTTTCCGTCATTGCGCCCGCTACATACAATGGAATGCGATTTGTGATGAAGTAATTCGTAACGAATCTAATTTCTTTATGAATTTTTTACGTTTTTGATAACTTCGCTCATCTCTCATTTGCATGTATGTATCTGTATATATATATAAGTGTATGTGTATACATCTGTGTATATATAAATGTTTATGCATGTACTGTATGCGTCTGTGTATATATAAATGTATATGAATGTATGTATATGTGTATATATTGATGTATGCATCACCCAAAACTAACACTGCGCAGTATATGTTTTCTTTTTACTTGATTGCTCTGAATGTAGTAGCAGACGGCTGGCTCTATACCATACAGTATGGTATAAAAAAATCCCAGAAATAAATAAAACAGGCTTGATGGAGGCCAAAAGGGCCCTCTGTTGGCCTCCATCAGGTAAGTGCAGGCCTATGAATACATTTGATGTATGTGTTGGGTGTTGCACACATCACCGCCGGGGTGGCAGGACGACAGTAAAGAATTAACATGTTCTAAGCATGGGCAACAGCCTGGGGCCTTTAGGCCACTTAATCCACCCTTGAGACTGACATTTCTTGTCCCAATATTTTCTGGTGTAATGTATGTTCGTTTTCTGGTGCCAGTATTGTTAATGTGTTGACCTGCATAGGTCCCACACACTGCCTGCTTCCTTCCACCTACAAGCAAGCATGGCGTAAAAGGAATATGTCACAAATTGTGGTGCAGAACAGGCCTTGTGCTAAAATTTGCAACTTTAATATATACCCCCCCCCCCCAAAGTCCTTGTGGTCTATATTATAGAGCTTTCGGCTACTTAATACATAGTGAGGTCCGTATGTGTGCATAGGACACGGACCTTGTGACCACCTGAGAAATTTGGCTCTATTTGGCTCCTGGTCCATGTTCTATGAGACAGAGACCAAAGTGATGAATGCTCCGAGTTTCTCCAGATGGACAGCACATGGACATAAATTACATTTCCTAAAAGGAAACCAAAGAAAAATTCTGTTCATGAGCATTATTTCAAATCCTTTTTAATTTCCATAATAATGACTTTTATTGTATATAATAAAACAGGTGAATGGTCAGCACCTTAACTTGCAATACAGGCTGAAAACCCTGAAAAGCTAGTGAGTTACGGTATTTCAGCCCCAAAGACAATGTGGCAGAGAGTAGACCACAGTCCACCTTTAACGGAGACACTGTATGAGACTTATGGTGCTTAACATTCAATGAAGATATCTTAATGTTTTCTAGTTACAGTGTAAGGGAATTTAAGATGCACTAATGATTATACAGAAAGCCAAGGAACATGTAGCTACCTCAGCTTCAGGGATCAATCTGTCTTCCTATCCATGATTTACTTGCATGGTAACTGACAAGGCTGCCTCTTCTTTACAATCCATGTTGTGCACAGAAACAGAATTGTTTGCATTTGCATTTATAGACCAAGTGCTATTACTTTCCACTGTCAAGCAGCATCTGTTCAATATCTGATATGTCTATGTCAGAACACCAGGCATTCTGGCAACTTCATCAAGAATTCCATCCATTAGAAGACATTCTGCCCTATGCTGCATAAATGTCACTCAGAATAACGCCATACACTAGGTAGCATCGGCTCAGTTAAGAGAATCAGCACAATACCTTATCAGCAGTATATAGCCAAATCCCTACATATAGGCAACCCTAATGTGCAGCTCACCAGGGATGAGAGATTAGATCCAATGTTGTCTTAACAATTCTCCTTGAAAAATGACCAGTTTCATGATATAAGATTAATCCTTTCCGTATTTTTTAAACTATGCTTTGTAGCTGAAGGATGGTTTTTTTTTCTCATGTAGCAGTGGAATTGTACTTTCTATGACTTGTGGTGGTATATGTATGTACCCTTATTGTAGATGCCGACAGAGATACCAAATATTCCTGAATAGCAGTGGTCTCCAACCTTTGGTTCCCCAAAACTGCAAGCCACAGGCTGACAGGGCATGAAAGGAGTTGTGATTTTGCAACAACTGGAGAGCCACATGTTGAGGAACACTGCTGTAGAGTTTGGCACTTACTACAAGATATACACGTATAATTTCCTGTGTCTACATGTTAATTCTTCTTCTTAGGGTATGGTCACATGTTCATGCAATGCGCCAGACAGCAGGGGCAGTATGTGAGTGTAATGGTTTGCCGAATAGGTGTAGTAGTTGTTCAGTAGCTCCCTGGGCCGGCCTTGCAGTGGAGGGGAAGTCAGCACTAAATCATCCGGGGCACTCTCTATTGCAGGGAACACCAGACAGATGGAAGTCGAGGTGCCCTTGATGATAGTGGGTAAGCTTAGGGTGCTTTGGTGGCTGGGCCCCTGTGTTCGTGATGCCAGCACCGAAAGGTGCAACTAGGAGATAGAGTTGAATGATGAGAGAGGCAGTAGTTGAACCAAACAGGATGGTATACCATACAGATGGTAAAGCTGTAAATCCCAATAACAGGCTCAGTGAGGTGGTGTATGTAGGTTCCAGCTCCACTGTATAGAAGTGATGATCTTACTTGTACTTGATTCCTGATCTTGCTCTGGTTACTCAGCCTTTCAATAATAATTTGGATCCTCTGTAAGTTCTATTCTGTACTTAGCAATTCAGCAATATTCAGTGCTTCAGCAATTCAGCAACCCAAGGGGGCGGTCTCCCTCATGGCAGACAAACTCTCTGCTCCATTCTTTGAAAAGGTTGCACAAGATACAGCAATTATTCTCCCAAACACCGGAAGGGTCCCTTGAAGTGGTATTACAGTAAAGGATCAATAAGTCCTAGTCTTGGACTACAAAGGTTGAAGTAGCTTCACTCCCTGGGCTAGGCCCAGGTGGACAGAGGCAAGTCTGTCTCCTCTCCTCCTAACTCCTCACTCCTAATCTCTCTTAACTTCCTGTAGCTGACATATATTAATGGTGTTACAGAGACCTCTAGTGTTGTATGTATGCAATGCATTCACCAGCCTGAAATAGGAATTTAGCAGCTGTGACAAAGGAAATGCATAAAATGGCTTGAAATGACATATAGCAATTTGGAGTGTTCCCATCCAACTGGAGTGGGACACTACATTCACATTTTCGGAATCCGTTTTTTAAGCCCAAACCAGAAGTGGATTCACAAAAAAGATTACAAGTCCTCTGGGCCACTGCTAAATGATCAGATACAGTATTAAATATGTAAAGTGATAGGTTTCTGATGTGGTTTTATTTAATTTCAAACTGTGTTTTGCTGTTAGTATGAACCTGAAGGCAGAATTACCACCCCCTAGCGATCATATCCAGCAAGGGTCAAGCCCTAACCTCTGGGCTTGGCTCTTTTCTGTGTGTTAGTCAGAGCCAGCTAGATGAAGTATACACAGCTTCCAGCTATCTGTAGTTCTGTGGCATACACAGTCAGCCTTTTGGGATCCAGAAAGAAACCCAAGGGAATCCAGGAGACTGAGAGAAAAAAAAAACTACTAAGAAGGTTGAACAGCCACAACAAGAGGCTGTTTATGGGAATCTGTGAAGGTAAGACACAAGGCTATAAACCTTACAGCACTTGGCAAGGTCTAAAGGTCATGGTGCATGGTCATATCCAGAATTGCAGCTCTCCTTCAGGTATATTTTAAAGACTTCCAACCCCTGTTTGTATCCCTGCTGCTTGGAAATGGGTCTGCACTACTGAATGAAATGCAGACCATGTTTGGGACTTGTGATGCCCCCTTTGGCTGAATTAGGATGTTTAGAACAGTTTACTGAAAGTGAATCTCTGCAAGGAGCTCCTAGAGGTCATCCAGTAAATCAGCCTCAGCAATGTTTTTAACCATTCAAGAACTGTGCCTCTATTTTTTGAAGGATGCGATGAATCTTTAGTGAAGACTCCGAGGGCCATTTATCAAAGACCACCATAGTTACATAGTGAATACAGTTAAAAAAGGCATATGTCCAACAAGTTCAACCAAGGGATAGGTGGGGATGTGAATGTTAGAAAAGGGAAGTGAGACCCAAACTTCTACACATTTTTCATAAGCATTAATGTTTTCTAATTTGAAGAAGCCCTTTTTAAAACCCACTGTTCTTGTTGTGAGCACATTCTAAGTCTATTTCACACATTCACAGTTCTTACAGTAAATAAGCCTTGATGCCTCTGGAGACTAAACTTTTTCTTCTCCATAGGAAGATAGTGCCCCCTGTCTTTTGAGTGAATTTTACATGGAACAGCTTGTCACCATATTTTTTGTTGGCCCATTTACAAACCGGATTCCAAAAAAGTTGGGACACTATACAAATTGTGAATAAAAACTGAATGCAATGATGTGGAGGTGCCAACTTCTAATATTTTATTCAGAATAGAACATAAATCATGGAACAAAAGTTTAAACTGAGAAAATGTACCATTTTAAGGGAAAAATATGTTGAATCAGAATTTCATGGTGTCAACAAATCCCCAAAAAGTTGGGACAAGGCCATTTTCACCACTGTGTGGCATCTCCCCTTCTTCTTACAACACTCAACAGACGTCTGGGGACCGATGAGACCAGTTTCTCAAGTTTAGAAATAGGAATGCTCTCCCATTCTTGTCTAATACAGGCCTCTAACTGTTCAATCGTCTTGGGCCTTCTTTGTGGCACCTTCCTCTTTATGATGCGCCAAATGTTCTCTATAGGTGAAAGATCTGGACTGCAGACTGGCCATTTCAGTACCCGGATCCTTCTCCTACGCAGCCATGATGTTGTGATTGATGCAGAATGTGGTCTGGCATTATCTTGTTGAAAAATGCAGGGTCTTCCCTGAAAGAGATGACGTCTGGATGGGAGCATATGTTGTTCTAGAACCTGAATATATTTTTCTGCATTGATGGTGCCTTTCCAGACATGCAAGCTGCCCATGCCACACACACTCATGCAACCCCACACCATCAGAGATGCAGGCTTCTGAACTGAGCGTTGATAACAACTTGGGTTGTCCTTGTCCTCTTTGGTCCGGATGACATGGCGTCCCAGATTTCCAAAAAGAACTTCGAATCGTGACTCGTCTGACCACAGAACAGTCTTCCATTTTGCCACACTCCATTTTAAATGATCCCTGGCCCAGTGAAAACGCCTGAGCTTGTGGATCTTGCTTAGAAATGGCTTCTTTGCACTGTAGAGTTTCAGCTGGCAACGGCGGATGGCACGGTGGATTGTGTTCACTGACAATGGTTTCTGGAAGTATTCCTGAGCCCATTCTGTGATTTCCCTTACAGTAGCATTCCTGTTTGTGGTGCAGTGTCGTTTAAGGGCCCGGAGATCACGGGCATCCAGTATGGTTTTACGGCCTTGACCCTTATGCACAGAGATTGTTCCAGATTCTCTGAATCTTCGGATGATGTTATGCACAGTTGATGATGATAGATGCAAAGTCTTTGCAATTTTTCGCTGGGTAACACCTTTTTGATATTGTTCCACTATCTTTCTGCGCAACATTGTGGGAATTGGTGATCCTCTACCCATCTTGGCTTCTGAGAGACACTGCCACTCTGAGAAGCTTTTTATACCCAATCATGTTGCCAATTGACCTAATTAGTGTTAATTGGTCTTCCAGCTCTTCGTTATGCTCAAATTTACTTTTTCCAGCCTCTTATTGCTACTTGTTCCAACTTTTTGGGGATTTGTTGACACAGTGAAAATTGGAATCAACGTATTTTTCCTTTAAAATGATACATTTACTCGGATTAAACGTTTCATCTGTCATCTACGTTCTATTACAAATAAAATATTGACATTTGCCATCTCCACATCATTGCATTCAGTTTTTATTCACAATTTGTTTAGTGTCCCAACTTTTTTGGAATCCGGTTTGTATATATTTGTATAGGTTAATCATGTCCCCTTGTAGAGATCTCTTCTCAAGACTAAATACATTTAATTATTTTAATCTTTTATCATAACTAAGACCCTCCATGTCCCTTATCAGTTTAGTTGCTCTCCATCTTACTTTTTCCAGCTCCAGTGCCTCCTTTCTACTGAACCATATTCCAGATGTGGCTACAACAAAGCTTTGTGAACTGGAAAAATAAAATCCCTGTCCTGAGAGTCCGTGCCTCTTTTAATACATGGCAATATCATGCTAGCCTTAGAAGCAGCTGATTGACACTGAATACTGTTTTTTAATCTACGATCTGCAAGGACACCCAAATCCTTCTCTATAAGTGACTCTTCCAGTGTTACATCCCCTAGGACATATGAAGCACATAGATTATTACTACCAAGATGCATAACTTTACTTTTATTCACATTGAACCTAATTTGTCAAGTTGATTTCGACACACTCAGAGTGTCCAAGTCACCTTGTAGTTTATGGACATCTTCTGTAGTCTGCACAGTACTACAGAGCCTGGTGTCATCTGCAAAAACAGACACAGTGCTATTAATTCCATCCTCTACCTTTTTAATAAATAAGTTAAATAATAGGGGACCCAGAACTGAACCTTGGGGTACACAACTTATAACCCGGGACCATTCAGAATAGGAATCATTGACCACAACTCTCTGGAAAGAGTCCTTCAGCCAGTTTTCAATCCAATAACAAACTATACTTTCTAGGCCTATAGACCCTATTTTACCTATTCAACGTCTATTAGCATTGTACAATGGTCTTTCATACACCCTGCGCTGCCAGAGCATCTGCCTAATTTATGAGGAGGCACAGGCCTCTTCCTTAATTAGGCATATCCTCCAGCAGGCCATGTGCCTGAAGTGAAATCTACTCCAGTCCCTGACTTTGTTGGAGCTGATGGCCCAGCCCCCTCCATGCCCCCATCCCTCCTCTATCACGCCCCAGTGGCGAGGATGGTGTAAAAACACTGGGCCAGATTTATCATTAGCTCAAGAATAATGGATTGAAAAAGTCACAAATTTTTGCACAATCGCTTAAACTGCGGAAAAATTTGCGACTTTTATTGGCTCTGCACTATGCTCGCCAGTTTTCTGAAAGTGGATGTGTTTTCTCATGTAAATAAATCTCTAGACAGATTTACTATTGCGACTATTTAAAAAGTCGCAAAAAAGTGTAAAAAAAAATTCGCAATTTCACTCCAGTGAGGACCATGCTTATCTTATGCGACTTTTTAATAGAACATGCGACTTTTTCGTAAAGACGTGCGACTTTTGTAAAGCAGCTTACTGAAGGATAAACTGCTACCGTCAAACCACATTTATTACAGTCTTAAAGGGCCGATCATAAATCTGACTTGGCTAAAACTGACTTTAGGCATATGTGAAAGTGGAGTGAGCTGTCAGAGTAATGATAAATCTGGCCCACTGTGTGGACCTAAATTTACACACATGGGCATTTAAAAAGTTGCAAAATAAGATCTTGTGACCTTTTTATGCCTGAAACATGAGTAAGAAGCCTTAGAATGACTGTGCTTACTTGTTCAACTTGTCACTTTATTCTCTTTCAGTTTTTACAGTTTCCTGCCTTGCACCTCACTGCTACCAACATCAAAGGCACCCCACCTTCTGACAGGCACTAGACCCCTACCAGGGCATTCCTCAGGGGATCATCATCAGGTGACCTCCACTTTACTGTGCGTTGCCCAGGGAGTGTGGGAGGAGGACAGTCACCACCGTGAGTAACACCACCATCCTGAGACTGCTACCACTCTCGTCTTCTTCCCTCATGCCTCCTCATTCAGTGTGCTGCAATATCTGTCCTGAATACTTTCAAACCTTTTATGAACCACTCCTAATTTTGGCTTCAAAAACTGCATAAAAAAACTTGAACGTATGGCAGAACCCTTAAATGACTTTTTTTTATTCATCCCTGTAAAACATGTGTTAACATTAAACCATAGGCTAGGATTTCATACACATTCGGGTCCATGTTGGGGCTTGTAAATGCATAGTTTAACAAAGGAGTTTTGAATGGAAAGGTCTGTCTGTCTTGATCATCTATTTCATACAAAAATACATTTCAGGCTTTGACTTTTCTGCAGTTATAATGCATGATTTGCTGCCATTTCTCGCTGTATTCAATAATTTATAGATAACGTAGATTCAAAAGTTAGTTTTTTTCGCTCTGACCTTTTCAAACGGACCGGGCTGCCAAGCTGTGGTCCATTCATGAAGAAGATGCCTTGCTGTGTTGCACTCTTATGGCTCATGCACACAACCCTATGTATTTTGCGGTCTGCAAAAAAACGGATCTGCAAAAAATACGGATGACGTCCGTGTGCATTCCGTATTTTGCGGAATGGAAGAGCTGGCCCCTAATAAAACAGTACTATCCTTGTCCGTAATACGGGCAATAATAGGACATGTTTTATTTTTTTCTGGAACGGAAATACAGACGTCCGGAAATGGAATGCTCATGGAGTGTCTTTCTTTGCGGACTCATTGAAATGAATGGTTCCGCATACGTTCCGCAAAAAAAAAAACGGAACGGACACGGAAAGAAAATACATTTGTGTGCATGAGCCCTTAGGCTAATTTCACATGAGCTTGTTCGGTCCAGGAAACACTCTCAGTGACCAATTTCCTAGACTAAACACTGTTCCTCTAACCTGAACTCATAGCAACCTAATGATTTATGATGCTCTGAGTTCATGCCCGGCCATGGGTTAGTTGTACACAACTCACATAATGCTGTGCGTACAGTACAGAAGGCTTATGGTCAGGTAGGAACTGACAGCATAATTCACTATGATGCTGTGAGTTCCGGTCAGAAAAACAGTGTTCGGTCCGGGAAATGCAGTTATCACATGAGTGTTTCCTGGATTGAACACACGTGTGAAATTAGCCTTAAGGCTACTTTCACACTAGCGTTCGGGTGTCCACTCGTGCGCACCGTTTGAAGGGGCTTACGAGCGGCCCCGAACGCATCCGTCTGGCCCCAATGCATTCTCAGTGGAGACGGATCCACTGAGAATGCATCCGCCTGCCAGCGCTCAGCCTCCGCTCCGCTCAGTGAGTGGACACCTGAACGCTGCTTGCAGCGTTCGGGTGTCCGCCTGGCCGTGCGGAGGCGAGCGGATCCGTCCACACTTACAATGTAAGTCAATGGGGACGGATCCGCTTGAAGATGACACTATATGGCTCAATCTTCAAGCGGATCCGTTCCGCATTGACTTTCAATGTAAAGTCTGAACGGATCCGCTCAGGCTCCTTTCAGACTTAGAAAATTTTCTAAGTAATAATGCAGACGGATCCGTTCTGAACGGATGCAAACGTCTGCATTATCGGAGCGGATCCGTCTGATGAAACATCAGACGGATCCGCTCCGAACGCTAGTGTGAAAGTAGCCTTATGGGTACCTGTATATGTGCAGGAATAAATCCACTTCATAAACAGTTCCTCGTGTATTTTTATGGAGTTTAAATGTGTCTACTCTAAAAAATCTCAGTGTCTGTGTACTGCTGCGGAAAACATGATGTGTACCGAAGTTTATGGAGCTCAATTCAATTAGATTTCAATGGAGAATCATAACCTGCAAGGAAATCCGCAATAAAATCTGCACCAATCTCTATATTTTGGAGGAAAATTACAACAGCTATTAATCAGATATGCTCTCTAGTTTTACTTAATAAACCGGAGCATGACTGCCCGCTTAAGAAATTGCTCCTCCCGATGCTTATTATGGCTGCCAAATTATTAATACATTTGATTACTATTATCAAAGACTGTATACAAAGTCAAATAACCACGATCTCTTACTGCATAGTAACGAACAATTAGTGATTCTGTTGCATTTTACTATATTTAACATCAAGCCCTTACAGATGGTTATTAATTTCTATGATTTTAAGCTAATGTATTTTTAAAGTAATATATGAGGTACCTCATTTGTTTTAAATTATTTTTGGTGCAAATAAATAGTACTATAAACGTATTGGCTGCAGCTCCATGTGGTATGAATCTTACTCACACTGATTGCGTTTATGTTTGGAAGCCTGGTCTCGATATTGTGCTCACTCTTTCTTACTTCATTTCGCATATATGCACACTCCAGGGATGCTTGATGTACGCATACCCTATTTTCACGTGTCTTCGTTCTTTGTTAGACAATGTTTATGATGTTTCTCGTGTATGACTTAATGTACAAATTTATTTTTGTGATAATACTACTTAAGTAAAGATTTATATTAAAAAAATAAACCTAAAGATAAGCGTATGCAGATTTGAGTGCATATTGTTCTGCCACTTGTGAAGGCACTCTTAGGCCCCTTTCACACGAGCGAGTTTTCCGCGTAGGTGCAATGCGTGATGTGAACGCATAGCACCCGCACTGAATCCTGACCAATTTATTTCAATGGGTCTGTGTACATGAGCGTTGTTTTTCATGCACCAGTTCTGCGTTGCGTGAAAATCGCAGCATGTTCTATATTCTGCGTTTTTCACGCAGCCCTGGCCCCATAGAAATGAATGTGTCTTCAGTAAAAAACGCATTGCATCCGCAAGCAGGTGCGGATGCAATGCGTTTTTCACTGATGGTTGCTAAGAGATGTTGTTTGTAAACCTTCAGTTTTTTATCACGTGCTTGAAAAACGTATCAAAATGCATTGCACCCGTGCGGAAAAAAACTGAACAACTGAACGCAAATGCAGACAAAACTGACTGAACTTGCTTGCAAAATGGTGCGAGTTTCACTGAACGCACCCTGAACGCATCCAGACCTAATCCGTCATGCTCGTGTAAAAGAGGCCTTATTGTTACTGCTTCAGTGGTTGCAATTACTCTTGTCACTTTTTTCCTGTTATTCTTCTTATGAAAGTAAAATAATGAGAATACAAAATTGCATATAATGTTATAGACTAGTTAGATCAATGTGACGATGAACAGGACCACTGAAAAGCAAAGAACAGTAAAATGATGGGACTTTATGGTATAGAAATTACATAGACAACATAACAATAACTAACTAAATAAATTCATGAATTACTGTAAAAATACAAAACGTAATGAAAGCATTTTTATGGGGGGAGGGTGTTAGGCTGATGACACCAACACCATCATCTGAATGAGGCTTGCAGAAATCACCCCTTCGGGATGAATGGAACTGATTTTCAGTCAGAGAAATCTTTGTAACAAAATGTGGTATGTGTGAAGGTTCCCTTGGATAGGGTTGTTTTGGTGGCAATCACATGGACTTCTGCAAACCCCATAAAATTTCTGCAACAAAATCTGCTGCATGTGAAGGAACCCACAAGGTTGTCTGCATGTGGCCAGCTGCACAGTAGAGTCGCACCGCTAGGCCAACTGCACACGTGTGTGGGTGAACGCACATAAGATTCACAAGAATTTCTGTCCAGATTTACAGTATGTGCCTTTTTGCCCCATATCCGCAATAACATAGTTTTTTAGTGTGGATTTGGTGAGGTTTTGCTACTGATCTCACCTTTCATTAGAAATAGGTGAAATCCGCAGCTAAAACAGCAAACATAATTGACGCACAGCAGTTCAATTTCCGCACAGAAAAAATCTGCAAAGTGTACATGAGATTTTTTTAATCTCATACACTTTGCTGGTATTGTACTAAGCTGCAGTTTTTCCGCACTGGAATGTGTGCTGAAAAACCACACGTATTCTGCAACGTAGGAAGGTACTCCTAGGCCTGGTTCATAAATGACTAAAAATCCAGAGAGAAAAACCACTTGCAAAAACTGCAAGAAAACCGCATAACACGGAAAAGCTATAGGATTTCACTCTCTTTATTGCAAAGGGTAAAATCCTCGGGAGAAATCCGCTATATAAATTGACATGCTGCGGATTTCAAATCTGCAATGTGCATCTTTTCTTCTGTTTTGTTTTTCCAGAATTTCTCATCCACTTTGCTGGTACTGGATAACACTGCGGATTCGCTGCATGGAAGTCCATGATGGCAAATCTGCAGCTAATCAGTCACTTATGACCCCGGCCAATATCAGATTGGCGGGGGTCTGACTCTTGGCAATCCCACCGATTAGCTGTTTGAAAGGGACAGGGTGCTTGTGTGAGCACTGAATTCTCTACATGGTTTACCTGCATGCCATCTATAAAATGTAGCGGTGGTCAAGGGTAATTACAGTTTTTTGCCCCATTCTCTTAACCAGTTGGGGACATATGACGTACCGGTACATCATGATGTCCTGGTACTTCAGGACACATGACGTACCGGTACGTCATGTGTAGTTCCGATCACCGCCGAGCAGTGGGCGGTGATCGGAACTGGGTGCCTGCTGATTCAGCAGGCACCCTGGGACAATGCGCGGGGGGGGGTCCTGTGTCAATTCAGACCTGCGGTTTACGGCTTTTACGGGTGGTTCGGGCAGCGAGTGCAGTGGCTATCGGGTCCCCGTGCTGCTGTGACGGGGACCCGATAGCAGGGAAGGCAGCGCAATGCCTTCCTTAGGCATCGGGGCTGCCTTCCGGTGAAGAGCCTGTGAGATCCAGCCCCCTGGATCTCACAGGCAGGAAGCTGTATGAGTAATACACACTGTATTACTCATATAGCCAATGCATTCCAATACAGAAGTATTGGAATGCATTGTAAAGGGGATCAGACCACCAAAAGTTGAAGTCCCAAAGTGGAACAAAAAAAAAGTGAAAAAAAAGTTGAAAAAATAAAGTTTTCCCCCCCAAAAATTAAAAGTTTAAAGTAAAAAAAAATAAACGTCATTTTCCCCCCAGAAAAAAAAAAAAGTTGGTAGAAAATAGGGGAAAAAAAGTTGACATATTAGGTATCGCCGCGTCCGTATCGACCGGCTCTAAAAACATATCACATGACCTAACCCCTCAGATGAATACCTTAAAAAATAAAAACTGTGCTAAATAAAAAAAAAATTGTCACCTTACATCACAAAAAGTACAACAGCAAGCGATCAAAAAGGCGTATGCCCACCAAAATAGTACCAATCTAACAGTCACCTCATCCCGCAAAAAATGAGCCCCTACCTAAGGCAATCGGCCAAAAAATAATCAGTAATAACGTGCTATATAAAAATATCACATGACCTAACCCCTCAGGTGAACATCGTAAAATTTTTTAAATAAAAACGGTGTAAAAAAGCCATTTTTTGTCACCTTACATCACAAAAAGTGTAATAGCAAGCGATCAAAAAGTCATATGCACCCCAAAATAGTGCCAATCAAACCGACATCTTATCCCGCAAAGATTTAAACCCTACCTAAGATAATTGCCCAAAAACTGTAAAAACTATGGCTCTCAGAATATGGAGACACTAAAACATGATTTTTATTTTTTTTTAAAAAGGATACATATAAGGTATCGCCGCGTCCGTAATAACCTGTTCTATAAAAAATATCACATGACCTAACCACTCAGGTGAATACCGTAAAAAAATAATAATAAAAACGGTGCAAAAAAAGCAATTTTTTGTGACCTTACATCACAAAAAGTGTAATAGCAAGTGATCAAAAAGTCATACGCACCCCAAAATAGTGCCAATCAATCCGTCATCTCATCCCGCAAAAATCATATCCTAACTAAGAAAATCTCCCAAAAACTGAAAAAACTATGGCTCTTAGACTATGGAGACATTAAAACATGATTTATTTTGTTTCAAAAATGAAATCATTGTGTAAAACTTACATAAATAAAAAAAGTATACATATTAGGTATCGCCGCGTCCGTAATAACCTGCTCTATAAAAATATCACATGAACTAACCCCTCAGATAAACACCGTAAAAAAAAAAGTGTAAAAAAAACCATTTTTTGTCACCTTACATCACAAAAAGTGTAATAGCAAGCGATCAAAAATTCATACGCACCCCGAAATAGTGCCAATCAAACCGTCATCTCATCCCGCAAAAATCATACCCTACCCAAGATAATCGCCCAAAAACGGAAAAAACTATGGCTCTCAGACTATGGAGACACTAAAACATGATTTTTGTTTCAAAAATGAAATCATTGTGTAAAACTTACATAAATAAACAAAAATACACATTAGGTATCGCCGCGTCTGTAATAACCTGCTCTATAAAAATATCACATGAACTAAACCCTGAGGTGAATACTGTAACAAAATAAATAAACTTTTTAAAAAAAGCTATTTTTTGTCACCTTACATCACAAAAAGTGTAATACGAAGCGATAAAAAAAGCCATACGCACCCTAAAATAGTGCCAATGAAACCGTCATTTCATCCCAGAAAAAATTGGCCCCTAAACAAGACAGTTGCCCAAAAAATAAATAAAACTATGGCTTTCAGAATATGGAGACACTAAAGAAGCATAAAAAAAAATGCTTTGTTATGTAAAACTGAAACAAACAAATAAAAAAAGTAGTCATATTTGGTATTGTCGCATCCGTGACAACCTGCTCTATAAAAATACCACATGATCTAACCTGTCAGATGAATGTTCTGAATAACAAAAAATAAAAACTGTGCCATTTCTTGTTACCTTGCCTCACAAAAAGTGTAATATAGAACAACCAAACATCATATGTACCCTAAAATAGTACCAACAAAACTGCCACCCTATCCCGTAGTTTCTAAAATGGGGTCAATTTTTTGGAGTTTCTACTCTAGGGGTGCATCAGGGGGGCTTCAAATGGGACATGGTGTCAAAAAACCAGTCCAGCAAAATCTGCCTTCCAAAAACCGTATGGCATTCCTTTCCTTCTGCGCCATGCCGTGTGCCCGTACAGCAGTTTACGACCACATGTGGGGTGTTTCTGTAAACTACAGAATCAGGGCCATAAATATGGAGTTTTGTTTGACTGTTAATCCTTGCTTTGTAACTGGAAAAAAATATTAAAATAAAAAATCTGCCAAAAAAGTGAAATTTTGAAATTTTATCTCTATTTTCCATTAATTCTTGTGGAACACCTAAAGGGTTAACAAAGTTTGTAAAATCTGTTTTGAATACCTTGAGGGGCGTAGTTTCTAGAATGGGGTTATTTTTGGGTGGTTTATATTATGTAAGCCTAACAAAGTGACTTCAGACCTGAACTGGTCCTTAAAAAGTGGGTTTTTTAACATTTCTGAAAAATTTCAAGATTTGCTTCTAAACTTCTAAGTCTTGTAACATCCCCAAAAAATAAAATGTCATTCCCAAAATGATCCAAACATGAAGTAGATATATGGGAATGTAAAGTAATAACTATTTTTGTAGGTATTACTATGTATTATAGAATAGAGAAATGAAAACTTGGAAATTTGCAAATTTTTCAACATTTTGGGTCAATTTGGTAATTTTTTTATAAATAAAATGATTTTTTTTTTACTTCATTTTACCAATGTCACAAAGTACAATATGTGATGAAAAAACAATCTCAGAATGGCCTGAATAAGTCAAAGCGTTTTAAAGTTATCACCACATAAAGTGACATTGGTCAGATTTGCAAAAAATGGCCTGGTCCTTAAGGTGAAAATGAGCCCGGTCCTTAAGGGGTTAAATAGGAGAAGGAGCTGTAATTACACTGCACTGCCGCTACAATAGAGACAGTGTGCAGATAAACACTGAAGAGGACACAGCTCTAACACGAGCGCCATGGTCCCTTCAAATTGTTGATCGTTAAGTTTGCTAAGAGTCGGACCCCTCACCCATTTCCTGAGGATAGGTCATCAATATCACGAAACTGGAATACCTCTTTAAAGCTAGTTCTTAGGCCTCTTGCACACAGCCATTGTGTGCCCGTGGCTGTATTGAATGGGTCCGCAATCACGGAGATGTGGAACGGAAACACGGATCGGAACCCCACAGAAACACAACGGAGTGCTTCCGTGGTGTTTCTGTCTATGCCTCCGCACCACAAAAAATACAACTTGTTCTATCTTTTTGTGGTGCGGAGGGGTCACGGACCCATTCAAGTTGGTTATAAGGGAAAATAATAGCATTCTTAAATACAGAATGCATAGTACAATAGCGCTGGAGGGGTTAAATTTTTTTTTTTATAAATTTAACTCACCTTAATCCACTTGATCGCGCAGCCGGCATCTCTTCTGTCTTCTTCTTTGCTGTGTACAGGAAAAGGACCTGTGGTGACGTCACTCCTGTCATCACATGGTCTATCACATGATCCATCACCATGGTAAAAGATCATGTGATGGACCATGTGATGACCGGAGTGACGTCACCACAGGTCCTTTTCCTGTACACAGCAAAGAAGAAGACAGAAGAGATGCCGTCTGCGCAAGCAAATGGATTAAGGTGAGTTAAATTATTATTATTATTATTTTTTTTAACCCCTCCAGCATTCTGTATTAAGAATGCTATTATTTTCCCTTGTAACCATGTTATACCTCCCGCATTGCACCCGCGCGGAAATCTCGCCTGTGTGAACTCAGCCTTACTGTGTAGAACAAATATCCTGCAGATGCATGTGCCACGTGTTGTTCTTGAGATTACCTGTGGTTCTCTGGAGACATCAGTTAATATCTAAACATGAACAAACATGCAATATAGGATCTCAGGCACAGAATGCTTGGCACGGTTGATTCAGTGGGTCTACAGTATATCAGTTGGTAGCTTTCATAGACTGTATTACACTCAGGGCAAGTTCTAACATTCTGCTAGAGGAGCCTAAGAAGAAGGGTGAAATAGTGGCCTCCTCAAAATAATATTGCTATATGCTATACCAGGAGTAATATCTCCATGCACTGACTGAATAAAGGTGGATTCCCACATAGCTTTTTTTTCTGGAAGTTTTGCGAACTTTTGTCATTTTTGCAGGTTTTTTTTTGTTTCTTCTTGGTGCATTTTCTTAAAAAAAAAAAGTCACCTCCAAATGTTAGCTGTAGGTCTATGAGAATTATGAGATGCAGTAAAAACAAATTTTTAAGTGGCATTTCTGTGCACTTGCGGTGGATTTTTTTTTGTTTATTGTGTTTTTTACATAGAAACATGGCTATAGCATTTTTTCAGGTGTTTTCACATAGAATTCTCTATGGGGGGGGGGGAAAATGTCCTATAAAATGTCAAAAATGTGTAAACAAGAAAAGCTTGCAAAAATGCATGAATTTCATGAAACTTTTTTTACAAGGCCAAAAAAACTGCCACAAAGGAAGCATTGAAAGGGTTTTCCAGGGTTTTTGGACTGATGACCTATCTTCTGCATAGCAATCAAAAAACGGGGACGGCAGCATCTCGTTTCCTCTTTATTCCCTGTACTTTAAAGAATGTGTACACAAACAAGCCAAGCAGCAATGTTTCGGCTACATGGCAGCCTTTAGCTTGATAAAGGCTGCCATATAGCCGAAACGTTGCTGCTTGGCTTGTTTGTGTACACATTTTTTTAAAGTACAGGGAATAAAGATGAAACTGGAGATGCTGCCGTGACCGTTTTTTAATTACTGATCTGTGGACTTCTGAGGACTGTGGTCGTGGTTGGGCTGGTGCATTCCAGTGTGGTTGATGGGGTTCGTGGGTGCTGCTCCTCAACTTTTGTTTGACACTATCTTTTGCATAGGTCATCAGTAACTGATCGTTGAGGATCCGACAGCCGAGACCCCCACCGATCAGCTGTTTGAGAAGGCAACAGTGCTTGCAGTAGTGCCACGGCCTTCTCGCAGCTTTTCCTGGGCCATGTGATCCCAGGTTTATTGGTCACATGGACTAGGTGCAGCCCCGGTCCATTTAAAAGAATTGGGCTGAGCTGCGATACCAAGTACAGCCTCTATACAATGTACAGCGCTGTGCTTGGGGAGCAGAGAGAAGACCACAACACTGCTACAAGCATTGGTGCCTTCTCAAACAGCTGATCATCAGGGGTTCCAGTTCAAAAAAATAGAAACCGCTTTACGGCAAGTTGACACATGGGTTTTTAGCTCCAGATGTTATCTGAACATTTGCGAAACATGAAAAGCAAGACACACAAGAAAAGTGTTTTTGCTACTGGCATTTTTGTTAATGGTGGCTTTCTGGGGTATCTGTTTTTTATAGTATTTTTTTATTGCAGCATGCCATAAAAAGTGCATATGATTTGGAAAAAACACAAGCAGTTTATGCAGTTTTTTTAGGGTGCAAAACAATGCCAGAACAAACTTGTGTGTGAAGGGGCCCTAATAATGCTGTGCACTAGCATACAGTGACTTCATAAGAATCCCATACTGCGCCTTAATAATAGTACCATATTGTTAATACATAAAACTCTCATACAGTGAACACATACAAGTTCTATACAGTATATAACATGTCTGGGGTTCTTACAGGAACCGAGTGAAGGCAATATCCTTTCAAATATGTAAAAAATAGGATATAGCATACGGTAGTATAAAGGAGTGGTCTTTAGCCTGTGGCTATATCCTGGAAGTTGTAGTTCTGCAATAGCTGGAGAGCCTTGAGACCACTACTACATAGTACATTATTAATAGTTATGGGCGTATCTGTTCTTCTGTGTCTTTAGATAAGGCATAACAAGGTTTCTGCTTTGATAGCGATCAGCAGCAAATAACGTCCCATGTCCCTTAGGGCTTGTACACACGAAAGTATGGGTTCCGTTGCCGTATTGCGGACCGATTTTTGCGGGGTCATGGAACGGAGCAACGAATACGGTCAGCACATGGAGTGCTGTCAGCATCTTTTGCGGACCCATTCAAAAGAATGGTTCCGTATACGAACATTGTACGGAATGCAAAAAACGGCCTGCATACAGAACGCAAAAAACGTTAGTATGAACGAGCCCTAACTCTGCCCCTTATCAGTCACAGATGGAGTTTTATTTCTCAGATCTGCTTTCCCTGTTTTTATTCTGCTACATACAGTGCCATCTGCACCCGTCATGTGTCACGGCCATAACCAGCACGGTTCATACTTTTATTTAACTCCTTAAGTTCCTTGCAGTACGATTAATATTTTTCACAGGCTGCTTTATTAGTTCCCAAATTGTATACTAAAAGGACATGCAGTGTTAGTTTGATATATCACATCACCCACTCAACAAGAAGATGGGAAACTCCCCTGTTGCTGCTAGACTAAGATCTGCATCCGATTATTATATGTGTAGTATACTCATTGACAAAAAAAATTACGTACCAAAGGAGTTGCTGAAATGGGATGTAACTTTCTATGTGAGAGTGTAATCACGATATATGTAAGTGCTTATAATATTAGAGCTATTGGGAGAACTGTAAGGGCTCATGCATACGATCGTATGTAATTCATGGTCCGCAAAAAACAGATCCGCAAAAAATACAGATGACATCCGTGTGCATTCCGTATTTTGTGGAACGGAACAGCTGGCCCTTAATAGAACAGTCCTATCCTTGTCCGTAATGCGGACAATAATAGGACATGCTCTATTTTTTTGCTGAACGGAAATACGGACATACTGAAATGGAATGCAACTTCTTTTTTTGCGGACCGCATACGGTCCGCAAAAAAAAAAACGGAACGGACATGGGAAACAAATACGTTTGTGTGCATGAGCCGTAAAACTGAAAAGAGGCTCTAGTACAGCGGGAGGCAAACTCCGTCACTCCAGCTGTTGTGAAACTACAACTTCCAGCATGCATAATTGCTCTGCTTTTTTAAGAATTCACATTGAAATGAATGGAACATGCTGGGAATTGTAGTTTCACAACAGCTGGAGTGCCGAAGGTTGCTGATCCCTGCTCTAGTAGCTTGTTGGGCCTCCCCTAGCCTGGATGCAAGATAAGATATGGTTGGGCATGGAGGCATATAGGTTGCTGCAGCACATTTGCACACAGATGTCACAGCTAGGCCTCTAGATCCTGAACACTAGTAGGTTAGCAAAGCTGTTGCCCCTGCTGGTCTCATAACTGCTCTATTGGCGATAAATCTGGTGATCGGGCAGGCCAAGGAAGTGTTGCAATCTGGCAATAACATTATTGGGGAAACCCTTGCTGAGTGTGGGCAATTATTATCCTGCTGAATAAAATGCCAGTTGGAAGCCCTGCCATGAGAGGCAACACATGGCCGCAGGATGTCCTGCACATGATGCTGAGCTCTGAGGGCTCTTTCACACCAGCGGATGCCGTGTGGGTAATCCACTGCGTGAAAGAGAGCCAAGCTGCGCTCTGGACAGCAGAGACACAGAGTATTAACATGATTGATAATGTTCTGTGCCTCTCTGTGATCTTTTTACTACAACATCACAGAGAGATAAAGTTGTCACCGTGATTTTGTAGTAAAACATAGAAACATAGAAAGTGTCGGCAGATAAGAACCATTTAGCCCATCCAGTCTGCCCAATATACTGAATACTATGAATAGCCTCTGGCCCTATCTTATATGAAGGATGGCCTTATGCCTATCCCATGCATGCTTAAACTCCTCCACTGTATTTGCAGCTACCACTTCTGCAGGAAGGCTATTCCATGCATCCACTATTCTCTCAGTAAAGTAATACTTCCTGATATTACTTTTAAACCTTTGCCCCTCTAATTTAAAACTATGTCCTCTTGTAGCAGTTTTTCTTTTTTTAAATATTCTCTCCTCTTTTACCTTGTTGATTCCCTTTATGTATTTAAAAGTTTCTATCATATCCCCTCTGTCTTGTCTTTCTTCCAAGCTATAAATGTTAAGGTCCTTTAATCTTTCCTGGTAAGTTTTATCCTGCAATCCATGTACTGGTTTAGTAGCTCTTCTCTGAACTCTCTCCAAAGTATCAATATCCTTCTGGAGATATGGTCTCCAGTACTGAGCACAATACTCCAAATGAGGTCTCACTAGTGCTCTGTAGAGTGGCATGAGCACCCCCCTCTTTCTACTGGTAATGCCTCTCCCTATACACCCAAGCATTCTGCTAGCATTTCCTGCTGCTCTATGACATTGTCTGCCTACCTTTAAGTCTTCTGAAATAATGACCCCTAAATCCCTTTCCTCAGATACTGAGGTTAGGACTGTATCACTGATTTTATATTCTGCTCTTGGATTTTTACGCCCAGGTGCATTATCTTGCACTTATCAACATAAAATTTTAGTTGCCAGATTTTTGACCATTCCTCTAGTTTTCCTAAATCCTTTTCCATTTGGTGTATCCCTCCAGGAACATCAACCCTGTTACAAATCTTTGTGTCATCAGCAAAAAGACACACCTTACCATCGAGGCAATTTCGCTGATAAAGATATTAAACAATATGGGTCCCAGAACAGATCCCTGAGGTACCCTACTGGTAACAAGACCTTGGTCTGAATATACTCCATTGACTACAACCCTCTGTTGCCTGTCCCTCAGCCACTGCCTAATCCATTCAACAATATGGGAATCCAAGCCCAAAGACTGCAATTTATTGATAAGCCTTCTATGTGGGACAGTATCAAAAGCCTTACTAAAGTCTAGATAAGCGATGTCTACTGCACTTCCTCCATCCTTTATTTTAGTCACCCAATCAAAAAAAATCAATAAGATTAGCTTGACATGATCTCCCTGAAGTAAACCATTGCTGTTTTTCATCTTTCAATCCATGGGATTTTAGATGTTCCACAATCCTCTCCTTAAGTATGGTTTCCATTAATTTCGCCACTATTGATGTCAGGCTTACTGGCCTATAGTTGCCCGATTCCTCCCTACTACCTTTCTTGTGAATGGGCACAACATTTGTTAATTTCCAATCTTCTGGGATGACTCCTGTTGCCAGTGATTGGTTAAATAAATCTGTTAATGGTTTTGCTAGTTCCCCGCTGAGCTCTTTTAATAGCTTTGTGTGTATCCCATCAGGCCCCTGTGACTTATTTGTATTAATTTTAGACAGCTGACTTAGAACCTCTGTAAAGACACATGCATCAAAAGATTCATTAGTCTTCTTTCCTAACTGAGGTCCTTTTCCTTCATTTTCCTTTGTAAAAACTGAACAGAGGTATTCATTGAGGCAGTCAGCTATTTCTTTATCTTCTTCCATATACGGTACCTTCCTTCTTTTGTTTTTAATTTGGTAATTCCTTGTTTTAGTTTCCTTTTTTCATTTATGTATCTGAAGAATGCCTTATCGCCTTTTTTCCCTGACTGAGCTAATTTCTCTTCTGCCTGTGCTTTAGAAGCTCTTAAAACTTGTTTGGCCTCTCTCTGCCTAATTCTATAAATTTGCCTGTCATCCTCGTTTTTTTTTTTATAATTCCTAAATGCTATCTTTTTATTTTTAATGATTTTGGCCACTTCTGCTGAGTACCACAGTGGTCTCTTCCTTTTTTTGCTTTTACTGACAAGCCTAATGCAATTTTCTGTTGCCTTCAATAGTGCCACTTTTAAGTAGTCCCATTTCTCCTGGACTCCAATGAAACTGTTCCAATCTGATAGGGACTCGTATACCACTAATCTAATTTAGATTTTTAGTCTCCTGAATATCTCCAATGCACTTGTAAATCATCACTTGGAATAGCAGCCTTGGAAAAGCAGCAAGCTATAAGATCAGAGAGGCACCGAGCATTATTAGTCATGTTAATGCTCCGTGTCTCTGCTGTCCGGAGCGGGGCTTGGCTCTCTTCCATGCGGCGGATTACCCGCACGGCATCCACTCGTGTGAAAGAGCCCTTAGGCTGGGTTCACACTTGAGCGTTTTACAGCGCGTTCAAACGCGCTGTAAAACGCTCAACACATGAAAACCAATGCTTCCCTATGGCCCTGGTTCTCACTTGAGCGTTTTACAGCGCTGAAAAACGCGCTGTAAAACGCCCTACGCTCAAACAAGTACTTGAGCTTCTTTGGGGCGTTTTACAGCGCGTTTGTGGCCATAGGACATTGCAGTCAATCACACAAACGCGCGTCAAACGCGCGTTTACTATTGCAAAAAACGCTCGTCAAAAACGCGCGTCAAAAACGCGCGTTAAACGCGCATATCAAAGACGCTCAGGTCTGAACCCAGCCTGAGTGTTTCTTGTATCACTACCATAGGCGTGCGCACGGGGTGTGCCGGGTGTGCCTGGGCACACCCTAATCATCACCTCCGTGCTGCACTGTCATCTGCCAACTCCTGATGCGATCCTTCACATAGGCTTCAGGCTAAGGGTCTAAAGCCTATGAGACAGTAGAGCGTTAGAATGGATTTGCTCTAGGGAGGTATGATGTCGGGAAAGAGGCGGAGTCTCGTCATACAGGGGGCGGGGCCTCAAGATATGCAGGAAATTCAACAGAGCAGGATATTGCAGAGAGGAGCAGAAGCTGCAGGTCAGTATGTGGAGGAGAAGATTGACTGTTATGTGTACTTGGGGGGGGGGCTGAAGGGAGGAGGAATAATCCTTGTACTGGAGACTGTATGTTAGAGGGGTCTGAAGAGAGGGGGTGAAGTGATATTATTTACTGGGGACTGTATGCTGGAGGGGCTAAAGGCAGAGATAGTGATGTATTTTACATGGGACTGTATGCTGGAGGGGCTGAAGGCAGGAGGGGTGATATTATTTTACATGGGACTGTATGCTGGAAGGGCTGAAGGCCGGGGGAGTTTTGTATTTTACATGGGACTGTATGTTGGAGGGGCTGAAGGCAGGGCGTGATGTATTTTACATGGGACTGTATGCTGAAGGGGCTCAAGGCAGGCAGCGAAGAGAGGAAGGGTGATATTATTTACATGGGACTGTATGTTGGAGGGGCTGAAGGCAAGGAGTGATGTATTTTACATGGGACTGTATGCTGGAGGGGCTGAAGAGCGCCATAATTATTACTATTAGGGTTCATTCACAAGTCTGCAGTGTTTTGCGGATCCGCAATACACCCGGCCGGCACCGGAATAGGACATGTTCTATTTTTTTCCAGAGCCACGGACCGGAAGTTCGGCAGGCTGCTCCGGAAATGCTGATGCGAAGAGCACACTGTGTGCTTTCCGCATCCATTCTGTCCCCATGGAGAATGCATGGGTCCGCACCCGTTCCGCACAATTGCGGAATGGATGCGGACACATTTTGCGGACGTGTGAATGGAGCCTAATACAGAGGGGGCCATTATAATATTAAGAATAATAACAACACAGAGGGGCCAGTATATATTATAATTATACAGAGGGCATTATACTTATGGGCACTACGGGTGGAGGGGAGGGTCTGTTATCTGAGGATGATAGTAAAGTGAGAAATCTAAACATTTTTCTGTGAAACTATGCAGATACGCGGCTGAAAGAAGGTATCATGGCGGTCTTATCTCCGAAGGAAGACGTTGAGGAAGGTCTACATCACAGGAGACGTCACTGGATGTAACAGGTATGTGCTGCTGTACTCTACTGTATAGTGTGTACCATTATATGTAATGTCCATCCACATATCTGTTTGGTGGGGGTGGGGGGGTGGCTATAGGATTTAGCCCACACTGCCGCAGTCCGGTCCCAGACTTCAGGTCACACTGTGCGTGTTCTGAATTCTGGGGCCTCACACCCATCTACTACATTATCTGTACTCAGAGAGTTACCACTGTGTCATCTGTGGTATTACATAGGACTGCAGGTGACATCTACTACAGTATCTGTACTCAGTTATCACTGTGTTATCTGTGGTGTTACATAGGACTGCAGGTGACATGTACTGCATTATTTGTAAAAAGATTGGGGGGAGAAATACTTGGCTTGCCCCGGGTGCTGACAACCCACGCTACACCACTGGAACTCTGCCCTGTATGTTCCCTGCTGCTTGCTACCCCTCCTCAATTACACCCCTGTATAATGTACCCTGATACCCCTCAGTTATATGATACTGTATAACTGAGGGGTATCAGGGTAAATTACAGGGGGTAATATAACTGAAGGATCAGGGTAAATTATACAGGGGGTAAAACTAAGGGGTATTAGGGTACATTATTATACAGGGGTAATATAACTGAGGAGGGCTATCTCAGGGGACATGATGAAGGGGTAATATAACATATAATATAAGTTATATTACCCCTGTATAATGTCCCTGATAGCCCTCCTCAGTTATATTACTCCAGTATAATTTACCCTGATAGCCCTTAGTTATATTACCCCTGTATAATAATGTACCCTGATACCCCTTAGTGTATTTGTGTGTGTGTGTATATATATATATATATATATATATATATATATACATACATACATACACACACACACACACACGCACGTGCACGCGCGCGCGGTGTGTGTTTGTGCTTTAGGGTGCACACCCTAATGCAATAGGCTGCGCACACCTACTGTATGATCACTACTAGGGGTGACCAATTGTCATATGCGATGGCTCCCCGATAATCATACCAGCAGTGTCTTGTTCTACAGCAAAGACAGAATTGAAGTTCTCACCACAAAGTCATACTCAAGCCCGACAATCTTGCGATCCCAAACAGAACCTGGATTCATTGCTAAAGGTGATACAGCTCTAGTCCGTATCGGTCCAGGTTTCTAGTTTACAACACCAATGCAAAAGAAGGTGACAGTCGCTGGCTGTCAATGTCATGACACATAACAGGTGCCATGACCCAAATTTCCTTCTGTTAAGTACCTGGAAATGGTCCAAGTAGAGACATGGGTGTGTAATAAAGGTGGCACCTGTGTCTGGATGGTGGACAAAAAAACTGTGGGAACTGCTCATGCTTGTCAGTGGCTCAAACGATCCTCTCTACTGGTGGTCTGTCCAGGGCCAGCCTTAGGGCTGTGCGACCTGTGCGATCGCACAGGGTCGCAATACCCTACTCTCGTGAAGGGGGCGCCAGACCAGTCTCTCCTCGCTCCATCCCTCCCTCCTTCTTTCATGCCTCACACTGTACAGGAGCCATCAGTGGGTCTTACCAGAAAGTTCCATTCCGTGCTTTGGGGACTACAATTTGCGATCCCCAAAGCACGGACACTATCTGGCTGCCGCAACGTATCCAGACCCATTCAACTTGAATGGCTCTGTGATCCGTCTGCACCGCAAAAAAATAAAATAGAACATGTTCTATTTTTTTTGCGTTGCAGAGGCACAGAGAAAAACCCCACAGGAGCACTCCATAGTGCTTGCGTGGGATCCGTGCCTCCGTACCTCACTTCCAGATTGCGGACCCATTCAAGTGAATGGGTCCACATCCATGATGTGGTGCACAAATGGCTGGGGACCGTATATTGCGGACCCACTGTTTGCGGGCCGCAATAAGGGCCCGCCAGGGATTCTGTCACCAGGAATGTTCCTCCAGAGCTGTTCCAATACGCACTTTGGTCTCCTTGATTAAGTTTTAAATGTATCAGTCTTATTGCCATCTATGCTTTAGTTTATCTAAATATTGATATTCAAATTACCCTAATAAGGAGCCCAAGGAGCTGTCCATATCGCAGTTGGACCCCTGCCGCGTCCCTTCTCCTGTAGCCCAAAATATCATCAATTGTTACATTAACTGATTAGTGTTGGGCGCGAATATTCAAATTGTGAATATTAATCGCGAATATCAGCACTTCGAGAATTAGCGAATATTTAGAATATAGTGATATATATTCGTAATTTCGAATATTCTAGATTTTGTTTTCATCAGTAACCTCCGTTCTTGCTTGTGGGCCAATGAGAAGGCTGCAATGTCTTTGTCTGAGCTTAGTAACATCCCTAGCAACCAATAGGAATGTTCCCTACCCCTTACTATATAAGAACGTCCCCAGCAGCCCTTGTATGCAGTATTTTGCAGATCTGAGATAGACAGCAGTGTTATAGCTGTGCTCTCTGCTTTCCTGTGTCATTACATTAGATAGTTAGTTAGTTATTTAGTTTATATATATAATACAGATAGTTAGTGGGAGATAGTCAGTGTAGGTTAGATAGTGATAGAGTGTAGCTGTCCATACATACATACACACATACATAGTGCTGTGATGTCACAAGTTGACAACAATACAGACCTGTTAAAATGTAAAGTTGCACATATTGCGCCAAAATATTTGCATCATTAGTGCCGATTTCGCAATCGCGAATATATTGGAGCACTCTATCTGCATATAAAGCTATTGTAATGTTCTGCCATGCCAAGCATTTTCTCCAGTCTCAGGAACCTGTAAAAAAATTTTTTGCTATAATGACCGACGCCTGTATTTCGCGCGCATTATGCGAAAATAACATTGCCAATTTTTCTCGATCAAGAAAATAATCTCGAATTTGCGAATATATAAACGAATATTCTACCGAATATTGCCCCTGCCACTCATCACTATAACTGATATAAGCTAGACTAGAAATGCAGTGCCCTATTGGATCTCTACAAAGAGCCAATTTGATGCTAAGAGTTAGTGTGTTGTGCCCTGTATTTGATCCCAAGGACTTTATTGTTAGCACATCTTAGTTATTGTGCCCTACTCAGATGGCAGGAAGCTGGACCTTCTCCCCCCTCATGGGGGAGCTGTGTAGTCTGATTGCATTAGCCAGTGAGTCTGGCCTTAGGAGCTGCATGTGCCTGTGTAGTGTAAGGCCTACTACAAGAGGTTCTCCATCCCTACATGCAGAGGACAAGTGCCAGACCTGGGAGCGAAGGAAGCACAGAATCTATAGATTGTCTAGGATCACAAGTCACTAAGAGGGTATATTGCTTCAGCTCCCACCACAGATATAATGGATAAGCCATCTGTTTCAGGATCTGCACCCTGCTGTGGGAACTGCAGTACTGAGTGTACAGTAAGTGCTTTTCAGGCCTGAAAGGCCAATCAGAAATCATCTAATATTTAAGTTAGTTCTTTCATTTTTCCAGTAAAGAAGAGATGAGCGAATTTCTTGAAATTCGGTTTGCATTCAATTTGGTCAAATCGATTGGGCGATTCGATTAGAGTATCTGAATAAATTCCACTTGAAGTGAAAGTGCTCCAATTGTCCTGAAAACCTGTGGATGGCATTCCAGGGTCTCCTAGGACTGTATGCAACTCAATTCATGTTCTTTGAAGCCAAGACAGCTTTAGTAATCTTAAAGTAACAGCGACATACTATATATGGCTATGGGTAAACAAATGGCTGTTGGTGGTATAACAAACAACACAAACTGTAGGATTTTTTACATAAAAAACGGTTGAAAAATGTCTGCCTTTTGTTGCTAAAGCTTGCCATGTGTATACATGCAAACCACCTGGGGTCATATCATCCTTCCTCTTTATCTTTCCTGTCTTCTGATCTGAACAATGTTTCATGCCATTTTGAGAAATTCACTGGAATAAAATAACCAATTGGAATTGACCCAATTTTTCAAGTCTAATTTGATTAGATTCACTCATTTCTGATAATAAGTTATCCTCTATCTACAGGAAAGGCGATATCTGAAAGATTGCTGAGGGTCCAACCTCTTGGACCACCACCGATCACAAAAATGGGGGCCATGTACCCCAAAATGAATGGAGTGGCTGAATGAGCATGCCCTGTGCAGCTGCATAAGTTTTTTGTGGGACTGCTGGAGATAGTTGAGTACAGTGCTCAGCTACTTTTGGCAGTCCTACAGAAAATGAATGAAGCGGCAGGAAAAGTTACTTGACTGTACAATGTAAATAATTTTGTTACCAATTATTGTGATATTTACAATGATGTTACTATGACTGAGATTTTTGCTGGACCTCTCCAATAATTATAGCTTCATTGTTTGATCTAACTTGGGGGATCCAGAAGAATCCAGTCCATGTAGGAAATTACATTTGTTTTCATCACTGAGCAGTGACCTACAGCTTGAGGCAGTTTAGCACAGTTATGCTCTTAGCACTACGTCTCTGCTGAGTTGTTGATATACTCTTTTGCTCAACCCTTGTTTTATATCTGTCCTCACAGACAATTCACAGTGTACACATTTCATATGTCGGGGAGAACATGGTGACGATAATGCAAACATTTTAAGAATTTCTATAGGTTTCCCAAACGTTCTAATGAGCAGATTTTGAAGGTTAAAGGGCTTGTTCAACATTTAAAAAAATATGGCTGCTTTCTTCCAAAAACAGCTCCACCCTTGTCCATGGGTTGTTTCTGGTATTGCAGCTTTTTGCATTGTAGTTGATCTGCAATACTACACACAACCTGTGTATGGGAAGGGGGGAGGGGGTGCAGTTTTTTGGAAGAAATTTGCCATTTTTTTCTAATCCTGGACAATCTGTTTAATTTATACATACAGTATAAAACTGGTATGTAGACCTGGTAAAAGCAGAAAGGCAGTAGGAGCAGATAAAACAATAAAATCAGCGATACAACAGTTAATGGGATTTCACCAAGGGCATACACAAATATCATTGGGTTCTATAGCGATATTTAGTATACCCCCTTCACTATGATACTTTGTCTTATTTATAAATGTTTTTATTAAGTAGGGGAAATTGTTAATTAAAAGAAAAGTTGCACTCACCCTCACCTACTATACGTAATTTGGAAATGGTGGATCAGGTGCTTCATAAATATGACGCTCATTATGAACAGCATATTTCTCAATGTGTATACACCAGACAACTGGCATAAATAAACTGATAAATCGCCCCCGTACAGCAATATTTCTTCTGCATTCCTCCGGGAACAGTCTGCCGGATCCATTACTGCCGGACACTGTTGGAATGTTGTCTGGCCCCATTAACTATAATGGGGTCTGGCGGAGATCTGTAAGCGCTAGTGTGAAACTAGCCTTGAACATTATCTTTCTTTGGAAGTTGACCAAAAATCAAGATTTGAAGTATATATTTTCTAGAGATGAGCGAATTTCATATTTTGAAATTTGTTTGCGCTTTGTTTGGTGGTAAAAGCAGGATTGCGTTATGGATTCCGTTACCAAGGACCATAACGCAATTCCATGACGGAATGCATAACGGAATGCCTTTAGAGGCATTTCATTAATCATTCCGTCATAATAGAAGTCTATGGCCTGCATAACAGATCCGTCCCGTTTCCGTTATGCAGGGGAGTCCTCTCCTACATAATGGAAACACAGATCCGTTATGCACGTCATAAACTTCTATTATGATGGAATGAATAACAGAATGCCTCTAAAGGCATTCCGTTCTGCATTCTGTCATGGAATTGCGTTATGGTCCGTGGTCGCTTTAGTCTTAATGCTGCTTGAGTGTCAGAGATAGGGCATATTAGGCTATTTCTCAGTATAAGGCCTCATGCACACGACCGTTGTTGTGTTCCCTTCCGCAAAATGGGGTTCCGTTGTTCCGTGATCCGTTTCCGTTTTTGTTTCCGTGTGTCTTTCTTTATTTTTGGAGGATCAACAGACATGAAGGAAAGTAAAAAAAAGGACGCGCGGACGCGGATGACAATCTTGTGTGCCTCCGCGTTTTTTCACGGTCCTATTGACTTGAATGGGTCCGCGCACCGTTTTCCGTGAAAAAAATAGGACAGGTTATATTTTTTTGACAGACTGGAACCACGGATCACGGACGCGGATGACAAATGGTGCATTAGCCGAGTTTTCAACGGACCCATTGAAAATCAATGGGTCCGCAGAAAATCACGAAAAACTGAATAACGGACACGGAATAAAACAACGGTCGTGTGCATGAGGCCTAAATCTCACAGGCATATTACATTACAGTAAATAAATATTGCGGTCCAGCCAAAGTGAAAAAATGAAAAAATTCCAGAAATCAGGCCACCTGAAGTGCACTTAAAGGGGTTTTTTGTTTTCTAAAACATATCACCCCATGTGCCGAGCCCCTCCAGCGTTTATTGCATCACCTTAAAATCCATTAGCCGACCAGAGAGCAAAGCGGCCTACTTGTTTCGACATAAAGTCTTAATCCTGATCAGGTCATTCTGCTGATCATTAGGAACCCCTACTGATCATATACTGATAGCTCACCAGCAATGAAGACATGCATTATTGTAGCACACAGGCCTGTTGTAAAGTTGGAAGCATGAACATTCCCCCAGGCCACACTATTACGTTTATAATGTTACATCTATCTTTGGAAGACAAGAACTCCTTTGTTTGAAAGGGAATGGTTGCCTTAATTAAGTTGCTTGATCAAGGTGATTTTCTAGGTCACCTAACAGTAAATCCTTAAATTTATAGTAATATTCATCACCCTTACATATCCAACATATTAGTCAATTATTAACCATAGATCTAATATTATCTTAAGCAATAAATGAAGTCCAAACTGTAAACCAAGCCAAAGCTCGGTTAGCTATAATAATTATTTGATTTCTTAATAAATCTCTGCTAGTTTGATACCACAGATATTCCTCTTTGATTCCCTTGAAAAACTTTATTTCTTAACTGTAATATTAAAGTACATCTGTCTCCAGGATCAACACTTTGAAACCAGGTAGATTGTCTGTAAGGCTGCCCTAGCTAAATAATTTTCTGATCTATTGCAGAATTTTGGAGAATTCAAATTTTTAGGCCACATGCCCACGACCATAGTTTGCATTGCGCTTGATCTGCATTTTTGTGGATCACACACAGATATTATATATGTGTGCTGTCTGCATCTGTATGTCCGTTCCGCAAATTATAGAACATGCCCTATTCTTGCCTGTATTATGACAAGAATAGTAATTTCTAGTGATAGCAGAGAGAAAAATGCGGATTGCACATGGAAGGTGTTTTGCAGATCTGTAGTTTGTGGACCGCAACAGTCGTGAGCATGAGGTCTTAGTAGATATGCAAAATTGGCCTTAAAGAGGTTATCCGATTTCTGAAACATCCCCCCATCCCCCCCGGGCCCCTCACAGGTAATATACTTACCCCGCTCCTGGTTCCCGCCGCTGCTGCTTCTCCCTGCACACGGATGTTAACATTCGGTGTCGGGGGGGGGAGCAGCCAATGGTAGTTGGTAAAGGTGATGAGCCTCCCTAGTATTACGGGGGACGCTAGAGAGGCTGTTTTCATCTGTGTGGAGGGAGAAGCAGCGGTGCGGGGACCAGGAGCGGCGCCAGGAGCTGGGAGTGGGGTAAGTATATTATCTGTGAGGGGCCCGACACATGTGGGGATATGTTTCAGAAATCGGAAAACCCCTTTAAGTGCACTTCAGGTGGTCCCTAAAAACTCAGTATTACCAAATTGATCCATTTTCTATTGGGTCTTAAAACAACGGATCTCAAGGACAATAGACTTTAGGGACAACAGGCTTCAGATGACATGGTATTCCAATACTTTCCTTCTAATAGGATCATTTATGGGGCATATTTAATATACTGTACATACAGTTGGAAAGAAATAGGGGAAGATGCGAAGGAGTATGAGTATACATGTGTGTATTTTACATCTTTCTTGGTGCCCCTTATTTCTGTTTTTTGAAGTCCATATACACATATTTGGATATAATACACATACAGTACAGACCAAAAGTTTGGACACACCTTCTCATTCAAAGAGTTTTCTTTATTTTCATGACTATGAAGGCATCAAAACTATGAATTAACACATGTGGAATTATATACATAACAAACAAGTGTGAAACAACTGAAAATATGTCATATTCTAGGTTCTTCAAAGTAGCCACCTTTTGCTTTGATTACTGCTTTGCACACTCTTGGCATTCTCTTGATGAGCTTCAAGAGGTAGTCCCCTGAAATGGTCTTCCAACAGTCTTGAAGGAGTTCCCAGAGATGCTTAGCACTTGTTGGCCCTTTTGCCTTCACTCTGCGGTCCAGCTCACCCCAAACCATCTCGATTGGGTTCAGGTCCGGTGACTGTGGAAGCCAGGTCATCTGGCGCAGCACCCCATCACTTTCCTTCATGGTCAAATAGCCCTTACTTTCAAAGTTTTCCCAATTTTCCGGCTGCCTGACTGACCTTCATTTCTTAAAGTAATGATGGCCACTTGTTTTTCTTTACTTAGCTGCTTTTTTCTTGCCATAATACAAATTCTAACAGTCTATTCAGTAGGACTATTAGCTGTGTATCCACCTGACTTCTCCTCAACGCAACTGATGGTCCCAACCCCATTTATAAGGCAAGAAATCCCACTAAACCTGACAGGGCACACCTGTGAAGTGAAAACCATTTCAGGGGACTACCTCTTGAAGCTCATCAAGAGAATGCCAAGAGTGTGCAAAGCAGTATTCAAAGCAAAAGGTGGCTACTTTGAAGAACCTAGAATATGACATATTTTCAGTTGTTTCACACTTGTTTGTTATGAATATAATTCCACATGTGTTAATTCATAGTTTTGATGCATTCAGTGTGAATCTACAATTTTCATAGTCATGAAAATAAAGAAAACTCTTTGAATGAGAAGGTGTGTCCAAACTTTTAACCTGTACTGTACATATCTCACAAAAGTGAGAACACCCCTCACATTTTTGTCAATATTTTATTATATCTTTTTAAGGGACAACACTGAAGATATGACACTTTGATCAAATGTAAAGTAGTCAGTGTACAGGTTGTATAACAGTGTAAATTTGTGTGCCCTCAAAATAACTCAACAAACAGCCTTAACCCCTTCCCGACACATGACATACAGTCAGAACCATAAATATTGGGACACGATTCTAGCATCTTTGGCTCTATACACCACCACAATGGATTTGAAATTAAACGAACAAGATGTGCTTGAACTGCAGACCGTCAGCTTTAATTTGAGGGTATTTGCATCCAAATCAGGTGAACGTGTAGTAATTACAGCAGTTTGCATATGTGCCTCCCACATGTTAAGGGACCAAAAGTAATGGGACAATTGGCTTCTCAGCTGTTCCATGGCCAGGTGTGTGCTATTCCCTCATTATCCTAATTACAATGAGCAGCTAAAAGGTCCAGAGTTGATTTTAAAGGGCTTCTGTCACCCCACTAAACAGTTTTTTTTTTTTGTTACTTATAATCCCTATACTGCGATTTATGCATACATACTGTAATTAATCATTTTGGTTCAGCAGATTATGTTAAAAACGTACTTTTAAAATTTGCAAATTACCTTGCTACCAGCAAGTAGGGCGGCTACTTGCTGGTAGCAGCCGCATCCTCCTATCCTAAAGATGCCCTCTCCGCATGTTGATTGACAGGGCCAGTGGACAGGATCTCTCTCTGCTGGCCCTGTTTGCATAAAAAATCTGGCGCCTGCGCCGTACCTGTCTTCAGTCGGCGCAGGCGCATTGAGAAGGGGGACGCTCGCTCAGCCGCTCCTTCCTCAATGCGCCTGCGCCGGGTGTACGATGTGACGTCATCGGCGCAGGCGCATTGAGGATGCTGAAGACAAAACTGAAGGGAAAATGCCCCAAGAACAAGCAGGAACTGAAGACAGTTGCAATAGAGGCCTGGCAAAGCATCACCAGGGATGAAACCCAGCATCTGGTGATGTCTATGCGTTCCAGACTTCCGGCTGTAATTGACTGCAAAGGATTTGCAACCAAGTATTAAAAAGTGAAAGTTTGATTTATGATTATTATTATGTCCCATTACTTTTGGTCACTTAACGAGTGGGAGGCACATATGCAAACTGTTGTAATTCCTACACCGTTCACCTGATTTGGATGTAAATACCCTCAAATTAAAGCTGACAGTCTGCAGTTAAAGCACATCTTGTTCGTTTCATTTCAAATCCATTGTGGTGGTGTATAGTACGTCATGATGATCCCTGGTAGCCGGGCCCCTGCTGTATCTGCCAGCATCGCTGTAAAAGCTGATGCCGGCGGATTAGCCCCTTCTATGCACAGTCCGCGCTGACCGCAACATAGAAGGGGTTTGTGTCGTGTGATTGAGCGCATCGAGTCCTTGCGCTGCTGTGGCGGGCCTTGCACGGCATCAGGACCTGCCTTCTACGGGTGCCGAGGAGATCCAGCCTCAGGATGGGTCTCCTAGGCAACCTGTTAGTGTATGACTCAGTTTCATACACTAACAGGCAATGCATTACAATACAGATGTATTGTAATGCATTGCAGAGGGGATCAGACCACCAAAAGTGAACATCAGAAATAAAGTAAAGAAAAAAAAGTAAAAAAAAAGTGTTTTTAATAAAATTAATAAAGTAAAGTAAAAAAAAAAAGCCCCTTTCACCTTATTTTATAAAAAATGAAAAAACAAACGCACACATATTAGGTATCGCCGCGTCCATAATGACCGGCTCTATAAATATATCACATTAAAAAAGGTGTAAAAAAAAGCAATTTTTGCCACCTTACATCACAAAAAGTGAAACACCAAGCGATCAAAAAGGCGTATGTCCCACAAAATGGTACAAATAAAACCGTTACTCATCCCGCAAAAAATGAGCGCCTACCTAAGACAAGCGCCCAAAAAATAAAAAAAACTATAGCTCTCAGAACATGGAGACACTAAAACATCATTTTCTTGCTTCAAAACTGCTATTACTGTGCTAAAGTGAAATACATTAAAAAAATACATATTAGGTATCGCCACGTCCGTAACAGCCAGCTCTATAAAAATATCACATGACCTAACCACTCAGGTGAACACCGTAAAAAAAAAAAAAAAAAATGTGTAAAAACAAAAGCCATTTTTGGCACATTACATCATACAAATTGCAACAGCAAGTGATCAAAAAGGCATATGCCCCCAAAAATAGTACCAATAAGACCAACATCTCATCCCGCAAAAAATGAGACCCTACCTAAGAGAATCGGTAAAAAAATAAAAAAGCTATGGCTCTCAGACTATGGATACACTAAAATATAATTATTTTGGTTTCAAAAATGCTATTATTGTGTAAAACTTAAATAAATAAGAAAATGTAGACATATTATTAGGTATTGCCACGTCCGTAAAGATCTGCTCTATAAAAAAGTCACATGACCTAATCCCTCAGGTAAACGCTGTAAAAATAAATAAATAAAAACTGAGCCAAAACAACCAATTTTTTGGTCACCTTGCCCCATAAAGTGTAGTGATGAATGATCAAAAAATTTACCCAAAAATGGTACCAATAAAAACGTCAACTCTTCCTGCAAAAAACTGCATCAGGGGGGCTTCAAATGGGACCTGGCATCTAAAAAACAGTTCAGCTAAATCTGCCTTCCAAAAACCATATGGCGTTCCTTTCCTACTGCGCCCTGCCGTGTGCCCGTACAGCAGTTTACAATCACATGTGGGGTGTTTCTGTAACCCGCAGAATCAGGATAATAAATATTAAGTTTTATTTGGCTGTTCACCCTTGCTTTGCTACTGGAATTCTTTTTTATTAAAATGTAAAATCTGCCAAAAAAGGGAAATTCTGAAATTTCATCTCCATTTTCCATGAATTCTTGAGGAACACCTAAAGGGTTAACAAAGTTTGTAAAATCAGTTGTGTATACTTTGAGGGGTGTAGTTTATAAAATGGGGTCATTTTTGGGGGGTTTCTATTATGTAAGCCTCAAAAAGTGGGTTTTGGAAATTTTCTGAAAAATTTCAAGATTTGCTTCCAAACTTCTAAGCCTTCTAACGTCCCCAAAAAATAAAATGTAATTTTCAAAATGATCCAAACATGAAGTAGAAATATGGGAAATGTAAAGTAATAACTATTATATGAGGTATCACTATCTATTATAAAAGTAGAGAAATTGAAATTAGAAAATTTGGAAATTTTTTGAAATTTTGGCTAAATTTGGGATTTTTTCACAAATAAAGGTGAAATATATAAGTTTATGACTATCATGAAGTACAATGTGTCACGAGAAAGCAATCTCAGAATAGCTTGGATAAGTAAAAGTGTTCCAAAACTATTACCACATAAAGTGACACATGTCAGATTTGCAAAAAAAATGGCTAAGGCAGGAAGGTGAAAACAGGCCCGGGGTTGAAGGGGTTAATGTCGATACCACCGTCAACAAAAGTGAGTACACCCCTAAGTGAAAATGGCCAAATTGTGACCAAAGGGACAATATTTTGTGTGGCCACCATTATATTTTAAATGGAAAATAATTTTCCAGCACTGCCTTAACTCTTGGGCATGGAGTTCATTAGAGCTTCACAGATTGCCACTGGAGTCCTCTTCCACTCCTCCATGACAACATCATGGAGATGATGGATGTTAGAGACCACCTTGCGATCCTCCACCTTCCATTTGAGGATGCCCCACAGATGCTCAATAGGGTTTTGGCCTGGACTCATGCTTGGCCAGTCCAGCCCCGTTGCCCTCAGTTTCTTTAGCAAGGTAGTGGTTTTCTTGGTGGTGTGTTTGGGTTTGTTATGTTGGTATACTTCCCTGTGGCTCAGTTTTTGAAGGAGGGGATCATGCTCTGCTTCAGTATTTCACAGTACATGTTGGCATTCATGGTTCCCTCAATGAACTGTATTTTCCCATAGCTGGCAGCACTCATTCAGCCCCAAACCATGACACTCCCACCACCATGCATGACTGTAGGCAAGACACGCTTGTCTTTCTACTCCTCACCTGGTTGCCACCACACACGGTTGACACCATCTGAACCAAATAAGTTTATCTTGGTCTCGTCAGACCACAGGACATGGTTCCAGTAATCCATGTCCTTAGTCTGCATGTCTTTAGCAAACTGTTTGCGGGCTTTCTTGTGCATCATCTTTAGAAGACGCTTCCTTCTTGGATGACAGCCATGCAGGCCAGTTTGATGCAGTGGGCAGTATGTGGTCTAGCACTGACAGGCAGACCCCCACCACTTTAACCTCTGCAGCAATGTGTCTATTTTGAAAAGAAAACCTCTAGATATGATGCTATGCACATGCACTCAACGTCTTTGGTCAACCATGGCGAGGCCCGTTCTGAGAGGAACATGCCTTGTTAAACCATTGTATGCACCGTGCTGCAGATTAGTTTCAGGGTGTTGGCAATCTTCTTATAGCCTAGGCCATCTTTATGTAGAACAACAATTCTTTTTTTCAGATCCTCAGGGAGTTCTTTTTCAAGAGTGCCATGTTGAACTTCCAGTGATCAGTATTAGAGCGATAACACCAAATTTAACTCACCTGCTCCCCATTCACACCTGAGACCTTGTAACACTAACAAGTCACATGATACCGGGTAGGGTAAATGGCTATTTGGGCACAATTTTGCCATTTTCACTTAGGGGTGTACTCACTTTTGGTGCCAGCGGTTTAGACATTACTGGCTGTGTGTTGAGTTATTTTGAGGGCACACCAAATTTACACTGTTATACAAGCTGTACACTGACTACTTTACATAGTATCAAAGTGTCACATCTTCAGTGTTGTCCCATGAAACAATATGATAAAATATTTACAAAAATGCGAACGGTGTACTCACTTTTGTGAGATACTGTATATCCATCAAATTTTTCCCTTACCCTTCCACCACCTCAGGTGACCGCAGGGGAATATGAACACCTTAACTGTCAGAAAAGAAATGACCACTACTGTAACTTCATCATTGCCAATATTTTTCTGTTTTAGCACATTATCACCTATTTTACATTAGTTCAAATTTTTATAAATAGTACATATACTATAAAGTGCAACAAAGATTATGGGGGTGGATGACATTTAAAATGTGAAAGTTAATAATAGAAATACATTGGGCTACTGGTTCTGTTATGACATTCCCACATCTAGCAAATTCATAGTGTATAGAGTACTCAATAGGAGAAGATTGATAAAGATAATCCCAATAGTATAATTGTATCATTGCCAGTATTTTTCCCAATTCAGTCATTTTTACAGAGTGGAATATTAATGGAAGTAATCATCTTCTAGTGTTGCTCATTAAAAAAAAAAAAATTTGAGGTTTTATTAATGTTATTCACATGCGTGTCTTAAAATAACACACATGAGCTATCTCTCAAAGGCAAACTATTAGAGTTAGATCTTGACTGCATGATGCAAAAAAAGTAGTACCTAATAACATATACTGGTTGTCTTTGGTCTCAGCTCTCAGTATGATCCACACTAGTGATACAGTTAGGTTGATATATATTTGGACACTGACACAAATTTTGTTTTTCTTACCTGTTTACTAAAACATATTCAAGTTATAGTTATATAATTGACATGGACATAAAGTCCAGACTTTAGCTTTCATTTGAGGGTATCCACATTAAAATTGGATGAAGGGTTTCAGCTCCTTTACATGTGGCACCCTGTTTTTAACGGGACCAAAAGTAATTGGACAATTGACTCAAAGGCTGTTTCGTGGGCAATTCCTTCATTATTTTATTCTCAATTAAGCACATAAAAGGCCTGGATTTGAGGTGTGGTGCTTGCATTTTGAAGATTGTGCTGACAAGTAAACATCCGGTAACACAAGCTCTCCAAGCAGGGGAAACAAGCCATCCTTCATTGCTACACTATTAGGAGTTTCTAAATCTACTGTTTGGTACATCCTGATAAAGAAAGAAAGCACTGGTGACCTCAACAATGCAAAAAGACCTGGACGCCCACGGAAGACAACAGTGGTGGATGATCGCAGAATAATTACCATGGTGAAGAGAAACCCCTTCACAACTGCCAACCTAGTGAACAACACTCTCCAGGATATAGGCGTATTGTCACGACCATGGTTATGGTCGTGACTTCTGGATCCGAATGCAGTTGCCTGCGGTTTGGTTTTATTGTCAACCACATGGTGAGGGCTGCTGTTATGTTGCCTCACATGTGGTTGCCGCTGCCAACATGTTTGTACTTGGCAGTATAACAGCCTGAGCTGTTGCTAGGCAGCTTGCTGTCAAGTGCATGCGGTTACACCTGGTTCGGTGTGTGTGTATGTGTGTCTGCACTTTCCATGTTTGGTGTGCACGGGATTGTTTGTGTGTTCACTTCCCCTTCAAGTTGCTGTCTTCCCTTGTCTGGTGTGAGAAGCGTTAATTCCCTTCCTAGACTGTGAGCACTGGGTGTGTCTGTGTGGGTGTGGCTACTTGGGCCTATATAGCCTCTGCTGAGAGCAGTAGTCAGAGGGGTACTTCAGCCATGGTCTGCTGGAGTCATCCTCATACCATCTGCCAGTGAGGGCCACCCTTGTGGTCATAGCAAATGGTATGTGATGTTTAGTCGATGTTGTTTTCCTTCTGTTATTTAATGCAGCTATGGATCTTGGTTCCTGTCTGTATGTGTGTTTGCTGTGTCCTTTTAAGTATGGTGTGGACGTCAGCGTGTCAGCACAGGGATCCAGTCAGCAAGGCTGTGGCAGGTAGGTGTAACTAGTGCAGTTCACCTGCCATATCCATAGGTCTGTTTTTGTATCCCTTTTCCTTGCAGCTTGGCCAGTGAGACTCCTGTTCCTCCATGTCCAGGAGGAACGGCTGTCTACCCAGTTCCTAGCTCAGGGATCGGCAGAGGGTCAGTAGGGATCCAAGGTTCCTGAGCATGAGCCCTCCTACCTTCAAGGTCGGCTCATGCAGCTAGGAGTCAGGGTCAGATTAGGGAAGCTCTAGGAGGTGACCTGCTCCCTATTTCTGTCATCCTGGTCGAGCAGCCACTAACATCTTCTGGCATTGCACGGCCGAGGATTTCCCCCATCCTCAGCCGTGACAGTATGACCACAATGACTCCTCACGTGGCAAGACCTTCGAAAGAGGGTGCAGCATGCATCGCCATCTTGTTATGGGGTGCATACGCGTTCTCCGGAGGGAGAGCGTTTTGGAGGTTTCGCCACTGACGGCGCGGTGAGTGGCTTTTCCCCGCCATTCCTTCACCGTTGTCTGTCTTGGTGTCCCCTTACTTTTAATTCCCTCACCGTTGTTTGTTTGGTGTGCGGTTGCACACCTTCGAAAGAGGGTGCAGCATGCATTGCCATCTATCTGGGGTGCATGCGTTTTCTCCGGAGGGAGAGCGTTCCAGCGATCACCGTTAACGGTGCGGTTGGTGGCTAATTCCCCGCCACCTTACATTCCGTGTCCGTGTTGGTGATCCCTCGTCCCTCTCCATGTTCCTATCTCTGGTCGTCTGCTGGCAGCATTCCGTTTGTGTTCTGGCTGCATGCTGGTTAGGAGTGTCTGCTGGCAGCGACTGGAGTGGGGACGTGAGTGGAGAGTGGACGCAGTGTCAGTGCACTCTCCCCGGGCTGTTTCTTTGCTGGTCTCCGATTCCTGTATGTTGCTCCGGAGCCTGGCAGTCGGCTTCTGGTTCCTGTGTGTTGCTCCAGGGGCCGGCAGCAGTCCTGGGGAGATGCGCGTGTTTTGACACTGTTTCTTCTTCTCCCATCCCCTTGTTGGGTCCCTCAGTTGTTTCCCCTTTGGTGGAGGGGCTTTGAGGGGTGGGAGTGTCACGACCATGGTTATGGTCGTGACTTCTGGATCCGCATGCAGTTGCCTGCGGTTTGCTTTTATTGTCAACCACATGGTGACGGCTGCTGTTATGTTGCCTCACATGTGGTTGCCGCTGACAACATGTTTGTACTTGGCAGCATAGCAGCCTGAGCTGTTGCTAGGCAGCTTGCTGTCAAGTGCATGCGGTTACACCTGGTTCGGTGTGTGTGTATGTATGTCTGCACTTTCCATGTTTGGTGTGCACGGGGTTGTTTGTGTGTTCACTTCCCCTTTAAGTTGCTGTCTTCCCTTGTCTGGTGTGAGAAGGGTTAATTCCCTTCCTAGACTGTGAGCACTGGGTGTGTCTGTGTGGGTGTGGCTACTTGGGCCTATATAGCCTCTGCTGAGAGCAGTAGTCAGAGGGGTACTTCAGCCATGGTCTGCTGGAGTTATCCTCATACCTTATACCATCTGCCAGTGAGGGCCACCCTTGTGGTCATAGCAAATGTTATGTGATGTTTAGTCGATGTTGTTTTCCTTCTGTTATTTAATGCAGCTATGGATCTGGGTTCCTGTCTTTATGTGTGTTGGCTGTGTCCTTTTAAGTATGGTGTGGACGTCAGCGTGTCAGCACAGGGATCCAGTCAGCAAGGCTGTGGCAGGTAGGTGTAACTAGTGCAGTTCACCTGCCATATCCATAGGTCTGTTTTTCTATCCCTTTTCCTTGCAGCTTGGCCAGTGAGACTCCAGTTCCTAGCTCAGGGATCGGCGGAGGGTCAGTAGGGATCTGAGGTTCCTGAGCATGAGCCCTTCTACCTTCAAGGTCGGCTCATGCAGCTAGGAGTCAGGGTCAGATTAGGGAAGCTCTAGGAGGTGACCTGCTCCCTATTTCTGTCATCCTGGCCGAGCAGCCACTAACATCTTCTGGCATCACACGGCTGAGGATTTCCCACATCCTCAGCCGTGACACGTATCAATATCCAAATCCACCATAAAGAGAAGACTGCATGAAAGTACATACAGAGGGTTCACTGCACGGGGCAAGCCACTCGTAAGCCTCAAGAATAAGAAGGCTCGATCGGATTTTGCTAAAAAAAAACATGTTTAAAAACCAGCACACTTCTGGAAGAACATTCTTTGGACAGATAAAACCAAGATCAACCTCTACCAGAATGATGGAAAGAAAAAAGAATGACGAAGACATGGTACAGCTCATGATCCAAAGCATACCACATCATCTGTAAAACACGGCGGAAGCAGTGTGATGGCTTGGGCATGCATGGCTGCCAGTGGCACTAGGTCCCTAGTGTTTATTGATGATGTGACACAGGACAGAAGCAGCCAGATGAATTTTGGGGTTTTCAGAGACATACTGTGTGCTGTAATCCAGCCAAATGCAGCCAAACTGATTGGTTGGCATTTCATAATAGAGATGGACAATGACCCAAAACATAAAGCCAAAGCAACCCAAAAGTTTATTAAAACAAAGAAGTAGAATATTCTTGAATGGCCAATTCAGTCACCTGATCTGAACCCTATAGAGCATGCATTTCACTTGTTAAGGACTAAACTTAAAAAAAAAAAAAAAAAGACTAAACTTCAGACAGAAAGGCCCACAAACAAACAGCAACTGAACACTGCTGCAGTAAAGGCCTGGCAGAGCATTAAAAAGGAGGAAACACAGCGTCTGGTGATGTCCATAAGTTCAAGACTTCAGGCAAATTAACATTTTATTTACAATTATTTAATTGTCCGATTACTTTTGAGCCCCTGAAATGAAGGGATGGAGTTAAAAAAATGCTTTAGCTCCTCACATTTTTATGTAATTATTTTGTTCAACCCACTGAATTAAAGCTGAAAGTCTGAACTTCAATTGCATCTGAATTGTTTTGTTCAAAATCCATTGTGGTAATGTACAGAACAAAAATTAGAAAAATGTTGTCTCTGTTCAAATATACCGGTATATGGACCTAACTGTATAAAGTGAAACAGTGGCGGTTTGCTCCCATTGCCGCTCTACTCAACTGCTTTCCGCTGGTGCCGCAGCTCCTTGTGCTCCTGACCGCCCCCTTTTTCCAACAATCCTGGCTGCCAGAGATCTCTTGTGTGCTCTAGCATGCAGAGGACAGCCCTCTCTTGCTCCCTCTGCTTTTCAAAGGGGCAGTATGTATCATAATCTTCCCCAACCATTGGCTGGAGGGCCCTAGGGTACTTTAGACACTTCCCCTGTGAGTGGGTGCCTGAGCAATAAGTTGCTGTTCCCAGATGTCCTGCAAAGGTGTTATGTTTTGTGATTGTCTGTCCATGTACTGACTTCTGCTAGTTCCTGAATACTGACCCTGTTCTGCCTGCTCTGACTTTGGACTGTTTCACGAATTTCCATGTACTCTGCTGACCATGACCGTTTTACTTTTACTAGGACTACGAGTTGTGACGGTCCCTTAAATGCTATGCACAAGTGTCTCTTCACTGCGGTGGATCAGAAGCCAATCATACGGAGACTACTCCAAGAAAGAGCAGCCTGATGCATTCCCTGAAGTGAAGTCCAGATCCTTGTATTGGGGTTAAAGGGTGAAAACCAAGGAACCGCCAAGATAATGCCTTAAGGTTTAGCCCTAAGCCAAATATTGTTGGTTGGCACAGTGGTTCCACTTCCAATGAGTGACATACAGTATATAAACAAAAAAGAGGCCCATAAGTTGAGATAAAATGGGCCTCTATTATGATGTCTGCTTTTGCTATCCAAGAAAGTTAGGCTGGTGTTTGTCCTTTGCAGCATCCACTTTCCATGACATTGAGCAAATTTCCCCCTAAAAGAACAGAGTTATGTACAGTTGCTAAACCTCAGTAGAGGTAGTAGAGGATGAGACCACCCAAGGCCAGGCTCCCTCATTTGAAGGGCCCATAGTAGCTGCATCGCCAATGGACTCATCATGGGGAACAAACATCTGCTAGTCCTGTCTACACCTTTGGTAAGAGGGCTTCTAGTTTCTCCGGAGGGAGGATATCTCTGTATTATCTTTATTTGTTCAGTGTCTAGGTCTATGTTGCCCTGGCAGTGCTTACTGTTTCTGTTCTTCTCTTGTATGTTCCACCTTTGGTAAAAGGGCTCCTGGGTTCTCTGGAGGAAGGACATCTAGTCTGTGTGCAGCTCTGCCTGTTACCGCCATGTGTCGTTTGGCATGGGGTCCAAGCAATCTGCTTGTCAGCCTGCAGAATACAAAAAAAAAGTCTGAAAACTTATAAAAATTATTTTAATAAAATATATACATAATTGCTATCACATGTCCATAAGGATCTGCACAATAAAATGAACTATTGTATGAATTATTTACTTTATACAGTGAACATTGTAAAAAAAAGAAATAAAAGATTGCAAAATCACAGTTTTTTTTTCATTCCAACTCACAAAAAATTCAATAAAAAGTGAAAAAATCCTATGCACTCTAAAATGGCACCAATGAAAACTACAACTCTTCCTGTAAAAACAGCTCCATTAACTGACAAAAAATGTTATGGTTTTTTGAGTGTGCTTGCACAAAAACAAAATTATTTTTATTGTGCAAAAAAAGAAAAATATTTCAAAACTATATAAATGTGTTATTAGAGTAATCATACTGACCCGCAGAATAAAGTTATTTTGATTTTTACGGTATACTTTTCACTGAAAAATAGTATAATTGCTAATGTATTTTCATGCTTTCACCCCCCCCAAAAAAAAAAATCATAAAAATTATATATATATTTAAATACATTAGATTTACCCCAAAATGATACCATAAAATATACAACTTGTCTTGTAAAAAAAAAGTTGTGGCTTTTAAAAAGTAGAGATGAAAAAAAATCCCACCACATCCTGAAGCCCAAAATAGGCAGAGTATTTAAAGGACATCTGTCAGCAGATTTTGTTGGCAGCGGATTAGTCAGGTCTCCATCAGGAGTAGCACGATGAACAACAGGGTTTTATTAAATAGCAAAACATATGAATGTAACTTTCAGTAAGATCAGAATCTCTGCATATCTGTTTCTGGCTTTCTTCCTCTCTCAGCTCTCTCACTGTGTAAATGTGCAGCAAGTACCCACCCCTTCCTGTCTTTTTTTTTTAGCAGTACTTTATTAATAACATAACACTGTGTCTGGAAACAGGCAATCACATAATGTAGTTGTTGCAATACACAAAAAATTAAGCATTATTCCAAAACCCCCACTCAACAACTACTTATCCTGTTAGTCCTATAGCTGGCTTGAGTTTTTCAAACTTGTAGAGTTGCTTTTAGATATCTGAGAACTGTCTTAACAGCATTCCAGTCTAGTTGACGTGGTATGCTTACGTGTCTGCAGAGAATACCTATTGCTATGATATCTGGGCCAGTCATGTTTGCTACATATAGAGAAGAGCGAATTTCTCAAAAATTAGATTCGGACGGTTCGCCAAATTTTTTGAAAAATTTGGTTCGATACGAATTTATTTGCGGTGAATCACGTTACAAAACGGCTATTTCCTGGCTGCAGAGAGCCTTTATAGTGGTGTAGAACACTGTGCCTTGCAGTAACACGCATAGGGAGTCTGCTGTTGTAGTGAAACAATACTGTGAGTCAGTATGTCATGCAGATGACAGGTGTCGCTCTTAGAATCACTGCACACTTCACTTATTTGGGCAGTTACGGTGCCAAAACTGACCAAATAACTCAAGTGTGAACTCAGCCTTACAGGTCAATGTTAGCGTTAAGAAGAACCGCACTCCTTTTACACCATTGGCAGCTGATTCCACATAGATGTCTAAAGAACCTGTTCTATTAAACGCTTATGCAAGTAGATTTCCCCCCCGACAGAGTGGATATGGTGTCAGCAGTAAGTTTGTGTTGACGGATCCTGTCTGTAGAGCTTCCGCCTTCACTCGGTCTGCATTTGGTCAGTAATCCATCAGTATTGCTAAAGCCAAAAAAAAACAGGAGTGGATCCAAAACAGAGATGACATGTGAATTGAATATTTGCATGTCTTCTGTGTTTTGTACCCACTCCTGCTTTTAGCTACCAAATCATAAACCAATTCTGGTGCAAAATAGGGACCATGTCATGCAGGCCTTACAGCTGTTACATAGACAGGATCCGTTGTGAGTCTTATTTTTCCTTCCATCTGACAGATCAGAAGAAGGGTCAAATAAATGATGATGTCAGCCAGGCCGAAAGGCAAAATAGTGGCCCAATCTTGAAGTGGGGAGGGTGGGAACAGCATGAGAGATTCACAGAGTGGACCCATGACAAAGTGGTGAGGTGGAAGCAGCATGAGGAGACCACAGAGTGGCCCAATGACAGAGTCTGGAGGTGGCAGCAGCATCAGGAGGAGGCCATAGAGTGGCACAATGACAGTGTGGAGGTGGCAACAGCAGCATCAGGTGGCCACAGAGTGGCACAATGACAGAGTGTGGAGGTGGCAGCAGCAGCATCAGGAGGAGGCCACAGGGTGTCACAATGACAGTGTGGAGGTGGCAGCAGCATCAGGAGGGCACAGAGTGGCACAATGACAGCATGTGGAGGTGGCAGCAGCATCAGCATCAGGAGGAGGCTGCAGGGTGGCACAATGACAGAGTGTGGAGGTGGAGGCAGCAGCATCAGGAGGCCACAGAGTGGCAAGGTGATATAGTGTTGAGGTAGCAGCAGCATCAGAAGACCACAGAGTGGCAAGGTGACATAGCGTGGAGGTGGCAGCAGCATCAGGAGACCACAGAGTGACAAGGTGACATAGTGTGGAGATGGCAGCAGCATCAGGAGACCACAGAGTGGCAAGGTGACATAGTGTGGAGGTGGCAGCAGCATCAGGAGACCGCAGAGTGACCCGGTGACAGAGTGGGAATGTGGATGGCAATACCAGTACCAGCTGAAGATGTTGGGTGAAAGAAGGAGCACTTGGCATTAGATGTGTGGCATCAAGCAGGTGGCATCATCAGAATAGTAGCTGAGCAGTTAGCCAGAAGAAACCGGTCTCTTTTGTAGAAGTGTTGGTGTGGCACCCTGAATGATGTAGTCTGATGCATTAGGCATTGGTGGGTGGAAATCCTGGCTTATCCACGCCTGATTAATCTTGACAAACATCAGTCTCTCCACATTTTAGGTGGACAGGCGAGTTCTTCTTGGGGTAACTATGGCCCCCGCCGCACTAAACACCAGCTCTGATGCCACACTACTGGTCGGGCAGGACAGTTTTTCCAGGGCAAACTCTTCCATTTGTGGCCACAAATCGAGTATGGCTGCCCAGTAGTGCAGAGAATCTTCAATGTGGGGTGGCAGGGTACTGTCCAAGTATGCCACCACCTGCTGGTTCAGGTCCTGCTCCAGTTCTAGCTGCTGCTGGTGAGTAGTTACTTCACTAGGCGGGTGAATAAAGCTGCTCATCAGCCACAGCAGCCATGGCAGAGAAACATGAGCGCAGAGGGCCCCCCCGGTCAGACCTGCGAGAGGATGGACGATGGCGCAGATAGGCAGCAGCCAACTGACTACATAGGATGTCTCTATAGTAGTTCAGTTTGTCCTCCCTCTCAGCGGTTGTAAAAAAGGCCCCCATTTTGGATCGGTAGCGAGGGTCCAACAATGTGGAGAGCCAGAAGTCATCCCTCTGCCGAATGAGCAAAGCAAGTGAGCATGCATCGGGGCATTTGTGCAAGTGACTCAGCGGGACTCCCTGCCTCCATCTCCACTGCATACTGCCACTGTGTGTCTGGGTCCCCTGCCTCATCTTCCTCATCGCCCTGTAGCTCCTCTGGCTGCTCCTGCTCCTCCTCTCCTGTCACCTGTGTAGAAAAACCACCCATTTCACTACACATTGCTTGTGCTCTAATGTCCTCCTCCTCCTCCAGTTCAGCCCCCACAGGGCTCATGTGGCTGTGAGATCTAGGTGCCACTTCTCCAGTCCCCTGACCAGCCAGATTTTCCAGCATCTGTTCCAGGACATGAAGCAGTGGAATAACGTTGTTCATCCCGTAGTCCTGGTGACTGACAAATAACGTGGCCTCCTCAAAGGGCCTGAGCAAACGGCAGGTGTCACACATGAGATGCCACTGGCTGACATCGAAGTTACACAGGGGACTACTCCTTCCGCTTGGATCATCAAGAAATTGTTTATGGCCTTTCTCTGTGCGTATAGTCGGTCCAACATATGGAGGGTAGAATTCCAATGGGTGGAAACGTCGCATATCAGCCTATGTTGGGGGATGCCGTTCTGATGCTACAGCTCAAGGAGGGTGTGCTTTGCGGTGTATGAGTGGTTGAAGTGCATGCATAGTTTCCTGGCCATTTTTGGGATGTCTTGCAGATGTGTGGAAGACTTCAGGAACCGCTTGACAACCAGATTGAACACGTGTGCCATGCAAGGTGCATGGCTCAGCCCTCCTTGACGCAGCGCCGACACCATGTTCTTCCCGTTGTTGGTTACATGGTTCAGATTTTGAGTTGTCGCGGAGAAAACCAGGATTCGATTTCTTGATGAAGGACAAGGAGCAGTCCCTCCCCTGTGTGACTCCGCCCAGGCAAACGAGGTGCAGAACAGCATGACACCGCCTTGCCCTGCACATGTGGGGAGGCACTGTGAATTGTCCCAGCAGTGGAGGCTGAGGACACGGTGTAGGATGAGGAGGCAGAGGCGGACATTGTCGCAGGACCAACGCCGTGAGAATGTGCAGGCGGAAGTGGCGTCACCTGGCCAAGTTGCTGGTGTGGCTGTACAGGAACCACATTCACCCAGTGGCCCATAAAGGATATGTATTGTCCCTAACCGTAGTTACAGCTCCTCACGTTGGCGCTGCCGTGCACTTTGGCAGACACCGACAGGCTCAAGGGCTGGCCCACCTTCTGTTCTACATACGTGTGCAGGGCTGGTACTGCCTTTTTGGCAAAGAAATGACAGCTTGGGACTCTCCACCTCGGCTCGGCACAAGCCATCAGTTTTCTGAAAGGTGCAGGGTCCACCACTTGGAAAGGGAGGGACTGCAGCACCAGCAACTTGGCCAGGAGCACATTCAGCTTCTGCACCTTTGGATGAGTGCACACATACTGTTGTCTCTTGGCAATCACTTTGGTGATCGATTGCTGAAGGAATGACTGACGAGGAGTAGGAGGAGGAACAGGAGCATCAGGACCAGCAGATGATGGGAAGGACAGACAGCTCCCTTTGGCTGAGGTGGTGGAGCCTTGACTGCCTGAAATCGGGTGCGTGCCACTGGGTGATGCAGCAGTTGCTGCGGTAGGCTGGATCACCACATCGGAGCTGCGGTTCTCCCATGCCACTATGGTGACGCTGCATATGTTAACGCAACATTGGAACCCTGGCCACGCTTCACCTTCTGCCCACAGATTCGACAAATGGCCATGTTCACATCCTCCGGCGGCTTAACAAAAAACTGCCACACCGCCGAGTAGGTGATTTTACCCCCAACACTCTGCACTGCACTGACTGACAGTTACCGCCGCTGCTTCTGTGAATTCCTGCACCATTACTTTCCAGGCAGGTAGGCTCCTGCGAAGTGGGTGGTCTACCCTGGGCACGTTTGGCTCCCGACCTCCCACTGCTGCCACCCTGTTGACTCCCGGTCACGCTAGAGACATGCTGGCTCCGCCGCTGCCTCACGGGCAAGCTAACACCCTCTTCTCCCAATGATGATGAAGCCCCTAATTCACCCGGCTCCCAAGTGTAATCAGCTACATCATCATCATCGAGTACTGTCTGCACGTCACTGATGTCCTCCTCAATGGTCTCAAAGTTGTTCTCCTCAATGGTCTCAAAGTCAGGAGCCTAACCGCTCGCATCACCAGCACCCACGCCATTCTCCTCATCACTACTTGCCCGCCTACCAGAGGAAGAGGCGGATGTCTCCTCCACATCTTGGCTAGCCAGTAGCTGCTGACTGTCCTCTAGTAGCTTCTCCTCGCTGTATAGTGGAGCTGAGCCCACAGCATATAATACTACTCTGGCTGAGGGAACTGAAAAGGACAAAGGCAGGTTGAGGACAGGTGAGGGCACAGGGCCTGCTCTCTAGCCATGCCAACTAAGGGTTGTGTCTGACGAACCCACCGACTCTTGGCTGGGGGTGTCTGATGTCACTTGGGACGAAGTGGATGACTGAGTCAACCATTCAAAAACCGCTGGGTTGCTGGTCAAGACACGACTGCTAGATGACACTGGGAGCTCAGACCTCTTGCTGAGACTCCTGCTGTCACGCCCCCTTACTCTGCTGCGACCTGTGCCTGCGCCAGAAACATTTAGGCCTCTGCCACTTCCCTGTGCAGGACCTGGCACTTCTCTGTCTGGCACTTCACCACACAACGGCTAATAAGCCTTTTTTTTCCCACTTATACAAGTCACAAAAGGCTTTAGAACATACAACTGCACTGCTGAACAGCAAATAAATATTTTTTGCCACTAATTCACGCCAAAAAGGGTTTTAGTTAGAACATATAATTGCACCGCTGAATGGCAAATATATATTTTTTTGCCACTAATACACGCCAAAAAGGGCTGTAATTTAATCACTTCACCACACAACGGCAGATACTTTTTTTGTGCCACTAATGCACCCCAAAAAGGGCTTTAGAACATATAACTGCAGTCGTTGGGCGCACTACTTGGGGTTCCTTAAAGTACATGCTTGTCGTTATGCCAGTTGCAGTGAAGCAACAAGGGCACAGGGCCCCTTTTAGTGATATGGTGGTAGATGGTACCCAGGTGTAGGAATGCCATAGTGGTGTAGGGTGGCCTAAATGTCCCTTAACCCCTTCATGCAACATCACGTACATGTACATGGGGGAATGTGGTGCCTCACCGCATCCCCACGTGCATGTACGTGATCGGCTTTCTCTGTCAGCGCAAGGAGCGAAGCGCTGAAGGTTCAGTGAAGCCGGCGTGCTGGGGTTGCTAGGCAACCAGAGACTCCGGCAGGAACTGCATCGGAGCTCTGACCCGCCCGCGATCGCTGTGATTGGTCCAATACTGCAGAGGGACCAATCGCAGCGCATCGGGGCAGGTAAGGGGGGGTTAGGGAGGGACTATTTGTGTCACGGATAGTGTACAGGAAACAAGACAATGCAATATAATCAATGACTCACTGGATCCACAACTAAGGAACAAAAGGGAGAGCCCTGCATGGACCTGGCAGACTCTCCCTGACTGCTCAGCCTATGCGAACACCCCAAAGGTGAATGGTCGCATATCCACGTACCTCGACTATCTAACACCTGAAGACCCTACGATAGTGAGGGGACACGACCACCGGCTCCCTACACAGACACGGAGGGAGTCAGGGTCACCTGGATCCAGCAGACAGAAAATCACAAATACATATACAGCACTTATCTTGCAGACGACTGGGAACTAGGAACAGCATGCACACACAATCCAGGAAGTTGTATAAGCCGCACACTACTGCATTATGGGGAGGAATTTAAAGGGAAGCAGTCAGTTCAACTGCATGACAGCTGAGATAGGCTAACGAGATGAGGAACTGAAACCAAAACAAAGAAAACTCAAGGAGGAGGTTCTGAACGGTTTCTGACAGAGCTTCTCAGCTGTCTGGTTGTGACAGTACCCCTCCCTCTACGAGTGGACTCCGGACACTCAGAGCCCACCTTCTCAGGATGGGACCTATGGAAAGCCCTGATGAGACGAGTGGCCTTAATGTCCGTCACTGGGACCCACATCCTCTCCTCAGGACCATAACTTTCCCAATGAACGAGGTACTGGAGAGAACCGCGGACAAGACGGGAATCCACAATCCTAGAGACCTGAAATTCAAGATTCCCATCAACCATAATCGGAGGAGGAGGCAAAGGCGAGGGTACAATGGGTTGAACATAAGGTTTCAATAAGGACTTATGAAAAACATTATGGATCTTCCAAGTCTGAGGAAGATCAAGACGGTAGGCAACAGGATTGATGACCGACAGGATCTTGTAAGGCCCAATAAACCTAGGACCCAACTTCCAGGAGGGAACCTTCAATTTGATATTCTTGGTAGACAACCACACCAGATCACCAACATTCAGGTCCGGACCAGGCACACGTCTCTTATCTGCCACACGCTTATATCTCTCACTCATGCTCTTTAGATTATCCTGAATCTTTTGCCAAATATTGACAAAGACGAGGAGAATCTGTCCTCATCAGGTAAACCAGAAGACCCCTCTCCCGAGAAAGTCCCAAACTGCGGATGAAACCCATATGCACCAAAAAATGGTGACTTATCAGAGGACTCCTGACGACGGTTATTTAAAGCAAACTCAGCAAGGGACAAAAAAGAACACCAATCCTCCTGATTCTCCGCCACAAAACAGCGCAGATATGTCTCCAGATTCTGATTGACGCGCTCTGTCTGGCCATTCGACTGCGGGTGGAAAGCAGAAGAAAATGACAACTGAACCCCCAAGCGAGAACAGAAAGCCTTCCAGAATCTGGAAACAAACTGCGTGCCCCTATCAGAGACTATGTCTGAAGGAATACCATGCAATTTGACAATGTGGTCAATAAATGCCTGCGCCAGCGTCTTAGCATTGGGCAAACCAGGAAAAGGGATGAAATGCACCATTTTGCTAAAACGGTCCACCACCACCAGAATCACAGTCTTCCCCAAGGAACGAGGCAGGTCCGTTATGAAGTCCATGGACAGATGTGTCCAAGGACGGGAAGGAATGGGTAAGGGAAGGAGAGGACCTGATGGCCGTGAATGAGGGACTTTGGCACGAGCGCAAGTCTCGCAGGCTGCCACAAAACCCTCAACCGACTTACGAAGCGCAGGCCACCAGAATCTCCGAGCGATGAGATCCAGTGTGGCTCTTGCCCCCGGGTGCCCAGCAAGGACCATATCGTGGTGTTCCTTAAAAATCTTGTGTCTCAAAGCGAGAGGCACAAACAACCTCCCAGGAGGACAAAGATCAGGAGCCTCTGACTGGGCTGCCTGCACCTCTGCCTCCAATTCAGGAAAAAGAGCAGAGACCACCACACCTTCAGCCAAAATGGGACCCGGGTCTTCAAAATTCCCACCTCCCGGAAAACAACGTGACAGGGCATCTGCCTTCACATTCTTAACCCCAGGGCGGAACGTGACAACAAAATTAAACCTTGAAAAGAACAAAGACCATTTGGCCTGTCTCGGGTTCAGATGCTTGGCTGACTCCAAGTAGGCCAGATTTTTATGGTCAGTAAACACGGTAATAGGGTGTCTGGCTCCCTCTAGCCAATGGTGCCATTCCTCAAAAGCCAACTTGATGGCCAACAATTCCCTATCTCCCACATCATAATTTCTCTCTGCGGAGGAGAGTTTCTTCGAGAAAAAGGCACACGGTTGCCATTTGGCAGGAGAGGAACCCTGAGACAAGACCGCACCCACCCCTACCTCAGAAGCATCAACCTCAACTATGAAGGGTAAAGAAATGTCAGGTTGTACCAGGATGGGAGTGGAAGCAAAACTCTCCTTGATATTAGAAAAGGCCTTACGCGCCTCTACCGACCAGGAAGAAAAATCTACCCCCTTTCTGGTCATATCAGTGAGTGGTTTAACAACAGAGGAATAATTCAAAATAAACTTCCTGTAATAATTGGCAAAGCCCAAAAAACGCATCAGCGCCTTCTGATTCTCAGGAAGCTCCCACTGAAGCACAGCGCGGACCTTCTCGGGGTCCATGCGAAAACCAGAAGCGGAGAGAAGAAACCCCAGAAATTGAATTTCTGGAACCGCAAACACACATTTTTCCAGTTTTGCGTATAATTTATTCTCCCGCAGGATGAGCAAGACCTGACGTAGGTGTTCCTTATGAGTTTTGAAATCAGGAGAAAAAATCTAAATGTCATCCAAATACACTAATACAAATTTTCCCATTAAATGATAAAAAATGCTGTTCACGAAATGCTGAAAAACGGCTGGGGCATTCATCAAACCAAAAGGCATAACCAAATTCTCAAAATGGCCCTCAGGGGTATTGAAGGCCGTCTTCCATTCGTCTCCTTCTCTGACCCTGACCAGGTTGTATGCCCCTCTTAGGTCTAATTTGGAAAAGACTTTAGCCCCAACAACCTGGTTAAACAGGTCCGGGATCAGAGGAAGCGGATAAGGGTCACGAATAGTGATACTGTTCAGCTCCCTGAAATCCAGACAAGGTCTTAAAGAACCATCTTTTTTCTTAACAAAGAAAAAAACCAGCGGCAACAGGTGACTTCGAGGGTCGTATGTGTCCTTTTCTCAGACTCTCAGAGATATAAGTACGCATAGCGACCCTCTCAGGTTGGGAAAGATTGTATAAACGAGATTTAGGCAGCTTGGCACCTGGGATGAGATTAATAGGGCAATCGTACTCCCTGTGCGGGGGCAAATCCTGAACTCCACTCTCAGAGAAGACATCCGAAAATTCAGAGAGGAAAGGTGGTACAGTCTTAGTAGAAACCTCAGAAACAGATGTCGTGAGGCAATTCTCTCTGCAAAAGTCACTCCAACCATTTATTTGCCTCGCTTGCCAATCAATGGTGGGGTTATGTTTAGTGAGCCAGGGTAGCCCCAACACTAGAGGAGTAGGCAAACCGCTAAGGACGAAACATGACACATCCTCAACATGAGCATCACTCACAATTAAACGGATATTGTGAACTATGCCCTTTAATGATTTCTGAGAAAGTGGAGCGAAATCAATAGCAAAAACAGGAATATCCTTTCCCAAAGTGCATACCTGGAAACCATGAGTTATTGCAAATTGATTATCAATGAGATTGACAGCTGCTCCACTATCCACAAAAATCTCACAAAAAATGCTCTTGCTCTCTAGCGCCACCCTAGCAGGCAGGACAAAACGGGAACTACAAGCAAACGGAAAACCTTCAATTTCCGCCTCAACCCTGCCAATAGTAACAGACGGAACATTTTTAAAAGATTTTTTCCTTTTTGTTTCTTTATTACTCCCAGAAAACTGCCTGTATCTCCTAGAGGGACAAACATTTGCCAAATGTTTTATACCTCCACAACAAAAACAAACCCTCCCATGCGAGCTGAATCTTCTATTGTCAGAGGCAATCAACCCCAGCTGCATGGGCTCCTGCTCAGAAGGAGCTGACAGCGACTGAGACCCCTGCGCACAGAAAGAGACCGCTGCACTGTCCCGGGACTGAGTATGACAGGAAGGAGAGATCTCTCCTCTCTCTCTAAGACGCCTGTCAATACGAACGGCCTGAGACATAGCAGAGTCCAAGGAGATAGGCCTCTCATGAAAGGAAAATGCATCTTTCAATCCCTCTGAAAGACCATGGCAAAATTGACTTCGGAGTGCAGCATCATTCCAACCAGTATCAGCTGCCCATCTCCGAAATTCTGAGCAGTATATCTCTGCGGATTGTTTACCCTGGCATAACAGACGTAGTCTAGACTCAGCCAGAGCAATACGATCCGGATCATCATATATCTGACCCAGGGCTAAAAAGAATTCATCCACTGAACGGAGGGGCCGTGCCCCCTCCGGCAGCGAAAAGGCCCAGGATTGAGCGTTACCCCTGAGCAGCGATATAATGATCCCCACCCTCCGTTCCTCATCACCAGAGGAATGGGGAAGAAGGCGAAAATTGGGGTTTGCAAGCCTCTCTAAAACGCACAAAATTCTCACTACCCCCGGAGAACGTATCCGGGAGCGAGATCTTAGGCTCAGAACAAATTCCATGAACGCAAGCTGAACCGGTCACTTGAAACTGAGAAAAAGTCTTACGGAGATCAGCTACCTCCAATAAAAGACCCTGTAAGCGTTCAGCCAAAAGTGAAACCGGATCCATGCTTGAGACGGTTTTGGCGGCTTATAATGTCACGGATGGTGTACAGGAAACAAGACAATGCAATATAATCAATGATTTACTGGATCCACAACTAAAGAACAAAAGGGAGAGCCCTGCATGGACCTGGCAGACTCTCCCTGACTGCTCAACCTATGCGAACACCCCAAAGGTGAATGGTCGCATATCCACGTACCTCGACTATCTAACACCTGAAGACCCTACAATAGTGAGGGGACACGACCACCGGCTCCCTACACAGACACGGAGGGAGTCAGGGTCACCTGGATCCAGCAGACAGAAAATCACAAATACATATACAGCACTTATCTTGCAGACGACTGGGAACTAGGAACAGCATGCACACACAATCCAGGAAGTTGTATAAGCCACACACTACTGCATTATGGGGAGGAATTTAAAGGGAAGCAATCAGTCCAACTGCATGACAGCTGAGATAGGCTAACGAGATGAGGAACTGAAACCAAAACAAAGAAAACTCAAGGAGGAGGTTCTGAACGGTTTCTGTCAGAGCTTCTCAGCTGTCTGGTTGTGACAATGTGCTTCTCCTTTTCTGATCGTCCCAATTCCTGTCAGGGAAGCGATCAGAGAAGGAGAGAGTGTGAAAAGCTGCTGTGAAAAGTTGCTGTAGATACCTACCAGATCGAATTAACCCCTTTTGTGCCGAAAAGCTGCTTCTGTGCCCCAGTCAGTGACACAGATCAGTTCTGTGCCTCATCAACAGCCTGTCATCTGTCATCTGTAGTCACTTTTGTGCCTCATCCCCTGCTTAGTACATAATTAACCCATAATTAACCCCTTCAGTACCGATTTGCCACTCTTCTGTGCCTAATTTGGACCAGTCAGTGAGATTAGTCCTGTCCAGTCCTCTCATCATCGCCTCATCCAGACACCTGTCACTACTGTCCGTCCGTTAAGATAACTGTCTGCCCGTCAAGACATCTGTCACTTCAGCCTGTCCGTCCGTTAAGATAACTGTCTGCCCGTCAAGACACCTGTCACTCCAGCCTGTCCGTCCGTTAAGATAACTGTCTGCCCGTCAAGACACCTGTCACTCCAGCCTGTCCGTCCGTTAAGACAACTGTCTGCCCGTCAAGACACCTGTCACTCCAGCCTGTTCGTCCGTCAAGACACCTGTGACTCCAGTTTGTCTGTTCAATAAAGACACCTGTCACACTAGCCTGTCCGCCCATCAAGACACCTGTCAGTCCAGTCTGTCCATTCAATAAAGACACCTACTACTCCAGCCTGTCCGCCCATCAAGACACCTGTCAGTCCAGTCTGTCCGTCCATCAAGACACCTGTGACTCCAGTTTGTCCGTTCAATAAAGACACCTGTCACACTAGCCTGTCTGTCCGTCAAGTCACCTGTCACACACTCCCGAGTTACATAAAAAATAAAAATAAATAACCGTCAATAGGTGTGCCATCCTCCTGTGTGTATATACTCGTGTCCTGTGCTTGAGTGGCACCATTCTGTAAAATATAAGTCTCTTATGCCCCATGTGGCTTTGTGCCACCTAATACTGTAAAATAATACATTAATTAAGCCCTTTTCTACCCCAGTAAGGATATTGGCACTATTCTGTGCCCCATACTAGACCCCTGGCTCATCGCCAGCCATCTGTGCTACCTGTGACACCTGTCAATAATTTCCATGTGACTCGGGGAGTTTTTATCCTATCCTAAAGGATATACAGTATTTTAGTCTGCTGTTCTATTTTTTTTTTTTTTATATATTAAATAAAAGACAAAAAAAATCTACGTTAGTTTACAGTTTAAAATGACTAAACGGCTTTTCACTGCCGAAGAGGCATATGCCGTACTTTTTGAGGACACTGACTCCAACAGTGGAGATGAAGTGACATTTTTAGTTTCATCTTCCTCAGATGATTCATCTAATGATGAACCCCCTCGTAGGCGTCCTAGGGGTAGTGCGCAGTCGCAGCCCCGTACAAGTGACTCTTCATGGATCCCCGCAGATAACTATGTGCCCCAGGTGCCTGAATTTACAGCCACTCCAGGCATCAATGTAGATACAACAGGTTTCAGTGAAATTAATTTTTTCCAATTATTCTTCACTGATGACCTAATTAACTTGATGGTGGAACAAACAAATATATATGCAGAGCAATTTATTGCCTCCCATCCAGACAGTTATCTCTCAAGGCCCCGCAAATGGACCCCTACTAACACGACTGAAATGCAAAGGTTTTGGGGACTTCTCCTAAGCATGGGCATTATAAAAAAAAACAACAATACGTTCGTATTGGAACAAAGATATTTTATATCACACCCCTCTTCACTGTCTTGCCATGCCCCGGGCCCGTTTCGAAGCTCTTCTAAGATTCCTACACTTCAGCAATAATAATGAATGCCAACCCCCAAGCGACCCCAGTTATGACAGACTCTTTAAAATTAGGCCAGTGGTTGACCACTACAATTCCAAATTTGGTCAAGTATATACCCCCCAAAAATGTCTCTCAGTGGATGAATCATTGGTCCACTTCAAAGGCCGATTACATTTCCGCCAGTACCTGCCCAATAAAAGGGCTAGGTATGGTGTGAAGTTGAATAAGGCCTGTGAAAGTGTATCTGGGTATACACTGAGCTTTCGTATTTACGAGGGAAAAGATTTCAAAATTGAGCCACCCGATTGTCTCCCGGTTCTGGGTATAAGTGGGAAGATAGTATGGGATTTAGTCCACCCCCTGCTGGACCACGGATACCATCTGTATTTGGACAACTTTTACAATAGTGTCCCTCTCCTGAAGTGCCTTGCTGCCAGAGGCATGGGCACATGGGGCACAATTAGAAGAAATCAAAAAGGGCTCCCTAAATCCTTTATAGATCAGACAGTGCGTCGTGGGGAAAGCAGGGCTATTTGCTCAGAAAATTTGATGCTGCTAAAATACAAGGACAAATGGGATGTTCTTGTGCTGACTACCCTCCATGCAGATCAGTCCACCCCAGTCCCAGTCCGAGGAACCACAGAGCAGAACATCAAGCCTGTGTGTATCCAGGATTACAACAAGTTCATGGGTGGAATAGATCTTTCAGACCAGGTACTACAGCCCTACAGTGCCTTAAGAAAATCTAAGGTGTGGTACAAAAAATTAGCTGTGTACCTAACGCAAGTGTCACTATATAATGCCTTTGTCATCCACAGAACAGCTGGTCATGGGGGGACCTTCTTGGAATTTCAGGAAAAAATTATAAAAAAATAGATTTTTGGAGTTCAGGAACGGGTAGTTTTTCATCCAGCAGTGCTTCAGGGGTATCAGGAATAATACGTGGGCAGCATTTCCCTGGAGTACTTCCCCCCCCACAGAAAAAAAAAGGCGACCCCAAAAAAGGTGTCGAGTTTGCTCGGTTAAAGGGATTAGGAAAGACACCACTCACTACTGTCAGACCTGCCCCTCTAAACCGGGCCTCTGCATTGGAGAGTGCTTTCAAGTTTATCACACCTCCACTGATATCCATGAAGTCCATTTCACTAATTTCTTAATTAATCCATCCAAGACATTTTCAGTTGAGCATTTTTCCATTTGGCAATCCAATAATAGCTCCCCCAAAAAAATAAAAAAATAAAAATAAAATAAAAACCTTAAAAATTCCCATTATACCCCTAGATGAATACATTGAAAGGTGTCATTTTATTAAATTTCCTTTTATGTTCTGGCACCCCTAGAGCCTCGATTTAGCGGTTTTCACTGTTGGGGTGAGTATCTTCAAATACGACATGGTGCCTGAAAATTATTCCAGCAAAATCTTCCTTCCAAAAGCCACACGGTGTTCCTCCCATTCTGAGCCCCGCTGTGTGCTCATACAGCACTTTACAACCACAAATGGGGTGTTGACGTATTCAGGAGAAAATGGGTAACAGATTATGGGGTTCATTTTCTCCTGATACCCCTTGTTAAAATGACAAATTTTGGCCTAAAGCGAGATATTCTTGTAAAATATGAAATTTTTCATTTTCACTGCCAAGTCTTTCTAAATTCCATGAAACGGTTATTGGGCCAAAGTGCTCAGTGCACCCCTTGAAAAATTCCTTGGGGGGGGTGTATTTTCCATAATGGGGTCACTTTGGGGGTTCTTTCATTGTTGGGGTGCCTCAGGGTGTCTTAAAATGCGACATGGTGCCTGAAAATTATTCCAGCTAAATCTGCCTTCCAAAAGCCACACGGTGTTCCTCCCATTCTGAGCCCCGCTGTGTGCTCATACAGCACTTTACAACCACATATGGAGTGTTGACGTAATCAGGAGAAAATGGGTAACAGATTATGGGGTGCATTTTCTCCTGCTACCCCTTGTTAAAATGACAAATTTGGGCCTAAAGCGAGATATTCTTGTAAAATACGAAATTTTTCATTTTTACTGCCAAGTCTTTCAAATTTCATGAAACGGCTATTGGGCCAAAGTGCTCAGTGCACACCTTGAAAAATTCCTTGGGGGGTGTATTTTCCATAATGGGGTCACTTTGGGGGTTCTTTCATTGTTGGGGTGCCTCAGGGTGTCTTAAAATGCGACATGGTGCCTGAAAATTTTTCCAGCTAAATCTGCCTTCCAAAAGCCACACAGTGTTCCTCCCATTCTGAGCCCCGCTGTGTGCTCATACAGCACTTTACAACCACATATGGGGTGTTGACTAGGGATGAGCGAACCCGAACTGTACTGAACATTTTCGTAAAAGTCTGGGTTCGGGTTCGGTGTTCGGCGCTTTCTTGGTGCTTTTTGAAAGGCTGCAAAGCAGCCAATCAACAAGCGTCATACTACTTGCCCCAAGAGGCCATCACAGCCTTGCCTACTATTGGCATGGCTGTGATTGGCCAGTGCAGAATGTGACCCAGCCTCTATATAAGCTTGGGTCACGTAGCGCTGCACGTCACTCTGCTGATACAAGCGTAGGGAGAGGTTGCAGCTGCGACGTTAGGGCGAGATTAGGCAGATTAACTCCTCCAAAAGACTTAATTCAGTGATCGATCTCCAGCTGTGGATCATTGAAGTGCTGATATTCAATTGCTCACTTTTTTTAGGCTGCCCAGAGCGTTTTTATATCACTTTTTTCTGGGGTGATCGGCGGCCATTTTGTGGCTTGTGGTGCGCCAGCACAAGCTACCACCAAGTGCATTTAACCATCAATAGTGTGGTTATTTTTTGCTATATCCTACATCAGGTGCAGGCTGAGCCTGTGTCACCCAAGTGCATTTAACCATCAATAGTGTGGTTATTTTTTGGCCATATACTACATCAGGTGCAAGCTGAGCCTGTCACCAAGTGCATTTAACCATCAATAGTGTGGTTATTTTTTGCTATATCCTACATCAGGGTCAGGCTTTCATCAAGTGCATTTAACCATCAATAGTGTGGTTATTTTTTGGCCATATACTACATCAGGTGCAGGCTGAGCCTGTGTCACCCAAGTGCATTTAACCATCAATAGTGTGGTTATTTTTTGGCCATATACTACATCAGTGGCAAGTTGAGCCTGTCACCCAGCGCCTAAAAAATAGGCCTGACATTTATATTCCTCCAAATCAGTACTGTTTTAGCTGGTCAAGTTATTTTTAGTGACCGTAAAAGCACAGTTTTTGTTCTGGGTTGAAAAACAATTCCCAAATTTGCCATTCTCAAAATTAGTAGTTTCTGCTATATCAGGCCTACTTTAAAGCTATCCCTAAAAGGGTATATTAGATTCAAGGTGCGGATAGGGTCATTCTGAAAAACTTAACACACACGCTACAGTGCAGATACAAGTCTAATTCTGTGATTAAACGTATACCTGTCACACAGCGCCTAAAAAATAGGCCTCACATTTATATTCAGCTAAATCTGTCATTACTGGTGTGCCTGTATTAGTGTAATACGGTACCTAAATAGATAGCCAGACAGTGTTAGGTGTCTGTAAAAAAATGCCTGAATTTTAATTCAATACATTGGCCCGAATAATATTTTTCTTTTTGTGGTGAACGGGAACAATGAGGAAAACATCTAGTAAGGGACGCGGACGTGGACATGGTCGTGGTGGTGTTAGTGAACCCTTGTAACAGTACAGCCTGGATCGCAGCGGCTCCCTGTGACTCCGCCCACTTACCTCCGGGCTATAAATAGAAGACAGGTGCTAAGCAGGGTGTTCCACTAATGGAGTGCGCACCCTGCTAGCTCCATTGCATCTGAGGACTCTGTCCACATATCCAGACCTGGATCCCTAACAACATTGTGAAGGACTGCCTACATTCTTGCCACTGGCTTCCCCACTGCTGGCTTCCTAGCCAGGATCAACTAACCGCAAGTATATGCCTGTTACCTGCTCTGATTAAGGTCCTGGAACTCAGAGTGGGGTGGTTCCTGCTGGTGTGAGGCGATATTCCCAAACCAACTCTGAACTCAGGACATGCTATACAAACTCTGAACCTACTGCATATTATATACTAAACTGAGGACATGCTATACTAACTCTGAACCTGCTGCATATTATATACTAAACTGAGGACATGCTATACTAACTCTGAACCTGCTGCATATTATATACTAAACTGAGGACATGCTATACTAACTCTGAACCTGCTGCATATTATATACTAAACTGAGGACATGCTATACTAACTCTGAACCTGCTGCATATTATATACTAAACTGAGGACATGCTATACTAACTCTGAACCTGCTGCATATTATATACTAAACTGAGGACATGCTATACTAACTCTGAACCTGCTGCATATTATATACTAAACTGAGGACATGCTATACTCACTCTGAACCTACTGCATATTATATACTAAAACTGAGGACATGCTATACTAACTCTGAACCTACTGCATACTACATACTAAACTGAGGAAATGCTATATACTAACCCTGAACCTATGGCATACTATATACTAAACTGAGGGCATACTATATACTAACTCTGAACTGTGCACAAGCTTATACTAACTTGTGACTCCTGTAATACTGGGGGACCTTCCTTTCCAGCAGTAACTAATTAGATGGATAGCGGTAAATGATTTTGTTACCCCAAACTCTCCGCCCAAGACTGAAAGAGACGCATGGGGTACATACTGAGTAACCGCGAATCCCACAGCCAAAAACAAGGGCGGTGGGATAATAGTGGATGTCCATTGCTTCCGCAGTTGAGATCCTAACTGATCAACTAGGTGCGTTACAACCCTCTGGTGCTGGGAGAGGACGTGGCCGTTCTGCCACAGCCACACGTCCTAGTGTACCAACTACCTCAGGTCCCAGTAGCCGCCAGAATTTACAGGGATATTTGGTGGGGCCCAATGCCGTTCTAAGGATGGCAAGGCCTGAGCAGGTACAGGCATTAGTCAATTGGGTGGCCGACAGTGCATCCAGCACGTTCACATTATCTCCCACCCAGTCTTCTGCAGAAAGCGCACAGATGGCGCATGAAAACCAAGCCCATCAGTCTGTTACATCACCCCCATGCATATCAGGGAAACTGTCTGAGCCTCAAGTTATGCAGCAGTCTCTTATGCTGTTTGAAGACTCTGCTGCCAGGGTTTCCCAAGGGCATCCACCTAGCCCTTCCCCAGGGGTGGAAGAGATAGAATGCACTCATGCACAACCACTTATGTTTCCTGATGAGGACATGGGAATACCACCTCAGCACGTGTCTGATGATGACGAAACACAGGTGCCAACTGCTGCGTCTTTCTGCAGTGTGCAGACTAAACAGGAGGTCCGGGATCAAGACTGGGTGGAAGACGATGCAGGGGACGATGAGGTCCTAGACCCCACATGGAATGAAGGTCGTGCCACTGACTTTCACAGTTCGGAGGAAGAGGCAGTGGTGAGACCGAGCCAACAGCGTAGCAAAAGAGGGAGCAGTGGGCAAAAGCAGAACACCCGCCGCCAAGAGACTCCGCCTGCTACTGACCGCCGCCATCTGGGACCGAGCACCCCAAAGGCAGCTTCAAGGAGTTCCCTGGCATGGCACTTCTTCAAACAATGTGCTGACGACAAGAACCGAGTGGTTTGCACGCTGTGCCATCAGAGCCTCAAGCGAGGCATTAACATTCTGAACATTAGCACAACCTGCATGACCAGGCACCTGCATGCAAAGCATGAACTGCAGTGGAGTAAACACCTTAAAAACAAGGAAGTCACTCAGGCTCCCCCTGCTACCTCTTCTGCTGCTGCCGCCTCGGCCTCTTCCTCCGCCTCTGGAGGAACGTTGGCACCTGCCGCTCAGCAAACATGGGATGTACCACCAACACCACCACCTGCGTCACCAAGCATCTCAACCATGTCACACGGCAGCGTTCAGCTCTCCATCTCACAAACATTTGAGAGAAAGCGTAAATTCCCACCTAGCCACCCTCGATCCCTGGCCCTGAATGCCAGCATTTCTAAACTACTGGCCCTATGAAATGCTGTCATTCAGGCTGGTGGACACAGACAGCTTCAAACAGCTCATGTCGCTTGCTGTCCCACAGTATGTTGTTCCCAGCCGGCACTACTTCTCCAAGAGAGCCGTGCCTTCCCTGCACAACCAAGTATCCGATAAAATCAAGTGTGCACTGCGCAACGCCATCTGTGGCAAGGTCCACCTAACCACAGATACGTGGACCAGTAAGCATGGCCAGGGAAGCTATATCTCCCTAACTGCACACTGGGTAAATGTAGTGGCGGCTGGGCCCCAGGCGGAGAGCTGTTTGGCGCACGTCCTTCCGCCGCCAAGGATCGCAGGGGAACATTCTTTGCCTCCTGTCTCCTCCTACTCAGCTTCCTCCTCCTCTTCTTCCACCTGCTCATCCAGTCAGCCACACACCTTCACCACCAACTTCAGCACAGCCCGGGGTAAACGTCAGCAGGCCGTTCTGAAACTCATATGTTTGGGGGACAGGCCCCACACCGCACAGGAGTTGTGGCGGGGTATAGAACAATAGACCGACAAGTGGTTGCTGCCGGTGAGCCTCAAGCCTGGCCTGGTGGTGTGCGATAATGGGCGAAATCTCGTTGCAGCTCTGGGACTAGCCGGTTTGACGCACATCCCTTGCCTGTCGCATGTGCTGAATTTGGTGGTGCAGAAGTTCATTCACAACTACCCCGACATGACAGAGCTGCTGCATAAAGTGCGGGCCGTCTGTTTGCGCTTCCGGCGTTCACACCCTGCCGCTGCTCGCCTGTCTGCGCTACAGCGTAACTTCGACCTTCCCGCTCACCGCCTCATATGCGACGTGCCCACCAGGTGGAACTCCACCTTGCACATGCTGGACAGACTGTGCGAGCAGCAGCAGGCCATAGTGGAGTTTCAGCTGCAGCACGCACGGGTCAGTCGCACTGCGGAACAGCACCACTTCACCACCAATCACTGGCCTCCATGCGAGACCTGTGTGCCCTGTTGCGCTGTTTCGAGTACTCCACCAACATGGCCAGTGGCGATGACGCCGTTATCAGCGTTACAATACCACTTCTATGTCTCCTTGAGAAAACACTTAGGGCGATGATGGAAGAGGAGGTGGCCCAGGAGGAAGAGGAGGAAGAGGGGTCATTTTTAGCACTTTCAGGCCAGTCTCTTCGAAGTGACTCAGAGGGAGTTTTTTTGCAACAGCAGAGGCCAGGTACAAATGTGGCCAGACAGGGCCCACTACCGGAGGACGAGGAGGACGAGGATGAGGAGGAGGTGGAGGAGGATGAGGATGAAGCATGTTCACAGCGGGGTGGCACCCAAAGCAGCTCGGGCCCATTACTGGTGCGTGGCTGGGGGGAAACACAGGACGATGACGATACGCCTCCCACAGAGGACAGCTTGTCCTTACCTCTGGGCAGGCTGGCACACATGAGCGACTACATGCTGCAGTGCCTGCGCAACGACAGCAGAGTTGCCCACATTTTAACGTGTGCGGACTACTGGGTTGCCACCCTGCTGGATCCCCGGTACAAAGACAATGTGCCCACCTTACTTCCTACACTGGAGCGTGATAGGAAGATGCGCGAGTACAAGCGCACGTTGGTAGACGCACTACTGAGAGCATTCCCAAATGTCACAGGGGAACCAGTGGAAGCCCAAGGCGAAGGCAGAGGAGGAGCAAGAGGTCGCCAACGCAGCTGTGTCACGGCCAGCTCCTCTGAGGGCAGGGTTAGCATGGCAGAGATGTGGAAAAGTTTTGTCACCACGCCACAGCTAACTGCACCACCACCTGATACGGAACGTGTTAGCAGGAGGCAACATTTCACTAACATGGTGGAACAGTACCTGTGCACACCCCTCCACGTACTGACTGATGGTTCGGCCCCACTCAACTTCTGGGTCTCCAAATTGTCCACGTGGCCAGAGCTAGCCTTTTATGCCTTGGAGGTGCTGGCCTGCCCGGCGGCCAGCGTTTTGTCTGAACGTGTATTCAGCACGGCAGGGGGCGTCATTACAGACAAACGCAGCCGCCTGTCTACAGCCAATGTGGACAAGCTGACGTTCATAAAAATGAACCAGGCATGGATCCCACAGGACCTGTCCATCCCTTGTGCAGATTAGACATTAACTACCTCCCCTTAACAATATATTATTGTACTCCAGGGCACTTCCTCATTCAATCCTATTTTTATTTTCATTTTACCATTATATTGCGGGGCAACCCAAAGTTGAATGAACCTCTCCTCTGTCTGGGTGCCGGGGCCTAAATATGTGACAGTGGCCTGTTCCAGTGGTGGGTGACGTGAAGCCTGATTCTCTGCTATGACATGAAGACTGATTCTGTGCTGACATGAAGCCAGATTCTCTGTTACGGGACCTCTCTCCTCTGCCTGGGTGCCTGGGCCTAAATATGTGACAGTGGCCTGTTCCAGTGGTGGGTGACGTGAAGCCTGATTCTCTGTTATGACATGAAGACTGATTCTGTGCTGACATGAAGCCAGATTCTCTGTTACGGGACCTCTCTCCTCTGTCTGGGTGCTGGGGCCTAAATATGTGACAGTGGCCTGTTCCAGTGGTGGGTGACGTGAAGCCTGATTCTCTGCTATGACATGAAGACTGATTCTGTGCTGACATGAAGCCAGATTCTCTGTTACGGGACCTCTCTCCTCTGTCTGGGTGCCGGGGCCTAAATATGTGACAGTGGCCTGTTCCAGTGGTGGGTGACGTGAAGCCTGATTCTCTGCTATGACACGAAGACTGATTCTGTGCTGACATGAAGCCAGATTCTCTGTTACGGGACCTCTCTCCTCTGTCTGGGTGCCAGGGCCTAAATATGTGATAGTGGCCTGTTCCAGTGGTGGGTGACATGAAGCCTGATTCTCTGCTATGACATGAAGACTGATTCTGTGCTGACATGAAGCCAGATTCTCTGTTACGGGACCTCTCTCCTCTGTCTGGGTGCCAGGGCCTAAATGTGTGACAGTGGCCTGTTCCAGTGGTGGGTGACGTGAAGCCTGATTCTCTGCTATGACATGAAGACTGATTCTCTGCTGACATGAAGCCAGATTCTCTGCTATGGCATGAAGATACTGATTCTCTGCTGAAGTGAAGCCAGATTCTCTGCTATGGGACCTCTGTCCAATTAATATTGGTTAATTTTTATTTTTTTTATTTTAATTTTAATTCATTTCCCTATCCACATTTGTTTGCAGGGGATTTACCTACATGTTACTGCCTTTTGCAGCCCTCTAGCTCTTTCCTGGGCTGTTTTACAGCCTTTTTAGTGCCGAAAAGTTCGGGTCCCCATTGACTTCAATGGGGTTCGGGTTCGGGACGAAGTTCGGGTCGGGTTCGGATCCCGAACCCGAACATTTCCAGGAAGTTCGGCCGAACTTCTCGAACCCGAACATCCAGGTGTTCGCTCAACTCTAGTGTTGACGTATTCAGGAGAAAATGGGTAACAGATTATGGGGTGCATTTTCTCCTGATACCCCTTGTTAAAATGACAAATTTGGGCCTAAAGCGAGATATTCTTGTAAAATATGAAATTTTTCATTTTCACTGCCAAGTCTTTCTAAATTCCATGAAACGGCTATTAGGCCAAAGTGCTCAGTGCACCCCTTGAAAAATTCCCTGGGGGGTGTATTTTCCATAATGGGGTCACTTTGGGGGTTCTTTCATTGTTGGGGTGCCTCATGGTGTCTTCAAATGCGACATGGTGCCTGAAAATTATTCCAGCAAAATCTGCCTTCCAAAAGCCACACGGTGTTCCTCCCATTCTGAGCCCCGCTGTGTGCTCATACAGCACTTTACGACCACATATGGAGTGTTGACGTATTCAGGAGAAAATGGGTAACAGATTATGGGGTGCATTTTCTCCTGATACCCCTTGTTAACCACTTCCCATATGGGCCATTTGCCCCCTTCCTGACCAGGCCAAATTTTGCAAAACTGACATATCACACTTTATGTGGTAATAACTTTGGAACGCCTTTATTTATCCAAGTCATTCAGAGATTGTTTTCTCGTGACACATTGTACTTCATGATAATCATAAATTTGAGTCAAAATATTTCACCTTTATTTATGAAAAAATCCCAAATTTACCCAAAAATTTGAAAAATTCGCAATTTTCTAAATTTCAATTTCTCTGCTTTTAAAACAGAAAGTGATACCTCATAAAATATTTATTATTTAACATTCCCCATATGTCTACTTTATGTTGGCATCATTTTGGAAATGTCATTTTATTTTTTTAGGACGTTAGAAGGCTTAGAAGTTTAGAAGCAATTCTTCAAATTTATAAGAAAATTGCCAAAACCCACTTTATAAGGACCACTTCAGGTCTGAAGTCACTTTGTGGGGCTTACATAGTGGATACCCCCATAAATGACCCCATTGTAGAAACTACACCCCTCAAGGTATTCAAAACCGATTTTACAAACTTTGTTAACCCTTTAGGCGTTCCACAAGAATTAAAGGAAAATGGAGATCAAATTTTTAAATTTCACTTTTTGGGCAGATTTTCCATTTTAATCCAATTTTTTCTTTAACACATCGATGGTTAACAGCCAAACAAAACTCAATATTTATTACCCAGATTCTGCGGTTTACAGAAACACCCCACATGTGGTCATAAACTGCTGTATGGGCACACGGCAGGGCGCAGAAGAAAAGGAACTCCACATGGTTTTTAGATGCCATGTCCCATTTGAAGCCCCCTGATGCACCCTTACAGTAGAAACTCCCAAGAAGTGACCCCATTTTGGAAACTAGGGGATAAGGTGCCAGTTTTATTAGTACTATTTTTGGGTACATATGATTTTTTGATTATTCATTATAACACTTTATGGGGCAAGGTGACCAAAAAATTGGTTGTTTTAGTACAGTTTCTATTTATTTATTTTTACAGCGTTTACCTGAGGGGTTCAGTCAAGTGACATTTTTATAGAGCAGATCGTTACGGACGTGGCGATACCTAATATGTATACTTTTTCTCATTTATTAAAGTTTTACACAATAATAGCATTTTTGAAACAAAAAAATTATGTTTTAATGTGTCCATGTTCTGAGAGCTATAGTTTTTTTATTTTTTGAGAGATTTTCTTATGTAGGGGCTCATTTTTTGCAGGATGAGGTGATGGTTTTATTGGTACCATTTTGTGGGACATACGCATTTTTGATCACTTGGTGTTGCACCTTTTGTGATGCAAGGTGACAAAAATTGCTTGTTTTGACACAGTTTTTTTTTTTTTTTTTTTTACGGTGTTCACCCGAGGGGTTAGGTCATGTGATATTTTTATAGAGCTGGTTTTTACGGACGCGGCAATACCTAATATGTATACTTTTTTTTATTTGTTTCACTTTAACACAATAATAGCATTTTTGAAACCAAAAAAATGATGTTTTAGTGTCTCCATGTTCTAAGAGCTATAGTTTTTTTATTTTTTGAGAGATTTTCTTATGTAGGGGCTCATTTTTGGCGGGATGAGGTGACGGTTTTATTGGTACTATTTTGTGGGACATACGCGTTTTTGATCACTTGGTGTTGCACTTTTTGTTATGCAAGGTGACAAAAATTGCTTGTTTTGACAGTTTTTTTTTTTTTTACGGTGTTCATCCGAGGGGTTAGGTCATGTGATATTTTTATAGAGCTGATTTTTACGGATGCGGCAATACCTAATATGTATACTTTTTTTTATTTTTTCTATTTTTAATTTTTTTTTTTCATTCCTTACTTGGGGACTTTTTTTTTTTTACATGTGAAACTTTTTTTTATTTTTTTATTTTCAACCCTTTATTTTTATTTTTTTTATTTTACACTTTTCGTCCCCCATAAGGTCATACAAGACCTCTGGGGGACATTTACTTCACTTTTTTTTTTTTTTTTCACAGTTGATTTCTCCTGTAACTGGGGCTGACATAGTAGCCCCAGTTACAGGACAAATACACCCCTATAGAGGCTGTACAGCAGCAATCCAGCGCTGTACAGCCTCACAGCAGGGCTGATCGAGGTCTCTGAGAGACCTCACACAGCTCCTGCACACTCCGGTCACGGCGGTCACATGACCGCCGGGCCGAAACAGGAAGCGCACAGCACTTCCTTCTCTGCAGACACAGCGCTCGGTGAGCGCTGTGTCTGCAGCGATCTAGAAGGCAGGGACACCTGGGCACTGTCCCTGCCTTGTCTTAGGGTTGCCCTGCTGTCACTGACAGCGGGCAACCCGATCAGCAGCTGCACGATTAGCGTGCAGCTGCACTTTCTGAACGGACGTTCTGGAACGTCCGTTCAGAAATAGACGTCCACCCATAGGACGTTTATATCCTATGGGCGGACGTGAAGCGGTTAAAATGACAAATTTGGGCCTAAAGCGAGATATTCTTGTAAAATATGAAATTTTTCATTTTCCCTGCCAAGTCTTTCTAAATTCCATGAAACGGCTATTGGGCCAAAGTGCTCAGTGCACCCCTTGAAAAATTCCTTGGGGGGTGTATTTTCCATAATGGGGTCACTTTTTTGTTTTTTTTTCACTGTTGGGGTGCCTCAGGGTGTCTTCAAATGCGACATGGTGCTTGAAAATTATTCAAGCGAAATCTGCCTTCCAAAAGCCACACAGTGTTGCTCTCATTCTGAGCCCCGCTGTGCCCCCATATAGCACTTTATGACCACATATGGGGTGTTTCTGTAAACTTAAGAATCAGGGTAACAAATATTAAGGTTTATTTTGCTGTTAACCCATGCTGAATTGCAGGAGAAATGGATCTAAATGGAAAAATCTGCAAAAAAAGTGAAATTTTAAAAATTCACCTCCATTTTCCATTAATTCTGGTGGAACACTTAAAGGGTTAACAACGTTTGTAAAATTAGTTTTGAATACCTTGAGGTGTGTAGTTTCTAAAATGGGCTAATTTTTGGGTGGTTTCTATTATATAAGCCTCACAAAGTGACTTCAGACATGAACTGGTCCTTAAAAAGTGGGTTTTGGAAATGTTCTGAAAAAAGTTTAAATTTTGCTTCTAAACTTCTAAGCCGTCTAACATCCCCAAAAAATGAAATAACATTTACAAAATGATGCAAACATGAAGTAGACATATGGTAAAAGTAAAGTAATAACTATTTTGTAAGTTACCTCTGTCTGTCAGAGAACCAGAGAAATTCAAATTTAGAAAATTGCGAATTTTTCCAAATTTTCTGTAAATTTTGGCATTTTTTATAAATAAAGGTGAAACATATTGACTCATATTTACCACTAACATGAAGTACAATATGTCACGAGAAAACAATCTCAGAATCGCTTATATAAGTAAAAGCGTTTCAGAGTTATTACCACATAAAGTGAAACATGTCAGATTTGCAAAATGTGGCTTGGTCCTTATGGTGAAAACTAGCTTGGTCTTGAAGGGGTTAATGGTGTTGCACGTGTCATGGTGTTCCCACCTGGATACGCTGGAACACCAGGTGTTGCCCTTCAAAAGCTTCAAAAGCAGAAAAAGTGGGTAGTAATAGTAGGGGATGAAAAATAAATTGAATTCAGACCTTTTGATAAAGTTCAACAGATTAACTTTCAATAAATGTTCTTCCAAACAGTTTCAGGCTTTGTCTTGGTTTCCAGCAGGCTTTGGCATTAACTGTGGTTGGCAAACTCCTCTCTGCTATATCAGTTACTCTCTGGCTCTTCTGTGCTAACAGGCTGGCTATAGGACTCATCTTCTTTATGCTGTACTTTACTTTGTAATCTGGTCTGTCTCTAGCTTAACCCAGGGAACATTTCACTCCTGGTTTCTGAGGCTTCAGGCTTCTGCCTCCATGTCCAGCTGAGCTAAAGGTGCTCTAGTTGGTCCAGACAGGGCTCGTCCAAAAGAGACGGGCTCCCGCTTCCTTCCCCTAGAAGGGGGTAAGCTAAAACTCAACTCTAAACTGAACTCCACCCTCCCTGCAACATGCGGGACATGCCCACCACACCATGGAAAATAAGGTTCCACGCTATGTAACTGTAGCTCTGCCATTTATGCTGCCACCTGCTGGTGAACCAGGCATATTACACGAACAGTTACATAAAAAGATTATGAATGCACATTGTGCAGGATCTGGAAATAAATGCATAGAATTACATTATACTAGCCCATTAATGATAGTAGCGAGGTGCAAAGGTGGGCATTACATAACTACACCGCTGAACGGCAAATAGGCCCTTACCTTTTTCCATAAAAAAGTTTTATAAACTTAGTTTTTATAAACTCCACAAAAGGCTTTAGAACATATAACTGCACAGCTGAACGGCAAATAATATATATTTTTTTGCCATTAATACACTCCAAAAAGGGCTTTAGAACATATAACTAGAGATGGCCTCGCGGTTTGCCTGGGGGTTGTTTCGCGGCAAACTTTTCTCATTTGCGATTCACTGAACATGCGAACATATGACGATATTCGCAAGCTCCATATTTTTTTGCATAGCGCCGAACTTTGACCCATGACACATTCATCAGGTGGGACAGAACAGTCAATTGAAACATTTCAGCACATGGACACATCCCCTACCCTATAAATAAACCCGATCTGACAGCCATTTTGCATTCTGTTTTTTGCCAGTGTAGGGAGAGGTTGCTGTGTGGAACAGAAACAGACTGTTAGTGACACCAAACGTTAGCAAATAGGGCCACAAAAGTCCTTTTAAGGACTAGTTTAGGTGTGCTATCGATAAGTGTGACATTCAGAGGGGTGTGATATACTTATAATATACTTTCTAACATAGAAAGTATATTATAGTGCATTTCTATTGTGCAGCAGTTGTTCACGGTTCTGCTGCGATACCGCAGCTAGATAAAGGGACAAACACTATTGGAATAAGTAATTGCAACTGGTGTGATATACCTGTTGACCCCCCCCAAAGAAGTATTAAAGGGTGTGATACACCAGCTTCCACAAATTATTGATTGAGCGGAGTGATACACTGGCTTCTACCAAATATAGTTTGAGGCCTGCGATACACCAGCTTCCCCCAAATATTAATTAAGTTTGATATACCAGCTTCCAGCAAATACTCATTATTGGGGTCTATATACCTGTTTCCACAAAATACTGATAGAGGGTATTAATATACCGGCTTCCACCAAATATTCATTGAGGCCTTTGATACACCGTCTTTTACCAAATATTGATTAAGGGGTTTGATATACCAGCTTCCAGCAAATACTCAATAAGGGGTTCTATATACCTGTTTCCACAAAATACTGAAAGACGGTATTGATATACCAGCTTCCACCAAATATTGATTGAGGCCTGCGATACACCGGCTTCCACCAAATATTGATTAAGGAGTTTGATTTACCGCTTCCAGCAAATACTCATTATTGGGTTCTATATATCTGTTTCCACAAATTACTGATAGAGGATATTGATATTCAGGCTTCCACCAAATATTGATTAAGGCCTACAATACACCGTCTTCCACCAAATATTGAAAAAAGGGGTTTAATTTACCGGCTTCCAGCAAATACTCATTATTGGGTTCTATATACCTGATTCCACAAAATACTGATACAGGTTATTGATATACCGGCTTCCACCAAATATTGATTAAGGCCTGTGATACACCAGAGTCCCACAAATATTGATTAAGGGGTTTGATTTACCAGCTTTCAGCAAATACTCATGATTGGGTTCTATATACCTGTTTCCACCAAATACTGATAGAGGGGATTGATATACTGGTTTCCACCAAATATTTTTTGAGGCCTGCGATACACCGGCTTTCACCAAATATTGATTAAGAGGTTTGATATACCAGATTCCAGCAAATACTCAATAAAGGGTTCTATATACCTGTTTCCACAAAATACTAATACAAGGGATTTGATATACCGGCTTCCACCAAATACTCATTAAGGGGTTCTATATACCTGTTTCCACAAGATACTTAAAGAGGGGATTGATATACCGGCTTCCACCAAATATTGATTAAGGCCTGCGATACACCGGCTTCCACCAAATATTGATTAAAAGGTTTGATTAACTGGCTTCCAGCAAATACTCATTAAGGGGTTCTATATTCCTGTTTCCACAAAATATTTATAGAGGGGATTGATATACCGGCTTCCACCAAATATTCATTGAGGCCTTTGATACACCGTCTTTTACCAAATATTGATTAAGGGGTTTGATATATCAGCTTCCAGCAAATACTCAATAAGGGGTTCTATATACCTGTTTCCACAAAATACTGAAAGACAGTATTGATATACCAGCTTCCACCAAATATTGATTGAGGCCTGCGATACACCGGCTTCCACCAAATATTGATTAAGGAGTTTGATTTACCGCTTCCAGCAAATACTCATTATTGGGTTCTATATATCTGTTTCCACAAATTACTGATAGAGGATATTGATATACAGGCTTCCACCAAATATTGATTAAGGCCTACAATACACCGTTTTCCACCAAATATTGATAAAGGGGTTTAATTTACCGGCTTCCAGCAAATACTCATTATTGGGTTCTATATACCTGATTCCACAAAATACTGATACAGGTTATTGATATACCGGCTTCCACCAAATATTGATTAAGGCCTGTGATACACCAGAGTCCCACAAATATTGATTAAGGGGTTTGATTTACCAGCTTTCAGCAAATACTCATGATTGGGTTCTATATACCTGTTTCCACCAAATACTGATAGAGGGGATTGATATACTGGTTTCCACCAAATATTTTTTGAGGCCTGCGATACACCGGCTTTCACCAAATATTGATTAAGAGGTTTGATATACCAGATTCCAGCAAATACTCAATAAAGGGTTCTATATACCTGTTTCTACAAAATACCGATAGAGGGGTTTGATATACCAGCTTCCACCAAATATTTTTTGAAGCCTGCGATACACCAACTACCACCAAATATTGATTGAGGGGTTTGATTTACCTGCTTCCAGCAAATACTCATTAACGGATTCTATGTACCTCTTTCCACAAAATACTAATACAGGGGATTGATATACCGGCTTCCACCAAATACTCATTAAGGGGTTCTATATACCTGTTTCCACAAAATACTGATAGAAGGGATTTATATACCGGCTTCCACCAAATATTGATTAAGGCCTGCGATACACCGCCTTCCACCAAATATTGATTAAAAGGTTTGATTAACTGGCTTCCAGCAAATACTCATTAAGGGGTTCTATATTCCTGTTTCCACAAAATATTTATAGAGGGGATTGATTTACCAGCTTCCACCAAATATTGATTAAGGCCTGCGATACACCGGCTTCCACCAAATATTGATTAAGAGGTTTGATTTACCGGCTTCCAGCAAATACTAATTAAGGAATTCTATATACCTGTTTCCACAAAATACTGATAGAGGGTATTGATATACCGGCTTCCACCAAATATTTATTGAGGCCTGCGATACATCGGCTTCCACCAAATATTGATTAAGAGGTTTGATTTACAGTCTTCCAGCAAATACTAATTAAGGAATTCTATATACCTGTTTCCACCAAATACTGATAGAGGCTATTGATACACCGGCTTCCACAAAATATTGATTAAGAGGTTTGATTTACCGGCCTCTAGCAAATACTCAATAAGGGGTTCTATATACCTGTTTCCGCGAAGTACTTAGAGGGGATTGATATACCGGCATCCACCAAATATTGATTAAGGAGTTTGATTTAACAGCTTCCAGCAAATACTCAATAAGGTGTTCGATATACCTGTTTCCACAAAGTACTGATAGAGGGGATTGATATACCGGCTTCCACCAAATATTGATTTAGGCCTGCGATACACCGGCTTCCACAAAATTTTGTTTAAGGGTTTTGATTTACCAGCTTACAGCAAATACTCATTAAGGAATTCTATATACCTGCTTCCACACAATACTGATAGAGGGGATTGATACACCAGCTTCCACCAAATATTGATTAAGGGTAAGTAACTGGCTGAGTGGGTAAGTAACTGGTTGAGTGATAGAAAACAGAGGGTGGTTATTAATGGTACACACTCAGATTTGGTCACTGTCACTAGTGGGGTACCTCAGGGTCAGTATTGGGCCCTATTCTCTACAATATATTTATTAATGATCTTGTAGAAGGCTTGCATAGTAAAATATAAATTTCCGCAGATGACACTAAACTGTGTAAAGTAATTAACACTGAAGAGGACAGTCTACTACAAAGGGATCTGGATAGATTGGAGGCTTGGGCAGATAAGTGGCAGATGAGGTTTAACACTGACAAATGTAAGGTTATGCACATGGGAAGGAATAATACAAATCAGCTGTATATACTAAATGGTAAAACACTCGGTAACACTGACATGGAAAAGGATCTAGGAATTTTAATAAACAGCAAACTAAGCTGTAGAAACCAGTGTCAGGCAGCTGCTGCCAAGGCCAGTATGATAATGGTTTGCATCAAAAGGGGCATAGATGCTCGTGATAAGAACATAGTCCTGCCACTTTACAAATCGCTAGTCAGACCACACATGGAGTACTGTGTGCAGTTTTGTGCTCCTGTGAACAAGGCAGACATAGCAGAGCTGGAGAGGGTCCAGAGGAGGGCAACTATAGTAATAACTGGAATGGGGCAACTACAGTACCCTGAAATATTATCAAATTTAGGATTATTCACTTTAGAAAAAAGACGACTGAGGGGAGATCTAATTCACAATGTGCATTCATAATATATCACGGGTCAGTACAGAGATCTATCCCATCATCTATTTATCCCCAGGACTGTGACTGTGACGAGGGGACATCCTCTACGTCTGGAGGAAAGGTTTGTACACAAACATAGAAGAGGATTCTTTACGGTAAGAGCAGTGAGACTATGGAACTCTCTGCCTGAGGAGGTGGTGATGGTGAGTACAATAAAGGAATTCAAGAGGGGCCTGGATGTATTTATGGAGTGTAATAATATTACAGGCTATAGCTACTAGAAATGGGTCGTTGATCCAGGGAGTTATTCTGATTGCCTGATTGGAGTCGGGAAGGAATTTTTTATTCCCCTAAAGTGGGGAAAATTGGCTTGTACCTCAGTGTTTTTTTTGCCTTCCACTGGATCTACTTGCAGGATGACAGGCCGAACTGGATGGACAAATGTATTTTTTCGGCCTTATGTACTATGTTATGTACTATGTAAGGGGTTTGATATACCAGCTTCCAGCAAATACTCAATAAGGGATTCTATATGCCTGTTTCCACAAAATACTGATAGAGAGGAATGATATACCAGCTTCCACCAAATATTGATTGAGGCCTGCTATACACTGGCTTCCACCAAATATTGATTTAAGGGTTTGATATTCCAGCTTCCAGAAAAATACTCATTAAGGAATTCTATCTACCTGTTTCCACAAAAATACTGATAGAGGGAATTGATCTACTGGCTTCCACAAATTATTGATTGAGGCCTGCAATACACCGACTTCCACCAAATATTGATTAAGGGGTTTGATATACCGGGTTCCAGCAAATACTCATTAAGGGGTTCTATGTACCTGTTTCCACAGAATACTGTTAGAGGGGATTGATATACCGGCTTCCACCAAATATTTATTGAGGGGTTTGATTTACCGGCTTCAAGCAAATACTCATTAAGGGGTTCTATATAACATTTTCCACAAAATACTGATAGAGGGGATTGATATACCAGCTTCCACCAAATATTGATTGAGGCCTGCGATACACTGGCTTTAATTAAATATTGATTAAGGGGTTTGATATAACTGCTTCCATCAAATACTCATTAAGGGGTTCTATATACCTGTTTCCACAAAATAGGGGATTGGTATACCAGCTTCCACCAAATATTGATTGAGGCCTGCAAATATTAAATAAGGGGTTCTATATACCTGTTTCCACAAAATACTGATAGAGGGGATTGATGTACCGGCTTACACCAAATATTGATTGAGGCCTGCTATACACTGGCTTCCACCAAATATTGATTAAGGGGTTTAATATACCAGCTTACAGCAAATACTCAATAAGGGGTTCTATATACCGGTTTCCACAAAATACTGATAGAGGTGATTGATATACCGGCTTCCACCAAATATTGATTGAGGCCTGCGATACACCGACTTCCACCAAATATTGATTAAGGGGTTTGATATACCAGCTTCCAGCAAATATTCATTAAGGGGTTCTATATATTCCACAGGGGTGGTAGGGGTCGGGCAGGTGCACCAGGCTGGAGCTTAAGTGGATCGTTGGAGAAGGTGCATGCGATTACGTCAAAGGACGCACCAGAGTTGGTTGAGTGGCATACTTAGCTTTCCTCTTTAGCACCCTCCTCATCCTTTGTATCTGCACCCTCCTCACTCTCTGCTGTGTGCACCCCCAAAGACACAATCACCGCCATAATCCTTCAACTCGAGTCAGAGGAATTATTTTCCCATCCATTCCCAGCCCTTACTGATGCACAGCCACTGTCTGACGACAGTACCCAGATCAGCACAAGGACAGAGGTTGCCGCTTTTGCTGCCTATTACGAGATCTCTAATGTCAGTGGTGGTAAAGGTGATGATGACGATGGATGTCATGTGGGTGCCCACAAGAGAGGAAGAGTAGGTGACTTCAGAGGAAAAGGAGGTAGAAGGAGGAGAAGCAGGCAGAACTCGCAGTGCAGAGGAGGCAAAAAGCAGACTGAAAATGTATCTGGAGCGAGTCATCCACCATGCACGGTCACATTTGGCGCTCCCAGCACGCCGGCACATGGCTCCGCAGTGTGGGCTTTTTTTAACATGTCAGCTGCTGACAATAGTTTTGCCATCTGCAGCATGTGCTGTCAATGCATAAGTCGCGGCAAGCCCAACACTCACCTAGGGACGACCGCTTTAAGAAGTCACCTGGTCTCCCATCACCGAGCCCAGTGGGAGCAACACCGTCAGAACCCACAAAGCCACACTCCTGCCTTCACGTCCTGCTCCACGTCCTGCCTCTTCTCCTTCTCCTCTCTTCTCCCATTTATCCTCCACTCCACCTTCCACCGTGCCGTCCTCGCGTTCATCTGGCAAAAGGCAGGCTTTCGTGGACCAAATGTTCGAACGTAAAAAGTTGATGACGCCGGAAACCCTTTTGCCCAAAGGCTGACTTGTCGCAACTGCTAGCCCGCCAACTAATGCCATATAAACTGGTGGACTCGGAGGCCTTTAGAAAATTTGTGGCCATTGGCACACCATAATGGAAGGTCCCCGGAAGGAAATATTTCTCACAGAAGGGCATCCCAGAGCTATATGGCTACGTTCAGTGGCAAGTGAATGTATCTCTCGCACACAGTGTAGGTGCAAAGATACATCTGACCACAGACATGTGGTCTAGCAAACATGGGCAGAGAAGGTACATACATTTTACTGCCCCCTGGGTGAACCTTCTGAAGGCTGTCAAGCATGAAACCCATGGCACCAGTGTGGATTTGGTGTTACCGCCACGGGTTGCATGCAGGCCTGCCTTTTTTTCTCCTCCTCTGTCTCCTCCTCGGCTGACTCCTCCTTTTCCATTACTATTGCCTCTTCCGCTGCACCCCCCAGGCTCCTCAGAATCTATTTAACGTGCCAGATGAGACTTTGCCATGCTTTGCTGCGGCTGTTGCGCCTGGAAGCCAAGAGCCACACCGGTCCTGCACTGCTTTCAGCTCTGCGGCCACAGGCCGATCAGTGGTTAATCCCGCTCAATTTGACAGCTGGTAAAGTGGTGTGCGACAGTGGTGCCAATCTGCTGAGCACGCTGAAACAGGGCAACATCACACACGTGCAACATGACATCCTGAACTTAGTTGTGCAGCGATTTGTTGCCAATTACCCCGGGGTCCAGGACGTCTTGCAACAGGCCAGGAAAATCTCTGGCAATTTTAGAAGATTTTACAGGGCCATGGCTTGCCTTGCTGATGTTCAGCGGCGACACCACCTGCCCGTCAGATGTCTGATTTGTGACAGCCCAACTTGCTGGAACTCCATCTTATATATGCTTGATAAGCTGCTCCAGCAGCAACGTGCCGTTAACGACCACCTGTACGAACTCTGCAGCAGGACAGGTTCTGGGGCGCTTGGTTTCTTTTCACCGCGCCAGTGGCTGCTCATGCGTGACAAATGCAGACTTCTGCGGCCATTTGATGAGATTACCAAACTGGTCAGTCGCAGCCAGGGCGCCATCAGTGACATCATACCTTACGCCTTCTTTCTGGAGCGTGCATTGCGTCATATCATTGATCAAGCTATCGAGGAGCAGGAGCTGGAAGATGAGGAAGTCGCTATGCTGAATGAATTCCCAGGGAGGCTACTCCATCTGAGACAAGTCAGCAGGAGTCTGAAGAGGAGTCAGAGGAGGATGGTGCATGGGGGGAGGAGATGGGGGAGCATGAAGAGCAGGCTTTAAACTTTTAGGGGATTCCTGTTGTTGTCTGTGGATGGGGGAAGGAGACATTATCCTGGGTGATGAGCAGGAGCCACCGCTTCCAATTTAGTGCAAATGGGGGCCATCATGCTCAAGTGCTTGAAGAGGGACCCCCGTATAAAAAGCATAAAGGATAAGGACCAGTACTGGCTGGCAACGTACTTAGACCCCCGGTACAAACACAAAATGGCGGACATGTTACCAGCATCACAGAGGGCTGTCAGAAGGCAGCATTTCCAGGCCTTGCTGCGAGAGATGCTGCATTCTGCTGTTGCGGGCACTGGCAGATGAATTTCCACCCACAGAGAAATAGTTGCGGGTACCAATCCTACCACGTGCAAGAAGATGGCGGTTTAAATATGTTTTGGTCACTTCGGGTATGAGATCATTCTTGCAGCCAACTCATCGACAGCTGCCCTCCGGATCCAGCCTCAGGGAACGCCTAGACCGACAGGTGTCCAACTACATCAGGTTAACAGCCGATGTGGACGCTCTCAGAAGCGAGGAACCCCTGGAGTACTGGGTGTGCAGCTGTAACAATTTGCCATGGAACTCTTGGCTTGCCCCTCGTCGAGTGTACTGTCCGAAAGGACATTCAGCGCAGCAGGGGGGATCGTGACCGATAAGCGCACTCGCCTAGCTCATGACAGTGTGGACTACCTCACATTTCTAAAAATGAATGATGCATGGATCTCGTAGGAATTCACCACCTGTGACGACCACATTTAATTGAAATTCCTCATGCCAGTCCACACATATCCGCCACCACACAGAACAAGGAATGGTTCCTGTCTTATGTAAATACAGCGGCTCAAAAAGGCCTTTTCTGTCTGGTGAATGCCTAATGTTTGGGGCCTGTACTCCACTGGCCTGCAGTAAAACCGGTATCCAATGACCATCTAATATACCTCCGACACATAATCACTTGATCTTTTCTGTACGGTGAATGCCAAATTGTTGGGGCCTCAGAGGAATTCAACACCTGTGAAGACCACTTGTTATCGAATTTCACCTATTATCATTTCGGGTATATTCAAGAGGGGGGATTTCATTAGCCATGTTTTTAATCCAATTTTATATTTTTAGTTCTTTTAAACATATGTATTTCACATGTATTTATACTGGCCTGAAGTAGAATTGTTATCCAATGACCGCCTAATATACCTCCAGTCACATAATCACTTGATCTTTTCTGTCCGGTGAATGCCTAATGTTTGGGGCCTGTACTCCACTGGCCTGCATTAAAATTATATCCAATGACCGTCTAAAATACCTTCAGCCACATAATCACTTGTTCTTTTCTGTACAGTGAATGCCTAATGTTTGGGGCCTGTTCTTCACTGGCCTGCAGTAAAATTGATATCCATTGATCATCTAATATACCTCCAGTCACAATCACTTGATGTTTTCTGTCCGGTGAATGCCTAATGTTTGGGGACTGTACTCCACTGGCCTGCAGTAAATTGTTATCCAATGCCCGTCTAATATACCTCCAGCCACATAATCTCTTAAACTTTTCTGTATAATGAATACATAATTTTTAGGGCCTGTAATCTATCTGGCCAACAGTAAAATTGTTATCCAATGCCCATCTAATATACCTCCAGCCACATAGTCACTTGATGTTTTATGTCCGGTTAATGCCTAATGTTTTGGCCCTGTACTCCACTGGCCTGCAGTAAAATTGTTATCCAATGACCGTCAAATATACCTCCAGCCACATAATCACTTGATGTTTTCTGTACGGTGAATGCATAATGTTTGGGCCCTGTACTCCACTGGCCTGCAGTAAAATTGATATCCAATGACTGTCTAATATACCTCCAGCCACATAATCACTTGATCTTTTCTGTACGGTGAATGCCTAATGTTTGGGGCCTGTACTCCACTGGCCTGCAGTAAAATTTATATCCAATGACCGTCTAATATACCTCCAGCCACATAATCACTTGATCTTTTCTGTACGGTGAATGCCTAATGCTTGGGGCCTGCACTCCACTGGCCTGCAGTAAAATTGATATCCAATGACCGTCTAATATACCTCCAGCCACATAATTACTTGATCTTTTCTCTCCGCTGAATGCCTGATGTTTGGGGCCTGTACTTTACTGGCCTGCAGTAAAATTTATATCCAATGACCCTCTAATATACCTCCAGCCACATAATCACTTGATCTTCTCTGTACGGTGAATGCCAAATTGTTGGGGCCTCGGAGGAATTCAACACCTGTGACGACCACTTGTTATCGAATTTCACCTATTATCATTTCGGGTTTATTCAAGAGGGGGGATTTCGTTAGCCATGTTTTTAATCCAATTTTATATTTTTAGTTCTTTTAAACATATGTATTTGACATGTATTTGTACTGGCCTACAATAAAATTGTTTACAAAGATCGTCTAATACACCTCCAGCCACATAATCACTTGATCTTTTCTGTCTGGTGAATGCCTAATTTTTGGGGCCTGTACTCCTCTGGCCTACAGTAAAATTGTTATCCAATGACCGCCTAATATACCTTCAGCCACATAATCACTTGATCTTTTCTGTACAGTGAATGCCTAATGTTTGGGGCCTGTACTCCACTGTCCTGCAGTAAAATTGTTATCCAATGACCCCCTAATATACCTCCAGCCACATAATCACTTGATCTTTTCTGTCCTGGGAATGCCTAATGTTTGGGGCCTGTACTCCATTGGCCTGCATTAAAATTATATCTAATGACCGTCTAATATACCTCCAGCCACATAATCACTTGTTCTTTTCTTTACAGTGAATGCCTAATGTTTGGGGCCTGTTCTTCACTGGCCTGCAGTAAAATTGATATCCATTGACCATCTAATATACCTCCAGCCACATAATAACTTGATGTTTTCTGTCCGGAGAATGCCTAATGTTTGGGGCCTGTACTCCACCGGCCTGCAGTAAAATTGATATCTAATGACCATCTAATATACCTCCAGCCACATAATCACTTGATCTTTTCTGTACGGTGAATGCCTAATGTTTGGGGCCTGTACTTTACTGGCCTGCAGTAAAATTGATATCCAATGACCCTCTAATATACCTCCAGCCACATAATCACTTGATCTTTTCTGTATGGTGAATGCCTAATGTTTGGGGCCTGTGCTCCAGTGGGCAACAGTAAATTGTTATTCAGTGACTGAATAATGTACCTCGAGCCACATAGTCACAATTTCTTTTATGTCAGCTAGCGCTTAAATCAAGCGCTGGAGCTCCGTGCCCGCAGCTACCTGAGGTAGCTGAGGGCTCAGGGCAGTGATCAGAGATCGTGACAAGCGGTCTCTGATCGCTTGATCGCCGTGATACACTGTATCACGGCGATTACGGAAAATGCCTACAGCGGAGCTGCCGGCAGTAAACTTTTTCCCTCCTCTCATGTAAGAGAGGAGGGAGAAAGTCTCCAGTGCAGGGATCAGGTCCCCCAACTTCCACATTAGGGAAAGCTATGTCCCGATCCTCCCCCCCTGCTCTCAAGAAAGATGGCGGTGGCGGCCCGGAGCATGCGCACACTATAAGCCGTCCGCCGCAGCCCCTGCAGTATGTCTCTCTCCTCAGGAAAGGAGAGATAATAAGTAATTATGCCCCGATCGGGTCCCGCAGCACCCCAATCGGAGCAATATGGCCCCCCAATGTATTTAATCCCCCCCCACTCTGCTTGGAACAGCCGACATCGGTGCTGGCACTGATGTTAGCCTTTTAACCCCTTCCATGCTGCGGTCCATAGGGTTACAGGGAGGGATCTCCCTCCCTCTTCCACAGGCTTCCGGCTTACCATGGTTGTAGCAAAGCCTGATCAGGCTCCTGCTAAAGGCAGGAGGCTGATCAGATTGTGCAAAGTCACAATACGCTGCAGTACACTGTATAGTGTACTGCAGTGTATTATAGAGGCATCAGACCCACTGGATCAAGAACCAAGTGGGCCTGGGTCAAAAAAATGTAAAAAAAAAAAAAAAGTTTAAAAAAGGTAAATAAAAAAAGAATTCAATAATCAAATTTCTTCTTATAGCCGCACATTTATAATTGATTAAAAATTGAAAAAATGTAATATACATGTTTCATATCACCGCATCTGTAACAACCTGATCTATGAAAGGGTCATGTTACTTTCCATCAACGGTGAACGCCATAAAAAAAAAAAATAACTATGATGGAATTAAAATTTTGCCCACCTCACTTCCAAAAAAAAGTTATTAAAAGTGATCAAAAAAGTCGTACGTACTCCAAAATGGTATAAATAAAACCATCACCTCATCTCGAAAAAATGAGCCCCTGCATGAAACAATCGTCTAAGAAATGAAAAAAATATGGCTTTCAGAAAATGGAGACACAAAAACATGTTTTTTTTCTTCTAAAATGGTTTTATTGTGTTAAAGTGAAATAAAAAAAAAAAGTATACATATTAGGTATTTACGCGTCCGTAACAACCAGCTCTATAAAAATATCACATCACCTAACCCCTCAGGTGAACACCATAAAGAAATAAAAATAATCTGTGTCAAAAGTCATTTTTTGTCACCTTACATCGCAAAAAGTGTAATACCAAGCGATCAAAAAGTTATTTGTACCCCAAAATAGTACCAATCAAACCGCCTCCTCATACCGCAAAAAAAAACACCCTACCTAAGACAATCACTCAAAGACTAAAAAAATATTGCTTTTAAGGAAATGAAGACACAAAAACATGATTATTTTTTTCAAAAATGTATTTATTATGTAAAAGTGAAAAACAAGCAAAGAAAGTAGACAAATCTGATATAATCGCATCCTTAACAAGGTGCTCTATAAAGTTAGCACATGATCTAACCTGTCAGATGAACATTGTAAAAAACAAAAAATAAAAACTGTGCCAGAACGGACATTTTTGGTAACCTTGCCTAACAAAAACTTTTTCCAAGTGCATTGGAGATATTCAGGAGATACTCAGGAGGTAATCTGGAGGTGGTTACAATCTAAACAAGTAAGATTTGTTTGTTTATAATTAGAGTTGAGCGAACCCGAACCGAACTTTAGGGTTTTCGGCACCTGGACCCGAACATTTACGTAAAAGTTCGGGTTCGGTGTTCGGCGATTTTTAGGGCGCTTTTTGAAAGGCTGCAAAGCCAATCAACAAGCGTCATACTACTTGCCCCAAAATTGGCCAACTGCAGCATGTGACCCAGCCTCTATTTAAGCTGGAGTCACATAGCGCCGCCCGTCACACTGCCCGGATTAGTGTAGGGAGAGGCTGCAGCTGCTGTGAGGGAGAGATCAGGGAGAAATCTCATCAAGAACTGGTTTATGTACTCAGCGATCTACAGAAAAAGTGTTTTGTGGGTGCAGTGCACAATTTTTTTAAGCCTGCCCTGAGCCAACTACTGCTGAAAACGAACTTAGTCAATATCAATACATGATCGGCAGCCATTTTATGTAACGATAGTGCACCAGCATAGGCTATCTGCAAGTCCAGAAATACAGCTTTGGCATACTGGGGTGAAAAAACCTTTTAATATACTGCACATCTGGGATTAGACAAGCATAAGTGACTGTCACATTTAGGACAGAAATACAGTTTTTTGGTTACTGGGGTGAAAAACCCTCTAATATACTGCACATCTGGAATCAGAGTATGTAGGGGTATGAGACGGCACTGCCGATCCGTCCGGCACTCTCAGACAGGGAAATGTGCGGCTCAGTCTATAGACATTGTTCAGTGGTGCTCTGCTATCAACAGGAGGTCCACAATAATCATGCAGTAAGTAGAAAGAATAACGATAGCGGCACTCACCAGAGTGTTGCAAGTTGTATCTTTATTCATGTGAAGTCGAATACACAGTTCAGCGGGCTGGGGCGGACAAATGCATATGTTTGCTGAGTGATCAGCTGGCGACGGCCGTTTCGCGCACCTTGCGCTTCCTCTGCCTCTGACCTTCCTCTGGCCTCTGATACTGCACATCTGGGATTACACGTGCATAAGTCACTGTCACATTTAGGACAGAAATAAAAAGCTTTTTGGTTACTGGGGTGAAAAAACCCTCTAATATACTGCACATCTGTGATTACACTTGCATAAGTCACTGTCACATTTTGGACAGAAATACAGCTTTTTGGTTAGGGTGAAAAAACCCTCTAATATACTGTACATCTGTGATTACACGTGCATAAGTCACTGTCACATTTAGGCCATAAATACGGCTTTGGCATACTGGGGTGAAAAAAGCCTCTAATATACTGCACATCTGGGATTACACGTGCATAAGTCACTGTCACATTTAGGACAGAAATACAGCTTTTTGGTTACTGGGGTGAAAAAAGCCTCTAATATACTGCACATCTGTGATTACACGTGCATAAGTCACTGTCAAATTTAGGCCATAAATGCGGCTTTGGCATACTGGGGTGAAAAAAGCCTAGAATATACTGCACATCTGTGATTACACGTGCATAAGTCACTGTCACATTTAGGACAGAAATACAGCTTTTTGGTTAGGGTGAAAAAACCCTCTAATAAACTGCACATCTGGGATAAGACATGCATAAGTGAGTGTCACATTAAGGCCACAAATACCGCTGTCATATAGAGTTTAAAAAAAAATAATAGAGTGCAATACCCTACATCAGGGTTTATATTGGCGGTTAATTATTTTTAACATACTTAACCACTTTTTACTTTGCTTTGTGAATGCTAACTATGAGGCAAACATCTAATAAGGGACGTGGTCATGGTCGTGGTGTTGGTGGAGCCTCTGGTGCAGGGAGAGAGGACGTGGCCTTTCTGCCACAGCTACACCTGAGAGACGGGCTGCAGTGGAGTAAGCACCTTCAAAACCAAGAAAGGGCTCAGGCCCCTCCTGCTCCCTCTTCTGCTGCTGCCTCAGCCTCTTCCTCCGCCTCTAGAGGAACGTTGGCACCTGCCGCCCAGCAAACAGAGGATGTGCCACCAACAACACCACCTCCGTCACCAAGCATCTCCACCATGTCACACGGAAGCGTTCAGCTCTCCATCTCACAAACCTTTGAGAGAAAGCATAAATTCCCACCTAGCCACCCTCGATCCCTGGCCCTGAATGCCAGCATTTCTAAACTGCTGGCCTTTAAAATTCTGTCATTCAGGCTGGTGGAGACGGACAGCTTCAAACAGCTCATGTCGCTTGCTGTCCCACAGTACGTCGTTCCCAGCCGCCACTACTTCTCCAGGAGAGCCGTGCCCTCCCTGCACAACCAAGTATCGGATAAAATCAAGTGTGCACTGCGCAACGCCATCTGTGGCAAGGTCCACCTAACCACAGATACGTGGACCAGTAAGCACGGCCATATATCCCTAACTGCACACTGGGTAAATGTAGTGGCGGCTGGGCCCCAGGCGGGGAGCTGTTTGGCGCACGTCCTTCCGCCGCCAAGGATCGCAGGGCATCATTCTTTGCCTCCTGTTGCCTCCTCTTCCTACTCGGCTTCCTCCTCCTCTTCTACCACCTCCTCATCAAGTCAGCGACAGACCTTCACCACCAACTTCAGCACAGCCAGGGGTAAAACGTCAGCAGGCCATTCTGAAACTGATGTGTTTGGGGACAGGCCCCACACCGCGCAGGAGTTGTGGCGGGGTATAGAACAACAGACCGATGAGTGGTTGCTGCCAGTGGGCCTCAAGCCCGGCCTGGTGGTCTGCGATAATGGGCGAAATCTCGTTGCAGCTCTGGGACTAGCCGGTTTGACGCACATCCCTTGCCTGGCGCATATGCTGAATTTGGTGGTGCAGAAATTCATTCACAACTACCCCGACATGTCTGAGCTGCTGCATAAAGTGCGCGCCGTCTGTGCGCGCTTCCGGCGTTCTCATCCTGCCGCCGTTTGGCTGTCTGCTCTACAGCGTAACTTTGGCCTTCCCGCTCACCGCCTCATATGCGACGTGCCCACCAGGTGGAACTCCACCTTGCACATGCTGGAGAGACTGTGCGAGCAGCAGCAGGCCATAGTGGAGTTTCAGCTGCAGCACGCACAGGTGAGTCGCAATGCAGGACAGCACCACTTCACCACCAATGACTGGGCCTCCATGCGAGACCTGTGTGCCCTGTTGCGCTGTTTCGAGTACTCCACCAACATGACCAGTGGCGATGACGCCGTTATCAGTGTTACAATACCACTTCTATTTCTTCTCCTTGAGAAAACACTTAGGGCGATGATGGAAGAGGATGTGGCCCACGACGAAGAGGAGGAATAGGGGTCATCTCTAACACTTTCAGACCAGTCTTTTAGAAGTGGCTCATAGGGAGGTTTTTTGCAACAGCAGAGGCCAGGTACAAACTTGGCCAACCAGGGCCCACTACTGGAGGACGAGGAGGAGGAGGAGGAAGAGGATGGGGATGAAGCATGTTCACAGCGGGGTTGTATCCAACGCAGCTCGGGCCCATCACTGGTGCGTGGCTGGGGGGATACGGAGGACGCAGACGATACGCCTCCCACAGAGGACAGCTTGTCCTTACCTCTGGGCAGCCTGGCACACATGAGCGACTACATGCTGCAGTGCCTGCGCAACGATTGCAGAGTTGCCCACATTTTAATGTGTGCTGACTACTGGGTGGCCACCCTGCTGGATCCCCGTTACAAAGACAATGTGCCGTCCTTAAAGGGCTTCTGTCACCCCCAAAACACATTATTTTTTGGGGGGCTTGTTAAAATCCTTATTTAACGACTATTCCCTATATAGGGCTCTTACCTTTGTCTGTGGCTTCTTTTCATTAAAAATCGATCTTTTAAAATATGCAAATCACTTCACTACCAGCAAGTAGGGCGTCTACTTGCTGGTAGCCGCCGCAAAAAAACGCCCCTCCTCCAGTTGATTGACAGGGCCAGGGAGCACTCTCCTCCTCCGGCTGGCCCTGTCAGCATTTCAAATCCCGCGCCCGTTTTCATTCGGCGCAGGCGCACTGAGAGGAGGACGCTCGCCTCCTCAGCACTCCCTCAGTGCACCTGCGCCGATGACGTCTTCTCTATCGGTGATGTCATCGGCGCAGGCGCACTGAGGGAGTGCTGAGGAGGCGAGCGTCCTCCCCTCAGAGCGCCTGCGCCGAATGAAGACAGGCGCGGGATTTGAAATGCTGACAGGGCCAGCCGGAGGAGAAGAGCGCTCCCTGGCCCTGTCAATCAACTGGAGGAGGGGGCGGTTTTTTGCGGCGGCTACCAGCAAGTAGACGCCCTACTTGCTGGTAGTGAAGTGATTTGCATATTTTAAAAGATTGATTTTTAAGGAAAAGAAGCCACAGACAAAGGTAAGAGCCCTATATAGAGAATAGTCATTAAATAAGGATTTTAACAAGCTAAAAAAAAAAAAGAAGTGTTTTGGGGGTGACAGAAGCCCTTTAATTCCCTCACTGGAGCGTGATCGAAAGATGCGCGACTACAGGCGCACGCTGGTAGACGCGCTCCTGAGAGCATTCCCGACTGACGCCGGGGGACAAGTGGAAGCACAAGGCAAAGGCAGGGGAGGAGGAAGAGGTCGCCAATGCAGCTGTGTCAGCGCCAGCACCTCAGAAGGCAGGGTTAGCATGGCCGACATGTGGAAAAGCTTTGTCACCTCGCCGCAACAACCGGCCTCAACTGCTGATATGGAGAGTGTTAGCAGGAGGCAGCATTTGAACAACATGGTGGAACAGTACCTGTGCACACGACTACACGTACTGACTGATGGTTCTGCCCCATTCAACTTTTGGGTCTCCAAATTGTCTACATGGCCAGAGCTTGCCCTGTATGCCTTGGAGGTGCTGGCCTGCCCTGCAGCCAGTGTACTCTCTGAACGTGTATTTAGCACGGCAGGAGGCGTCATTACAGACAGACGCAGCCACCTGTCTACAGCCAACGTGGACAAGCTCACGTTCATTAAAATGAACCAGGCTTGGATCCCACAAGACTTGTATGTACCTTGTGCAGAATAGACATTTATACCACCATCAAACATACATTCTTGTACTCAAGTCAAGTACAATGATTCTTTGTTTTCTTTTTTGTCCTAATATTTTGGGGGCTACCTACACCAATAAAAAAAATAATAATAATAAAATGGCTACCTGTTCCTCCTCCATTGCTGCCTCCACCTACACCACCACATTCACCGCCTCCTCAACCTCCGACTCCATATCCACTTCCTTCTCTGAGTTGCAGGTTAATAATTTGTAATTTTTAGTTATTTTATTTCATTTTAAGTTATTTCCTTATCCACATTTGTTTGCATAGCAGTTGCCATGCTCTTAAGCACATGTTGCTGCCTTTTACATCCCTCTAGGCTTTTCAAGGATTATTTTAGAGCCATTTTAATTAAGAAAAAATGCCAATTTTTGTGCCCTAAATTGAAAAAAATTCATATTTTCAATTGTCGGGTGACATTTTACCATTTGTGGCGTATATAAACCCCTGCTATGCCTGGGTGACAGGGGCCTAAATCTCTCAAAATCCTCTGTTGTATTGCTGGGTGACATGAACCCCCTTTTGCCGTGAATGAACCCCTGCTCTGTATTGCTGACAGGGGCCTAAATCTCTCAAAATACTCTGTTCTATTGCTGGGTGACATGAACCCCCTTTTGCCGTGAATGAACCCCTGCTGTGCCTGGGTGACTGGGGCCTAAATCTCTCAAAATTCTCTGTTCTATTGCTGGGTGACATGATACCCCTTTTTGCCGTTAATGAACCCCTGCTCTGCATTGCTAACAGGGGCCTAAATCTCTCAAAATCCTCTGTTGTATTGCTGGGTGACATGAACCCCCTTTTGCTGTGAATGAACCCCTGCTGTGCCTGGGTGACTGGGGCCTAAATCTCTTAAAATCCTCTGTTGTATTGCTGGGTGACATGATCCCCCTTTTGCCGTGAATGAACCCCTGCTCTGCATTGCTAACAGGGGCCTAAATCTCTCAAAATCCTCTGTTGTATTGCTGGGTGACATGAACCCCCTTTTGCCATTAATGAACCCCTGCTCTGCATTGCTGACAGGGGCCTAAATCTCTCAAAATCCTCTGTTCTATTGCTGGGTGACATGAACTCCCTTTTGCCATGAATGAACCCCTGCTGTGCCTGGGTGACTGGGGCCTAAATCTCTCAAAATCCTCTGTTGTATTGCTGGGTGACATGATTCCCCTTTTGCCGTGAATGAACCCCTGCTCTGCATTGCTAACAGGGGCCTAAATCTCTCAAAATCCTATGTTGTATTGCTGGGTGACATGTACCCCCTTTTGCCGTGAATGAACCCCTGCTCTGCATTGCTGACAGGGGCCTAAATCTCTCAAAATCCTTTGTTGTATTGCTGGGTGACATGAACCCCCTTTTGCAGTGAATGAACCCCTGCTCTGCATTGCTGACAGGGGCCTAAATCTCTCAAAATCCTCTGTTCTATTGCTGGGTGACATGAACTCGCTTTTGCCGTGAATGAACCCCTGCTGTGCCTGGGTGACTGGGGCCTAAATCTCTCAAAATCCTCTGTTGTATTGCTGGGTGACATGAACCCCCTTTTGCAGTGAATGAACCTCTGCTCTGCAATGCTGATTGGGGCCTAAATCTCTCAAAATCCTCTTTTCTATTGCTGGGTGACATGAACCCCCTTTTGCCGTGAATGAACCCCTGCTCTGCATTGCTGACAGGGAACTAAATTTAGTGAAAACATCTGTTACTGATCGGAAGATGCGCGACTACAAGCGCACACTGATGATAGCATTCCCACCTGACAGCGGGGGCACAGTGGAAGCACAAGGCGAAGGCAGAGGAGGAGGAAGAGGTCGCCAACGCAGCTGGGGCACCACCAGCACCTGAGAAGGCAGGGTTAGCATGGCCAAAATGTGGAAAAGCTTTGTCAGCCTTGGAGGTGCTGACCTGCCCTGCAGCCAGTGTATAGTGTGAACGTGTGTTTAGCACGGCAGAGAGCATTATCACAGGCCGCAGCCAATGTGGACAAGCTTACGTTTATTAAAATGAACCAGGCATGGATCCCTCAGGACTTGTCCGTACCTTGTGCAGAATAGACATTTATACCAGCCTCAACCATCCATTCTTGTACTCAAGTGCACTTATTCTTAGTTTTATTTTGTTATATGTCCCAATATTTTGGGGGATACCCCAATTTAAAAATAAAAAATAACACAAATCAGTGTTGGCTACCTATTCCTCCTTCACCGCCGCTTCCACCTACACCGCCACGTCAACCTACACCGCCACATCCACCCATCCACTGCCTCCTCAACCTCCTACTCCTAGATCCAGATTGTTATTTTAAATTTTTCTGTATTTTATGTCATTTCCCTATCCACTTTTGTTTGCAGAACAGTTGTCATGCTCTTAAGCACATTTTGATTACTTTTGCAGCCCTCTAGCCCTTTCCAGGACTATTTTAGAGCCATTTTAGTGCCCAAAAGTTCGGGTCCCCATTGACTTCAATGGGGTTCAGGTTCAGGGTCAAGTTCGGGTCAAGTTCGGGTCCCGAACCCGAACTTTTTTTCCAAGTTCGGCCGAAGCTGCCGAACCCAAACATCCAGGTGTCCGCTCAACTATATTTATAATCTTTCCCCTCTTTAAAATGGCAGACCTGGTTCTGTGCAGGAATTGTTGTGCTTTTATTTCAGGTTCCACTCTTCAGAGGTTTGGATGCTGTCTGATCTGTAGACAGCTCTCCATAATGCAGCAGGAAATCACATTTTTGAAATCTGAGATTTGTAAATTAGGCTACTTTCACACTAGCGTCTGGGGCTCCGCTTGTGAGTTCCGTTTGAAGGCTCTCACAAGCGGCCCCGAACGGATCCGTCCAGGCCTAATGCATTCTGAGTGGATGCGGATCCGCTCAGAATGTATCAGTCTGGCAGCGTTCAGCCTCCGCTCCGCTCAGCAGGCGGACACCTGAACGCAGCTTGCAGCGTTCGGGTGTCCGCCTGGCCGTGCGGAGGCAAACGGATCCGTTCAGACTTACAATGTAAGTCGATGGGGACGGATCCGTTTGAAGATGACACAGTATGGCTCAATTTTCAAACGGATCCGTCCCCCATTGACTTTCAATGTAAAGTCAAAACGGAAATTTTTTATTTTTATTTTTTTTGTTCATGGTTATGCAAACGGATCCGTTCTGAACGGATGCAAGCGTTTGCATTATAGGAGCGGATCCGTCTTTGCAGACACCAGACGGATCCGCTCCTAACGCAAGTGTGAAAGTAGCCTTAACTGTTAAACAAACTCAGGCTGAGAACGTTGCAATACCACTGCCACAGAGGCCCCCTAGAAATGGAAGATGGGTTACTGCAGGTTCTGATAGACTGAGAGTTGTTGATAGAAGACATGTCCCACAGTCTGTGGCTCTCCATAATTCATTTGCAGCACTTTCAGAGTGCAAGAGCAACATGGAGGATGGCTCAAGCACAGTGGGGGAAAAACAATCATCTCCCATGCCTAAAGTATGCAAGACTGCAGCCAAAGACAAAAAGGAGAAGGTGAGGACTGATAGTAAGCAGCTGTTAGTGGGCAATTCCATCATAAGAGGTGTGAAGTTTGAGGAAAATGGTGTTGTGAGATGTCTCCCTGGTGCTACCGCTAGCAGAGATAGACGACGGATCCTTAATATTGTTAGGCAAGCAAAGCAGGAAAGGGAGGTGGATGTTATTGTCCATCTTGGGACAAATGATCTGGCTTGCAATGAGGTTTCAAAAGGTGAAGGAAGCTTTTCACACACTTGGAAATTATATACGGGAGGTTGCATCAACTGTTTCATTCTCTGCAGTTTTGCCTGTGCATAACCTTCAGCATGACAGGAAGATGTGCATTAAGGAATTCAATGTATGGCTTGGTGAATGGTGTCTGAACCAAGGGTTTGGCTTTGTGTCTCATGTTAGCTCTCGTTGGAATGGAAATGAACTGTACAATAAAGATGGTTTGCATCTTTCTCTCAAGGGAACGAATGTCCTCAGTGAACAGTTCCAAGTATTTGCTAAGGAGCATTTAAACTAGGAAAGGGGGCAAAAGAGTGATAATCTAGAAGTCCAACTGCCCCCCGGAACAATGCCAGAAGATGCCAGTAGCACAAAAATTAAGAAATGACATGCTCAGATTCTTGTCTACAAATGCTCGCAGTTTAGGGAATAAGATCAATGAATTTGAGGCTATAATGACATCTGAGAATATAGATTTAGTGGCTGTTACTGAGACATGGTTCAATGGGAGTAATGACTGGGATATAACAATGCCAGGGTTCTCTCTATACAGGAAAGACAGAGAAGGCAAGAAGGGGGAGGGGTGGCTCTGTATGTGAAAGATAGCATGAAATCTAATTTGATACAATTTAATGAGACCAATTTAGAGTCAGTTTGGGTTACCTTGCAGCTTGATAATCATAAGGTAACTGGCACGAACATGCTCATGGTCGTGACTCCTGGACCCGCATGCTGTTGCCGCGGTCTGGTCTTGTTATCAATCACAGGTGAGGGCTGAAGTATGTGGCCTCACGTGTGGTTGCCGCTGGCAACATGATGTTATTCGCAGTATAGCGGTCTGAGCTGTTGCTAGGCAGCTTGCTGTTAAGGGCATGCGGTTGCACCTGGCAACCTGTCTTTGTAGGTGTGCCTTTTGTCTGTATGGTGTGCACTGTGACATTTCCCCTTCACTTGCGGTTGCTTGCGGTAACGTGTGGTGTTGTGTGCATGTGGTGGCAGTGTCTCGGCCTGCTGGCTGACTCCCAGGACATGGTTGCATGCCGTTGCCGGCGGTAACAGGTGGAGTGTGGTGTTTATGTGTGTATTTCCCTTTAAGTGGTTTCCGTTCATTGCCTGGTGTAGGAAGGGTTAACTCCCTTCTTAGTGTGTGAACACTGGGTGTGTCTGTGTGTGGGTGTGGCTACTTGGGCTATTTAGCCTCTGCTGGATGCCTGTAGCTGAGGGGTACTTCAGCCATGTTTATGCTGGAGTCATCCTCCTGGTATTATACCATCTATCCAGTGAGGGCCACCTTTGTGGTCATAAGATATGTTTAGACATTATTGTTCTGTTGTTATTATATGTCTAGTGGTGTCTCTATGTTTATTGCAGCTTATGGTTGTCTGGGTTCCTGTGTGCTTTGTGTGTGTGCTGTGTCCTTTTGTGTTTAGTGTGGACATTAGCACTTGTGCACGGGTTCCAGTCTCTGTTTCTGTGGCAGGTAGGTGTGGTACTAGTGTCACTACCTGCCATTGCCATATGTCTGTATATGTTTCCCTTCTCCTTGCAGCTTGGCCAGTGAGACTCCTGTTCCTCCGTGTCAAGGAGGAACAGGTCGTCTTACCCTGCTCCTAGTCCAGGGTTTTCCTCAGGGCTAGTAGGGACCCCAGGTTCCAGAGTATGAGCTCTCCTACCATCAGGGTTGGCTCATACAGTTAGGAATCAGGGTCAGAATTAGGGACGCGTTAGGAGGTGACCTGATCCCTGATCCTGTCGTCCTGGCCAAGCAGCTACCCTTATCTGTGACACCGCACGGCTGAGGGTTTTCCCCAATCTCAGCCATGACAGTAACTCGTGTAGGTCTGATATATAGACCACCTAGCCAAGTCAAAGAATTAGATGATCTACTAGTTGAGGAAATAGCTAAAATGACATTGAAGGGGGAAGTTATCATTATGGTAGACTTTAATCTTCCTGATGTAAACTGGAAAACCAAAATAGCTAGTTCTGCCAGAAGTACAGATATTGTAAATTCCCTACTGGGATCATCTCTACAGCAAGTAGTCGAGGAGCCAACCCAGAAGGAGGCCATTTTAGATTTAGTATTCACAAATGGGAATTTGGTATCTGATATTACTGTAGTGGAAAGCTTGGGATCTAGTGATCACCAGTCAGTGTGGTTTACTATAAGTACAGAGTCACACCACACAAAAACAAAAGTTTTAGATTTTAGAAAAACTGACTTTTCTAAAATTAGATTAGTGGTATACTAGTCCCTATCAGATTGGAACAGTTTCAATGGGGTCCAGGAGAAATGGGACTACTTAAAAGTGGCACTATTGAAGGCAGCAGAAAATTGCATTAGGCTTGTCAGTAAAAGCAAAAAAAGGAAGAGACCACTGTGGTACTCTGCAGAAGTGGCCAAAATCGTTAAAAACTAAAAGATAGCATTTAGTAATTATAAAAAACCAAAAACGAGGATGACAGGCAAATTTATAAGATTAGGCAGAGAGAGGCCTAACAAGTTATAAGAGCTTCTAAAGCACAGGCAGAAGAGAAATTAGCTCAGTCAGTGAAAAAAGACGATAAGACATTCTTCAGATACATGAATGAAAAAAGGAAACTAAAACAAGGAATTACCAAATTAAAAACAAAAGAAGGAAGGTATATGGAAGAAGATAAAGAACTAGCTGACTGCCTCAATGAATACTTCTGTTCAGTTTGTACAAAGGAAAATGAAGGAAAAGGACCTCAGTTAGGAAAGAAGACTAATGAATCTTTTGATGCATGTGTCTTTACAGAGGAAGAGGTTCTAAGTCAGCTGTCTAAAATTATTACAAATAAGTCACAGGGGCCTGATGGGATACACCCAAAGCTATAAAAAGAGCTCAGCGGCGAACTAGCAAAACCATTAACAGATTTATTTAACCAATCACTGGCAACAGGAGTTGTCCCTTGAAGATTGGAAATTGGCAAATGTTGTGCCCATTCACAAGAAAGGTAGTAGGGAGGAATCGGGAAACTATAGGCCAGTAGGCCTGACATCAATAGTGGGGAAATGAATGCAAACCATACTTAAGGAGAGGATTGTGGAACATCTAAAATCCCATGGATTGAAAGATGAAAAACAGCATGGGTTTACTTCAGGGAGATGATGTCAAACTAATCTTATTGATTTTTTTGATTGGGTGACTAAAATAATAGATGCCGGAGGTGCAGTAGACATCGCTTATCTGGACTTTAGTAAGGCTTTTGATACTGTCCCACATAGAAGGCTTATCAATAAATTGCAGTCTATGTGCGTGGACTCCCATATTGTTGAATGGATTAGGCAGTGGCTGAGGGACAGACAACAGAGGGTTGTAGTCAATGGAGTATATTCAGACCATGGTCTTATTACCAGTGGGGTACCTCAGGGATCTGTTCTGGGACCCATATTGTTTAATATCTTTATCAGTGAAATTGCAGAAGGCCTCGATGGTAAGGTGTGTCTTTTTGCTGATGACACAAAGATTTGCAACAGGGTTGATGTTCCTGGAGGGATACACCAAATGGAAAAGGATTTAGGAAAACTAGAGGAATGGTCAAAAATCTGGCAACTAAAATTTTATGTTGATAAGTGCAAGATAATGCACCTGGGGCTTAAAAACCCAAGAGCAGAATATAAAATCAGTGATACAGTCCTAACCTCAGTATCTGAGGAAAGGGATTTAGGGGTCATTATTTCAGAAGACTTAAAGGTAGGCAGACATTGTCATAGAGCAGCAGGAAATGCTAGCAGAATGCTTGGCTGTAGTGTATAGGAAGAGGCATTACCAGTAGAAAGAGGGGGTGCTCATGCCGCTCTACAGAGCACTAGTGAGACCTCATTTGGATTATTGTGCGCAGTACTGGAGACCATAACTCCAGAAGGATATTGATACTTTGGAGAGAGTTCAGAGAAGAGCTACTAAACTAGTACATGGATTGCAGGATAAAACTTACCAGGAAAGATTAAAGGACCTTAACATTTATAGCTTGGAAGAAAGACGAGACAGAGGGGATATGATAGAAACTTTTAAAAACATAAAGGGAATCAACAAGGTAAAAGAGGAGAGAATATTTAAAAAAAGAAAAACTGCTACAAGAGGACATAGTTTTAAATTAGAGGGGCAAAGGTTTAAAAGTGATATCAGGAAGTATTACTTTACTGAGAGAGTTGTGGATACATGGAATAGTCTTCCTGCAGAAGTGGTAGCTGCAAATACAGTGAAGGAGTTTAAGCATGCATGGGATAGGCATAAGGCCATCCTTCATACAAGATAGGGCCAAGGGCTATTTATAGTATTCAGTATATTGGGCAGACTAGATGGGCCAAATGGTTCTTATCTGCCGACACATTCTATGTTTCTATGTAATATAGAGCAATTAAGTATCATATGTAACCCAGAATAGTGTAAATAAAACTATCACCTTATCCCGTAGTTTTCAAAATGGGGTCATTTATGGGGGTTTTCTATTGTTTTGGCATTACAAGTGTGCAATGGTGCCTAAAACATTTTCAAGCAAATTTTGAGTTCTGAAAGCCAGTGTGTCAAGACATAAGATTAGGGCCACAATGGGGTATTTCTGAAGACAGGAGAAATTGGGTGATACATTTTGGGATGTATTTCTTCATTTTCATGTGCTTTGTAAAAAAAAAAAATGTTTTTAAATTGACACACTTTTGTGTAAAAAATGAAAATGTAATTTATTTTCAACTTCTTAGCATTAATTTCTTTAAAATACTAGGGGGTCATAAAACTCACTACACCCATTGATGAATACGTTAAGGGGTCTAGTTTTCAAAATGGGGTCACTTTTGGGGGGTTCTATTAGTCTGACACTTATATGCCTCTGCAAACTTGGCTTGTTGCAGGAAAAAATATGTACTTCAAAAATTTTTACATTTATGTTAAAATGGAAAATCTAAATAAAAAAATAAAAAAATAATGTTTTTTGCAAGTGCAGCCAAAATAAAGTAAAGATGTGGAAATATATTTCTGATAAAAATATTGAATAGTATTTATGTATGTGAAATATTGCAGTGGAAAATATGCAAATTTTTACACATTTTCATAGATTTTTACGTTTTTTAATAAAGATACGCATATTTTGTCGGTAAAATGTTACCACCTAAGTAAAGTACAATATGTGACGAGAAAACAATTTCAGAATTAATTTGATGTGCAAAACCTTTACGAAGTTATTCTCTGCTAAAGTGACACGTCAGATTTCCAAAATCTGGCTTGGTCATTAAGGCCCAAACAGGCTTGGTCACTAAGGGGTTAATGCAAATTCTGCTCTGTGACTGTTATTTTCCTTTTATGATTTTCTCCTGAACTCATCTACAAGCTTTCCTTTAACATACTCCAGAGTGAACTCATTATCTGGACGTTGTCAGGTCACAAGTGTGTCATGACTCATGACTTTCTGGAAGACCACTGAGTAACAGTGCGGCCACACGTAAATCTTTTATTTAGTCTCCAATACCTCACAGGCGCGCTACATTTTCTAAGGTATTTTTTTATGTAGTTCTGCATATTTTTGCCCTTGCTTAGCTTAGAGTGATAGAGTTTTCTCATTTAATAGAGCTTGTTGCTGAGATTCACTATTTCATGCACTGTAGCTCCTCCCACATCTCATTTTCACATTTACATATGTGCACAATCTGATCATACTGTGCTCTCTGATCCTTCTCCAGCCAATCATCTGGTAGTGGATCTGGTTTACATTCTTGTGTGTATTTCCACATACCTTCTGTTATTAGAAGCATCTTCAGTTTGATTTTCCAGGATTGATAGTTCTGATTAGTCAGGACTGGCACTGTGAATTTCCCTGACCTGCTGCTGGCGGCCATCTTTGCTTTCAATTGTTCACTGTTGTCCTTCTGTATGCTGTGTGTTTCTCTGTGCTTCTGGGCCCATAACCTATTGGCAGCAGATTAATCGGGTCTCCAACACGATATGACCCATAATGCAGTGCAGCCAGCCAATCAGCACATACAGTACAGACCAAAAGTTTGGACACACCTTCTCATTCAAAGAGTTTTCTTTATTTTCATGACTATGAAGGCATCAAAACTATGAATTAACACATGTGGAATTATATACATAACAAACAAGTGTGAAACAACTGAAAATATGTCATATTCTAGGTTCTTCAAAGTAGCCACCTTTTGCTTTGATTACTGCTTTGCATACTCTTGGCATTCTCTTGATGAGCTCCAAGAGGTAGTCCCCTGAAATGGTCTTCCAACAGTCTTGAAGGAGTTCCCAGAGATGCTTAGCACTTGTTGGCCCTTTTGCCTTTACTCTGTGGTCCAGCTCACCCCAAACCATCTCGATTGGGTTCAGGTCCGGTGACTGTGGAGGCCAGGTCATCTGGCGCAGCACCCCATCACTCTCCTTCATGGTCAAATAGCCCTTACTTTCAACGTTTTCCCAATTTTTCGGCTAACTTTCTTAAAGTAATGATGGCCACTCGTTTTTCTTTACTTAGCTGCTTTTTTCTTGCCATAATACAAATTCTAACAGTCTATTCAGTAGGACTATCAGCTGTGTATCCACCTGACTTCTCCTCAACGCCACTGATGGTCCCAACCCCATTTATAAGGCAAGAAATCCCACTTATTAAACCTGACAGGGCACACCTATGAAGTGAAGACCATTTCAGGGGACTACCTCTTGAAGCTCATCAAGAGAATGCCAAGAGTGTGCAAAGCAGTAATCAAAGCAAAAGGTGGCTACTTTGAAGAACCTAGACTATGACATATTTTCAGTTGTTTCACACTTGTTTGTTATGTATATAATTCCACATGTGTTAATTCATAGTTTTGATGCCTTCATAGTCATGAAAATAAAGAAAACTCTTTGAATGAGAAGGTGTGTCCAAACTTTTGGTCTGTACTGTATATAGTTACATAGTTAATGCGGTTGAAAAAAGACATATGTCCATCAAGTTCAACCAAGGTATAGGTGGAGATGTGAATCCCAAAAGGAATTGACATCCCCTGTGATGTCACAGCCCTATAAAAGCTCCATCCCATGCGGTTGCTGCCATTTCACTGTGAACTAAGCATAGGGAGAGACGTAGCAAGTGCTAGGGACAGTGTTAGAAAGCTTTTAATTGTAGAAAATTGGATAAGGACAGTGCAGGGACAGTGTAGGGATATCGTAGGGAGAGTTTTTAGACACACTAGGGAGAGCATAGGGAGACCGCAGGGACAGTGCAAGCTCAGTGTAATGACCCTGTGCATCTTGTTCACTTGCTGTGCCATTCATTTCTAATCTGTTCTACTATACATAGACTTACTGTGCATCAGACTCATTGTAAACAGGCGTTCTAATATATAGGCGCATTTATCTAATACACTTGCTGTGACATTCATGTATAATTTGTTCTGTTATACATAGACTTACTGTGCATCAGACTCATTGTCAAAAAGGCGGTTTAATATATAGGCGCGTTTATCTAGTACACTTGCTGTGTATACTAGTACACTTGCGTTTATCTAGTACACTTGCTGCACCATTAATACTTAATCTGTTCTGTTATACATAGACTTACTGTGCATCAGACTCAGTGTCAACAGGTGGTCTAATGTATAGGCGCTTTAAGCTAGTTCACAATTCATTCTTACATTACTGATTCAGTTACTGTAAACTATGGCCAAAAGACAATGCCTGGTCCCTCAAAAGAAATGGGTAGTGGAAAAAATGTTACTGTAGCCGACACAAGTAACAGCAGAAGAAGGGGTGGTGGTAGCAGCAGCAGCAAAATTAGGTCAGAGCTGCAACTATCGATGATGACAGTTGCGTGGAAGCACATGTTGTGAGCGGTCTGGGACATACCCATGAGACTGGTTAAGGTAACATAAGTGATGAACAGACAGTAGTGGATGATGAAGTAGCGGATCAAACATGGGAGCCGGGTGAAGAGGGGGCATCATAATCATCATCAGGGGGTAATGGTGGCAGAAAGCCCTTGAGACAGCAGCAGGGTGGAAGCGTGCCAATGAACCAGCAGGATGGAAGCAGTTGGAGATCTGGAGCCAAACATGCCCGGTGTAGACCGTCTAGTACTCAGGAGCCTACCTGTCAGGAAATTACTAGTGGTGCACAGGTTCATAAGGGCAGGCAGTCAGCACAGAGTGGTGGGGGTAAAATGAAATACTCAGTAGTTTGGGAATTTTTTATCAAGTCGCTGGAGGACGTTAGGGTGGCGGTATGCAGGATATGTGGGCAGAAGGTGATGCATTGTCAGGGTGGCCCTGCATCAACACATGGAGCATCACCATAAAGTGTAAAGAAATAAGCAGACTCTATATTAGAGAAGTTCAACCAGTATATACTGGAGCTTGGCCCACCAACTAGCAATTGGTGATTATGGCACAAGATGCAAAAATATGTATACAAATTTGGTTACCTCACAGTTAATTTGTATATGGTATTTTTACTAAATAAATTGAACTGTATTACAAAACAATGTTTCAATTAAAACAACAATAAAATCAAATGAATATATATATAAAAATATATACTCTCGGTTAGAGTTAAGTGGTCACCTGGATGTTCAGGTTCGACGGGTTCGGCCCAACTTCACAAAAAAGTTCGAGTTAGGGAGTCGGGACCCGAACTTGACCCCAAACCTGAACCCCATTGAAGTCAATGGGGACCCGAACTTTTTAGTACTAAAATGGCTCTAAAAATGTCATCGAAAGGGCTAGAGGGCTGCAAATGCCAACATAATTTGGTTAAGAGCAAGGCAAGTGGTCTGCAAACAAATGTGGATAGGGAAATGACTTCAAATAACATAAAATACATAAAAATAAAAAATAATCTTGATCTAGGAGAACGAGGCCCATATGGAGTAGGAGGTTGTGGCGGTATAGGTGGAAGCGGCAGTGGAGGAGGAGGTAGCCTACACTGGTTTTTGGTTTTAAAACATTGGGAAATATAACCTGTGACAACCCCCTCCAGCTGTGCTAAACAAACATTCAGACAATGCAGGGCAGGCCAGCACCTCCAAGGCGTAAAGGGCAAGCTCAGGCCATATGTCCAATTTGGAGACCCAGAAGTTGAAGGGGGCAGACCCATCAGTCAGTACGTGTAGGCATGTGCACACATACTGCTCCACCATGTCGCACATTCTCGTGAGGTCCACGATCCAATTGAATATCTGCTCTATCAACTTTCGATGTTCTTTTCTGCGCCTACCATATTGATCATGGTTAGCGGCAAATCAGGGTTCCACGCTGGAGAGGGAGCATGAGAAAGAGATACCACATCCAAGGGAGGTTAATTGTTTGAAATTAAATATGATCGAGCGGAAAAGTGGGACAAATTATTGAAGTGCAAATGTGGGACAAGTTTTTAAAGTTTAAGCATTGAATGAAAGGAGGGGGCGCGCGTCAATTAAAGAAGAATTTTTGAAATTGAATTCCCTGTCACCTATGCAGAGCAGGAGTTTGTATACGGCAAAATTGGTAAAATGTCACCTGACAATGTAACAGACGATTTTTTGAAATTTATGTCCCTGTCACCTTTGCAGAGCAGGGGTTTAATCAGGGCAAAAATGGTCAAATGTCACCCAAGAATGTAAATTAGTGAAATGTTACTTGTCTACTAGGTATAGCAGGGGTATATCACACCCAAAAATTGGTGAATTTCACCTGAATATGTAACAGACAAATTAGTGAAATGTTTTTACCTGTCTACTAGGTACAGCAGGGGTAAATCACACCCAAAAATTGGTGAATTTCACCCAAAAATGTAACAGACAAATTAGTGAAATGTTTTTACCTGTCTACTAGGTACAGCAGGGTATTTCACACCAAAAAATTGGTGAATTTCACCCAAAAATATAACAGAAAAAATTTGTGAAATTACATAAAATAAAATACGTACAAATTTAAAAAAAGAATCTTGATTTATGAGGTGGAGGTCCATATGGAGTAGTAGTTTGAGGAGGCGGTGGATGTAGCAGTGTAGGTGGAGGAGGACGAGGTAGCCAACACTGGTTTTTGGTTTTAATATTTTTTTTATTTTTTATTAGGGTACATTCCAAAAGAGTGGGAAATATCCAAAATACAACAATGAGAAATTGCGTTGTAGTATAACAATGGCTGGGTAAGGCCAGTACAGTCGTGGCCAAATGTTTTGAGAATGACACAAATATTAGTTTTCACAAAGTTTGCTGCTAAACTGCTTTTAGATCTTTGTTTCAGTTGTTTCTGTGATGTAGTGAAATATAATTACACGCACTTCATACGTTTCAAAGGCTTTTAATCGACAATTACATGACATTTATGCAAAGAGTCAGTATTTGCAGTGTTTGTCCTTCTTTTTCAAGACCTCTGCAATTCGACTGGGCATGCTCTCAATCAACTTCTGGGCCAATTTCTGACTGATAGCAACCCATTCTTTCATAATCACTTCTTGGAGTTTGTCAGAATTAGTGGATTTTTGTTTGTCCACCCGCCTCTTGAGGATTGACCACAAGTTCTCAATGGGATTAAGATCTGGGGAGTTTCCAGGCCATGGACCCAAAATGTCAACGTTTTGTTCCCCGAGCCACTTAGTTATCACTTTTGCCTTATGGCACGGTGCTCCATCGTGCTGGAAAATGCATTGTTCTTCACCAAACTGTTGTTGGATTGTTGGAAGAAGTTGCTGTTGGAGGGTGTTTTGGTACCATTCTTTATTCATGGCTGTGTTTTTGGGCAAAATTGTGAGTGAGCCCACTCCCTTGGATGAGAAGCAACCCCACACATGAATGGTCTCAGGATGCTTTACTGTTGGCATGACACAGGACTGATGGTAGCGCTCACCTTTTCTTCTCCGGACAAGCCTTTTTCCAGATGCCCCAAACAATCGGAAAGAGGCTTCATCAGAGAATATGACTTTGCCCCAGTCCTCAGCAGTCCATTCACCATACTTTCTGCAGAAGATCAATCTGTCCCTGATGTTTTTTTTGGAGAGAAGTGGCTTCTTTGCTGGCCTTCTTGACACCAGGCCATCTTCCAAAAGTCTTCGCTCACTGTGCGTGCAAATGCGCTCACACCTGCCTGCTGCCATTCCTGAGCAAGCTCTGCACTGATGGCACTCCGATCCCGCAGCTGAATCCTCTTTAGGAGACGATCCTGGCGCTTACTGGACTTTCTTGGACGCCCTGAAGCCTTCTTAACAAGAATTGAACCTCTTTCCTTGAAGTTCTTGATGATCCTATAAATTGTTGATTGAGGTGCAATCTTAGTAGCCACAATATCCTTTCCTGTGAAGCCATTTTTATGCAACACAATGATGGCTGCACGCGTTTCTTTGCAGGTCACCCTGGTTAACAATGGAAGAACAATGATTTCAAGCATCACCCTCCTTTTTTTTTTTTTAATACTCTTTATTATTTTCTAAACCATACACATAAATCTGCATTACAAGCAATGTAAAGATAGCATACAATTATACAAAGATCAATACATTAGACCCCATTCCCCCCCCTTTAATTCACTGCTGCGTGACCCGATCACACCGTTATTCTCATCTGATCTCCAATTGCCATACCCTATATAATTGAAGTCCTAGGGACAGATTAAAAAAAAAAACACTCCCTTAAACATTACTCTGATTTTCTAGCTATTCTTTTGTAGGCATCTATAATACCAATCCGAGCCTTCCACTCGGGGAAAGTAGGGCTGTTTTTTGTACCCCAGTATTTAATAATCAAGGCCTTTGCGGCCATGAAACCCTCCAAACATACTAGTTTCTGATAGGGTGTCAAGTTAGTGGGGGAAAAAAGGCCTAGTATTGCCTGCATAAAACAACAATTCAATTTAATCCTATATCTTCGTTGTAGTTCTTCATAAATGCTGGTCCAAAACCCACCTATTTCTGGGCAATTCCATAACAAATGAGCTAGACCGGCATTTTCTGCCATGTTCATTTTAATGAACTTGAGCTTGGCTGTAGACAGGCGGCTGCACTTGTCTGTGATAACGCCCCTGCCGTGCTAAACACACGTTCAGATAATACACTGGCTGCAGGGTAGGCCAGCACCTCCAAGTCATTGTGTCTCATGATAGCTCTTGTTGGAATGGAAAAGAACTGTACAAGAAAGATGGTTTGCATCTTTCTCTCAAGGGAACGAATGTCCTCGGTGAACAGTTCCAAGTATTTGCTAAGGAGCATTTAAACTAGGAAAGAAGTGCAAAAGAGTGATAATCCAGCAGTCTGACTGCCCCCCGGAACAATGCCAGAAGAGGCCAGTAGCACAAAGGTTAAGAAATGACAAGCTCAGAGTCTTGTCTACAAATGCTCGCAGTCTAGGGAATAAGATCAATGAGCTTGAGGCTTTAATGGCATCTGAGAATATAGATGTAGTGGCTGTTACTGAGACGTGGTTCAAGGGGAGTAATGACTGGGATATATCAATACCAGGGTACTCTCTATACAGGAAAGACAGAGAAGGCAAGAAGGGGGAGGGGTGGCCCTGTATGTGAAAGATAGCATAAAATCGAATTTGATACAAGTTAGCGAGAACAATTTAGAGTCAGTTTGGGTTACCTTGCAGCTTGATAATCATAAGGTAACTCGTGTAGGTGTTATATATAGACCACCTACCCAAGTCAAAGAATTAGATGATTTACTTACTAGTTGAGGAAATAGCTAAAATGACATTGAAGGGGGAAGTTATCATTATGGGAGACTTCAATCTTCCAGATGTAAACTGGAAAACCAAAATAGCTAGTTCTGCCAAGAGTACAGATATTCTAAATTCCCTACTGGGATTATCTCTACAGCAAGTAGTGGAGGAGCCAACCCGGAAGGAGGCCATTTTAGATTCAGTATTCACAAATGGGAATTTGGTATCTGATATTACTGTAGGGGAAAGCCTGGGATCTAGTGATCACCAGCCAGTGTGGTTTACTATAAGTACAGTGACTGAGTCACACCACACAAAAACAAAAGTTTTAGATTTTAGAAAAACTGACTTTTCTAAAATTAGATTAGTGGTATACGAGTCCCTATCAGACTGGAACAGTTTCATTGGAGTCCAGGAGAAATGGGACTACTTAAAAGTGGCACTATTGAAGGCAACAGAAGATTGCATTAGGCTTGTCAGTAAAAGCAAAAAAAGGAAGAGACCACTGTGGTACTCAGCAGAAGTGGCCAAAATAATTAAAAACAAAAAGATAGCATTTAGGAATTATAAAAAAAAAAAAACGAGGATGACAGACAAATTTATAAGATTAGGCAGAGAGAGGCCAAACAAGTTATAAGAGCTTCTAAAGCACAGGCAGAAGAGAAATTAGCTCAGTCAGGGAAAAAAGGCGATAAGGCATTCTTCAGATACATAAATGAAAAAAGGAAACTAAAACAAGGAATTACCAAATTAAAAACTAAAGAAGGAAGGTATATGGAAGAAGATAAAGAACTAGCTGACTGCCTCAATGAATACTTCTGTTCAGTTTTTACAAAGGAAAATGAAGGAGAAGGTCCTCAGTTGGGAAAGAAGACTAATGAATCTTTTGACGCATGTGTCTTTACAGAGGAAGAGGTTCTAAGTCAACTGTCTAAAATTAATACAAATTAGTCACAGGGGCCTGATGGGATACACCCAAAGCTATTAAAAGAGCTCAGCAGTGAACTAGCAAAACCATTAACAGATTTATTTAACTAATCACTGGCAACAGGAGTCGTCCCAGAAGATTGGAAATTAGCAAATGTTGTGCCCATTCACAAGAAAGGTAGTAGGGAGGAATCGGGCAACTATAGGCCAGTAAACCTGACCTCAATAGTGGGGAAATTAATGGAAACCATACTTAAGGAGAGGATTGTGGAACATCTAAAATCCCATGGATTGAAAGATGAAAAACAGCATGGGTTTACTTCAGGGAGATCATGTCAAACTAATCTTATTGATTTTTTTGATTGGGTGACTAAAATAATAGATGGAGGAGGTGCAGTAGACATCGCTTATCTAGACTTTAGTAAGGCTTTTGATACTGTCCCACATAGAAGGCTTATCAATAAAGTGCAGTCATTTGGCTTGGACTCCCATATTGTTGAATGGATTAGGCAGTGGCTGAGGGACAGGCAACAGAGGGTTGTAGTCAATGGAGTATATTCAGACCAAGGTCTTGTTACCAGTGGGGTACCGCAGGGATCTGTTCTGGGACCCATATTGTTTAATATCTTTGTCAGCGAAATTGCAGAAGGCCTCAATGGTAAGGTGTGTCTTTTTGCTGATGACACAAAGATTTGTAACAGGGTTGATGTTCCTGGAGGAATACACCAAATGGAAAAGGACTTAGGAAAACTAGAGGAATGGTCAAAAATCTGGCAACTAAAATTTTATGTTGATAAGTGCAAGATAATGCACCTGGGACGTAAAAACCCAAGAGCAGAATATAAAATCAGTGATACAGTCCTAACCTCAGTATCTGAGGGGATCATTATTTCAGAAGACTTAAAGGTAGGCAGACAATGTCACAGAGCAGCAGGAAATGCTAGCAGAATGCTTGGGTGTATAGCAAGAGGAATTACCAGTAGAAAGAGGGAGGTGCTCATGCCGCTCTACAGAGCACTAGTGAGACCTCATTTGGAGTATTGTGCTCAGTACTGGAGACCATATCTCCAGAAGGATATTGATACTTTGGAGAGAGTTCAGAGAAGAGCTACTAAACTGGTACATGGATTGCAGGATAAAACTTACCAGGAAAGATTAAAGGACATTAACATGTATAGCTTGGAAGAAAGACGAGACAGAGGGGATATGATAGAAACTTTTAAATACATAAAGGGAATCAACAAGGTAAAAGAGGAAAGAATATTTAAAAGAAGAAAAACGGCTACAAGAGGACATAGTTTTAAATTAGAGGGGCAAAGGTTTAAAAGTAATATCAGGAAGTATTACTTTACTGAGAGAGTAGTGGATGCATGGAATAGCCTTCCTGCAGAAGTGGCAGCTGCAAATACAGTGGAGGAGTTTAAGCATGCATGGGATAGGCATAAGGCCATCCTTCATATAAGATAAAGCCAGGGGCTATCCATAGTATTTAGTATATTGGGCAGACTAGATGGGCCAAATGGTTCTTATCTGCCGACACATTCTATGTTTCTATGTTTCTATGTTTCTATAAAATGCAAGCTCAGGCCATATGCCCAATTTAGAGATCCAGAAGTTGAAGGGGGCAGACCCATCATTCAGTACGTGTAGGCAAGTGCACACATACTGCTCCACCATGTTGGTGAAATGCTGCCTCCTGCTAAGATGTTCCATATTAGCTGGTGGTGCTGGTTGTTGTGGCGTGCTGACAAAGCTTTTCCACTTTTCGGCCATGCTAACCATGTCTTCTGAGGTGCTGGTGGTGCCCCAGCTGCATTGGCGACCTCTTCCTCCTCCTCTGCCTTCACCTTGTGCTTCCACTGTGCCCCGCTGTCAGGTGGGAATCCCTCCAGCAGCACATCTACCAGCGTGCGCTTGTACTCGCGCATCTTACGATCACGCTCCAGTGACGGAATTAAGGACAGTACATTGTCCTTGTAACGGGGATCCAGCAGCGTGGCCACCCAGTAATCAGCACAAGTTAGAATGTGGGCAACTCGGCGGTCGTTGCAGAGACACTGCAGCATGTAATCGCTCATGTGTGCCAGGCTGCCCAGAGGCAACGAAAAGCTGTCCTCTGTGGGAGGTGTGTCGTCTGTGTCCTCTGTATCCCCACAGCCACGCACCAGTGATGGCCATGAGCTGGTTTGGGTGCCACCCTGCTGTGAACACGGTTCCTCCTCCTCCATCTCCTCCTCCTCATTCTCCACCTCATCATCCTCCAGAACTGTGGCCTGCCTGGAAAATTGTGTACCTGGCATTTGTGGGTGCAGGAACCCACCCTCGGAGCCACTTGTGAACGACTGGCCGGAAACCCCATGAAATGATCCCTCTTCCTCCTCCTCCTCCTGTGCCACATCCTCTTCCATCATCGCCAGGAGCATTTTTTCAAGGAGGCATAGAAGTGGGATAGTGACGCTGAGAATGGCGTTATCGGCACTGGCCATGTTGGTGGAGTACTCGAAACAGCGCAACAAGGAACACAGGTCTCGCATGGAGGCCCAGTCATTGGTGGTGAAGTGGTGCTGTTCCGCAGAGCGACTCACCCGTGCGTGCTGCAGCTGAAACTCCACTATCTCCTGCTGCTGCTCGCACAGTCTGGCCAGCATGTGCAACGTGGAGTTCCACCTTGTGGGCACGTCGCATATGAGGCGGTGAGTGGGAAGGCCGAAGTAACCCTGCAGCGCTGATAGGTGAGCAGCAGCAGGGTGAGAACACCGAAAGCGCGCACAGACGGCCCGCACTTTATGCAGCAGTTCTGACATATCGGGGTAATTTGAACCACCAATTTCAGCACATGCACCAGGCAAGGGATGTGTGTCAAACCGGCTAGTCCTAGAGCTGCTACGAGATTTCGCACATTATCGCACACCACCAGGCCGAGCTTGAGGCTCACTGGCACCAACCACTCATTGGTCTGTTGTTCAAGGCCCGTCCATAGCTCCTGAGCGGTGTGGGGTTTGTCCCCCAAACAGATACGTTTTTAAACTTCCTGCTGTCATTTACCCCTGGCTGTGCTGAAGTTGGTGGTGAAGGTGTTGCGCTGATCAGATAAGGAGCCGGTAGAGGATGAGGAAGCGGATTAGGAGGAGGAAGCAACAGGAGGCAAACTGAAGCGCCCTGCAATCCTCGGTGGTGGAAGGACATGCGTCAAACTGCTATCCGCCTCAGGCCCAGCCGCCACTGCATTTACCCAGTGTGCTGTTAGGGAGATCTAACGTCCCTGACCGTGCTTACTGGTCCACTTATCCGTTGTTAGGTGGACCTTGCCACAGATGGCGTTGCGCAGTGCACATCTGACTTTGTCCCCCACGTGGTTGTGCAGGGAAGGGATGGCACACCTGGAAAAGTAGTGGCGGCTGGGCACGGCGTACTTTGGGACAGCCACCGCCATAAGGCTTTTAAAACTCTGTCTCCACCAGACGGAATGACAGCATTTCAAAGGCCAGAAATTTTGAAATGCTGGCATTCAGGGCCAGGGATCGCGAGTTGGTAGGGGGGGTACTTCCTCTTTCACTCCAGTGTTCGCTTCCGTGGGACATTGTGGAGATGCTTGGTGACCCAGGTGGTGGTGTTGCTGGCAGATCCTCTGTTTGCGGGGTGGCAGGTGGCACTGTCACTCCAGAGGTGGATGAAGAGGCTGAGACTGCAGCAGAAGAGGAAGCAGGAGGAGCCAGAGACCTTTCTTGGCACTTAGATGCCTGGTCATGCAGGTTGTGCTCAGGTTGAGAACGTTTATGCCTCGCTTCAGGCTCTGATTGCACAGCGTGCAAACCACTCGTGTCTTGTCGTCAGCACATTGTCTGAAGAACTGCCACGCCAGGGAACTCCTTGGAGCTGGCTTTGGTGTGCTCGGTCCCTTGCTGTGGTGGGCAGTAGCAGGTGTACTGTCTAGGGGACATCCGCTCCGCTTTTGCACCCTGCTCCCTCTTCTGCTGTGCTGGTGGCTCTGTGCGACCACCACCTCCTCCACCGAACTACACAGGTCACTCGCATGACCTTGATTCCATGTGGGGTCGAGGACCTCATCACCCTCCACATCATCTTCCACCTAGTCTTCACCACTGCCCTCCTTGTCAGTCTGCACACTTTCAAAAGCCACAGCAGTTGGCACCTGTGTTTCGTCATCATCCGAGACGTGCTGCAATGGTCCTCCCATGTACTCATCTTGAAACATAAGTGGTTGGGCATTGCACTCAATCTCTTCCACTTCTGGGGCAGGGCTAGGTGGATAGCCCTGGGAAACCCTGCTAGCAGAGTCATCAAAAAGCAGAAGAGACTGCTGCATGACTTGAGGCTCAGACTGCTTACCTGATTTGCAAGGGGGTGAGGTGAAAGACTGATGGACATCGGCTGCAGGTGCCAACTCTGATCTTTCAGCAGGAAACTGGGTGGGAGACAATGTAAAGGAACTGGAAGCACTGTCAGCAACCCAATCTACTATCGCCTGTACTTGTTCTGGCCTCCCCATTCGTAGAGCCGCATTAGGCCCAACCAAATAACTCTGAAGGTCCTGTCGCCTACTCGCACCTGAGGAAGGTGTTTCACTTGTGCGTGTACCTGGCACAGATCGACCACATCCACTCCCTGCAACAGGAGCTCCACCAGCAGCACCACGACCTGGGCCTCGTCCCTTATTTGACGCTCTCCTCATATTTCTCAAATTTAGGATCTTGCCCAAAATGGATGTTTTTTTTTTATAACAGAATAGAACAGCAGTATCTAGCGCGTGTATCTGACACTGACAGACGCAGCAAAGGCTGCAAATTTAGTTTTTTGCCCAAAATGGGTGTTTTTTTTAAACCCAGTATATTATTGCAGTATTTTTAGCTTGTATCTCACACTAATAGTTTTTTTAATAACAGAATAGAACACCAGTTTCTAACGCATGTATCTCACACTGACAGATGAAGCATAGGCCCCTGATGTAGGGTATTGCCAAAATGTTTATTAAACCCAGAATATTATTGCAGTATTTCAAGCTTGTATGTCATACTAACAAATGCAGCATAGGCCCCAGATGTAGGGGATTTCCAAAAATGGGTATTATTTTGAACCCAGAAGATTATTGCAGTATTTTAAGCTTGTATCTCATACTGACAGATGCAGCAAAGGCTGCAAATTTAGTTTTTTTGCCCAAAATGGGTATTTTTTTAATAACAGAATAGAATACCAGTATCTATTGCATGTATCTCACACTGACAGATGCAGAAAAAGCTGCAAATTTAGTCTTTTGTCCAAAATTGGTGTTTTTTTAAGCCAAGAAAATTATTGAAGTATTTCAAGCTTGTCTTTCACACTGACAACTGCTACAAAGGCACCAGATGTAGGATATTGTCAAAAATTGGTGTTTTTTTAAAACAAAAAAAAATGCAGCATAGGCTGCAAAATTAAGTATTTTGCCCAAAATGGGTGTGTTTTTAATAACAGAATAGAGCACCAGTATCTAACGCGTGTATCTCACACTGACAGATGCAGCAGAGGCCTCAAATTTAGTTTTTTTGCCCAAAATGGGTGCTTTTTTAATAACAGAATAATTCACCAGTCTCTAATGCTTGTATCTCACACTGACAGATGAAGCATAGGCCCCTGATGTAGGGTATTGCCAAAAATGGGTGTTTTTTTAAACCCAAAATATTATTGCATTATTTCAAGCTTGTATCTCACACTGACAGATGCAGCATAGGCTGCAAAATATAGTATTTTACCCAAAATGGGTGTTTTTTAAATAACAGAATAGAACACTCGTATCTAATGCGTGTATCTCACACTGACAGATGAAGCCTATGCCCCTGATGTAGGGTATTGCCAAAAATTGGTGTTTTATTAAACCCAGAATATTATTGCAGTATTTCAAGCTTGTATGTCACACTAACAAATGCAGCATAGGCCTCAGCTGTAGGGGATTGCCAAGAATGGGTGTTTTTTTAAACCCAGAATATTATTGCAGTATTTCAAGCTTGTATCTCACACTGACAGATGCAGCATAGGCTGCAAAATTAAGTATTATGCCCAAAATGGGTGTTTTTTTAATAACAGAATAGAACACCTGTATCTAACGCGTGTATCTCACACTGACAGATGCAGCAAAGGCTGCAAATTTTGTTTTTTGTCCAAAATTTGTGTTTTTTTAAACCCAGAAAGTTTATGAAGTATTTCAAGCTTGTCTTTCACACTGACACATGCTGCAAAGGCACCAGATGTAGTATATTGCCAAAAATTTGTGTTTTTTTAAACCCAGATTATTATTGCAGTATTTCAAGCTTGTATTTCACACTAAGAAATGCAGCATAGACCCCAGATGTAGGGTATTGCCAAAAATAGGTGTTTTTTAAACCCCGAAAATTATTGCAGTATTTCAAGATCTGATTTCACACTGACAAATGCTGCAAAGGCCCCAGAGGTAGGGTCTTGCAAAAAATGGGTGATTTTTTAAACCCAGAAAATTATTGAAGTATTGCAAGCTTCTATTTCACACTGACAAATGCTGCAAAGGCACCAGATGTAGGATATTGCAAAAAATGGGTGTTTTTTTAACCCCAGATTATTATTGCAGTATTTCAAGCTTGGATTTAAATGTCAAAAAAGCACATATGCTGTGCTGGTGCACTGAGCTTGCATAAAATGTCCGCTGCCGCCCACCTATCTAACAGACGGATAAAAGTTCTTTTTCTGTGTCACTGGGCTCAGGGCAGGGTAAAAAGATTGTGCACTGCACCCATAAAAACTAAATCTATGTAGATCGCTGAGTTAACAAGCACTTCTGATTAAAGATTCAGTCCTATTCTCTCCCTCACAGCAGCAGCATCCTCTCCCTACACTAATAACAGCAGAGTGACGTGCAGCGCTACATGACTCCAGCTTATATAGAGGCTCGGTCACATGCTGCACTGGCCAAACACAGCCATGCCATTAGTAGGCATGGCTGTGATGGCTTCTAAGGGCACAGAGTTAAACGCTTGTTGATTGGCTGCTCTGCAGCCTTTCAAAAAGCACCATTAACTCGCCGAACACCAAACCCAAACTTTTACTGAAAAGTTCGGGCTTGGGTCCGGGCCCCAAAAATCCTAAAGTTCGATACGAACCCGAACTTTACAGTTCGGGTTCGCTTAACCCTACTCTCGGTCCCTTTGAATATTTCTACATGTGGAGCTCACGCCTAAAACTCATGTACAGTTGCAAGAAAAAGTATGTGAACCCTTTGGAATGATATGGATTTCTGCACATATTGGTCATAAAATGTGATCTGATCTTCATCTAAGTCACAACAATAGACAATCACAGTCTGCTTAAACTAATAACACACAAAGAATTAAATGTTACCATGTTTTTATTGAACACACCATGTAAACATTCACAGTGCAGGTGGAAAAAGTATGTGAACCCCTAGACTAATGACTAGAGTTGAGCGAACACCTGGATGTTCGGGTTCGAGAAGTTCGGCCGAACTTCCCGGAAATGTTCGGGTTCGGGATCCGAACTCGACCCGAACTTCGCCCTGAACCCGAACCCCATTGAAGTCAATGGGGACCCGAACTTTTCGGCACTAAAAAGGCTGTAAAACAGCCCAGGAAAGGGCTAGAGGGCTGCAAAAGGCAGCAAAATGTAGGTAAATCCCCTGCAAACAAATGTGGATAGGGAAATGAATAAAAATAAAATAAATAAAAATTAACCAATATCAATTAGAGAGAGGTCCCATAGCAGAGAATCAGGCTTCATGTCATAGCAGAGAATCAGGCTTCATGTCACCCACCACTGGAACAGGCCATTGTCAGATATTTTTAGGCCCCGGCACCCAGACAGAGGAGAGAGGTCCCATAGCAGAGATTCAGGCTTCATGTCATAGCAGAGAATCAGGCTTCACGTCACCCAACACTGGAACAGGCCACTGTCAGATATGTTTAGGCCCCGGCACCCATACAGAGGAGAGAGGTCCCATAGCAAAGAATCAGGCTTCATGTCATAGCAGGGAATCATGCTTCATGTCACCCAACACTGGAACAGGCCACTGTCAGATATTTTTAGGCCCCGGCACCCAGACAGAGGAGAGGGGTCCCATAGCAGAGAATCAGGCTTCATGTCATAGCAGAGAATCATGCTTCATGTCACCCAACACTGGAACAGGCCACTGTCAGATATTTTTAGGCCCCGGAACCCAGATAGAGGAGAGAGGTCCCATTGCAGAGAATCAGGCTTCATGTCACCCACCACTGGAACAGGCCACTGTCAGATATTTAGGCCCCGGCACCCAGACAGAGGAGAATGGTCCCATTGCAGAGAATCAGGCTTCATGTCACCCACCACTGGAACAGGCCAGACGGAGGAGAGGTTCATTCAACTTTGGGTTGCCCCGCAATATAATGGTAAAATTAAAAAAAGAGGATTGAATGAAGTGCCCTGGAGTACAAGAATATATTGTTAAGGGGATGTAGTTATAAATGTCTAATCTGCACAAGGGATGGACAGGTCCTGTGGGATCCATGCCTGGTTCATGTCTATGAACGTCAGCTTGTCCACATTGGCTGTGGACAGGCGGCTGCGTTTGTCTGTAATGACGCCCCTGCCGTGCTGAATACACGTTCAGAGAAAACCCTGGCCTCCGGGCAGGCCAGCACCTCCAAGGCATAAAAGGCTAGCTCTGGCCACGTGGACAATTTGGAGACTCAGAAGTTGAATGGGGCCGAACCATCAGTCAGTACGTGGAGGGGTGTGCACACGTACTGTTCCACCATGTTAGTGAAATGCTGCCTCCTGCTAACACGTTCCGTATCAGGTGGTGGTGCAGTTAGCTGTGGCGTGGTGACAAAACTTTTCCACATCTCTGCCATGCTAACCCTGCCCTCAGAGGAGCTGGCCGTGACACAGCTGCGTTGGCGACCTCTTGCTCCTCCTCTGCCTTCGCCTTGGGCTTCCACTTGTTCCCCTGTGACATTTGTGAATGCTCTCAGTAGCGCGTCTACCAACGTGCGCTTGTACTCGCGCATCTTCCTATCACGCTCCAGTGCAGGAATTAAGGTGGGCGCATTGTCTTTGTACCGGGGATCCAGCAGGGTGGCAACCCAGTAGTCCGCACATGTTAAAATGTGGGCAACTCTGCTGTCGTTGCGCAGGCACTGCAGCATGTAGTCGCTCATGTGTGCCAGGCTGCCCAGAGGTAAGGACAAGCTGTCCTCTGTGGGAGGCATATCGTCATCGTCCTGCGTTTCCCCCCAGCCACGCACCAGTGATGGGCCCGAGCTGCGTTGGGTGCCACCTCGCTGTGAACATGCTTCATCCTCATCCTCCTCCACCTCCTCCTCATCCTCGTCCTCCTCGTCCTCCAGTAGTGGGCCCTGTCTGGCCACATTTGTACCTGGCCTCTGCTGTTGCAAAAAACCTCCCTCTGGAGTCACTTCTAAGAGACTGGCCTGAAAGTGCTAAAAATGACCCCTCTTCCTCCTCCTCCTCCTCCTCCTGGGCCACCTCCTCTTCCATCATCGCCCTAAGTGTTTTCTAAAGGAGACATAGAAGTGGTATTGTAACGCTGATAACGGTGTCATCGCCACTGGCCATGTTGGTGGAGTACTCGAAACAGCGCAACAGGGCACACAGGTCTCGCATGGAGGCCCAGTCATTGGTGGTGAAGTGGTGCTGTTCCGCAGTGCGACTGACCCGTGCGTGCTGCAGCTGAAACTTCACTATTGCCTGCTGCTGCTCGCACAGTCTGTCCAGCATGTGCAAGGTGGAGTTCCACATGTGGGCACGTCGCATATGAGGCGGTGAGCAGGAAGGCCGAAGTTACACTGTAGCGCAGACAGGCGAGCAGCGGCAGGATGTGAACGCCGGAAGTGCGCACAGACGGACCGCACTTTATGCAGCAACTCTGACATGTCGGGGTAGTTGTGAATGAACTTCTGCACCACCAAATTCAGCAAATGCGCCAGGCAAGGGATGTGCGTCAAACCGGCTAGTCCCAGAGCTGCGACGAGATTTCGCCCATTATCGCACACCACCAGGCCGGGCTTGAGGCTCACCGGCAGCAAACACTCGTCGGTCTGTTGTTCAATACCCCGCCACAACTCCTGCGCGGTGTGGGGCCTGTCCCCAAACATATGAGTTTCAGAATGGCCTGCTGACGTTTACCCCGGGCTGTGCTGAAGTTGGTGGTGAAGGTGTGTGGCTGACTGGATGAGCAGGTGGAAGAAGAGGAGGAGGAAGCCGAGTAGGAGGAGGAGGCTACAGGAGGCAAAGAATGTTGCCCTGCGATCCTTGGCGGCGGAAGGACGTGCACCAAAGAGCTCTCCGCCTGGGGCCCAGCCGCCACTACATTTACCCAGTGTGCAGTTAGGGAGATATAGCGTCCCTGGCCATGCTTACTGGTCCAGGTATCTGTGGTTAGGTGGACCTTGCCACAGATGACGTTCCGCAGTGCACACTTGATTTTATCGGATACTTGGTTGTGCAGGGAAGGCACGGCTCTCTTGGAGAAGTAGTGGCGGCTGGGAACAACATACTGTGGGACAGCAAGCGACATGAGCTGTTTGAAGCTGTCTGTGTCCAGCAGCCTGAATGACAGCATTTCATAGGCCAGTAGTTTAGAAATGCTGGCATTCAGGGCCAGGGATCGAGGGTGGCTAGATGGGAATTTACGCTTTCTCTCAAATGTTTGTGAGATGGAGAGCTGAACGCTGCCGTGTGACATGGTTGAGATGCTTGGTGACGGAGGTGGTGGTGTTGGTGGTACATCCTCTGTTTGCTGGGCGGCAGGTGCCAACGTTCCTCCAGAGGCGGAGGAAGAGGCCGAAGCAGCAGCAGAAGAGGTAGCATTGGGAGCCTGAGTGAGTTCCTTGTTTTTAAGGTGTTTACTCCACTGCAGTTCATGCTTTGCATGCAGGTGCCTGGTTATGCAGGTTGTGCTAAGGTTCAGAACGTTAATGCCTCGCTTCAGGCTCTGATGGCACAGCGTGCAAACCACTCAGGTCTTGTCGTCAGCACATTGTTTGAAGAACTGCCACGCCAGGGAACTCCTTGAAGCTGCCTTTGGGGTGCTCGGTCCCAGATGACGGTGGCTAGTAGCAGGCGGACTCTCTTGGCGGCGGCTGTTCTGCTTTTGCCCACTGCTCCCTCTTTTGCTACGCTGTTGGCTCGGTCTCACCACTGCCTCTTCCTCCGAACTCTGAAAGTCAGTGGCACAACCTTCATTCCATGTGGGGTCTAGGTCCTCATCGTCCCCTGCATCGTCTTCCACCCAGTCTTCCTCCCTGACCTCCTGTTCAGTCTTCACACTGCAGAAAGACGCAGCAGTTGGCACCTGTGCTTCATCATCAGAGACGTGCTGAGGTGGTATTCCCATGTCCTCATCATCAGGAAACATAAGTGGTTGTGCGTCAGTGCATTCTATGTCTTCCACCGCTGGGGAAGGGCTAGGTGGATGCCCTTGGGAAACCCTGCCAGCAGAGTCTTCAAACAGCATAAGAGACTGCTGCATAAGTTGAGGCTCAGACAGTTTCCCTGATATGCATGGGGAGGATGTGACAGACTGATGGGCTTGGTTTTCAGGCGCCATCTGTGCGCTTTCTGCAGAAGACTGGGTGGGAGATAATGTGCTGGATGCACTGTCGGCCACCCAATTGACTAATGCCTGTACCTGCTCAGGCCTTACCATCCTTAGAACGGCATTGGGCCCCACCAAATATCGCTGTAAATTCAGGCGTCTACTGGGACCTGAGGTAGTTGGTACACTAGGACGTGTGGCTGTGGCAGAACGGCCACGTCCTCTCCCAGCACCAGAGGGTCCACTAACACCACCACGACCATGTCCGCGTCCCTTACTAGATGTTTTCCTCATTGTTACCGTTCACCACAACAAGATTTACTTAGGTACCATATTACACTAATACAGGCACAGCAGTAACCACAGATTTAGCTGAATATAAATTGTAGGCCTAGTATTTAGGCGGTGGATGACAGGTATACGTTTACGGACAGAATTAGACTTGGAGATGCACAGTAGCGTTTGAAGTTATTGAGAATGACCCTATCCGCACCTTCAATCTAATATACCCTTTTATGGATAGATTTAAACTTGGCCTGATACAGCAGAAACCACTGATTTAGGGAATTGCTAAGTTGGGAATTGTATTTCATCAAAAGACCACGGCACTCTGTAAATGTTTTAGTTGCTTATTTTATTTCATATCTTTCTTATATATTAATTTTTGTATATCCATCCCAAAGTAATAGCCACTGGCCAACGTTTTGGTCTAATCTTAGACCTTGTTCACGGCCTATTATATAAACAAGTACATATTTACATTAATATATATAGAGTGATAAGGCAAAGAGTAGTTGCATACATAGCATATTCTCAAAAAGACAATGTATTGTGACATTGCTATGGGGGGAGAGAGACGTCAGACGTGAACGAGAGTACATAATGGGAATATCAAACGAACCAAACACATCCATGTTATCCAATTATGGATCTGGGCTTATAGTACGTAGACGGATAGGCAGTCTAATATGTAATAGGCAGCCTAGTATACAACAAGACAGTAGCAAAATTACAATAGTAAAATGACAATAGCAAAACGCCAATAGCAAAATGATAGTGGGAAAATGACAGTAGCAAAATGACAGTAGCAAACTGACTGTAGCATCGACTATAGTATTCAGACAACGAGTAAGTGATTGCCAGGTAGAGATGCCAGGGTATGGATGCAATATCTGTGGAATCCAAATGGTATATAATTAGATGGAGGGTAGTATGTATAGTCATTCCATAGGTATAGTAGAACAACAGTAGCCTTGGTCAAAGGGACAGCAGTGGCACCAGTAAATTTAACATATGGGATGTTTAAGCAGTACAATAGGCATTAATGTTAGTATAATAGTAGATATCTAAAACACTTTGTATGGGCACTGATTTAGCGTAGCTGACCTAACAATCATACCAAGTCTAGCATAGCTCATATTATCGCGACTCCCTGGGTCGCAGTGGCTATACATACCTTAGTTCTGTGGAGTAGGGAGAAAATTGGATGGCGTGGGGATGAAGCGCGCTTGTTTGATTTAAAAGACCGGCCAGGATGACGAGGCACGGTGTGACTCGCGTCGGAATGATGACGTCATATCTCCACGCATGCGCAGAGTGAGTGCTCAGTGTCGGAAGCGTGATCATAAGTGGGCGCATGCGCAGAGGCACTCAGAGGTCTAGTAAGGGAACTGGCAGGCTGTACTTGTGTATAAGGCCTCTTTCACACTTGCGTTGTCCGGATCCGTCGTGTACTTCATTTGCCGGAAGTGCTCGCCGGATCCGTAACACCGCAAGTGAACTGAAAGCATTTGAAGACTGATCCGTCTTCAAAATGCGTTCAGTGTTACTATGGCAGCCAGGACGCTATTAAAGTCCTGGTTGCCATAGTAGTAGTGGGGAGCGGGGGAGCAGTATACTTACCGTCTGTGCGGCTCCCGGGGCGCTCCAGAATGACGTCAGAGCGCCCCATGCGCATGGATGACGTGATCCATGCGACACGTCATCCATGCGCGTGGGGCGCCCTGACGTCACTCTAAAGCGCCCTGGGAGCCACACGGACGGTAAGTATACTGCTCCCCCGCTCCCCACTACACTTTACCATGGCAACCAGGACTTTAGCGTCCTGGCAGCCATGGTAACCATTCAGAAAAAGCTTACCGTCGGATCCGGTAATGCGCCGAAACGACGTTTAGCTTAAGGCCGGATCCGGATTAATGCCTTTCAATGGGCATTAATTCCGGATCCGGCCTTGCGGCAAGTGTTCAGGATTTTTGACCGGAGCAAAAAGCGCAGCATGCTGCGGTATTTTCTCCAGCCAAAAAACGTTCCGTTCCAGAACTGAAGACATCCTGATGCATCCTGAACGGATTTCTCTCCATTCAGAATGCATGGGGATAATCCTGATCAGTATTCTTCCGGCATAGAGCCCCGACGACGGAACTCTATGCCGGAACAGAACAACGCAAGTGTGAAAGAGCCCTGAGAAAGTAGATATTAGCAAGGATGGCAATGGGGAGTCTGTTAGAGGTACTAGTATATAGTTTATAGTTGGAGACGTTGGACATATGCATCGAAAATAATTTATGTAATATGTTAGTCATTTCACAGATAACATCGATATGGAGGTTAATGGAATACTAACTAGGATGATTAGTAAGATGATATATCTCTACATCTGATAATATATCTATATTTACATTTTTATCAATATATCATAATGTTATATTCTATCAATATATCATAATGTTATACTCTAACAATAGCAGTATATTATACTATATCACTAATGGCATACTACTACCTGGCTGATAGTGGTCATTTCACCTGTGGAAAATAAAGAGGGGGGGGGAGGGAAAAGAGAATTATTATTTGGAAACCGATAATTACCACCTAATAGACATAAGGGATAATCTGAGCATATAGAGTAATGCAAGTATATAGTTATAAAAGTTACAGAAGTCAGTGGAAAAAGCTCAATAGGTTATTGGGATGAGATCACTGTGGGTCAGTAGTATATAGACATTGACAAAGTAAAATAAAAAATCAAGAGATGCAAAAATCAAAGTCTCTATTTAATCCACGGGGTGTCAAAGTATTGAGTTCATAGATCCAGTGTGCCTCACGTTGTTTTAACCGCGCTCTCCTGTTTCCTCCACGTCTTGCCGATGCTACTTGTTCTAGAATTTGGAATTTTAATTGGTTGATCTGGTGATTTGCTGAAATGAAGTGATGTGGTACCGGTAATTCGGTTTTGTGGCAGCGGATGTCCAATTTGTGCTTGGAAATGCGGTCCCGTACACATTGGGTAGTTTCACCCACATATGCAAGGCCACAAGGACAACGGATCAGGTATACGACATATGAAGATGAGCATGTATAGAAGCCTTTCGGGTGGTATATTTTGCCTGAGTGAGGGTGAATAATCCTGTTACCTCTAATGACATTGTTGCATTGGGTGCAGTTGAGGCATGGGTAGGTGCCTGTTTTTGAGGGTGCTAGTGTGGTTTGTTTTATAGAGGGTTTTAATGGTCCAATATCTGCCTTCACTAGTCTATCTCTTAGGTTTTGTGGTCTTTTGTAACACATGCGGACTGGCGACTGAAATTCAGGGATATCTGGATAAGAATCTTTCAGAATCGACCAGTGTTTTTTTATTACAGTTTTAATTTTGGGCATGATGGCGTGGTATGTTACTACTAGCGGTAGACGGGGTGATGATGGAGTAATATTAGAGGGGGAGTCTTGGCGTACGGGAAGAGCCTGTTCTCGTTTGAGTAGAGGAAGTGGATATCCTCTATCTTGAAATTTTTTAGATATTTCTTGTAGTCTTTGTTTCTGAAGCATGGGGTCTTTGACAATTCGAGCTACCCTTTGGAACTGTGAGCGGGGTAAGGATTGTTTGCTGGTGAGAGGATGGCAACTGGAATAATGTAGGAGTGTGTTCCGGTCTGTGGGTTTGCAATATAAATCGGTCGTCACTGTGCCTGTGGGTGAAACTACCCAATGTGTACGGGACCGCATTTCCAAGCACAAATTGGACATCCGCTGCCACAAAACCGAATTACTGGTACCACTTCACTTCATTTCAGCAAATCACCAGATCAACCAATTAAAATTCCAAAATCTAGAACAAGTAGCATCGGCAAGACGTGGAGGAAACAGGAGAGTGTGGTTAAAACAACGTGAGGCATACTGGATCTATGAACTCAATACTTTAACACCCCGTGGATTAAATAGAGACTTTGATTTTTGCATCTCTTGATTTTTTATTTTACTTTGTCAATGTCTATATACTACTGACCCACAGTGATCTCATCCCAATAACCTATTGAGCTTTTTCCACTGACTTCTGTAACTTTTATAACTATATACTTGCATTACTCTATATGCTCAGATTATCCCTTATGTCTATTAGGTGGTAATTATCGGTTTCCAAATAATAATTCTCTTTTCCTTCACCCCCTCTTTATTTTCCACAGGTGAAATGACCACTATCAGCCAGGTAGTAGTATGCCATTAGTGATATAGTATAATATACTGCTATTGTTAAGAGTATAACATTATGATATATTGATAGAAATGTAAATATAGATATATTATCAGATGTAGAGATATATCATCTTACTAATCATCCTAGTTAGTATTCCAATAACCTCCATATCGATGTTATCTGTGAAATGACTAACATATTACATAAATTATTTTCCCCCCAAGATGCATATGTCCAACGTCTCCAACTATAAACTATATACTAGTACCTCTAACAGACTCCCCATTGCCATCCTTGCTAATATCTACTTTCTTATACACAAGTACAGCCTGCCAGTTCCCTTACTAGACCTCTGAGTGCCTCTGCGCATGCGCCCACTTATGATCGCGCTTCCGACACTGAGCACTCACTCTGCGCATGCGTGGAGATATGACGTCATTATTCCGACGCGAGTCGCACCATGCCTCGTCATCCTGGCCGGTCTTTTAAATCAAACAAGCGCGCTTCATCCCCCCGCCATCCACTTTTCTCTCTACCCCACAGAACTAAGGTATGTATAGCCCCTGAGACCCAGGGAGCCGCGATAATATGAGCTATGCTAGACTTGGTATGATTGTTAGGTCAGCTACGCTAAGACAGTGCCCATACAAAGTGTTTTAGATATCTTACCCACTATTATACTAACATTAATGCCTATTGTACTGCTTAAACATCCAATATGTTAAATTTACTGGTGCCACTGCTGTCCCTTTGACCAAGGCTACTGCTGTTCTACTATACCTATGGAATGACTATACATACTACCCTCCATCTAATTATATACCATTTGGATTCCACAGATATTGCATCCATACCCTGGCATCTCTACCTGGCAATCACTTACTCGTTGTCTGAATACTATAGTCGATGCTACTGTCATTTTGCTACTGACATTTTCCCACTATCATTTTGCTATTGGCGTTTTGCTATTGTCATTTTTATAGTAATGCCTATTACATATTAGACTGCCTATCCGTCTACGTACTATAAGCCCAGATCCATAATTGGATAACATGGATGTGTCTGGTTCGTTTGATATTCCCATTATGTACTCTCGTTCACGTCTGACGTCTCTCTCCCCCCATAGCAATGTCACAATACATTGTCTTTTTGAGAATATGCTATGTATGCAACTACTCTTTGCCTTATCACTCTATATATATTAATGTAAATATGTACTTGTTTATATAACAGGCCATGAACAAGGTCGAAGATTTGACCGAAACGTTGGCCAGTGGCTATTACTTTTGGATGGATATACAAAAATGTATATATAAAAGAAAGATATGAAATAAAATAAGCAACTAAAACATTTACAGAGTGCCGTGGTCTTTTGATGAAATTTGTACGGATCCCTACCACTGAGCACCTGCCAATCTCAAACAAGGAGTGCCGCTGAACCCCCTCTCTCTCAACGGGAATTGTATTTCAACCCAGAACAAAAACTTTGCTTTGACGGACACTAAATAACTTTACCAGCCACAGCAGTAAACACAGATTTAGCTGAATATAAATTGTAGGCCTATTATTTAGGCGCTGGATGACAGGTATACGTTTACGGACAGAATTAGACTTGGAGATGCACGGTAGCGTTTGAAGTTATTGAGAATGACCCTATCCGCACCTTCAATCTAATATACCCTTTTATGGATAGATTTAAACTTGGCCTGATACAGCAGAAACCACTGATTTAGGGAATTGCTAAGTTGGGAATTGTATTTCAACCCAAAACAAAAACTGTGCTTTGGTGGACACTAAATAACTTTACCAGCCACAGCAGTAAACACAGATTTAGCTGAATATAAATTGTAGGCCTATTATTTAGGTGCTGGATGACAGGTATACGTTTACGGACTGAATTAGACTCGGAGATGCACGGTAGCGTTTGAAGTTATTGAGAATGACCCTATCCGCACCTTCAATCTAATATACCCTTTTATGGATAGATTTAAACTTGGCCTGATATAGCAGAAACCACTGATTTAGGGAATTGCTAAGTTGGGAATTGTATTTCAACCCAGAACAAAAACTGTGCTTTGACGGACACTAAATAACTTTACCAGCCACAGCAGTAAACACAGATTTAGCTGAATATAAATTGTAGGCCTAGTATTTAGGCGGTGGATGACACCTATACGTTTACGGACAGAATTAGACTTGGAGATGCACGGTAGCGTTTGAAGTTATTGAGAATGACCCTATCCGCACCTTTAATCTAATATACCCTTTTATGGATAGATTTAAACTTGGCCTGATACAGCAGAAACCACTGATTTAGGGAATTGCTAAGTTGGGAATTGTATTTCAACCCAGAACAAAAACTGTGCTTTGGCGGACACTAAATAAATTGACCAGCCACAGCAGTAAACACAGATTTAGCTGAATATAAATTGTAGGCCTAGTATTTAGGCGCTGGATGACAGGTATACGTTTATGGACAGAATTAGACTTGGAGATGCACGGTAGCGTTTGAAGTTATTGAGAATGACCCTATCAGCACCTTCAATGTAATATACCCTTTTATGGATAGATTTAAACTTGGCCTGCTACAGCAGAAACCACTGATTTAGGGAATTGCTAATTTGGGAATTGTATTTCAACCCAAAAAAAAATATATCCTTTGCCAGACAGCAGACAGTATTACAATTGGCTAGCCACAGCTGAAACACCAGATTTAGGGTACTGCTATTTTGGCAATTGTATTTCACCCCTCAATAAAATAGCAAGCACAGCCAAGCCCCTGATGTAGGATATAGCAAAAAAACAACAACACACTATTGATGGTTAAATGTACTTGGTGGCAGCTTGTGCTGGCGCACCACAAGACACAAAATGGCCGCCGATCACCCCAGAAAAAAGTGACAGAAAAATGCTCTGGGCAGCCTTAAAACAGTGAGCAATTAAATAGCAGAGGTTGAATGATACACAGCTGTACATCGATCACTTCAGTAATTGTTTTTGAAGACTAAGTCACTGCCTAATCTCGCCCTAACAGCAGCAGCTGCATCCTATCCCTACACTGATCAGAGCAGAGTGACGTGCGGCGCTACGTGACTCCAGCTTAAATAGAGGCTGGGTCACATGCTGCACTGGCCAATCACAGCCATGCCAATAGTAGGCATGGCTGTGATGGCCTCTTTGGGCAAGTAGTATGACGCTTGTTGATTGGCTTCCTTGCAGCCTTTCAAAAAGCGCCAAGAAAGCGCCGAACACCGAACCTGAACCCGGACTTTTACGAAAATGTTCGGGTTCGGGTCCATGTCATGAACACCCCAAAATTCAGTACGAACCCGAACTATACAGTTCGGGTTCACTCATCCCTACTAATGACATCTCCAAGAGCTAATTGGAGTGAGGTGTCAGCCAACTGGAGTTCATTTAATGAGATGAGATTGGAGGTGTTGGTTACAGCTGCCCTGCCCTATAAAAAAGACACACCAGTTCTGATTTATTTTTTTCCACAAGAAGCATTGCCTGATGTGAATGATGCCTCGCACAAAAGAGCTCTCAGAAGACCTACGATTAAGAATTGATTACTTGCATAAAGCTGGAAAGGGTTATAAAAGTATCCCCAAAAGCCTTGCTGTTCATCAGTCCACGGTAAGACAAATTGTCTATAAATGGAGAAAGTTCAGCACTGCTGCTACTCTCCCTAGGAGTGGCGTCCTGTAAAGATGACTGCAAGAGCACAGCGCAGACTGCTCAATGAGGTGAAGAAGAATCCTAGAGTGTCAGCTAAAGACTTACAAAAGTCTCTGGCATATGCTAACATCCCTGTTAGCGAATCTACGATACATAAAACACTAAACAAGAATGGATTTCATGGGAGGATACCACAGAGGAAGCCAGTGCTGTCCAAAAAAAACATTGCTGCACATTTACAGTTTGCACAAGAGCACCTGGATGTTCCACAGCAGTACTGGCAAAATATTCTGTGGACAGATGAAACCAAAGTTGAGTTGTTTGGAAGAAACACACAACACTGTGTGTGGAGAAAAAGAGGCACAGCACACCAACATCAAAACCTCATCCCAACTGTGAAGTATGGTGGTGGGGGCATCATGGTTTGGGGCTGCTTTGCTGCGTCAGGGCCTGGACGGATTGCCATCATCGAAGGAAAAATGAATTCCCAAGTTTATCAAGACATTTTACAGGAGAACCTAAGGCCATCTGTCCACCAGCTGAAGCTCAACAGAAGATGGGTGTTGCAACAGGACAATGACCCAAAGCATAGAAGTAAATCAACAACAGAATGGCTCAAACTGAAGAAAATACGCCATCTGGAGAGGCCCAGTCAGAGTCCTGACCTCAACCCGATTGAGATGCTGTGGCATGACCTCAAGAAAGCGATTCACACCAGACATCCAAAGAATATTGCTGAACTGAAACAGTTCTGTAAAGAGGAATGGTCAAGAATTACTCCTGACCGTTGTGCACGTCTGATCTGCAACTACAGGAAACGTTTGGTTGAAGTTATTGCTGCCAAAGGAGGTTCAACCAGTTATTTAATCCAAGGGTTCACATACTTTTTCCACCTGCACTGTCAATATTTACATGGTGTGTTCAATAAAAACATGGTAACATAAAAAAATTTGTGTGTTATTAGTTTAAGCAGACTGTGATTGTCTATTGTGGTGACTTAGATGAAGATCAAATCACATTTTATGACCAATTTGTGCAGAAATCCATATCATTCCAAAGGGTTCACATACTTTTTCTTGCAACTGTATATAATAAAAAGGTACGGCTTTGGTGTACTGGTATTTCATTAATTAGACTTAAAGATCATATATAAAGTCTGGGTGATGTCCGGTTAAATAGCGCTTCCACGCTTATTCTGGGACTTGTGCAATTGTAATCTTGCTTTAATGCAGGATATACTTAGATTGTACCAGCAATAGTTCTGGGCATCTGACATTGAGACAATTATAGGTATCCTGTATAAAAGCGGGAGTATAGTGGCACTACAAGTTCCATCATACATACAGGAGTGCCAGTAAACTAAACATCATCAGGACTCTATAGAATCAAGATGAGAGTTGCCTTTGGTGCATATGAAATATATATACACCACCATAAAGTGGCCTGGGAAAACCGTGGCACTAATGTAGTGGTACAGCCTGACGCAGTCTCCCAGCAGCCCACATGCCTTCTCCAGCAGTCTGTTCAACCTCAGCAAAAGAAAGCTGTCATTGCTTCCCTTTGTCTCTTGTTCCTGATGCTCCTACTCTTCATGTGTTTCGCCATCGATCACCGGGGCGTTTGCGAAGAGACAACAGTATGCGTGCACTCATCCAATGACGCAGAAGCTGAACGTGCAGCTGACCAAATAACTGGAACTACAGTCCCTCCCTTTCCATATCATGGACTATGAAAATTTCAGAGAACTGATGGCTTGCGCCTACCCAAGGTGGAAAGTCCCAAACCGCCATTTTTTCTCTATAAAAAGCTATACCAGCCCTGCACACGTATGTTGAGTAGAAGGTTCAATATTTCAAAGAGCCTTTAGACCCAGGAAATTCAAATTGTATAATTCAAATAGTCTAGTTTCCTAGACTAGTAAGCTCCCGTTTATGGTCAACTTAAGACATAACGTTTATTTGGTTTCATTTATTAAAAGTAATATAACATAGAACGGGAGAACAAAGGAAAACTTTAAAATCCTAGGTATAGCAGGATTCTATAGGCAGAGCTGAGGGTTCAATTCACCCATGTATTCTGCCTCCATAACAAATATCCATCCACCTTTCGCTTTGTATTTTAGCGGTACGTTTTTTCCTCCTTGATGGAATTTATGTTAAGAGGTCACCTAAGTGAGTAGAAGGTGGCCCAGTCCTTGAGCCTGTCGGTGTCTGGTACAGTTCATGCCAGCGCTGACGTGTGGAGCTGTAACTATGATCAAGGACAAGAAATGTTCTTTACAGCCCACTGGGTAAATGTGGCTCTGGCCCAGGCACACTAGCAACTTGGCCAGGTGATGGCAGTGCCACCTTTGCGTTGTAATCTTGGGATTTCTGCGCCAATGTCCTCCTCTGCCTCATCTTCCACCTTGTCCTCAGCTTCCACTGTAGGCACAGTTCTAAGTGGTATTCCAGCATATCACCAATGCAAGGCATGGCGTTATCAAGCAGTTTTGCACCTGGTCAGCCTTGGCGAACAGAGTCACACTGGGGAGGAACTGCTCCACATCATCAACCAATAAATAGAATACTGGTTGTCTCCTCGCCAACTGGAGATAGGAACCATTGTCACTGATAAAGGGAAAAACATTCTGTCTGCACTGAGTCAGGCAGAGCTGACCCATGTGCCCTGCATGGTGCACGTCTTCAATCTGGTTGTCTGTGCATGGACTTCAACCACTCTTACAATGCAAAACACAGCCTCCTTGATCTGCAAAAGCAGAAATGTGCTCCCCTACATCGTCACATATGCGACGTTTCCATACTTTTGAACTCCACTCTCCACATGTTGGACCGACAGTATGAGCAGAGGAAACCCGTGACTGATTTCTTGATGATACAGACAGACAGCACTACTCCCCAGTGGAATTTTGACATTAGCCAGTGGCAGCTCATGCGTGACATCTGCCATTTACTCAGGCCCCTTGAGGAGGTGACTTTATTTGTCAGGCGCCAGGACTATGGGATGAATGATGTCATTCCACTCTTTCATGTCCTGGAAGGGATGCTGATAAATATGACTGATGAGAGGACAGAAGATGTGGCGCCTACATCTCATGGCTACCTGAGCCCTGTAGAGGCTGAACTGGCACAAGACGAAGATGAAGACAAGGAGGAGATCATAAATGTCCCGGAACTCTATACAGAACTAGCTGGTTTATCTGCCCAAGCGACAGGAGAGGAGCAGGAGGAGAATGAGGAGCTCTAGGGGGCGACGATGAAGAGGATGCGGATGAACCCGACAGACCGTGGCAGTATGCAGTGGAGATGGAGGCAGGGAGTCCCTCAAAATCCCTTGCCCAAATGGCCAGATGCATGCTGAGTTGCTTGCCTAGTGACAGATGGGCAGAGGGATGACTACTGGTTCTCCACAATATTAGACCCTCGCTACTGGTCCAAAATAAGGGCCTTTTTTTTTTTTTACAAAGGTCTAACCGGGGGACTCTCTGAGCTCACTCTTCATTGCCATGACTGCTTGAGGGGGTGGGGGCAGGAGCAGCATCAGCTCCATCAGCAGCAACTTAGATTTTGAGTCTCTGATGAGCAGTTTTCTTCACCCACTACTGAAGAAACCACCCAGCAGCATGACATGGAGCATAACTTGAACCAGCAGGTGGTGGCATACTTGGACCGCACTCTGTCACCCCAGGTCCAAGATTCCCTGGAATACTGGTGTAATGACCGGCGTCACGCAGAGGGAGAGAAATGGGAAGGCCCTGTCCAAGGGAGAGGGAAAGGTGGTGACCCCTGACTCACCTTGCGGCTGGCACCTGACTGCCCTGACGTCCCTAGATGGGTTCCTCACCCGTACGCCGATCACGTGCCTAAACCCTGGCTTTCCCTAAGATGAGCCCTATGTAGTGAACGGGGCGGTGGGATCACTAGTCCGCACCACTGACACTAAGAGGAAAACACCAAGGAGAGGACAGACAATACAGACAAACATATAATCCCAGGTGGGCGACAACAGCAGACCACCAAGGCCCAACAGGGATCCGGAGGGTAACGTTCTGGAACAACAACCAGGGAACACAGCTACACAGCTCCAGTGGGTCAGTATAGAAGTCCAGGCAGGAAGCTCTATATCTGGCAATCAGAGAAGTGGGAGAGGGGAATATAAGGAGGTTGGGAGTGCTGCACAAGAAACAGCTGAGGAGAAAGAGCTACGGATCCCTGAGTGAGCCAAAAAGGGTTGCAAGGCAAACCCAGAAAGCTACCATAAAGAAACAGCCCTATCTTTCTACATAGAGCGCGCAGCCACCCGCTGCGACTTCCTGACCCCGGGTATAACGGAGTCAGGCGTGGCTCTTGACACCCTCGTGACAACTGGGCAGCCAAACTTGAATTGTTGCTTCAACTGGCTTAGTTTGCTCTGGGCAAGCTTTCCTGCCTGGCCAGTAGTGTGGCATCAGAGCGGGTGGCAAGAGTACTCGCCTTTCAACACAAAATGTTGAGAGACTAACCTTTATAAATATGTAGCGTGCTGCAACACCGGAACATTGTGACAAATGGCATATTACTTCTGGCCACATGCTGATGCCACTTTGATGCCACAAGCCTGGTGTCTTTACTGCCATCTGTTCCTACTATGACCTGCCACCATCTTGTGCTGTTGCTGCTGTTGTCCCCCCCTTCCTCCCCACTATTGTAACTCTTCATGCTGTTGTTACCCTCACCAATCTGTTCTGAGGCCACTATTTTGACTCTTCATGTTGTTGCCACCCTCAATAGTCTGTTACAGAGACACTAGTGGAGGCTGGAAGCGAGTCGTACCCTGGGATGGTACAGGTGCTACCGACGCCAAGGATTGCGGGCCCTACTTCCATCAGGATTTCTGCCATCACCTACATTAGTGGCTGCAACCCCCTCTTCTTCTCCTCCATCTCCTCCTCCCCTTCCACCTCTGAATTCCCATCTTGCAGCACCAGTTAGCCATCAGTCAGTAGCTGGAAGCAGTGTAGCACTCCAGTAGGGAAGCGGCAACAGGCCGTGCTAAAACTAATTTGCTTAGGTGACAAACAGCACACCGCTTCAGAGCTGTGGCAGGGTATAAGGGACCAGACTGAGCTGTGGCTCTCACCACTTAACCTACAACCAAGCATGGTTGTGTCTGATAATGGGCGTAACTTGGTGGCAGCTTTGGAGCTCAGCAAGCTCACACACATACCATGCCTAGCCCACGTGTTCAACTTAGTGGTTCAGCGGTTTCTCAAAACCTACCCCAATTTGCCTGAGCTACTGGTGAAGGTGCGCCGTGCGTGTTCCCATTTCCGAAAGTCATCTACAGCTGCCGCTGGTCTGGCAACGCTGCAGCAGTGCTTGCAATTGCCAGCTCACATCCTGTTGTGCGACGTGAGTTTGCGCTGGAACTCTATGTTCCACATGTTGGCCAGGCTTTGTGCAGCAGAGGGCAGTAGTGGAATACCAGCTGCAACATGGTCGTCGCCTTTCCAGTCAGCTTCCGCTCTTCCCAAGCGATGAGTGGGTATGGATATCTGAGCTCTGTGAGGTTTTAAGAAACTTTGAGGAATCAACACAGATGGTGAGCGGCGATGCCGCTATTATCAGCGTAACCATCCCACTTCTGTGTGCTTCTCACAATTAAGGCGGACGCTTTGTATGTGGAAGAGGTGTAAATGGGGGAAGACAGTACACAGGGTGATAGCCAGACCACCCTCAGTTCGTCTTCTCAGCGCAAATTTGATGACGATGATGATGAGGAGGAGGAGTTGCTGGAGATGGTTGCCTCCACTACAGAGGGTAGTACCCATAGCAGGTTTATTCCATCTGTTCAGCGTGGATGGGCCAAAGAAGGAGGAAGAGGATGAGGATATTGAGAGTCATCCTCTTGACGAGGACAGCAAAGTCTTGTATGTTTGGACTCTGTCACACATGGCTGACTTTATGTTGTGCTGCCTTTCCCGTGACCCTCGCTTTATACGCATTTTGGCCAACACCGATTACTGGTTGTTCACCCTTCTCTACCCCCGCTACAAAGAGAACTTCTCATCCCTCATTCCTGTGGTGGAGATGACTAGCAAAATGGTGCAATATCAGAAGGTCATTGTGGAAAAATTGCTCCCAAAATTTCCAGCTAACAACTCTGGCAGCAGAGTACGTAGTTCCTTGGGCAACCGAGGAGGGGAGACGAGGGGAACACACAGCAGTTCCAACAGATGCCGGGCAACACTCTTCAAGGCCTGGGACAGTTTCATGACACACCGCCAGCACCCTCACCCTGATGCGCAGCCTAGTGTCACAAGGAGGGAAAAGTTTTGGAAGATGATGAAGGAGTACGTAGCAGACCGTGTCAGCGTCCTCAGTGATACTTCTGTGCCTTACAACTATTAGGTGTCCAAGCTGGACACGTGGCACGAACTGGGGCTCTACGCCTTGGAGGTGCTGACCTGCCCTGCTGCCAGCATTTTGTTGATAAGAGCATCCGTCTGTCAACTGAAAATGCTTACAGATTGACTCTTATCAAAATGAACAAGGCCTGGATTGTCCCTGACTTCTCTACTACACCAGAGGAAAGTAGGTGAACATAAAGGCACTTTAAGGCTGAGTTCACACGAGCGGATGCCGTGCGTGGCATCCGCTCCGTTAAAGAGTGCCAAGACCCGATGCAGACTGCAGAGGCACGGAGCATTAACATGATAGATAATGCTCCGTGCCTCTCTGTGACCTCTATACTACTAAATCACAGTGACAACTTTATCTCACTGTGATTTCGTAGTAAAGAGATCACAGAGAGGCACGGAGCATTATCAGTCATGTTAATGCTCAGTGCTTCTGCAGTCTGCATCGGGTCTTGGCACTCTTTCACGGAGCGGATGCCACGCACGGCATCCGCTCGTGTGAACTCAGCCTAAATGTGGCTTTTGTGGTGTATCATCATATCAACATGCTTATTAGGCTGCCCTCACTCCTAATGTTTTAGAGGGTCACCAGCACGCCCTCGCCCATAATGTTTTAGATTGTCAGATCAGCAGCAAGTCCCCGCCCCAAATGTTTTAGAGGGTCAGCTCAGCAGCAGACCCTCATCCCAAATTTTTTTAGATGGTCAGATCAGCAGCAGGTCCTCGCCCCTAATGTTTTAGAGGGTCACCAGCAGGCCATCAATCATAATTTTTCAAGGGTGTCTATGATGCCCTCCTTTATGTGTAATAAGGGGTGTATTGGAGTGCAGATTCCTTGTAATTTTTGGCAGCCCTTTGACTTAATGCATAGGCTTTATGAGTGTAGGAGTCCCACTACCTGAACAATTGGACCACAATGTGAATGAGGCTCTCCTTTATGTGATATACAGGTTATATCGGAGTGCCTCTCCCTTCAAATTTTTTGGCAGCACTTGGACTTTATATACAAGTAAATATACAGGAAAGAATAACAATTTTCCTCTAAAATCGATTTTATCTTCGGTTTGGTGCGTTATATTGTCAGTCTGTAAAAGTGGAGTACTACTCGGACAACATCATTCCCAGCAGCGACCTGGGAGTCCAAGATGCATCCAGACATCCTCCCTATGCTGTTCCCGAACCATTTCAGTGGAGTTTCCATCATTTTTTGTCCTTTTCCGATGAACCAGTGCCATGCCCTGCTCAGGTTATGTGCGGAGGTCTGCCAGGTTAGCAGCACGTGTGTAGTTTTTTGTTTTTGAGTTGAGCTGTATCTGCCTCCCTTCAGGTGCACCGTTATAGCTTCTATCTTGCTCAGAGGAAGGAAGGAAGGAAGGAAGGAAAGAAGGAAGGAAGGAAAAGGAAGGAAGGAAAAGGAAGGAAGGAAGGATTTGCTGTATCTGCTCTGTGACAACATAAGTTGGTTTTGTTTTCTTGTGTGTGTTCTGTCTAGGCTGATAGAGAGACACCTGCCTCCTCCAGGTCTGAGGAGGCAAGCTGTCTTTTTCCCCCTGTCACCATCTTAGGGATTTTAGGGAATCTTCAGCCTTAGGCATGGGGGCACGTTTATTCCCACCCCTAGGGTCTGAACGTGGGCACAGAAGTCTAGGGAGAGCTGGTAGGGATTTGTTAGGAGGTCACCTTTATCCCCAGCTTCTGGCCTAGACACTCGTTTGTGGATTTCTGTTGTATCTTGTATCCTGTCCAGCGTGACATTATAACCCGCCAAAACCTAGACTGCCATTTCTCAGCAGCTTTAAGATGGAGTCAATTGATTCGTTGGTTGATCGCATGCAGGAGTTAACTTGGGAGGTAGCTATGCAGTTTCACTTTGCCAGAATTTTCTGCTTCATGGCTCCGCTGGTGGGAGTCAGTCCAGCCTTGAACCTAAGGTTGCTCTCCCTGATCGGTTTTCTGGAGGTGTGGATGATTTTAGAGAGTCATGCAAGTTGTATTTTCATCTGCGGCCGTCTTCATCTGGTGATGAGAGTCAGAGAGTAGGGATAATCATTTCCCTGCTTAAAGGGGACGCGCAGTCCTGGACCTTTTCTCAGCCGACCGGTTTTCTGGCCCTCCGGTTGGTGGATGAATTTTTTAAAGCATTGGGATTAATTTATAATGATCCAGATCGGGTCTCGATGGCAGAATCTAAGTTGCGTACTTTATTACAAGGAGAACATTCTGCAGAGGTGTGTTGTGTTGAGTTTAGGAGATGGGCTACGGAGTCTGGGTGGAATGACCCCGCGCTTCGTAGTCAGTTTTGTCAGGGGTTGTCTGAGAGATTAAAAGATGCCCTCGCTTTTCATGAGTATCCGGATACATTGGAGAATGCTATGTCTTTGGCAGTGCGGTTAGATAGACGCATCAGAGAGAGGTGTAAGGTCCCCTCCACGCGAGGGATCCCTTCTGTGAGTGGTTTTGTCCCACCAGTTCCCCAGAGTATTATGACATGTAATTCTGGGATAGGGGAGGAACCCATGCAGCTGGGTCAGGTGTTGTTCCGTTCTGGTAATAGAAACTTTAGGAGGTTGCATAAGCTATGTTATTACTGTGGAGAAAGTGGTAATTTTGTTTATGCTTGTCCTTTTGTTAAATCGAGTGTTGATGATGAAGAATCACGAAGAGGTTTACATAAAGAAAAAAAAAAAGCATCCTTGACTCTTGGTAGTGTGAATGGGCTGCCGGAGCAAGCAAGTATGAAATATCCCTGCAATACTCGTTTTCTCCTTCCAGCTATGGTGGCGCTAGACTGAAGAAAATTTAATTTTGAAGTATTCCTTGATTGTGGTGCTGGGGTAAACCTTATTGATTATCTTTTTCTTCAAAATCTGGGCCTAAGTACTTGCACCTTAGAAAGGAGTCTCACTCATATTGATCATGGTATTTAATTAAGGGTGGGTGATTCACATGGTGAGATCATCTCTTGTTTTGTCATGAAGGACTTGCCCGCTCCTATGGTCTTAGGGTTACCGTGGTTGATAAAACATAACCCTACTATAGATTGGCAGACAAGGCAGATCATTGGTTGGAGTGAATTTTGTTCGGACAATTGTCTTAGTGCCTCTATCTCTGGGGTGTCTACTACGGTTTTACCCCAGTATCTCTCAGATTTTGCGGATGTATTTTCAGAAGGTTGGACTCAGGAATTGCCGCCTCATTGTGAATATGATTGCCCGGCTAATCTCATCCCAGGGGCTAAATTGCCAAAGTCTCGGCTATACAATCTTTCTCAACCCGAAAGAGAGGTCATGCGGAAGTATATTGCGGAGAGTTTGGCAAAGGGTCATATTAGGCCATCTAAATCTCCGGTCGCAGTTGGGTTATTCTTTGTTAAGAAAAAGGATGGATCGCTTAGACCCCGTTTGGATTTCCGGGAATTGAACCGCATTACGGTCCGTGATCCGTATCCCCTTCCCTTGATCTCTGACCTTTTTGATCAAATTGTTGGAGCCAAGGTGTTCTCCAAGTTAGATTTAAGAGGGGCCTACAATCTGATCAGAATCAAGGAGGGGGATGAGTGGAAAACGGCCTTCAACACACATGAGGGTCATTTCGAGAATCTGGTTATGCCTTTTGGGTTAACTAACGCGCCAGCAGTGTTTCAGCGATTTGTCAATGACATTTTCCATCATTTTGTGGGAAGGTTCGTTGTAATTTACTTGGATGACATTCTGATTTACTCTCCTGATCTAAAGACTCATCAGGATCACGTGAGACAGGTTTTGTCGATCCTTCAGGAGAATAAATTGTATGCTAAATTGGAGAAATGTGTGTTTACAGTTCAGGAGCTTCCGCTTCTGGGTTACCTGCTTTCTGACTCTGGTTTTCGTATGGACCCCGAAAAGGTCCGGGCGGTTCTGGAATGGGACCGACCGGAGAATCAGAAAGCTTTGATGTGGTTTTTGGGGTTAACCAATTATTATAGAAAATGTATCTTGAACTACTTTACCATTGTAAGACCCCTGAACGATATGACTAAGAAAGGCGTTGACTTCTCGGTCTGGTCGGATGAGGCATTGCAGGCCTTTTCGGCTATTAAGGAATGTTTTGCGTCTGCTCCCATTCTGATGCAGCCCGATGTGTCTCAGCCATTCGTGGTGGAGGTGGATGCATCAGAGGTGGGGGTTGGAGCAGTGTTGTCGCAGGGTTCATCTCCTGGCAAGTGGCGTCCGTGTGCTTTTTTTTTTCCAAAAAGCTCTCGGTCGCCAAGAGGAATTATGATGTAGGAGATAGGGAATTGCTGGCCATCAAATTGGCCTTTGAGGAATGGCATTACTGGTTGGAGGGGGCGTCTCATCCCGTTACGGTATATACTGATTATAAGAACTTGGCTTACCTGCAAACTGCCAAGCATCTGAATCCTAGACAGGCAAGATGGTCACTGTTCTTTACTAGGTTCAACTTTGTGGTTACTTTTCACCCGGGGGTTAAAAACGTCAAGGTGGATGCATTGTCTCGTAGTTTTCCTGGGGGATGTCTGGGTGTTTCCGCTCTGTACCCAGAGTTGGAGATGGAGGTATTGGGAGCCCAGGAGGAGGCTCTGGATTCTTGTCCCCCAGGTAGGTTGTTTGTTCCTGCTGGATTGCGATACAATGTATTCAAGGAACATCACGATACTGTCCTTGCGGTACATCCTGGTGGCAAGTCCACCTTTGATCTGATTTCCCGGAGGTTCTGGTGGCCCGGGTTACGTAAGAGTGTTGAAGATTACGTGGCAGCTTGTGAGACCTGTGCACGGGCAAAGGTTGCTCACACTCGACCTTCTGGTTCACTTCTTCCTTTGTTTATTCCATCTCGTCCTTGGACGCACTTGTCTATGGACTTTATTACTGATCTGCCGAGTTCCTCTGGGAAAACTGTGATTTTGGTGGTGGTTGACCATTTCAGTAAAATGACTCACTTTGTATCGTTAGCTAGTCTGCCCAATGCTAAGACTCATGAAATTACATGGCATTCCCTTGGATGTGGTTTCTGATAGGGGCACGCAGTTTGTTTCCAGATTTTGGAGGGCGTTCTGCTCTCGTCTTGGTATCCAACTTTCGTTCTCTTTGGCTTTTCATCCGCAATCGAATGGACAGACAGAACGTACTAATCAAAACCTGGAGACCTGAGGTGCTTTGTGGCTGAAAACCAGGAGGACTGGTCCTCATTCTTATCACTAGCAGAGTTTGCTTTGAATAACCGTAAGCAGGAGTCCACGGGTAAGTCGCAATTTTTTGGCGCATACGGTTTTCATCCTCAGTTTGGTACCTTTTCTGAGACTAGATCCTCTGGGATGCCAGAGGAGGAGAGATTTTCTTATGCCTTGTCCTCTATCTGGTGGAAGATTCAAGTTAATTTTGAGAGAATGGGTGAGAGGTACAAGCGAATGGCTGACAAGAGACGTATGACTGGTCCGGACCTGTGTGTGGGTGATCTGGTGTGGTTATCTACTAAAAATATTAAACTGAAAGTACCATCTTGGAAACTGGGTCCAAGATTTATTGGACCTTACAAAATATCTGCGGTGATCAATCCAGTAGCGTTTCGTCTGGATCTTCTGCAGATCTGGAGGATCCACGATGTGTTCCACAGGTATTTACTTAAGAAATATGTGAAACCGGTGGAACCATTACCATTGCCTCCTCCCCCTGTTCTGGTTGATGGAAATTTAGAGTTCGAGATCTCTAGGGTTCTCGACTCACGGGTTCTTCGGGGTTCCCTTTAGTACCTGGTACACTGGAGGGGATACGGCCCTGAGGAGAGGATGTGGGTTCCGGCTGTGGATGTTAGCCGACTGGTGAAGGCTTTTCACAGATCCCACCCGGATAAAGTTGGGCCGGGGTGTCCGGAGGTCACCCGTAGAAGGGGGGATACTGTCATGCCCTGCTCAGGTTATGTGCGGAGGTCTGCCAGGTTAGCAGCACGTGTGTAGATTTTTGTTTTGGAGTTGAGCTGTATCCGCCTCCCTTCAGGTGCACTGGGTGGGGTCGTTTGTATGAGTTTAAATTACGCCCCTTCCCAGTGTCCTGTGCGGGTTATAGCTTCTATCTTGCTCAGTGGAAGGAAGGAAAGAAAGAAGGATTTGCTGTATCTGCTCTGTGACAAGATAAGTTGGTTTTGTTTTCTTGTGTGTGTTCTGTCTAGGCTGTTAGAGAGACGCCTGCCTCCTCCAGTACTGCACTATGTTGCTGATCTTTTGAAGGTTTACCGCTGTCCTGTGAAGTTTCGGTCGGCAGTGTGGCGTGTGCCTGTGGGGAAGTTTCAGCGCGGGATACGATTTAAACTGCGCTTTCCTTAAACAAGGCGTTTCCAAACCATATCTCCTTTGAAGCGCGGACCTGGACTCTGGTTTTATTACTTTCTATGTACTGTATTTTCCTCTTTATAAGAAGAAAGTGGGGGAAGAATGCCAGTGCATCTTACAAAGCAAATACTATTGAGCGCTTTCATTATGCAAGTGCTCACTAGTATGCAGTAGCCGTGGGAGTGGTAAATGTAGCGCTGCTAGCACTGACTGTACTCACCACTCCCTGGTCTTTCTTCGGATGCCGTGCTGCACTGTCTTGACTGCGTACAGCATCAGGACATGGTGCACGCACTATACCTGACAATGTGCGACGACAGGTCACAGTGCAGCAGGGGTCCGGAGAAGAACAGGGAGCGGTGAGTGCAGGAAGAGCAGCTGGATGTGCAAAGTGGCAGCGCTGTCCGAAGAGGTACGTTTATTTAGTTGTTTTTGGTCTTGTTTTTGGAGGTCTGATATTAGGGTCTGATCTGAGGTATGATATGGGGGTCTGAGCTGAGGTCTGATATGAGGGTCTTATCTGAGGGTCTGATATGGGACTTTGATATGGAGTATGATCTGGGGGTCTGATCTGAGGTCGTATACGGCGGTCTGATCTGGTCTGGGGCTCTGATCTCTGATGAAGATTGGGGGTCTAATTTGGGGGCTTGATAATGATTGAGTGTCTGATCTGAAGTCTGATGAAAAATATATTTTTCTGATTTTCTTCCTCTAAAACCTAGGTGCATCTTATAAATCAAGTGTGTCTGATAAAGTGGAAAATACTGTAAGTATGTACAGTCTTGTGAAAAAATTAGGACACCCTTTGAAAGCATGTGGTTTTTTGTAACATTTTTAATAAATGGTTATTTCATCTCCGTTTCAACAATACAGAGAGATTAAAGTAATCCGACTAAACAAAGAAAACTGAAGAAAAGTCTTTTCAAGATCTTCTGTAAATGTCATTCTACAAAAATGCCTATTCTAACTGAGGAAAAAGATAGGACACCCTTGCCCCTAATAGCGAGTGTTACCTCCTTTGGCTGAAATAACTGCAGTGAGACGGTTCTTGTAGCCATCTACCAGTCTTCGACATCGGTCTGAGGAAATTTTACCCCACTCCTCAATGCAGAACTTTTTCAGCTGTGAGATGTTTGAGGGGTTTCTTGCACGTACAGCCCTTTTCAAGTCACCCCACAGCATCTCAATGGGATTCAAATCTGGACTTTGACTTGGCCATTCCAGGACTCTCCATTTCTTCTTTTTCAGCCAATCTTTGGTTGATTTACTAGTATGTTTTGGGTCATTGTCATGTTGCATGGTCCAGTTCCGCTTCAGCTTTAATTTTCTAACTGATGGTCTCACATGTTCTTCAAGCACCTTCTGATACACAGTAGAATTCATCGTGGATTCTATGATGGTGAGCTGACCAGGTCCTGCTGCAGCAAAGCAGCCCCAAACCATGACACTTCCACCTCCATGCTTCACAGTTGGTATGAGGTTCTTTTCTTGGAATGCTGTGTTTGGTTTACGCCAAACATGTCCTCTGCTGTTGTGTCCAAATAATTCAATTTTGGACTCATCTGTCCAAAGAACATTATTCCAGAAGTCCTGGTCTTTGTCAACTTTATCGCTGGCAAATGTCAGTCTGGCCTCGATGTTTCTCTTGGAAAGCAAAGGTTTCCTCCTTGCACACCTCCCATGCAAGTTAAACTTGTACAGTCTCTTTCTGATTGTAGAGGCATGTACTTCTACATCAACAGTAGCCAGAGCCTGCTGTAGTTCTCGAGATGACACTTTAGGGTTTTTGGATACCTCTTTTAGCATCTTGCGGTCTGCTCTTGGGGTGAACTTGCTGGGGCGACCAGTCCTGGGCATGTTGGCAGTTGTTTTGAAAGCCCTCCACTTGTAGACTATCTTCCGGACAGTGGAATGGCTGATTTCAAAATCTTTTGAGATCTTTTTAAATCCCTTCCCAGACTCATAGGCTGCTACAATCTTTTTTCTGAAGTCCTCTGACAGCTCTTTTGCTCTCACCATGGTGCTCACTCTCACTTCAACAGTCAGGAGCACACCAAACTAAATGTCTGAGGTTTAAATAGGGCAAGCCTCATTCAACATGCAGAGTAACGATCTACTAATTATGTGCACCTGGTGTGATATACCTGTGTGAGATCTGAGCCAATTTAAGAGGGAATACATGTGAGGGTGTCCTATCTTTTTCCTCAGTTAGAATAGGCATTTTTGTAGAATGACATTTACAGAAGATCTTGAAAAGACTTTTCTTCAGTTTTCTTTGTTTAGTTGGATTACTTTAATCTCTCTGTATTGTTGAAACGGAGATGAAATAACCATTTATTAAAAATGTTACAAAAAACCACATGCTTTCAAAGGGTGTCCTAATTTTTTCACATGACTGTAGGTAAGTTGTCCCTCTTATGACATTGGGGCAGCTGTGGCAGTTGAGCAAACGGGTGGTACTTTCCCAGGAGTAAAATGTGTGGTGAAAAGTACTGCATGCAACATTTAACACAGAAAAATATTCTTCTCAAGGAAAGGTAATGCATATCATTTAATGGACACAGTGATGCCAACATTGGAACCCTCAAAGAGATAATAAAAACATTGAATGATAATGACACATTAGTGCTGATGGTGATTGTTGTGTTCATGAAGGCTGAAAATAAATTCAGTAAAGGCTTGCTTATGTACATAAAAATGTGCATGAAACATGATAAATATAGTACTTATCACTTGATGAATATAAAATAAATCCATTAGGTGCCTAATTAATTCAAAGGCTGTCAAAAGATTTATTGACTGAAAAATGACTGGCTTAGCCATAGCATGGGTGACAAATATTATTGCTTCTGATTTTTAATGGTATGCAGCAGTAAAGTTTCACTTCAAAATAGTGCCTTTACAGTTCTCTAACCCTCATCGAAGTGAAAATAGGAATACTTTCTTTCCCGACATTATTTTGTTGAAATAATCTCAAATTATTATATTTTTTTATTTATTTTTTCATCTTTTGTAATACTGTACCTCTATTTCAAGTAGGCATGGATATGCACATACTGCGCCAAAACCTTCCCACTGCATTTCATTGCTGTCATTAAAGGACCTGCTGAGATCATTTCAGTAATCGTCTTAACTCAGGTGAGAATGTTGACGAGCACAAGGCTGGAGATCATTATGTCAGGCTGATTGGGTTAAAATGGCAGACTTGACATGTTAAAAGGAGGGTGATGCTTGAAATCATTGTTCTTCCATTGGTAACCATGGTGACCTGCAAAGAAACGCATGCAGCCATCATTGCGTTGCATAAAAATGGCTTCACAGGCAAGGATATTGTGGCTACTAAGATTGCACCTCAATCAACAATTTATAGGATCATCAAGAACTTCAAGGAAAGAGGTTCAATTCTTGTTAAGAAGGCTTCAGGGCGTCCAAGAAAGTCCAGTAAGCGCCAGGATCGTCTCCTAAAGAGGATTCAGCTGCGGGATCAGAGTGCCACCAGTGCAGAGCATGCTCAGGAATGGCAGCAGGCAGGTGTGAGCGCATCTGCACGCACAGTGAGGCGAAGACTTTTGGAAGATGGCCTGGTGTCAAGAAGGCCAGCAAAGAAGCCACTTCTCTCCAAAAAAAAACATCAGGGACAGATTGATCTTCTGCAGAAAGTTTGGTGAATGGACTGCTGAGGGCTGGTGCAAAGTCATATTCTCCGATGAAGCCTCTTTCCGATTGTTTAGGGCATCTGGAAAAAGGCTTGTCCGGAGAAGAAAAGGTGAGCGCTACCATCAGTCCTGTGTCATGCCAACAGTAAAGCATCCTGAGACCATTCATGTGTGGGGTTGCTTCTCATCCAAGGGAGTGGGCTCACTCACAATTTTGCCCAAAAACACAGCCATGAATAAAGAATGGTACCAAAACACCCTCCAACAGCAACTTCTTCCAACAACAGTTTGGTGAAGAACAATGAATTTTCCAGCACGATGGAGCACCGTGCCATAAGGCAAAAGTGATAACTAAGTGGCTCGGGGACCAAAACGTTGACATTTTGGGTCCATGGCCTGGAAACTCCCCACATCTTAATCCCATTGAGAACTTGTGGTCAATCCTCAAGAGGCGGATGGACAAACAAAAATCCACTAATTCTGACAAACTCCAAGAAGTGATTATGAAAGAATGGGTTGTTATCAGTCAGGAATTGGCCCAGAAGTTGATTGAGAGCATGCCCAGTTGAATTGCAGAGGTCCTGAAAAAGAAGGGCCAACACTGCAAATACTGACTCTATGCATAAAAGTCATGTAATTGTCTATAAAAGCCTTTGAAACGGATTAAGTGCGTGTAATTATATTTCACTACATCACAGAAACAACTGAAACAAAGATCTAAAAGCAGTTTAGCAGCAAACTTTGTGAAAACTAATATTTGTGTCATTCTCAAAACTTTTGGCCACGACTGTATATATAACTGCAACCTTCAATATGTACTGGTATTTGTCATTTCAAAGCCAAGGATGGTAATAAATTTCAGAACACCAATCTAAATGCGTAAGACATATGTAAATTATTAGTGATGAGCGAGCATGCTCGGCCGAGTACCGGTTTGGCTCGAGCATCGCTATGCTCTGCTCGTGGCGGTACTCGTCGCATTGCTTGGCGCCTCCTGAAGCATCCAATCAGCATTCAGGTAAGTATTTCCCTCCAGTGTAATGTCATAGCCATGTTAGGTATAAGCCTTACACTGGTTGGCTGGCCGGAACACGTGGTACTAGTTTATATAGGTGCCGACGTCCCGCACTCGGATCATTCAGCGTCAGGGAGAGCGGACAGTAGGCAGAGACATATAGGTGAAACTCGAAAAATTAGAATATCGTGCAAAAGTCCATTTATTTCAGTAATGCAAATTAAAAGGAATTGCATTAATGCAGCTTAAAATGAGATTTTTGTGAAAAGGTTCAATATTCTAGGCTCAAAGTGTCACACTCTAGTCAGCTAATTAATCCATACCCCCTGAGCAAAGAGTACCTCAAAATTGAGACTTTGGGGTTTCATAAGCTGTAAGCCATAATCATCCAAATTATAACAAATAAAGGCTTGAAATATCTCACTTTGCATGTAATGAGTCTCATATATTAGTTTCACTTTTAGTTGCATTACTGAAATAAATTAACTTTGCACAATATTCAAATTTTTTGAGTTTCACATGTATAGCGGTTTGCTGAAATTACAACGATTGAACTCCCAAAAAGCTCTTGAAAGACAAAACAGTCCTCTTCAGGACTAAAGTGTGTGTTTGACAGCAGTGCAGCACTTTTTTTTAACAAGGGTTAAATTCAGCAGTATTAGGGACATGCGTCTGCAGGAAGCAACAGTTAGTGCAGGGCTGGAAAATCGCTGTGTTCAGTACCAAAAAGCTTTCAAAAGAAAGAAATATTACATATCAGTGAGATCTACAGTACACCATCAGAAAGCAGTGTGTTTAGCAGAAATTCTAAAAAGGGGCTTATTTACTAGAGTGTGCCTGCTAGTGAGATATACACCGCTCCATCATAGAAATGTCTTTTTCTGGGGGAATTAACCTAATTTGTGCCACATCGGTGTGCACGCTCAATCCACAAAAGTTATATACAGTATTCCAGCCTAGAATCATTTCTATTTGGGACAAATTTCACTAGTTTGGGTCACATCTGTGTCTGCATTTAGGCCACAACCATATATACAGTAATTCAGCAGAGAATTCTTTCTATTTGGGACAAAAATCCCTAGTGTGGGTTTCATCTGTGTGTGAATTTAGGCCGCAACCATATATACAATAATTAACCAGAGAATTCTTTCTATTTGGGACAAATTTCCATAGTTTGGGTCACATCTGTGCGTGAATTTAGTCTGCAACCATATATACAATAATTAAGCAGAGAATTCTTTCTATTTGGGACACATCTGTGTGTGAATTTAGTCCGCAACCGTTATATATATAGTAATTCCGCAGAGAATTATTTCTATTTGGGACAAATGTAACTGTTTTGTGACAAATATACTGTACATGTACTGTGGATTCATGTGAGAAATACTCTATCACATTAGAAAAGAGTGTCTGTTGCGCCAATCTAAATAATCTGTGCATAATCTAGTGTCCATATTATGTTTATTACTGTTGCATATACTGAGTCAAATTAAAAATTTGTGTGTCTAGCGACAAAATAAATACTCTGTTCAAGATCAAGTGTCTATAGCGCGTGGCTCTGTTTCAAATACAGTACCACATGTGAAAACAGTGTATTTTTGTGAGAAGTAAAAAATTTGTGCCACATCTACTGTGTGTGCATTTGATACATATTACTAACATATACTGTACTTCATCCGCAGAGGGTGTATGGTAGTCATTATCAGAGCTACATCCCCTGTGTAAAGTGTGCGCATCCAAAATACCTGTTTTAATTGGCGCGTACACGTACATATCCTTCAATACTGTAGGTGTTAGATACTTTAAAGCATATATAACATTTCATATTAAGAAGGTGGCCAGTATGGGACGTAGAAGTGGCCGTGATGCTGATGGTTCACGCAGAGGCTGTGCCCCTGGGCTCAATGAAACAGCGTAAATAATGTAGATGAGGGCCTCCAGGGGCGCTAACCCTCTAAAACAGTGAAGGCGATGGCGAATAGTTATATTAGTGTATAAGTTTGGGATGTTTGTTGTGCATGGTACATATATCCTGTATGTTTACAATGTGTGTGAGCTTGCCGAGCTACAAAGTTGCCAACAACTTATGGCCATTATCAGACACAGCCAACCTGGTCCCCTATACCCTGCCCCAGCTCTGCGGCGGTGTGCTTTTTGTCACACAAAATTAATTTCAGCTAGGCCTGTTGCCGCTTCCCCATGAGAATTCAGAGTTTGCAGTGGAGGAGGAGGTGGATGCGGTGGAGAAGGGGGGGTTGCTGCCACTAATGTAGGTGGTGGCAGAAATCCTGATGGCAGTAGTGCCCTTTCAATCCTTGGAGTCGGTGGCACCTGTGCCATCCCAGGGTCCGACTCGCTAACGCCTACACAAGGTTCACCCAGGGAAATGTAGAGTCCCTGGCCAAAAGCACTTGTCCATGTGTCCGTTCTTAAGTGGACCTTCCCAATAACTGCGTTGGTCAGGGCAAGGGTGATATTACGGGACACACACACACAATTGCTGCTGTAATGCGGGGACGGCACACCATGAAAAACAGGACTTTATCCACTTTTTCCATCTAGCTAGGCTTGATCCAACGTAACAGATATACCTGCACCTTACGGACTTGGTAGATGAATGAGATAGTCCATCCATTATCTCATCCATCCCACTAATACGTGTATGTTTGTTTTTATGTTTTAATAAATTGCACTATTTTACTTTATTGGTTCTTTGCGTGAACCCTTATGTTTGAGTGCCGGTCAAATTCTATTCAATTTCACAGTTTTTGAAGGGGTGATTCATTTTGGACACTGGCACCTATCCGTGTATATAGAGAGTGAGCCGTCCCATTACCATTCATTTACTTGTCTCGCTTATTCACCCAGCTGTGGATTGAGCTCCTCATCTATATAACATGGACATCTGGAGTCACGCTGAGACAAAACGCAAGATAGCAGAGACATTCCTTTTCGATGGGGATCATATTGATGCTGACCTGATTGAAAGGGAAAAGTCTATGTCAGAATCCTTTAGAAAATTAGAAGGATTATTACAAAGACAGCTGAGGCAGTTTTGGGAGATACGTTCTTTAAAACAATATATTGAACAAAGAAAAATCCCCAAGGGCCTCATGCTGTCAAAAAATCCTGCACCAGACCTCTGCAATGAGGCTTTTAATAAAGAATGGGAAGCATTACTGTTTACACAATTACTTGCATTGATCAATCTGATTATTAGCAGGAGATCAAATATTAGAAGATTTGAATATTGAAATAGACCAAATGAAACATCTGATAGATAAGTTACCAAAAAATAGTGAATATGATTCCTGGCAGGAGAGAATATGTAGAGGTTTGGACAAGACAGAATTAGACATAATTAATAAAAAAACTAAAAAACATCATAATTTATCACAGAAACAAACTGATAAACGGTATGGACACCTCAACGTGATGGAACAAACAAGTGATAATCGAGATAAATCACATGTTCAAAATAAATATAATGTACCGGGGAGTAATAAATATGAGACTTTATCCGAGCAAAATTTTTTAGACCGGACCCCCCACCACAAGACACGTATAAGAACAGATCAACACACTCACCACAATTAGATCACTATGCCCGGTTGTCACCGACACACCCATACAATTTAAGACAAAAAGAACACATATCGAGATCAAGAGAGAGAGATATCACCATATCCAACACTTCACCAACTACCCCCACACCCAATCCCGAACCCCACTCAGTCAGACTCAAGAAGATATCACCAAAATCACTCAAATCACAATCACGATCTAAAAAGACAAGGAGAGGACAGAGAAAAAAGGGTAGATCACAAAAAATATATCACTAGATCAAGACTCAAGCTCTATAGTCAACTTAAATTCTGTAGTGTTGACTGAAGCTTAAGTTACACTACTCAATAAAGGCCTGAAATTTGCAGTAACAGTGAACATTAACAAATTTGACACATATATAGGTGTCCAAAAATTAATCAGGAAAATGTGTCTACAGAAACATTTTCTAAAAAGTATATAAAATCTGAACACTTATATAAAAGGAGTCTGGTTTCTGAAACAACCAGAGTGGGAACCTGCGCTGATTACGGTGTAGTCAAGGGTTTAGAGACACAAATAAAAAGTTGTATGGATTGGTACCTTATAGGAGAGCGATCTATACGTGGAAGATCCTCCTTGTTATTGCAGGGAAGCTGGTGTCCGGATGGCTTCTGGTTCAACCTTCTAGCGTGAATGATGCTCCGGCCGGCAGCAAATCACTCGTGCAAGGGAACCACCAGTTTGAAGTCCAGGAATTTCGGCGTGTGACGTCACCGCACTCTGTATGGATGCCTTCAGGGGACAAAAACTACCGACGCATTTCTGAGCCAGTCGGGCTCCTTCGTCAGGGATGGTGAGATTTGTCAGTCCTGAGAATAAATAGGCACTCGTTCCCATGACAACCACTGGTTTATTATAACAAGGAGTGTCAAAGGCAAATAGTTCGATCTCCTGATTTAAGCCATATGGGGCTAAACTGTTTAATTTAAAAATCCATTTACTTTCTTTCCGTGACATTTCCTTAATATAATTGCCACCTCTTTTGTTGGTGGGCACCTTTTCAATGCCTCCAAATATGGATCCCGCAAAGTTGCCCGCATGATTTTGGGCATAATGGCGGGATAGTGGGTGTCCCTCAAATTTTTTGTGTATATTATTGATGTGCTCTCTGATTCTGGATTTTAGCTGTCTTTTTATTCTCCCCACGTATATTTTTTGGCAGGGACATCTTAATTAATCAAAGGCAATCTTTGCCTTTGATTAATGCATAATACTAACCCATAAACCGAACAGGGTTAAACACTCCTTGTTATAATAAACCAGTGGTTGTCATGGGAACGAGTGCCTATTTATTCTCAGGACTGACAAATCTCACCATCCCTGACGATGGAGCCCGACTGGCTCAGAATCGCGTCAGATAGTTTTTGTCCCCTGAAGGCATCCATACAGAGTGCGGTGACATCACACGCTGAAATTCCCGGACTTCAAACTGGTGGTTCCCTCGCACTAGTGATTTGCTGCCGGCCAGAGCATCACTCACACTAGAAGGTTGAACCAGAAGCCATCCGGACACCAGCTTCCCTGCAATAACAAGGAGGATCTTCCACGTATAGATCGCTCTCCTATACGGTACCAATGCATACAACTTTTTATTTGTGTCTCTAAACCCTTGACTACACCGTGATCAGCGCAGGTTCCCACTCTGGTTATTCCAGAAACCTGACTCCTTTCATTTCAAGTCCAATACCTAATGACCCATTAGAACCTGGAGATGTAATGTTTCAACATACTGAATTGAAAAACAAATCTAGGAAATTCCCAAGAAACGAGATTAGCCACGAAATGGCCACGTTTCAAAGATGTGTAGAAAATACTCTACGAAAAATTAAAGATAAAAGGATATATAGAGGAAATCTGTCATGTAGGGAAATTCATGCGATAAAACAGATACAACAACAGGGCAATATTACAATACGGCCCGCAGATAAAGGTGGCACTATAGTTGTCTTGGATACTCAACATTACAATAGTGAGTGTCTAAGACAACTCTCAGATAAGACCACCTACCTGAAATTAAAGGGAGACTCCTTGGATGAATTTAGCAGAGAACTGACTAGTCTCTGTGATAGGGGTCTAAAACAAGGGATCCTGTCTAAACAAGAATATATGTTTATCTTGGGCACGGAGTGTAGATTACCAGCATTCTACTGCCTGGCCAAGATCCATAAGGATCTGAAAGACCCCCCCTGGACGCCCCATTATTTCTGGAATAGGTTCCTTGAGTTCTAATCTATCCCACTAAATAGACACCCTCTTACAACCAGTGGTAAAAAACATCAAATCCTATATCAGAGATACCACACACATTATTCAGACATTGGAGGGCCTGACTGTCCAACCCCATTGGATTATGGGTACTTTGGACGTTCAGTCCCTCTATACTGTAATTGAACATTAGCGGGGTACCTCTGCAATGAAAACACAGCTTGAGATGAACGGCGAACTTTGTGGTAAACAAATTGATTTCTTGGTAGAGGGAGCCAGGTATTTTGGATCATAACAATTTTTATTTTGAGGGTGATTATTTACAACAGCGTGGGACCGCCATGGGGACCAGGTTCACCCCCAGTTATGCTAAGCTTTATTTGGCCCAATGGGAATATTCTAACATCAATCCCAAACTGGGGACGGACCTGGTCCTATGGCGACGATATATAGACAACGTACTGTTCATTTGGAACAGTGGGGAGGCCCACCTGAAAAACCTTTTTGGAGAACATTGTCAATCCAGATGGATTAATTTTCACATCAAATATCAATAAGGATCATACCGAATTCCTGGATATACAAATTAAAATAGAGGGAAATAAATTTGTGTGTAACACCTATCAGAAGTCAACAGCAAAAAACTGTTTCATCCTTTTCACAAGCTGTCACCTCCGAAGGTGGTTGTTAAATATTCCGGTCGGCCAGTTTCGTCGTATCAAACGTAACTGTACCGACAATACCACCTTTGAGGAGGAAGCTATAAAGATGAAAGATCAATTTAAATGTAAGAGCTACCCTGAGAATATTTTAGCACCTACTGTAAAAATCCATCTGAAAAAAACTGTTTCATTGCAAAATTGGGTACAAATGAAGGGTTTTTACAGATGTGGTAGGTGTGTCGGCTGTAGAAGTACTACATCCAGCAAGAAGATCATTAAATTTGCGTCCACAGAATGATTTTGCCCTCGACATTAAAGAATGCCTCACAAAGCGACTCTTGAGGGTACGCTTGGCCGAACATATAAACATAAAAAAAGAGAATGTTAACCCATCCCTTATCTAAACACTTAAAAGAGTTCCATCACCAGGATCCGAGTGGCTTGACATTTGCAGCACTGGAGAAAGTGGATAGACACTGGAGGGGAGGCAATCATATGGCAAAAATGTCACCGAGGGAGTCTAGGCAAATTTTTTATTTTGGCAGTGTATCACCTGCAGGATTAAATGCCGAACTGGAAATTTTTGGTTTTCTGTGAAAAACGTTGGGAAACAGACAAAAGTATCTATGGAGATGCCCCTTGCCGATGGGATATCCCATGTCTGGCTGTTCATCAGCACTGGGATGTCCCCTTGGTGATGGGCACCCTCATACACTCCATCTTAGAACTCATTTGAAATTTTCTGAAATTTTATGATATCTTATTCTACATAGGATTCGTAAACCAGTATAGCATATGTGCATTTATCGATTTTAGTCATATTACCAAATATTATGTGCAATATATTGTATATGATTGTATTTTTAAATCTAAAAGTGGGAATGCGATTTAGAAACATTGGCTGTCATTGCGATTATATTCTACAACTATTAACCAAAAAACGCATGTATGCTGAATAAATTGCATTAAAGACGCATCATTACCGCAATGCTGGTTTTTGGAAGAAAAAAGGTGGGGAATACCTACTGGCCCACCCCTGACCCCTATGTTGCGCTTTTTCTTTGATTTGCTGGGACCCGCCCCAGCAATTAACAAACAGGTATATAAGGTCTTGGACTCTTGAATATGAACAAACCCACTGAGGAAGAAATAGAGATCTATTTCGAAACACGTCTGGGATCAATGGGATATTCATAAAGAGTCCGAAATTTTAAGCATGGCCATGCAACATTGAAAGATACCAAGGAAATTACTTTCTGAAAAGAACGAAAGAAAACCGACTGGTGGTCGACTTTATTAACGGCTGGCTACTGATAGCAATCTATGATCAAAAGATCGAAGCTTCACTGCGATTTTTAAGCCGCGATTAAAGAGTCTGTTGTATACGAAAGAAAAGGTAACAGCTCATCTCGCGATAATTGAAGCGATCTTACGGAGTTCCAATTTTATGACGTCAGTAAGCAATTACACTCTGCTGTTTGCATTTGATTGAATTGACACTGAGGTAAGCGCTCTTATGTGTGGAACGCCACAGAGTTGCGCATCAAATAGTGAGTACTCTACTTATCATGCTGTGAGACTGTTTGCTATGGATTTTGCCCAATAGGAATTATTAGCATACGAGACTTTATCCACTTTTTCCATCTAGCTAGGCTTTATCCAACCTACCAGATATACCTGCACCTTACAGACTTGGTACATGAATGAGAGTCCATCCATGATCTCATCCATCCCACTAATACGTGTATGTTTGTTTCTATGTTTTTATGTTTTAATAAATTGCACTATTTTACTTTATTGGTTCTTTGCGTGAACCCTTATGTTTGAATGCCGGTCCAATTCTATTTAATGACATGGTATATTATTTTTTATGTTTCAGACTTGGAAGAAAACATAATTTGGTTTCCTTCAGTGGTGAATCTTTCACGTATGTTTTTTTTTTACAGGATTCTGGTTTTTATATAGTGGCACAGGGGTAAATATTTCAGTTTTTTTTTAAATATATGTCAGGCTTGACTCCATTTTCTACTCTCTCCTTTGCAGATGCCTTTTCAGGAGATATTAGACTCTTTTGCATTTGGGGCCTGGAGGAATTACAATTGTATTCTTTTTTTTCATTGTATGTGCCACTTTCCCTAGATCTTTCTTTGGGGTAGACTTCCAAGATAGTCAGATAGCAGCTTGTAATTGTGGTACAGTTCCATAATGTGAAGAGGCAACAAATGCTGACCGCCATTCCCTGCGCTAACTCTGCTATGTGACGTTCTCTGGAACCCAAAGGAACATTACGATTAGAAATTGGTCATTCTTTCTTGGTAGCCTGTGCTGAACGGGTCAATTAACTTCTTAGGTGGTCAGATCAGCAGGCCCTTGCTCCTAATGTTTGAGGGTCACCAGCAGGCCATCAATGATAATTTTTAAAGGGTGTGTATGATGCCCTCCTTTATGTGTAATAAAGGGTGTGTTGTAGTTCCTTGTAATTTTTGGCAGCCCTTTCACTTAGTGCATAGGCTTTGTGAGAGTAGGAGTCCCACTACCTGAACAATTGTAGCATCATGTGATTGAGGCCCTCCTTTATGTGATATACAGGCTGTATCTCTTCTTCCAATTTTTGGCAGCACTTACACTGTATATACAATTGAATCTACAGGAAATAATGTTTCCTAACAATTTTTCCTCTAAAAAGGATTTTTCTTTTGTGGGCGCGGGGTTTTGTCAATCTTTTTCTCAATCTGTTAAAGTGGCGTACAACTTGGACAACATGGCTCCTAGCAGCGACATTTGTGTCCAAGATGCATCCAGACATGGTCCCCCTGCTGTTCCTGATCGATTTCAGAGGTGTTTCCATCACTTTCAGACCTTTTCCTATGGTCCAGGAACCCTCCCCTCATCCAAGCAGGGGGTGCCTGGTTGTCTTCCATTGACTTCCATCATACTCGGGTACTCGGCCGAGCGCATGAATATCGCGATGTGTTCAGACCGAACACCCGAACACTTTGGTGCTTGCTCATCACTAGTATTTATGCATATATTCTCATCTATGGTATCTTGCTTTGGCATGTTGTGAAGAACATATGAAAATGTTATGGTTCTCAACAGATGAGTGGATCCTTAAAGGGGTTGTCCAAATTATATTTATTGATGACCTATCTTCAGGATAGGTCATTAATATCAGATCGGCTGGGGTCCGACACCCGGCACCCCCACCGATCAGCTGTTTTAAGAGAAGGCGCGCCTCCTCTTCGGTTTACCTTCTAGCCGTTGCATCTGCAGCAGTGAGCAGGTGTAATTGCACCCAAGCCATCCCATTCATTTCAATGGGATGAATCGCTTCTATACACTTGTATAGGAGCGATCCGTCCCATTGAAATTAATGGGACGGCTTAGGTGTAATTACACCTGCTCACCTCTGCAGATGCAACGGCGAGAAGGTAAACGGTAAAGAGGAGGCAGCGCTGGCACTGCGCGCGCCTTCTCTTCAAACAGCTGATCGGCGGGGGTGCCGGGTGTTGGACCCCAGCCGATCTGATATTAATGACCTATCCTGAGGATAGGTCATCAATAAATATAACTTGGACAACCCCTTTAACTACAATGTGTGTGTTGCTAAATAAACAGAGGTGCAAAGTCTAAGGAATCATATTGTTGTTCATTTTAGAAGGAGGTATGGACTTTCCCAGTTGGGTTCCCAGGTTATGATTCTCCAAGTAGTCAACAATTGTGGTTAGTAGGGGGAGGGTGCACATAGAATCAAATTCTAAGTTTGTGTTGACAGAGAAGGCAATGAAGTTCAGAAGACAGCCCAGGGGGTGGAACCAAGACCGCAGAAATTTACTGTACTCATAGCAATTACTTTTCCCAAGTCCTAATAAATGGCTCTCAGTACACAGATACCACCAGAACTTGAGTAGAGCAGAATTACATAACAACTGTATGATCGCAAGAGAATATCTATTAAACATGCACCAGACAACAAATACAGAATTATAAATTCATCAATAGAAAACTGGATGAGGATGGCAATAGATGAGAGAGATTGTCCAGCAATTGAAGATATGGCAGACAGCAATGGCATACAGGTAAAGAGTGATGACTGTAGGGAGGTAAGAGGAATAAAATCTGAAAGAATCTGACCCTGAACTGTTAAATCCAACAAGATGGTAAAAAAACCAAAATAGGGAAACAGAAAGTTGAACCTACCACAAATAGAACTACAATACAAAGAACAATAAGACCATGAAACCACAAATCCTGCGATACTCAGACAAAGCCAATATACTAGGATTCAAAAGTCTGGAAACAAGATATTATTCACTATATTCAGCTACAACTCATAATGATTGCAGTGTTATATTTGTTAACTACTATTCTTAGTGGTTAATTTGCTGCCATCTAATAGCCATTGTTATATTTGGTTTATGTAAGTTATCCATGGATAAAATTTATGTAATTTGCCTTGTAACTCCTCCTCCGTCAGCTCACATCTGTATTTTGCAGTCTTTTCCTGTTTGTCAGACATGCATCACAAAGCTGGAGAGAGAATCATCCTCTATAATTTCTCAAGGTACATTCAATAAATGACTTAAAAGGTATATCCATTGCATTACCCTCACTGGAATTCTATATGCAATAGGGGGTTGCTAGGATAATTATTATAGCGAGTTCTGAGAATACCAGGTACTGAAAACAAAGGTTCACATATTTTTGCCACTCAGACATGTGGCATTGAATTGTTTTCCTTAATAAATAAGTGATCAAGTCTAATATTTTTACCTTATATGACAGGTAGGATGGTCCTAGACTTATACTTGGTTAAGCTATAGTGAAGTCGTGGAGAGGCCTGAAAAAAGAGAAAGATAATTGGAAGGGACTTGTGACAGCATGTAGATGAAGGTTGACTCTCCTGTGACCTTCAAAGAAAGAAACTGGGGTTTTTCAGCACATCCTAGTGCCCAGGTGCTTGTCGCCATGGCTGAAAGCGCAAAAACAAAGAATGCAACAGCACTCTGAAAACAGAAATAAAATAAATACAATTGTGCCATACTCACTATAGGAAACGTACTAAGCTAATGCTACGTTATAAATGTGAGATTCTTGGCAAATACACTTTGAACAAAATTATTTGTGCCTGTCAGTCAACGACAAGGCGATCTCTGTAGGAGAGGAACCTACACTTAATACTGCATCCACTGGTGCCATACTGGCCTCCATTAAGTTCAGGGAATGCAGAATCCACACGCATGCTGACCCCACACTATATTATACCTCTTTTTGAGCCACAATGGCCTCCATTAAATTCAGGGAATATAGGTTCCGCATGCATGCTGAGCTCACTCTGTTTTTTCCTCTCCTGGTGCCAAATGGCCTCTAATAAATGTGGGGAGAGCAGGCTTCAGCTTTATACTTGCACTAATTAAAATCAGCCTATGGGATAGACAGGTTAGTTAGGAGTGCATGACTAATGGAGTCAGACAGGGAGGTAGACTGAATGAGAGTGTGCCAGGTGGGTTCTTATGGTTAAGGACCCCTAGAAGTAATGCCAGAATGGTAGCAACCGCTTATCCTGTGTATGGACTGCAAAACTGAGATGAAGAGTTTAAGTTATAAGTCAGTTGTGGCAAGTGATGTGGAGCAGTGTGGAATCAACACTGTGTGCTGGTGTAGAGACAATACTAGCCAATAGGCTCCTTTGAAGTTAACTGTGGCCGGAGGAGGGCAGTTCTATAAACTCATTTCTGAAAAAAAAAAAAAAAAAAACTGTTCAAATGTGTTCTTGAATATTCAAGTAGTACTGCCACCGAGAGTGACCTGAAACCATCAAGCTTTAGTGTCCTATGTTAATGTTGCAACCATTAAATGTATTGTGCCTCTGTACTGTGAAGAAAATAAAAAGTAAATGTTGTGTGTTATCATAATTTGGTCTGCAACTGTTTCTTTAAAGTGGAATCACTTTAACAAGCTAACAAAATGTGTTTCTCTGTACACAGAGAAGCAAGAGAGGATTGTCTCCAAGTATGAGCTGAAAGAAGGAAGAAGATGAGAAGGCTGGTGTAAGCACATAGACACTTACTTGTAGGTTCTGTGCTTGAATGGCTGCCAGATATATCTGCCCCATGAGAGCTAATGTGGCTGACATGAGTATATTAGGAAGTACTGCACTTCTTATAGCACTCACATTTAGCATAAGTGCAAAAAAAACGCATTGCAAAGTATGGTTACAGTTAGTTGTAATTGTCCAGGTTTCCCCTTGAAGGATATATGAAATATGAAAATGCAATTTAAGCTACAGGCAGAATGTTAGAGCAGTAGAAGCTGAACAGATTGATATATTGTTTTGTAGAAAAATATTCAGTAAAACTGGTAATTCATCTAAATTCCTGTTCATTCTGGGCTTATCAAGGAGGCGGTCCTATTAGTGATTGACAGCTATCTCTGTACACACAGACATAGAAGGAAGGCTATCAATCACTGATAGGACCGCCTTCTTGACTTCAAAGCCTGGAAATTTAAACTTATTTGAGGCTTCCATCATTCTATAAGCCTATCCTACCCTGTCCCACCACAGTCCATTGGATCTTATATTAGCAGTGTTTAATTGCCCACTGATTAACTTAATGCCATACATGTACGGCATTATGTGCCCACATTGCATGGAGCAGGCTGCTGCAGTAAGCCTGCTCCATGTGCGGTGGGTGCCGGCTGTATCATACAGCAGGCACCTGGCCGCAATGACAGGGAATGGTGATCCTGCCATACCCTGTCATTTAACCCTTCAGATGGCACGATCAACACCGATTGCTGCATCTGTGGAGTTAGGCAGAGGGATGCTGCTCCCTCTGCCTCCTAATGGGAGCCCCCACAGTGAAATCACGGGGTTCCGATTGGGTACCATAGAAGCCTGGACACCGCTAAAGCTTTTCAGGCCTGCCATGGTAGTCTGCCTGAGGAGCTATGCCCGAGGCATAGCTCAGCATGGACAGTGTAAAAATCTTATTCACCCTAATAGATCTCTATTAGAGTGAATAGGGCAAGGGGTCAAAAGATCCCAGGTTTTAGCCCCTTAAGGGGCTAATAGTTAAGAAATAAAAGTAAAAAAAAAAAAAAAAAAAAGTATAACAAACACCAAAATATGTTTAAATGACCCCCCTTTCTCAATTGTACATATAAAAATATATAAACAATAAAAAAAACATTAGGTATTACTGCATCCAAAAATGTCTGAACTATTAAAATATTTTTAAAAATTCCTGTGCGGTGAACGCCGTGAGGGGCAAAATTAAAAACACACGATTTGCCATTTTTTTTGGTCATCTTGCCCCCTCCCCCTTCCCCAAACAAATTGAACAACAATGATCAAAAAGTCGTACATACCACAAAAATGGTACAAATAAAAATTACGGTTCGTTACACAAAAATCAAGACCTGCAAACTGAAATGTAAAAAAAAAGTTATGATTGTCAGAATATGGCAATGCAAAGAAAATATGGATTTTTTTTTCCAAAGGTTATTATTTTTAACCCCTTATGGACCAGGCTCATTTTCACCTCAAGGACCAGGCCTTTTTTGCAAATCTGACCAGTGTCAATTTATTTGTGAATAACTTTAAAACGCTTTTACTTATCCATGCCATTCTGAGATTGTTTTTGCTTCACATATTGTACTTCACGACACTGGTAAAATTCATTTTTCTTTATTAAAAAAATACAAAATTTACCAAAAATTGGTAAAATTTTTCAAATTTCCAAGTTTCAATTTCTCTACTTCTATAATACATAGTAATAACCTCCAAAAATAGTTATTACTTTACATTCCCCATATGTCTACTTCATGTTTGGATCATATTGGGAATGCCATTTTATTTTCTGAAATTTTCCAAAACCCACTTTTTAAGGACCAGTTTAGGTCTGAAGACACTTTGTGAGGCTTACATGATAAAAAAACACCCAAAAATGACCCCATTTTGGTAACTAGTACACCCCTCAAGGTATTTAAAACTGATTTTACAAACTTTGTTAACCCTTTAGGTGTTCCACAAGAGTTATTGGCAAATGGAGAGGAAATTTCAGAATTGAAATTTTTTGGCAAACTTTCCATTTTAATAAAATTTTTCCAGTAACAAAGCAAGGGTTAACAGCCTAACAAAACTCAATATTTATTGCTCTGATTCTGTAGTTAATAGAAACACCCCATATGTGTTCGTAAACTGCTGTATGACCAAACGGCAGAGAGCACAAGGAAAGGAACGCCATATGGTTTCTGGAAGGCAGATTTTGATGGCCTTTTTTTGTTTACACCATGTCCCATTTCAAGAACCCCTGATGCACCCCTAGAGTAGAAATTCCATAAAAGTGACCACATCTAAGAAACTACACCCCTCAAGGTACTACAAACTTATTTTACAAGCTTTATTAACCCTTTAGGTGTTCCATAAGATTTAATGGAAAATGGAGATAAAATTTCAGAACTTTACTTTTCTGGAAGATTTTCCATTTTAATAATTTTTTTTCCAGTAACAAAGCAAGGGTTAACAGCCCAACAAAACTTAACATTTATTACTGATTCTTCTGTTTACAGAAACACCCCATATGATGTCGTAAACTGCTGTACGGGCACACAGCAGGGCGCAGAAAGAAAGGACCACCATTTGGCTTTTGGAAGGCAGATTTTGCTGGATTGGTTTTTAGGCACCATGTCCCATTTGAAACCCCCTGATGAACCTTTAGAGTAGAAACTCCAAAAAAAAGTGACCCCATTTTGGAAACTACGGGATAAGGTGGCAGTTTTGTTGGTACTATTTTAGGGTACATATGATTTTTGGTTGCTCTATAATACACTTTGTGAGGAAAGTAACAAAATAGAAATTCTGAAATTTCATCTCCATTTGCCATTAACTCTTGTGGAACACCTAAAGGGTTAACAAAGTTTGTAAAATCACTTTTGAATACCTTGAGGGGTGTAGTTTCTTAAATAGGGTCACTTTTTGGAGTTTCTACTCTAGGGGTGCATCAGGGGGCTTCAAATGGGACATGGTGTCAAAAAACCAGTCCAGTAAAAACTGCCTTCCAAAAATCATATGGCGTTTCTTTCCCTTCTGCACCCTGCCGTGTTGCCATACAGCAGTTTACGACCACATATGGGGCATTTCTGTAAACTACAGAATCAGGGCAATAAATATTAAGTTTTGTTTGGCTGTTAATCCTTGCTTTGTTACGGGAAAAAAAAATGGATTAAAATGGAAAATTTGCCAAAAAATTGCTGTTTTGGCACAGTTTAGTTTTATTTACAATGTTCATCTTAAAGGTTAAATCATGTGCTATTTTTATAGAGAAGGTTGTTACGGATGCAGGGATACCTAAAATGTTTTTTTTAAATTTATTTAAATTTTACACAATATCATTTTTGAAAAAAAAATCATTTTAGTGTCTCCATAGTCTGAGAGCCATAGTTTATTTTTTATTTTTTGGGCGATTGTCTTAATTAGGATCTCATTTTTTGCAGGATGAGATGGTTTGATTGGTATGATTTTGGGGTGCGTATACCTTTTTGATTGCTTGCTATTACACTTTTTGTGATGTAAGGTGACAAAAAAAAATTGCTTTTTTGACAACTTTTTTTTACGGTGTTCACCTGAAGGGTTAGGTCATGTGATATTTTCAGAGAGCAGGTTCTTACGGACGCGGTGATACCTAATATGTATACCTTTATTTATTTAGGTTTACACAATAATATTTTTGAAACAAAAAATAAATAAAATGTTTGTGTCTCCATAGTCTGAGATCCATAGTTTTCAGTTTTTAGGAGATTGTCTCAGGTTGGGTATCATTTTTGCGGGATGAGATTATGGTTAGATTGGCAATATTTTGGGGGGCATACGACTTTTTGATCGCTTGCTATTACACTTTTTGTGATGTAAGGTGACAAAAAAAAATTGCTTTTTTGACAGTTTTTATTTTTATTTTTTACGGTGTTAACCTCAGGGTTTAGGTCATGTGGTATTTTTATAGAGCCAGTTCTTACCGATGCGGTGATACCTAATATGTCTACTTTAAAAAAAAAAAAAAATATTACTTGGTTTCCCAGAGGCAGAATTTAGTGCTGCACTGTGGTATCTGGTTCTGCTGATGCAGTATTTAGTGTTGTACTGTGGTGTCTAGTTCTGCTAGGACAGTCAAGTGCTGCACTATGGTATTTGGTTCTGCTGGGGTGGTATTTTGTCTTGCACTATGGTATTGCTGGCCCTGCCTACTTCTGTTGTCCCACCTTCTGTCAATTTGGACCCGCCTACAACATGAGGACATTTTCTTTTTCCAGGGCCATGTTAAAATCCCAATCCGCCCTTGACAGTAGTGGGAACTGTTGTTGCGGTCCAGTCATAAAAGTTTCCACCGCTACCCAAAGAGTTTAAGCAATCTATATCACTGTGGTCCCTTAAGTTAAGTAATTGATGGGAGACTGAGTTCAGGAGCCCTATCAGTAGCATTTTCTGACTTGTCACTGATGATTTTATGCTGAATTTCCATTTTAACCTTGTAATGCCATATAATAATGCGTAGCTCAGAAATACACTCACCTAAAAGAATTATTAGGAACACCTGTTCTATTTCTCATTAATGCAATTATCTAGTCAACCAATCACATGGCAGTTGCTTCAATGCATTTAGGGGTGTGGTCCTGGTCAAGACAATCTCCTGAACTCCAAACTGAATGTCAGAATGGGAAAGAAAGGCGATTTAAGCAATTGAGCGTGGCATGGTTGTTGGTGCCAGACGGGCCGATCTGAGTATTTCACAATCTGCTCAGTTACTGGGATTTTCACGCACAACCATTTCTAGGGTTTACAAAGAATGGTGTGAAAAGGGAAAAACATCCAGTATGCGGCAGTCCTGTGAGCAAAAATGCCTTGTGGATGCTAGAGGTCAGAGGAGAATGGGCCGACTGATTCAAGCTGATAGAAGAGCAACATTGACTGAAATAACCACTTGTTACAACCGAGGTATGCAGCAAAGCATTTGTGAAGCCACAACATGCACAACCTGGAGGCGGATGGGCTACAACAGCAGAAGACCCCACCGGGTACCACTCATCTCCACTACAAATAGGAAAAAGAGGCTACAATTTGCACCAAAATTGGACTGTTGAAGACTGGAAAAATGTTGCCTGGTCTGATGAGTCTCGATTTCTGTTGAGACATTCAAATGGTAGAGTCTGAATTTGGCGTAAACAGAATGAAAACATGTATCCATCCTCTGATGGCTACTTCCAGCAGGATAATGCACCATGTCACAAAGCTCAAATCATTTCAAATTGGTTTCTTGAACATGACAATGAGTTCACTGTACTAAAATGGCCCCCACAGTCACTAGATCTCAACCCAATAGAGCATCTTTGGGATGTGGTGGAACGGGAGCTTCGTGCCCTGGATGTGCATCCCTCAAATCTCCATCAACTGCAAGATGCTATCCTATCAATATGGGCCAACATTTCTAAAGAATGCTATCAGCACCTTGTTGAATCAATGCCACGTAGAATTAAGGCAGTTCTGAAGGCAAAAGGGGGTCCAACACCGTATTCGTATGGTGTTCCTAATAATTCTTTAGGTGAGTGTATATTCCCGTGTTTAATGTGTATATAATCTACATATCGCAGCACTCCTAAAGATCATAGGGTACACATTTTATTCACCATGAAATAGGCAACATTTCAGCTCTACACGAGCCTTGTCTCCCAGAGGAACATGTAAGGACGGTCAACTCGTTGTTGCTTATTCTCGCAGCACATAGACTACAGGTGTACCCTTTCATTCTTGTTTGCATGTTTTTTTTTAAATGGGGTGACTATTTAGCTCTGAGACTATTCAGTAGTTTTAATCATGTAAAAGCATAAATATAAATTGTATATACTGTATATATGTTGTTTTGGATGTTTTAGTCTTGCAAACTGTCTGGACAGAGGCTCACAATATCCTATAGCAGGGATCGGCAACTAGGGATGAGCAAATCGACTTGGAACCAAACCCGAGTTTGAGAAGAGGTTTAACAGTAGAAATTTTTAAAGTTATTACCGGAAGTCTAGTATGACTTCGCGAAGTAATAACTTCGGCTCATCTCCGTACAGTAGTCAAACAAAGTTTCATCCAAAGGATGTTTCATCCGAAGTAGATTCGCTCATCCCTATCGGACGGAATGCCAATTTGAAAAAAAATAAAATCAAAAATCAAAGCTGAAGCGCTCAATGTACCGTGCAATACAGGAAAGTCATAAGTCATAGCACAAAATGCATGTGACAGAAACAGAAACCAAATAATCAGTTTAACTTACCATTCAGTGTGATCCTTGCCCCTGACTTTCTTTGCAAAGACGATCCAGCTGTGGTTCATACGAGGTGACTTTAAACTGGACTCAGGCCTCAGAATCGTCTGCAGTAAGCCTGCTTCCTGAGGGGCAGAGGCTGGAATTCATATGATCTGCTCACATTCAAGATCTACTCACAAAAATACATCCACCCAAAGACTGACCGCTTTGCACATCCTATTCTTCAGAGGTTTCCAACTTTTTGGAAAAAAATGTCTCCCAGTAAATATATGGATGGACAATTAAACATGGCAGTGCTCCTCTGACTCCACTTAAGTAGAGTTGAGCGAACATCTAGATGTTCAGGGAGTTCCGCTGAACTTTAAAAAAATGTTTGGGACCCGAACTTTATCCCGAACCCCATTAAAGTCAATGGGGACCCGAACTTCACTTTATTATTTTCCGTCATAACATGGTTATAACGGAAAATAATAGTATTAGCTTTTTCAGATCTGAGTTTTCACGATCGTGAAAACTCAGATCCGACAGTATATTCTAACACTGAGGCGTTTCCATGGTGATGGGGACGCTTCAAGTTAGAATATACTAAAAACTGTGTACATTACTGCCCCCTGCTGCCTGGTAGCACCCGATCTCTTACAGGGGGCTGTGATCCGCACAATTAACCCCTCAGGTGCCACACCTGAGGGGTTAATTGTGCGGATCTCAGCCCCCTGTAAGAGATCGGGTGCTGCCAGGCAGCAGAGGCCAGACCCCCTCCCTCCCAGTATTAAAATCATTGGTGGCCAGTGCAGGCCCCCCACCGCCCCCTATTAAAATCAGTGGTGGTTAGTGCGGTCCCCCTATTAAAATCATTGGTGTCTAGTGCAGCCTCCCCTCTGCCCCCCCAATTAAAATCATTGGTTAACACCCCCCCCCCCCCATCATTGGTGGCAGTGGAGCGGCAGTTCCAGTTTAATCGCTGGGGCTCCGATCAGTTACCATGGCAGTCAGGACGCTATTGCAGTCCTGGCTGCCATGGTTACTTAGAACTTTTAGCAGCATTATACTTATGTGCGCTGTCTGTGGCCGGCTGGGCGCTCCTCCTACTGGTGAGTGAAAGGTCTGTGCTATAAGCAATGCGCCGCACAGACCTTTCACTTACCAGTAGGAGGAGCACCGGCCAGCCACAGACAGCGCATGTAAGTATAATGCTGCTAAAAGTGCTAAGTAACCATGGCAGCCAGGACTGCAGTAGCATCCTGGATGCCATGGTAACAGATCAGATCCCCAGCGATTAAACTGGGACTCCGATCGGAACTGCCGCTCTGCTGCCACCAATGATGGGGGGGAGGCAGGCCGCACTGGACACCAATGATCTTAATAGGGAGGGGGTGGGGGGCCGCACTGGCCACCAATAATTTAATACTGGGGAGGGAGTGCACCTGAGGGGTTAATTGGGTGGATCACAGCCCCCTGTAAGATCAGGTGCTGCCAGGCAGCAGGGGGCCGTTATGTCCACAGTTCTCAGTATATTCTAACTTGAAGCGTCCCCATCACTATGGGAATGCCTGTGTTAGAATATACTGTCGGATCTGAGTTCACACGATCTAACTCAACTCCGATGGTATATTCTAACAGAGGCATTCCCATGGTGATGGGGATGCTTCAAGTTAAAATATACCATCGGATTGGAGAAAACTCTGATGGTATATTAATATTACCCGAACACCGAACTTTTACTGAAATGTTCGGGTGCCGAACACCGTAAAGTTCGGTACGAACCCGAACTTTAGTTTGCGTTTGCTCAACCCTACACTTAAGGAACCAATATATGTGGACCCCCCACCATCAACCATATACAGTGGATATAAAAAGTCTACACACCCCTGTTAAAATGTCAGGTTTCTGTGATGTAAAAAAAAAAAAAAAAATTAGACAAAGATAAATCATTTCAGAACTTTTTCCACCTTTAATGTGACCTATAAACTGTACAACTCAATTGAAGCACCTTTTGATTTTATTACAGCACTTTTTGGGTGGCAAGATTTGCCCACTCTTTGCAAAAACACTCCAAATCTGTCAGATTGCAAGGCCATCCTGTGCACAGCCCTCTTCAGATCACCCCACAGATTTTCAATCGGATTCAGGTCTGGGCTCTGGCTGGGCCATTCCAAAACTTTAATTTTCTTCTGGTGAAGCCATTCCTTTGTTGATTTGGATGTAGGCTTTGGGTCGTTGTCATGCTGAAAGATGAAGTTCATCTTCATGTTCAGCTTTCTAGCAGAAGCCTGAAGCTTGTGTCAATATTGACTGGTATTTGGAACTGTTCATAATTCCCTCTAGCTTAACTAAGGCCCCAGTTCCAGCTGAAGAAAAACAGCCCCAAAGCATGATGCTGCCATGACCATGCTTCACTGTGGGTATGTTTTTTGCAGTGTTGTTTTTGCGCCAAACATATCTTTTGGAATTATGGCCAAAAAGTTCAACCTTGGTTTCATCAGACCACAACACCTTTTCCCACATGCTTTTGGGACACTTCAGATGTGTTTTTGCAAAATGTAGCCTGGCTTGGATGTTTTTCTTCATAAGAAAGGGCTTTCGTCTTGCCACTCTACCCCATAGCCCAGACATATGAATATAGAAGATTGTTGTCACATGTACCACACAGCCAGTACTTGCCAGATATTCCTGCAGCTTCTTTAATGTTGCTGTAGGCCTCTTGGTAGTCTCCCAGACTAGTTTTCTTCTAGTCTTTTCAATTTTAGAGGGACGTCCAGTTCTTGGTAATTTCACTGTTGCGCCATATTTTCTCCACTTGATGACTGTCTTCACCGTGTTCCATGGTATATCTAATGCCTTGGAAATTCTTTTGTACCCTTCTCCTGACTGATACCTTTTAACAATGAGATTCCCCTGATGCTTTGGAAGCTCTCTGTGGACCATGGCTTTTGCTATGGGATGCGACTAAGAAAATTTCAGGAAAGACCAACCAGAGCAGCTGAACTTTATTTGGGATTAATCAGAGGCACTTTAAATGATGGCAGGTGTATGCTGACTCCTATTTAACATGATTTTGAATGTGATTGCTTAATTCTGAACACAGCTACATCCCCAGTTATAAGAGGGTGTGCACGCTTATGCAACCACATTATTTTAGTGTTTTTTTTGTTTTCTTCCCTCCACCTAAAAGATTTCAGTTTGTTTTTCAATTGAGTTGTACAGTTTATAGGTCACATTAACCACCTCCGGACCGCCTAACGCAGGATCGCGTTCCGGAGGGGGCAGCCCTGCGCAGAGTCACGCATATATGCGTCATCTCGCGATGGCCGAGATTTCCTGTGAACGCGCGCGCTCACAGGAACGGAAGGTAAGAGAGTTGATCTCCAGCCTGCCAGCGGCGATCGTTCGCTGGCAGGCTGGAGATGTGTTTTTTTTAACCCCTAACAGGTATATTAGACGCTGTTTTGATAACAGCGTCTAATATACCTGCTACCTGGTCCTCTGGTGGTCCCCTTTGTTTGGATCGACCACCAGAGGACACAGGTAGCTCAGTAAAGTAGCACCAAGCACCACTACACTACACCCCCCCCCGTCACTTATTAACCCCTGATCACCCCATATAGACTCCCTGATCACCCCCCTGTCATTGATCAACCCCCTGTAAAGCTCCATTCAGATGTCCGCATGATTTTTACGGATCCACTGATAGATGGATCGGATCCGCAAAACGCATCCGGACGTCTGAATGAAGCCTTACAGGGGCGTGATCAATGACTGTGGTGATCACCCCATATAGACTCCCTGATCACCCCCCCTGTCATTGATCACCCCCCCTGTCATTGATCACCCCCCCCCTGTCATTGATCACCCCCCCCCTGTCATTGATCACCCTCTGTAAGGCTCCATTCAGACATTTTTTTGGCCCAAGTTAGCGGAATTTTTTTTTTTTTTTCTTACAAAGTCTCATATTCCACTAACTTGTGTCAAAAAATAAAATCTCACATGAACTCACCATACCCCTCACGGAAACCAAATGCGTAAAATTTTTTAGACATTTATATTCCAGACTTCTTCTCACGCTTTAGGGCCCCTAGAATGCCAGGGCAGTATAAATACCCCACATGTGACCCCATTTCAGAAAGAAGACACCCCCAGGTATTCCGTGAGGGCCATATTGAGTCCATGAAAGATTGAAATTTTTGTCCCAAGTTAGCGGAACGGGAGACTGAGAAAAAAAATTAAAAATATCAATTTCCGCTAACTTGTGCCAAAAAAAAAAAAATTCTATGAACTCGCCATGCCCCTCATTGAATACCTTGGGGTGTCTTCTTTCCAAAATGGGGTCACATGTGGGGTATTTATACTGCCCTGGCATTCTAGGGGCCCCAAAGCGTGAGAAGAAGTCTGGTATACAAATGTCTAAAAATGCCCTCCTAAAAGGAATTTGGGCACCTTTGCGCATCTAGGCTGCAAAAAAGTGTCACACATCTGGTATCGCCGTACTCAGGAGAAGTTGGGGAATGTGTTTTGGGGTGTCATTTTACATATACCCATGCTGGGTGAGAGAAATATCTTGGTCAAATGCCAACTTTGTATAAAAAAAATGGGAAAAGTTGTCTTTTACCAAGATATTTCTCTCACCCAGCAAGGGTATATGTAAAATGACACCCCAAAACACATTCCCCAACTTCTCCTGAATACGGCGATACCACATGTGTGACACTTTTTTGCAGCCTAGGTGGGCAAAGGGGCCCATATTCCAAAGAGCACCTTTAGGATTTCACAGGTCATTTACCTACTTACCACACATTAGGGCCCCTGGAAAATGCCAGGGCAGTATAACTACCCCACAAGTGACCCCATTTTGGAAAGAAGACACCCCAAGGTATTCCGTGAGGGGCATGGCGAGTTCCTAGAATTTTTTATTTTTTGTCACAAGTTAGTGGAAAATGATGATTTATTTATTTTTTTTTTCCATACAAAGTCTCATATTCCACTAACTTGTGACAAAAAATAAAAACTTCCATGAACTCACTATGCCCATCAGCGAATACCTTGGGGTCTCTTTCCAAAATGGGGTCACTTGTGGGGTAGTTATACTGCCCTGGCATTCTAGGGGCCCAAATGTGTGGTAGGGAGTTTGAAATCAAATTCTGTAAAAAATGACCTGTGAAATCCGAAAGGTGCTCTTTGGAATATGGGCCCCTTTGCCCACCTAGGCTGCAAAAAAGTGTCACACATCTGGTATTGCCGTACTCAGGAGAAGTTGGGGAATGTGTTTTGGGGTGTCATTTTACATATACCCATGCTGGGTGAGAGAAATATCTTGGCAAAAGACAACTTTTCCCATTTTTTTTATACAAAGTTCGCATTTGACCAAGATATTTATCTCACCCAGCATGGGTATATGTAAAAAGACACCCCAAAACACATTCCCCACCTTCCCCTGAGTACGGAGATACCAGATGTGTGACACTTTTTTGCAGCCTAGGTGGGCAAAGGGGCCCACATTCCAAAGAGCACCTTTCGGATTTCACAGGTCATTTTTTACAGAATTTGATTTCAAACTCCTTACCACACATTTGGGCCCCTAAAATGCCAGGGCAGTATAACTACCCCACAAGTGACCCCATTTTGGAAAGAGACCCCAAGGTATTCGCTGATGGGCATAGTGAGTTCATGGAAGTTTTTATTTTTTGTCACAAGTTAGTGGAATGAGACTTTGTATGAAAAAAAAATAAAAAAATAAAAATCATTTTCCGCTAACTTGTGACAAAAAATAAAAAGTTCTATGAACTCACTATGCCCATCAGCGAATACCTTAGGGTGTGTACTTTCCGAAATGGGGTCATTTGTGGGGTGTTTGTACTGTCTGGCCATTGTAGAACCTCAGGAAACATGACAGGTGCTCAGAAAGTCAGATCTGCTTCAAAAAGCGGAAATTCACATTTTTGTACCATAGTTTGTAAACGCTATAACTTTTACCCAAACATTTTTTTTTTTATCAAAGACATGTAGAACAATAAATTTAGAGCAAAATTTCTATATGGATCTCGTTTTTTTTTGCAAAATTTTACAACTGAAAGTGAAAAATGTCATTTTTTTGCAAAAAAAAAATCGTTAAATTTCGATTAATAACAAAAAAAGTAAAAATGTCAGCAGCAATGAAATACCACCAAATGAAAGCTCTATTAGTGAGAAGAAAAGGAGGTAAAATTCATTTGGGTGGTAAGTTGCATGACCGAGCAATAAACGGTGAAAGTAGTGTAGGTCAGAAGTGTAAAAAGTGGCCTGGTCTTTCAGGGTGTTTAAGCACTGGGGGCTGAAGTGGTTAAAGGTGGAAAAAGTTCTGAAATGATTTCTCTCATTTTTTTACAGCACAGAAACCTGACATTTTAACAAGTGTGTGTAGACTTTTTATATCCACTGTACTTATTGACAGTGGTGGGGGAGTGCAGTTCTCAATAATTTTAACTGCCCTCCCCCACCACTGTCAATAAATGCATGGTTATTGAGGGGTCCCCCATATACTGGTGCCCCATACACTGGTCACCCTCCACAGTAATAATCAGAGCTCACCACCTCCGCATACACCAAAGTTGTCAGAAGCTAGCTCCACATGGTCCCCTCATCCTCCCCCCTGCAATCACATGCAGGCTTAACATCCCATCCTCTCCACCCCCTGAAGTTGTCAGAAGTTTGCTCCCGATCATCCCCCTATCACACCGCCCAGCAGTCACCTGCAGGCTCACCATACCAACCCCATCCTTTAATAGTCACAATGTTTTTGCTCAACCCCCATGCTCACATCATCCTTACATCCACCTGCCCCCCAGCACATTACATACCTATAGGGATGGCATAGCATCCTTTTTTCTTAAAAGTACAGCACAGTGCGGAATAGAGCTGCACAGTGCAGTGTGACTGCATGCCACTAAAATATAGCACACTTGACATCTGTGGCACGTGTGCTGGGGGTTGCAGACCCCTGTCCTACAGCGTCACCTTGACACTTTAGCGTACCTCCAATAGAGGCAGACCATGCAGCTGCTATAAGGCCTGTGGGGATAAGGGGCCCACCGCGATAAAAATTCACAATTACAATATTCGCGATCTACACTACTCATGAACAGCGCCATCTATTGGTGTCATAGTCTTATGACAAGACTATGAATCCAATAGAAGGCACTGTTTATGAGTAGTGTAGATCGCTAATATTGTAATCGTGAATTTTTATTGCAATTTTTCCAAGCAAATGGTTTTTCAGCTGAAAAACAAGGCATATTCTGCTCATTTGCTTGTCTTTTCCATATGTCCATGTTTATGCAAAGGAGTTTACATGACAAAACTATAGAAAAGTTATTAAATATTATGTTAGGACAATCAGAAAACTTTGTCACCCTAATGATAATAATCTAGGTGCGCAGGTCCACCCAAGCCATCCAACAGATATGAAGCAACTTTGAGGCTTACTGGCGCTCAGTCAGATGAGGGCTGGTTTTGAATGTCTCAGTGTACAAGGCTGCCATTGTAAGGTGTGCTGACTGTATCCGTCTCATGGATAGATTGTTGGCTTACACATACACGGCTTTTGCCGTATAACCTTTGTGTGGTTGTCTATTGTATGTCATAGGTAATAGGAGTCCAAGATGCATGCAAATGTCCTGCCCATGCTGTTTCCAAACCATTTTGATGGTGTTTCCATCAATTTCTAGCCTTTCTGTAAACCAGACGCTCTCTCCTCTTCAGAGCAGGGGGTGCCTCGTTTAATGCTCAGGTTCTCCCATTGATTTCTATTATACTCAGGTGCTCAGTAGAGCACCCGAGCACTTTAGTGCTCGATCAACCTTAATCTGTATCTCTGTGCCTGTAGCCTATTAGAGGCCTGTGCAGCAGCGCGGGACACAGGCCGGAAGAGGTTTGCATCGCATCAATGTAAACGGCATGGAAGTATGTATGTGAGTACATTTTTTTTATTAACACTATGCTGTTGCCCAGTATGGGGAAGGGGGAAGAAGATCACTATGGGATCATCTGCTAGGGGCCCTATATATTAGAATTATATACTGGCACACATGGGGGACACTATGGAGAGGGGGGAGCACTATGGGGACATCTACTGGGGGCCCTATATATTAGAATTTTATACTGGAACACATGAGGGAACTATGGAGAAGTGGGGAGGAGCACAATGGGGCATCTACTGGGGGCCATTATATACTGTCACACGTGGGGGCACTATGGAGAAGTGAGGGAGAGAAGCACTATGGGGGCATCTACTGGGGGCCCTATATATTAGAATTATACACTGGCACACATGGGAGCACTATGGAGATGGGGTAGAGAGGAGCACTATGGACCATCTACTGGGGGGCATTATATACTGTCACACATGGGGGGCACTATGGAGAAGTGGGAGAGTGTAGCACTATGGGGCATATACTGAGGGCCGTATATATTAGAATTATATACTGGGTGGCGTAGCGGCATGACGTAGCTCTCGACTACGTGGGCGCGCCGCGCGTCCGTCTGGGTACCGCCCCTGTGTCCATCTCACCCACCTGCCTCTTCACCTTTGGCGTCCTCCACCCTCCGGCGTGCTAGAGCCGTACTAGGGCCGAGATCCATCGCCTGTGCTGCACACCGACCGGAACGGACACTAGCTCTGAGGCTACGACGTGTGGGATCCACTCCAACCGCTTGGGGAACGGGCAGTTTGTTGTATTAGTGTGGCTGAGGGGGCCATGAATGGCAGCTCGCTGTGGAGTAGAAGCCCCACTGTAGAAGGCCGGGAGACGCTTGGAAAGACTTGGACCATCTAAAGATACCAACCTCGCATCCCCAGTAAGCCTGTATACATTGCCAAGTTGGACCCCCTGGCTCCCCCGCTGCATACCCCCTGCATACCTCCTGCTCTTCTCTCCTGAGCCGGCTGGCTGAAGATTGGTGAGACAACGTGCTAGCTCTATGCATCTCTAACCCCATTAACAATTAACACAATTCACTAACTTTGTGCTAAATAGCAACATCACTATGTGGTTGGCAAGAAAATAAAACAAAATGACAACAAAAAAGGGGGCTAGCCGGGCACCAGCTATCTGTGATATAACAGCCGACTGAATTATAGGTTGGAGAAAAATAAAAAAATAAAAAAAAGGGGGGGGGGGGGGAAGAAAAGCGGAAAAAAGAAAACAAAAAACAAAACTTGGGTTGGAAACATACGGTGATGTCACAAAGCCACTAATACCCCCAAAGGAACTGCTGGCGGAAATATGAACGCTCTTCCCCTTGCGCCAAGGGTGTGAGGAGAGTGGCCTCTTTATATATACACTGCTTATCTGCCTAGTAAAGCTACCCATCACTACAGAATTGAATTTTGGTCGGTGATTACTGCCTACTGTACCCCTATACCTGGCAAAGGAGAAGATTGCCGCTTTGCTTAACCTGTATACCTTTCCTCCCCAACTGCAGGCCGAAAATGGCCGACTATTAGTGAGACTGTGCTTGTCTATGTTTGATACTAATACTTTATTACTGCACATAACCCACTAACCCTGATAATCTTGATACATCGCTGGGCCAAATACGTGAGACTATCAGCATGAGGACAGCAGTATAGGGGATCTCTACCTGACACTTATCCTTATCTGTACCATCCGTATTAGCTGGTGTTGCTGAATATCTGGGAGAAATCCCTATCTTGGACATTTCCCTACAGCTTATCTGATTATTTACAAGTATATTGGCCTAGGCTGAATTTGCGCTTGTATGCTTTCTCCTTTGGTGCTTTTCGGACTGGTCGGAGCGGGGTAGCGATTTTAAGCTTTCCGCCTATATTTATTTGTCGCCCTCCGTCCAATCTGAAAAAAATACTAATAAGAGATTTATATACGGCTATGCTTGATCTATTGAATGTTTGACACTTGGTATATCTGTGGCACTGTTAGCGTGTCAATAAGTGGGGGTCTCACACTTGGGGCCGTGCCAAGGCTGAGCAGTATAGTCCTTGGATAGAACAGCGGATAACATGCCACCCAAATATAATAGGAAATCAGTGGGCACCGGATCTCCAAAAGCCGGGGGTCGAAGTAGCCCACAGGCTAGAATTGAAAAATATTTAAAATCCCCCACACCTAAGCCCAGAGGGTGGAAAAAAACAGTGGAGCCGGCAGAAGTGCAGGGGGACTTGCTAATACAAATGGAGCAGTATAGGGGACCCGATGCCTCCAGATTAGACACCATAGACAGCAAGTTGGTGGATATATTGACGGTAGTACAGACCACGAACCAGTCAGTTATAGACATCTCCACCACTGTGAAGACACTACAGTCAGAGATAACCCTTATTAGAGACGACATGAAGAAAATAAGGGCCAGCATTAAATATGTAGAAACAGGTTTGCTGGAGGTCCAAAAAGAACAGCAACAGATGACTAATAAGATTGAGGATATGGATAGGGAGAATAAACGGTTCAGTATGAAGCTGACAGAAATGGAGGATAGAGCGCGCAGGAACAACTTGAGAGTAGTGGGTTTCCCTGAAGGTGTAGAGGGGGAGAACCCCGTGGATTTTACACAAAAATGGCTGTTAGAGGCCCTGGGGGCCAGAGAGGGCATCGCCGCGCTTTGCGTGGAGAGAGCTCACAGAATCCTGTTTAAAAAGCCACCACCTGGAGGCCCCGCTCGACCCCTTTTGATCAGAATTGTATCCTCCAGTGATAGAGATTGGGCGCTTCGGCGTAAGAGGGAATTACAGGATATTGATTACAATGGAAATCAGATACAGATATATCCTGACTTCTCTAGGGACACCCAAAACAAGCGCAGGGAATACTATGACATTAAGAAAAGACTACGAGAGGCTAATATTAAATACTCTATGTTGTACCCTGCAAAATTAAGAGTGGTGTATAGGGATACGGTAATGTTCTTTGATAAATCCAGAGATGCCCTTGAATGGCTGGACTCTGTTAAAGTATAGATAATACGATGTCGGGTGGGGTTGAGGAGTGATGGTTGGACGTGGTGAGAGGGGGGGGGCGTTGGAGGCGGGCCCATGGACGGATGGGCATAATGTAAGAGGTTGACAGGATGTTACGCACCAGTGAACCAGTTTGGGGGTGGGGGTGGGGGTGGTTTTGGTATGGGGGGGGATGGGGGGTGTGTCCTGGCCTGGTTGCGGCTGCCCTTGGGGGGCGACAGGCGTTTCCCTTATAGCTCACAGCATGACTAATAACAGAGTCATGATATGGAATGTACGTGGACTGGGTGATAGAACAAAACGAGTTGTGGTCTTTGATCTGATTACTCGGCACCTCCCCACAATAGTGGCCCTACTGGAAACGCACGCTACACCTGATATCCCAGAATACCTAACTAAGAGATGGGCAGGGCATCAGTTCCACTCCGGCTTCTCGTCATATTCCCGAGGGGTCAGTGTGTATGTACATTAAAGCATTGACTTTATCCTACTGGACCAGTCGATTGATAGAGATGGGAGATTTATCTTCCTTTATGCTCAATGGAACGGTAGAAGATGTCCTTGCTTTCCTGTACATCCCGCCACCATTTGCAATGACAGTCCTTAACCCCTTAAGGACACAGCCTTTTTACACCTTCGGACCAGGCCATTTTTTGCAAATCTGACCAGAGTCCCTTTAAGTGCTGATAACTTTAAAACGCTTTGACTTATCCAGGCCGTTCTGAGATTGTTTTTTCGTCACATATTGTACTTCATGACACTGGTAAAATGAAGTCAAAAAAATTATTTTTTTTGCACCAAAAAATACCTATTTTAACAAAAATTGGAAAAAATTTGCAAATTTCAAAGTTTCAGTTTCTCTACTTCTGTAATACATAGTAATACCCCCAAAAATTGTGATGACTTTACATTCCCCATATGTCTACTTCATGTGTGAATTGTTTTGGGAATGATATTTTATTTTTTGGGGATGTTATAAGGCTTAGAAGTTTAGAAGCAAATCTTGAAATTTTTCAGAAATTTACAAAAACTAAATTTTTAGGGACCAGTTCAGGTCTCAAGTCACTTTGCGAGGCTTACATAATAGAAACCACCCAAAAATGACCCCATCTAAGAAACTACACCCCTCAAGGTATTCAAAACTGATTTTGCATACGTTGTTAACCCTTTAGGTGTTGCACAAGAGTTATTGGCAAATGGGGAGGAAATTTGAGAATTTCATTTTTTTGTCTAATTTTTCATTTTAACCCATTTTTTCCACTAACAAATCAAGGGTTAACAGCCAAACAAGACTATCTTTATTGCCCTGACTCTGCCGTTTACAGAAACACCCCATATGTGGCCGTAAACTACTGTACGGGCACACAGCGGGGCGTAGAGTGAAAGGTGCGCTGTATGGTTTTTGGAAGGCTGATTTTTATGGACTGGTTTATTTACACCATGTCCCATTTGAAGCCCCCCTGATGCACCCCTAGAGGAGAAACTCCCTAAAAGTGACCCCATCTAAGAAACTACACCCCTCAAGGTATTCAAAACTGATTTTACATACATCGTTAACCCTTTAGGTGTTGCACAAGATTTAATGGAAAATAGAGATACAATTTCAAAATTTCACTTTTTTGGCAGATTTTCCATTTTAATATTTTTTTCCAGTTACAAAGCAAGGGTTAACAGCCAAACAAAACTCATTTATGGCCCTGATTCTGTAGTTTACAGAAACACCCCATATGTGGTCGTAAACTGCTGTACGGGCACACGGCAGGGCGCAGAAGGAAAGGAACGCCATACGGTTTTTGGAAGGCAGATTTTGCTGGACAGTTTTTTTTTTACACCATGTCCCATTTGAAGCCCCCCTGATGCATCCCTAGAGTAGAAACTCCAAAAAAGTGACCCCATTTTAGAAACTACGGGATAGGGTGGAAGTTTTGTTGGTACTAGTTTAGGGTACATATGATTTTTGGTTGCTCTATATTACACTTTTTGTGCGGCAAGGTAACAAGAAATAGATTTTTTGGCACGTTTTTATTTTTTGTTATTTACAACATTCATCTGACAGGTTAGATCATGTGGTAATTTTATAGAGCAGGTTGTCACGGACGCGGCGATACCCAATATGTATACAATTTTTTTTATTTATGTAAGTTTTACACAATGATTTCATTTTTAAAACAAAAAAAATGTTTTAGTGTCTCCATAGTCTAAGAGCCATAGTTTTTTCAGTTTTTAGGCGATCTTAAGTAGGGTCTCATTTTTTGCGGGATGAAATGACGGTTTGATTGGCATCTATTTTGGGGTGCATATGACTTTGATTGCTTGCTATTACACTTTTTGTGAAGTAAGATGACAGAAAATGGCTTTTTTTACACCGTTTTTATTTTAATTTTTTTATGGTGGTCATCTGAGGGGTTAGATCATGTGATATTTTTATAGAGCCGGTCGATACGGACGCGGCGATACCTAATATGTTTACTTTTTTTTTTATTTATGTAAGTTTTACACAATGATTTCATTTTTGAAACAAAAAAAAAATCATGTTTTAGTGTTTCCATAGTCTAAGAGCCATAGTTTTTTCAGTTTTTGGGCGATTATCTTGGGTAGGGTATGATTTTTGCGGGATGAGATGACGGTTTGATTGGTACTATTTTGGCGTACATGCGACTTTTTTGATCACTTTTATTACCTTTTTTGGGAAGTAAGGTGGGCAAAATTTCAATTTCATCATAGTTTTTTATTTTTTATTTTTATGGCGTTCATCGTTCGGGTAAAGTAACATAACCGTTTTATAGATCAGGTCGTTACGGACGCGGCGATACCAAACATGTGTAGGGAATTTTATTTTTTTCATTTTTAATCAGTGATAAATGTGTTTTTTGATTTTTACTTTTTATTCACTTTTTTTTAACTTTTTTTGACCCAGACCCACTTGGTTCTTGAAGATCCAGTGGGTCTGATGTCTGTATAATACAGTACAGAACAATATATATTGTACTGTATTTTACTTACACTGAACAGATCTATGCCTTTCAGCACAGATCTGTTCAGCACCATGGACAGCAGGACGCCTGAGAGGCGTCCTGTTGCCATGGGAACCTTCCCCGTCTGCTCAGAACTGCGCAGACGGGGAAGGGTAAGCACAGGGCTGAGGGGGGGCTCTCTCCCTCTCACATCGGGGGGCTGCAAAGGCACAGCAGCCCCCCGATGGGAGAGGGAGGGAGCTCCCTGCGCTGTTAACCTTTTCCATACAGCGGTCCATACGGACCGCTGTATGGAAAGGGTTAACAGCTGACATCGCATCGCAGATGTCAGCCGTTTATACCAGGGTGCCAGCAATGTGCTGGCACCCTGGTATACCCACTAGAAACCAACGATTATACAGGGGGAGGCGGGCAGGGGATCGCGATCCCACCTGCCGCACCGCCCGCCGCCCGCACTGCCCGCAACCCTCCCCCTGCACCTCCCACCGGGCTAAAATCACTCGGGGGGTGCAGGGGGAGGGATACAGATCTATTTTAGGAATACTAAAGTTTCTGATCCCCGCGGTCAGGGACCGCAGGGATCAGAAACTGCAGAAATCGCAGCAAACCGCAGGTCTGAATTGACCTGCGGTTTGCCGCGATCGCCGACATGGGGGGGGTCACGGGACCCCCCCGCGCATTTAGCCTAGGTGCCTGCTCGATGATTTGAGCAGGCACCGGGTTCCAATCACTGTCGGCTGGGCGGCAGTGATCGGAACACCACATGACGTACCGGTACGTCATGTGTCCTTAAGTACCAGGACATCATGACGTACCGGTACGTCATGTGTCCTTAAGAGGTTAAGCAGCTGATGCTTTTTATGCATAATAAGGAGCGTTCTCCGGTATTAATAGGCGGCGACTTTAACTGCGTACTGGACCCGGCGCTGGACAGAATTTCAGCTGCGGGGAAAAGTGCGCAGGGAAAGTACGCATTACTTCGAGGGTTTTGTGAGGAGATAGGACTAATAGACGTCTGGCGATGGCTCTATGGCAACAAACAGGTGTTCTCTTGCTTTAGTAAAGCATATAGTGCTATGTCCAGGATTGATATTGCCTTGGCCAATGGTGAGATGCTCGACTCCATCCTAAAAATGACATACGAGATCCATGGCATCTCCGATCACTCACCGATTTTACTGGTGATGAAGAGGACAACAAGCTGGTATTATTAGATCATTCAGATTGAACGAGCACTGGTTAACCATATTAAATGATTCTGTAGGGATCAACAAAGAACTCATACAATTTTGGCAAGAGAATATTGGTACAACACACGTTCACTATGTTTGGGATGCCATGAAGGCGTTTATCCGTGGGCTTTACTTTTCCAGAATAAAAAGGAAAAAAATGAATTCTTTGAAGAACAAAAAAAGCTGGAAGCAAATATTGCATACCTGGAGGGTTGTATTCGAATACAGCACGATGCGAGCACACGCTCTAAGTTAAAAACGGCTAAAGACCACTATATAACCTTTATGAGGAAAAAAGCTCAGAACCAATTATTTTTCATGGGGTATAAAGACTTCTGTGAGGGTGGCACCCCGGGCAAGTTATTGGTCTCTATTATAGCGAACCAAAAGCCCCCCCAAAAAATTAGACAAATACTGTCGGGTGATGGCCGCAGATTGGAAAGAGGAGTGGAGATGGAGGGAGAATTTTTAAATTATTTTGGTAATTTGTATCGCTCCGGAGTGAAGGATACAGAGGCCAAGATAGACGATTTCCTAGAACAGGTCAAGATCCCGGTGCTGTCGGACGTGGTCTCGGCCCCCTTGAGTGCCCCCATTTCCTTAGATGAGCTACAGGCGGCTCTACATGAGACTCGGGGCTCCTCGGTGCCCGGAGCGGACGGACTACCGTTTGGTATATATAAGAGCCATGCAGGGGTGCTCCTGCCTGGGCTGCTGCAGGTCCTGAATGAATCTAGCAAATGTGGAAAGCTGCCCCTGTCTTTGACAGAGGCAACGGTTACGCTGATCCTTAAGAAAGGGAAAAATGGCAACAGAGTTGAAGATTACCGCCCTATATCGCTGCTTAATGCAGACTATAAAGTAATTGCAAAGGTTCTCTCCAACAGATTAAAAAAAGTAATATATGGCCTAGTCCATACAGATCAGACAGGGTTCATCCCTGGGCGACAGATCCAGACCAATATACGCCGGACCATTCTTAACATTCAGATTGGAGGGGGGGAGGACCGCTCCATCCTGTCACTGGACGCCGCCAAGGCGTTCGATCGGGTGGAGTGGTCCTTCCTCTGGCGCGTCATGTACAAGATGAATCTGGGTCAGGAATTCATTGGATGGGTCAAATTGCTATATAGAGAAGCAACAGCCAGAATTAAGGTTAATGGGGTGCTCACCCCGGCCGTCTCCCTAAAACAGGGGACACGGCAGGGATGCCCCCTCTCTCCACTCCTCTTTTCAATTTTCATGGAACCCTTCGCCTGCAGGATACGGGCTGAATCTTGTATAGTGGGGTTTGGGGGGAGAGGGACGGATGATAAGATCTGCCTATATGCAGACGACGTGCTGCTTTATCTGAATGACGGATGGAGAAGTGTCCCAGACGTTATGCGGATAGCAGAGGAATTTGGTAGAATTGCTGGATATGAGATAAACTGGACAAAATCTGTTCTCTTCCCCCTGAATCGGGTGCCTCCCTTGAATGATCTTAGGGTTAGAATTATTGCTCCAACAGACCACTTAGACTATTTAGGGATAAAAATAAGTAATACCATCAGGGACTATAATATACTAAATATCACCCCTCTAGTCGGGAAAATATAAGGGTATGGCAGAAACTTCCGCTTTCACAGATTAATAGGATCGCTTTGATTAAAATGGTTCTGTTGCCTTGGATACTGTACACGGTTAGTTCCTGCCCGGATTGAGGATAGTGTTTTTAATTTGATTGATCGATTGATAAATGACTTGATATGGGGCAGAAAGAGGGTCCGTATTAAGCTACAATACTTGCGAATGGCTGCAAGTGATGGCGGCCTAGGCCTGCCCCATTTTCAAATCTACTACTTGTGCTCACAACTACAGTGGTGCGTCAATACCGGGGATGGAGTATTATTATCCCATATTTCAGGGCAATGTCAACAGCATACCTATAATATATTCAGTATATTGGAATCCGGGCTTCTGGAGCGTGCAGATATTTGTTGCCCCATAGGGGCCGCGCTACAGAAGACCTGGAATAAAATCAAGGTACTTATCCAGGCCCCCCAAATTCTGGATTTCTCCCCGCTATGGGATAACCCTGCGTTAACAGAATTTCTGATACTCAACGAAAATGATTATTGGACTCGAAGAGGTATCACGTTATTTTCACATATATACACGAAAGGGAAAATTAAATTAATAGGGGAACTGTTTCAACAGACACCAATAACTGCATTAGAACAATACAGATACTTTCAAGTACAACACGCATTAGCATGCACGCTTAAAAATATACCCTCTATAGCAGCCACTCAGAGGTTTTTATTATTTTGTTACAATATAGTCAGGAATAAAGTTAAGATTTCACTAATATATAGGAGATTTATTGAGGAACTAAGTACGGTCACTAAATTTAAAAGTGTAGATAAATGGAAGGTGGATATAGGGGAATGTAACTCTTCACAATGGCGGGAAATATATCAAAATATCAAGAAGGCTTCGCCTTCAAAAGAACACCGGATGACACAATTTAAAATACACCGTTTATATGTTACCCCGAGTCTCTTATCTAAAATGTATAGTAACAAGGGACAATAATTCAGTTGCTTGAAATGCTCCCTGGTAGCCGCAGGGTTAGTACATATGCTGTGGGACTGCCCAGTTATTAAGCTCTTCTGGGGCAGTACATTCCAGGCGATGGCGGTACAAAGTGGGAATAGCCCCCTCCCCTTACTATCCAAGTAGTGGTGCTTGGACTCCTCCCGGCTGAGTACAAAAAAAGATCTACCAAAAATGAACAGGCTTATTGGCTGAAGGGATTGTTATTGGCCAAGGTAATAATCATGAGACAATGGGTGAAAGACAGGTCGCCATCAATAAATGAATGGCAAAGCTTAATGACACGAATAACAGATTTTGAGGGCATGAAACGGCGCGGGGTGAGCTACGCCACAGAAATGGCGTATAGATAGGGGAAATGGCGAGAATGGAATACCCTGACTGGAACTGATGATCACCCACTCGCGGTGGCTATGTCCTAATACCAAACAAATAAATTGTCGTGCATTCTTAAATAATGAATACCAACATAACATTCCATACTACATAGGATCTGATATTATGAAGGTTTGAAAAATACCCAATAGAGGGGCATGAGCGCCCCAACGCCCCTCGTGGCGGCCGTACCAGGCACGCTGGGTGGGGGGATGCACGGGGAGTTTTTGGAACTCAGGGGCAGGGATGGGTTTTGGTTTTGTTACATGTGACAGAAGTGATATTAATTGAGGGTACTTCGGGACTTAGATGCCTTTATATGTATATACGCTGTTTAGCATCGAAGCGATGCATTGCATTAAATGTACCTGTTATATGTACCCATCCGCTGTGACCAGATAACCTTTTTTACATTGGTTTTATTAAGAAAAACAATAAAGATATTCAAAAAAAAGAAGAAGAAGAAGAAGAATTATATACTGGCACACATGGGGGCACTATGGAGAAAGGGGGAGAGGAGCACTATGGGTCATCTACTTGGGGACATTATTTACTCTCACATGGGGGCAATATGGATAAAGGGGGAGAGCAACACTATGGGCATTTACTGGGGACCCTATATATTAGAATTATATACTGTCACATGGGGGGCACTATGGAGAAGTGGGGGAGTGGAGTACTATGGGAGCATCTACTTGGGGGCATTTTATACTGGCACAAACTATATGTGCTCTATGGGGGTAGGGATTAGCTCTATAGGGGTGTTTTATATTGGAACACATTATGGGGGCACTATGGGGAAGGGGGAGGGGAGCATTATCAGGGCATCTACTTGTGGTACTCTATATTGGCATTTTATACTGGCACATTATGTCAGGCACCATGGGGACGGGGGAGGAGCACTATATGCATCTATTGGGGGCGCTATATAGGAGTATTTTATACTGGCACAAATTATAGGTCACTATGGGCACCTTAGCTCAACTGGGGCACTAAGAAAGTGTTTTGTTGGGCACAAAGTAGTGGGAATTGGCACACATTATGAGGGCACTATAGGGACATTGGCTCTACTGGGGGCACTAAGAAGAAGTTTTTTTTTTTTAAAGCCACACAACAGGACATTATTTTGTACTGGCGTACATTATAAGGGGGTGTTTTTCTACTGTCCCACATAAAGAGAATTATTACTACCGGTGGCATTATGGTGAGCTTTATTACAATTGGGGGACTATGGTGAACATTAATACTAGTATGGGCACTGTGGGAGCATTATTACTTCTGGGGCACAGTGGAGACATTATTACTGTAGGGACATTACTACTAAGTGCACTCTCACAGATAATTATTTCTATTGGTGGGACTTTGGGCTTTGGGGGGCATTATTACTGTAGGGGCACCCTGGCAGAGTATTAGCTTAGCACAATTATTTTTGGGGAATATTACACTATTTGCTGGGTGCAGTTATTTTTAGGGCACTGTGTGCCAACAATTATTGAAGGGGGACACTATCTGTTTGGTACTAGTATTTTCAGGGGGACTGTTTCTGCAGTATAGTATAGTATAGTATAGTATAGAGGAGAACAGCGGGTACAGTTTTGGGGGTGGCAGAATGGGGTGTTCAGAAGGTGGGAGGATAATGGAAAAGTAGGAACCTAAGATGTGGGTCTGTCAAATTCTGCAGAATGAAGAGATGGCTGAAAAAAATCATGGCGGTCTGGTCTGAACGGAGAAGAGGACAGAGAACATCTATATCAACAAGATTTTTCACCAACCAACAATATAGAAAAACAGCCAAACATAATTCTCACACAAACTTGGATACAAAACAGTACTAAACACAACATGCACACCAAAGCACCCGAGAGAAAAAATGCTAACTAAGGAGGGACACGAAACACTCACCAACTATACACAAGGACGGGAAAAACAATACCCAATACACAATAGTGATGGTGGTACCAACCAGAACTGGAAGCTGCGGAGCGGAATCTCCAGAGCAGCAGCAGCAGATACCATGATCACAGGTGAGCACGGCGCCTAGAACCGTGGTGGTGAGCAGGGGGACAGCGTCGCACCAAGGACGCTGTTACACACACATATATATATTATATTAGTAGCGGGATTAGCTCACAGGACCACCGTCTCCTGGGATAGACGGGCGCTATAGGCACATAAAACACAGTCCAGTCCAAGCAAGTATGGTGCAACTGGCCTCAGACAGTTTTATTGTCTTTTGCAGAAAAAATAAATTAAACAAAACAGTTCAAAACAAATGAAATACCTGGCCATCTGGCCACTACTTCTAGACAGGCAGTAGTCCCTAACTACATGAAACCGAGCCTTGTGCCCAGCTCCATCAACAAAACACACTGTTGTTTTTTTTCACTCACCCAGCAGGGTTCTTCCCAGGAGCAGAGAGATCAGCTAGTGAGCTGTTTCCTTTTTTATAGCACACTCAGGTTCCAAGGTGATTAGCTACAGTTACCCGGAATACCTGGAGTGGCTAATTGGAGCAGGGACCCACCCAACTCTCCCTGCTCCAAGCAGCCAGGCCCTTCTAACCAGGTTTTAACAAAACCCCTGCAAAGAGAAAACCTAGTTTTCCTTGCTGTCAATTCCCTGGCTGCTTTTTTAGAACGTATAGGACAGGAACCTAGGTGAAATGTAGACTCCTTCTACCACTTTCCCCCTGGTCCTGTCACTATATATACACATATATATATATATATATATATATATATATATATATATATATAGTACTGCAGACAGTTACAACCACCTTATGTGCCTCACACAATAACCATAATATATAACTGACCACATTTATTATACCTTGTACTTCTCAGATCAGTACACTGCTCTATATAAAATATATATATATATATATATATATATATATATATATAGTATTATAGATGCAGTGGACACAGGTATATAGTATACCCAGCAGTGTACTGATATGTGAGGTATGAGGTAAATTAGATGCAGTGTGCACAGATATACTGCCATTTATACCTCATACTTCACATATCAGTACACTGCTGGCCAGGAACGGGTAGTGGGAGGGGCTCTGAATGGGGCATGGGGACCCAATTTAGATTCTTAATATGGGGCCCAGTGACTTCCATGTACACCGCTGGCTTGACATGGAACAGACGGTGAGCTAAATCATCATGTAAAATAGCCTGCCCCTGTTAGAGAAGAAACCTTATCCTTTATTGTTGCTATAGATTACTGCTTAACCTGTTCCAGTGCCAATACCACTTAGTTCAGTGATGGTGAAACTTTTAGAGACCGAGTGCCCAAACTGCAAGCCAAAACCCACTTATTTATTGCAATGTGCCAGCACAGCAATTTAACCAGAATACTACTGTCCAGTAAAGTATATCTACCATGTACTTTATCAAACCTGCCTACATTCAGAGCGCTGCCTGTGCCGTTCATAGTGAGCCTTGCACTGATAAATGGCAGGAGATGTCAAGGACATATTGGTACACCATAGACTTTTTCCAGGATGTGGGTGCCCACAGAGAGGGACCCGAATGCTGCCTCTGGCACCCATGCCAAAGGTTCGCCACCACTGACCTAGTTGAACTGTTGTGTGACTGTTGCTGAAGGCACACCAGCATTGCAAAGTTTTATGTTTTTGTATGCTATTATATCTCCCCACACTTAAAGGGGTTGTTCAAGTTATATTTATTGATGACCTATCCTCAGTATAGGTCATCAATATCAGATCGGTGGGGTCCACCACCTGGCACCCCCGCCGATCAGCTGTTTGAAGAGAAGGCGTGCGCCGTGCCAGCAAGCTGGGATTAGGAAACAAAAAAGCATTTTGCATACCTCCCAACTGTTTAACCACCTCAGCCCCCCTAGCTTAAACACCCTTAATGACCAGGCCACTTTTTACACTTCTGACCTACACTAATTTCACCGTTTATTGCTCGGTCATGCAACTTACCACCCAAATGAATTTTACCTCCTTTTCTTCTCACTAATAGAGCTTTCATTTGGTGGTATTTCATTGCTGCTGACATTTTTACTTTTTTTTGTTATTAATCGAAATTTAACGATATTTTTGCAAAAAAATGACATTTTTCACTTTCAGTTGTAAAATTTTGCAAAAAAAACGACATCCATATATAAATTTTTCTCTAAATTTATTGTTCTACATGTCCTTGATAAAAAAAAATGTTTAGGTAAAAAATAAATGGTTTGGGTAAAAGTTATAGCGTTTACAAACTATGGTACAAAAATGTGAATTTCCGCTTTTTGAAGCAGCTCTGACTTTCTGAGCACCTGTCATGTTTCCTGAGGTTCTACAATGCCCAGACAGTAGAAAAACCCCACAAATGACCCCATTTCGGAAAGTAGACACCCTAAGGTATTCGCTGATGGGCATAGTGAGTTCATAGAACTTTTTATTTTTCGTCACAAGTTAGCGGAAAATGATGATTTTTTTTTTTCTTACAAAGTCTCATATTCCACTAACTTGTGACAAAAAATAAAAACTTCCATGAACTCACTATGCCCATCACAAAATACCTTGGGGTGTCTTCTTTCCAAAATGGGGTCACTTGTGGGGTAGTTATACTACCCTGGCATTTTAGGGGCCCAAATGCGTGCAAAGTAGTTTGAAATCAAAATCTGTAAAAAATGGCCGGTGAAATCCGAAAGGTGCTCTTTGGAATGTGGGCCCCTTTGCCCACCTAGGCTGCAAAAAAGTGTCACACATGTGGTATTGCCGTACTCAGGAGAAGTTGGGCAATATTTTTTGGGGTGTCATTTTACATATATCCATGCTGGGTGAGAGAAATATCTTGGCAAAAGACAACTTTTCCCATTTTTTTTATACAAAGTTGGCATTTGACCAAGATATTTATCTCACCCAGCATGGGTATATGTAAAATGACACCCCAAAACAGATTGCCCAACTTCTCCTGAGTACGGCAATACCACATGTGTGACACTTTTTTGCAGCCTAGGTGGGCAAAGGGGCCCACATTCCAAAGAGCACCTTTCGGATTTCACCGGCCATTTTTTACAGATTTTGATTTCAAACCACTTCTCACGCATTCGGCCCCTAAATGTCACGGCTGTTTGTGAGCAACAATAGTAATACACAGTACAGAGCTACTGACTGGACCCAGAACTAGGGAGGATAAAGGGTGACCCCTGTCCAACCCTCAACGCTCTCCCTATTCTGCTAAAGCACATGCCCGGATCCCAATGGCGGAACGAGGCATGCCCACGTGCCTAAGACTAATGACCACTGTAACCCCTACAATAGTGGAAGGGGCACGGCCACCAGTGCCCTACTCAGTATATGGAGGGAACCGTGGCCACCTCAGATCCAGTCAGAAATAAACAGGAACACAACAATGTCTGCACACTTAGCTGGAGGTGTTGCAGCCGCAGAGAAGACGGATCCAAGGACAGGCTGGCAATATCCGGAGAGCTAGCTGCAGCAGAACACAGGTCCAGTGAACTGATAGCCACAAGTGAAGAAACTAAAGCAAGAGCTACAACTGAAGTGAGAACTATAATCCACATCCTATCATAGGAGGAGGGGTGATACAAAGAGAGGGAAATCAAACACATGAAGAACAGCTGTGGTGAAAGAAACCAAAAGTAAACAGAGTAGTGAGAACTCCTCCCAGCTCTAGTAGTGACATCATCACAGGGGTGGAGAAACAGAGCTGTGAGAACGTCCCAAAGCTCTGGTAGTGACACTAAAATGCCAGGGCAGTATAACTACCCCACAAGTGACCCCATTTTGGAAAGAAGACACCCCAAGGTATTTTGTGATGGGCATAGTGAGTTCATGGAATTTTTTATTTTTTGTCACAAGTTAGTGGAATATGACACTTTGTAAGAAAAAATAAAAAATAAAATAAATCATAATTTTCCGCTAACTTGTAACAAAAAATAAAAAATTCTAGGAACTCGTCATGCCCCTCACGGAATACCTTGGGGTGTCTTCTTTCCAAAATGGGGTCACTTGTGGGGTAGTTATACTGCCCTGGCATTCTAGGGGCCCTAATGTGTGGTAAGTAGGTAAATGACCTGTGAAATCCGAAAGGTGCTCTTTGGAATGTGGGCCCCTTTGCCCACCTAGGCTGCAAAAAAGTGTCACACATGTGGTATCGCCGTATTCAGGAGAAGTCGGGCAATGTGTTTTGGGGTGTCTTTTTACATATACTCATGCTGGGTGAGAGAAATATCTCGGCAAAAGACAACTTTTCCCATTTTTTATACAAAGTTGGCATTTGACCAAGATATTTATCTCACCCAGCATGGGTATATGTAAAATGACACCCCAAAACACATTGCGCAACTTCTCCTGAGTATGGCGATACCAGATGTGTGACACTTTTTTGCAGCCTAGATGTGCAAAGGGGCCCACATTCCTTGTATGAGGGCATTTTTAGACATTTGGATCCCAGACTTCTTCTCACGCTTTAGGGCCCCTAAAATGCCAGGGCAGTATAAATACCCCACATGTGACCCCATTTTGGAAAGAAGACACCCCAAGGTATTCAATGAGGGGCATGGCGAGTTCATAGAAAAAAAAATTTTGGGCACAAGTTAGCGGAAATTTTTTAGTTTTATTTTTCTCACAAAGTCTCCCTTTCCGCTAACTTGGGACAAAAATTTCAATCTTTCATGGACTCAATATGCCCCTCAGCGAATACCTTGGGGTGTCTTCTTTCCGAAATGGGGTCACATGTGGGGTATTTATACTACCCTGGCATTCTAGGGGCCCTAAAGCGTGAGAAGAAGTCTAGAATATATTTGGATTCCGTGAGGGGTATGGGGAGTTCATGTGAGATTTTCTTAGTTAGTGGAATATGAGACTTTGTAAGAAAAAAAAAAAATTTCCTCTAACTCGGGCCAAAAAAATGTCTGAATGGAGCCTTACAGGGGAGTGATCGATGACAGGGGGGTGATCAATGACAGGGGGGTGATCAGGGAGTCTATATGGGGTGATCACCCCCCTGTAAGGCTCCATTCAGACGTCTGTATGTGTTTTGCGGATCCGATCCATGTATCCGTGGATCCGTAAAAAACATACGGACATCTGAATGCAGCCTTACAGTGGGGTGATCAATGACAGGGGGGTGATCAGGGAGTCTATATGGGGTGATCACCCCCGTCATTGATCACCCCCCTGTAAGGCTCCATTCAGACGTCCGTATGTGTTTTGAGAATCCGATCCATGTATCAGTGGATCCATAAAAATGATGCGGACATCTGAATGCAGCCTTACAGGGGGGTGATCAATGACAGGGGGGTGATCAATGACAGGGGGGTGATCAGGGAGTCTATATGGGGTGATCAGGGGTGATCAGGGGTTAATAAGGGGTTAATAAGTGACAGGGGGGGTGTAGTGTAGTGTGGTGCTTGGTGCTACTTATTACTGAGCTACCTGTGTCCTCTGGTGGTCGATCCAAACAAAAGGGACCACCAGAGGACCAGGTAGCAGGTATATTAGACGCTGTTATCAAAACAGCGTCTAATATACCTGTTAGGGGTTAAAAAAAATCGCATCTCCAGCCTGCCAGCGAACTATCGCCGCTGGCAGGCTGGAGATCCACTCGCTTACCTTCCGATCCTGTGAACGCGCGCGCCTGTGTGCGCGCGTTCACAGGAAATCTTGCGTCTCGCGAGATGACGCATATATGCGTGACTGTGCGCAGGGCTGCCGCCTCCGGAATGCGATCCTGCGTTAGGCGGTCCGGAGGCGGTTAAAGGAGACAGAGGGACATTATATGCGGCGGGCAAAGCATGCCGCGGCAAATTTTTTCCAAACTAAGTAACGGCTCAAGCTCCGCCCACAACAAAACTATACGCACCTCATCCCAGCCAGTCCCTTAACCCCTTAAGGACTCAGCCCTATTTCACCTTAAAGGGAACCTGTCACCTCTACTATGCTACCCTCACTGAGCATTTCTAAATGTTCATTGTGTTATCCTAAACATATAAATTACACTTTTAATTTCATTTGCAGACAAATTCAATAAGTATTATGCATTTATGTATTTCCCGCCTTTTATGCAAATTAACATTAAAGAGTCATATCTTACTTGTGTGACCAGAGAAGAGTCATATTTTCAAGCTCTGACTCATCTCAGGTTAATTTGCATATGTATCAAATCGGGTTTTTTTTACACAATAAAAGCACACAGAGCTATGGGGACTGAGTATTGCACATGTGCTAGTGGCCATCTAGCAATCCATGTCCTCAGTTCTATATCCAAAATCCAGGTGACAGGTTCCCTTTAAGGATTTGGCCATTTTTTGCAAATCTGACCAGTGTCACTTTAAGTGCTGATAACTTTAAAACGCTTTGACTTATCCAGTCCATTCTGAGACAGTTTTTTCGTCACACATTGTACTTCATGACACTGGTAAAATGAATTTAAAAAAATTAATTTTTATTTATAAAAAAAATACTAAATTTACCCAAAATTTGTAAAAAATTGCAAATTTCCAAGTTTCAATTTCTCTACTTCTGTAATACATAGTAATACCTCCAAAAATGGTTATTACTTTACATTCCCCATATGTCTACTTCATGTTTGGATCAATTTAGGAATGATATTTTATTTTTTGGGGATGTTACAAGGCTTAGAAGTTTAGAAGCAAATCTTTTTAGGGATCAGTTCAGGTCTGAAGTCACTTTGAAATGCATACATAATAGAAACCACCCAAAAATGACCCCATTCTATAAACTACACCCCTTAAGGTATTCAAAACTGATTTTACAAACGTCGTTAACCCTTTAGGTGTTCCACAAGAATTAATGGAAAATAGAGATGCAATTTCAAAATTTCACTCTTTTGGCAGATTTTCCATTTTAATATTTTTTTTTCCAGTTACAAAGCAAGGGTTAACAGCCAAACCAAACTCAATATTTATGGCCCCGATTCTGTAGTTTACATAAACACCGCATATGTGGTCGTAAACCGCTGTACAGGCACACGGCAGGGCGCAGAAGGAAAGGAATGCCATACGGTTTTTGGAAGGCAGGTTTTTCTGGACTGGTTTTTTTGACACCATGTCCCATTTGAAGCCCCCCTGATGCATCCCTAGAGTAGAAACTCCAAAAAAGTGACCCCATATTAGAAACTACGGGATAGGGTGGCAGTAATGTTGGTACTAGTTTAGGGTACATATGATTTTTGGTTTCTCTATATTACACTTTTTGTGAGGCGAAGTAACAAGAAATAGCTGTTTTGGCACCGTTTTTATTTTTTGCTATTTACAACATTCGTCTGACAGGTTAGATCATGTGATATTTTTATAGACCAGGTTGTAACGGACCAGGTTGGGCTATTACCTTGAGTAGGGTATGATTTTTGCGGGATGAGATGACGGTTTTATTGGCACTATTTTGCGGTGTGCGTGACTTTTTGATTGCTTGCTATTACACTTTTTGTGATGTAAGTTGACAAAAAATTTTTTTACGGTATTCACATGAGGGGTTAGCTCATGTGATATTTTTATAGAGCCAGTTATTACGGACGCTGCTATACCTAATATGTATACTTTCTTTTTATTTATGTAAGTTTCACACAATGATTTAAGCAAAAGAAAATCATGTTTTAGTGTTTCCATAGTCTGAGAGCCATAATTGTTTTCAGTTTTTGGGCGATTACCTTGATGGTTTTATTGGCACTATTTTGGGTTGCGTGTGACTTTTTGATCGCTCGCTATTACACTTTTTGTGATGTAAGGTGACAAAAAATGGTTTATTTAGCACAGTTTTTATTTTTTATTTTTTACGGTGTTCATCTGAGGGGTTAGGTCATGTGATATTTTTATAGAGCCGGTCGATATATGTATACTTTTTTTTATTTATGTAAGTTTTACACAATATCATTTTTGAAACAAAAAAATAAATCATGTTTTAGTGTCTCCATATTCTGAGAGCCATAGTTTTTTCAGTTTTTGGGCGATTATCTTAGATAGGGTCTCATTTTTTGCGTGATGAGATGAAGGTTTGATTGGCACTATTTTTGGGTGCAAATAACTTTTTGATCGCTTGCTATTACACTTTTTGTGACGTAAGGTGACAAAAAATTGTTTATTTAGCACAGTTTTTTTTTTTTTTTTTTTTACGGTGTTCATCTGAGGGGTTAGGTCATGTGATATTTTTATAGAGCCGGTCGATACAGACACGGCGATACCTAATATGTATACTTTTTTTCTATTTATGTAAGTTTTACACAATAATATCATTTTTGAAACAAAAAAAATCATGTTTTGGTGTCTCCATATTCTGAGAGCCCTAGTTTTTTCAGTTTTTGGCCATTATCTTAGGTACAGTAGGGTCTCATTTTTTGCGGGATGAGATGACGATTTGATTGGCACTATTTTGGGGTGCATATGACTTTTTAATCGCTTGCTATTACACTTTTTGTGATGTAAGGTGACAAAAAATTGTTTATTTAGCACAGTTTTTATTTTTTATTTTTTACGGTGTTCATCTCAGGAGTTAGGTCATGTGATATTTTTATATAGCCGGTCGATACGGACATGGCCATACCTAATATGTATACTATTTTTTATTTATGTAAGTTTTACACAATAACAACTTTTTAAAAACAAAAAAAATGATGGTTTAGTGTCTCCATATTCTGAGCCATAGTTTTTCTTATTTTTTGGGCGATTGTCTCAGGTAGGGGCTCATTTTTTGTGGGATGAGGTGACGGTTAGATTGGTACTATGTTGGTGGGCAAACGCCTTTTTGATTGCTTGCTGTTGTACTTTTTGTGATGTAAGGTGACAAAAAAATGGTTTATTTAGCACAGTTTTTATTTTTTATTTTTTACAATGTTCATCTGAGGGGTTAGGTCATGTGATATGTTTATAGAGCCGGTCGATCCGGACAGGGCGATACCTAATATGTATACTTTTTTTCCCCCTATTTTTTACCAATCTTTTTTAACTTTATTTGGGGAAAATGATGTTTTTGTTTATTTTTACTTGAAACGTAAAAAATTTGGGGGGGAAAACTTTATTTTTTCAACTTTTTTTTTCACTTAATTTTTTGTCCCATTTTGGGACTTGAACTTTTGGGGGCCTAATCCTTTACAATGCATTCCAATACTTCTGTATTGGAATGCACCGGCTGTATAAGTAATACAGTGTGTATTACTTATACAGCTTCCTGCCTGTGAGATCCAGGGGTCTGGATCTCACAGGCTCGTCACCGGAAGGCAGCGCGATGCCTCAGGAAGGTATCGTGCTACCTTCCCTGCCATCGGGTCCCCCCTACAGCCCCATGGGGACCCGATGGCACCACCGCCGCCGCACCAGGTAAAAGCCGCAAACCGCAGGTCTGAATTGACCTGCGGTTTGCGGCGATCGCCGATGCGGGGGGGTCACATGACCCCCCCCGGCGTTGTGACAGGATGCCCGCTGAATGATTTTAGCGGACATCCTTTTCCGATTAACCCCCGCCGCGTTTTAAACTTAGGACGTACTGGTACATCCTGGGTCCTTAAGGACTCGGCAAACATGGCGTACCGGTACGTTCTAAGTCCTTAAGGGGTTAAATACCCCCACATAGTAATGATTCCCCCTTTATGCCATCGCACAGTAGTTATGCCCACATTGTGATGCCCAGATACAGTATGTGCCCCCTCACAGTAATGTTCAGATATGTGCCCCCGCACAGTAGTTATGGCCAGATATGTGCTCCTTCACAATAGTTATAGCTAGATATGTGCCCCCTCAATAGTAGCTATGCACAGATATGTGCCCCCTTCAAAGTAGGTATGCCCAGATATGTGTCCCCTCACAGTAGTTATGTCTAGATGTGCCCCTCACAGTAACGATGCACAGATATGTGCCCCCTTCACAGTAGTTATGCCCAGATATGTGCCCCCTCACAGTAGATATGCTGAGATATGTGCCCCCTCACAGTAGTTATGCCCAGATATGTGCCCCCTCACAGAAGTTATGCCCAGATAAGTGCCCTCTCACAGAAGTTATGCCCAGATATGTGCCCCCTCACAGTAGTTATGCCCAGATAAGTGCACTCTCACAGTAGTTATGCCCAGATATGTGCCCCCTAACAGAAGTTATGCCCAGATAAGTGCCCTCTCACAGTAGTTATGCCCAGATATGTGCCCCTTCACAGTAGTTATGCACAGATATGTGCCCTCACAGTAGTTATTCAAAGATATATGTCCCCTCACAGTAATATACCCAGTTATGTGCCCCTCACAGTATTATGCCCAGTTATGTCACACGCAGGACGCCGAGGAAAGACATCCGCATCACCTGTATGTGCACAATGATCATCTAACATTGAGCAGATAAGTAAAAGTAAATGGTGACTCTGTGCCTTTGTACCACCGCTGTTGAGCGCTTTGTGCACACTTCATTGAACAGCTGATAATATCTATTGGTAATATTTGACCATGATGGCTGATTCAATGTATGGGAGTGAAGACCTTATGAATTTTGAGTATTGAATGGAATTAGATTTGGGCTGATTACACCGTATTAGCCTGGATTATAATCAATTTGTGTTTATCTGATACACTTGATCTGACTGGTGACCTGATATCTTATGGTCGCAAGGATTTGGGCTGATTATACCGTATCAGCTTAGATTATAACTGACTTGTGTTTACTTTATACACTTGATTTGAACAGTGACCTGATACCTTGTGGTCATAAGTACATAGTTTAGTCCCCTGAGGAATTGGTAACTACTAATGAAACGCGTCGGGACATGTTTGATTATTGTTATAAGGGATAACACTAGGTCCCTAGCTTGTTGAGTGATTTGAGTGTTAAACTATCAAGGCCTGAACAAGCCAGGCAGAGACACTGTATTGCCAACCTTATTTTCTGTCAGTTTTTTGCTTTTTCGACTAGTAGTGGGTCAGGAGTGACAGGACCTGTTCTTATCTGTCGGACGAAGCTGGGCAGTCTATATTTAGGAAGGGTGACTCCAGGGCTAGAAAGTGAGGGAGGGGGGAAGGAGACAGATTTAGGGACACCTAGGGCTTGCGACCCAGCATTGTGTCCCTCTGTCTGATTTTTTCCTCTCATTCTATTATTACCGCTATCCCTGTATTTGGGTCCCCTCCTTTTTGGTGATTATACTGCAGTTGTAGACACTTATGCAGTTCTCTAGTTGTATTCAATGCAACATTTTTTTATTTAAAAGGGCCTATTATTTCATTTGATACTATTAAACGTTAAGTTTTATTAAGCTACCCACTAGTTGTGAATTATTATTGGATTTAGGGTCCATTCACACGTCCGTTGTTTCTGGACCAGATCTGGACCCATTCATTTTCAATGGGTCCTGAAAAAAATCGGACAGCTCAATGTCTGATTTTTTTCTCAGGACCCATTGAAAATGAATGGGTCCAGATCTGTTCCGCAAAAAACGGAACAGATCAGGAAAGAAACAACGGACGTGTGAATGGACCCTTAACCACCTCAGCCCCCAGTGCTTAAACACCCTGAAAGACCAGGCCACTTTTTACACTTCTGACCTACACTACTTTCACCGTTTATTGCTCGGTCATGCAACTTACCACCCAAATGAATTTTACCTCCTTTTCTTCTCACTAATAGAGCTTTCATTTGGTGGTATTTCATTGCTGCTGACATTTTTACTTTTTTTGTTATTAATCGAAATGTAACGATTTTTTTGCAAAAAAATGACATTTTTCACTTTCAGTTGTAAAATTTTGCAAAAAAAACGAGATCCATATATAAATTTTGCTCTAAATTTATTGTTCTACATGTCTTTGATAAAAAAAAAAATGTTTGGGTAAAAAAAAAAATGGTTTGGGTAAAAGTTATAGCGTTTACAAACTATGGTACAAAAATGTGAATTTCCGCTTTTTGAAGCAGCTCTGACTTTCTGAGCACCTGTCATGTTTCCTGAGGTTCTACAATGCCCAGACAGTACAAATACCCCACAAATGACCCCATTTCGGAAAGTACACACCCTAAGGTATTCGCTGATGGGCATAGTGAGTTCATAGAACTTTTTATTTTTTGTCACAAGTTAGCGGAAAATGATGATTTTTTTTTTTTTTTTTCTTACAAAGTCTCATATTCCACTAACTTGTGACAAAAAATAAAAAGTTCTGTGAACTCACTATGCCCATCAGCGAATACCTTGGGGTCTCTTCTTTCCAAAATGGGGTCACTTGTGGGGTAGTTATACTGCCCTGGCATTCTAGGGGCCCAAATGTGTGGTAAGGAGTTTGAAATCAAATTCTGTAAAAAATGACGAGTGAAATCCGAAAGGTGCTCTTTGGAATATGGGCCCCTTTGCCCACCTAGGCTGCACAAAAGTGTCACACATCTGGTATCTCTGTATTCAGGAGAAGTTGAGGAATGTGTTTTGGGGTGTCTTTTTACATATACCCATGCTGGGTGAGATAAATATCTTGGTCAAATGCCAACTTTGTATAAAAAAATGGGAAAAGTTGTTTTTTGCCAAGATATTTCTCTCACCCAGCATGGGTATATGTAAAATGACACCCCAAAACACATTCCCCAACTTCTCCTGAGTACGGAAATACCAGATGTGTGACACTTTTTTGCAGCCTAGGTGGGCAAAGGGGCCCATATTCCAAAGAGCACCTTTCGGATTTCACAGGTCATTTTTTACAGAATTTGATTTCAAACTCCTTACCACACATTTGGGCCCCTAGAATGCCAGGGCAGTATAACTACCCCACAAGTGACCCCATTTTGGAAAGAAGACACCCCAAGGTATTCCGTGAGGGGCATGGCAAGTTCCTAGAATTTTTTAATTTTTGTCACAAGTTAGTGGAAAATGATGATTTTTTTTTTTTTTTTCATACAAAGTCTCATATTCCACTAACTTGTGACAAAAAATAAAAACTTCCATGAACTCACTATGCCCATCAGCGAATACCTTGGGGTCTCTTCTTTCCAAAATTGGGTCACTTGTGGGGTAGTTATACTGCCCTGGCATTCTAGGGGCCCAAATGTGTGGTAAGGAGTTTGAAATCAAATTCTGTAAAAAATGACCTGTGAAATCCGAAAGGTGCTCTTTGGAATATGGGCCCCTTTGCCCACCTAGGCTGCAAAAAAGTGTCACACATCTGGTATCTCTGTATTCAGGAGAAGTTGAGGAATGTGTTTTGGGGTGTCTTTTTACATATACCCATGCTGGGTGAGATAAATATCTTGGTCAAATGCCAACTTTGTATAAAAAAATGGGAAAAGTTGTCTTTTGCCAAGATATTTCTCTCACCCAGCATGGGTATATGTAAAATGACACCCCAAAACACATTCCCCAACTTCTCCTGAGTACGGAGATACCAGATGTGTGACACTTTTTTACAGCCTAGGTGGGCAAAGGGGCCCACATTCCAAAGAGCACCTTTCGGATTTCATAGGTCATTTTTTACAGAATTTGATTTCAAACTCCTTACCACACATTTGGGCCCCTAGAATGCCAGGGCAGTATAACTACCCCACAAGTGACCCAATTTTGGAAAGAAGAGACCCCAAGGTATTCGCTGATGGGCATAGTGAGTTCATGGAAGTTTTTATTTTTTGTCACAAGTTAGTGGAATATGAGACTTTGTATGAAAAAAATAAAAATAAAAAAAATCATCATTTTCCACTAACTTGTGACAAAAAATAAAAAATTCTAGGAACTTGCCATGCCCCTCACGGAATACCTTGGGGTGTCTTCTTTCCAAAATGGGGTCACTTGTGGGGTAGTTATACTGCCCTGGCATTTTCCAGGGGCCCTAATGTGTGGTAAGTAGGTAAATGACCTGTGAAATCCTAAAGGTGCTCTTTGGAATATGGGCCCCTTTGCCCACCTAGGCTGCAAAAAAGTGTCACACATCTGGTATCTCCGTACTCAGGAGAAGGTGGGGAATGTGTTTTGGGGTGTCATTTTACATATACCCTTGCTGGGTGAGAGAAATATCTTGGCAAAAGACAACTTTTCCCATTTTTTTATACAAAGTTGGCATTTGACCAAGATATTTATCTCACCCAGCATGGGTATATGTAAAATGACACCCCAAAACACATTCCCCAACTTCTCCTGAGTACGGCGATACCAGATGTGTGACACTTTTTTGCAGCCTAGATGCGCAAAGGTGCCCACATTCCTTTTAGGAGGGCATTTTTAGACATTTGGATACCAGACTTCTTCTCACGCTTTGGGGCCCCTAGAATGCCAGGGCAGTATAAATACCCCACATGTGACCCCATTTTGGAAAGAAGACACCCCAAGGTATTCAATGAGGGGCATGGCGAGTTCATAGAAATTTTTTTTTTTTGGCACAAGTTAGCGGAAATTGATATTTTTAATTTTTTTCTCACAAAGTCTCCCATTCCACTAACTTGGGACAAAAATTTCAATCTTTCATGGACTCAATATGCCCCTCACGGAATACCTTGGGGTGTCTTCTTTCCGAAATGGGGTCACATGTGGGGTATTTATACTGCCCTGGCATTCTAGGGGCCCTAAAGCGTGAGAAGAAGTCTGGAATATAAATGTCTAAAAAATTTTACGCATTTGGATTCCGTGAGGGGTATGGTGAGTTCATGTGAGATTTTATTTTTTGACACAAGTTAGTGGAATATGAGACTTTGTAAGAAAAAAAAAAAAAAATTCTGCTAACTTGGGCCAAAAAAATGTCTGAATGGAGCCTTACAGAGGGTGATCAATGACAGGGGGGTGATCAATGACAGGGGGGGTGATCAATGACAGGGGGGTGATCAATGACAGGGGGGTGATCAATGACAGGGGGGTGATCAATGACAGGGGGGTGATCAGGGAGTCTATATGGGGTGATAACCACAGTCATTGATCATGCCCCTGTAAGGCTTCATTCAGACGTCCGGATGCGTTTTGCGGATCCGATCCATCTATCAGTGCATCCGTAAAAATCATGCGGACATCTGAATGGAGCTTTACAGGGGGGTGATCAGGGAGTCTATATGGGGTGATAACCACAGTCATTGATCATGCCCCTGTAAGGCTTCATTCAGACGTCCGGATGCGTTTTGCGGATCCGATCCATCTATCAGTGCATCCGTAAAAATCATGCGGACATCTGAATGGAGCTTTACAGGGGGGTGATCAATGACAGGGGGGTGATCAGGGAGTCTATATGGGGTGATAACCACAGTCATTGATCATGCCCCTGTAAGGCTTCATTCAGAAGTCCGGATGCGTTTTGCGGATCCGATCCATCTATCAGTGCATCCGTAAAAATCATGCGGACATCTGAATGGAGCTTTACAGGGGGGTAATCAATGACAGGGGGGTGATCAGGGAGTCTATATGGGGTGATAACCACAGTCATTGATCATGCCCCTGTAAGGCTTCATTCAGACGTCTGGATGCGTTTTGCGGATCCGATCCATCTATCAGTGCATCCGTAAAAATCATGCGGACATCTGAATGGAGCTTTACAGGGGGGTAATCAATGACAGGGGGGGTGATCAATGACAGGGGGGTGATCAGGGAGTCTATATGGGGTGATAACCACAGTCATTGATCATGCCCCTGTAAGGCTTCATTCAGACGTCCGGATGCGTTTTGCGGATCCGATCCATCTATCAGTGCATCCGTAAAAATCATGCGGACATCTGAATGGAGCTTTACAGGGGGGTAATCAATGACAGGGGGGTGATCAGGGAGTCTATATGGGGTGATAACCACAGTCATTGATCATGCCCCTGTAAGGCTTCATTCAGACGTCCGGATGCGTTTTGCGGATCCGATCCATCTATCAGTGCATCCGTAAAAATCATGCGGACATCTGAATGGAGCTTTACAGGGGGGTAATCAATGACAGGGGGGTGATCAGGGAGTCTATATGGGGTGATAACCACAGTCATTGATCATGCCCCTGTAAGGCTTCATTCAGACGTCTGGATGCGTTTTGCGGATCCGATCCATCTATCAGTGCATCCGTAAAAATCATGCGGACATCTGAATGGAGCTTTACAGGGGGGTAATCAATGACAGGGGGGTGATCAGGGAGTCTATATGGGGTGATCACCACAGTCATTGATCATGCCCCTGTAAGGCTTCATTCAGACGTCCGGATGCGTTTTGCGGATCCGATCCATCTATCAGTGGATCCGTAAAAATCATGCGGACGTCTGAATGGAGCTTTACAGGGGGGTAATCAATGACAGGGGGGTGATCAGGGAGTCTATATGGGGTGATAACCACAGTCATTGATCATGCCCCTGTAAGGCTTCATTCAGACGTCCGGATGCGTTTTGCGGATCCGATCCATCTATCAGTGCATCCGTAAAAATCATGCGGACATCTGAATGGAGCTTTACAGGGGGGTAATCAATGACAGGGGGGTGATCAGGGAGTCTATATGGGGTGATCACCACAGTCATTGATCATGCCCCTGTAAGGCTTCATTCAGACGTCCGGATGCGTTTTGCGGATCCGATCCATCTATCAGTGGATCCGTAAAAATCATGCGGACGTCTGAATGGAGCTTTACAGGGGGGTAATCAATGACAGGGGTGTAATCAATGACAGGGGGGTGATCAGGGAGTCTATATGGGGTGATCACCACAGTCATTGATCACGCCCGTGTAAGGCTTCATTCAGACGTCCGGATGCGTTTTGCGGATCCGATCCATCTATCAGTGGATCCGTAAAAATCATGCGGACGTCTGAATGGAGCTTTACAGGGGGTTGATCAATGACAGGGGGGTAATCAATGACAGGGGGGTGATCAGGGAGTCTATATGGGGTGATCAGGGGTGATCAGGGGCTAATAAGGGGTTAATAAGTGACGGGGGGGGGGGTGTAGTGTAGTGTAGTGGTGCTTGGTGCTACTTTACTGAGCTATCTGTGTCCTCTGGTGGTCGATCCAAACAAAGGGGACCACCAGAGGACCAGGTAGCAGGTATATTAGACGCTGTTATCAAAACAGCGTCTAATATACCTGTTAGGGGTTAAAAAAAACACATCTCCAGCCTGCCAGCGAACGATCGCCGCTGGCAGGCTGGAGATCAACTCTCTTACCTTCCGTTCCTGTGAGCGCGCGCGCCTGTGTGCGCGCGTTCACAGGAAATCTCGCGTCTCGCGAGAGGACGCGCCGGCGCGTCCACCCAGAAGAGCAGGGCCGCCGCAAAGACGCAATCCTGCGTACGGCGGTCCTGAGGAGGTTAAAGGGCTTCTGTCAGCCCACTAAACCGTTTTTTTTTTTTTGTTTACTAATAATCCCTACACTGCGATTTATGCATACATAAGTTAAATAATCATTTCTGTTCATTAGAATTTGCTAAAAAGCGATTTTTAAAATATGCAAATTACCTTGCTACCAGCAAGTAGGGCGGCTACTTGCTGGTAGCAGCCGCATCCTCCGTACCTATTTTCAATCTGCGCAGGCGCACTGAGAGACGGCCACTCGCTCGACCGCTCCATCCTCAATGCGCCTGCGCCGATGACGTCACATCTACACCCGGCGCAGGCGCATTGAGGAGAGAGCGGCCGCCTCTCAGTGCGCCTGCGCAGATTGAAGATACGTACGGCCGCAGCGCAGATGCCAGATTTTGAATGCTAACAGGCATGATTCCGTTCCCTGGCCCTGTCAATCACAATGCGGAGGGGGCGTCATTAGGGTCGGAGGATGCGGCTGCTACCAGCAAGTAGCCGCCCTACTTACTGGTAGCAAGGTAATTTGCATATTTTAAAAATCGCTTTTTAGCAAATTCTACTGAACAGAAATGATTATTTAACTTATGTATGCAGAGCTCGCAGTATAGGGATTATTAGTAAAAAAAAACAAAAAAAAAAACGGTTTAGTGGGCTGACAGAAGCCTTTTAAGGGTATAGCTCACAATTGATAACAGTAGTTTGACCAACTTGATTTGGTTGTGTATAATTACCCGGTTATGTGTCCCCTCACAGGAATATGCCCAGTTATGTGACCCTTAACAGTAATATGCCCAGCTATGTTCCCCCTCACAGTAGCTATGCCCAGGTATATGCCCACCGGGTTCCTCCGATGATCTGTGCTCCCCAGCAGCAGCAGGATACACAGCGAATTGCAGGTCTGTGTAGGAGGAGGAGGACCACAGCTGACTCCCAGCCGGTCCTGCCCCCTGCACAGACCAGCAGTGTGGAGTGGCAACAGGGGGAGGAATGATGAAGCAGGGAGTGGATGGCTCTCTGCTTCATCATTACAGGCAACTAACTCTGCATCCTTTGGAAGCAGAGACAGCTGCCTGAGAGCAGGAGATACCTCTCCGTTCCAGGACTGTGGGACAGCCAGGACGATTGGGAGGTATGATTTTATCCTTCACCTGTGGACATCTCTCATGGATATATTATAAAACAATTAAATCGCCTGAAGTAACCCTGAAGCAAATAAACCATGTATATTCACAGCACAATATACATTAAGTTTCTAGTTTCTGTTGACTAGATCTTTGATAACTTCTTCAAGTTCTCCTTGACCCTATAAAGCCTTTTTTTGTATCAGCAAGTCATTCTAACAGGACAATATCACACCTGGGCCAGAGATCTTTTTAGATCATTTTAGATCTTTTTAATACTGTTCCTGATAAATCCTAATTTTGATTTAAAGGGGTTGTCTCATCATGAACAATGCATGCATATCACTAGAATATGCCCCCATTGTCTTATAGGTGCAGGTCCCACTGCTAGGACCCGCACCTATATCGAGAATGGAGCCCCAAAAGTGAAGGAGGGCACACAGCATATGCGCAGCAGCCCTCCATTCATTTTCTATGGGGCCGGCGAAAATAGCCAAGCTCTGGTTCAGCTATTTCTGTCGGCCTCATAGAAATGAATGGGAGCGGGGGCCACGCATGCGCGGTACGCTCCCATTCACTTCTATGGGGAGCCGGCTTGGTGGTGGCCTGACGGGAGTCCTCCAACCACCACCTTACTGGGCTCCATTCTTGATATAGGTGCGGGTCCCAGTGGTGGGACCTGCACCTATGAGACAATGGAGGCATATCCTAGCGATATGCCCCCATTGTCCATGATGAGACAACCCCTTTAATTCTATTAAAAGCTCTACAGGAAGGTTCCCGAGAGGCAGGGTAAAAATATATGACTTTGCAGGGAATTTGAACAGTTATCACACAACCTTCAACATGGACCTTGAAAAATCCAGCTGTCATATCTAATGCACACAGTAATAAAACAAAATGAATAATAGAAAAACTGTAGCACTCTTTATACTTAAAAGAGTATTCCCTGATATATGAGAGTCCCACCTTTGGGACATATATGTATAGGAAGAGCATGTCTCATGACCACCATTTAATGAACTATTTTCCCATATAAGTTAATTTAGAGATATAAAACACAATTAACCCTCTAGAACAGTGATGGGCAAACTACGGCTCATTGTGGAAGCGCTCATCTCCATATTCATCTGTATCGCCGTCCTCAGGACAGCGATACAGATAAATGGTGCAGAGGAGCAGGAGAGAGGCATCTCCCTTGCCCGTTCCACTGATAGGCTACAGGCACTAGACCTGTAGCCCATCAGAGGCCGGTGCAGGCAGCGCGATGACGTCACCGCGCCGCCTGAGCCATACAGAGCAGGACACAGGCCGGAAGAGGCCTGCATCGCATCACTGACAGCAGCATAAAGTAAGTATATGTGTTTATTGTTTTTATTATTTATAGTATACTGTGGGTGGGGGCCCTATATACTGGCACAATATGGATTGGTACTATGGAGAAGAGGGGTAGCACTATGGGGGCCCTATATACTGCCAAACTATGGGGTGTCACTATGGAGAAGAGGGGGGAGCACTATGGGGGCCACTATGGAGAAGAGTGGAAGCACTATGGGGGCCCTATATACTGGAACAATATGGGGGGCACTATGGAGAAAAGGGGAAGCACTATGGAGGCCACTATGGAGAAAAGGAGAAGCACTATGGGGGCCCTATATACTGCCAAAATATGGGGGGCACTATGGAGAAGAGTGGAAGCACTATGGGGGCCCTATATACTGGCACAATATGGGGGGGGCACTATGGAGAAGAGGGGAAGCACTATGGGGGCCACTATGGAGAAGAGGGGAAGCACTATGGTGGCCCTATATACTGGCACAATATGGGGGGCACTATGGAGAAGAGAGAAAGCACTATGGGGACCCTATATACTGGCACATTATGATATACCTGCTTCCACAAAATACTGATTGAGGGGTGTGATACACCGGCTTCCAAAAAATATTGATTTAGGGGTGTGATACACCAGCTTCCACCAAATATAGATTGACACCTGCGATACACCAGCTTCCACCAAATATTGATTAAGGGGTTTGATATACCAGCTTCCAGCAGAATACTCATTATTGGGTTCTATAAAGAGTTGTGCGAACACCTGGATGTTCGGGTTCGGCAGGTTCGGCTGAACTTGAAAAAAAAATTCGGTTTCGGCACCCGAACTTGACCCCGAACCCGAACCCCATTAAAGTCAATAGGGACCCGAACTTTTGAGCACTAAAGTGGCTGTAAAAATGTCATGGAAAGAGCTAGAGGGCTGCAAAAGGCAGCAAAATGTGCTTAAGAGCATGGCAAATGCTCTGCAAACAAATGTGGATAGGGAAATGAATTAAAAAAACATAAAAGACCTTTAAATAAAAATTAGGAATGATGTAGGAGGAAGAGGTTGAGGAGGCGGTGAATGGGTGGATGTGGCCGTGTAGGCTCACGTGGCGGTCTAGGTGGAAGCGGCGGCGAAGAAGGAATAGGTAGCCAACACAGATGTGTGTTATTTTGCATTTTTACATAGGGGTATCCCCCAAAATATTTGGACATATAAAAAAAAAAAGGATGGATGGTTGAGGCTGTTAGAACTGTCTATTCTGCACAAGGTACAGACAAGTCTTGTGGGATCCAAGCCTGGTTCATTTTAATGAACGTGAGCTTGTCCACGTTGGCTGTGGACAGGCGGCTGCGTCTGTCTGTAATGACGCCTCCTGCCGTGCTAAATACACGTTCAGAGAGTACACTGGCGGCAGGGCAGGCCAGCACCTCCAAGGCATACAGGGCAAGCTCTGGCCATGTGGACAATTTGGAGACCCAGAAGTTGAATGGGGCAGAACCATCAGTCAGTACGTGCACAAGTACTGTTCCACCATGTTGTTCAAATGCTGCCTCCTGCTAACACGCTCCATATCAGCAGTTGGGGCCGGTTGTTGCGGCGAGGTGACAAAGCTTTTCCACGTGTCGGCCATGCTAACCCTGCCTTCTGAGGTGCTGGCGCTGGCACAGCTGTGTTGGTGACCTCTTCCTCCTCCCCTGCCTTCGCCTTGTGCTTCCACTTGTCCCCCGGCGTCAGTCGGGAATGTGCCTGTAGTCGCGCATCTTCCGATCACGCTCCAGTGTGGGAATTAAGGATGGCACATTGTCTTTGTAACGGGGATCCAGCAGGGTGGCCACCCAGTAGTCAGCACACGTTAAAATGTGGGCAACTCTGCTGTCATTGCGCAGGCACTGCAGCATGTAGTTGCTCATGTGTGCCAGGCTGCCCAGAGGTAAGGACAAGCTGTCCTCTGTGGGAGGCGTATCGTCTGCGTCCTCTGTATCCCCCCAGCCACGCACCAGTGATGGGCCTGAGCTGCGTTGGATGCCACCCCGCTGTGAACATGCTTCATCCCCATCCTCCTCCTCATCCTCCTCCTCCTCGTCCTCCAGTAGTGGGCCCTGGCTGGCCAAATTTGTACCTGGCCTCTGTTGTTGCAAAAATCCTCTTTCTGAGCCACTTCTAAAAGACTGGCATGAAAGTGTTAGAGATGACCCCTCTTCCTCCTCCTCGTCCTGGGCCACATCCTCTTCCATCATCGCCCTAAGTGTTTTATCAAGGAGACATAAAAGTGGTATTGTAACGCTGATAACGGCGTCATCGCCACTGGCCATGTTGGTGGAGTACTCGAAACAGTGCAACAGGGCATACAGGTCTCGCATGGAGGCCCAGTCATTGGTGGTGAAGTGGTGCTGTTCCACAGTGCGACTCACCCGTGCGTGCTGCAGTTGAAACTCCACTATGGCCTGCTGCTGCTCGCACAGTCTCTCCAGCATGTGCAAGGTGGAGTTCCACCTGGTGGGCACGTCGCATATGAGGCGGTGAGCGGGAAGGCCAAAGTTACGCTGTAGAGCAGACAGCCAAACGGCGGCAGGATGAGAACGCCGGAAGCGCGCACAGACGGCCCGCACTTTATGCAGTAGCTCTGACATGTCGGGGTAGTTGTGAATGAATTTCTGCACCACCAAATTCAGCACATGCGCCAGGCAAGGGATGTGCGTCAAACCGGCTAGTCCCAGAGCTGCACCGAGATTTCGCCCATTATCGCACACCACCAGGCCGGGCTTGAGGCTCACTGGCAGCAACCACTCGTCGGTCTGTTGTTCTATACCCCGCCACAACTCCTGTGCGGTGTGGGGCCTGTCCCCCAAACACATCAGTTTCAGAACGGCCTGCTGACGTTTACCCCTGGCTGTGCTGAAGTTGGTGGTGAAGGTCTGTCGCTGACCGGATGAGGAGGTGGTAGAAGAGGAGGAGGAAGCCGAGTAAGAAGAGGAGGCAACAGGAGGCAAAGAATGATGCTCTGCGATCCTTGGCGGCGGAAGGACGTGCGCCAAACTGCTCTCCGCCTGGGGCCCAGCCGCCACTACATTTACCCAGTGTGCAGTTAGGCCTCTTTCACACGGGCGTTGCGGGAAAATGTGCGGGTGCATTGCGGGAACACGGGCTACGCGATCAAGTGGATTAGGGTGAGTTAAATGATTTTTTATTTTTTTTAACCCCTCCAGCGCTGTTTTACTATGCATTCTGTATTTAGAATGCTATTATTTTCTTTTATAACCATGTTATAAGGGAAAATAATAATGATCAGGTCTCCATCCCGATTGTCTCCTAGCAACCATGTGTGAAAATCGCACCGCATCCGCACTTGCTTGCGGATGCTTGTGATTTTCACGCAACCCCATTCATTTCTATGGGGCCTGCGTTGCGTGAAAAATGCAGAATATAGAGCATGCTCCGATTTTCACGCAACGCACAAGTGATACGTGAAAATCACCGCTCATGTGAACAGCCCCATAGAAATGAATGGGTGGGTATTCAGTGCGGGTGCAATGCGTTCAACTCACGCATCGCATCCGCGCGGAATACTCACCCGTGTGAAAGGGGCCTTAGGGAGATATAGCGTCCCTGGCCGTGCTTACTGGTCCACGTATCTGTGGTTAGGTGGACCTTGCCACAGATGGCGTTGCGCAGTGCACACTTGATTTTATCCGATACTTGGTTGTGCAGGGAGGGCACGGCTCACCTGGAGAAGTAGTGGCGGCTGGGAACGACGTACTGTGGGACAGCAAGCGACATGAGCTGTTTGAAGCTGTCCGTCTCCACCAGCCTGAATGACAGCAATTCAAAGGCCAGTAGTTTAGAAATGCTGGCATTCAGGGCCAGGGATCGAGGGTGGCTAGGTGGGAATTTACGCTTTCTCTCAAAGGTTTGTGAGATGGAGCGCTGAACGCTTCCGTGTGACATGGTGGAGATGCTTGGTGACGGAGGTGGTGTTGTTGGTGGCACATCCTCTGTTTGCTGGGCGGCAGGTCCCAACATTCCTCCAGAGGCGGAGGAAGAGGCCGAGGCAACAGCAGAAGAGGGAGCAGGAGGGGCCTGAGCCCTTTCTTGGTTTTGAAGGTGCTTACTCCACTGTAGCCCGTGTCTCGCATGTAGATGCCTGGTCATGCAGGTTGTGCTAAGGTTCAGAATGTTAATGCCTCGCTTCAGGCTCTGATGGCACAGCGTGCAAACCACTCGGGTCTTGTCGTCAGCACATTGTGTGAAGAAGTGCCATGCGAGGGAACTCATTGAAGCTGCCTTTGGTGTGCTCGGTCCCTGGTGACAGTGGCCAGTAGCAGGCGAACTGTTTTGGTGACGGCTGCTCTGATTTTGCACCCTGCTCCCTCTTTTGCTACGCTATTGGCTCGGTCTCAACACTGCCTCTTCCTCCGAACTCTGAAAGTCAGTGGCACGACCTTCATTCCATGTGGGGTCTAGGACCTCATCGTCCCCTACATCGTCTTCCACCCAGTCTTCCTCCCTGACCTCATTTTCGGTCTGCACACTGCAGAAAGACGCAGCAGTTGGCACCTGTGTTTCGTCATCATCAGAGACGTGCTGAGGTGGTATTCCCATGTCCTCATCAGGAAACATAAGTGGTTGTGGGTCAGTGCATTCTATGTCTTCCACCCCTGGGGAAGGGCTAGGTGGATGCCCTTGGGAAACCCTGCAAGCAGAGTCTTCAAACAGCATAAGAGACTGCTGCATGACTTGAGGCTCAGACAGGTTCCCCGATATGCACGGGGGTGATGTGACAGACTGATGGGCATGGGTATCAGGCGCCACATGTGCGCTTTCTGCAGAAAACTGGGTGGGAGATAATGTGAACGTGCTGGATCCACTGTCGGCCACCCAATTGACTCGCGCCTGTACTTGCTCAGGCCTTACCATCCTTAGAACGGCATTAGGCCCGACCAAATATCGCTGTAGATTCTGGCGGCTACTGGGACCTGAGGTAGTAGGTTCAGTAGGACGTGTAGCTGTGGCAGAACGGTCACGTCCTCTCCCTGCACCAGAGGCTCCACCAACACCACCACTACGACCATGACCGCGTCCCTTATTAGATGTTTTCCTCATAGTTAGAGTTCACAAAGCAAAGTAAAAAGTGGTTAAGTATGTTAAAAATAATTAACCGCCAATATAAACCCTAATATAGGGTATTGCACTCTATTTATTTTTTTAAACTCTATATGACAGCGATATTTGTGGCCTAAATGTGACACTCACTTATGCACGTCTTATCTCAGATGTGCAGTATATCAGAGGGTTTTTTCACCCCAGTAACCAAAAAGCCATATTTCTGGCCTAAATGTGACAGTCACTTATGCATGTCTAATCCTAGATGTGCAGTATATCAGAGGCTTTTTTCACCCCAGTATGCCAAAGCCATATTTATGGCCTAAATGTGACAGTCACTTATGCATGTGTAATCCCAGATGTGCAGTATATTAGAGATTTTTTTTTACCCTAACAAATAAGCTGTATTTCTGGCCTAAATGTGACAGTCACTTATGCATGTGTAATCCCAGATGTGCAGTATATTAGAGGGTTTTTTCACCCTAACCAAAAAGCTGCATTTCTGTCCTAAATGTGACAGTCACTTATGCTTGTCTAATCCCAGATGTGCAGTATATTAGAGGGTTTTTTCACCCCAGTATGCCAAAGCTGTATTTCTGGACTTGCAGATAGCTTATGCTGGTGCACTATCGTTGCATAAAATGACTGCCAATCATGTATTGATATTGACTAACTGAAGAAAAAAAAGTTCGTTTTCAGCAGTAGTTGGCTCAGGGCAGACTTAAAAAAATTGTGCACTGCACCCACAAAACACTTTTCCTGATCGCTGAGTACATAAACCAGTTCTTGATAAGATTTCTCCCTGATCTCTCCCTCACAGCAGCTGCAGCCTCTCCCTACACTAATCCGAGCAGAGTGACGGGCGGCGCTACGTGACTCCAGCTTAAATAGAGGCTGGGTCACATGCTGCAGTTGGCCAATAACAGCCATGCCAATAGTAGGCATGGCTGTGATGGCCTTTTGGTGCAAGTAGAATGACGCTTGTTGATTGGCTGCTTTGCAGCCTTTCAAAAAGCGCCATAAAAATCGCCGAACACCGAACCCGAACTTTTACGTAAATGTTCGGGTTCGGGTCCGGGTGCCGAAAACCCTAAAGTTCGGTACGAACCCGAACTTTACAGTTCGGGTTCGCTCAACTCTATTAATAACATCAACGAGCCAATAAGTTTGGACCCTTTAACTCCCAACTATCTACTTCACCTTAAGTCTGATTACATACAGCCAGCGTGTGGCAAGATCACCAAAGAGGATTTATATGCTAAAAGGAGATTGGGAAGAGTTCAATATCTATCAGAACAGTTTTGGAATAGATTGAGGAAAGAGTACTTAGCCAATCTTATGCTAAGAAGTAAATGGCAAACACCCAGAATAAATGTCCAAGTTGGTGACATAGTGTTAGTGAAAGAAGAAGATTTACCTAGAAGTTAATGGAAATTGGCCAAAGTTCTAGAAGTTCAAAAGGATGAAGACAAACTAGTAAGAAGAGTGTTGTTACAAACAGGAGACTCAAAACTTGACAAAAAAGGAAAACGTCTCACTACTCCACTCAAGTTGGAACGTCCAATACAGAAGTTAGTTGTTCTACTTGATAGTGATAAAAGACACTTGGAAGTTGAGAACCTGATGGAAAATTCCTCAAATTTATGTTCAAGTCCTACCACTAAGAACATAGAATTATAGGTAATTTTGACGGGAGTGTAGCTGGCCAGCTAAGACCTGTCCTAGGTTGCTAGTATAGCTTATATGTGTATACAGCTAGACCTGCCAATAGCCTTAATACAGTTCCTATGTTTATGTGTTTAAGACAAAAGCAGAGTTATTTACTGTGACATCATGTTTTGGATATCATATAACTGTTATATTTTGTGTTCACAGAAGCAGAAAAAGATAATATGCCTTTAAGATTAATTTTGTAGTGTAAGGTAAGCTCAGTGACACAGCAGAAACAACAGAAATCATAGTGTTAATCTGTTGTTGCTGGGCAGAAGTCTAGACTAATCACAGCCATCTTCTTACACAGCAAGAGTTTTCACCAATCACAGCCAGCCTCACTCACAGCCTGTCTGGGAATTCCCCCAGCTCCTGCTGCTAGAATCATTATTCACCAGAGACAGGAGCTGAAGAGACATTCGCTTCACTGAGAGCTGTGTTTTTATGGGAAAAAGAGGCCAAAATAGGTAGTTAAAACAGTTATATAATGTTCATATTGTTAATATTGTGTTTAGAACTGTATACTGAACTAGATATATATGTGTTTACTTACAGTTCCACCAATTGCAAGCATACAATTGCAAAGTACAAACTCAAATTGCAAATACAAATTGCAAGCATACAAACCAGATTCCATAGAAATTGCGAACTGCTCATACCTGATCATAAGCAATTGCATACTGCAAACTGCAAACCAAGTTGAGGAAGCAGAACTATTAGTTAGACTTCCAATATAATTCTCAGAGAGATCATAAAGTGCTTAAATAACTTAAAGTGAGAGTACAGATACTCAAGAGAGAAATATATCCACCATTTTATGTTGAATGACAAGATTGAACAGTTGAACCACCATCTTAATCATACCGCCATTTTGTGATATCTTTTCAACACATGTTATGTACATGGACTATCTGCTGCGGAGGCGGCAGTGTTATATGAAGACAAGTTGAAGTTAAAAAAAAAGTTATTTCAAGCGTTTGGTGTGCTCTTTAAACCTACTGTTTCCATAGAATGGTGCTAGAGGAATTACAGAGATACCAAAATTCTTCTAATGCCACAGCGCAAAAGGCACTTCATAGTGCTGCACCTGCCACATGATATACCGGCTTCCACCAAATATTGATTGAGGCCTGCGATACACCAGCTTCCACAAAATATTGATTAAGGGGTTTTGTTTACTAGCTTTTAGCAAATACTCATTACTGGGTTCTATATACCTATTTCCACAAAATACTGATAGAGAGGATTGATATATTGGCTTCCACAAAATATCGATTGAGGCCTGTGATACACCGGCTTCCCACAGATATTGATTAAGAGGTTTGATATACCAGCTTCCAGAAAATACTCATTATTGGGTTCTATATACCTGTTTCCACAAAATACTGATAGAGGGGATTGATATATCTGCTTCCACAAAATATTGATTGAAGCCTGCGATATACCTGCTTCTACAAATACTGCTATTCTATAGGGACTTTGTTACAGGGTCATTTTAAAAATGACAGGCAGAGAAAGAGGCAGGCCGTTCCACAGGGGTGGTAGGGGTCAGGCAGGTGCACCAAGCCAGACCCTAAGTGGGAATTTGGAGAAGGTGCGTGCGATTACGTCAAAGGACGCACCAGAGTTGGCTGAGTGGCTCACTCAGCCTTCCGCTTCTGCACCCTCCTCATGCTCTGCTGTGTTTTCCCACAAAGACACCACCACCATAGCCCCTCCACTCGAGTCAGAGGAATTATTTTCCCAACCATTGTTGGCATCGGATGAGGAAGAGGAGGTAGCAACGGCAGCCACCCAGCAGTCTGACGACAGTACCCAGATCATCCCAAGGAGGGTGGTCCCCGCTGTTGCTGCCTACTCCGAGATCTCTAATGTCAATGGTGGTGAAGGTGACGATGATGATGTGTCGATGGACGTCACGTGGGTGTCCACAAGAGAGGAAGAGAAGGGGAGTTCAGAGGGAGAGACGGAGCAGCAGATAGGGAGGAGAAGGAGGAGAAGCAGGCAGAGCTCGCAGGGCACAAGAGGCAAAAAGCAGACTGCAAATGTATCTGGAGCGAGCCATCCACCATGCACGGTCACATCTGGCACTCCCAGGACGCTGGCACATGGCTCCGCAGTGTGGGCTTTTTTTAACATGTGAGCTGCTGACAATAGTGTTGCCATCTGCAGCCTGTGCTGTCAACGCATAAGTCGCGGTAAGCCCAACACTCACCTAGGGACAACCACCTTGAGAAGGCACCTAGCCTCCCATTACCGAGCCCATTTGGAGCAACACCGGCAGAACCCACAAAGCCACACTCCCGTCCTGCCTCTTCTGCTTCTCTTTCTCCTCTCCTCTACCATTTGTACTCCACTCCACCTTCCACAGTGCCGTCATCGCGTTCACCTGCCAAAAAGCAGGCTTCCGTGGCCCAAATGTTCGAACGTAAAAAGTTGATGATGCCGGATAATCCTCTTTCCCAACGGCTGACCACCTGCTTGTCGGAACTGCTAGCCCGCCAACTACTGGTGGACTCGGAGGCCTTTAGAAAATTTGATGACATTGGCACACCGCAATGGAAGGTCCCGGGAAGGAAATATTTCTCCAAGAAGGGCATCCCAGAGCTATATGGCCATGTTCAGCGGTAAGTGAATGTATCTCTGGCACACATGGTCTAGCAAACACAGGCAGTGAAGGTACATAACTTTTACTGCCCACTGGGTGAACCTTCTGACGGCTGTCAATAATACAACCCGTGGCACCCATGTGGATTTGGTGTTACTGCCACGGATTCCATGCAGGCCTGCCTCTTCTCCTCCTCCTACTCCATCCTCCGTCTCCTCCTCAGCTGACTCCTCCTTTCCGACTGCTACCGTCTCTTCAGTTGCACCCCCCCCATCTCCCCAGAACCTATTCGACGTGCCAGGTGTGACGTTGCCATGCTGTGCTGCGGCTGTTGTGCCTGGAAGCCAAGAGCCACACCGGTCCTGCACTCCTTTCAGCTCTGTGGTCACAGGCTGATCAGTGGCTAACCCCGCTCAATTTGACAGTTGGTAAAGTGGTGTGCAACAACAGTGCCAATCTGCTAAGCATGCTGAAACAGGGCAAAATGACACACGTTCTGTGCATGGCACACGTCCTGAACTTAGTCGTGCAGTGATTCGTTGCTAAATACCCAGAGGATGTCTTGCAGCAAGCCAGGAAAATCTCTGGCCATTTTAGAAGATCTTACATGGCCATGGCTCGCCTTGCTGATGTTCAGCGGCAACATCATTTGCCCATCAGACGTCTGATTTGTGACTGCCACGCGCTGGAACTCCATCTATATGCTTGATAGGCTGCTCCAGCAGAAATGTGCCATTAACGACTACCTGTACGAACTCTGCGGCAGGACAGGTTCTGGGGAGCTTGTTTTGGGTGTCGTATGCAGACTGCTCATGGGCGTCGTATGCAGACTTCTGCGGCCATTTGATGAGATCAACAAACTGGTCAGTCGCAGCCAGGGCGCCATCAGTGACATCTTTCTGGAGCGTGTATTGCGTCGTGTCATTGATCAAGCTGTTGAGGAGCAGGAAGATGAGGAAGTCGCGATGCTGAATGAATTCCCAGGGGGGCTACTCCATCTGAGACAAGTCAGCAGGAGTCTGAAGAGGAGTCAGAGGAGGATGGTGCCTGGGGGGAGGAGGAGGTGGAGCAAGGAGAGCAGGCTTTAAACTTTTCTGGGAACCCTGGTGTCGTCTGTGGCTGGGGGGAGGAGACCGAGGACGACATTCTCCTGGGCGATAAGCAGAAGCCGCTCCACCACTGACAATTTAGTGCAAATGGGGGCCTTCATCACACTTAGCGGGGTTGTCTCCCCCTCTTCACCTGGTCACCCCTACCGCTGGCCCTTTGGACTCAGGTTCTCAGGGTTCTGGTCTCCCCCCTGAGCCGGACCTCTCTGCCAGGGTCACATCTGTCTCACGGGTATCTGTAACTTTCGTGTCCAGCCATAGTGCCAGGAAACCAGGGTAGTCTCTCCCAATTATTAGTTCATACAGTAATTTTGTGGTGACGGCCACCTCACGAGTCCACCTGCCGGCCACTGTTAATATAGAGACCAGGGCAGTGGGATAGTCCTTTAAGTCCCCATGAATGCACACAACGCTGACCCTTCAGCCAGTATACTCGACGGTCCACACCAGGGCAGCTCTTACCAGGGACACCAGGCTCCCTGAATCCAGCAGTGCCACCACCAGAGTGTCCCCCACTTCCACCTGGCACAGGTGGCTATTGTCTACAGTCTCGGAGGTACCTGTGGCACACAGCTTCCTGGCATACAATGAGTGGCGGTAGCCATAGTTGGTATCCATGGGTTCACCCTGATGGGGACAGTCGTCCCTTATGTGTCCAGGCTCGTGACACCGCCAGCAAACCACCAGGTATGGGTCTGCAGGGAATGCGTCCCGGGCGGGTGTGACTGGCACCGGCTGCCGGGTCTGGGGTGGAGATTTCCAAGGTTTTACTGGTCCCCTCCGAAAAGATTTTTGTTGGCCTCGTAGCGCCCCACCAGGTCAACCATCTCTAAGTCATTACCAGGAGACACCTGGCCAATCCAGTGCTGAAGAGGGTACGGCAAAGCCCTCTAAAACACATCTGCCAACAGACGGTCCAGCATAGCAGTAGGAGTCATATGTCAGGCTGCAGCCATTTCTGCATCCGGTGTAGCAGGTCATAATATTGTGGTCTGGCGGGTTCAGCCGAGTTAAATTCCCACTGGTGCACAAGCTGAGCTCGGACCAATACATTCACCCCCAGTCTCGCCAGGATTTCACCTTTTACAGTCGGGTAGTCGGCCGCTTGATCATCAGGAAGATCAAAAAACCCTTGCTGGGGCCTAGATGCCAGGAACGGAGCGACGACCTCAGCCCACTGGTCTCGGGGTAACTTCTCCCTCACGGACACCTTTTCAAACATCGCCATATACTGTAGATCTCGACGTCATCCGAGGGGGACATCTTACATCTTAGGGATCACCACACGGACAGCTTTCCGGGCATCGTGGACGTTCTGGGATGCTCTGGCCGCTTGCAACGCCATGACATGTTGTAATAGCAGCTGGTCAGTTTCCTGCTGCAAGTTAGCCTCCACAAGGGGTTTCACGACTGCCTACATTTTGTCAGGGGATACAGATTGTAACCTTGCCGGCTTAATGTAAACATGCACTTGTGCCTGGGAAAAACGAAAAAACTTTTTGGCCTTCAGGCCTGCCTCATTGCATTTGCCCGAATCCAACACCAATTGTGGGGTTTTGCTCTGGTAAACAGGCTAGCGGATGCAGTATAGAGGCAATCACAAAGTCTTTATCTTAAAAGTTTGGTGTTTATTCACACATAAGTAAAAACAAAATGACTGTTCACACCATGCAATGTCCATAGAACAAAATCTTTACCTGGTTAACAATTTTCCATCCGCAGTCCACAGCAGGCTTTAGGGGCCTGTTTCCCGGCATGCGGCTCTCAGCCCTTTAGCATGGCACAAATTCACATGTCCCAAAACACAGAGACTCCCCAGCTTCTCTGTCAGATGGAGGATAAACCACACCCTGCTGAGACTGCTTGCTGGGTTTTATATAGGCCAAAAAAGACCCGGCCTGGAGCGTGGGGAGGCGCCACCCACCCAGTACTTTGGCTACTCCCAGTAAGAGCCGGCCCGGATTGTGTTTACAGCCATACTAACAAAAAAACAGTGTCAGTCAGCACTAGCTGCCGCTGACACTTAAAACTACCGGCTCTTACCTCACCGAGGCCAGGAATCTCGGTGACACATATCTTCCATCAATGACGGCCCCTTGCGCCTTCCTACATATACCTCCAGCCACTTGATGTTTTCTGTCCGGTGAATGCCTAATATTTGGGGCCTGTACTCCACTAGCCTACAATAAAATTAATACCCAATGACAGCCTAATGTACCTCCAGCCACATTATCAATTGTTCTTTTCTGTACAGTGAATGAATAATTTTTTGGGCCTGTAGTCCACTGGCCTGCAGTAAAATTGATATCCATTGACCGTCTAAGGCTACTTTCACACTAGCGTTCGGGGTTCCGCTTGTGAGCTCCGTTTGAAGGCTCTCACAATCGGCCCCGAACGGATCCGTAGAGCCCCAATGCATTCTGAGTGGATGCGGATCCGCTCAGAATGCATCAGGATGGCTCCGCTTGGCCTCCGTTCCGCTCAGCAGGCGGACATCCGAACGCAGCTTGCAGCGTTCGGGTGTCCGCCTGGCTGTGCGGAGCCAAACGGATCCGTCCAAACATACAATGTAAGTCAATGGGGACGGATCCATTTGAAGTTGACACAATATGGTGCAATTTCAAACGGATCCGTCCCCCATTGACTTTCAATGTAAAGTCTGGACGGATCCGTCTGACTAACTTTCACACTTAGAATTTTTTCTGAACTATAATGCAGACGGATCCATTCTGAACGGATCCCAACGTTTGCATTATAGCAGCGGATCCGTCTGTGCAGACACCAGACGGATCCGCTCTGAACGCAAGTGTGAAAGTAGCCTCATATACCTCCAGCCACATAATCACTTGATGTTTTCTGTCCAGTGAATGCCTAATGTTTGGGGCCTGTACTCCCGTGATCTAAAATAAAAAATTTCTAGGCTCCAGCAGAGCACATTTTTGACAGTTTCCCTTTAAGACGCATAAAAATGGCCCCTGATTAAAATACATATTTTTTGTGGGAATTTTTGCCATTGATCACCCTCTGGTATGTCACTGTCCATGTTGTGGGACAATTTGTGCACTTCTAGTAGAGTTTTGGTGGCTGCAAATATGACCTGAAGGTTTTTCAGGTTCGCCTGCCATTAAAGTAAATGGGGCCTGCCGCGAACTTGTAGTTCACGAACATTTGATCACGTTTGCGCGATCACGTTTGCGAATCGTCCCGGCCGATGTTTGTCCATCACTAGTAGAGATGAGCGAATCGATTGTACCAATTTGGATTCAATTTCTTTAGATTTTTTTTTTTGGGCGAATCAGAGAGATAGAGTCTTTTTCTAGGACTTCTGGTATTCTGGAAAGTCTTAGGAGACTTTAGGGTGTTATATGTCAATTTTCCAGGCAATTGGAGCATATTTAATTCAGGTAGAAGTGATTGAGACCCAAATCAAATGTTTTGAAAAAGTTAGAAAACTTCTGAGAATCAGAGACTAAAAAAAATTTCAAGAAGATCACTCATTTCTACTTCAGATCAATACTTTGCCTCATGTCAGTTATTTCATAATATTTTTTATTACATTTCATTTTATTACTGCAATGTTCCTTTGTCAGTGGCGTACATAGAGAAGTAAGGGCCCCATAGCAAGCATCAAACCAGGCCCCCTTCCCCACACAGGACAGAAGGGTTTCTGCCTAAACCCCTTTCAATGACCCTTGGGCCATTTTTTTTACTGCCTCATTTGCTAAAAGTGGTTCCTTTAGAGGATAGAGTCCTGACCAAGTTTTCACCCCCAGTAGAAGAGGAGACAATACCAACTGGTCCCACTCTTGCCCTGAGCCCCATAGCAGTCGCATGGTCTGCCACTATGGTAGTTACGCCCCTGTCCATAGGTCTGAACCCTGTGCAGGAGTTAACATGCCTGCAAAGCCACAACTTTATAGGCACACCTTGAAAAAGTCATAAACCTTGGGTAGGGTGTCGATGGGCCTTACAAATGGTATGCATGATTACTAATGAACTGCTAATGTGTATTTCACTGAGGTATGTGCACCCATGGTGGCAGTAAAAAGATTAATTACCAGGTAATGCAGCAGAAGCTGGAATGAGTCAGTGGTCAGCATGGTGGTCATGCCGTTGGTATCCCCACGCAAGTTAGCATGGTTCAGAGGGGATATATAGAAGCAAAGGCAGTACAGGTGCATGATAGGCCAGAGAAAGAGAGAAACAGTATCAGTATCACCTGGAAGATACTGCAGATTTCTGTGTAGCCAGTTAGCATTGGAGGTGAGTTACACTAGCCATAAAGGTGCCCCACTGCAGTGCCTAGTTAATGCTAAGACTCAACTGGAGACCACAGAATTGTTGATGTCGTGGCCTAGGTGAAGAAGATGCTTGCCTAGACCCCACATCTTGATAGCAGTCGTGGACTATGTACCAGACAGCCCTGTGACCAAGACCAGCTAGTCAACTTACTGCCTGTGAGCAATAATGTGAGAGACTATATGCAATGCTCTACATCTAAGGTAAGGCCATACCATGACTGAGGAGAAGCAATGTATAGTTTGTGCACTGCTTGCCAGGATAGAGACACCTCAAATTGGGGGGCACGTGTGAGAGATTGTCTCAATTGTGCAAGACTGAGCCACGAGGAGGAGATATTATAGTGTCAACTCCACCTTAGCCATCTCCAATGATGTCACCTTGAGAAGACTCTAGCTAGAGTGTGTGTTCTGCCCAGCTGAGTTAGAGAATTATTACAGATCACGTCTGTCTCAGTCTTTGTATTTCTCAAGTGTTTAGTGTGGTTATAGCACCATCTAGCGGTGTTAAGTTGTATTGCACTTTGTTTTTCCTGTTACAATACTACTGCATTGTGGGAGTGCAAAGCACCCTGGGAAAGAGAAGTCTCCAGTCTCCAGGACACATCAGCAGAGCTGTCGTTTTGCATATCTCCTTCTCAAACTCTACCATCTTTGTAAAAGCATATCTGGTGAGAGATCTACCTTTGTTTCAGGGATATTATGTTATGAAGAGCTGTTCAGCTAGTTGTAATCGTTACTCAGGGAGTTGTTACTACTGTTAGCTAGACATGTAATCTTATGTACAGGCAGCCATTTTACCATGTGCTTCAGTGTTAATGCAAATGTTATCGTACATGCATCCTATGCTTTATACTCATACATGTTATTTGTATTCTAGTAATTTTACCGCACACTTTTACAATCTCTCACTCATGCGCATCGCGCAGAGAGTACAACCTGTTGACCAATAAACAAGTTAGACTACAAAGAACAGTCCTCTTATTTGGAAGACAGGAATGGTTTATGCTGAATGTCAGACTGCACACTGTGTTAACGTGTATGAAGACAAAACAGTGTGAATATCCAGGGAAATTGTACTACAGTAGTTGTACTCCTGTTGTACTACTGTTACACCTGTTGAATCTTTGTTAAGCCTGTATTACACAGGCCGATTGAGCAAGCGATTGTCAGGAGGGAAGCATTCCCACCCGGCAATCGCCTGCTCACTAGCAGAGGAGACCACCGCTATTACATGCAGTGATCTCCTCCGCAGCATGGGGAGGAGTAATCATTATGCCATTGCTCCTCCCCATGCTGTCTAGTGGTTTGCCAGTGGCAGATCACAATAAGACAGCATGATCTGCCACCAGCAAATGCTTAAAAATCACAATTGTCCGATGAACGAGCTCATCCATCGGGCAATTGGTGGCAGTATTACACTGCAAGATGATCGCTAATGGCTATATTACTAGCAGCCTATAACCACACTCGCCCTTTCTATTCAGCATAGCCAACATGCGTAGTGCCGAACACTGCTTGTGCCTGCGCTCTTCCAGTTCAACTGAGGGCATCAGCCTCAACTGTTTCACTGGGCAGGCATCAAGCCCAGTGATGTTTTCAGTGCATGCCCAGTGAAACAGTTGAGGCTTATGCTTATGCTATGCCTGTTGGCTATGCTGAAGGGAAAGGGTTGGCAGCGTTATCTGCTGCTAGTGACGTAGAGGAGTGGGCAGCAACGGTGTGGAGGAGAGGCATACTCGGGCTCTGTAGGGGGGTGGGCCTGGGCACTCAATGGGGGCATTCCTGGGCATGGTTTGAATGAAAATAATGCTCCTCTGGGCGCCTTAACCCTTTAAGGACCCATGACGTAGCTGTACGTCATGGGTCCGATCCCTAAACATGGCGCCCGCTCGCACATGCAGCGGGCGCCTTAGCCGCGGGGTTTCTGCTATTTTAAATAGCAAAGACCCGTGGAACATGTATGCGATCAGCCATAAGGCTGATCGCAAACATCTTATCCTTCAGATGCCGAGGTCAAATGTGACCACGGCATCTGCACAGACCGGAACCGAAAGTCGTGCGCTTCCGGTCTGGTAACAGCCTTCCCCAGCTGAGGTCGGGGAACCTGTTACCTTGCGCTAATTGACTGAAGCCTCAAGCAGGCTTCAGAGTCAATTAGATGTATATATAAATACAGGCCACTAAGTGGCAGCCTTGTATTGATATAGTGCAAATGAAGTCTTCAATAATGGCTATTTAGCCATCACTGAATACTATGGGCAATCGAATGATTGGCAGTTATTGTCACCCAAGGTGACTTAAGAAAATAAAAAAATTTAAAAAAGATTTTACAAAAATAAAAAATATAAAAAAAATAAAAGTTCAAATCACCCCACTTTCCTTAAAAAGTAAAAAAGATAGAAATACTTAAAGGGGTATTCCCATCTTCACTTTTCATACTTACCTTCGTTGAGTGCGACGTTCACTTCCTGGATTCGGCTGGGCTTGATTGACGTCTTCTACCGGCTGGGCCGCGCTTGCGCAGAAGACTGAAGATTTTCTCCCGGCCGGGCCGCGCAATGTCCTGAACGCGCATGCCGCCGCACATGCTCTGTACTATACAGGCCAGAAACAAGTCACCATGGCGCCATGGGGGGCGGAATTTAGGTTTTTAATCTGCTGACCGTAATGAGCCTTTGCAGTGATCTGTGTGCCTGATATATCAACATAAGTTGCCATCAGGCGTTTTCAGTCTTGGTGTTTAAACCCCAGACACGGGGGCCAAGGAGTTATCAGGCACAGTCTGAATCTGGTGTGTGGTTGAGCGGTGTTAGTGCACTCCCGTCAATCCATACACCGTAGTGACCCTTAAGATACAGCAAGTCTCATGGGGCTCAGTGTTTTTAACCTTATAGGTAGCTCACAATTTATTATTTCACTCGTTTTTTAACCTGAACAAGTAAAAGTTATGTTTTATTAGTCTGGGACAAGAGTGGTTAGTAGCCATACAGGCAGTAGTGTTTAAGCAATAAATTAACCCTTCCCAGATAGGGTCCTTTATAATTAGTACAACTTGTCCCGCAAAAAAAAAAGCTCTCATAAGGCTATGAGAATGGAAAAATAAAAAGTTAGGACTATGGGAAGGCGGGGAGTGAAAAACAAAAATGCAAAAATGGAAAATCCCAGGGTCCTTAAGGGGTTAATGACTCGACTCATTAGCATATGGTTAAAACTGGATTTTATGAAGATATAGAGCGAGCTCCAAGTACAAAGAAAAATACATGGAAAGAAGGTATAAAGTGCTGTAAAGACATACTTTTGGTTTAATATTGATTATCTAGGTGACAGATTCTCTTTAAGTAATTATTTTTAACTATGGGTGCATAGGTTAGCAGGAAAAACATTATCTGTGTATTTTTGCTCTCACCATATACTGGTAGCAGCCCATAGATAGGGTTGCCACCTTTCCCAACAAAAAAATAACAAACAAGTTAAGCCACACCCCAAAGGGGGTGTGATTTTGGGGCATGGCTTAACACAGGGTGTTAAGTGGCTGTCATACTGTGGCTCCCAATAATATTCATGCCGCCATTAATGCCCCCGATTAATATTAATGCCTTCATTAGTGCCCCCAGTAATATTAATGCCCCCATTAGTGCCCCCCAGAATTAATAATGCCCACATTAGTGACCCCCAATAATATTAATGCCCCATTAGTGCCCCCAGAATTAATACTGCCCCCATTAGTGCCCCCAGTAATAGTAATGCCCCCATTAGTGCTCCCCAGAATTAATGGCCCCCATTAGTGAGCCCCAGTAAGAGTAATGGCCCCATTGGTGTTCCCCAGAATGAATAATGCCCCCATTAGTGCGCCACAGAATGAAAAATGCCCCCATTAGTGCCCCCCCCAGTTAGAATAATGCCCCCATTAGTGCCCCCAGTAAGAATAATGCCTCTATTAGTGCCCCCAGTAAGAATCATGCCCCCACTACTTCCCCCAGTAAGAGTAATGCCCCCATTAGTGCCCCCCAGTAAGAGTTATGCCCCCACTAGTGCCCCCCAGTAAGAGTAATGCCCTCTTCTCTGCTTCTGCAAAAATAAAAATAAAAAATTCAATTTGTTCGCGCTGTGGTGAACGCTCATGTTGAGTGGAAGCTCAGGATAGGATGATGCCTCACAGGTCCTGTCCTCCAGTCAGCAGCGAGTGTTCTCTGCAGCGTGAATAAATGGAGGAGGCGAGTTCTTTTTTTTTTTTTTTTTTTACCACTTTTGCACCTTGCTACTATCTCTATTGGTCTAACCTCATGTCATCTTATGAATTTATTTCCAGGTACTATACACTGCGCATTTCTAATGTTATGTAACTGTTCATATGTAATGTGCCTGGTTCACCAGCAGGTGCAGCAAATATGGCAGAGCTGTACTTAGAATGGAACCTTCCATTCCATTCTAACCCCCCTCTGGAGAGAAGTGGGCGAGTCCTACTTCCTGCAGGAAGGGTGGGGACCAGTTAGCTTCAGTTTAGCTTACCCCCAGCTAGGGGAAAGGTGTGCAGGGGCACGTCTCTGCTGGACGTGCCCACGCCAGCCAGAGCACCTTAAGCTCTGCTGGCTATGAAGGCCAAAGCTTGAAGCCTCAGGAGCCAGGAGGAAAGTTCCCTGGCATAACCTAGAGTCATTCTACAGAGAAGGAGTGCAGCATACAGAAGAAGCTAAGTTATACAGCCAGCCTGTCAGTACAGCAGAGTCAGAGAGAAACAGATATAGCAGAGTGGAGTTTGCCTCTGAAGGTCTGGACTCAAGTTATTTCTTCAAATCCCTGAATTATACCCCCCCTCTATTTATTGCTTCAGTGCCAAAGCCTGTGGTCCAGCGGTATACAGGTAGGAGCACCGTAACACAATAAGAGACATTTTAGGTCGCAGCATACCACTCGGCATTTCCTAAACCTGGGACGCGATATAGAGGGCCATGGGCGGAGGCGGCCCGTTGCAATTGCCATCATGAACAGGATTTACTTGCGTGCCTCTAAGCTACAGGCCTACAGAATTTTCAGGAACCCCCTAAAAATGACTACATTCATTGCGGAGAAACAGGCACAGGAAAGTGTGCGCCGGCTCCCGGGGGGAAAGGGGTAGTCTGCCATCTTTGCCTGTGATGGCGTATGTTCTTCTTGTACCTCAAAAGCGGGAAAACAGGGAAACACCCACCCCAAGGGCGGCAAGTGACAGCCCTGACCACCGCGAACTTCCCAATGCAAGTGTAGTAAGTGAAGACTCCACCTCCAAGAGTACGTCTCTTTTACCAGTGTGTGCTGGAGAGACAGAGGAAGACAAAATGGCACAACCTCTGTGGCCCAACCTCTGCAGCCCTGGAAGAAGTACGTCTTCCCCAAGTGCAGCGGGACCTGGAGAGAAAGTCCGAGTCGTCCACCGTACCAGCTGGTGCAGTGAAGGCGGCCGGAGCATCCACTCAGCCACCCAGGAAGAGCAGTTCGTTTACACAATTGAACCCCATGGTCCCGCTGGAAGTTACAGCTCATGCCCAGACAATGTGGGACTACAAAAAAAGCATCGAGGACTGGGTGATCCACGTCCTGGACCACCTACGGCTGGGGGATCCGAGGCTGGAGTGGCGCAGAGGGACCGTCCTGTGGTTCTATTTGGGACGCAAATCTGGCTTCCTGATGGACGACGAGAGAGGCGAAGAACTATTCGTGAGATGCAGGTCTGTGAAATGCCTCTACCTGCTCCAGGCCCGTCATAGCTTATATGCGGGGCACTACGTGGCGTACACCCGCATGGGCTCCCTCAAGGGACAATTCGCCACCGGGGTGAACCTCCTGTGCAAACCCCTTGTCCCGTTGCCAGTAGCTGAGTGCTGGCAGGAGGGTCCAGCTGCCGCAGGCCATGTTCGCTGCCTCCAGGAGACCGCGGAGGGAGTCCGCTTCCAAGTTAAGCCACAGCCTCCGCTTCTGATCCCGGTTCTGCCCCCCGTCACCAACTGTCCAGCTGCTGTCATCCGCCGCCTTTTCCTACCACCCATCGGTGGTCAATTACCAGTTACCATGAAAGATGGCATTGACCGCAGTAAGAGAGTCCCATTCTCCATCACCACCATTGGAGATCCCTTGGCCATGAAATGAGCAGGACCGTGGTACGGTTACACGGACGCCAAATTATGCAGTGGGTCAGGATATGGGTATATTAGTCTATACTAGTCTGTGTGCAGAGTACAATCACAGGGCCCTTTAGGATACTGTGACTCACGTACCAGAGTGGTGTAATGTCCCTGTATGGTAGTAGTAATGGTGTCAACGTTGTCTCCTACCTGGGTATGGCTGGACTCCTGGATCCTGGCTCACTTGCAATAAATTGAGTGTGGTGCTAGTAGGAGTAATAGAGGAATTTGCAGCAGTAAATGAGATCCAAACCCTTGGTAAAGTTCAAACTTGTATTTACTGATGGCAACTTTCATCCAAGCAAGATACAGCTTTAGTCTGAAGTCCCAGCAGGTATTGGCAATGGTTGGCAGGAATTTATCTTCTGCTCTCTCATGTACCTGGAGCTTGCAGGAAAGGACATCTGCTTGTTAGCTCTATACTGTGGCAGGAATTTGGCTTCTGCACTCTCTATTTTCTGCTGTATGGGGACTGACTGGCTGAGGAGGAATATGGCTTCTCCTGGGTCACTGGACTTTACTCACAGTTATCATTCACAGGGTATGCTTTCTTCCTGGAATTCTGGAGTTTGTCTGCTTGCTTCTTCCAGCTGAGGCTGAAGGGCTCAGGCTGGGGATGAGGATCAATGTCTCAGCCGTGACAAGATCCTGGTTTGATTCCCTATTTCTGGGAGCTCCTAACACACACAGCCTTCCCCTAGCAAGGGTGGCTGGCACATTGACTCTAACGTCCTTCTCCATCCATGAGGCAGGATGTGGGCGCAACCCACTCTGCACACAGAGGGGGAGCTAAACTGGAATTAACTATTCCAGCTTAGGAACACTAAAGAAACTTAAGTCCTTGCCAGAACATTGCTGCCACCTGCTGGTGAACATGGAAATTACAGCAATTATACATTTGACAAGGTCTAGAATGCACAGTTGTGAGGATATTATGTGAAATTACACGAGATGACAAGGTTAAGGCTCTTAACAGATTGTAGCGGGTTAGAAGAGCTTAGTAACACAACTCTGGGGTGTTAAAGCCACAGCCCCTACAGCCGGAGATCCTGAGCTCCCCTGCCCCTGCAGGAGGTTCCGGCACTTCAAAGTAAAATGTGGCTGCCCCATAGCCAGCGTGACCACCCAGTCACTACCACATTCCTCCACTAGAGGTTAGCGAAGCACCACCATGGTGGCGAGTTTGGCCTACAAGAGGCAGGAGCGCCCTCTAATGTCATTCAGTAGCTCCAGCAGTGAGGAGGATTTTCGATACCTCCTCTAAGGAGCTCCTCTATTACATCCTACAGGGAAAAATTATGGACTAATGGGAGCCACATCATGGACGGTTTTTTGAAGGGTGAGGACTTGTTGGCCATTTTTTTTTTTTGTTGCCCTTGTTTGGCCCTCATCTGGATGAACATGCTTGTCAGGACTCCCCTCATCTGCAGAAAATACTTCCAAGTTGCGCACGTCAGCGCCCAATTTCCCCCTCCCCTTTCTCAGGTTAAGCAAGAACCGCCTTTTGCTCAAAGGGTTCTCAGCATAATTGCTGCTATTCTATGCATACCCATGTGGATTACAAATGATGACATTGCTACCTCATGTGGATTACAAATGACTTTGGCACTATTTGTTCCAGTTTGGTGCGCTTGATCTGCCAGCATTAAAGGAAAAGACTCCAATGTGAATTTGATTGCACTATGTTATTGCATTATATAGTAGTGGGTTGCAGTGGCTCACTCCTTAGTAGTTACAGGGTGGTGCTGCAAGCTCATATAGAGGGAATCACCCCACCCTCTGTTAAAAAGTAAATGTAACAATGGAAAAATGGGCGAGCACTCATACACTTGGCAACCAAATTGACATATGCAGAAAATATTTATTATTAAATCCCCATAAAATTCAAGTAATAAAAATAATAAAAACAGTGTATTATAGCAATGACATACAAAAACTACAATCACATAAACTATAGTAGATATAATAGTATAGTTGATATTGTATTGAATGCTAAAATATATGATAATAAAATATTCGATACTAGTCTATAGTCGATAAATTCACTGATATAAATCACACACCAAAAACTTCAAGTATTGTCCAGGTCTTATATGTGCTGTTATTGTGAAGGGGGAGGTAATTCCTCTGTGAATCTATCTCAGATTGGGAAAATGAGTGTCACTTTAAATATTGTAGGTGTATTTCCCCTGGGAACGTAGTGTATTCAAAAAATGTCCACAGGAATCCTGATAATGTTGGAATAAAAAGTCTCTTATGGTATTTCCTTTTAAAGTCGAGGTAAACTTTAAATCAGTATTTGGCTTACCGTCTGGTGTCTGCTGTCTCCCTGTTGCTTTAGTGGAGCTTTAAATGTCTGCCGGCTTATTTGATCGCTCCTTCCAGCAAGCTGGTTCAAATTTCTCGGGAGTTCCGAAGATCGCGGGAGTTGACACTCTGTTCCGCAATTTCCTTCGGTACAGCTTTTCGACGAAAAAAGTAGTTTTCCTTTACTGTAAAAATTTTTCTTTCTCTGTATGGCCATACAGTTTTATCGGAGGCTTCTCAATACAGGTACATCACTTGTTTCACCATACGCGTTTCGGGTAGATTCGATCTCCCTTCCTCAGTGGTCAAGTGTCTGCCTGCCTGGCCTCCATTTTTATCCATTCCTTAATTACTTCCCAACTCTCAAACACCTGCTGTTCATGCTGTTACCAATTGGTCAGGAAATCCTCCCATATAATCAGGGGATAATTCTATACAGCATTGAAAATTATTATTATTATTATTTTTTTTTCCTACGTGCAGTTTCCATGCGTTTTTTTGGGGACACATGCGTTTTTTTGCCCAGATGTCCCAATTGGTGTGATATACTGATGTATGAAATATAAACTTAATATCTAATTGCTAACACTTATAAAATCACATTTTAATGATAAAATATTATTAAACAAATTATTTAGATTAAAATACAGATATAAAACTATAAATACTCCCCAACATTTATAATGGATTTGAGGAATCTTGAAAGTTGGAGATTTATAGGATTCTTGGAATTTGATAAAATTCTTGGAATTTGATAGAGAAGGAAGAGTGGGTATCTAGGAGCCAAGGACACGTCGCAGCGCCGATAAATGGCCTAGCATGCGACGTGCCGTCGGCCACTAGACACCCAACCTACATGAATCCAAAAATCTCCAACTCCGAATTAAGACCTTACGGTTGTAGAGATCCAAATTCATAAATGCGTCTGGATTCTATCCTAGACATTTGTCTAATAAAATCACCGCCTCTCCAGTGTTTCTCCAGTGTCCTTGCAATAGACAATATATAGGACGCACCAAGAGGCCATTCAAAAAAAGAGTGGCCGAGCATATTGCTAACATCAGGAAGGGGTACGATAAACATTCCCTATGAAAACATTATAAAGACGTACACAGCCAGGATCCATCCAGTCTGATGTTTGTGGCACTGGAGAAGGTGGAAAAACACTGGAGAGGCAGTGATTTTATTAGACAAATGTCTAGGATAGAATCCAGACACATTTATGAATTTGGATCTCTACAGCCGAAAGGTCTTAATTCGGAGTTGGAGATTTTTGGATTCATGTAGGTTGGGTGTCTAGTGGCCGACGGCACGTCGCATGCTAGGCCGTTTATCGGCGCTGCGACGTGTCCTTGGCTCCTAGATACCCACTCTTCCTTCTCTATCAAATTCCAAGAATTTTATCAAATTCCAAGAATCCTATAAATCTCCAACTTTCAAGATTCCTCAAATCCATTATAAATGTTGGGGAGTATTTATAGTTTTATATCAGTATTTTAATCTAAATAATTTGTTTAATAATATTTTATCATTAAAATGTGATTTTATAAGTGTTAGCAATTAGATATTAAGTTTATATTTCATACATCAGTATATCACACCAAATGGGACATCTGGGCAAAAAAACGCATGTGTCCCCAAAAAAACGCATGGAAACTGCACGTAGGAAAAAATAAATAAATAATAATTTTCAATGCTGTATAGAATTATCCCCTGATTATGTGGGAGGATTTCCTGACCAATTGGGAACAGCATGAACAGCAGGTGTTTGAGAGTTGGGAAGCAATTAAGGAATGGATAAAAATGGAGGCCAGGCAGGCAGACACTTGACCACTGAGGAAGGGAGAGCGAATCTACCCGAAACACGTATGGTGAAACAAGTGATGTACCTGTATTGAGAAGCCTCCGATAAAACTGTATGGCCATACAGAGAAAGAAAAATTTTTACAGTAAAGGAACAACTACTTTTATCGTCGAAAAGCTGTACCGAAGGAAATTGCGGAACAGAGTGTCAACTCCCGCGATATTTGGAACTTCCACGAAATTTGAACCAGCTTGCTGGAAGGAGCGATCAAATAAGCCGGCAAATATTTAAAGCTCCACTCAAGCAACAGGGAGACAGCAGACACCAGACGGTAAGCCAAATACCGATTTAAAGTTTACCTCGACTTTAAAATGAAATACCATAAGAGACTTTTTATTCCAACATTATCAGGATTCCTTTGGACATTTTATGAATACACTACGTTCCCAGGGGAAATACACCTACAATATTTAAAGTGACACTCATTTTCCCAATCTGAGATAGATTCACAGAGGAATTACCTCCCCCTTCACAATAACAGCACATATAAGACCTGGACAATACTTGAAGTTTTTGGTGTGTGATTTATATCAGTGAATTTATCGACTATAGACTAGTATCGAATATTTTATTATCATATATTTTAGCATTCAATACAATATCGACTATACTATTATATCTACTATAGTTTATGTGATTGTAGTTTTTGTATGTCATTGCTATAATACACTGTTTTTATTATTTTTATTACTTGAATTTTATGGGGATTTAATAATAAATATTTTCTGCATATGTCAATTTGGTTGCCAAGTGTATGAGTGCTCACCCATTTTTCCATTGTTATTGCATTATATGTTTGCACTATTTTTGCACTAATGTTTTACAGGTTCTGCAACGTTCAAATATTTTGCACATTGTCAGAACTCTATTTTGGGTACCGCAATGTGATCCTATGCAATACAAATGGACTCTGGACTTTATATTGTTAGCCAGATAGATAGCATCCTTGCTTTATTTCTGATATGGACTGCCTCTGAGGACGTTAATATACATCACAAGCAGGTCTAACAACGTCAAGGGTAACCCCGCTTCTAAAAATGTGTGTTTTGAGTGATTAACCCTCGTGGTAGTTCTGGGAGAGAACTGGCTCCTCCTATTTTGGTATGTCCTAAGGCCTTGTGCGCAGCCTTATGGATATGTATGTTTAGCTACCATCAAGGTGACGAAGCGTAAAGCATTATAAGGCCTTGGTGCTAGGAAGGGATTATAGGATGAAGCCACCCCTCTATTTGAGGGCGTCTCATAGCATTGTGGAGGGATTACAGTACATTAAACCACCACGCTCCTTATATAACTCTGGCCCAGTCCTGTGTGGAGTATTTGAGCGTTTAGTGCAGTATTTTTTTGGTTCACTGGTTATACTGAGAGGGCAAACTGTGAATAGACACCCTACTCATACGGGCAGGAACCTAGTGGTAGCTGTCTCTATGTCAGTCTATGCATGTTCTCATGCAGTACTCTAACTTTCCTTGGGTACCTTAGAGCACATCCTAAGCAAAAGCAGAGGACGGCTTGGTTTTAAGTAAGGAAGAATGTAACACCCCAGAGTGGTGTTACCACTTCTGCACCTTGCTTCTATCTCTATTGGTCTAACCTTATGTCATCTTATGCATTTATTTCCATGTCCTATACACTGTGCATTTCTAATGTTATGTAACTGTTCATATGTAATGTGCCTGGTTCACCAGCAGGTGCCAGCAAATATGGCAGAGCTGTACTTAGATAGAATGGAACCTTCCATTCCATTCTATCCCCCCTCTGGAGAGAAGTAGGCGAGTCCTACTTCCTGCAGGAAGGGTGGGGACCAGTTAGCTTCAGTTTAGCTTACCCCCAGCTAGGGGAAAGGTGTGCAGGTGCACGTCTCTGCTGGACGTGCCCACGCCAGCCAGAGCACCTTAAGCTCTACTGGCTATGGAGGCCAAAGCCTCAGGAGCCAGGAGGAAAGTTCCCTGGCATACCCAGACAAAAAGCCTGTAAACCGTTCTGGAGAATGTTTATTCAAGTAAAGCTGCCGTTGAACATCATCTCAAGGTCTGGACTCAAGTTATTTCTTCAAATCCCTCAATTATACCCCCCTAATTATTGCATCGGAGCCAAAGCATGGGGTCCAGTGGTCCCCAGGTAGGAGCACCGTGAGACACAATAAGGGTCCATTCACACGTCCGCAGTGTTTTGTGGATACTTATTCTTGTCCACAGCTGTGGACAAGAAAAGGACATGTTCTGTTTTTTTGTGGAGCCGGAAATGCGGATGCGGACAGCACACTGTGTGCTGTCTGCATCTTTTCCGTCCCCATTTAAAATAATGGGTCCGCACCCGTTTCGCATAATTGCAGATTGGATCCGGACCCAAAGTGCGGATGTGTGAATGGACCCTGAGAGACATTTTAGATCACAACATAACACTCGCCTAAACCTGCGACGGGATATAGAGGGCCCTGGGTGGAGACAGCCCGTTGTAGAGGCAGAGAAGGGGGCACTAATGGGGGCATTACTCTTACTGGGTGGGCACTAATGGGGGCATTACTCTTACTGGGGGCACTAATGTGGGCATTATTTTTACTGGGGGCACTTTACTTTCCATTAATACGAGCGAGGGGAGGTTAACCACCTCCGGACCGCCGAACGCAGCGACGCGTCCTGGAGGTGGTTGTTTCATTCCGCCTGGACGCGCCGGCGCGTCCTCTCGCGAGACGCGAGATTTCGGTCACAGCTGGCCAGCGCATGCGCATCGCGGGCCGGCAAAAGATCGAGGAGAATTGCATCAGCAACCTGCCAGCCAATGATCGTCGCTGGCAGGTTGCTGATTTTTAAAAAATCGAATCACAAACCATATAACAGATCATATTAGTAAATATGATCTGTTATATGGCTTCTCTGCTCCTCTGCTGGTCCTTTTCGTCGGTTGGATCCAGCAGAAGAGCAGACTTCACTGTGAGTACCCACCAAACACTACCCTTAGCCCCAGATCACCCTCCATCACCCCCATCATCCAAATTAACCCCTTGATCGCCCCCTGTCGATCACTTAGTGAAAGACAAAAAGTGATCAGTGTAAACTGTCACTTTTTTTTTTTCACTAGTATTGGCTGTTAGGTTTTAGGATTAGTTTAGGCCCCTTGGTTAGGTAGTTAGCGTCAGTTAGCGCCCAGCCCATCGCACCGCAGTCACTTTTATTCGCTGATTAGCGTATCGCTAATCAGCATTTGTACTTTTATAGTATCTGTAAGTGATCAAAACTGATCACGGTCAGATCTATAATTGTATTAGTGTCACCTTAGCTCGCCCTCCACCCAAAACGCAGTGTTTGCCCGATCAGGCCTGATCGGTCGCCCACACGTGCGTTCACCCACGCCCGCCCCACCGCAGTGACAAAAAATTTATTTTTTTTGATCACTGCGCATTCACTTTACACACACTGCGGCAATAAGAAAAATCAGTTTTGATATTTTTTATCAACCGCAGCGGCCTCCGGTACTTCGCTAGCCTCCCCTTTGTAAGACAGGCTTGCTTTTTTTCTTGTGTAGTCTCAGGGAATACCCCTAAATTTAGTAGTCCAAAATGTCAAACAGGGGGTATTCTTCTGAAGAGGCCTACAGGATTCTGACCCAGTCGGATGAGGAATGGGAACCCTCATCTGACGAATCTACCATGTCAGAATATGAACCTGTAGAAAGCAGTGGCTCTCTGACCCAAAGTTCGGACGAGGAGGTGGAGGTCCCTGATAGAACCAGGCGTACCCGGCCCCGTGTCGCTAGACCACAGGTTGCGCAGGATCCGCTTCAAGAGCAGCAGAGTGGGGCTGTCGCTGCCGGATCACGTGGTGAGGCATACACCAGCAGCGCAGCCCTTCCTGGACCTAGTACCAGCACTGCCGTACAACATGGTGAAGTAGCGAGCACCAGAAGGGCAGTTGAAGCTGGTACGGTGGCACGTGCAGTAGTTACCCCGTCGCAGCCACCGCACAGACAGGCCCGTAGAGCCCCTAGAATCCCTGAGGTGCTGGCAAACCCTGATTGGCAGTCACCAACTTCAGCCGCACCAGTAGTTCCCCCTTTCACCGCCCAGTCTGGAGTTCGGGTTGAGACAGCTTAGATCGGTTCGGCCCTGGGATTTTTTGAGCTGTTCTTGACTGCGGAGCTCTTGGACTTAGTCGTGGCAGAGACAAACCGGTATGCCACACAATTTATAACCGCAAACCCGGGAAGCTATTATGCCCAGCCTTTCCGGTGGAAACCAGTCCAAGTTTCCGAACTTAAAATTTTTCTGGGCCTTCTCCTCAACATGGGTCTAACTAAAAAGCATGAATTGCGGTCATATTGGTCCACGAACCCAATTCATCACATGCCCATGTTCTCTGCTGCTATGTCCAGGACACGATTTGAGACCATCCTGCGTTTTCTGCATTTTAGCGACAACACCACCTCCCGTCCCAGAGGCCACCCAGCTTTTGACCGGCTCCACAAAATTCGGCCCCTCATAGACCATTTCAACCAGAAATTTGCAGATTTGTATACCCCTGAGCAAAACATCTGCGTAGACGAGTCCCTAATACATTTTACCGGGCGCCTTGGCTTCAAACAATACATCCCAAGCAAGCGTGCCCGGTATGGGGTCAAATTGTATAAGCTCTGTGAAAGGGCCACAGGCTATACCCACAAATTTCGGATCTATGAGGGAAAAGATCAGACCCTGGAGCCGGTCGGTTGCCCTGACTACCTGGGGAGCAGTGGGAAGACAGTCTGGGACTTGGTGTCACCCTTATTCGGCAAGGGGTACCATCTTTATGTGGACAATTTTTACACAAGTGTGGCCCTCTTTAGGCATTTGTTTCTAGAACGGATTTGCGCCTGTGGCACCGAGCGAACTAGTCACGTGGGCTTCCCCCAACGGCTCGTTACCATCCGTCTTGCAAGGGGGGAGAGGGCTGCCTTGTGTAATGAAGAACTGCTCGCGGTGAAATGGAGAGACAAGCGTGACGTTTACATGCTCTCCTCCATTCACGCAGACACGACAATCCAAATTGAAAGGGCAACCCGTGTCATTGAAAAGCCCCTCTCAGTCCACGAGAGGGGTGGACTTCAATGACCAGATGTTGGATCCCTATTTAGTTTCCCGACGCACCAGACGCTGGTATAAGAAGGTGTCTGTATATTTAATTCAATTGGCTCTGTATAATAGTTTTGTTCTCTACAGTAAGGCTGGGAGAACAGGATCCTTCCTCAAATTCCAGGAAGAGATCATCGAGAACCTCCTGTATCCAGAAGGTTCCGTGGCCCCATCCACCAGTGTAGTTAGCCGTCTACACGAGCGACATTTCCCCAGTGTCGTTCCTGGTACCTCAACCCAACCGCCACCCCGAAAAAAATGTCGTGTCTGTAGCAGGAGTGGAATAAGGCGTGACACCCGCTATTTCTGTCCTGACTGTCCTGACCACCCTGCCCTATGCTTAGGAGAGTGTTTCCGGAAGTACCACACACAGGTACACCTAGCATAGGGATTGCATCTCACAGGACAGGCACACAGGGCTATTAGGGCCCTTTTACTCACAGCTGCTGCAAACCTCTCCTTTCACCTGGGATAAAGTGCATAACGTACTTCGCCACATCTTTGGGCGATTTGCGCTTTGCACATTGTCCCATGGGGAAGGAGAGGTTTGTTCTATAAAGGTAAAAAAAAAATAAACAAAAAAAAAATTACCGGTAAGTAATAAAGTTAACGTTCAGTTAAAAAAGTTAAAAAAAGTTAATATGTTCTGTTCTAAAGTTAATAAATTTATTGCGTTGCGGCCTGGTTTTTTCTTTTTTGTTTTGTTTTTTTTACCTTCCAGGTGGACCAACCGATCGACTAGCTGCAGCACTGATGTGCATTCTGACAGAAGCATTGCGCTGCTGTCAGATTACACGCAAGTCGGTGTATGCGGCGCTGCAAGACGAGATTTTTCCTCTGCAGTAAAAGATACGTTTGCCGTGGCATATGAGCTGAGGAGGTGGCGGTGTTCATATACTTTGGCAAACACTTTGTATATATAAAAAAAAAAAAATCCCGGCAATGATTTATTCATCCACATCGATTGATGTGAATGGAGAAATCTGGTTTGCCAGGGCATACGAGCTAAGTGGGTATGGATGTTGGGCGGAGCTCCTATGTCATGGCAGACGCCTTTCCCCTCCTTTTTCTTTTTTTGGCAGAGATTTTTTCATCCACATTGATCGATGCGAATTAAGAAATCTGTGCCGTTCATTTTTTTCTTTCAGCCCAGAGGCTGAACGGAAAAAAAAAATCTCATTACCCGTATGCTCAATATAAGGAGAATAGCAGAAACTCCTAATGCTGGGCATACATGTAATGATTGCGGAGACCCTCAAATGCCCGGGCAGTACAAACACCCCACAAATAACACCATTTTGGAAAGAAGACACCCCAAGGTATTTGCTGAGGGGCATATTGAGTCCATGAAAGATTGAAATTTTTGTCCCAAGTTAGCGGAAAGGGAGACTTTGTGAGAAAAAAATCAAAAAAATCAATTTTTCGCTAACTTGTGCCAAATTTTTTTTTTTCTATGAACTCGCCATGCCCCTCATTGAATACCTTGGGGTCTCTTCTTTCCAAAATGGGGTCACATGTGGGGAATTTATACTGCCCTGGCATTTTAGGGGCCCCAAAGCGTGAGAAGAAGTCTGGTATCCAAATGTCTAAAAATGCCCTCCTAAAAGGAATGTGGGCCCCTTTGCCCACCTAGGCTGCAAAAAAGTGTCACACATGTGGTATCTCCATATTCAGGAGAAGTTGGGGAATGTGTTTTGGGGTGTCATTTTACATATACCCATGCTGGGTGAGAGAAATATTTTGGCAAAAGACAACTTTTCCCATTTTTTTATACAAAGTTGGCATTTGACCAAGATATTTATCTCACCCAGCATGGGTATATGTAAAATGACACCCCAAAACACATTCCCCAACTTCTCCTGAATACGTAGATACCACATGTGTGACACTTTTTTGCAGCCTAGGTGGGCAAAGGGCCCCACATTCCAACGAGCACCTTTCGGATTTCACTGGCCATTTTTTACAGAATTTGATTTCAAACTCCTTACCACACATTTGGGCCCCTAGAATGCCAGGGCAGTATAACTACCCCACAAGTGACCCCATTTTGGAAAGAAGACACCACAAGGTATTCCGTGAGGGGCATGGCGAGTTCCTAGAATTTTTTATTTTTTGTCACAAGTTAGTGGAAAATGATGATTTTTTATTTTTTTTTCTTACAAAGTCTTATATTCCACTAACTTGTGACAAAAAATAAAAACTTCCATGAACTCACTATGCCCATCAGCGAATACCTTGGGGTGTCTTCTTTCCAAAATGGGGTCACTTGTGGGGTAGTTATACTGCCCTGGCATTCTAGGGGCCCAAATGTGTGGTAAGGAGTTTGAAATCAAATTCTGTAAAAAATGACCAGTGAAATCCGAAAGGTGCTCTTTGGAATATGGGCCCCTTTGCCTACCTAGGCTGCAAAAAAGTGTCACACATGTGGTATCTCCGTATTCAGGAGAAGTTGGGGAATGTGTTTTGGGGTGTCATTTTACATATACCCATGCTGGGTGAGAGAAATATCTTGGCAAAAGACAACTTTTCCCATTTTTTTATACAAAGTTGGCATTTGACCAAGATATTTCTCTCACCCAGCATGGGTATATGTAAAATGACACCCCAAAACACATTCCCCAACTTATCCTGAATACGGAGATACCACATGTGTGACACTTTTTTGCAGCCTAGGTGGGCAAAGGGGCCCACATTCCAAAGAGCACCTTTCGGATTTCACCTGCCATTTTTTACAGAATTTGATTTCAAACTCCTTACCACACATTTGGGCCCCTAGAATGCCAGGGCAGTATAGCTACCCCACAAGTGACCCCATTTTGGAAAGAAGACACCCCAAGGTATTCGCTGATGGGCATAGTGAGTTCATAGAACTTTTTATTTTTTTGTCACAAGTTAGTGGAATATGAGACTTTGTAAGAAAAAAAAAAAAAATCATCATTTTCCGCTAACTTGTGACAAATAATAAAAAGTTCTATGAACTCACTATGCCCATCAGCGAATACCTTAGGGTGTCTACTTTCCGAAATGGGGTCATTTGTGGGGTGTTTGTACTGTTGCCATTGTAGAACCTCAGGAAACATGACAGGTGCTCAGAAAGTCAGAGCTGCTTCAAAAAGCGGAAATTCACATTTTTGTACCATAGTTTGTAAACGCTATAACTTTTACCCAAACCATTTTTTTTTTACCCAAACATTTTTTTTTTATCAAAGACATGTAGAACAATAAATTTAGAGAAAAATTTATATATGGATGTCGTTTTTTTTGCAAAATTTTACAACTGAAAGTGAAAAATGTCATTTTTTTGCAAAAAAATCGTTAAATTTCGATTAATAACAAAAAATTAAAAATGTCAGCAGCAATGAAATACCACCAAATGAAAGCTCTATTAGTGAGAAGAAAAGGAGGTAAAATTCATTTGGGTGGTAAGTTGCATGACCGAGCAATAAACGGTGAAAGTAGTGTAGGTCAGAAGTGTAAAAAGTGGCCTGGTCTTTCAGGGTGTTTAAGCTATAGGGGCTGAGGTGGTTAAAGACTGTATTAAGGAGTGCTCCACAATGGAACCGCTTATTAGTAACAGGACTTGTAGAAAAATACCGGCAATCAATATTACCGTTAAAAAAAATTACCAGCAGGGCTACTAAAATACCGTCCATGTGCAGTAAGCCGGATTGGGACTGATGCACACTGGCGCAATATTAATAGTTTTTGTTCGTGACGCCAATTACAATGTGCGCAGGTTATAGTCACAGGGCCCTTTAAGATGATATAACTCACGTACCAGGTGAGGAATGCCAGAGTGGGGATAATGTCTCTATGTAGTGTCAACGGTGTCTCCTACCTTGGTACGGCTGGACTCCTGGATCCTGGCTCACTTGCAATAAATTGAGTGTTGTTAGTAGGAGTAACTGAGGAACGTTGATAATAAGGAATGAGATCCAGACTGGTGATATAATCCAACTTATCTTTACTTAATGGCAGTGTAATCCATACGAGTACAGCAATAGTCTTGGGTCCCAGCAGGTATTGGCAATATGTGGCAGGAATCAATATATATTCTGCTTCTTATCATATGCCTAGTGAATCTGGTAGGTATCTATCTTCTGCTCTGTCTGCTTGGTGTGGGCCTGACTAGCTGAGGAGGAATTTGGCTTCTCCTGGTCTCTGGATAAGTTACTCACAGGACTGCTCGCAGGGAATGGTCTGTCCTGGAGTTCTGTAGTTCTGGAGGTGCTGCTTGCTTTCTACCAGCACTGAGACTGAAGGCTCAGTCTGGGAAGAGGGATCTTTGGCCTCAGCCGAGGCTGGATCCTGGTTGGGATCCCTATGTCTGGGAGCTCTTACCAACACAGCCTTCCCCTAGCAGGGGGGGGTGGTACACTAACTAGAACTTTCCTTCATCCCCATGAGACAGGACATGGAACAGCCCACTTCTGCTCAGAAAGGGGGGGCTAGACTGGAATGTACTATTCCAGTCAGCAATACTAAACTGGATAAGGTCCTGCTAAACATATTGCTGCCACCTGCTGGTGAACATGGAAATTACAGCTTAATACATAAAACAGGCCTAGAAAATACATATACAGAAAGATGCAATGTTAGATTACACAAGATGACAATAAATGTACACCTAACATGTTGTAGTGGGGAGAAAGAGTTTAGTGACATACTCTGGGATGTTACATTCCCCTTTACTTTAAGGTAAGCCGTCCTCGGCATATGCTTAGGAGGGTGAGGAACCAGCTCTGGGTACCCAATAAATACAAAGTGCTGCGTGAATTACATATAAGGACATACATAGACAAAACATGAAACGGCTTTCCCCAGGTTCCTGCCCGCTAGAGTAAGGTGTCCAACACACAGTTTCCTTCTCTTGGTATAACCAGGTAACCTAAATACTGCACAAAGCAAAACCTTTACTGACTGACTTTGTATGTTATTATGGCCATCAAACATCAAAGAAAGCATGGGGGTGTCTTTACTCCGTAATCCCACCATTATGTAATGGAATGCCCTCAAATGAAAGGGTGGCTTTATCCTGTATTCCCTTCCCTGCACCATAGCCTGAAGAAATTTGGCTTGTAGCACGATCACTATGATGACTGTGGGGTAGCTAGAATATGGCTCTAAGGCTTGAGGCGCCTTACCTTAGGCAAAAGGCTCAGAAGGGGAGGTATTTATTGTCTCCGTATACTTCTGGCAAGTCACAGGAGGAGGGCAGCATGGATCTCCTGGAAATGAGACACCTCAGGATAGGAACAATCCCGAACATTTAACAAGCAGGAAGGAGCAGCCTAGTGCTTCTAACGATTCCAGAAGCAGCAGGGGTACCTGCCTGGACTTACCACTTGGTCCTACCCTGGGTACCTATGGGTATACATCACCGGGTGTAGGCCATTAGTTTTCAATGTCCATATGAAGACAGTCCGTATAAAGGGGGGAGAGAACAAGAGCTGTCAAGGTAAGACATACAAAAGTAAGTTACTACATTTTTGTTAAGTGCAATGGTTAAGTGCAATCATCATAAACAGTGCATAAATTCACATTGCGGCACCTAGAAGGATAATACACACAATAGGCATGTTATCTTAACCGCCTCCGGACCGCCTAACGCAGGATCGCTTTCCGGAGGCGGCAGCGCTGCGCAGAGTCACGCATATACGCGTCATCTCGCGAGACGCGAGATTTCGCTCAAAGCCGGCCCGCGCATGCGCATCGCGGGCCGGCAAAGTTAAAGAACAATTTCGTCACCTGCCTGCCAGCATCGATCATTGGCTGGCAGGCTGGCGATTTTCAAAAAAACGAATCACAAGCCATATAACAGATCATATTAGTAAATATGATCTGTTATATGGCTTGTCTGCTCCTCTGCTGGTCCTTTTCGTCGGTTGGATCCAGCAGAGGAGCAGACTTCACAGTGAGTAGCACCAACACCACACTTTAGCCCCAGATCACCCCCTGCACCCCAATTAACCCTTTGATCACCCCTTTGATCGCCCCTGTCAATCACTAAGTGAAAGACAAAAAGTGATCAGTGTAAACTGTCACTTTTTTTTTCACTAGTATTGGCTGTTAGGTTTTATGATAGTTTAGGCCCCTTGGTTATGTAGTTAGCGATCGGTTAGCGCCCGGCCCACCGCACCGCAGACACTGAGTCGCTGATTAGCGTATCGCTAATCAGCATTTGTACTTTTATAGTATCTGTAAGTGATCAAAACTGATCACGGTCAGATCTATAATAGTATTAGTGTCACTTTAGTTCGCCCTCCACCCAAAACGCAGTGTTTGCCCGATCAGGCCTGATCGGTCGCCCACACGTGCGTTCACCCACGCCCGCCCCACCGCAGTGACAAAAAATTATTTTTTTTTGATCACTGCACATTCACTTTACACGCTCTGCGGCGATAAAAAAATCAGTTTTGATATTTTTTATCAACCGCAGCGGCCTCCGGTACTTCGCTCGCCTCCCCTTTGTAAGACAGGCTTGCTTTTTTTCTTGGGTAGTCTCAGGGAATACCCCTAAATTTAGTAGTCCAAAATGTCAAACAGGGGGTATTCTTCTGAAGAGGCCTACAGGATTCTGACCCAGTCGGATGAGGAATGGGAACCCTCATCTGAAGAATCTAGCGGGTCAGAATATGAACCTGTAGAAAGCAGTGGCTCTCTGACCCAAAGTTCGGACGAGGAGGTGGAGGTCCCTGATAGAACCAGGCGTACCCGGCCCCGTGTCGCTAGACCACAGGTTGCGCAGGATCCGCTTCAAGAGCAGCAGAGTGGGGCTGGCGCTGTCGGATCACGTGGTGAGTCATACACCAGCAGCGCAGCCCTCCCTGGACCTAGTACCAGCACTGCCGTACAACATGGTGAAGTGGCGAGCACCAGAAGGGCAGTTGAAGCTGGTACGGTGGCACGTGCAGTAGTTACCCCGTCGCAGCCACCGCACAGACAGGCCCGTAGAGCCCCTAGAATCCCTGAGGTGCTGGCAAACCCTGATTGGCAGTCACCAACTTCAGCCGCACCATTAGTTCCCCCTTTCACCGCCCAGTCTGGAGTTCGGGTTGAGACGGCTCATATCGGTTCGGCCCTGGGATTTTTTGAGCTGTTCTTGACTGCGGAGCTCTTGGACTTAGTCAAACCGAGACAAACCGGTATGCCACACAATTTATATCCGCCAACCCGGGAAGCTATTATGCCCAGCCTTTCTGGTGGAAACCAGTCCAAGTTTCCGAAATAAAATTTTTTCTGGGCCTTCTCCTGAACATGGGTCTAACTAAAAAGCATGAATTGCGGTCATATTGGTCCACGAACCCGATTCATCACATGCCCATGTTCTCTGCTGCTATGTCCAGGGCACGATTTGAGGCCATCCTCCGTTTCCTGCATTTTAGCGACAACACCACCTCCCGTCCCAGAGGCCACCCAGCTTTTGACCGGCTCCACAAAATTCGGCCCCTCATAGACCACTTCAACCAGAAATTTGCAGATTTGTATACCCCCGAGCAAAACATCTGCGTAGACGAGTCCCTAATACATTTTACCGGGCGCCTTGGCTTCAAACAATACATCCCAAGCAAGCGTGCCCGGTATGGGGTCAAATTGTATAAGCTCTGTGAAAGGGCCACAGGCTATACCCACAAATTTCGGATCTATGAGGGAAAAGATCAGACCCTGGAGCCGGTCGGTTGCCCTGACTACCTGGGGAGCAGTGGGAAGACAGTCTGGGACTTGGTGTCACCCTTATTTGGCAAGGGGTACCATCTTTATGTGGACAATTTCTACACAAGTGTGGCCCTCTTTAGGCATTTGTTTCTAGAACAGATTTGCGCCTGTGGCACCGCGCGAACTAGTCGCGTGGGCTTCCCCCAACGGCTCGTTACCACCCGTGTTGCAAGGGGGGAGAGGGCTGCCTTGTGTAACGAAGAACTGCTCGCGGTGAAATGGAGAGACAAGCGTGACGTTTACATGCTCTCCTCCATTCACGCAGACACGACAATACAAATTGAGCAAGCAACCCGTGTCATTGAAAAGCCCCTCTCAGTCCACGACTATAATTTGCTCATGGGAGGGGTGGACTTCAATGACCAGATGTTGTCTCCGTATTTAGTTTCCCGACGCACCAGATGCTGGTATAAGAAGGTGTCTGTATATTTAATTCAGTTGGCTCTGTACAATAGTTTTGTTCTCTACAGTAAGGCTGGGAGAACAGGATCCTTCCTCAAATTCCAGGAAGAGATCATCGAGAACCTCCTGTATCCAGAAGGTTCCGTGGCCCCATCCACCAGTGTAGTTAGCCGTCTACACGAGCGACATTTCCCCAGTGTCGTTCCTGGTACCTCAACCCAACCGTCACCCCGAAAAAGATGTTGTGTCTGTAGCAGGAGTGGAATAAGGCGTGACACCCGCTATTTCTGTCCTGACTGTCCTGACCACCCTGCCCTATGCTTTGGAGAGTGTTTCCGGAAGTACCACACCCAGGTACACTTAGCATAGGGATTGCATCTCACAGGACAGGCACACAGGGCTATTAGGGCCCTTTTACTCACAGCTGCTGCAAACCTCGCGCTTTGCACATTGTCCCATGGGGAAGGAGAGGTTTGTTCTATAAAGGTAAAAAAAACTAAACAAAAAAAAAATTACCGGTAAGTAAAAAAGTTAACGTTCAGTTAAAAAAGTTAAAAAAAAGTTTATATGTTCTGTTCAAAAGTTAATAAATTTATTGCGTTGCAGCCTGTTTTTTTCTTTTTTGTTTTGTTTTTTTTACCTTCCAGGTGGACCAACCGATCGACTAGCTGCAGCACTGATGTGCATTCTGACAGAAGCATTGCGCTGCTGTCAGATTACACGCAAGTCAGTGTATGCGGCGCTGCAAGACGAGATTTCTCCTCTGCAGTAAAAGATACATTTGCCGAGGCATATGAGCTGAGGAGGTGGTGGTGTTCATATACTTTGGCAAACACTTTGTATATATAAAAAAAAAAATCGATTGATGTGAATGGAGAAATCTGGTTTGCCAGGGCATACGAGCTAAGTGGGTTTGGATGTTGGGCGGAGCTCCTATGTCCTGGCAGACGCCTTTCCCCTCCTTTTTCTTTTTTTGGCAGAGATTTTTTCATCCACATTGATCGATGCGAATGAAGAAATCTGTGCCGTTCATTTTTTTCTTTCAGCCCAGAGGGAAAAAAAAATCTCATTACCCGTATGCTCAATATAAGGAAAATAGCAGAAACTCCTAATGCTGGGCATACATGTAATGATTGCGGAGACACTCAAATGTCTTCTTTCCAAAATGGGGTCACTTGTGGGGTAGTTATTCTTCCCTGGCATTCTAGGGGCCCAAATGTGTGGTAAGGAGTTTGAAATCAAATTCTGTAAAAAATGGCCGGTGAAATCCGAAAGGTGCTCTTTGGAATGTGGGCCCCTTTGCCCACCTAGGCTGCAAAAAAGTGTCACACATGTGGTATCTCCGTATTCAGGAGAAGTTGGGGAATGTGTTTTGGGGTGTCATTTTACATATACCCATACTGGGTGAGAGAAATATCTTGGCAAAAGACAACTTTTCCCATTTTTTTATACAAAGTTGGCAGTTGACCAAGATATTTATCTCACCCAGCATGGGTATATGTAAAATGACACCCCAAAACACATTCCCCAACTTCTCCTGAGTACGGAGATATCACATGTGTGACACTTTTTTACAGCCTAGGTGGGCAAAGGGGCCCACATTCCAAAGGGCACCTTTTGGATTTCACCGGCCATTTTTTACAGAATTTGATTTCAAACTCCTTACCACACATTTGGGCCCCTAGAATGCCAGGGCAGTATAACTACCCCACAAGTGACCCCATTTTGGAAAGAAGACACCCAAAGGTATTCGCTGATGGGCATAGTGAGTTCATAGAACTTTTTATTTTTTGTCACAAGTTAGTGGAATATGAGACTTTGTAAGAAAAAAAAAAGAAAAAATCATCATTTTCCGCTAACTTGTGACAAAAAATAAAAAGTTCTATGAACTCACTATGCCCATCAGCGAATACCTTAGGGTGTCTACTTTCCGAAATGGGGTCATTTGTGGGGTGTTTGTACTGTCTGGCCATTGTAGAACCTCAGGAAACATGACAGGTGCTCAGAAAGTCAGAGCTGCTTCAAAAAGCGGAAATTCACATTTTTGTACCATAGTTTGTAAACGCTATAACTTTTACCCAAAACATTTTTTTTTTACACAAACATTTTTTTTTTATCAAAGACATGTAGAACAATAAATTTAGATCAAAATTTATATATGGATGTTGTTTTTTTTTCAAAATTTTACAACTGAAAGTGAAAAATGACATTTTTTTGCAAAGAAATCGTTAAATTTCGATTAATAACAAAAAAAGTTAAAATGTCAGCAGCAATGAAATACCACCAAATGAAAACTCTATTAGTGAGAAGAAAAGGAGATAAAATTCATTTGGGTGGTAAGTTGCATGACCGAGCAATAAACGGTGAAAGTAGGGTAGGTCAGAAGTGTAAAAAGTGGCCTGGTCTTTAAGGGTGTTTAAGCTATGGGGGCTGAGGTGGTTAAAGAACCTATGTAAAGCCAAAACAAAATTCAGGGCCCACCCCTGATTAGAGCATAAAAACCGACCAAAAGGAGTGGGTCAAATATATTGCAAATAACACTAATGGTACAAAAATAGTCAAAAAATAACATCATTTTATTAGAAAATAAAAAAAAAACACATGATTGACACAAGTCACACTAAAACATTTAATACAGGTCACAATACATATTAAAAACCAAGGGGACCGATGGTGAACTGCCGGTATATATAAATAAAGTGCACGTGCAAAGAACTTCCTGATTGGTCATCACATAGAAGGTATGTTGTACCTACACACTATGGCTCAAAATTTGCATAATTTACCTAAATGCATTGTTTGTACAACAGATACCAGGATTGGAGTGATAATACACACCACAGATGGCTAACTGAGGCAATAGGGTAAATGGAGTTATAACCAGCACATAGAAAAATACTGACCACACAGTTATAGTATACCGTACAGCAGCACTACCGGTCCACCCCCCAACGCACGTTTCGCGTACAGCTTTTTCAAGGGGTACTGGTTGGTGTGGTGAGGGTAGTCCCTTAAGTAGATGGGACGACTGTATCTTATTTGCTGGTGGGCTGTCATTCAATCAAAACACTGATATCATTGGCTAGCCTGCCATCTGTCTATTTCAACTCACCTGAGTGCTATCACATGGTGAGTGCTCTGTACATGGCGCCCGGCATTCCACCATGAACGTCGCGCCGCAGGCCACGCCACGCCGGTCCGGAGGAGGAAGGTCACGCACTTACTGCGCGACGATCGTCATCCAGGAGCGGCGGGCGGCACCCCAGCACGGCGCATGCGTGGAATGTCGGGCGCTCCGCGAGCACCATGTTAGGTGTGGGCATGCGGACCGGCTACCATTATAGTTGCATGCATCATAATTGTATTTACAAAATCCAGACCCAATATAAATCGGCCACCAGTTCATAGTCATACAGATATAGATTCACTCCAAATGGTGTGTTTCAAGTGCAATATACAATATATTAATGCAACATCCTAGAGACAGAGGTAACAAACATAGACACCTGTTATGAGAAACAAGATACACAACAAATCAAATGGACCTATTGCTGATGATAACTGAAATGCAAAATCTCTCATTATTTTTATTATTTTTAGATTTTAGTTGTTTTTAATGTATATCGGTATGGTGCATGAATGTGCAGTGCAATTGCGCTATACACGTGCCACGCACCATACAGGGGTAGTACTGTACAATCCAGTCGTCATATATGCTGGATTATACAGTAGTTCAGTGTGTTAAAAACAGAGCTGGGATATGAGGACAGGAGAATTTTGACGCTTGCGCAACAAAGTCTTTTTAAAAAGAGTATAAGAACTAGAAATAAAAAGATCAACTTATAAACTGGAAAAATTAGTGCAAAAACATTATGCAAATATCAATGCAATAATACGCTCAAATATGACTTGAGTCTTTTTTTCTTGAAGTGCTTGACTGTGGACAGGAACAAAAAGTCCAAAAGTTAATTGTAATCCAATGGGCAACAATAGAGTTAATTGTAATTCACGCAAGGTAGTGGGTAATTTGCACAATGGGTAGTTTTCCTTACAGAAAAGTCTGGAAAACATCCTCCTGGATCCCATGTTTGAGGATGCAAAAGTTTTTCTTTAAGCTGTCTGGTGCTCTCTGCAGCTGTAATGGTGCACCACTGCCCTCTTGTGGTGTCTTTTGGAATTGGCCGAGCAGTAAGCCTGGTGAATGCAGCTGTGACATGCTGCAAGCCGGGATCCCTAGCCGGTGCAGAGGTGGACAAAACCTCCGGCTGAAGGGGCTCTGGTAGACAAACTGAGGGTGCCTGTGGCAGCTTCCAGGGCAGTACGTAGGGTTGCACTCTGGGATTGAAAGTCAGGACAGAGTTATTTATTTGCCCCACCTGTAGAGTTGGAGTCGCAGGGATTTCAGGGATCACTACGGTGACCTCTGGGTTTAAACGTCCCGCTCTGGCGGTATTAGCTCTGGGCGGCAGAGTGGAAGTTCCGGCCGCCTCTGCCGCACCATTAGGTGTCCTTAGCGGAGCAGGCCTAGGCCTGATAGAGGTATTGGGACCCACAGGGAGCGGTGCAGAGGCAGCTACGGACTGGGCCTGGGCCTCAGGGAGTGCGTCTGCTCCTACCTGATGTCATGGCCGGGCGGCCGGTTCCGATTCCTCCTGGTGGTGCGCGGGGACCTGCGCTATAGGTGACGTCATCAGGGCCGTCTCCGAAGCTGTAGTCCGCTTGGCAGGTATCGCGGCTTGCTTCTGGTCCGGGACGTCAGTCGCTGGGGCAGCCGGTAAGATGGTTTGCGCAGTCATCTCCTCCTGTGTCTTGAGGGGGTTGACATCTGCTTCCGCGGGAGCGGACTGGAGTGTGGTGGCCATCTTTTCTTCTGCGCTGGCAGCAATCTGGGTTGCAGGCTCTGTAGCCACGGAGGGATCCACTGCCTCCAGGCTTGCGGCAAAAACGGAGGGACCACTTCTCTTCACCAGTTGAGAGACTTGAATCTCTGGCGGGTGGTCTTCATAAACAGGCTCTCCTCCGATAACCATTTTGTTCCATTTCGGCGAAGGGAGCGCCATCTTCCTTGGCTCCTTTGTCGGGGTGCGTTCAGGAAGTGAGGGTGGAGCCCAGAGGGAGGAGTCTTCACTCCCTTGGCTCACAATGTAAAGTTTGTGGTGGGCAGTCTTTAGTTTTCCCGCTTCTAGGGGGGCGTATTTGGCATCTTCGCGCTCTGGAGAGGCGGCGCCATTTTGCGAATATGGCGAATTAACCTTTTGAGTACTCGTGGGCACCGCATGGTGCTTTCTTGCACAGCAACAAGGCAATAAAGTCAATTTTCAGGGTTTTGTACAATTCTCAGAACTTGTAGTACTGTGATCCGGTTAAACACACAATTGGATCCGGTTCTGTTGTCAGGGATAAGCACACAATTCGATCCGATCCTGTTCACAGTGACGCCAAAATATGCAGTAAGCCAGATTGGGACTGATGCACACTGGCGCAATATTAATAGTTTTTGTTTGTGACGCCAATTGCAATGTGCGCAGGTTATAGTCACAGGGCCCTTTAAGATGATATAACTCACGTACCAGGTGAGGAATGCCAGAGTGGGGATAATGTCTCTATGTAGTGTCAACGGTGTCTCCTACCTTGGTACGGCTGGACTCCTGGATCCTGGCTCACTTGCAATAAATTGAGTGTTGTTAGTAGGAGTAACTGAGGAACTTTGATAATAAGGAATGAGATCCAGACTGGTGATATAATCCAACTTATCTTTACTTAATGGCAGCGTAATCCATACGAGTACAGCAATAGTCTTGGGGCCCAGCAGGTATTGGCAATATGTGGCAGGAATCAATATATATTCTGCTTCTTATCATATGCCTAGTGAATCTGATAGGTATCTATCTTCTGCTCTGTCTGTCTGCTTGGTGTGGGCCTGACTAGCTGAGGAGGAATTTGGCTTCTCCTGGTCTCTGGATAAGTTACTCACAGGACTGCTCGCAGGTAATGGTCTGTCCTGGAGTTCTGTAGTTCTGGAGGTGCTGCTTGCTTTCTACCAGCACTGAGGCTGAAGGCTCAGTCTGGGAAGAAGGATCTTTGGCCTCAGCCGAGACTGGATCCTGGTTGGGATCCCTATGTCTGGGAGCTCCTACCAACACAGCCTTCCCCTAGCAGGGGGGGCTGGTACACTAACTAGAACTTTCCTTCCTCCCCATGAGACAGGACATGGGACAGCCCACTTCTGCTCAGAGATGGGGGAGGGGGCTAGACTGGAATGTACTATTCCAGTCCAGCAATACTAAACTGGATAAGGTCCTGCTAAACATATTGCTGCCACCTGCTGGTGAACATGGAAATTACAGCATAATACATAAAACAGGCCTAGAAAATACATATACAGAAAGATGCAATGTTAGATTACACAAGATGACAATAAATGTACACCTAACATGTTGTAGCGGGGAGAAAGAGTTTAGTGACATACTCCGGGATGTTACACATGCCGGTGAGATACCGGTCTGATGGCAACCCTACCCATAGATCACTGTTACCAGTGATTTGTAATTGACATGCATGCAGAAAATATGCAGATCATATTCTTTGCATGCGTCTAAGACCCCTCTACACAGGGGTTACCTGTGATGTCATTACGAAGTTCTCTAGCAAACACCCAAATGCTGAAGCAGTACTCCCCCATCGAGAACACAGCACTAAATATGAGTGCTGTTTCTGTGATTATTTCTGTTCCAAGTCACAGTATAGGACTGGGCTGTCGGTGCGCCAGCTTAATCCTGCAGACGTCACTGCATGCAGTGACACTCAGTGCCATCAAATGCTTCATGTACCTTCACAGCTGCATGCACAGGGGAAATGCTATTAGCCATCTATTTATATGGCGTGGTCCAGAAGGGATTAATAGGAGCCACTGGTCCAGGGGCCTAATGTCAGCACCCAGAATGCATCTGGCCTCCTCCTGCAGCCAGGAAGATGAGCTGTAAATATACGGAGAATGGTTGGGAAGGGGTTAAAATGAACTGTTTGTCTATGTAGCGTATGCTCTACCATGTTGTATTTTATTAGTAGCACAATGAACAAAACAACATGTGGTACGATGTGGGCACCGCCGAAATGATACTGTCAGCATGGCATGTTCAAACTTCAAGCTTTAAAATGCTTCTATTGGGGTGATGTATTTTGACTTCATCAGAACTAGAAATAAATTATACGGGGTTTTCCGAGAGTTTTTTTTTTTTTGATGATGATGATGATAAGACATCAGTGATCATTAGGGGTCTGACACCCGGGACCCCCACAGATCAGCTGTTTGAGAAGGCAGCGGCGTTCACAGTAGCACAGCGCCGTACATAGTATAGTGGCTTTGCTTGGTATTGCAGCACAGCCCCATTCACTTCAATGGGGCCGAGCTGCACCTAGGCCATGTGACCGATGAACGTGACATCACTGGGCTAGGAAAAGCTGGAGAAGGCTGCGGCCCTAGGCACAAATGCCTTCTCAAGCAGCTGAACAGCGACGGTCCCGGGTGTCAGACCCCCACCGATTAGTAAAAAAAAACTCTTTGAAAACCTCTTTAATCACAATTTATGTGATGTTCCACCATACATTTCTACTACTGTATACATACTGTATATCAGTCCTATATATAACACTTTTTATTCTAATCCTCTTTGTCATGTTTTATATTTCTCATGCAAGTGCCTTGCCTACAGCTCTGCGGTGCCAGGAGTTACTTGATAAATCTAATTTTGAGTACAGAGCACCTTTCTTCCATTCCGGCACGTATAATCCATCTATCTGAGCTGAGCCCTTCCTGATTGACACGGATGGGAGTGGATTGACTCGGGGCGGCTGCGCAGTCATTGGCTGCACAGCTCTCCCACTGAATCAGCAACAGCTTCACGCTGCCTTCTGTGGTTTACTGACAAGCTGTCAGCTGACAGGCTTAGACAATGTACAACCCTGACTATTGTTAGGGGGAGGAGGAGAGTAAAGTACTTCTGATGATGTCATCAAGGAAGGGAGCCAAGGAAATAAACACAACTATGCGACTGTACTTGTTGGGGAATGCAAAGTCTACACCTTGTTAAAAAATAAATAAATAAATAAAACTGCAGCAGACTATACTGGCATGTATCTGGGCATAATGCTTTTCAGTTATTTAATCTCCCAAATGGCAGTTCTATTTTAGACGCCTACCATCTAGGAGCACAGGAGTCTTGAAATATGCTTCCACAATAGCGCAGGCCAGGATCAATGTTTAGCCAGAAAGTTGTACAGAAATTTCCTTGTGTTTACTCTGCCATATCCCAGAAGGGCCAAGATATCCTTGCATTGCCAATCAATATGAAAACACAATAAAAGGAAGCAGACACAATGCCCGCCATTCAGTCTCCACTAATGTGACGCTGCGAGGAGGGTGAGCTGCACTATACGGCAAGTGTGTCATGAATAAATGACTCAGTCGTAGTCTTCCTTGTCTTAATATAACACCTTTACATCACACCGGGGGAAAGGTCAAATTAATTTTTTTTTTCACGGTGGGGGCAGGGGGGTCACAAGTGCTATTTATACTTTAAGGGCAGTTTCCTTTTCTAAGTGTAAGTATCCAGAGCTTCAGATGACTGCCAAGTAATCTAACAGAGAGCACATAGACACAAAACATTCGTACATCCTCAGTTATTCATTTCCACTTGGCAAGTAGTTAAATATTCTTGATCCAAAATACACATTATAAGTTTTAGGGAAAAATTCGGCAACAGTAATTCTTGCATAGTAGCAGTGTTCTCATATATGGTGACAATACGCTCTCCTGAGTACTGCTGCACCGTTAGATTGTGGAAGGAGAACATCTGCACATGTATGGGGTGCCTGTAACTATGCCTAGTGTGCCTACTTCATGGATGCTGCCTTCCTGGCAAGTTATTACCGACAAAGCTTATATTCCCCGACCACTACTGCAACATTGATGGTCGTATTGTTAAAGGGAACCTGTCATGATGTCTACTCTGTAGGCGTGGTATAGAGCAGGAGGAGCTCAGCAGATTGATACAGTGCTTTGTAGTAAAGTAATCTAATCATTGAAAGGGGTTATCCCATGAATAATGTAAAAAATGAAAATCACACATAGTCTAGTACAGGGCTGGCCAACCTGCGGCTCTCCAGCTGTTGTAAAACTACAATTCCCACCATGCCCTGCTGTAGGCTGTCTGGGCATGCTGGGAGTTGTAGTTTTGCAACAGCTGGAGAGCCACAGGTTGGCCATCCCTGGTCTAGTACATGACAACCGCAGCTAGAACCAGCCCTGTATTCATTGCTCCAATTGTTGTGCTAGGTTTATTTCAAGCTGACAGCTTAGGGGGTCATATCTTTTTCCAGGGGTGTGTCCCGTCTGCTGCAGCTAGTGGCAGTGGAAGGATGGAACTGAGCATGTGCTTCCATTTCATTGAGCAGGATAAAGCAATTAGAAAAAGAGCAAACAGCAGGTGGCGCTATACATATAGATTTCATTCAATCACGCAGTAGCTAAAATGCATTTTTAAATACAAGCAATTATAAAAGTATTCAGATCGAGGTGCTGGTTTGAAAACAGTAGAATATTTTTCGGGGAACAACCCCTTTAAATCTCTGCTTCTTCTTCTTCCCTCTATCAGTGTGAAAGAATTCTTTAAAACACTCAGTAGGACCGCCCACTGGACTCCTAAGCGTAGAAAGCAGGTATTTACGGTATGTAAATTAAAAGCTTTAATCAATCTTTTCCCACGGATCTATATATCAATCAACTCGGCTCGTCCTGCTGACTGCACTTATGGCTGCATGTACAACTTGACAGGTTCCCTTTAAGCTTTTGTCACAACAGGCTTCTCTGTAGGTGAATAGGCAGCTCCATCTAGTATCAGGAGCAGAATGGCAGGCGACCTTCTCCTCACCGGAGACAACCAGGTTGTGTGCATGTAGCATTGTTTCTAGTGCAATGCCTTGTCTGACCTCCTTGGCCGTAAAACAGTTAAACTCAATGCTATTTCCTACGTGACGTTGACATGCAAGTCTGCACTGTTCATCCCTGTGGACATTGAGCTTGGCTTTCCTTCACAATTCCTACTCTATGACTCTTCTCCACCCCTTTCTTTTTCCAACAGAAGCACACACCCTGCTGAAATCAAAACCTGCACTTTCAAAGTTACTTTACATTGACACCTCCTTCTTTTTTTCGGTTCTTTCTCCGAGATTTTAAAAAAAAAATATGTTTTTTTTTTGTTTTTTTTTAAATATTTAACTCATGCACTCATGCCCTTTAAGACGACGCAACATGGAATGGATTATTGCATGTCAGGCCAGGCTAGTGAGGAGCACTATAGAAAGGGTTAAGTGAGACCGCCCCAGCTCTGTTGTGCGTATGCAATAATCTGTGTGGCTGCCTTGGCTGTCTGCCAAAGTGTTGCCTTGCCTCCACACACTCCCCCCCCCCCTTCTTTCCTCCCTTTTGCATGAAGTAGGATCCTTGAGCTGTTGCAGAGGCAGCCAACTGCTCCATATTTGGCTTCTATTACACATTTACATACTGGAGAGAGAGAGCTGTACTGCAGACATCATTTCTACTACAGTAGAGGAGACATACAAGACCTGTCTTACTGCGAGAGGGGGGGGGCAGAGTAACACAAAAAAAAAAAAAAAAAAGAGGCAGCAGCTCAGACACCCTCTTCCACCAACAACCTCTCTACCGCACTTTACAGTAAGTCCATTTTTTCCTCTTTGCTGTTCTTTGTTGATTGTGGAAATAGCAGCAGACAAGACGTTTTGTACATGCACACGTATTCCTGTGGATATTTCTATACAACCTAAGCGACCATAAGCTGGGCTTTCTGTTCCTGCTTTCCAAGCCTTTAAAGAGAAGCAGCAGCAAACTGTAATCATCTGGAGGTACAGGCGTATTCTCTTTCTTTTTTATTACAGTCATAGGTGGATAATTGTTCTCCGTAAGGGTCGACGTATAAACTCGGTCGATTAGACAAGGGTGAGTATTCTTTTTGTGGATGCAATGGGCCCTGACGGTAACCATTAACCCCTGTTGAGCTGCCTGTGGTGTTGTGTGGAGTGACACAGTGGTTAAGGTTGTCAGTAGTAGGGAAGAGATCTGTGCAGTTACCACTTCCCCCATGGGGTGCTGAAAAGAGTCTGCAAAGGGAGAGCCTACGTGTGTATGTGTACGAGAGAGGAGACTGCACGTTTATGTCACCTCTGTCAATCCCCTCCTCCTGCTGTCTGATCTCTCAGTCTGCTCCAGTATAGAGACCACCCGGTACAACATTACGGGGGGCTGTCAGCTTTGTAGTATTTCTATCATTTCATTTTTCATGGTCTGGTCATTTATTAATTCAGCAAGAGCACAGAAACCTACATGTTGTCTGCACCTGGCCTGATATCTACCGGTTGGACGGTAAATGGGCTACTTAGACAGGCCTCATGCTTTATGTCAGAGAAAAACTAATGTCGGCCAACATCATATGCAAGAGTGGAGGACATGATTGTATTACATATACTATGGTCATATTACAGGTTATTAGCAAGGCGCTCTAGCTATAGTAAATACTATTCATGTCTGGCAGTTTCAGTCCCTGTTTGTAGGCCCAAATGTTCAATTCTATTAGTATTATACAATAGTTTACTTAAATTATGTACGAGAAGCTCGGAAGACACCGCTTGAGATTAGAAGTCTGAAGTAAAGGCCAAAAGTCTTCAGTAGATAAAAAGGCCGGCCTGAAGCTCACTACTTCACCCCAAAAAGCTTGGCTACACGTTGAAGGCTTCCACCAGGACCTCCTGGAGAACAGTACGGCCCTACTCAGTCCATTAGACATACAATTTATATAGTAGCATCATCTTCTATGGTGCTGTACAATATCCTACAAAACCGTATTAAAGGCATAAGAGTACAAGTAGAAGGAAACTTATTAAAGTGAGAGTTTATCGAAAGGAATTAAAAGGGCAAGAACAAGAGCTGGAGGGATAAATGCCTGTGCAAATTGTTGACGTTTTCTACATATTTATATATATATATATATATATATATATATATATAGGTGAAACTCGAAAAATTAGAATATCGTGCAACAGTCCATTTATTTCAGTAATGCAACTTAAAAGGAATTGCATTAATGTAGCCTAAAATTTGAATATTGTGAAAAGGTTCAATATTCTAGGCTCAAAGTGTCGCACTCTAGTCAGCTAATTAATCCATACCCCCTGAGCAAAGGGGACCTGAGATTGTGACTTTGGGGTTTTCATAAGCTGTAAGCCATAATCATCCAAATTATAACAAAGAAAGGCTTAAAATATCTCGCTTTGCATGTAATGAGTCTATCTCATATATTAGTTTCACCTTTTAAGTTGCATTACTGAAATAAATGAACTTTGCACAATATCCTAATTTTTCGAGTTTCACCTGTATATATATATATATATATAATCTGCTATGGTACTACTAAAGCAAGTATGTATAGGTGACTATATAGTCCTTTAAATAACATCATTGTAGCATACTGACAGCGCGAGCATCGGGTGGCCCTAGAGCAGGTAAGCCTATTCTTCGCCCTAAACCATAGGTTTGTAGGGCAGGAGCTCAGGTGTCAGTGAAGAATAATGGTCTTCTTCTTGGTCTGGTCTTACAACTGTGTGTATAGTATGTACGTGAAGCGGAGTGAGTAAGCATAGTGAAAGAGCTGTGTGTAGTGTAGTGTAAAGCTCCCTCCTCCCAGTGGGTGAGTACAGTGAGTCAGGCGTAGCTGGGAGGAGGATGCGGTGTGTGTGAAAGGAGACAGGGCCTCGGGGAAAGCTCAGCTAGGGGAAATGCTGCCTAGCCTAGCAAGGACAGACGTGTAAGAGAATGAGCAGATTGCATGACACCAGAGTGCGGATGAAGTTGTCAAGCTTATTCTGAATCCCCAAAGGTTTGTGTCAGCCATGGACTAAAGGCTTGTGCAGAGACAAGTGTCTTTAAAGTGTAGAGTGCTTTCAAGGTAATTTCATTTTTATGTCTCTGGCTTCTTGTTGTTATGGTAGCAAAGGGTTAAACGTCCCACCTGTAACCCCCCCCAATCAGGTCTCATTCATTGCATCTGCGTTTTCGAAAAGTCGTTTCCGTCTACATTTGCAAAAAAATGCGAAATGTTTTGGTGCAAGAATTTACCCCGATCCACGCCACGCTCAGAACATCTGCTTTGTACAGTATACGGCTTTACTTAGGCATATCGTAATCATCCCCGGTAGCACGCAGAGCAGACAGTTCCATTGTAACTGCCTTGAAAGCTGCTAAAGCCTGTACATATCACAGTGTCACTGCTAGCACTATGGGGGGGTTTCCACCGTTTCCCAGGAAACAGGCTTTTTCCGTGGAGTGGGCCCAAATCCTTCTACAAAGAAATAGGAGTTCACATACATATGAACCTGTTCCTAGAAATGAGACCGGGGTCCACCGCGATTCGAAGCAAGCTGAGGAAAATCTGTCAGTCCTGCCCAGTGACCTCTTTCGGCGTGACTCAATCAACAGTTAACTCTACGGCTCCCGGTGGCTGATACACTGGCACTGGAGACTAAGGCTTATACGTAGCTTAGGGGCGACTTACACATCTTTTATAAAGATTGCTTTGCCCATTGCATTATTTTTTCAGTGCTTCTCAGTGATTCCCCACAAGGGGATGCAGCAAATGATATACGGCATATCTGTTTGTTCACACAGATAGGCTACAAGCTGCATGTGTTAATGAAGTGATTCACGTGATAAAACCATTCTGTAGACATAGTACTTTATCCGTCCGATAATGAAAGCCGCTGTTTTGATCTCCATTTACAAACTGTAAAAAAAAATTAAAAAAAATACAGTAATGTGCTGTAGACAACCCAGAGGCCTAGCTCCTAGAACTCTTCCAAGATAGATTGCAGAAGATGTAGCAGAGCTACCAGGCCCATTCAGCATATACCACGGTGATATTGCAATGTAGCATACCGGCTGATACATAGAAGAGTATTTGAATAATGGTCTGCATTACATAATTGCATCATTCTGTCGTATGTGTTGCTGCCACATATACATATATGCCTGCTAAATATATATATAGATATACAGTGTATACCCTTCTTCATGTGGTATATGAGCTGTCTCATATTATACCTATGCCTTAACTTAAAGTGAACCTTTGCAAAAACAAAGTTAAAGAAACTAAACTAGAATACTATACTATATGTTAATGGCTGCCCATAAGTTGAATAAGGCGAATTTCACCACTCCGGCTGATACAAATAGTGCACAGTATCAGGGTAAATGCACACATTTAGGATTTGTGTTACGGACAATCCGCGCTGAAATCGGCAGGCGTTCGCAGGGAAATCCGTGCGGTCAATCCGCATCAATTGGTGCGGATGTGCATGCAGATTTGGTGTGGATTTTCCACATGCTGATTTTACTGTCCCCATTGAAGTGAATGGAGAAAATCCAGACAGGAAAAATAAAATAAAAATTGGTCAAAATCCGCACAGAAAAAATCTGCATCGTGTGCATGAGAATTTCAAATTCTCATAGAAGACAGTTTACATGACCTACGGTGTGGATTTTACTGCACGCAAATCCTGATCGTGTGCATTTAGCCCTAAAGGTGGAATAAAATACCAGTAAAAATGTATGTAAATGTATAAATATCTAATAATAATAATAATAATAATAATATATTATTGTCATAAATTGGGCCTAATAGTAAGGAATGGTGAATTCAGTATGGAAATCTAGACTGTGTCATTATGTTTCCCCAATGATAAGTAGAAATAAACCATATACCAATATGTTACCACCATAGATAACTAATACACAGCCTATGGGATAATGATAAGTAACCACACTAGAGGTAATTTGTGCAATATAAATGAATGTTATTAGTACAACCAGTGATAGCTGTAGGCATGACACAGTTATATAGATTAAAATATCCTAACAATATGCCCCCATTGTCTAAGATGGGATAACCCCTTTAAAATCATCTCATATTCCCAGTGATGGTCAAAGGGCAGAGAGTGGATGACAACAATTGATGCAACATGATTGATATATATATATACAATATATGGCCTCATGCACACGACCGTTGTTTTGGTCCACATCTGAACCGCAGTTTTTGCGGCTTGGATGCGGACCCATTCTCTTCAATAGGGCCGCAAAAGATGCGGACAGCACGTTGTTCCGTTCTGTGGTCCGCAAAAAAAATATAACCTGTCCTATTCTTGTCCGTTTTCCGGACAAGAATAGGCAGTTATATTAATGGCTGTCCGCGCCGTTCCGCAAACTGCGGAATGCACACGGACGCCATCCGTGTTTTGCGGATCTGCAATTTGCGGATCCGCAAAACACACAACGGTCATGTGCATGAGGCCTATTCAAGAGTGTCAGTATATAGTTACTAGTTTCTTTGCTTGTGTCGTCATAAAGTGTGCAAACTAAATGCACTGGCCATGTTTTAGTTCTGCACATGTATCAGTCCTGTATTGGAAAGATCAGCATTATAACAAGCTCCTCAACTAGGCCATGGCTGTAATATGCAGTATTCTTCACTGTAAACCATATCTATAGGATAATTGTCGTAAACTGCCCAATGAATACACTTTTATGCAGTAGAGGAAACTGTAACTCAGTGAGGCCAGTCGGAGGCATTTGCATGCGGACTCACTGTGCATTGTGCAAGTATTTTCTTTGCCGCATGCGCTGTGAATATGGCACTTCCATTATCCTGAACATGGCCTGGTGACACTTCTAGCAAAGTGGGGAGACAGAATTTACCCTTTCAAGTGGACCGTCAGGGCTCCCCGTGTACACCTTAACTCTGTGGTGGATCCTGCCCATGTGTAGGGCTACCAGCAGGACTGCATGGTGCTTGGAGAAGTTTATATCATTGCACTGATGGAATGGGTCATTTATCTATTAAGAGGATGTCAATGATTGATTTGTTTATTTATTTACTTATTTATTTTACCCATTTATATAGCGCTACTATATTCTGCTACTAAGTTCCCTGTCAGTATGTCTTTGGAGTGTGGGAGGAAACCGGAGTACCCGGAGGAAGCCCATGTAGACACAGGGAGAACATACAAACTCTATGCAGATGTTGTCCTTGGTCAGACTCGAACCTAGGAGATAACTGGCCATTTTCCAGCCCACAGCACCTTCTGGTAATTCAGATGTCATTGACACCTTCTTTTCATTTTCTGATACATTGCACAGTAATCATGGCCGGAGAGAACTCTAATACAAGAAAGGATAAAAGAAATTCTGTTCCTAAATATTGTCGACCCTTGGAGGAAAGATCCTTGCTGGTAATATAAACTATTGCATAACTAAACTAAACTGTAACGCAAGAGAAATGGGAAGTCAAATCTGTTTAGATTAACTTTCGCTCCATACGTACAAAGGCTTGGTATTCAGTATTTATAATTCAAGGAATATATTGGAAAAAGTTCACACCTTGCAGTGGCACTTTCCGGAAATTGCTGTAGGGGCGTGCATGACAGCTAGAAATGACAGCTTGAGTATATGGCATATATACAGAGTAAAAAAGTGGCAAATGCAGTAACTAAACAGATTCCTGCTTAACAATATTTGTGTCCCGTTCCTTGCTCTTTATTAGTTATATTTAGAGATGAGCGCAGTTCTATCAAATTCAATTCAGCTGCTTTGCCGTACTTTAAAAAAAAATTGAACCCCTCAGATGCTGTGTTCCTCACTGAGATCCATAATAAAACATTTTAATATTTGCAAAAATAAATAAATAAAAAAATAAAATCATACTTACGTCATCCATTTGATCTCAAAGAGGCCACCGTGACCATCTTACTTGAAGATCCAATACCAAATCTCGTGCGTCGCGTAATGATGTTCTCACAACATGGTGATGTCATACGTCACCGCGCACGTGATTTTGCTTGGGATCCTCAAGCAAGATGGCCACGGTGGCCTCATCGCGCTCAAATGGGTGAGGTAAGTATGATTTTTTTTTTTACCACCATTTCAGGGAAAATTGATTCGTTACCACGAAATTCGGCTTTGCAGGGAATCTAGTTTTTCCTGAAACTCGGATTGAAGTTCACGAAGTGAACACTAGTTATATTATAATGTTGTGTGATGAGAGCCGGTACGCAACAGAGCAGAGCCTTATAAATATACAGTATCATACTGTCCTCCTGTTCGGGTTCAGGACTCAAACTTGACCCTGAACCCTAACCCTATTGAAGTCAATGGGGACCCGAACTTTGGGGCACTAAAATGCCTGTAAAATAGATATAGCAAGGGCTAGAGGGCTGCAAAAGGAATCAAAATGGGGATAAGAGCAGGACAGTTGCCCTGCAAACAAATGTGGATAGGGAAGTGACTTAAAATAACATAGAATAAAAAATAAAATAAAAATAGTAATCTTGAACTAGGAGGCGGAGGTCAAAGTGGAGTAGGAGGTTGAGGAGGCGGTGGACGTGGCGGTGAAGGTGGAAGCGCTCTGGAGGAGAAGGAGGTAGCCAACACTGTTTTTTTTTTTCCTTTATTTATTTTTTATTTATTATTTATTTTATTTTTTATAAATTTGGGAAGACCCCAAAACATTGGGAACTTGAAAAGAGAATGCAAAGAGAAAGTGCGCTGGAGTCTAACAATGGCTGGGTGCGGCCGATATACTTGTCTACTCAGCACAAGGTTCGGACAAGTCCTGAGGGATCCATGCCTGGTTCATTTTAATGAACGTGAGCTTGTCCACATTGGCTGTGGACAGGTGGCTGCGCTTGTCTGTAATCACCCCTCTGCCGCGCTAAACACACGTTCGGCCAATATACTGGCTGCAGGAAAGGCCAGCACCTCCAAGGCGTAAAGGGCAAGCTCAGGCCATATGCCCAATTTGGAGACACAAAAGTTGAATGGGACAGACCCAACAGTCAGTACGTGTAGGTGTGTGCACACATACTGCTCCACCATGTTGCTGAAATGCTGCCTCCTGCTGCTAAGACGTTCCATATCAGCTGGTGGTGCTGGTTGTTGTGGCATGCTGACAAAGCTTTTCCACATTTTGGCCATGCTAACCCTCCGTTCTGAGGTGCTGGCGGTGCCCCAGCTGCGTTGGCGACTTCTTCCTCCACCTCTGCCTTCGCCTTGTGCTTCCACTGAGCCCCCGCTGTCAGGTGGGAATGCCATCAGCAGCACGTCTACCAGCGTGCGCTTGTACTCGCGCATCTTTCTTTTACGCTCCAGTGACGGAATTAAGGATGGCACGTTGTCCTTGTAGTGGGGATCCAGCAGCGTGGCCACCCAGTAATTAGCACTGGTTAGAATGTGGGCAACTCAGCGGTCGTTGCGCATTGCAGCATGTAATCGCTCATGTGTGCCAGGCTGCCCAGAGGCAACGACAAGCTGTCCTATGTGGGAGGTGTATCGTCTGTGTCCTCTGTATCCCCCCAGCCACACTCCAGTGATGCCCATGAGCTGCTTTGGGTGCCACCCTGCTGTGATCATCCTCCTCATCCTCCAGACCTGTGTCCCGGCTCGACAATTGTGTACCTCGCCTCTGTTGGTGCAGGAACCCACCCTCCGAGCCACTTGTGAATGACTGGCCTGATAACCGTCGAAATGATCCCTCTTCCTCCTCCTCTTCCTCCTGTCAGGCAACAGAAAAAGTAGTAGAACCTCTTCCTCCTGTGTCACATCCTCTTCCATCATCGCCCGAAGTGTTTTTTCAAGAAGATATAGAAGTGGGATAGTAACGCTGAGGACGGCACTCAATCGCTTCCGCTTCTGGGACAGGGCTAGGTGGATGGCCCACAGAAACCCCGCCAGCAGAGTCATCAAAAAGCATAAGAGACTGCTGCATGACTTGGGGCTCAGACTGCTTGGCTGATTTGCATGGGGGTTAGGTAAAAAACAGATGCACAAGGGCTGCAGGTGCCAACTCTCTGTCAGCCACCCAATCTACTACCACCTCTACTTGTTCTGTCCTCACTATTCGTACACCCGTATTCGGGCCTACAAAATAACGCTGAACTTTTTGTCGTCTACGTGCACCTGACAAAGGTGTTTCATTTTGGCTTGTAGCTGGCACAGATTGACCACGTCCTCTCCCTGCAACAGGAGCTACACCAACACCAGCAGCACCACGACCAGGGCCACGTACCTTTTTGATGCTCTCCTTATACTTTGAGGTCACCCACCGAACTAACAGACGAATTAACTATATCAATTTCACTGTCACGTATGCAATGCAGGTGTATCTCACACACAAATTAGGTATATTTCACCCACTGAACTAACAGAGGGATTAACTGTATTTATTTCCCTGTCAGGTATGCAATGCAGGAGTACCTCACACACAAATTAGGTATATTTCACCCACCGAAGCAACAGACGGATTAACTATAATCAATTTCCCTGTCGCGTAAGCAGTGCAGGTGTACTTCACGCAATAAATGAGTATATGACGTGCACCTAACTAACAGAGGGATTAACTATTATATTTGTGTGTCAGGGGTACAAAGTACAATGTTGCATTGCACCCACACAAAAAACGCTGTAGGTCACCCACAGAATTAACAGCTAGATTTATGATTATTTTTCTGTGTCAGGGTGCAAAGATGGTGTATTGCACCCACAAAAAAATCGCACTAACACTGTCCCTCATTTCAGCTGCCTGCTCTTTGTCCCTTCACTACTGAGACCTGATGGGCGGTGCTACACATGATCCAGCTTATATAGAGGCTGGGTCACATAATGCACCGGCCAATCACAGACATGCCATTAGTAGGCATGGCTGTGATGGCTTCTAAGGGCACACAGTTTAAAAGCTTGTTGATTGGCTGCCCTGCAGCCTTTCAACAAGCTATATTAAATGACTGAACACCGAATTGGAACCCGAACTTTTCCGGCAAAGTTCAGGTCCGGGTACCAAAAATCATAAAGTTCGGTATGGACCCGAATTTTACAGTTCGGGTTCGCTCAACACTACCTGCAACATATTCTGCAGCACTGTACAGAAAATCTGTCTACTCATAGTTTTCCCCATACACACACATAGGTCAATTTCATAGCAAGCCAATTAATGTGCGGGGCATACAAACTTCATTCAGATGGCAATGTGGGCACCTACAGCAGGGGGTGTTTGTGAATTTTATCAGTACATGGTGCTCATCATAAACATGTGCAAAATTCCCTCGTTAGTTTGCTGATACATTAGCAATAATAGGCTACAGAAATCATTAGTACACTCTCTTTGTATATTTTAGGCAATTTTTAAAAAAAAATTTTTTTACTGCTAACATACCTTAGTAGTGGGCCTCTTGTCCACCATACGCCATGTGCAGCTGCACTGGTTTACATGGTATGCTTGTTTCTGACTGTAAACTTTTTTTTGCTGCAGTAGACTGGTTTGTCACTGTGATACAAAATCCATATTATTATTATTATTATTATCATTATTATTATTATTATTATTATTTTAGTTTTTTTTTCTAAATTACAAAAATAAATGGCAGCACACAATAAACCTTATGCAGTGAGTTGCAAGTCTGGGGGAACTTGACCTAAAGAGCAAGGACCCAATCAGGCAAATAAAAATAAACATAATAATAATATTCATAATAATAATAATAATAATAATAAAAATAAAAACACAAAAGGCAAAATCTATCTTACTGTATCTATCTATTTATCTATCTCATATCTATCTATCTTCTATATATCTATCTTCTATCTATCTATCTATCTATCTATCTATCTATCTATCAATTCAATTCAATAAAGCTTTATTGGCACGTCCAAGTAAAACATTTAGCATTGCCAAAGCAAAATAAATAATAGGTATTGTGGAGGGGGGTTTGATGTGGGAATTAAAGGGGGTCTGTCTATCTCCCATCTATCTATCTATCTATTATCTATCTCCCATCTATCTATCTATCTATCTCTCTATCTATCTATCTATCTATCTATCTATCTAATATCTATCTATCTATCTATCTATCTATCTATCTATCTATCTATCTCATATCTATCTATCTTATATCTATCATATATCTATCTATCTTTATTTATTCATCTATCTACGCACATATTTCCTCTTATTTTTTATTTTACCTCAAGCAGCATATAAAGAATCCAACTCCAGTTCACTCGTAGGAATTTTTTTGGAGCATATTGCATCATCCTGACAGATATCTACATTCAGTACAGGCAGAAAATCAGTTACTAGCAACTCAATAGTTGTAAAATAAACAGCAAAAAATAGGATGAGGCCTATTCCATTTTAAATTAGTTCCAGCATGAGGGAAACAGGGTTGTATTCTTAAGTCCTATGGGCTCAACAAGCATTTATATAAAGTGTGGCGGTATTCATGTTTGTTGCTGTTTTATTTAAGACTTTAGAAAATCTTGTGTTTATTACAAGTCTGTATACAGTACAACCTCATTACAGAGGAAAGTGCATCTCTGAGGGGTAAACTACAGCTCCTACAATAGGACTGTGTAATGCTTCATTTGACATGCGGTGGTGCTGCAGGGAAATTGCTAAATTTCCCCACAGATTACAGCCAATAAGGCCAAACAGGAGGACACCAAGTTATCAGTTTATTGAAGAGACCAAGTAGTAATTGACCAAAGTGGAGTACCTCTTTAAGGGACTGCGTTTGTCTCATCCATACAACCCGTTCCCATAAATGCTGCAAGCACATATGGATGCCATTGAGAGTTTTACCTGATGAAGGGGACAAATTTCCCCGAAACGCGTTGTAATCATCTGCAAAATAAATAGTGAAGATACTTTTACAATACTGACGGATTCTCTGGCTGGTTCCTTGTGCAGAGGGATCTTTTTTTCCTGACGAAAAACATAAAGTAGACCAACAGACAGTAGAAGTTTGTAAGAGGGTCAGTTCTTTGTGTGGCTCTCGACCCCTGACACAGGACCCACTTGAGGATGGTTTGACAAAGAGGTGGAAACTGTTAAGCTCAAAGACACATTAGTCCAAAGGGAGCATTAACACTTGATGATTGTATACACAAGTACTTGGCTTGATGGTTACAGTCAAAAATGGGTAGAGAGCTTGGTGGCTACAGTAGAACATCATACAGTTTAATGGTTACAGTTCAGTGCTCCTCTAATAAGTAGTCTTGAACAAGCACAGTAAGCAAATTACGGTAACAGGGAAAGCAAGAGCCACTGCACTGTAGCTTAGAACAATCTAGTCTCTGGTCTCTCGGACTTCTCATGGCCCACAACACAGGCACACATACTTGAAGTGGCCCCTAACCACTCGCAGACTTCATTGAATCAATGCCGGTAACGAAGGACGCTCACAACCCAGAAGATCCAAGCAACACAGCAGCTCAGTTAGGACCAGGACACTACACTTAATCACTGCCTTCCTTAGTAATGTGCACTGACAGGGCCCTAAACTTTCAGGCTACTTTCACATTTGCGTTTTGGCTTTCCGTTTGTGAGATCCATAATGGGCCCTCACAAGTGGTCCAAAACGGGTCAGCTTTACCCTAATGAATTCTGTATGGAAAAGGATCGGCTCAGAATGCCTCAGTTTGCCTCCGATCAGCCTTCATTTCGCTCTGCCTGCAGTGTTTTGCTGTCCGCTTGACGAAACTGAGCCAAACGGATCCGTGCTGGCACAATCTGGCACAAGAGAAAATGGATCCGTCTCCCATTGACTTTCAATGGAGTTCATGACGGAGCCCTCTTAGCTATGTTACAGATAATACAAACGGATCCGTTCATGGCGGATGCATGCGGTTGTAATATTGTAACGGATCCGTTTTTGCAGATCCATGACGGATCCGCCCAAAACACGAGTGTGAAAGTATAATGTGAAAGGTTTACCGCTCTATCACTACTCACTACACCAAATAAGAGGTGCTCCAGTCCACCTCCTTCTTTGCTCCCTCAACACCCAAAGTACAGAGCCTGTGAGGCGTTACGCTCTTGCGTCTGTGCATGTTATCTAGAGGACAATCTTGTGTATGCGTCCACAGCTACTGAATAAACAGCGTCAACATAACAATCCCAGTACAGGCAAAAATAGACATTAAAGGGGTTGTCCAACATCCACCATAATTTAAGGGCAGCTGGACATTGTAAAAAAAAAAAAACACAAAAAAACCTTTTTCATAGTCCGCCATTCCAATGTTACGGTACGGCTCCAGTTCTTGCCATTTCTGCTCCCTGCCTGAATGGAAGAATACTGTACATGCATGTGACTGCTGCCGGCAAATCAATGGCCTCAGTGGTAACGTGTGCACAAACCGCAGCATGACTATTCAACTAGGCAGAACTAATGGGATCAAGTGTGGCATGCCTTGAGTATAAAATTAATTATATCCCTGTTACAGTATGATGCTTACCTAAGGTACTAAGCTGGGGGTCTTGCCATGAAAAGTGCAGTATGGCAATTCCAATTTCATACTTTAGTTATACATTGACCAAAAGCCTTTTTATGCATTTTAGAGCCTTTCCTGATGTTCATGGCTTGACATTTTTCCTGGATACATAATTCTTCTTCTTTCTATATTATTATTCTTTTGTATTAAGACTTTTCAATAAGAGGTTATTTTGAATTAATATTATCTTTTGATTTACTACAAAGCCTTTCAGAACAAGGCAAAACGGCCTTGTAGTGCTCAGGCTTTCATCCGATGCAAGCTGTTAACATGAGAATGAACATTCCTACATAGTAATCTACTTTCCTTGTCACGACAACACATAGGATTGGGTGGAGACATGTCCTAGTTATTGACATAGCAACAATTGCAGTGACACAGTATTTCTTTGAAAAAGGGACTGAAGAAGACACAACCGTAATTATTATTGTTACTTTTTTATCTCTTTAATGGTGTCCATACGCTTTCATTAGCTCTGACAACTATTCCTAATGATCTCCCTATACACATGCACGCTCAGTTCAGCCTGGAAAAAGGGAATAAGCTGTCGTCACACACCTCTGGTGTCAGCTTATCTCCACTGAGAACATAGGATGGGGCATGTTGAAATTCAGCATGCTCGATCCTTTTTACACCGGACAGACTGAATAAACATCAACAACACTACATGCGCACTGGATTGTTGGCCAGGCCTGCCAAAATCAATGGGTTCCACCCGGGGGTGAACTGGGTCCTTAAAGTGGCCCTGGAAAAAATACTAAAAGTGGCCCCGTTTTGTAGTTGGGTCCAAATTGATGGAAGGCAGTGCCAGTAATACCCTATTGTGGCACATTATACCACCCCAACAGAGCCAAACACCACAGCCCATCACAAAATACTGCCAGCAGCACAAAATACGTCCCCAAAAACTTCCGGGCCGGAGGACAGCCCAGGTGTACCCCTGGGCATCGGCTCACCGGGAAATTTCCCTGTAAGGTCTATGGCACTGCCATTACAATAAAGGTAGGAACATTGTAACATTCTTAATCTGACCATAAGCATAGGAATGCTAACAGTGACCCTTTCTGCTTTCCTTCTTTACACACCCAAATTCAAACCTTTCGGTCTTTGGAAGACAATGGGAGGTAATCCGACTGTGCTTGTAGACATGAAATTGTCGACAGGAGCCACTGCCAAAAATCTCATATCCGCTGCCAGCTTTATATCTATCTGTAAGACAAAAATTATAAGAGTTAAAGTTTTAGCACAAGATTCTATTTTGAAAGAGTAGGTATTTGTTTCTAGGTCAAGGGTCAAGGTGTCCAATCCATACATCCATTGGTTTCTTAAAGGGATTGTGTCACAAAACATAGTCTACATTTTCAAAACCAGCACCTGGATCTGAATACTTTTGTAATTGCATGTAATTAAAAACTTTGTGTAGCCAGTGAGCTATTCAATAAAATGTATCTGTATAGCGCCACCTGTTGTTTGCTCTTTTCTTTATTTTTTGTCCATCTCACTGAGCTGCTCGCACATGCTCAGTTTAAATCTTCAACTGACACCAGCCATATGTTCTGTTAGAAGCTTTGACAGGTACAGGGAGAGAGCTGCAGCAGAAAGGACACACTCCTGAGCTGACAGGCTGAAGATAATCTAGCAGACCAATTGGAGAAGTGAATATGGAGATCTCAGGACCCATGTAAGGTACAGGGCTGATTCTAGCTTTGTTATAAAGGAATTATCGTGTGATACATGATAGTTTCATTTATTTTTTACATCAATTATGGCGTAGCCCCTTTTAATAGTCGTAGGGTCCAAAATCCTGCCATTCTGTTGATTTTAATTAAGAGAAATGAACCTATTTTAGAAACGAGCAGGTTGCCTTGGCATGCAGGACGCATGATAATTTCCAGTTGGCATCTGTAGGTTTGGCCATTATATTAATAGTAATAAAAAAAAATATTAGGGGTATGAAAAGGATTTTCTCTGAACGCATAAATCCATCCAAAATATCATTTCAGATGTGCTCTAATTTTTCTCATTCGGAGCTTAATCTAGGGAACTGCAGAAAGGAGGTGATTTTTTTAATGGTATATGCCTATTCCATGTCCATGGACAAATAAACTGTAAGGTCTGCACACAACTCTATTAGTGTACGGCCACACGACGCGGTCGTAATCCGGTCAGGCCGCGGTCAAGAACCCCGTGGCCAATTAGCCCGCAGCTGCCTTTCATTTAACTAATGAAGACTGCACTGTATAGTCGGTCTTTATAAGACCTTCAATACTGCGCAGCCATTAACAATAAAGACCGACTCTACGGTGCGGTCTTCATTAGTTAAACGAAAGGCAACTGCGGGCTATTTGGCTGCACGGTTCTTGCCCGCAGCACGGCCACAACCCGACCGGATCACGGCTGCTTACAACACCATAGTATACCACCTGTACAAGCGCAAGGCCTTAACACAGCACCCATTTCTATAGGCCCATAGTGTACCACTAAATGAAATTACATGGAATCAGTGAGTAATTGTGTCATACACTGTGGGACGGTGAAGGCTCCTATGGGAGAACTCTGTGCCACAATGCTGTAGGGAGCCATCATAGGGTAGCAGACAGAATGTAGCCAGCTCCCTCTTACTGCTACACTGGCTCTGCTGTGTGTACGAGGCCTAACTCAGACTAAGGCCTCATACACACGGCCATATGTTTGGTCCGCGCCCGATATGCCTCTTTTGAGGATCAGATGCAGACCTATTCATTTCAACGCACGTTGCCGTTCTGTGGCCCAACACAAAAATATAGAACATGTCCTATTCCTGTCCGTTTTTTTGCACAAGGATAGGACATTTCTACAAAAGTCAAAAAATAAATGGCAGGGATCTGTGTATTCCTGATCGGTGATTTGCAGACCACAGAACACTTATGGCCGCGTGCATGTCCCCTTACATATACTAATATTATTTGACTTTTTTTGCCATAGTCGCCTTTTTTGTAGTATGGGCTACAGCTAATATTTTATGAATGAGAGAAAAGAGTTATGACTCAACTGAGAGGTGAGATCTGGTGCTAACTTGTAATTTCCTTAAGCCTACGGTAGATAACATTAAGGCTTTCATAGACTTGTCCTGCAAGATGAGAAGGCAGTTTTTGACATATGGGTTTAATGTTCTGCACAGTAGGACTTGAAGGGGCTTCCAAGAACCGTAGAGTGGTCTTTGCTTCTCACCCTTTTTCCTGGTTATTACATAGAAATTCGCGTTGGCAGCAGAGGCTTTCCGCGGTGCTGACGCTCTCTCTGATCAATCATCTGGCTGCCATGGTAATAGACAGCATTCATCAGCTATTCAGGTGCTTTTTGTCTTCAGGCAGTCTTCTCTAGCAACTGCATTCTATTGTGCTGTGAATCATAGACTTTATAATATCAGAAGGCTGATCTTGTTGGTCAATATATTTCGTGATCAGCGATCTTAAACATCATCATCATCAAAGTGATTCATCTCCGCAGATACGTGATCACTTTTGTATGATGCCTTATGTTTAACAAATCAACCAGTGCTTGGCATTCTGAGATCTCTTCATTTTTCTGCCAGCTGGAAATAGAGTTTATTTTTCTATTTAGTCCCTATTTGGTCTTTCATTTAAGTGGCATTTTCTCCTACGAGCATCTCGAGACCGGCATACAAAAGGAACTTGATTTGATGCAGTGGGAGAGAATTAGGAAAAAGTAGTGCAATTAAAGCACCGCCCATAGCATCTCGTAGCGTCTCAGATATTATTTTCCTAAGGCATGTCGGACAAATGGTAACTTCTTTGTTGTGTAGTATGGGTTGGAAGTGAAACTCCTGGGCCCGATGCAAAATCTGTAACAGGGCCATCAACCAATTATAACCCTGGTGTCTTCTTACTGTAGAGAGGAGTTTGTAGAATGTCCCCAAGCATGGAGGCCTGCTACCTTTTCAATCCCTGTGTCCCTAGTCTAGACAACAGTTCCGCTTTTCGTTTGTGCTACTTGCCCTCCATTTCCCCCTCACGTTGACTGCAGCATCTACGTGGTTTACACAGGGAGAGGACTGGCGTTGATCAGGGTGCGTGCTGAGATTTGAGGTGTGCCCTTTCCTTCTGTAAACCGTACAGACGTTCTTGTCAACATTTACTGTGGCCTCTAAGAGGTTAATTGGCCAGGATCAGCATCTTCGGAGGGTCCCGTTTTTTGCAGCTGGGGCCTGCTGCAGGTAGTGAAGGTTCAGCTCCTGAACCTGCGCCATCACCGTGCATAGGTGAATGGTGGTAGTGATATATCTATTCAGTACAGTAGTTGTTACCAAGGGGTTAAATAAAAACAGTAAAACCATTGAAAACATATAATCTGAGTTTTTACACTTTGATTTTCCTCCATTAAAGCTAAAGGAAAAGATAAAACACACACAGCATGTGATGCAGACTTGGTAGTGGGAACCACATGCCCTTCACCACCAAATGGTGGGCTGCACCTTGTCAGTTGTGGGCCAGCTGGTGGAAGCCACATCTAGGCATACATTTTGTACATACTGTTAGATTCAAACAGCAGGTACAAGCGTGTCCTGACCAGTAGAGATGTCCCAAACTATTCGTCGGCAAACAGTTCCCGGCGAACATTGCTTGTTCACGTTCGCCGCGGCGGGCGAACATAATCGATGTTCGGTCCGCCCCCTATACATCATCATTGAGCAAACTTTGACCCTGTACCTCACAGTCAGCAGACACATTCCAGCCAATCAGCATACCCTCCCTCCCAGACCCTCCCACCTCCTATCAAAAAGCAAGGACAGCATCCATCTTAGATTCATTCTGAAGCTGCAGTGTCACAAATGTGACTAAGTTGTAATCGCAATGCGATTAATACAGGTTATATTAATCGCATTGCGAATTCAACTTAGAGCTGGGTTCCTAATGGTTGTATTGCTAGAATATAACGAAGATTGAGAATATAGTGCTATATTCGTTATATTCGTCAATTCTAGCAATACAACCATTAGGAACTCAGATCTAAGTTGTAATCGCAATGTGATTAATACAGGTTATATTAATCGCATTGCGAATTCAACTTACCATACTCTGCGTCAACTACGTAATTTTCCATGGGAGTTTTGCCATGGATCCCCCTCCGTCATGCCACAGTCCAGGTGTTAGTCCCCTTGAAACAACTTTTCCATCACTATTGTGGCCAGAAAGAGTCCCTGTGGGTTTTAAAATTCGCCTGCCTATTGAAGTCTATGGCGGTTCGCCCGTTCGCGAACATTCGCGGAAGTTCGCGTTCGCCGTTCGCGAACGGAAAATTTTATGTTCGCGACATCTCTACTGACCAGTGCAAGTAAAGCCCAGCAACTAGCGGTGAGCCACATGTGGGTCCTGCTTCCGAGGCTGCACCTAAGGGTGCCTTCAATCACGTTCTGTCATCTGAATGGGGTGCTTGGTGTGAAGCACATGGAGTTCTGCAAGGTCCATTCAGATGAATGGAGCTAATTTTCAATCTCAGAAATGTTCTGCACCAAAATCTGCGGCATGTGAGGGCATCCTAACTGTGATATTCATTCAATGGCTCGTTCCACCATTGTGGCTTTTTTCATGAAGTACTACTAAGCCCTGCATAATGCACAAGCCATTCACCATCCTTGTATAGGTTACATTATTTTATGCTTGAATGACTACTACAGGAAATGGAGGGGTTAAAACTGTGGCTTCCCCCATAGACAGATATTTATCTAATTATTCTTATTAATCAATTAAATTAGTCATATTTTTTAGACCTCTTGCACACGTTTCTATGTGAAATCGGTGGTACATGGAAAAACAATATAGGTCGTAATATTTCTCTGTGCATGAAGACTTATGAATATACAGTTAAAGGGGTAATTTCATCATTAATGTAAAAATTGAGATTCAGGCTCAATACAGTACTTCACATGGACCCAGAGTTCCCCCTATTATTGCTGTGCTAGATTTACTTTAAGCCGGCAGCTTAGGGGTCACGTCCTTTCCCAGGGAGCGTGTCCTTTCTGCTGCATTTCTCTCTCCCTGTAAATGCCATAACTTCTAAACAAAGATCCAGCTGGAGTCAGTTGAATGATGGAACTGAGCATGCCAATCCATCTCCGCGTGGACAGAGAGATGAGGAAAAGAACAAACAGCAGGGGGTGCTATAAAGATAGACGAAAAAGAAAACTCACGCCAGCGTCTACATCAATATGAAACCTCTGTGCACAGGGCTCTGCTCCAGTCGCATGTGAAACCCAGTAAACAGTTCATCCAGCGCTGAAGGGTGAAATGGTATTTCCAGCTTTTTTGAGAATACATGTTAAAATAATTCCTGGGCTTTGCCATAATCCGTACACGCGTTTCAACCGCTACTCACATGTGACTAACATGCATGGAACGAATACAGTAGGGTATATATAGGGGCTATACCCCAACCATTATCAGGTGCAGATGAATGAATTCATGGATGCAGGTGATATATATATACCCTGCTGTTTTCCATGCATGTTAGTCATGAGTAAGACTGTGTAACAGTCTTGAAACGCGTTGACGGATTATGGCTGTATGCCCTGGAATATGTATTCTCAATAAAGCTGGAAATACCTTTCAACCCTCCAGTGCTGGAGGAACTGTCTACTGGGTGCTATAAGGATACATTTTGTTGAATAAGTCAGTGACTACTAAATTTGTAATTACATGCATCCAGGTGCTGGGATGAAAAATCAGACATGATATAGTGCAATCTCATTCACCTCTGTACCGCACACGGATCCAGAGATCTCCTCATTTATTGCTCAAATTATTCTGCAAGATATTCTTCCAGCGTTCAGCCCAGAGTGTGTGTCCTTTCTCAGGAAGGGGGGGGGGGGGGGCCTCCACGCTTCATCTCATTTCCAATATCTGTCACAGATAGGGTCAGTGGCAGGTAAAGGATGGAACTGAGCATGTTCATCCACCTCGATGAGGTAGACTGAGAAGTAAAGAAAAGAACAAACAGCAGGTGGCGCTATACAGAAAGATTTCAGTAAATAACTCAGTCAGTGGTTATACAAAACTTTTAATTACATGCAATTACAAAAGTATTCAGATCTTTAGGGAACTATAGATCTGTCCTTCCTTACCTTTGCTCTTGGCTCAACATATCCCAATATATGTGGCATGAGATCACAGCTTTGAAAAAAACAACAACATGATTTCACGATACTCTGTCACAAAATAGCTATGCTCTATGCATCTACCTGAATATATGACCATCCTGTGGTTGTGATGGGAACTGCAGCCTATCTATCTTGCTAAGGTCACAATATGGTATAGCTTTTGTTCTGTGAGAAATGTGAGTCAGGGGTGCACCTAGCCTGAGGCGAAAACTGAAATGGCTCCCCCTCTTCCCAATGCCAATTTCTTAACCTACCCCTTCCCTTCAGCCCATGGCCCTTCAGCTGCCCCCCTCTTGCCCCTACCTGGTGATTCCTGAGGCGATCGCCTCACCTGGCCTCATTGGTGGTGCACCCCTGATTGGAGTCCTGATGGCGTGCATGCTAAGTGCATGATAGGGAGGGTGTCAGGAGGACTTTCTTTTCTGTGGACAGGCTCCAGTTTTTCACATGAGACAATCAAGCACCTACATCTTCCAGGATGCACTGCAATTAGCTCTTGTTAACCCCTTCCTACCCTACATAGAAAATAGTCCCTCACATATACAGTAACCCCAGACATACATATTGCATTTAATGCCCCCAGAATTTCCTTCTTCGATGACTACAGAGAAATCTAGATATATATTTCTATGAATTTACAAGTAGGTATAAATGAATAAAAGGTGTCTGGGTCACTTTACCTGCTTCACCATGAGATCACTGCTCCGGCACTGAGGTGAGAGGAAAAGACCCGGAACACTGCTGGGCATGTTTGTCCACCCCCGACTGCTAGCGAAGGTGGAACAGAAGGGTAAACAGTGGGGGGAACTATCAATGAGAAAAATGTTTATAAATAAATATATTTATATATATATATATATCTTAGCAGGACGCGGCTTCGCACGGGTATATTTCATCTATTTCATTTAATGTTTGTCTGTGTCGTTAAAAGACATCAACATTATCCCCTATAACAGTGACATCTACAGTACCCCGCCCCCTTAACAGTGACCTCCACAGCCCCCCACCCCTTAACACTGTCCCCCTAACAGTGCCCCGCCTCATTAAAATGGGACCTCCACAGCAGCCTACCCCCTTAACTTTGACCTCCACAGGGGTCCGCCCCTTAACAGTGACCTCTACAGCACCCACCACTTAATACTGACCATAGGTTACAGTCCCCTTAACTATGACCTCCATCTTTCCCGGCCCCCTTAACAGAGACCTCCACGGCGACTGCCCTTTTAACAGTGACTGCCACAGTACCCCGCTCCCTTAACAGTGACCTCCACTGTACCCCGCTCCCTTAACAGTGACCTCCACAGCGGCCACCCTTTTATTAGTGACCTCCACAGTACCCCATCTCCTTAACAGTGATTTCCACAATAACCCACCCCCTTAACAGTGACCTCCACAGCATCTGCCCCTAATTAGTGACCTCCACCATCCCTCGCCCCATTAACAGTAACCTCCACAGCGCCCACCCCTTTAAAAGTGACCTCCACAGCGGCTGGCCTTTTTTTTGTGACCTCCATAGTACCCCATCTCGTTAACAGTGATTTCCACAATAACCTGCCCCCTTAACAATGACCTCCACAGAGCTCTGTTCCCTTAAAATGTGACCTCCACAACACCCCGCCCCCTTAACAGTGACCTCTACAGCACCGCGCCCCTTAACATTGACCTCCAAAGCGGACTGTTCCCTTAACTGTGACCTCCACCATTCCCCGCCCCCATAACAGAGACCTCCACAGCATCCGCCCCTTTAACAGTGACCTCCACAGCATCCCACCCCATTAACAGTGACCTTCACAGCGGCTCGCCCCTTTAACATTTACCTCCACAGCGTCCGCCCCTTTAATAGTGACCTCCACAGAACCCCATCTCCTTAACGGTGGCCTCTACAGCAATCTCTTCCTTAACACTGACCTCCATAGGGGACCGTTCCCTTAACTGTGACCTCAACAGCACCCTCCCCCTTAACTGTGACCTCCCCAACACTCCGCTTTCTTAACAGTGTCATCCACACGCCCTGCCCCTTTAAAGCTGATCTACAGCAGTTAAGAAAAATTGATGGGCTGATAAGTCATGTGACCGTGTGTATGTCAGTGGGATATGAGAGAAAGACCTGCAGGCTTCTATTGGCTAATGTAGGTCATGTGATGTGCCAGATTTGCATTTTTTGGGAATATCTCAGGAACAGTAAGTTCTAGAGAGCTGAGAACCGGTCTAAAACCTTCCCGGACACCTGATGTACCTGTGATTCCTTTAGCGGACATACACACACACATACACTCAGCTTTATAATATATATATATATTTACAATATTTTTTATTGCATATACAGTATATTTATTTTGCAAAGCCCTAATTATTGCATGGTAATACTGTTTGTGGAATAACCCCTTTAGTATATTGCTTTATAGATCTCAAGAACAGATATACACTCATGAAGACAACCTCTGTCCATATGCCTCTATGAGCCATTACAGAAAGCTGTGGTGTATGAGCTAGTGGCACGGATAAACATTTATCTGAATGGCTGCATGTAATACTACAGTGCAGTATCCAACTTCCCTCTGCATTCTGATGAGACAACCCCTTTAATGTTCCTATGTCATCTGTTACTTTAGTTAAGTTTTCCAACTATTTCTAACTAATGACTTATCCTCAGGATATGTCATCAGTAGCTGATTGGTGGGGGTCTGACACCCGGGACCCCCGCCGATCAACTGTTTGAGAAGGTACTGGTGCTCCTGTCAGCCTCGCTGCCTTCTCGCAACACACCAAGCACAGCGACGTACATTATATAGCAGCTTTGCCTGGTATTGCAACTCAGTCCTATTCATTTAAATGGAGCTGAGTTGCGTCTAGGCGACGTGACCAATGGTCGTGATGTCACTGGCGTAGGGAACGCAGAAAGAAAGCCACTGCACTCACTGGAACGCTGGGCCTTCTCAAACCGGGTATTGAACCCCCACCGATCAGATGCTGATCACCTATCTAGAGGATAGGTCATCAGTTAGAAATAGTTGGATAACCCTTTAATTAGAGAGGGCACTTTGAAAAAGTAATCCGTCTGATAAGTGATACAATGGAGTTTTCAAATATGATTGGATAAACCTATGCAATTCTACAAACCCAAGATTAGGCTTTTGTAATACTGTGACTTTGCATTCTCTGAATAGTTAAAAATAAAGATCCTTGATTATTGGATAGACAAGAGAATCATGGATGGTAGGAAAGCAGAAGACGCGTGTGCTTCTGTAGAAAGCAATCTACTGTTTTAGCACTGTTCTTAGCAAACCTCCCTGTGGCCTTCGGCCAATTCTCTTGTGTGCCAGCCAGTCAACTCCATCTTTAATTATTCAGTAGTTTCACAAATCTTTTTTTATAATTGCTTCAAGTCCAGAAATTTGGTTGATAACACTTAAGAGCTATTGGTGGCGCCACATGCCATAATACAATATGCAAATCAAGTTCAATAGAATGCTGATGAGGAGTGCACACATTATAATCTACTGTTCTGCTTCTCTCCATGCAATGAAATGTATTTTCTAAAAACAATATATATTGATTTTACTAATAGTTTCTGAATGATTTCAGAGTCCTAGTCGCATATTTATGGAATATGCCTTTATTGCATTGTTTTCAGAAAAAAAAGCAGATGCAAGATATGTTGTAAGCTTCTGAAATGGAGAAATGATGAGCAATACCTGCTTTATTTGACTGAATTAAAAATAGGATTTAGTTCTTGTAAGTTATGGATCATTAAGATATTATTCTGTGGAAGTAACTACACAGATAAAATGGGGTAAAAACAGAACTTGCCCTGCGGCAACCCTATAACTATATGGGTTATGCTTACATCAGAATATCTTCTCCGATAGGGGCAATACCATTCAGGAACCCTACCGAGTTAAAGGGATTCTCTGGGAATTATTTAAAATGGCCATCAGTAACTTGTCCTAGAATAGCAGAGCTGCCTAGTGAAGATGAGGCCTCGCTACATACTAAGCTCTGGCATTTGCATACACTATATATTGGTGAGTGTTCCTGTCAGGCTGCTCAGCCATGATGGTATATCATAGGCAGGATCACACCATTACAATCTATTGTATAGCAGTGTAGAGGCCACTCCCTCTTACCCCCTGGGCAGCTTTGCAAGTGATGGCAACCAGTCCTACTCACATTTTAAAACAGGCTGCTGGTGGCCATTATGAATCATCCTTAGAGATACCCTTTAACCATGAGCAGTCCCTGCGGGCACTATGGATTTAAATCTTGTGTTTATCAAGTAGCTACCAGCATGTGACAAGCCGTCAAAACAGAGCAGTCAATGCCAAAATAGTTTCCCAAAGCAACAACAAAGCAAGCTGAGTCCAAACCAAGAGACACAAGGGTAAAGTGACTTTAGGGCTTAAAGGGGTTGTCGGGGGTTCATAGCTGAACCCGGACATACCTACATTTTCACCCTGGCAGCCCCCCAGACTTGAGCATCGGAGCAGTTCATGCTCCGATCCTCTCCTTTGCCCTGCACTAAATCGCGCAGGGTAAAGGCATTTTTTGGAGATCCGGTGACGTACTGGGCTCTCCATAGGACTGCCAGGAAGCTCGGTGACGTCACCAGCACTGATGGGTGGGACTTAGTGCTGCCCTAGCCAGTAAAACGGCTAGGGCAGCGCTAAAGCCCGCCCATCAGAGCCGTTGACGTCACCGAACACACTGCCGGGCGGAAGCTTCCGCCCAGCAGTGTGTTATGATAAACAGAAGAGCCCGTGCCCTCTGCGATTTAGCGCAGGGCAAGGGAGCGCATCGGAGCATGAGATGCTCCGATGCTAGCTTCAGGGGGGCTGCCTGGGTGAAAATAAGGGTATGTCCGGGTTCAGCTCTGAACCCGGACAACCCCTTTAAGAATGGACACTAAACAGTCTGAAGTCAAGCACAGTAGCAAGAATGGAGAAGGCAAATAGTAATGGGGTAAACTTGCAAGGTCAAATACTCACAAAATGCACAGAGTAATCTACAACACACAAGAACCAGGTAGAAAATACAAATAATTAGCACTGAGCAAACTCAGCAGCAGGACGTAGAGCACAGATCTCAACTCATTGGTTCACAAGCAAAACACTCTTCTGTCAGGAATTAGAAGAGATGAGCTTGTCACAGCTCTCAGGCTATGCCCTCTCCTGTATCTTTGCCGGGCTTCTGGAGCATAGATTGTTGCAAGCTCTTAAAAGTACAAACTCAGAGCCATGATTTGGTACATAGATATGCATCAGCCGTTCTTCCTTATATCTCTGATTTCATATGAATGCATAAAAACGGTTCTTCTTTTGAAGTAGTGAAGAATATCTTTGTAATATGATGCCAAGTTATTGTGACTCTGGCATGGTTATGACTGCATGTAAAACCACAGGCCCTTGTTATTTTGTGTTTGCTCTTGCTTTTGGATGCAGTACTTATTTTGGCCTTTAAACAAATACAACACTGCACTTAATCTGCACAGTGAGAACAAGGCTCTAGGACATGACCTGTTAGACTTCTAAACTTCAGTGGTAAGAGTTTAAGCATGCATGGGATAGGCATAAGGCCATCCTTCATATAAAATAGGGCCAGGGTGCTATTCATAGTATTCAGTATATTGGGCAGACTAGATGGGCCAAATGGTTCTTATCTGCCGACACATTCTATGTTTCTATGGTATATACTGGTATACTGGCACATACGTTAAATATAGCACCTTGCCCTCATGAATAAGGTCTGCAGCAGATTCCTAAATACAAAATGTGCAGACAATGTGCAGTCTATATTCTGTAGATTCTCCTATATCTGAAGAACAGATAGTGACTTGCTACACTTGTTTTACCGGCTCTAGAACCATTTGTGACCACAGCATAGTGACAAAGCTGCTGTATTTGAAATCAAAGTGTAAACTGTAGTAAATCTTTAACATTAAAATAACTGTAAGGCAACAAACTATGGTTAGTCACTTTTGACAACTCTGTTTCAAGTTACAGGTCTCTCTATGAAAACTGGATGAAAGTTTTCTTTTTATTGATAGGGCTGTCCCCCAACTCGGAACCTTTTCTATTAGCGTCACAAATCCTAAAAGCAAAGCCACAGCAAGGCTTCTGTTTACTTGGGCAAACGTCCAACCTTCTGCTCTAGCCCTGAATCTGAAAAGGGGTTTTCTGGGAGTGCAATATTGATGATCTAACTTCAGGATAGGTCATCAATATCTGATCAGTAGGCAGTCGACTCCCGGGACCCCTGCCAATCAGCTGTTTGATGAGGCAGCAGCACTGCGGTGAGCTTTGTGACCTCCTTAGACCTATTGCACACGACCGTATGGCTTTTTCAGTGTTTTGCGGTCCGTTTTTCACGGATCCGTTATTCAGTTTTTTGTTTCCGTTGTGTTTCTGTTCCGTTTTTCCGTTCCATTTTTTCGTATGGCATATATAGTATACATTAATTACATAAAAAAAATTGGGCTGGGCATAACATTTTCAATAGATGATTCTGCAAAAACGGAACGACTACGGATGACATACGGATGCATTTCCGTATGTGTTCCGTTTTTTTTGCGGACCCATTGACTTGAATGGAGCCACGGAACGTGATTTGCGGGCAATAATAGGACATATTCTATCTTTCAAGAGAACGGAAAAACGGAAATACGAAAACAGAATGCATACGGAGTACATTCTGTTTTTTTTTGCGGACCCATTGAAATGAATGGTTCCGTATACGAACCGTATATGGAACGCAAAAAAGGGCCCGTAAGCGGGGGAAAAAAAACGGTCGTGTGCATGAGGCCTTAGAGCAGGGGTGCACAACCTGCGGCCCGCGGGTCGCATGCGGCCCCCAGAGCCATGGTTTGCAGCCCCAGCCCTGCTGGGCAGAAACACAGCTGATCCTGCAATCAGCTGTGTTTCTGCACAGAGCGCCGCAAAGCAGATGGATCACAGTTTTTGCACTGTAGCAGTAGCGGAAAGGGTCCCCGGCTATTAGTGAGAGCGGGGAAGCCGAGGAGAAGACAGAAGCGCTTTATTAGCGCTTCTGCCTTCTCCTCTATGAGCGCTCTCAGTGTGGACCCTGCGATCACGTGATCGCTGGGTGTCTCGGGAACAGAGGAGCGCTGCCCTTGTACAAAGCCTCCGCAGCAGGCTGGTTTCCCTGTAATTGGGGCTCCTTTGAATGCTCCAGTTACAGTGGAAATAGTACAAAAAAAAGTCACTTATTGTCTCCCAAAGGTCTTTCAGTGACCTCTTGAAGACAAATTGTGGTAAAAAATATATTTAAAAACGGCTACAATGATTTTAAAAAATTTGAAAACTAAATAAAAAATATAATAAAATATAAATAAAAGAAAAGAGGGAGAGCGCGCGCACGGGAGGGAGAGCAGACAGGAGAGCAGACAGGCCGGCATCGCGTAAGGCGCATGCGCGATTCTCTTACATGATCGCGCTTTTGTCAGCAAGAAAGACGGGATCACGCGGCAAATCAGGAGGACGGCGCATGCGCAGGTTTCGGAAGCGCCGTCCCGGCGACTGAGCCGGCTGTCAGTTAAGGAGCATAGAGGAGGGGTTAGGGCAGGGGCGGTACGGCCAGAGGAGATGGAAGGGCTACCCCCTTGACTGGTTGCATGACTGTTGGAGCACCGAATGTGAAGTTTATAAGACGATTTTTTGAAGTATAAAGAGCCCAGGAAAGCGGCACTAACATGGATAACAACACACTCAAGATAATCTATAAGGTACTGTTGCTAGTTTATAAAGTGAAAATGAGGTGAAAGGTTCGCTTTAATAAAAGAGTGTTCACTGTCCCACAACAGTCTTTTTATGACCCTTTGGGGGACATATTATGTGGCAAAAATATATTTAAAAAAAAATATAGAAAATTAAAAAAAAAAATTTATTAAAAATAATACAATAAAATATTAATACATTTCAAATAGAAGTAAAAAATTAAAAGGAAAAAGTGCAAAATTTTAAAAAGTGACAGTGTCCCCCAGACCAAAAAAGGTTGTGCACCCCTGCCTTAGAGCATACAAAGCACAGAGTCATACATGTATAGCGGCTGTGCTTGCTATTGCAGCCCAGGGCCATCCACCTGAATGGGACCACATTGTACATATCTCATGTGACTGATAAACTTGATATCAGTGGTCTAGGTGCTCAACAGAGCACATTGGTCTCTTCAAACAGCTGATCAGCGGGGGTTGCCGGGAATTGGCCCTCCAATGAACAGATATTGATAATCTATCCTGAGGATAGGTCATCAAAATTTTAATCTTGGAAAATCTCTTTAATACCCTGCCAACGCAAAGTGATTAGTTTGGCATTAAACATCTGAGACACACGCTCAAATTGCCCCAACACTTGACAGCCAGAGAACTATGATCTGTTGTAAAGCTACCTTTATTTTTTTACACACACAATGGGGGTCATTTAATAAGACCAGTGTTTCACTATAGGGTGAAAATCCAGCCAATCCATTGTGAGGTGCATGCCTCCTTAATAAATTTGTCCCATCTTCTTCTGGTCATGCTCCAGAAACTGAAGTCTACTCTATCCAGGAGCTGGAGTAGATTTCAGTTTTCTGGCGTAAATTATAGTCAATCTGCTGGGCCACAGTGGCCACGCCCTTTCACTAAGCTCCACCCAGTTTTTAAAAAACCACCAGAGGGCATCGGAAAACAAAAGCCCTTAATATATGTGGTGCAAGGTATGTGTGCTCCAAAGTAGTTTTGTGATGTGTAAGATAAGGTTTGCATGTTTTTCTTTTTTAGAAAATTATAACATAAAGACTGACTATACCGTTACTACATTAATACATTTTCCCACAGATCCCACTAGACAACTACCGCAATCAGAGCATGGCAGGCTGTAATTGGCATCTAGCATCTAGCGTAACAGGAAGTTTGGGAGGAACAGTGTGCTGAGAACAATTCCAGTCAGCTACCCTCAGCCATTCAACATTACCAGGGATGGATTAAGTTTAGTGGAGGCCTTGGGCAAAAAGTTTAGTTATCACGGCCATAAATTGGAAAGACGGCCATGTTTGTGTGTTATCCTCACTACTACTTACTTCTCCATGAGACTTAGAGGATTGCTTGCTCCTGCCAGATCACTGATTGTCCTGATCGGTTGTAGTTTTAAAAACTCGACCTGAAGAACTACTCTGGGCATGCTGAATTGAAGCCTCCTAGTTTCCCATGGAGGTGGACATACTTGTCTGTCCTCCATATAATCCGCCTTGAGCAGTAGGCATAATGTCTAGTTGGGAAGACTGTGAATGTTCTGATTAACAAAAGTGAATATTATATTTTTTTTTAAAGACAGGTAGTTACTTGTCATTTCTCAATAATGTTCCTTGCTCAGCTCTTTTTACTGTAGGGCACAGGAGTGCTTTATATGATCACATGGCCTAATTTGTAAACCCATCTGCTCCGGGCAATAAAATACTATGTTCCAAATCAAGTATTATTATAATCTACGAGCAAAGGCTTCACGATTGTGTAACAGCTTTAAACCAGGAGAATGTATTTCGTGCAGAGCATTGAGGAGAGAGAGAAGGTTGAGATGGTGGAATGTGCAGCGTGCCATAATGCGATCACCTAATATTATACACGCTGGATTTCGAGGTGTGTGTTGTAGAACCGGTGCCCTCTGAAACAGTGGTTTTTTCAGTAACTTTAGAACGGGCAGACTGAGCTGAATGTACAGGATACTCTAGAGTATGCCCAGTTACATGTAATTTAATCAGCTCAAAGATGAGATTTAGCTCCTGACAAACTACTCATTGTGCCCTAGATAATACCTGTTACTTGGCAATGCCTAGTAGTCTGCAAGCTATATCTCAGTGACAGAATTTCCACTGTGTTATAGCACATATAATGACATTGAACTGTACAGTTGACATGTATTTTATATGTATTCTTGGAAAAGAGAAACAATATATACAGGTGAAACTCCAAAAATTTGAATATTGTGCAAAGTTCATTTATTTCAGTAATGCAACTTAAAAGGTGAAACTAATATATGTGATTTTATTTGTTATAATTTGGATGATTATGGTTTACAGCTTATGAAACCCCAAAGTCACAATCTTGGGTCCCCTTTGCTCAGGGGGTATGGATTAATTAGCTGACTAGAGTGTGACACTTTCAGCATAGAATATTGAACCTTTTCACAAAATTCAAGTTTTAAGCTGCATTAATGCAATTCCTTTTAATTTGCATTACTGAAATAAATGGACTTTTGCACGATATTCAAATTTTTTCGAGTTTCACCTGTATAGGCTTGAATACAAAATACACATTATACATATGTCTGCATGCTTCTTACCTAAATGTATTGTGCCTGTGCTTTTATCCTTGGTGCATCTACTCGACAATAATATACTGTAAAAGGCAATTGCATGAATGATGGTCCACTTGACCATCTATGGAACTGCAGACACAAGCAAAAAAACAAAAAAAGAGAGGCGTGGATTCTTCAAAAGAAATACGCAGCACTAACTGTAAGGCTGATGACGTCTATAGAAAACTATGGGGTCCTGCTGTATCTCAAATATGCCACAGGTATAATATATAATATTTTTTTCTCTTGGATTCCATATGACTTCCTCAGAAAAAAAGTGTAACTCTTCATTGAAATTTGTATATATGGGATTTTCATGGGAGCTCTACCAAGTGCATGGAGCTTGAGCGAAGTGCAAGGTGTAGTTAGCAGAAGTAGAGCTTTATATTACTGTATATACTCGAGTATAAGACGAGTTTTTTGGCACATATTTTTGTGCTCAAAAAGCCCCCTCGTCTTATACTCGAGTCTAGGTCTGTATTATGGCAACTTTCATTGCCATAATACAGACCATGACATGTTGGGGGCCGGAGAAGCTGTTACTTACCTTTACAGCTGCTCCGGTCAGCTCCCAGCACGTCCGCGCGGCACCTCTGTTAAGCTCCCAGTGTAAATCTCGCGAGACACGCGGGCCGCGAGATTTACACCGGCAGTAAGTACAGGCCCCTGCACAGCCTCCCCTCCCCCTGGACAGCCCCCCCTCCCTGGCCAAGTATGAAGTAGGGAGGGGGGGAACAAAAAAATAATAATAAACAACCTGATAAATATAAAAAAAATTAAAATAAATAAATGCCCAGTTGATGGGAGTCTGACTCCCTGTATTTAATGCAGAGTGTGTGTGTATATAATGCACACACTCTGCATTAAATACAGGGAGTCAGAGTCAGACTCCCATCAATCTGAGTCACCCTCTTGCAGATGTGTGTATATAATGTAGAGTGTGTGCATTATATACACATACACTCTGCATTATAGCTGCATTTTCCACCCTAGTCTTATACTCGAGTCAATAATTTTTCCCATTTTTTTTGGGTAAAATTAGGGGCCTCGGCTTATATTCGGGTCGGCTTATACTCAAGTATATACGGTACTTAAGTAATTTGGTATTTGACTTTTTTTTTTATTCATTGACGTGCACCTTTCATCAGTGACAGCATACATATTGTGGGCAAATCCAATATTCAGACATCTTTCCAATTTTTTCTTATGGGAATAATGACGTTTCATTTCTCCACCCAAAAAGCTGTCAACTTGTCAGAGCTCCCATGCTCCTCCTTAACATACGCAGCCAGCCAGAATGCTGAGTAAGTGGTACAGCCTGTACCAATGTGCTGGGGAAGACACTGCTGCCAAGTTTAGCTGACTGGAGCTAGGGAGATAAGCGCTTTTAATGTTTTGGGCTTGGGCTGTCAAAGAAGCCAAGGTCTTGTCACTCCTCTGATCCACGACGAACAGAAGAAGCTCAAAGAAAAGCCTGTTGACAGCATTGAGGAGAGTGTTAAAGACCTGTTAGGAAAAGAAAAGGTTACATCATATTTCTATAATGATATGCTAGTTAACTATGTTTGTAGCTCTTGTGTTTCTAATAGGGAAACCACGCACAATTCCCTGTGTGAATGAGCTTCCTTAGAGTCTGTTAACTCCTTGCAGATAGCCTTAAATGCTAGGATTCTAAACTTGCCTTCAACTTTTGTCCACTTTCGCCTTCTAATACACATGAAAATATTTATTTCTGACTGCATGTTAAGGTGTTTGTTCTGACCGCAAAAGTTTGTACATAGAGATGTTTCCGTCCTTAACTTTCTGCAAATTTCATTATCGTAATACAAAATCAATACAAAATGACAGCATGGTAGTAAAACCTTGACAAGCTACAATTCACATCACAACCACTGGGTGGCCACACATTAAAATATATAGCAAAGGCAGTATATTCTGAAATAATGTTCTCCTTAATAAAGGCTGGTGAATTGATCTGTCAAGATATGTTGAGCTAAGCAGGCAGGTAAGGAAGGGTTTATTTGTAGCTATAATCTACATAAAAAGTAAAGTTAAGATGGTCACACATTTTAGAAAGATGTTGACGGAGTGCTATGCCTTCTGACACACCCATACACATGCATACTAGCATATGTTCTGAAAGGAAACAGGGGAGTAAGCCACTGCCAGACACTTCTGATTCCAGCTTATGACCCAAGCATAGAAATAAATGAATTTCTTGAAATTTGTTTCGGCTCTGTTTCTAATGAATCTGTTGGAAGATTCAATTTGGGTAAGAATACATTTGACAGGAATCAAAAGTGCTCCAATTGGCCTGAAAATGTGTTTCCAAGGACTCGTATTTTTCTTTCTTGTCTTTCTCGATTTTTTTATAATTTTTTTTTCACTCTCCCTCGTTCCCCTTTCATTTGGCAATGGGTAAACAAATGGTTGATGGAAAATTTGCAAAAGGTTTTTGGGGAAAAAAAGGCGCAGTTGGACTACATCTGAGACCAAAATATACCCTGGTTATACACTTATTTGTACACTTATTAATTGTACAAAATGTAAAACATGCTTTTGGAAAAAAATAGGTGCAATTGCATGTCTGCTGCCAAAATACATGCTACCAGTGACACTGGAAAATACATTTAATGTTATTAATTGTAGAAACTTTGCAACAGATTTTTAGAAAAAAAAATGGCGCAACTGCACAGTGTCTGCGACCAACAATCAGACCCCCAATGTTAATCAGACCTCAGATCACATCCCCAGTCAGACTCCCAATCTTAATAAGACCCCCAATGAGACCTCAGATCAGACCCTAATGTTAATAAGTCCCCAATAAGATCTCAGATCAGACCCACAATCAGACCTCAGCTCAGACCCCAATGTGAATGACCCCCAATCAGACCTCAGATAAGAGCCCCAATATAAATAAGACCCCCATTAAGACCTCAGATGAGACCCCCATACCTCAGATGAGACTCCCCTGCCTCAGATCAGCCCCAGATCAGACCACATGCCTGACATCAGACCCCATTCCTCAGAGGAAATAAATTTAAAAAAATTAACTTACCTCTCCTGAACGCCGTGGACTTCCAGGAGCTGGATCCAGCTCTCACTCTTCATCCTGCTGTCGGCTGTAGTCTGAACCAATGCGCACAGTGTGAGGTCATAGAGCGTTGTCGTGCTGTGCGTGTTCACAGCAGGGCCGATGGCAGAGGGCTAGGAGGCAGTGAGTACTGAGCCCGGGGAGTGTTGCAATCACAGCTTCCCAGTCCTCCGCTACTAATGAGCGCTTCCATTATGGAAGCACTCATTAATATTCAACCCATAAGAAGCAGTGACATTTTTCCTCCACTTTCGTCTTATGGGGCGAAAAATACGGTAATTGTAGAAGCTTTGTAACAGGTTTTTGATTTAAAAAATTGTGCAAAGGCACAACATCTGTGGCCAAAATATACACTGCTGGTGAAGCTAGAATATATGCTTATTAACTGTAGACAATTTGCAACAGATTTAAAAAATAAATAAATAAAGGTCGCAATTGGACAACTTCTGAAACCAAAATATGCCCTTCTATTGATGCAGTAAAATTACGCCTAATTTTTCACTTATTTGGGGTCATTTATCAAAGACCAGTGTTTTACAGTCTTTAATATCCCTGTGTTGACGGAGGATAGTCTTAATTTAGGCGTAGTAATTTAGGCGTAGTAATTTTAGGCGCAGGCCTCGTCATAAATTAGGCACATCGTCCGGCAGTCTGTGCACCTAGACTGAAATCTACTCTAGCTCCTAGCGTAGAAATGCCACGTGTGCCTAAATTTAGGTGCAATGGCATTCAAAAGAGGGGTTTGGGACATTTTTTACGCAGGTTTCTGGCATAGGGGGTCATAATAAATAATCCCCAGTATATGTAGAAAAATTGCAACAGATTTTAGGAGAATAAAGGCTAAATTACTCAGTCTTCAGTGCAATTATGATACTTAAAATATTATCAGCTGGTAGATTTAGGTTTTCTGGCTCCTGCACATAAAAAAGAGTGTGTATCTCTTTAAAAATTTAAGATAGTCTGAACAGCTCAAACCCTGTAACACACACAATAAACTAACTCCTGTTCTTAGTGCTAAAACCTGTTTTTCTACCAAGTAATTCAATCCACCTAACTAAATATATCTTCTGAATCCTTATCACTGTCCCTGTAAGATCCTAAACTTGTGTGTCTAATTGCTGTGTCTGTGACAAACATGTCATCAGCTTAGAACGATGTCTCTGCTTCGGATCTTACATAGTGCCTAATAAACAAGTCAAGTCAATATCATCCCTCCTGATTGGCTGTGGGGCTGACTGCAAGGCATTATGGAAAAGCCTACAAGCCAGGGCCCCATCCAGGGTCATGCGATCCTCTGTCTTCATCTTCCCTGCCCCATTTCCCTCACTAGTGTGCTGAATTTGAAATGTAAAGTGCCAAAACTTTGGCTTCATTTAAAGGTAGAAATTTTAGGAAAATCGTAACGAAATTGATTTGCTTTAAATTTTTTCACTCATTTCTAACCAAGAACAAGAGGATTGGGTATATTTAAATCTAAATGTTCGATCCTTCTCTCCCTAACATCTCTCATCAGGGGAGTTCTGGGAAGCCTCCATAGATAGTTGTACAGTCCAGGCAGGGTTGACCGGCATGGCCAGCTTTAGGCCTCTTTCACACTTCCATGTTTTGGTCAGTATTTTGCATCTATTTTTGTAAGCCAAAATAAGTAGTAGGGCCAAAACATAGAACTTTTTCTGTTTTTATGCTTCACATATACTGCAAATCAGGACCAGTAGAAGATAAGTAATGCAAAATTCAGTAAAATTCCTTTATTTTAATTGCCATAATTCTGAGTTACATAGAGATTTTTGTGTGCATTTTCAATAAATTTGCTGTGAATTTCACCCTATGCATTGCATCTGTAGCATAAATTTACATGCAGCGGATTTAAAGTCTGCACTGACTCTTACATGCACAACACGGTATCTGTATGTAGTTGGTGCAGTCTAAGTGGGTGGAGCAGGCCCACACACTGAGCCCACTCAATATGTGGCAAGTGGCAGCTGTGTAGTACAGCCAGCAACCAGACGCAATTACTGGAGCAGAGATATCGTCAATTGTGGTCATTTAACCCCCTCAGATGCAGCAACCAATAGGGGCCATCTTGATGGATTTGTATAGATTTTTGTGATGTCACCGCGCCCGCCCAGCCTCAATGCGCGAACATTGGCCTCAATGCGTGAGCATTGGCACATTTTCTTCAATCAAGTTGGTGAAGATGGCCTATCAATGGATGAGGTATGTATTTTTTTGTTTAGCCCCTGATTAACTTCCTGATAGGCAGATCGTGAAACTCAGATGCCGCGATCAGCGTTGAACGCAGCATCTAGGGGGTTAGATGACAGGGGTGGCCCACTCTATACAATGGGATATGATTCTTTACAAAGTAAGTCATGACAAATCTAAGTTCTTGTCGAAGTTAGGCGAAGCAACTAATGGTATTTTTTTAAACTTCGCTCATCACTAATTATTATATGAGTCTCTCATTTACACACAAAAATATTTGTATTAATACTGTACTAATTAATTAATTTGTACTAATATTTGTCCATTGTCAACTACTGCACTGTAGTAGCATACTCCACATTCATTCTTCTAACATGACTAAAAACTATTAATAATTTGAATGATGTCACCCTATACCATAGTTTTTTCTCAAATTGTACAACTAATGATAAATGCTATATTACTCTATATGGTAAAACCAGCTCTGTTCCAGACCTTAATTCTGTCTGAAGACATCAATGTCTTGTAGACAGATAAGTCTTATAAGTTCTTGTGATGCATGCACCATTTTTAGTGACCAGCTCTGGATGGAGACTTATTGGCTTTGCTCCATGGGAAAATAATATGCAAAGAGGTATCTCCTAGGGAAAGAAATCATCTCGCTAGCACCACTTTTTGGAAGTGGCTCCCTGTGATTTAAGATCCAACTTTTTAACATGCCTTGAGGCATGACAAGGAAAAAGAGCCAAGCCAAATATCCATCTAGAGAAAGCTGTTTCAGGATGGGTGCCCCTTATCAGTATGGGGTAGAATTCTGGATGACTAAATGTGATGCCTTGGATTCAGCTTAGGCAGGGTTCTAGCTCTCCTTAAAGACACCAGCCATGTATAGCCACATACAGAAGGTGGCACTAGTAAGATGGTTCTCTTTCTTTATATACAAATAGTATCCAAGGAACTCATGAATCTTTATGTGTACTAGTGTACCACATCAGCATTGTGAATGGCATGCGAGAAGCAAGTCTCAAAATAGTTCCCAGTTGACAAGTAGAGTTTAAGGGCAACAAGTAGCATTATACCAAAGCTGCACATCAGAAGAAAAAATCCTCAATAACATTAGTCACCTCAACAAAGCCCCATCTCACAGAACTCAAGTGGATTACTAAAAGTAATCTTACATATGAAAACAAGGATTAATCTGTGGACCACTTAGCTGGGTTACACCTCGAATGTAATGATTAATTCTCTCTCGCCTATTAATTTGATAGTAATAGTGTAAAACAGGAGCCAAACTATTAAAGATGAGTACGACGTGTATGGTTCCCCCAAGTATCTTCTGAAGGACGTTTGCTTTTTGCAACATGCTGTACTACTATTTCCTAGAGCTCCAGTGCTTAGTATCAAGGGTTTGTTCAATGATAAAAGAAATAGGCTTGATGAACATACAGTATGTATTTTTTTTTTCAACCAAACTAACTACATAACTACAGTATGTAAGGCAATGAGGCATAATAGAGGCAACCCAAAACAGATCCCAGTACTTGTCACAGGACTGGAATCAGCAAAAAATTTCGAAATAACCACCCACCCCCTTAGAACTGCATATGTTAGAAGTATATACGTTCCGCTCATAATACTTCTTAAACTAAACAAACTTACTGAATCTTCAAAAATGGAGAACATATATGAACCTGCACTTTTATATCACGGTAGTCCACATATTGCAGTTCTACAATACTCCTTTATTATTCCAACCTCCCTGTTTCTGAGTGTGATCGATTTGATAATACTGCAGAAAAGCCACAGGGAAATCAAATTCCCATGGCTTCCCTGTCAGGCCATCAATCATTGACTATAGTTTATAAAACAGAGCAAAGGAAAACTTAGTTGGGACTGAAGAAAAATTTGTTGTAAAAGTTTTTGAATTACTGTGTGTTTGTTATGGTGGAGGTCAGGCCTGATAAAATATTGTGACATGCTGATAGCTGATTTGCTGGGATCTTGGTGACTATGAGCTATGGAAATTAACTGTTGTGTAGAAATAAGCAAATCTATTCTAAATGAATCAGATTTGCTATGGATTTTACAAAAAATCTCCTGCCAAACGACTTAAGTTGCCTGGAAAATGGGAGGGAGGATAGAGGATCACATGACCCTGGGAGGGGGGCTTGCTCTGATTGGCCCAGAGGCTGACAGCCATTCTGAGCTTAGTTTGCAATCTTAGGTGCAATTACAGACAAAAGCCAGCAATCTAGTAGTTGTAGCGACAGTTTAAGAACATAGGTAGATTAAAACAATAGGTATAAAAGTCAGGGTTTTGTCAGAGAAGACATGAGGGGGCACTCAGAGTTCTGTGGGTGTTTTCAGAGTGAGGGAAGCTGCTGGTGGCAAGTAGAAAGTTGATGTATAAACTGCAAATTCTGCACTCACCAAAATCCTGCACCAACCTCATTTTTTCTGTACATGAACAGCCAGCCTTTAAAAAACAAAAACATGTTTCTACAGTTCATAAGTGTTTTATAGGCTTTTTCCCAGCAACATACATTCTGTTGCAAACGCTGTGCAGTGTCCCTTTTTTCCCCTCAAAATCAGTTTTAATTTAGCTTCCATTTTTAACTAAGCACTTCAGTGCATTTCAGTGTGTCAGAAACAGCGTGTTCATACAAGGAAACACATAATTCTGCCTCTTAAAGAAAATGTGTCACCAAAAATCTTATTTGCCAGTTAAAACCAGATAGTGACACTTCTCTTGTTTATCTAAACTGTTTTTAATTTCTGATGACAGAATTTTTATTCTATTTCGTGGACTATGGGGGAGGCCCTCTTTCCTGAGCTGTTCTTAATAGCATTTAAACAGCATTTAGAAATTGCTTTACGGCAGCCCCATGGACCATAGACACTATGGTCTGGAGCTGACCTCAGTGAAAGTTCTATGGGAAAGTTCTCTAGGCACACTGTGTGACCTGTGCAAAGGTCATTGTACAAGGAAAGAATAGATAAGCTTTGGCAGTCACCTACTTTGAATGGTGGATCCTTTCTTAATCTATACACAAACTTGATAGCTCCTTATCATTAGGCAGGTTTAAAATAATATAATATTATAACTGTAGTAAAGTGATCTGTACAGACCAAGAAGTGGCGCTTATTTTTAGGCTTAGCGGCCAGTATGAAAACTGCAGGAATTTATGGTTTTTGTTTGAACATAGTAGATGTTGACACGGAAAATGAAAAATAATCACAAAAATTATTTTAAAAAAAATATGTCAAACATAAAAACGTGATTTAAGCAATAGGTCATTCTCTGATTACACATTCCCTTTAATTACCAAAAAAAAACAAAAAGCTGCAATCTTGCTACAGTGTATAATATATGTATAAAACAGTTCATCACATTTTACCAGTATGTTTGTAGCAGGGCTAGTTTAATTAAAGTGGAACTAAACCCTTAAAAAACATAGATCAAGTACATTTAATCCATAGTGCACACACAAGGTGGTCCTCAAACTTCTGTCATAACCAACTTAGGAGAGATCTTGCATTTAAAGAAGTTTGGTCCTGATTGAGCATGGCCAGCGTCTGCTATAGGTCCTACACTGCTGGAAGAGCCATGGAATTTATGACGAGGCACTGACCTCATCATGAATTACCCACCTACTTCGACTCTCCGTGCACTAGAATGAAATCTATAGCAGCTTGGAGCTGCCATAGATTTTAGTCATTATTTACACCAGTTTCTGGCATAAATAATGATAAATGAGCCAGGAACAATTGCCCTATCCACACTCTCTTTTCGTAAAATTAGCGAGGGTGGCTTAAAATGAAGTCTGAATGGCATTGAAGGTGGCATTTATACTCCAAAAAAAGGCAAATAGGAATAATGGTTTTCCCCCTTTGCCTTTCCTTTAATCCTTGCCATCTTCAGCTACAGAACAGCTGAATGAACACACACACACACATACACACTGAACAGGAAGTTCTGGAAGGGTGATGCTTAAGCAGCCACAACGAAAGCCATCAGAGCAATCTGGCTACACCACTATAGGATTCCCTAACCTTGCTCCCCACAGCCACTTTTTTTCCCACTCCCCTGAGATGTATTGCCTGGCAGCCTTTTCATCTTGCTCATTCCATTTCTGCCAATTTCATTTCTTCTGCAAACACACTACACACTGGTCTTGACAATTTACAATGGTATTTTTACACAATGCAATGCATTGAGTGAAAGGGGAGGGACATTTAGTTCTGTAAATTACAGAAAAAAACAAGCAATTTTGCTACCATTTTAAAATAATCTGTATACCAAACCTGTGACACAGGTTCCGTTATAGACCTCATAATATATTGTTTGGTAAACAGAAGAGTGGAAAAATGAAAGTCCCATGCCTCATCATCCGAGAGTCAGAATGTGGGTGGCTGTAGTAGTGCAAAGAGCAGTTGTAAACCAGCCATCCAGCCAGTAGTAGTAGTAGCAGCAGGCCACGGTTCTCCTTCTCTTCTGATAGACGCCAAATTATTGAGGACAAATTGGATGGCATTGTGGACTGGATAGCTCACTCCTGTCAGTCACAGCAGGATGATGTTGCTGTCACCTCTGAGTCTGACACTGTGCCATTTAGCCATGGGTCACAGCATTCCTCCTTCTCCTCCTCCTCCTCTTCCCAGCCCCAGACAAGCCTCTCACTTGCATCATCTCTGTCTTCACTTCCCCCTCCTAGTGGGGCACCTTCTGTTTTCCTAAGAAGAGGCAACAATACCCATTTGCTATAAAAGATACTCAAGATAGTCTCCCTGTGTGAGAACATTCAGTGTTTGGACAGCTATGAGGAGGAGGTCCAGGCAGAAGTGGGGGACTCCATGCATAGCTATGTTGGTGGTAGTGGTAGTGGTAGTAGTAGTAGTAGTGGTGGTGGTGGTGGTGGTGGTAGTACTTGTAGCCACAGTGATGCCATCAGAGCCACAGTGGCACTTGGAGCAAATACAGAGATGGAAGCAGATGGTCAGACTCGTGGGCAACAGGTGCCTGTCCCCAATAAGGGACAATTTTGGAATGTTTTTAATTTTAACCCCTTAATGACCTGCACTGTACATGTACTTCGCAACCGGACATGACTTAACGCCCAGTGCCGTAGATGTACGGCGCTCTGATCGGGCGACCACGGCATGTGCAGGCTTCAGAAGTGTGCGGGGTGGCCATCGTGGCTGGCTTCCATGACAGCCTGTGAGATCCAGCTCCCTGGATCTCACAGGCAAGCTGGCTGAAGTGTATTACAGTGTGTAATACTCTTACAGCCAATGCATGGCAATACAGAAGAATTGTCATGCATTGTAAAGGGGATCAGACCCCCAAAAGATGAAGTCCCAGAGTGAGACTATGGACTAAGTGAAAAAAGTAAAAAAAATAAAGTTTTACAAAGAAATTAAAAGTTTCAAGTAAAAAAAAGCGTCATTTTCCAAAATAAAGTTAGAAAAATTGTTAAAAATAGGGAAAAAGTAAAGTAGACATGTTAGGTATCGCCGCGTCCGTATCGACTGGCTCTATAAAAATATCACATGACCTAACCCCTTAGGTGAACAACGTAAAAAAAAACAGTGCTAAAAAACATTTTTTGTCACCTTACATCACTAAAAGTGCAATACCAAGCGATCAAAAAGACGTACGACCCCCAAAATAGTAGCAATATAACTGTAACCTCATCCCACAAAATATGAGCCCCTACCTAAGACAATCGCCCAAAAAATTAAAAAAACTATGGTTCTCAGACTATAGAGACATTAAAACATGATAATATTTTAAAAAAATGATATTATTGCGTTAAATGTAAAAAAAAAATTTAAGTATACATATTAGGTATTGCCGCATCCATAACAACCTGCTCTATAAAAATACCACATGACCTAACCCCTCAGATGACCACCATAAAAAATCTAAAATAAAAATGTTGTCAAAAAAGCCATTTTTTGTCACCTTACATCACAAAAAGTGTAATAGCAAGTGATCAAAAAGTCATATGCCCCCCAAAATAGTGGCAATCAAACCGTCATCTCATACCGAAAAAAAATGAGCCCCTACATAAGACAGTCGCCCAAAAAATTCAAATAAACTATGGCTTTCAGAATATGGAGACACTAAAATTTTTTGGAAAAATGCTTTATTATGTAAAACTGAAACAAACAACCCAAAAAATTGTCGCATTCAAAACAACCTGCTCTATAAAAATACCACATGATATAACCTGTCAGATGAACATTGTAAATAACAAAAAATAAAAAACGCTGCCGAAACAGCTATTTCTTGTTACCTTGGCTCACAAAAAGTGTAATATAGAGCAACCAAAAATCATATGTACCCTAAAATAGTACCAGCAAAACTTCCACCTTATCCCGTAGTTTCCAAACTGTGGTCTTTTTTTGGAGCTTCTACTCTAGGGGTGCATCAGGGGGTCTTCAAATGTGACATGGCACAATTATCCCAGTGAAATCTGCCTTACAAAAACCATATGGCTTTCATTTCCTTCTGTGCCCTGCCGTGTGCCTGTACAGCAGTTTACAACTACATATGGGGTGTTTATGTTAACTACAGAATCAGGGCAATAAATATTGAGTTTTGTTTAGCTGTAAACCCTTACTTTGTTAGTGGAAATAGTTGATTAAAATGGAAAATCTGCCAAAAAAGTGAAATTCAGAAATTTCATCTCCATATTCCATTAATTGTTGTGGAACATCTAAAGGGTTAACAAAGTTTGTAAAATCTGTTTTGAATACCTTAAGGGGTGTAGTTTCTAAAATAGGGTCACTTTTTGGGAGTTTCTACTCTAGGGGTGCATCAGTGGGTCTTTAAATGTGACATGACAGCTTAAAATTATCCCAGTGAAATCTGCCTTTCAAAAACCATATGGCATTCCTTTCCTTCTGCGCCCAGTTTACGACCACATATGGGGTGTTTTTGTAAACTACAGAATCAGGGCAATAGATATTGAGTTTTATTTGGCTGTTAACCCTTGCTTTGTTAGTGGAAAAAAATTGCTTAAAATGGAAAATCTGCCCAAAAAGTGAAATTCTGAAATTTCATCTCCATTTTCCATTAATTCTTGTGGAACACCTAAAGGGTTAACAACATTTTTAAAATCACCTTGAGGGGTGTAGTTTCCAAAATGGGGTCATTTTTGGGTAGTTTCTATTATGTAAGCCTCACAAAGTGACTTCTGACCTGAACTGGTCCTCAAAAAGTGGGTTTTGGAAATTTTCTGAAAAATTTCAAGATTTCTAAACTTCTAAGCCTTCTAACATCCCCCAAAAATAAAATGGCATTCACTAAATAATCCAAACATGAAGTAGACATATGGGGAATGTAAAGTAGTAACTATTTTGGGAGTTATTACTATCTATTATAAAAGTAGAGAAATTGAAATTTGGAAATTTGCAAATGTTTCCAAATTTTGGGTAAATTTGTTATTTTTTTATAACTAAAAATGAAATTTTTGGACTCAATTTTACCACTGTCATGAAGTACAATATGTGACGAGAAAACAATCTCAGAATGGCGGGGACACGGCATGTGGCAGATTTGCTAAAATTGGCCTGGTCCTGAAGGTGAAAAATGGCTGGGTCCTGAAAGGGTTAAAATGCATATAACACTGTGTGTTTTTAAACATGCTGTTTGTTAACCATTGTTATATATGTCAGTGCCCCTCTGACATTATTTGTTATTGCTTTAAAGAGCTTTTGGAGGGGAGAGGACGATATTTGACATATCCTGAGGGTATGTCATGAATATATAAATCTGCCCTCAGTGTCTGCCTTGTATATTGAGTACCAATGACAGTTTTGAATCTCTACAGTGGATCCTCTATGCATGACACTAGGTTTACAGGTCTTACACTGAGCCATAACATTGATGTGTGCCTTATAAAGGTTTTAGATAGGCAAGGTTTTAGATAGGCATGTAGTTGACCATAATTGGACCCAGTGGGGATCCTCTACCGGCACAGCCTACCAAATGGTTGTAAAGCTAGTGTGAAATTAGCCTTAGACCACTGCATTGTTCCGTTCCTCTGTTAATCTTCCACAAAAATGAACAAATATGTTGACGACTGGGTATTACCATTGCCCTTATTAAAGGCTTGTGACCCTACACAGTCTGGAACACTGAACAGTGTCAGAGTATGTAGCGACATACCACCACCTGGAAGCACACAGGTGGTGGTAGAAAGGTACAATGCCGAAGAAAAGATAATCATGAATTATTGTAATATGGGGGAATGCAATTATTTACTAAACTAGACATGTCAGGAGAAAAGATAGGTCCTCTTTAAGAGGTAAATGGCACATAGTACTAGTTGGATTAGAACATTTTAAGTAAGCCATTCTTAGTTGATAAGCCTACTACAAAAAATCCCCTTAAAAATCTTTTCCAATACTGTTCAGCTTGATCTAGATTCCTGTTCCTTTTTTTTCTTTTTTCCTTGCATGCCCCTGCCTTGTTTTCTATGAAGATCATTATACAAATCTGCTCGTCTATTACAAGTCTAAGCAGTGGTTCTTTTTTCTTTTCTTTTTGGCTGGTGCATTCCAATATCCTCTTGTATGTCTTTTGGTCACACATTGCAAACTACACATTCCTAGAGGGTTCTTCTTGAATTGTGTTCTCTTATGAGTCACGCCTCAGTTCCTTGTATTGTCGAACCATTATGAAAAGTCACTCATTTGTCATTCTATGAAAGAAAGAAGTATTTACCGCTGTGTCCATTTGCATGATGCTAGCAGCTCTTGAGAGCCAGATGTTCCGTGGTACAAGCCTATATTATTAAGCAACCAGTGTATGGAACATTTGTTATACTTACCGTTCCCATTTTATATTACATATGTGCCTGTATAAATAGAGCTTGCATTTTTTCCATCTTTGCAAGCACAAATGTATTGACTGCCTTTCTCTTGGATAAATAGTTGTCACATGGGTTTTTACCTTGGGTAGCTTTTCAAAGCAGCTGAAAGCTGAGTAATTCTCTGCAAATAATGCAAGAATGTGCTCTTAAAACGAAATATGCCATTCCCACATACTGTTTGCTATTCAGTCTGCCTCACAATTGTTTTATTACCTTACATACCGTATGTCCAGTGCACCCTTGGTGTTTTATGCCTTTGTACACTTTAGAAGGAATCTCATAGTATGTAAGAGCCCTGGCTTTGTTCATAATGACAGCATATAAAATACTATTACAGTCCTGATCAAAAGTTTAAGACCACTTGAAAAATTGCAAAAAATCATATTTAGCATGGCTGGATCTTAACAAGGTTCCAAGTAGAGCTTCAACATGCAACAAGAAGAAATGGGAGCGAGACAAAACATTTTTCGAGCATTCAATTTAATGAGAACAACGAATAATCTGAAACAGGCTGTTTTTCAGCTGATCAAAAGTTTAGGACCACACCTCCGAAAAACCCCTAAACCCCCCCCCAAAACAAAAATCCAACTTCCAAACATGAACTCAGTGATGAGTAGCTCCGCCGTTATTGTTTATCACTTCAGAAATTTGTTTCGGCATGCTTGATGCAAGCGTTTCCATGAGGTGAGTGGGAACATTTCTCCAAGTGGTGAAGACGGCCACACAAAGGCCATCTACTGTCTGGAACTGTTGTCCATTTTTGTAAACTTCCCTTGCCATCCATCCCCAAAGGTTCTCAATTGGATTTAGATCAGGGGAACACGCAGGATGGGCCAAAAGAGTAATGTTATTCTCCTGGAAGAAGTCCCTTGTCCTGCGGGCGTTGTGTACTGTAGCGTTGTCCTGTTGAAAAACCCAGTCGTTACCACACAGACGAGGGCCCTCAGTCATGAGGAATGCTCTCTGCAACATCTGGACATAGCCAGCGGCCGTTTGACGCCCCTGCACTTCCTGAAGCTCCATTGTTCCACTGAAGGAAAAAGCAGACCATTACTGCTTTGCCACTGCCTGGCCCTGTCAATCAAAGAGGCCAGGGAGGAGCTGGCCACAGAATGAAGGTGGACTTTGATGAAATGAGAGCAATTGTGAGGTCATTGTTGCACCAAACACCTAATTTGCATTTTAGGAAATAGTATCTTAAGTTGAGCCTAAGATCAGCAAAAGAAAAATAGTGCTTTAACAAGATGAATTACATCTAAGTATCTGTGCAAATGTGTCTATGCAGCTATGTGTCCATGCAGACAGTTGAATAGGGAGGTAGCTGGAGACAGATTCCCTTTAAAGCAGACAAGAAAGGAAACAATTACAGTTAAGATAATGGTGCGTTTTCCAGGTAGATCTAATATGTTTATCTTCCTTTTGTCTGTCTCCTATATCTTGCTAATATGCCAGATGTGTGCTAAAAGAAGTAAGGGAGAAATGGAAGGGAGTATGACTGTGGAATCAGACTACACAAAGTTTGTTTGTTGTCTGTTACTATGGAGACTCATAGGACTGTATAGCAGCTGTAGACACAAAACTGTAGGAAATTTTTAATAAAAGCTGTTGCTTATATTTTCATTATATAATTCATTGGTACAAAAACAAAGACTGGTTGTGAAAGTGTACATAGCCTACAGAATGTAGGTCTAGGTAAAGGCAGTGGCCTTCCTTTCAAACTGTTTGCATAGTAGCTGTGGTTCACCTGATTCCCAAGTTATGATACTTTTTCTTGATTAATATGCAAATTTGGCATTTGGTGCAATGAGGGCATTACCATTGCTCTTGTTGCATCCATGTTCCACTCCTTTCTGTGGCCAGCCTCTCCCTCTCTGCATTGTCACTGCCTGGCCCTGTCAATCAAAGCAACAATGGAAGAGATGGCCACAGAAAGGTTTGGAGCATGGGTGCAACAAGACCAACAGTGATGACTTCAGACTAATTTGCATATTAAGAGAAAGTATAATAACCCGAGAACAGCGTTCCTTTTAAGGAACATAAGGTGATCACATTCTTTCCTGACTACGTAACCTTAATATTGCTCATTTCATTCTACAATCAAAGTGGACCTGTTTCGACATTCTGCTTCAGCCTCTGGCCATCATAATACTTGCTGGAATCACAAGGGTGTTCAATGACAGAAAGAAGCAGTCCAGGGTCACCACTTGACACATTGCTAGAAGAGAGATATGTGACTGTATTGCAATAATCATTTGTTATGACAAGAGGTGGCTTGCAGGATTTCCCATTGACAAGTTTATTGATGTTGTCACCTGAATATGTATGGATTGGTGCTATACAATGGTCCAGGCAAACTTATTTGAGTATCTTGATGACTTTGGATATCACGATTGTAAGTCGGAATTCACAGGAAAAACTGTCATTTTTGTTGGAGTTTCCCTTTTAACAACTATAATTCTTAATTGTGAAATTTAGAAATAGCATGCTCCATCAGACAGTTTTGGTATTGTCACCATCTAATTAGTAGCCTAAACTGCTAATAATTACTTGTAATATAAGACATGACAGTGTCTGGTGGCCTGAACGTCACCCATGTTACCACCACCTCAAAAATAACTGCTCTAGAGATGAGTGAATCAATTCTAAATGAATCAGATTCCTCACGAAGTTCCCCAAAAATTATCCTGCCAAATGGACCCGAAGTTTTGGCTTTATTTTTTCCTGGACAAATCACACAACAAACATGTCAGCATCTTTTTCCTATGAAAAAATGACAGGAAGGTTGAAGATGGAGGATCACATGACACCAGGAGAGAGGGGACATGTTTGTTGTGTGATTTGTCCAGGAAAAAATAAAGCCAAAACTTCGGGTCCATTTGGCAGGATAATTTTTGGGGAACTTCGTGAGGAATCTGATTCATTTAGAATTGATTCACTCATCTCTAGAGCAGTTATTTTTGAGGTGGTAGTAACATGGGTGACGTTCAGGCTCTTGTTGCATCCATGCTCTTGTTGCATCCTGATTGGCTCAGAGGCTGACAGACAGCCTTATTATCCAATCAGGGGAAGGATGCCGGCAGGTCATTTTGCTGAGAACTCCATACAATGCCATTCTATGTTCAACTTGTAACCTGACAGCATGTGTCTTGGCTGACAAAAAGCTATTATAAACACAAGCCTGTAATCTAACTGTACTAGGGACACTATAGAGAGAAAAAATTGGGTAGATTTTAGGGTTTTATCAGGGAAAGCACAGTATAGACAGCGAGAGACTGATAACTGTGAGTTGTGTGTTGTTTCATCTAGCTTGCTGGCAAGTTCTGCATTGCAAACTCCTGCAACAACCTCATTTTTTTCTGTATATGGACAGCCAGCCAGCTTTTTTTCTGTAAAAACGTTATATTTATTTTAGTGAATGTGTTGTATTACTTCAAGATACTGTGTAGTTACAGTGAAAACATTTTACTGCAAAAACTGCAGTATTACCATTGTAAATTGTTAATACCAGTGTGCAGTGTGTTTTAGATGGGGAGGGTCATTCAATTGCACCTCTGTCTTTAAATTATGAAAAAAAAACTCTTGCAATTTTACTAGTACTGTTTTCATAATAAATTGCCTGGTAAATGGAAGTATGCAGAACAAAAGACCCATGCCTCATCATCCAACAGTCAGAAGGTAGGCAGTGTCAACACCATCCACCCGACCAGTAGTAATAGTAGTAGTAGTAGTAGGCCACAGTTCTCTCTGGCTTCTGATAGGCAGCACATTATTATTGAGGACAAAGAGGATGAGAGACAGCTTACCCCCAAAATCTCTCAAAAGAATGCGAGTGCCAGATCTTCAGCTTAAGAACTGATGAGACCACTGATACTGTGGGAGCAGGCTCAAAACATGATGGCGTAACGCAATCTCAGCTGCTGCTTTCTCTGTTAGAGTATGCCTCATCTGGCAGTTTTTCTCCATTGTTGTGTGGAAGAGCTGCAGGATTAAAATAAGCCATGGGCATTTTAACACAAACATAGACACCACGTCTCTATTGCGGTATCACCAGATACTTGTGGGAAAATAGAAATGGCGATCAGTTAGCACAACAAGTGCGTCCTCTTCCTCCCTTTCTCCTTTGTGGCAGGTACTGCTTCTCCCACACAGACTTCTCATCCTACTCCATTCATCAGCCATCGATAAGGACATGTGTGGTCAGTGAACAACTCTACATGCCCAGCAATCCAATGGTGTGCAAGCTTAACTCCAACCTGGCCAATTTATTAGCAGTCCAGTCACTGCCGTACCACTTATTTGATTATGCTGCCTTTAGGGAACCGATGGCATGCACTCAGCCTCGCTAAAAGATTCATAGCTGCCATTCATTTTCCAAGAAAACCCCATCCCTGCCTTGTATTATCACATGGTGCAGAACGTGGGCCACTCCTTACAATTGTCGCTCCATGGACACCCAGGGCAACTTTTACGGCAGGGACCAGTACATGTCTTTCATGGCCCACTGGGTCAATGTTTTCTGCTGCAGCAATGAGGCCAGGTCCATCCTGGTTCCCACAAAAGGCACTTAGCTACCTCCTCCACATCCTCCTTAAAGGCAGACCAGAAACAGGGCATACCACCTCAGCAGGGAGCCTCTCTAGCTTGAGTTCAGGCAGTGACAGCTCATCAGGGACATATGTCATGTAGTAGGAAGTGGAGGAGGAGGATGAAGATGAGGAGTAGGGATGAGCGAATCGACTTCGGATGAAACATCCAAAGTCGATTCACATAATACTTTGTTTGAATACTGTACAGAGCGAGCATTCCGTACAGTATTAGAATGTATTTGCTCCTATGAGCCGAAGTTATTACTTCGCAAAGTCGCGAGACTTCACATAATAACTTTATAAATCAATTTCTACACGCAAAAAAACATTTCCCAAACTCGGGTTTGGTTCCAAGGTACCACTTGGAGCTCTGTACAGTATTCAAATGAAGTATTATGCGAATCAACTTCGGATGTTTTACCCAAAGTCGATTCGCTCATCCCTAATGAAGAGCCACCAGTGAAGGAGGAGGAGTGGTCAGTGTTGGAAGAGCAGGAGGCTGATGATGATGCCAACGTCCATGACGACCAATCATCACAGAGGGGGTCATAGACAGAAAGAACTGGGTCCTCAGGCAAGTTGGCAAGCATGGCAACCTGTATGCTTGCTTATGTACTGACAGGTCAATCGTTCATATCAAGCATTCTGATGATTACTGGATAGCCATGCTTTTAGACCCTTGCTATCAATGCAAAATGTAGAAATGTTGTCCTGTTGTCAAATTGCTTTATTACCAGGATACTCTTTGTACATAGCTTGCTGCAGCTTTCGATGAGCAGACACCTGCCACCTGCTTGTCTGACCAGGCAGCTCCTTCTGCCCCCCACTGAGTCACCTACCTTCCACCTTCTCTGCTACCACAAGCAGCAGAAGCCGCAGCAGGCAGTTCATTATCATCAACATGATGGAGCAGTATTTTAACGTGTCGTGCTACACTGACCCAAATCAGCAAATGGAGATGTACTGCCTGAACAACCAGGTGTTCAAGTCTACTTGGCGAATACCATGTTCCCTGACCCCATGGACTTCCAGACAGGCAGATTGGAACAGTGGCCGTAACTGGCCAAGTTTGCTTTCACTATTCTCTTGTCCAGTCTCTTATACCAGTGTACAAAGCATCACTTTGATCTGCCATTGCATTATCAACAGCCCCATCGCCACTGTCTGCCTGCATACCATCATGTTCTATACTGTATTGCTGCTGCCTCCGCAACTGCCACTCCCCTCTGCTAATCTTCCTACTGCCACATCCATTACCCTTAATGCTACTACCATTACCTCTGCACAGTCTCCACTACTACTGCTACTACCCCAACACAGCCAGACACACATCTACTCCCTCTTTTGTTCCATGCCAAGCTGCTACTGCTGCTAGTGCTGCTACTATTGCTGCCAGTTATTATCACCTACATTGCTTCCCCTTTCCACATGTACATTGTACTACTGCTGCTCCCAAATTAAAAGGGGATTTTTTTCCAGGCTTGTTCAACTTAAGAACAAGCCCTCTTTCTTCTGACAATTATGTGTATAAATAGGGGAAGGCATTCTGCCCCATTAACTCATAATTATTGTACACTTGGGCATAACAAGTCACTGTTCCATTATGTCATTAATGTGTGTGTATAGCCAGGGTCAGATCTGACCCCGTTAAGGCATAATTTTTGGATGCTTGGTCCCAACAAGCTACTGTATCTTTTGGCGCAACATTTTATTAACAAAATAATGCATTTTAGGGGTTCTGCTATGTAGATACTATATGACAGTCTATAGTAGTATTCGTGAAACTTGCACTGATGTTGCTATATATGTTTATAATTGTACCTTATCGTGAAGGATATATTTCATATTGTCATCATTATGAGCAAAACCGAAACCCTTCTATTTGCACAAAGAATGATGAAATTGTGAAATGATACTACCCTTCCTGTTTGTCTTTCGTGCTTCTCAATTTATCTATTGCCTAGTGACAAAAAGTATAACCTATTCAGCAACATCAGTGGTCACCTCTATAAGCAAACTGTGAAATCATGAGCTTGCAAATAGGTAGTTATACAATGAAAGACACATTGTAATACAATGCTACCTATCTAATGCCTGTCATACTACTATACCATAATGCATGCTTAAATTCGTGCTACATTAGGCTAGCATGGATTATATTTAAAGCAAAACGCATGATCTAGACCCTACAATACAGAAGGAGGGCCCAGTTGCTGGTTCATGTCCTTGGTTAGTCAGCCTCTCATAGCAATGCAGCCTCAAAAAACCCTTCCTTTTCAGAAGTGCCGATCTTCAGAAAATGACCTATTGTTTAAATTGATCTGCACAGACAAATTTTCAATAGTCATCTCATTATCATCACAGGCAGGATTACAATAACAGTTAACACCTATATATACAGATAACACATGACTCACTATTCACAATAAATTATATCACACAGCTTATCCACTCCTTCCTGACCTCTACACAGTTCAAAGAGAATGCTTAGAAATTAATGAGTCCCCGCCAGACTATTATGTCTATGACCCGTGATGGCTGCTGTTAAGTATATCTCTAAATGCTGTTAACAACTGCTCAGCCAAGATGGCAGCCCCCATAATCATGTACAGAAAATACAATAAAAAAATCATAAGATAAAAACAAGTTAGAAAATAAAAAGGATATAAATCACTATCGGGTATTAAAATGACATTAAAAATTATGCTGTAGATGACAAATACCCATTAAAATTGAAGTCAACGTTTGAGAAAAGTATTGTTCTGTGCTGTACCTACTGGACACTAAAGAAGTGGTATGCCCTACCACTATGGCAATCAAGATTTTAAAGATATATTGACCTGGTTACAAGATGACTTCATTTTGAAGTCCCATAGCCTGATCATTTATAAAAAAATAAAAAATAGAAGCCATGTTACATTTTATATACAGTAGATTGAATGAAGAGAATATTATAGAAATAATTCTGGGCAGCACATAGCTTTTACTTCTAATGCGACTAATGTAGTTTCTCCTATTTTCTCCCCTTAATGTTTCTAACAACATAACATTCCACATATCAACAGGAAAGTCTTTGTATTGCAGGAAAGCCTGTCCTTGTTGAATAGAGGGCATGGTGCAGCATATTTTCATCATGCACTGCAAGTAATTTACAGGTGTAGGTCTGAGCCAGAATTACTGTTGTTAATGTCTCTACTAGAAACTGGTTCAAATCAGCGAGTCTGAACCCACTGTGCCAACAAATCAGTTTGGTGATGAGCTAACCCTAAGGCCCCTTTCACACGGGCAAGTATTCCACGCAGGTGCAATGCGTGAGGTGAACGCATTGCACCCGCACTGATTCCTGACCCATTTATTTCAATGGTGCTGTGTACATGAGCGATGTTTTTCACGCATCACTTGTGCGTTGCCTGAAAATCGCAGCATGTTCTATATTCTGCATTTTTCACGTAACGCAGGCCCCATAGAACTGATTGGGGCTGCGTGAAATTGCATCCGCAAGCAAATGCGGATGCAGTGCGATTTTCACGCATGGTTGCTAAGGAGACGAGGGATGTATAACCCGGGACCCCATTTACTTTATTATTTTCCATTATAACATGGTTATAATCAAAAATAATAGCATTCTTTAATACAGAATGCTAAGTATAATGTCAATTGAGGGTTAAAAAATAATAAAAACATAACTCACCTCATCCACTTGATGTTATTATGGAAAAAAATAAAATCTACAGAAAACTAAACCCAAACCCGAACTTCAGTGAAGAAGTTCGGGTCTGGGTACCACATTCAGTTTTTTCTCACGCGCGTGCAAAATGCATTGCACTCGCGCGGAAAAAACTGAACAACGGAACACAATCGCAGTCAAAACTACTCACACGATTTTCCCTGAATGCACCTGCATCGCATCCGGCCCTCACCCGTGACGCCCGTGTGTAAGAGTCCTAAGGGTGTTATTCTGGCATTTCCCAGTATTCATCCTTAAACCCATATGCAGGGTTCTAGACTTCGCTGCAGGCTAGCAACCAGACCGCTACCTCCTGGGATAGTCCCGGTGTAGTTGACAGCTAACCCGCTGCGGTGCAAGCACTGGGAGCTCTGGATATAGAAAACACACCAAAAATGCAGGAAAACCCTAGGTACAGCCTGAAGAGGCATCAAGGCTTGAATGCTGGTTTTAGAGATCCAGACATTGCAGAGTTCACGTAGAAACAGGTAAGAGTTACTGGTGGGGTAGTGGTGAGACACACACAAAGCAGGCAAGATGGGAACTTCACGGAGCACAGCCAGAGAAGACAGACTGGGTTAACCTAAACATGAACTGAACTTAGACTTGAACTAGCACTTGAGCACACAGGCAGGATTGAAACAGAACTTGGAGCATGGCAGGAACACAGGCAGGATAAATGCAGGTAAATCGCAATAGAACTAGACTATCAAACTCCTTTGCTGGTGTAACAGTGGTTGCTGTCTGTCCACCGATGTGCCCCTGTGTACCACCATGGCTTAGGTCCTGGGCACAGCATGCTTTTAGCTTTTTCCCTGCAGCACCTCCTTAAGGGCCGGCTTGCGTCACTTCCTGTGATTTATGGGTTTAGCACATGTGACCGTTTGTTTAGCATATGTGCCCAATACTAGCCCTCCTGCACCTATTTAATCGGTCCAGCCCTCTTCCCAGGTGCCTGAGCATTAAGGTCCTTGTGTCCTGCAAAGGTTGCCGTTATCTCTGCTTGTGGTCCTGTTTAAATGACCCGTGCTTGTGTTTATGGACTCTGCTACCTCTTTGATCCCTGCCTGCTTGCCTTGACTCTCCGGTTACTGACCCGGATTGCCTGACCTGTGCCGCCTGCCCTGACCTTTTGCTTGTTTGCTTTCGTCTCTGACTCATCCTTCGGTCCTGCACTGTTGCTCCTGATTACGACTTGGCTTGCCAACTACGTCTGTCCCTCTGGTATCTTGCTCTGGTACCTTCTGGTCCACCTGGACCGACTGACTGCCTTTTGTGCCCACTGTCCTCAAGAGGTAGCGAGCTGGTGTTCCCCTCTGGAAAGTCTATCCCCACCTTCAGGGGTACTGCGAAGAATGAGGGATTCACTTAATGAACACCCTTAGAGGAGGTTGGTTATGTGGCACAGTGGGTTCACACTCGCTGGTTTATGACAGCTGGTCACAGGGAACCTAAAGCTCAGACAGCTCTCTACCTGTAGAGGTGCCTTAAATACCCAGGGACCTTCAAACATTGGCTGGGGAAGAATTTGGGAGCACGCACACTCACCTTTAAGAGCATCAGTCAGGAGCATGGAGGTAGCAGCACAGAGAGGAAGCTAGCGACCGGGATACTGGATGACATGGTAAGAGGCACGGCATCGGCACCCGCAGGGAACAGCAGACGGAGCCCTGACCTAACAGAAACATTTGTGAATGGGAATTCTGTGCCAACCTGTGAGTTTATAATGGAAGCCTGAGGTTATACTTGCCTTTCATCTTTCACATTTCTGTTCTCTGTTTTGCTAACATTGCTTATGTAAAGGTTTCCAACTTTCCTGTTTCATACTATTTCCTCCAAATCCAATGTATGGCACAAAGGACAATGCAAGATGCTCGTAAATGGGTTGGACTGGAGCCAACCTGGTAATTTTATGTGAATTATAATATCTCTATACAGCTGGATTAATATTTCCAGTGCCAGAAGCAGTTAATAAGAGTATAGGAGGTTCACAATGCTAGACCAAAGTATGGGTACTCAGGAAATCATGGCATGTGTATATGAAGACTAGAGAATACCATGTTCCACAAGACTGGATTGGCTAAATCTAAAGAATGTTTTATAATCTAGAAAAAGAATATACCAACCACATTCCACAACAAAGATTATTGGATAAATATGAATCAGACATATAGAATGCTTAGGACGTGAGTTGTTCCTGCAGGTAGATTTTTCAATGTTTTCTCTGATTTTGGGACCCACACCTATCAGACATTTGGGGAATAGTCTAGCGATATTTGCCCAATGTCCAATATGAAAATATCCCTTTAAGCTCAAATCTACAATACTCATCCAAAAGACTTGTCTGTGTCTATAGCTAGCTAGCAAACGGGAACAAAGAGTATTTCCAATTTTTCACACTGGCTTTTAGAATAAACCTTACATCTGGTGGCATTAGAGGCCAAGCTTGCTAAGAGCTCCTTTGCATTCCCTATTCCCTTAATTAAAGTACATACACATTGTAAACAAGTTTAAAGGGGTTTTCTGAGACCAGAATATTGATGGCTTCAGGCTAGGGGATCAATATGAGATTGGTGGGGGTCAGACTCTTGGCTCCCTTGCTTATGAGGTAGCTGAAAAGGCTGCAATGCTTCTGCAAGCTCCGCAGTCCCATCATTGTTTACATGAGGCCATCTACCTGCATACTGTCTACTTAGTAGCTGCGGTGCAGGCTGTTAATTTGAATGGGATGAAGTTACAATACTTTTCACCTCTGCTATTATATGTATATGTGCATGCAAGTAGTTGGACTGAGGTAAACATCAAAGAGGCCTCAGCACTCGCGGGAGCATCATGGCCCATTCAAAAAGCTGACCTATCCCCAGCCATCCGATATGGATGGCCTACCCACTTTAACCACTTGCCATCTGCCAATGGACTATATACATCTGGACGGTCATCTTTCATCTCTGCATGGATGTTTTAAAACAGATCACAGCTGGCTATTCTCTAAAAAGTCATTCATTGCAAAAATTGAACCCCAAAAATTTAGCAAATCTTATATTCCCTGGGAAGTTTGAACCTCATGAATCAGAGGTGTAACATTAAGCTCTGGGCCTCAATTTAAAATCTGTAAGAGGGTCCTCCACCTACTATGTGGCATTATAATACTTCTTATGTGGTAGAGTTTTTGTGACCCTCTTAGGTGTGACTGCTGTTCATGTACCCCTTATAGCTACATTCCTGTTATAGTTTTTAGCATTTTTACTCTATATAATACTAGAGACTTCACTGAAGAGGATTTGAGTTTTTAAACAGTTTGAGTATAAAATCTTTGGGGTCTATGATTCTGACCAAATGACTCATAGCCCGCCAAAACCAGATATTATAGAATGTATAAATTCTGACCCAAGCACTTCTACTGTACAGTGTAACAGCAGCACTATTACTTCCAATAAATAATGTCGTAATAGAGCTGTTCATTTTGTGGTTTTTATTGTTTCAGAAAAGGGAAGACACATACTTTGCTCATTTGTTTGTTAGGGGCATAGAACATCTAAACCCACAGCAGCAGAAGCTAATCAGGTCTTTTTTATGTCAGATGGGTCAATAATCCAGTACATCTTCTCCTGCTTATGCCCCAAGTCAACAAAGTTATTGACTTTCAAGTAATGTACTGTAGATTCATAAACAGTGCCTTCACAATGTAAGGATATCCATTTGACCTTTACTTTTAAGCATGCAAAAACCACCCTTTCTGCGCCAAAGCTCGTTCCTGCTCATTTAGTCATACTACTGATCTAACACTAATTACTGAATGTGGCCCTTATGCTCCATTCAATTAAAACTCTTTATGATTTTATGATTATGGTGACGGTAGTTGGCCCACCTTATGCTGCAAACGACATGCAAATGTGTGTGCAGAGCCATAGCCATAGGATTAAACATCACATGAAAGGCTAATTAAAAGCAAATGAGGGATAGTGGGCAGACGATTCAATAGGAGAGACTGCAGGATACAGCTAGAAACTCATGTAATGAAATAGTGGAGGCGTTACCAATAGCAACTGGGCGGATTCCACCTGTCATTTTAGAAAATAAATGTGGTGATCTATGGACAATATTTTATATTTCTTTTATAGCATTGTATACAGTATAGTATTGTATACAGTAATAAGGATTAGAATATAAATAGCATTTGCAATTATATTAAAAAACACATAAACATACGGTACATCTTGTTTCCGGGTTTCTTCTCTTTTCCTGGTTTCTTGCCCATACGAGCTCTGTGTCTTGAGCAGTATATTAATCTCCAGCAGAGGGCCACAGCTTGCCCAAGATATTAATAAATCTGCAGAGCAGTAAAACCTGACAACAACATGGATATTGCAGCAAGAGATTCTCAGTTGCTAAACAGAAGTTCATGTCAGATACAGTATGTACAAAAATAAATAGGAATCTGTGAGCATAATAAGTGAAGAGCTGTATACTCACATACTTACCACTAGGGGAACAGAAAGGCAAATATCAATAGTGCTCGGTATACATAAAAGAAATGTGGCAAGGGGCAAAATACTGATCTTCCTACAATGCCATCCATAGAAAATCAAAGAAAATTCTGTCTAATCAATCCTATCGTGTAAGCTAAACCCTACCGTTGTTATAGTTCTTTTTTACTTTTACTCTTGTATCTAAGTACAGTATACAAGTAGAGAATTTAAAGGGTCACTGCAGGCAAAAAAGTAAAAATTTGGCTTTGGCCACAGTCATGGGATTATACATGCTGTCAAAGTTTCTTTCACCTCAATGCTGAGTCTTTCTCATGCCACCAGAGGTTAGATATGCTAATTTGTTAATATATTTTCCCAGGAACCAAGAGAAGTGTTGCCTAGCCAGCAATACACCTCACAAATACTAGGTAGTCTCCATAATGGAAATAGTTTCCGCCCAGAAGCCCCCAAGGCCTATTAGGTGAACAAAGGCAACTCTGCTCTGCTCAGCTAAAGGGCCTGGAAAGAACTATTTGTAGATGCCTTAGCTATTAGTTATCCTTGGAGGCTTGTTTAAAGGGTCAAACACAAATTTTGGATGATGCTACATTGGCTAGTCACAGACACTCATCATTCTTTATTTGTTGGAAGGAAAGCTGAACTGCATGTGTTTTTCACAAGTTTGTTTCCTCACTATCTCTTTTCCTTTTCTGACATGCGTAACCACCTTTCTGTGGGATATTCTTCTGTAGAGGAGAATACATTACGAATGCACCATGAACCATACAGACTCCTGTACTACCATTCATGATCCATGCACATGGTTTTGCTATGGGCATGTGACTGTAGACTCAAGGGGGAGACGTTTGTTGCATTATTTTATATATTACATAATGTATCATCCAAATGTCACATGTAATTTAGTGATGAATTATGTATGCATAACCATTCACACAGAGTGTAAGTGCATCATGTGTTATTGAGCTGGTGATGCAATATGTTAGAAATACAATGAGCTTTGTCTCTGGTGTTAATGGTGAGGTTTTCCCTGTTGGTTTCAGTAGAAAATAAAAATGTATAAAACAAACACATATACACATTTATACATGATAAGAACAGCATTTTATAATAGAAGGATATCATTTTATGACAGTTTCAGTTGTCAAGCAAAACAATAAGCCTTTATGTTATTTCCCTAGGTGAATAAGGGGTGAGAAGTACCTTCTGTACCATTAATTTCAGATAAAAGAAGATGAGCGGAAATATTTAACATGGTGTTCCTATTTTCTTCCAAGAATGAGCAAATGCACTGGTGCCCATAGATATCCCACTGAAGGCATTGGGCACTGCAGTCAGACATAATATTTATTGTCAGCTCACACTACAGTTTTGGCAGGACAGAAATGGGACAGAAATAGATGCAAAGTTCAAGAGTACTTTAACCCCTTAGTGACCACCCATACACCTTTTTATGGAGGCCCAGTCTAAGCACTGCACAGGTCCCCCATGCAGCGGAGAGCAGGGGCTCAGCTCTCACATGAACCGGCAGGAGTGCTGACCGATGGCGATAGCGCCCACCACATTTAAGCAGTGACAGAGGGAGCGGACTCCCTCTGTCTCCCAATCAGCACCCCGGGGTGCCGATGTGTGCATGGGCTAGCCGGGACTTGGTGTAGATCCCAAGACAGCCTCGAGTGTTCCCCAGCAGGCAGCGCCTCTCTGGCACAGCCTGCTGCTCAATTTCAGTATAGCACTGACATTAAAATGCCATGCACTATAGGGATAATGCATTGTATTTTAGAAGCAATCATAAGATTGCCTTTTATAGTCCCCTTGTGGGACTATTAAGTGGTTAAAAAAAATAAAAAAATATACAGTCAGGTCCATAAATATTGGGACATGGACACAATTCTAACATTTTTGGCTCTATACACTACCACAATGGATTTGAAATGAAACAAACAAGATGTGCTTTACCGTCAGACTGTCAGCTTTAATTTGAGGGTATTTACATCCAAATCAGGTGAACGGTGCAGGAATTACAGCAGTTTGCATATGTGCCTCCCACTTGTTAAGGGGCCAAAAGTAATGGGACAGAATAATAATCATAAATCAAACTTTCACTTTTCAATACTTGGTTGCAAATCCTTTGCAGTCAATTACAGCCAGAAGTCTGGAACGCATAGACATCACCAGACGCTGGGTTTCATCCCTGGTGATGCTCTGCCAGGCCTCTACTGCAACTGTCTTCTGTTCCTGCTTGTTCTTGGGGCATTTTCCCTTCAGTTTTGTCTTCAGCAAGTGAAATGCATGCTCAATCGGATTCAGGTCCGGTGATTGACTTGGCCATTGCAGAACATTCCACTTCTTTCCCTTAAAAAACTCTTTGGTTGCTTTTGCAGTATGCTTTGGGTCATTGTCCATCTGCACTGTGAAGCGCTGTCCAATGAGTTCTGAAGCATTTGGCTGAATATGAGCAGATAATATTGCCCAAAACACTTCAGAATTCATCCTGCTGCCTTTGTCAGCAGTCACATCATCAATAAATACAAGAGAACCAGTTCCATTGGCAGCCATACATGCCCACGCCATGACACTACCACCACCATGCTTCACTAATGAGGTGGTATGCTTAGGATCATGAGCAGTTCCTTTCCTTCTCCATACTCTTCTCTTCCCATCACTCTGGTACAAGTTGATCTTGGTCTCATCTGTCTATAGGATGTTGTTCCAGAACTGAGAAGGCTTTTTTAGATGTCGTTTGGCAAACTCTAATCTGGCCTTCCTGTTTTGAGGCTCACCAATGGTTTCCATCTTGTGGTGAACCCTCTGTAATCACTCTGGTGAAGTCTTCTCCTGATTGTTAACTTTGACACACATACACCTACCTCCTGGAGAGTGCTCTTGATCTAGCCAACTGTTGTGAAGGGTGTTTTCTTCACCAGGTAAAGAATTCTTTGGTCATCCACCACAGTTGTTTTCCCTGGTCTTCCAGGTCTTTTGGTGTTGCTGAGCTCACCGGTGCATTCCTTCTTTTTAAGAATGTTCCAAACAGTTGTTTTGGCCGCGCCTGATGTTTTTGCGATCTCTCTGATGGGTTTGTTGTGTTTTTTCAGCCTAATGATGGCTTGCTTCACTGATAGTGACAGCTCATTGGATCTCATCTTGAGAGTTGACAGCAACAGATTCCAAATGCAAATAGCAGACTGGAAATGAACTCTGGAACTTTTATCTGCTCATTGTAATTGGCATAATGAGGGAATAACACACACCTGGCCATGGAACAGCTGAGAAGACAATTGTCACATTACTTTTGGTCCCTTAACAAGTGGGAGGCACATATGCAAACTGTTGTAATTCCTGCACCGTTCACCTGATTTGGATGTAAATACCCTCAAATTAAAGCTGACAGTCTGCAGGTAAAGCACATCTTGTTTGTTTTATTTCAAATCCATTGTGGTGGTGTATAGAGCCAAAAATGTTAGAATTGTGTCCATGTCCCAATATTTATGGACCTGACTGTATATATAAATATATACATAATTTATAACATTTTTAAAAATTGCAATTTAAAAAAACACTTTTCAATGAAAAAAATTGCAAAAATAAAATCTCCTGTTTGGTATCGTCACATCTGTAATGGCCCGCACTATACATAATTTAAATGAAAAAATGAAGAAAAAAAAATGAAAATGCCAGAATTGCTCATTTATTCTTAGTCGCCACAGAAAAAACTTAATAACAAATGATAAAAAGTGATATTTACCCCAAAATGATACCATTGAAAACTACAAGTCATCCCACGAAAATCAAGCCCTCACACAAATCCATAGAAAGTAAATAAACAAGTTATGGGTCTTGGGATGCGGCGATGCAATAAGATTTTCTTCTTTTTTTATTGCATAAACTATATGTATTTGGTATTGCTGTTTTACCTTCTCCCTCCCAGAAAGAATTAATACAAGTTAATCAGGAAGTTATGTGTACCCTAAAATGGCACCATTATAAACTACAACTTGTACCGCAAAAAACAAGCCTCTATACAGCTACATAGACGGAAAAGCAAAAAAGAAGAAAAATTCGGGTCACTACTCACTAAGGGGTTAATGAAATGCTTGCTATGCATTTGTGTGCGGGCATTGTGTTTTTACATTAATGTAACCTTCAATCCTCCTCAGTCACTACAGCTTGATATTATGAAACATTCACAAGTTCCTCTTTCTCAAGAAGTACTGTGATGCGTGCACATTTTTTCGGCCTGTTTGACCCTCCCACGTGCCTCAGGAATTTGTAGTTAACACTGTCATATTACAACCGCAGTTTACTAGACTATGGCTCCAATTATAGACTATGACTCCAATCATCATATAGATAACTGTAGGAAAGGAATATAGTAACAGAAACTATGTAAACATAATAAACACACACACATACAGTATATATATAATATTGGTGTGTGCGGGGGCGTCCACCTTGTCTTGCCAGCAATGCACATGTCTGTACAGTACATCTCAGCACTGTTAAAAGGGTACCAAGGCTCCTGGCATAGAGATGTCCATTATTTTTTATTTGAAATTGTGAATCTTTTGTTTTTCATTTTTTGTACCATGTCTCCATGGATATATCTAATTTAGTACTAAATTCCTGGAATACACTATGCATCCACAGATTAGAGGTAAAAAAGACTTATAGTAAGTCTGTGGTCAATATGTCCTTAGAGAGATCACTTAAGCCTTGTGTAAGTGCTTCTCATCTTTTATCCTAGAAGAAAATCAATTACGCCAGAAATGAAACATGAGTCAATATTTGAGGCAATATAGGAGCATAAAGGGTTATTCTATTCTAAACCTGTTAAAAAAAAACAATGATTTCAGGTAGATAGTGGGAAATATGAGGACGGGGACATGTATTATATATACAGAGGTAGCAAAGTCAAATTTGACACTTTATGTGTTAAATACACAGTTGAAGCAAAAGTTATCTAGACCTTTTCAATGACTTATGTTGTGAACCTGGCACCATGAATTTACAGTCTGATCTGCAGGAGGAACTGAGCAGATAGATATATCGGGGGGGGGGGGGGGATTGTAATTTATTATTTTAAAAGTCTGTTCACTGTGGGCTTTGGAGTCATATAGATGGTCCTACCAGTGATTGACAGCTATTTCTGTATGCAGCGATAGCCATGACTTAGTAGGACCACCCACATGACTCCTAAGCCCAGAATGAGCAGATATTTAAATGCACGTATATGAACTACAAGTTTTCCTGAATCTTTTCCCAGGAAACTATATATCAATCTGCTCAGATACTCCTGATCTATAACATGCTGCCTGCAGATTACACTCCATTTTCATGGTGACAGGTTCCTTTTAAGTTTGTTGATGTAGTTATTGAAGCCAAAACCAAGGGCAAATTCAAATGGTGGACTCAGTCTTTCCTTTAGACAGTACGTGTCCTCCATTTATGATCATTTAAGGTGCCTTAAGTCTTAGGGAACATTTCGAATTTCGAACTTTATTACACCCTTTGGTTTGTAGGTTCCATAATTATATACTGTAGATATGAAACAGGTACCAAAGAGTATAGATAGAGTGAAGCTGGTGGGTCACCAACCTGACACTAGGTCTTGACTGGGTTATTTTGATACAAGGCTAGGAGAAAGCTAATAGTTAACTAATAATATTACAGCCCAGTATATATGCAATGAAATAATCATAGTGTGATAACCTCTGGCTTATTCTTCGGATATGAACTTAGATTAGAAAAGAATATGCCTGAGGGGATATGTGTATGTTGTTCCCATCCAGCAAAGCATATTTTAAAGACGCAACAGATTTTCAAAGCTAAAAGGTGTAAGTAAACCCTAAGGTTGGTCTTCAATGGCTATAATAAGGCTGTATTTTAGAATTCTATATTACAGCTGCAACACCAAAACCCCCCTCGTGTACACCGGGAAAAGCTAGGGATGAGCGAATCGACTTTGGATGAAACATCTGAAGTTCATTTGAATAAAACTTTGTTTGAACACTGTAAAGGGGGAATATTAATCACCAATATTTATGCAAATATCAATAATTAACATTCATAAATGGGAGGAGCCGGTTATTGATGACTCTGCCCATTTATACCTTTATATAACAATAATACAATACTTTCACTATACTTTACACTAGTCACTAAGCTAGCTGCATGCGCCTTACTAAACTAACTATCGCCAATAACTACACATCACACAGATAGTTACAAGTAACAGTATTTATTACCAACAATACACTACGAACGCAATACACTAACAATACAGCACTAAATATACAATACTAAACTACACTACACGTTCCCAAATTCCACCCATCGACTAACTATACAGTTCACACATACAAGTATTAGCAACCCACCCCCCTGACTACTTTCTGTCCCTATGGGGTACAATAAGGGTTAACAGTGGCGCTGCAGGGGCGAGTGCAGGCCACAGACACAATAGAACAGAAGGTTACAGAAGGTTAATGAAGATTCAGCACTGCAAGGGTTACTTGCAAGTGAGTGCTGAGGTTAATCAAGGGTGGGTAAACCAGAGGGGCTAACTGCAAGGGTTAACCAGGGAACAGGGTGGATCAGGGGTTAAGGGGGTATGGTAACCAGAGGGGATATCTAGGGGTGTAGATACCAGCAGGGGAGCTGGGGTTCTGGCAGGGAAGGGGTTAAGGCAAGTAGGGTGGTGGGATAGGGCGTTGGTGGGATAGTGGGGGTTAATGGAGAGCGTTGATGGGATAGCGGTAGGGGGTCAGGGGATAAAGGGGGTGATACTTAATGTTTCTGCTCGTTGTCCAGGGTGATTCTCTCCAACAGGGGGGAGACCGCTCCGTCCCCATGAGCGCCGATCGCGTTCTCCTCCTGAGCGCCGATCGCGCTCTCCTCTCAGGGAAGGGGGGGGTCCGGTCGCTCCTGTGTGGATGGGCGGCACGGCTCTCCCCTCTAGTGTCGGGTCCGCCGGATATTTATCTCCGGCGGCCCGCATTGCCGTACCGCCCACAAGGTGGCGCGCGCTCCACCATTGGAGACACGTGGGCCGGCGCAGTGAGATGATGTCACTGCGCCGGCCCGTGCGTCTCCTGAACGAGCGCATCGGGGCCGCGCTTACGTGCCAACAGGCGGGGGAAGCCTTTGATCTCCCGCCTGTGGCACTCTGCATTCCGGCCAGCGAGATGTTAATTTCGCTGCTGGAATGCGCATAATAGAAGGAGGGGAGGCTTCTCCCCTTCTTCTATCATGTATAATCATCTCCAGCGGCGCTGGCGACAATTATATCAAAGGGCTCAGATTCTGGGGAATCCGAGTCCTTTGTAGTTATCAGGATGACCGGACCTTAGTCCGGTCATTCTGATGCAATCAACCAGATTGCATCTGTGTGAATGCTTGGGGGACATTCACACCGATGCATCTGGTTTCAGGTGTATGGAGGGGGGGGGGGGGGAATATTGTATAATATATATGTGTATGGATGCATGGGGCACATCCATACACATGTATACACCAATATAAGGGACATAGATATATAAATATATATATACACATCAGGGGGCATAAGGGGCACAGTTATATACATGCATATACATCCTAATATGTATACACATGTACACAAAGGGGCCACAGCCCTATACATTTTATAAAGGGGGATTATAGATATATATATAGAACAAGGGGCCACAGTTTATATATATATATATATATATGCTAAGGGGGCACATATTTCCCACAGGGGCCACCATGAGCCCCTGTGGGTCACCATGGGCAGACGTGCGCAGATGCTGGGCACATCTGCACACATCCTCCAATAAAGTGACCATTAATGCATGCATATATATCATACATGCACGCACGTGTTTGAATGCATGTATGTATATATATGCAAGCGTCTCAACCCTTCCTCAACAAACACTGTACGGAGCGAGCGCTACGTACAGTATTAGAATGTATTGGCTCAGATGAGCCGAAGTGCCACTTGGAACCGAACCCGAGTTTGGGAAAAGGTTTTTAACAGTAGAAATAAATTTCGCGAGACTTCGCGAAGTAATAACTTCGGCTCATCTGAGCCAATACATTCTAATACTGTACATAGAGCTCGCTCCGTACAGTATTCAAACAAAGTTTTATGCGAATTAACTTCAGATGTTTCATCCAAAGTCATCCCTAGCTTTTCCCGGTGTACACGAGGGGGGTACTTTGGATGTTTCATCCGAAGTCGATGCGCTCATCCCAACCCAGCATGTACATAGAGTTCTATTAACCTGATGGAGGACAAAGGCGTGTCATTTTGGACTCTGTCAAGCAGGTATACCTAGGTATACCACAACAAAAGGGTATGGAATGGAGTTGACTGTGCTATTCCATACAACAGTGAAAACAAAGTATACCGCACAGTTTTGTTTTTCTTTTAGCATGGGAGCCTATGAGTTATGGATTCCAACACATAGGATCCATCACAGGACTTTGTTGGATATATCAAAAGAAGATTCTATATTTTGTAAGGCTACTTTCACACATGCATCACATGCCTCCAGATGGTGCCGGGTGCCCACCGGACCCCAATGACTATAATGGGAAGCAACATATCAGCCGAATCTCAGGATATATGCCGGGGAGCAGCCGGATCCCCATCGCATCCCAATATAGTCAATAGGGTCCAACACGTGGCACTATCCACCTATGCCGGATCCAGAGAGGTCTGGCTGGTTGTTCTCTGTTGGCGCAGCCTGCCAGATTTATTTGACGCATGTGAAACTAGCCTTATATGTATCTGTACTGTACATGAAATGAAATTAAAGTGATGTGAACAGGACCTTACTTCTATTGAAATTACAAGGAACCTGACACCTTGAATATGCCATTTAAACTGCCCACAGTACCTTATTAATTTGTTTATGGGGCTCTAGAACTAGTTAATGTTGCATCTTTCTAATTAGTAAATGTGCCGAAAAACCACTTTTAATATTTTTTCCGTCATATGCAAATGAGGTGTCAAGGTTTCCACGCCCGCTCCCCACCTCCTGCATCTTGATTGATGTTCTCTCAGGCAGCGATCTCATGAGTACAGGGGAAGACGTTCCCTGCCTGTGAGAACGTCAATCAAGATGCAGGAGGCACAAGTGCAGTAAGCCGGGTTGGAATAATGCACACTGACGCTATAATATGCAATGACTGGGTCAGGTGTAAATGATAGTTAATAGTTTATGGTTTTTGTTCGTGACGCCAATTGCAGCGTGAGGTAATGTCTCTGTGTAGTAGTAGGTATAGTGTCACAACGGTGTCTCCTACCTGGGTACGGCTGGACTCCTGGATCCTGGCTCACTTGCAATAAAATGAGTGTTGCTAGTAGGAGTAATTGAGGAACTTGGTAGTAATGAATGAGATCCAGACTTGGGATATAATTCAAACTTGTCTTTACTCTGGTGCAGAAGTAATCCATATGAGGTACAGCAATAGTCTGAAGTCCCAGCAGGTATTGGCAATGTATGGCAGGGATTACTATCTCTTCTGCTTTCATCATATGCCTGGAGAATATGGCAGGAATCTATATCTTCTGCTCTGTCTTCTGCTGTATATGGGACTGACTAGCTGAGTAGGAATTTGGCTTCTCCTGGTCTCTGGATGTTATTCACAGTTATGCTCACAGGGTATGGTTCTTCCTGGAGTTCTGGAGGTGGCTGCTTGCTTGTCACCAGCTGAGGCTGAATGCTCAGACTGGGAATGATGATCTTTGGTCTCAGCCGAGACACGATCCTGGGTTGGGATCCCTAGAACTGGGAGCTCCTACCAGCACAGCCTTCCCCTAGCCGGGGTGGCTGGCACACTAACTCTAACTTCCTTTCCTCCCCATGAGGCAGGACATGGGCGAGCCCACTCTGCTCAAAGAGGGGGGAGCTAAACTGGAATGAACTATTCCAGTCTAGATATGCTAAACTGAACTAAATCCCTAGTAAACACATTGCTGCCACCTGCTAGTGTACATGAAAATTACAGCAAATACATTAAACAAGGGTTTAAATGCACATTTGTGAGGAATATTAAATAAATCACATTAGATGACAAGGCACATGTTACCAACAAATAGTAGCGGGGAAAAAGAGTTTAGTAACATAACTCTGGAATGTTACACAAGGAACTGTGAGCATTTTGAATTTAATTTCCAAAGGGACAGGTTCCCTTTACCTTAGACTTTCACCGAATCTTTAGAGTGGATTGACACATTGTGCACTTGTGGAATTTCCAGGTGCAAAATCTGCACCAAAACTCGAGTCCTAAACAATCTATTGTTTCAACAAATCCCATTCACTTTCAGCATAAAAAGCCCACCATGGATTGTAATCATATTGAAATGCATCCAGTTTTGAAAGAGGATTTCATTCATTCCAAGTCAGGCGCTTTCTTAGACTTTTTTGTGGCCCAAAAATGGCATGAACAAAACTGCCTGTGACCGTACCCTTACTATAATTACTATTGTACTATACTATTACTATTGCAACATATACAATTATATATACACATATATACAAAGTAATTTCCTTATGGTCAGAGATAAGATGATTGTAGAAATGGAAGGAAAATAGTTTTGGCCCGTGTCCGTACTGTAGTTATGAATATGTTACAGTGTGATAGAAGCATGAAAATATCTAAATATGAAAATATATATCATATACATAAATGAAAAACCAGATCACTATTGGCTCATACATTTTTACTAATCATATAAAGACCATGTGATCCATTGAGGTTAAGTAACTCCTTGAACAAAGCAGGTTATTGATATTGCTTTGCAGCTGTGGGGTGGGGACGGGGTGACTGAATCCTCAGCATGTTGTTACATGTTTTATGTGGACTGTAAAAGGCACATCCACTTGCAAGGTAAGGTAAGTTAAAGTAAGAAATGAAGAGCTATATAAATAAGAAAAAGCATAAGTGACTATATTCAGTATGTAATTGTAATACAGTTGACTGTTATGATTTATAAGTATTACTGTATATTATAGACAGTATGTATATTACAGTATAAATGTAGTAGTCATACTATCATAATTATAGATTGCCATGTTAACTATATAAATAGTGTTTTTGTCCTGGTGTGGGTCTGTAGTCTTCTCAGTTATGTGTAGTCATTGCTTCCATCCAGTTTGTTGTAGTTCATATTTTTCTTCTTTTTTGCTTTCAGTCTTCAGATCACAATGGTATTTTCTAGTTTATTTTTGTAAGACATCCAGTTTGTGCTAATGTGAATGAGGAGTAATGCTTACAGGGTTGGCCCATCTCAGACATTGATGGAATGTTTCTAGGATCAGGGACAGACTGGGAAGTCAAAATGTTAATGGGAAGAAAACTGAAAGTGGCCCAATGTTGTAAGCAGGTCCAAATTGATGGAAGGTTGGGCAACAGAAGTAGGCAGGGTGACGAATGCAATAGCGCAAAATATCATCCCATCAGAACTGTATATCACAGTGCAGCACAATATATTGCCCCAAAATCTGCCCCTATGTTGTGTCTTTCAATAGATGCCATTTCTGCCCTCCTCCACCAGTTGTCTGTGATTAAGATATGGAGCAGGTGGCTATGGGTTGAGATGTGGTCCACAACAGTTGAATTCAGGAGGGCATGTGCAGTTGCTGGCCAGGTATATGAGTACCTTATTCTCACAGCTTTAATTACCGCTGAGAGCTCATTATGTACCCAGCCAGTGGCAGAAAGGAGAGCTTGGGCGGGCCACTGGGCATCTGCCCACATTATACATTGCCATGGAGCCAGCGCCCACTCGGCTATTTTGCCATTGCAGTGAATAGAGATCACACTGCACAAGCACAGCTACCTTTCCATTCACCTCTCACCTCGCCTATTTTCAGAACTCCTATAGCAGTGAACAGAGGGTGGCTGTGCATGCGTGGCGGCCCTCTGTCCACTTCAGAGGTCTTGCTCTGGAGATAGGAACGGGTCCTAAAGGTGGGACCACACCTTTCTGTCATTGATTGCATAACCTAGCAATATGCCATTAACACCTGAGGTGGGACGACCCCTTTAAGGATCCACTTTTTTTCCTAGCCATTATTAAAGACGTCAGCACTTTTATTGTCATGCTCCTTCATCCTTTAGTTTTTTAATCCATAAAGAGCCATCATTTTTTATTTTTTTATGTTGCTACATAATTACATTTAAACGTCTTTACTTTAGGCCTTTTACCTTCGCTTTGTAGTTAATTACTAAGCTTTCTTTCTTCACATTTAAATGACATCCCATCAGTTCAACTTGTTCTTTATGTTGTGTATAAGAGTGTTTAGGTTGCTTGTTCTCAGCTATGATTGTAGTGTTACAAATGTATAAAAGAGTTTGATATTTCTTCCACCAACCTCCACCAATTTCTCTGGAATGGTTAAAAAATAATGTTGCTGCTATTTTTAAGATTGGATAATTGAAGCAAAGCACTGGAGGGTTGGATCTGGTAATTTTTCAGTACCAATGGTATGTGTACATTCTGAGTCATGCAATGTACATTTCCTCTGCTGTTTTGTTGCCAGAGAAATCAGGATTCACTAGCCATGGCAAGTAGTAGAGGCTCTCTTACAACTACTTTATCAGTAGGGGGCGTTTCAAACTACAAAGGATCCATATCCATATAAAAAAAAAAAAACTTGAAGGACACTAGATGGGCCAAATGGTTCTTATCTGCCGACACATTCTATGTTCCTTTGACACTGACATTCTAAATAACTCACATACAAGCACTTTTTGACATAAAAGTCAAACAACAGTGTGGCAAAATTTACAGTTTAGCATAGATTGAAAGGGGTTGTCCGATCTCAACATTTATGGCATGTCGCTAGTATATACCATAAATGTCAGAAAGTTGTGCATCCCAGATATAGCTCCTCAAGGACAAGGCTCAAAGTGGTGTAAAGCACACTGCTCATGCACAGCATCATCTCTATTCCCTGCTTTAGGATTTCTGAATATAGCTGAGCCATCTATTTTTGAAAGCCCTATAGCGGTTGCATGAGAGCAAGGACCACAAGTATGGCCGTTCTGAGGCGGTACTGGGCTATTTTTTTAACTCCCATCACGGTGAATGGATGGTGGCCTTGCATGCGCAGTATGCTTTCCTTCAACTCAGGGGCTCACTCAGTAGATTGGTGCCACCTATGCCTCTCTGACATTGATGACATAATTTATTGATATACCATAAATGTTGAGATGGGACAACCCCTTTAATTAGAAAAGGCTGGGCCCTATAGCAAACTTTTGAGTTGCCGACCCTCCTCTTTTCTCCTTGAATACGAATGTGTACCTGATCCATGTGCAGTTTAAGGCAATGACACAATTTACTGCTTAATAGAGCTAAGAAACAAGGCCACCCTTGCACTTGTAGGTTTAGCAATAATGTAGCAAAGAGTTAAGCGCCAATTTAGCATTTTAACATTCACACCCCAGACCAGATTCTACATGCTTTACACTTGGCAGCACTGCACTTTGTTTGCCCAGTAACTTGGCAGGACAGTTATCAGAATTTTCCTAGCAAGTGTTGTATTGTTATTTATGACCCAGTTATTTATGAGTTCGTGAACAGCACAATGAAACTCGTTGGAAGGCGTTTTAGGGTCAAACTAGGGCAGGACTAGCCCTTGGGAGGAGTTGCCTTTGTTCTAGCAGTAGGTCTGTTAATCCTGTGAGTAGGGTGAGCACATGTGAATGGGGCTAGTTAGGATTAGTGTGCCAGCTCCTGCCCTTGGCATTGTGGCATACAACACCACAGATCATTTCCAACAGAGTGACGAGAACGCCTATTATCCATTCCTCCATGTGGTTTTTCAAAATGTCCACTCAAAGTAGGGGTGTAAGCAGCCATCTTGTCTGTTTTTTGTTTGGTCTGTCATTTCAGTGGGTTTTTGATTGACACCTTTCTTTGATACAAACGTAGCCAACGTTATCTTGACTGGCTTAATCCATTAACGCAACAGAATAACATTACAGTAATACAAGAGTGAACGTCCTGGTTCTCCTGAGGTCAAGATAATGCTGGATACATGTATGCATTATTCATATGCAAAAAAACAAATATATACACTCATATATTCCCATGCATGCACATTTACACAGTCACGCATCTACACACACATATGCATAAACCCATTGATATATACATGTGTGTGTATATATATATATATATATATATACAAGCACACACGCTTATACACATGTATGCTTGTACACTAACATATGCATATACGCATATACAGATATGCACTTATAATCAGCATACATACACAAACCTTCATGCAGGCAGTCTTCTCAGATCCTTTCACTCCCCCTATCCCAGGACAGCCATGGAGAAGGTTAGGTAACTGATAACCAGCTGCAGGAGTCACAAAGAGGAGGAGGCACAAACTAGACTGTAGAGAGCATAGGGAGATCATAACCATAATCAGTGGTCAGGATGTACATCCGATGTTCCAGGGCTTTGAGGATGAAGAGTACTGCTGAGGATGTGCTGCATAATGTAAGGGTAAGCAATGTTGCACATCCTCCATTTCTTTGAACCAAAAAGTGGCTTCCAACTAAACCTGCACTCAGTTCTATTCCCACTACTCCTTTGCCTCAATCAGTGCCATGATGCGAGCCCATTGCCAGCTGCTATGACTGCATTGTCCGCAATTACATCCATGCCATTTAAATCTTATTGTTGCAGATTTCAAATCAATGTCCCACATTTACTAATGTCATGTGCCTAAAATTGGTTAGTAAAATATGCCAAATTCGGGAATAAATGTCACATCAGGTTTTAGATAGACGTATAAGGCAAATGTGCCTAAAAAACAATGTCCAAAAATTTGGCCCAAAAATGTGTCACAAAGTAAGCCAACCAATGGGTGTTGCATCAGTTTTCAGACATATTTCACATGCGCCCAAAAAGCATTATCCACCGCACCTCGCTCAGTGAGAAGCATGGCTTAATAGGTAATGGGGTATGGATTAAGATGCTACAATTTGTGCAACAATGCACCAAAATTTTGGCACAAAAATTTGTCACAATGTAAGCCAACCGATGGCTGGTATCAAGTGTAGACAAATGTGTCTATCCCTGCACCAAATTAGTTATCCAACATGAGCCCTTGTGATAAATGTGGCACCTCTTTAATCTGACTGCCTACATTTATGCTGTGTATATTTTAGAAAGGATTTGTAGATATGTTCCAATGTGTCTTCTAACTAAGATGAAAGGGAGGTAAAAAAGAATAACACATAAGGCTATAACACATAAGGGCTCCATGAGAATATTTATTTGCTTGAGTGTCATGATGAAATCATTGAAACTTGCGTCAATCTCAAGAAGACTTTTTGCAGCTTGTTCTTTCCCATAAGGGAACATTGATATTGCAGTAATGCTTAAAGGGGTTGTCTGGGTTTAGAGCTGAACCCAGACATACCCTTATTTTCACCCCGGCAGCCCCCCTGAGGCTAGCATCGGAGCATCTCATGCTCCGATGCGCTCCCTTGCCCTGCACTAAATCGCACAGGGCACGGGCTCTTTTGTTTTCAATAACACACTGACGGGCGTAAACTTCCTCCTGGCAGTGTGTTCGGTGACGTCACCAGCTCTGAGGGGTGGGCTTTAGCTCTGCCCTAGCTGTTTTACTGGCTAGGGCAGAGCTAAATCCCGCCCATCAGTGCCGGTGATGTCACCGGGGTTCCTGGCAGCCCAATGGAGAGCCCCGGTACGTCACCGGATCTCCAAAAAATGCCTTTGCCCTGCGCGATTTAGCGCAGGGCAAAGGAGAGCATCCGAGCATGAACTGCTCCGATGCTCATGTCAGGGGGGCTGCCGGGGTGAAAATGGAGGGATGTCCGGTTTCAGCTCCGAACCTGGACAACCCCTTTAAATTTTACAGTTGTTGATACTGTGTTATCCTGGAGCCTTAGCCGTGATGTCGTGACGTGCCATATAATTTATATATATATATTTTTTTGACTGCTAAATGCCATTCTTCTGTTTCTGTTGACTGTTTTAAGGCTTGAGTTTTTGCTTTTACAAATTGCCTATTCATTTAATTGTTAAGATGTTGTCCTAAGGAGACAAGGTTAATATAATTAGGGATTGCAGTGGAACTTAGCTCTGGACAAGCATTTCAAAGTATCAGATCCATTCTCTAAATTCTTTTGAAGCATACACAAAAATTAAGTAACTTCTCTCTTGGCACTTAATTATCACAAGGAGACTATGATGTCTTGTTCATAAACTCACCTCTCATTTTCTGTTTAATGCTTCCATTGTGTGAAAACTAGTGAAAAGTAAAGTTGCTTGAAGAAAGACTGAGAATAAATAGCTTTTTTATCTTTTGTCTAAAAAATGTTTTTACTTTCTGTCATATGAATGCTCATAATATTACACAGTCACATCACACAGTAGAGTAATGAAGAAATGAGTTCTAGTAGACGGAGATCAAAGAGTGCTTATAGTCATAATCAGCAAAGGCCTCTCTCAATATACAAGTTATATAACATAGTAACATAGTAAAATAGTTAGTAAGGATGAAAAGACATTTGTCCATCCAGTTCGGCCTGTTATACTGCAAGTTGATCCAGAGGAAGGCAAATAAAAAACTCTGTAGAAGCCAATTTTCCTTACTTAAGGGGAAAAAATTCCTTCCCGACCCCAATCAGGCAATCAGAATAACTCCATGTATCAACAACCCCTTTCTAGTAACTATAACCTGTAATATTACTACGAGAGATGACTCCCCTGCATAACGGAAACGGGACCAATCCGTTTTGCAGCCCATAGAATTCTATTATGACGGAATGAATAACGGAATGCCTCTAAAGGCATTCCGTTATGCATTCCGTCATAGAATTGCATTATGGTCCATGGTAACAGAATTCATAACGCAATTCTGCTTTTACCACCAAACGAAGCGTGAACGAATTTCAAAATATGAAATTCACTCATCTGAAATTATTACCCCCCAGAAATACATCCAGGCCCCTCTTGAACTCTTTTAGTGAACTCACCATCACCACCTCCTCAGGCAGAGAGTTCCATAGTCTCACTGCTCTTACCGTAAAGAATCCTCTTCTATGTTTGTGTACAAACCTTCGTTCCTCCAGACGCAGAGGATGTCCCCTCATCACAGTCCTGGGGATAAATAGATGATGGGAGAGATCTCTGTACTGACCCCTAATATATTTATACATGGTTATTAAATCTCCCCTTAGTTTTTTCTAAACGGAATAACTTTAATTTTGATAATCTTTCAGGGTATTGTAGTATACCCATTCCAGTTATTACTTCAGTTACCCTCTTCTGAACGCTCTCCAGCTCTGCTGTGTCTGCCTTGTTCATAGGAGCCCAGAACAGTACACAGTACTCCATGTGTGGTCTGACTAGTGATTTGTAAAATGGCAGGACTATGTTCTCATCACGGGCATCTATGCCCCTTTTGATGCAACCCATTACCTTATTGGCCGTGGCAGCAGCTGCCTGACACTGGTTTATACTATTTAGTTTGCTGTCCACTAAAATCCCTAGGTCCTTTTCTATGGCAGTGTTACCCTGTGTTATAACATTTAGTATGTACTGGTGACTTGCATTATTCCTTCCTATGTGCATAACCTTACATTTAATCAGTGTTAAACCTCATCTGCCACTTCCCTGCCCAAGCCTCCAATCTATCCAGCTCCCTCTGTAGCAGTATACTGTCCTCTTCCGTGTTAATTACTTTACACAGTTTAGTGTCATTTGCAAAAAAACTATATTTTACTGTGCAAGATCATTAATAAATATATTGAAGAGTATAGGGCCCAATACTGACCCCTGAGGTACTCCACTAGTGACAGTGACCCAATCTGAGTGTGTACCATTAATAACCACCCTCTGTTTTCTATCACTGAGCCAGTTACTTACCCACATACAGACATTTTCCCCTAGTCCAAGCATTCACATTTTATATACTAACCTTTTATGTGGTACAGTATCAAATGCTTTGGAGAAGTCAAGATATACGACATCCATTGATTCGCCATGGTCAAGTCTAGAACTTACCTCATAGATACTGATTAAATTACTTTGATATGACCGATCCCTCATTAAGTCATGCTGATATGGCGTTTTACACTTATTTTCATTGAGGTACTCCATAATAGCATCTCTTAGAAAACCTTCAAACAGTTTACTCCTATAGATGTTAAACTTACCGGCCTATAGTATGGCTTGGGTTATAATAAACTCCTATTAGTATTTTATTATTGTTTTTACCTCCATGAATTTCTACATGTTCATTTCCCTCGCTTTTATTTTCTGGACTGTGGGCTTTAGACAGGACTTCACATAAAGGCAGACCCCTTCCCTGCTCAGGTTTTGCCGATCCTTTCTAGACAGACTGTAACCCTGTACATTAACCGCCCAGTCAGTCATAGCTATCATCCAGCCATGTCTCAGCTATTCCCAATATGTCATAGTTCTCTTCACACATCACTAATGTAATTCCAGTTCACTAGTTTTATTAGTCAGGCTTCTGGCATTAGTATACATACAATTATGAGGTTTTTGTATATTTTATACCCTACACATTTCCTTATGAACTGTTCTAGTCCCTCCTTCGATTCCTCCCCCAGTTTCATTATCTTGCCTCAGGTCACTATCTGCGCTATCTTCTACTCCTATAATGTACAGTAATCCCCCCTCCCCAGTCCCTAGTTTAAACATTCCTCCAACCTTCTAGAAGTAGTGTGATATTCAGATGAACTTTTAAGTCTGTTTAGATCTGGTCATGTTCATAGGCTGTGGGATTTTGTTGTAAAAGAAAAATCATGAAATATTTGGATGCATCAGGGTTTCTTCTTTTCTAGAATGGCTTCCTCAAATTACACGAAAAACAAAATTGGTTGTTATAGAAACCTATGTTTGATTGTATGTGTGGCATTTCCTGCCTTTCATGGGTTCCTTGAGTTTGCATACTTTACAAGGGCTGAAGCATTTCTTACTACAACTACACAGGCAGAACAACTATTAGACTGGTCAGGTTTCCTAATTCCGTTTTGAAAGCCAAAACCAGTGAATTAAAAAAAGAGGGCGAAGTCATATCTGTCTTTTATAATTTCTTTCCTTTTATGATCCACTCCTGATTTTGGCTTCAAAAACTGCATGCAGAAACCTGAGTGTGGGTTTCCTAAAAGTATATTTGCAACATTTATAAATTGGCTTGCAGGTTGGTCTAGATTGTGGCATGCAAACCTGATGTTTTTTCAAGCATGAACACTTCCTCTTTACCGAGACTTTGTCTCCTTCCACAGCCATGCCCCTTTTTGTGATGTGTCACACCCCTTCAGAGAACCTATCCTGGCACCACATACTGTTAGCGCTCATGGAGGGTTGCTTTCTGGAATAAAGCTGCTCTGTGGGAGATTTGCCAACTCCTCTGGGAGATCTCCCCCTTTTTTTGGGATCCTCCCGGATGTTCTGAGAAAGTTATCAAGTATGATTAAAGGGGTCGTTTCAAATCATAGGGCTCCATAGCAAAACTTAGCATTGGCCCATCCCTTCCTCCTCCCTGTGAAATTTCCGACAATTTCTATCAGTTTCTGATATTCGTAATTAAGTCAAGGACTTTTATACCACTTAAAAAATGTTTATGAACACCATGATTTGCAATGTATTTACAGAAGACGATTGGCATAAATATACAGAAAAAAATCTCTGCTTCATATACTGTAGCTCTAATAGGATCTCTGTTTCTCACAGATATAAAAAAAAACTGGCTGCCTGCAGCCACCACTAGGGGGAGCTCAGTACATAGGAAATTATAAAGTTGCTATTGACCTCAATGACACCTGTAAAAATCTCTTTGCGCTGACCCCCTCCTAGTGGTGACCACTGGAAAATGCTGTGGATTTATGTTGGGAACAGAAGAAGAAGTTCAGCGCATTGGGCATCCTTTTAAGGCCTCGACCAAAAGTATTTTGCGGATCCGCACAATATGAATACCATTTGTGTCGCATCTCCATTTTTTGGGGACTGATTGACTTCAATGGGTCTGTGGTCCGCATTTTGCAGCCAAGTACAGTACACGTTCAGTCTTTTTGCTGAATGGACATATGGATGTGGAAAGCACACGGATTATCTGTGCACTTTAAGCATCTGTATGTCTGTTCCACAAAAAGATAGAATATGTCCACAAAATGCTGACCACAGACCTCTTGACGTCAATGCATCCGGAAAAAAATTGTGGACAACACACAGACAACATCCATATTTTGCGAAGCCACAATTTTAGGACTGCAAAACAGATATGGTCATGTGCATGGGGTCTAACAGAGAGGACCTAGTACACTGCAGCTGTCTACATTCAAGGACACTTGCCTTCTATACCTTGCATACATAGTAGAAGTAGATCGGCTCCTCGGGACCAAGAAGATTCTCTTTTAGAATTTTCTTTTTAATGAATGCAAAGAATATATATTGGACGATAGTACTACATAAAGGAAGAGAAATTATTATGTTATACCACATAATTTTATGTAACATGTTTGCTTAGTACAAGGCAAAAGAAATGTCTTGCAGACAAAATTACAACTTGCAGCAGTGAAGCCAAACTGTAATATTTGATATCTTGCCAGGCAGCATGTTCATTTTCCAGTGCCATGACACTGCACATTCTAGAATTCACTTAACAATGGGCGGAGGGTCTCAGGATATGTGTATGAGGCTTACACCTGCTTCTTATCTGTTCTCATATCTGCTTTCTGCATATTTTCCGTGTCAATTTCAATAGTTTTAAGTTAACACAAAAGGCCTATGATTTGTGGGGCTCGGAAAAAACTAAAAAGTTTTCTGCATCTTAGATTTATAGTTTACTGGTGACTTTTTCTTGACAAAATATGTTGCTTTGATCATCCACAATCTACGTTTACCTTGGATAGTGGCGAAAACTATCAATGTGTGGTTGTTCTTTTTGAAGAGTTGTTCAGGGAGGGGGAATTCAGGCTCTCCCCATTTTAGCTGCATTATAATTGGATATACAAAAGTGAATTAATCTGGCTGGAGTATACACATTTTAAGAATTTTCAGCTCAAGGTTAAATTTTTTAGATTCACACCAAATATGTGAACGAATTGCATAACTCTGTTTACTCATCCCTGTACCAATTACTCAAAGCAGAGGTTTAAAAGCCTAGATTTAATGATATAGCTAAAGCTGAGTTCAATTTGAAATAACAGTTAAAAAAAATCATGCATGTCTTGTTAAATTTCGCACCCCTAAACGGAGTCGGTCAGTTATGTAACGAATCTGGCATTTGGTTGTTCTGAACAGAACAATGGAAATTAATAGCAGTGATGTGAATGCCGCCTAAACTGAATTTGCCATTTAACTTTTGCGAGTTGTGATAAATGATTTAGCTCTGCCACATATGTGAATATACTTTGTTGTTTGTCATGGCTTATTGTGGTGACAATAACGTTATTTGGCATCTCAGGATGGCACGATATTTAAAACATTGCTTCTGTGGGAGGAGGAGTTTTACTACATATAGAAATAATGTAAGCGGTATAAAATGTCAGGTAGTGTTTACAGTGAGGTTTAAAACAACCCTATGGCTCGAGACAATAATTTACATTAATTGGCCAACGCACAGAACAATTACCTGGTGACTTCCTTCTCATCTTTTTAGCTGCAGATCCGCCAAATCTTAGGCTCCTCTTCTGCCATCCAAGATGGCTGCACAGCTTCTCAGACTGCCCGATGCATACTGCACTTTTAGTAGACCTCGGATTGGCCAGCACTGCTCACATGAGTTGGAAGTATATTGGGCTATCGATGCACAGTGTGTATAAGACAGTATGAGAAGAGGCAGAAGAAGAGCCTGAGAATTGGTGGATCTGCAGCAAAAATTTTTTTTAAAGAAGGTTCCCATGTAAGTGTTCTTCTTTCTCCCTAGTTAAAGGGGTTCTTCAGAAATTAAGAAAAATTACTGAAAGTACTTAAATATTACTTTATTATAAATATATTCCCAAATACCTTTTTATTAGTTATAATGGCCTATTTTGACTGGGGAGAAATCATTAGGGGAAATAAAATGGCCGCTATCTTATTAGTACACACAAAACCTGTCCTAATCACACAGCAGGACAAGTTAATTCAGCTGAAGAGCTGCCTCATCCTCCTCTATACTCTACTTGTCAGGGATTATGATCCTGAATACGGCTGATAAGATTTTCAGCTTAATCTCTGTGGTAATGGAGTTCACGAGGAGACATGAAGTTCAGAGAGGAGGTGGGGATGTGGCTAATGAGCAGCAGCTCTTGTATACAGTCTTCGTTACCACAGCCTCACATTACCACAGTCTGTCCTCTCCATCATCGTTGTACTTCATGTCTCCTCATAAACTTCATTCCTACAGAGATTCAGCTGAAGATCTTATCATCTGTATTCAGGATCATAATCCCTGACAAACAGAGAAAGAGAGGAGGATGAGGCAGCTCTTTAGCTCAGTGTCTTGGAGTAACTTGTCCTGTTGGGTGATTAGGACAGGTTTATGTGCACTAATAGGATGGTGGCCATTTTATTTTGCCTAATAATTACTCCCTAGACAAAACAAGCCATTAATTCTAGGTATTTGGGAATATAATTATAATAAAGTATCTTTTAAGTATTATTATTTTCTTAATTCTCGGAGAACCCCTTTAATGTAATTTTTTTTCTTGAACTGTAGGGTCACTTTAAATCATACATAGAGATAGGTTGGGCTGTAGGCTACTAATTATCTAAAGTTGGCCCAAACTGGTGTTCCAATTATTACGTAAATGGACAGAATTTGAGAAATATCATCTTCCACTGTATTACTCCTGGAAATTGAATTACACTCTAAATACTATTTAGGATAATAGACAAGACCCCAAAGGAATTATATGTCATTGGCTTTTCCAGTCTAATTACTTTGGCAGTTCCTTTTTTTATAACCCCTCCTTGTACTTTCTAATAACTTATTTAACATACTGTACATTTTGCTGTTTATAATCTCAAGAAAAGAATGCTGGTTAGAGACATTGATTCTCACTTAATCCTACTAAAGATGCAAAGATATTTTCCTTTGAGATTGATCCTCCAAATCAGAAAATTAGATGTTCATCAGCAAAATATTTTGTTTGCACTGAATATAGTGCGCTCTCTATATGGCTCAGTTCACATCATGTTATGGTGCACATAAAGCACCCAGAGCATAGGCCGAATGAAGTCATAGTTAAATTACGGGGGCGGCGTGATTGCCGTTCGCCATCATTGTGCCCGCTCCATACAATGGAATGCAATTCTATACGAAGAAATTCGTAACAAATAATTATTGTTGAAGTTTGGCGAAGCAGCCAAATTTAATTTTTGAAAATGTCGCTCATCACTAGCAACTATATGACTATACAGAGGCCAGTGGCGTAATTAGAAATGACTGGGCTTCACAGCAAATTTTTGAACGGGGCCCCCCCAGCAACTTCTACCCACACCCCTACTCCTGTGTAACCTCCACTCCTGTGACTAGTCAAGATATACTGTATATAATGTCATTGTATAATACTGTTGAATGGGCCCTGACAATAAAATCTTTTAGTCCTACTCCTGGATAGGCCCCTTCTGAGATAGGGGCCCAAAGAAGCTGCTTCCGCTATAACTACGCCCCTAACAGAGGCATATGTTGGTAATAGGCTTGGCTTATACTTCCGTTGTAGTGCTCTGATGCAGTGTGAGTAAAGTTAGGGGAAGTTAAGGGAAGTTAGAGCCCCTAATTGAATCATTTTTGCAATTTACCTTTTGCTACAGAGATTTTCAAGGCAGTGTCTGTCCAAGATCGAGCATACAGTTTGTGCCCATCATTCACGCTGGACAAGAATTATTTTCTTTGGTCAGCTGCTTCATTCTATTCCTCTTTCTGCCTGCCCACATTATGTATTATGTATTACTAAGGGGATATTTGCAAATATTTCTTTCATATAGTAATCCGCCAACTTTTTATTTCTTTGCTCCAGGTAACCTCCAGTGTATATGTCACTACAGTAATAAACACAACCGCCATTGTTCTGATCATTCAGAATGGTGCTGATCCACTGAGCAATTTAACCTGAATACTACAATCCAATATAGTATATCTTCCATGTAATTTATCATTCAGCTACAATTGCCTGCCTGCATTCCATCCAGCCTCCCCCACCAGAGGCCCAGAACCCCTAGGCAGGCTGCCAGTCCAACATTATACATTTACCACACCTTTTTGACACTGTTGATATGCATATTAAAAGTGTTGATAGCGGGGTCCCAGCTCTGAGACACCTGCTGATCTCTATAACGAGCAGTCTGAAGTGCTCAGCAGAGCGCTGCTTCTCCTCACTGCTGAGCAGGATGGTGAAGACGTCCCATAGACTTTATATTGAGACTGTCTTCACTACAGAGCTCAGCAGTAAGAAGAAGCGTTGATCTGCTGAGTGCTCCAGACTGCTCGTTATAGAGATGGGGGGGGTCTCAGAGCTGGGACCCCCGCTAAAGCCCACTGCCCACTGCCCACCACTGCAACATCTGGTACCCCACTGCCCAGCAAGGCCACTTACCCTGCCAGGCGCCTCTAAGTAGTGTTGAGCACGAATATTCGAATTGCGAATTTTAATCGCGAATATCGGCACTTCGAGAATTCGCGAATATTTAGAATATCGCAAAATATATTCGTAATCGCGAATATTAGATTTTTTTTTTAAATACCAGTTCATGCGAATTTTTATGCGAATATTTTAGGCGAATTTTATGTGAATTTTCGCAATCAAGAAAATAATGCCTGGAGATCATGAATTCGCGAATTCTCGAATATATGGCGAATATTCGCCTAAATATTCGCGAAATATCGTGAATTCGAATATTGCCCCTGCTGCTCATCACTCCCTCTAAGTGAAGATCGTGCGCCACTGCTCGAGCCTCCCCTCCACGTCTTCTGTAAGACGTTTTGTTATTGGTTGTTTCAGGCAGCAGCAGCATTGCTGCACTGCCTGTGCCTTTCACAGCACGCCCATTCAGATAATACAACCGTCTGCATCCGTTCTGAACGGATCCATTTTGTATTATCTTTAACATAGCCAAGACGGATCCGTCTTGAACACCATTGAAAGTCAATAGATCAGTTTTCTATTGTGCCAGATTGTGTCAGTAAAAATGGATCTGTCCCCATTGATTTACATTGTGTGCCAGGACGGATCCGTTTGTCAGACGGCGATTTGGTATCCGTCTCCAAAGCGGAATGGAGACTGAACAAATGCAAACTCATGCAAACTGATGCATTATGAGCGGATCCTTTTCCATTCAAAATGCATTAGAATGCAATCTGTTTTGGACCGATGGTGAGAGCCCTGAACAGATCTCACAAACAGAAAGCCAAAATGCGAGTGTGAAATTAGACTTAGGTGTATTGGTACGCCCTTAGACATTTTCCAGGTTGCGCGTGCCCACGGAGAGGGCTCTGGTGGCCCCCTCTGGCATGTATGCCATAGGTTCCCCACCATTGAACTATGGTATGTAGCCTTTTCACAAAAGATTTTAGCAGACTGCCATTCTCTGTTCAAGTTTAGAAAAATCCAAGTCACTAGCATTGTTTACTGTAATTTTGGTGCAGATAAAGAAATTGTGCCAAGTTTTGAAGTTACTTATCGGTGGGCCCAACCACTAGGACCTCCACCAATCCTAAGAACGGAGGGTACGTTCCCCCTGTCTGATGGAGCAGCATGTTGATCACGCACCCTGCCTCTCCATCCATTCTGTATGGGACAGATGGAAATTGCGAATGGAGCAGTAGGGCGCATGCTCAACCTGCCAATCTATCAGATTGGGGGAACGAGACCTCCATTCTCAGGATTGGTGGGGGTCCCAGCAGTCAGACTCCCACCGATCAATTACTTATGCTCTATCCTGAAGATAGGGGTAATTTAAAGAGGTTGGCCCCTTTCTCACTACTTGTGACCAATGTGTATGTAAGATGACTGTATGGCACTTACTAAAATAGCCTTTGTTGATATTCTGTGCCGTTTTCTATATTTCATAAGCCATGTCCCCTTCTATACTGCCTACATAGAGATCCTGTCCATAAGATGGCCGCTGATGGAGGGTTATGTGACCAGACACATCACTCAGCCTCCTGCACTCTAACACACTGTGCCTGCACTAAACTCCCAACAGTGCAAGTGAATATGGCAGGTTCTGTATATTTGAACAGAGGAGACATCACATGGAGGTGATTTGTCTGGTCACATGACCCTCCATCAGCGGCCATCTTATGGACAAGACCTCTGTGTGGGCAGACTTGGCAAACAATATAGAAAATGGTGCAGAATTTGAACAAAGCCTATATTAGTAAGTGCCATATACAGTGAGGAACAGAAGTATTTGAACACCCTGTGATTTTGCAAGTTCTCCCACTTAGAAATCATGGAGGGGTCTGAAATTCTATTGTAGGTGCATTCCCACTCTGAAAAACAGAATAAAAATAAAATTCTGGAAATCACATGGTATGATTTTTAAATAATTTATTTGTCTTGCACCGCTGAACATACCGTAAGTATTTGAACACCTGAGAAACAGCAGGAATTCTGGCTCTCAAAGACCTGTTACTGTGCCTTTAAAAGTCCACTTCTTCTCCACTCATTAATCAGACTTAGTAGCACCTGTCTGAGCTCTTTAAAGACACCTGTCCACCTCACAGTCAGTCAGACACCAACTACTACCATGGGCAAGACCAAAGAGCTGTCAAAAGACACCAGAGACAAAATTGTGTACCTCCACAAGGCTGGAAAGGGCTACGGGGCAATTGCCAAGCAGCTTGGTGAAAATAGATCAACTGTTGGAGCAATTGTTAGAAAATGGAAGAGGCTAAAGACGACTGTCAGTCTCCCTCAGACTGGGGCTCCATGCAAGATCTCACCTCACTGATGATAAGAAAGGTGAGGAATCCGCCCAGAACTACAAGGGAGGAGCTGGTCAATGACATGAAGAGAGCTGGGACCACAGTTTCAAATGTCACTGTCGGTAAAACACTACGCCGTCATGGTTTCAAATCATGCATTGCATGGAAGGTTCCCCTGCTCAAGTCATCACATGCCCAGGCCCCTCTTAAGTTTGCCAATGACCATCTGGATGATCCAGAGGTCAGATGAGACCAAAGAAGAACTTTTTGGTCTAAAACTTCACTCGTCGTGTTTGGAGGAAAAAGAAGGATGAGTTGCATCCCAAGAACACCATCCCTACTGTGAAGCATGGGGGTGGTAACATCATGCTTTGGGGGTGCTTTTCTGCGAAGGGGACAGGACGACTGCACTGTATTAAGAAGAGGATGAATGGGGCCTTTTATTGTGAGATTTTGAGCAACAACCTCCTTCCCTCAGTCAGAGCATTGAATATGGGTCGTGGCTGGGTCTTCCAACATGACAACGACCCAAAGCACACAGCCAGGATAACCAAGGAGTGGCATCGTAAGGAGCATATCAAGGTTCTGGAGTGGCCCAGCCAGTCTCCAGACCTAAATCCAATAGAACATCTTTGGAGGGGGCTGAAACTCCGTGTTGCTCAGAGACAGCCCCGAAACCTGACAGATCTAGAAGGAGATCTGTTTGGAGGAATGGGCCAAAATCCCTGACCACCGTAATTGCAAACAAAGGCTTCTGTACCAAATATTAACACTGATTTTCTCAGGTGTTCAAATACTTATGTTCAGCAGTGCAAGACAAATACATTCTTTAAAAATCATACAATGCGATTTCCTTTTTTTTTTTTTTTTATTCTGTCTCTCAGAGTGGGAGTGCACCTACAATGTGAATTTCAGACCCCTCCATGATTTCTAAGTGGGAGAACTTGCAAAATACTTCTGTTTCTCACTGTAATCATCTTAAAAAACACATTGTTCAACATAACCAGAAAGTGGCTTTAATGCAGTAATACATTTTCTCCAAATTGGGACCAAATCTGTATGTAAGGGGTTACAAAAATTGCCAGTGTTAGAGGAAGTTACATGTGAGTCTGTGGTCACTCACATGGTACTACAACAGTAGGAGAAGTGGACAGCAGGCTGCTTTCACACATGGTGTTTTGATGTGGCTGTTTTATGCTGTTTTTGAAGCCAAAGTCAGGAATTGGTCGTAAAGGGAGAGGAAATATATAGGGATTCTATTTCCCCTCTTTTTTTTTTTATTGTTTCAAGTACAAACACAGTACATACTGTCCAAAAACAACACAGTATAAAGTACATAAACATACATAGGAGCAGAGAAACTAGATATACTGCCAATAAAACAGTAATGTAGTCTTCCATGAGTCAGCACTTAAGTGTCTGGAGCATCTACATACTCGCCATAAGTATCAATCAATACGGGTGGCAGCCATGTTTACAAGTGACCACCTTCTTAGTATGATGGAGGCTTCAGGTGCAAGTCAGGTCACCCTCTGTCTAATCTCCCAAGCGTGTCTTTTAGTCTTCCTGTTAGATACCATTTGGTGAGCTTGAAAGGGGACATCAGATTATCAATTTCTAAATCCGAAAAGTTCCTCCACTTCTCTCCACTTTTTAAAAAATCTGCCCACTAAAATTTCTTTGTGTCTTTCTGTTTCCCCTCTTTTTTTTAAATTCACTCCTAGTTTTGGCTTCAAAAACTACACCAAACACTTCATCAAAACAACATGTGTGAAATCACCCACTTATGGACATAGACTCCTTGGTGACTTTTATCCTACTTATATATAGTATAATAGGTAGATAATCAACCACTAAAGCTCAAATTTCTATAAAGAATTGTAATCTGTCTATCAATCAGTGGCATAACTTCAATGCAGGCAGACTACGACCCTGCTACGTTGCCAGAGGGAAAGAAGGACCCGGCACTAAACTTCTTCTGTTTCAACATGAAAACACTGCATTTTCATGCTGGCACCACTAGGGGGAAATGAGTGCAAAGAGATTTGTGCAACTTCCATTTCAGTCAATAGGATTATGGATAATGGGTAAATTCCTATGCATAGAGCTCCCCGTAAGGCAGCCAGTTTAGTTATACAGTATATTATCTGAAGGAAGCAGTGATTTAGAGCTGTATGAAGAGATTTATATACATTGAGCAAATACATTGAGTTTTGAAGCGGATATTTCACTTGAACATAAATAATAAAGAGGGTGAGGCCAAGGTGGACTTTTTAGTACAATTTTTTGATAAAAATAAAAAACAAAAAAACTGAAATTGATTAGAAATCTGGGACATTGCACTTTGCATTCTGCATTGCCTGGAAGTGATTGATGCATGCATGCATACTGGGAAATAGTGGGGAAAGGGGGCCCACACTAAGTTTTGCTATCGTGTCCTACGAGATAAGTGTACGTCCCTGCCAGGGGTGATTGCCTCAGGCGGCACCTGGTAGGGGCAAGAGGGGGGCAGCGGAAGGGCCATGGGCAATGAACCCTTTCAGAGTGGCAAAGGGGTTAGGTTAAGGCATTTGCATTCGGGGGGGGAGGGGGGGGGAAGCCATTTCAGTTTTCGCCTCAAGCAGCAGAAAGGCTAGGTGGACCCCTGGTCCCTGCTATCTATTTATCTGCAGTTCTAAATTGTGAAATGATGTCTGTCTCAGCTTTGACCTTTGTCTCCAATATATTTTCACTTCTGAATGGCATCGAGAAGCGTTGTGCAATTAACCACAGTTACTGTACAAATTGCAGTCGCTGTTAAGTACATAATTGCAGCTGCAAATACTGTATTGTAGCCAAGTGTCTCTTAGATCAACATAGTACCTGTCAATACGGAGTTACACATACATTACCAGGAGTGTTTTATTCAGCTGTTACGGTGATTATGTGTAGGCGTTCATCACAGATGTCACTGGTTGTTAACTTTGTTGCACTGGGGTTGATTGACTGAAGAATACAATGATTTTTGCTAAAAGGGTTATCGCTTACTTGGCATGAAAAGCAAATTGGTCAGGCTCTGTTATACATAGAGCGAAGCCCAGACATGATAAGTGACGTATGTCCTGTCTGTCTAGAACGTGCTCTTTTGCAGTAGTCTACCTTATTCACAGAGGTGCTGTCACAGTAATTACATGAGTAGGCTGCACTTCTAACAACTACTACTACCATACTAGCTGTTGGATGCTTTATTGGTTCTAAGGAGTAAGTAAAGCTCCACTTTCAAGAAGACTGATCCTAGTCATGCAACATATAAAAAACTGTATTTAAAGGGGTTGTCCAGCCACCTCAGTTGTGTTTAATAAACAATATGGTGTAAAAAAAGCTGGGTCTGTCAACATGGAAATATGACAGCTATGACAGGTCACTGCTGCAGCCAGCAATTGACTCAGAGGATCATTAAAGCGGAAATTACCTTTTTAATTATTTTACACTGTTCCAAGAGGTTTATAAAAAGTTTAAGTGGCTGGACAACCCCTTTAAACACAACATTCACTGCATTTAAATAAAAATAATCAAATTCTAACATTTAGGGATATTTTCATGAACCTGGAATTTCCCCCTTTAAAGGGGTTGTAAGCCTTTTTGGGGTGTTTGGCCAGAGCTCCCCATCCCCTCCCGGCCTGACCTTCAGAGGGAAGCATACTTACCTGCTCCCCATCACTGGCTAACAGCTCTTTTAATCCTCTTCTACTTCTACTTTGCCCACCTTCCCAGCTGTCAACATCTGCTTTGACGCAGCTACAGCCTGTGACTGGATACAGTGGTGACCTGCCCTCGCGTCATTTGACTATTTGACGTGACGCAAGTGGGAAAGGTCACTGATTTGGCCAATCACTGGCTGCACCGGCATTAAAGCAGATGTTGACAGGTCCTGAGCGAGGCGACAGGGGAGCAAAGAGCCAGGACCCAGCTCATTCGCTCCCAGGCTTAAATTTTCTGAAAATTTAATTATTGTTTAAAATTGAATTTGGGACTTTCCTGGACAAGTGCTCAACCAGCTGAATTTCCATAAAACTACAGTTTCCAGAAGACCACTGTGGCAGATTTCCAGTGCCTTTAAAACTTTGTCCCATATATTGGCTTTCTTCAGTTTGCCGGGGTTTGCCTCAAAATGGTTCCACTGTACCTATAATAATCAAAGCAAACGGTGAAGACGCGGTAAGGGACCTGTAATAGTAAACTCAAGCAGTGTCAGAAACTAAAATCTACTGCAGCTACGTAGACTTGAGCTATAATTTATGCTACTTTCTGGTGTAAATTATAATAAAACCAGCAGGCTGCAGAGGCTCCACCCCTTCTGTTAAACTCCTCCCCTTTTTCGCTTTAGAGAAGTGTCAAGAATCTCAAAAAGTCGCAAAGTATGGCGTAAATATGGCATGCGCCATAGTTTGCAGCTTTTTAACCCACTTTTGGGACATAAAAAGCTTATAAATCTCCAAAATATCTTAGCGGGAGTGCCTTTAAGGCATATTTTCTTTAATGGACCTTAGCAAAGATGAATGTGGGATTATGTCTATCCAAAACTTCTAGCACACGTGTTGCAGGGTTTCTTATAAACTATTAACATGTTTTTCATTGTACTGTACCGAGTTACGACTGTGGTCACTGCTGCCATATTACCCTTCCTTCTAAATCCCTTTAAATATGTTCGTGGCCAAAGCAACAATTGGCGCAGCGAACTTGTTCATTAAATTACCATATCCGGATTTGCAGGTTTTAATCATTAGTATAGGCCAGTGCATAATAGAGCAGAGACAGAATGTAATGCTGCATGCAACCCATATACTGGTTTATTACTATGGTGATTCCCTAGATATTTGTCAGAAAATGCTATACATTACTCACCCGCTTAAACACCTGCTAATTCAAAACCGCACCCATGGCCTTTGTACAGATCTCAATGAAAAGTGACCCTGCTGATTATATGCTGGACAACCTCTTTAAATTACAAGGAAAAAGTTTTTGGGGGGGATCTATATCTTGTAATCCTCTCATTTTGGTTACATTGGACACTTGCATATGGTCATTTTCCTTCATTCCTTCACAGCCGGCAGTGTAAGTATGTGAACATTGTGGTACCAGCACAGGGGTGCACAAACAGTTGTGGTCCAAGGGCCACCTTGACAAATCTAACCAGTTTCAAGGGCCATAATAAACCCCCATAAAGGGCTATTTCCAGAAATATTTATGACATATCAAAAGTTTATTCCATAAATACCTGATAGGCATAGGTCCCAATTTATGGGATACCATCTATCAGGAGAATTGGAGTTCCCTTCTTCTCCGTTCACACTGCAAACAGGACATTAAAATGGAAAAATTGACACTTGAAATTTAGCTCTGGGGGTCTTGATCATCTTTGAGATGTTTCTACACCTTGATTGGAGTCCACTTGTTTTAAACTAGGTTGATTGGACATGATTTGGAAAGACACAGCCCTGTATATATTAGGTCTCACAGCTGACAATGCACATCACGGCAAAAATAAAGTCATGGGGAGGAAAGAACTGCCTGTAGTGCTCAGAAATATTGTTGTGTTAAGGCACAGAACTGGAGAAAGGTAAAAAAACAATATCTGCCCCACTGAAAGTTCCCATGAGCACAGTGACCTCCATAATTAAATGGAAGGTGTTTGGAACAACCAGGATTCTTCCTAGATAAATACCTTGGTAACAGAGGTGACCAAGAACCCAACGGTCACTTTAGCTGAGCTCCATCATGGATGCAGATAGAGAACTTACAGATGGCCAACCATCACTGCAGAACTCCACTAATCTGGGCTTAATAACAGAGTGGCCAGAAAGAAGCCTCTCCTCATTAAAACACACATGAAAACACCTAAAGGACTCTCAGACTGTGTGAAACAAGATTCTCTGGTGTGATAAACCAAGATTGAACGTTTTGGCCTCTAAGCATCATGTCTGGAGGAAACCAGGCACTACTCATCCACTCCTTAGTACCATCCCTAAAGTCAAGCTTGATAGTGGCAGCATCATGCTGTGGGGTTGATTTTAAGAGAATGGGACAGGGAAACTATCCAAGGTTGAGGGAAAACTGAATGGAGCAAAGGACATAGATATTCTTAATGAAAACCCATTATGGGATACTGATTGCAGAATAATAGGAAAAATCGTATTTTTAAAATTTCATTTTAGCACAAGGCTGTAACATAACAAAATGTGAAAAAAGTGAAAGGGTCTGAATACTTTCCAAATGAATTGTATATGACTTGATGAAACAACAGAGTGCATAACAATTGTACACCAGTAAACTACAATTAAAATAGCCACACTCATGATTGGCAACATTCCACCTCATCTAAAGCTTTCTGTTGTGCCAAATAGGGGGCAGAAGACCACCATTCCTTCTCCCACGCTACACACTGCTCTATTCTTTTTTGACATGTGAGTGCCCACTAGATACAGACAATCATATCTGTGACTAGCTTGTTGGGGGACACATACAATAATATCAAGGGCTGCATGTGGCCCCTAGACCACAGATTTTTCACCCCTGCAATAAGAGGAACTGGTTACAATGCCGGGGACTATTATAGTTTGCAGTAATTGAAGTTATTAAAACCTGAGTTGTTAAATAATGAAAGCAGTGGTCAACCCTTACCCACGTAAGATAGACTTTGTTTGAGTCCTATTTCGAAGAATTAGTTGGTGGGTGCTAACTAACGGTTCACGGCTTCTTTAATTCTAAGTAACATTGTCCTTCTTCAACCTCTGTAGTCAAGACACATCTACTGATTATATACAATGCACAAACAGATTAGTGACCATTTGCTGACCAACACTCATGGGTGAAGTACTCTGGTAACTAAGCAATCTATTTCCTTGTCTTATTTGTCACATTTCACATGTCATTGTAAACTCCTAATGCATGACACGTCAAGGTTTCCCGTTATAGTAGGCAGGGATCCATAATTGGCATTCACTGTCTCCCAGCTGGTCAAGTCCTAATGTCTCACTCTGTTACCCATGCTTTTTAGCAAAGAATCAAAAAAGCGTGCAATTCTAAATTCGCTGTCTTTGTGAGGTTGTTTGCTAGACTGCAAACATACGTCTGAAGACTGTACACTACCATTAGGAGCTATTAAGATTTCACAAAACCGAGAATTCCAGGCTTAGTATTGTGAAGAATTATACATAATTACTTTATCGCCTCAATGGGTCAAAAATAGTATGAAATTGTATGCAGCTCTTGACATTTTCACTTTTCAAGTCGCCCCCGCAGCGTTTTTTAAACACACAAACGATTGTACTTGATAGTGTGACAGCAAGACATTTTAAAATAATCCTTTGGTCAATTTGTAAAGTAAAGAACATGTTTAGTGAATGCTGTGACGAATGGCTTTTAGCATGAAAGAGGGATAAAACCATAGACCTTGCTGCAGTAGTCCTACTTTATATTAGGGAAGCTTAGCAAAGAGCATGTGAGGTTTCCGTTTTTTGTGTTTAATTTCAATATAACTAAAAGCGGCTCCTGTTCCAATGCTAACAGGTCTCTACTAGTTGGTCCCTCTTGACATGCGGTAAATGACTCCTTAGCCAATTACTGGCTGAGACTTATCCTTCTCCTCACTTTTGAATCCACTCATCGCATTTCCTAAAAATAAAAAACTGCAGGAAAAAACTGTACCAAAAAATGATATGATTGAATTCCGCTATAGCAAATGCATTGTAATAACCTCAAATAGCATTTGACTGTACTGCACTTATCATATAAAAGTGCAGGGTGAAAATGACTACTCTTTCCAATGACCTTGAACACAATGAAAGTTAGTATTTTATATAATTTATTGTTTCATGTTATATAAATGTCGATTTTGTAAAAGGTGTCAGTTTGTCACTTTGATGTTTTCCGTGGTTGAACGTTTTCAGTCTCTTTTTGTTCTTTCTATCTGTCAAAAAGTAAAAAAAAGAATTTCGACATCAGACATTTATCTTAAATCCATTTGGCGTTTAATTCTGTAACACAATGATTTCAGTTGTAAAAATGCATTTGCATATTAACTAGTGAAAGACGAGGGGTAGTCTATGGGGTGTTCAGTGTTAGCAGTACAGACTCAGACAATGGGGAGTCTCTCCAGACACAAAAAGGACTTGGACATGCATATTGTGTCTGGAACAGCAATATGGGAATATATTAGTGTTCTGCTGACATGCACCATTACCTTTTCAGTGGCTTATAGGTATACAAAACGCATCAGTCAAACTCAATGCCATGAAGATAGATTTTATTTAGAGTGTCATATCATATCTATCCATACGTGCGCAAAAACATACACGTACACTGTCAGTCTATGGGGTCTATGGGGTCAGAGTAAAACTCATTGAAGCTGAATGTAAGGTAACCCTGCAGAGTACTAGTAGTATGCAGAAGAGCATATCTGAATCCACAGTGTATTAAATTCATCATACATCATTGCTTCAGTCTCAATTTTTTTCTGCACCAAATAGATTATCAAAGGTCCAGACTGGTGATGATGGTGTGTAGGTGTTGAAAATATTTTCTTAATTAGCCCCCTTATTTATTATCATTGAAATGACACATTCCTTTATGACCATACTATTCTTCAGGGGTGGACTGGCCGTAGATCCTACAGGGAAATTTCCAGGTGGTCTGATGGTCAGTGGGCCATCTGAGCCCTCTATCATGGCACTGGGTACGTAACGATTAAGTGCTATCAACATTAATTAATGCGAAGAGCAGGGGTATAGCTATAGGGGGTGCAGAGGTAGCAGTCGCAACCGGGCCCAGGAGCCTGAGGGGGCCCAAAGACCCTTGTGGTGCATAAGAAGACACCAGTATTATAGAAAGTCCATGCTGGTCAAGTTACACCTCTGACTCAAGGGAAGGGGGTTAAATCTGGAATTTGGCATGGGGGCAGGGGTGCCATTTGAATTTTAGCCTCGGGCAGCACGAAGGCTATGCGCTTCCTGCCCCTGGCCACAAAGCACTGAGGAAAGGGGTGCCCCAAGTTGAACTCTTGCACTAGTGCCTATGAGCCATTAGCTACGCCCCTGGCGAAGAATATCAGGTACCTATGTTCCTGGGTGGCAGCCACAGGTCCCCTCCTTAACTTAACAGTATTACCATCTTTAGGACAGTGATATAGTTGAATACTAAAGCGGGGGCACCAGTATTTTGTGCTGCACTCTGATATTTGGTTCTGCTGGGGTGGTATTTTGTGCTGCAATACGGTATTGCTGGCCCCACCTACTTCTGTTTTCCTTGCTAACTTGTGTTGCCCCACCACCTTTCAATTTGGTCCCACCTACATGTGGCCACTTTTAGTTTTTTTATTCCAGGGTCACTTTAAGTTCCCAGTCTGTCTCTTCCATTCTTCTTCCACTGGCAGAGTTAGGGTCCAATCACACGTCCGTAGAGCATTGCGGATCCGCAATACTCCCAGCTGGCACCCCCATAGAAATGCCTATTCTTGTCCGCAATTTTTTTCCAGAGCCGCGGAGCGGAAGATCGGCGGTGCGTTCCGGAAATGCGGATGCGGACAGCACACTGTGTGCTGTCCACATCCATATCGTCCCCATAGAGAATGAATGGGTCCTCACCCATTCCGCACAATTGCGGAACGGATGTGGACCACAATAGATTTGCAACAAGAGCATAACACTATCATATGAATATAGAATAGAGATGGCCCGAACTATCCGACGGCGAACAGTTCCCGGCGAACATAGCTTGTTCGCGTTCGCCTCTGCCGGGCGAACACATGCGATGTTCGGTCCGCCCCCTATACATCATCATTGAGCAAACTTTGACCCTGTACCTCACAGTCAGCAGACACATTCCAGCCAATCAGCAGCATACCCTCCCTCCCAGACCCTCCCACCTCCTGCACAGCATCCATTTTAGATTCATTCTGAAGCTGCAGTCTTAGTGAGAGGAGGGAGACTGTAACTGCTGCTGATTTAATTGGGAAATCGATAGCTAGGCTAGTGAATTCAGTGTCCACTCCAGTCCTGAAAGACTCATCTGATCTCTGCTGTAAGGACAGCGTCCTGACAGCACCCCAAAAAGCCCTTTTTAGGGCTGCAACATTAGTCTGCTTTTTTTTTTTCCTTTATATACATATTGCAGTTGCCTGGCCTGCCTGTGTGTGAGGAGCTGCAGGCCCACAGACTGTAGTGTGCCCACTGCCAGTGCTCACCCCTGTCATTCCGTGTGGCACAGGACTTTGCTTAAAAAAAGGCACTTAATTTTTACACTTTAATCTAAGGTTAGTTGCCTGCCAGTGTGTGTCAGGCTGACTTCCACTGACTGTAGTGTGCCCACTGCCAGTGCCCACCACTTATACCGGCTGGCACAGGACTTTGCATAAAAAAGGCATTTAATTTTTACACTTTAGTGTAATTTCAGCTGCTTGCCTGCTGCTAGTGTGTGTCAGGCCGACTTCAACTGACTGTAGTGTGCCCACTGCCAGTGCCAACCACTGATACCGGGTGGCACAGTAGCTTGCCGATAAATAAGGCATTTAATTTTTAGACAGTAGTCTAAATTCAGTTGCTTGCCTGCTGCCAGTGTGTGTCAGGCCCGCTTCCACTGACTGTAGTGTGCCCACTGCCAGTGCCAACCACTGATACCGGGTGGCACAGTAGCTTGCCGATAAATAAGGCATTTAATTTTTAGACAGTAGTCTAAATTCAGTTGCTTGCCTGCTGCCAGTGTGTGTCAGGCCCTCTTCCACTGACTGTAGTGTGCCCACTGCCAGTGCCAACCACTCATACCGGGTGGCACAGTAGCTTGCCGATAAATAAGGCATTTAATTTTTACACTTTAGTGTAATTTCAGTTGCTTGCCTGCTGCCAGTGTGTGTCAGGCCCGCTTCTACTGACTGTAGTGTGCCCACTGCCAGTGCCAATCGTATACACACACTGGATGTTTTAAAGAACGTTATTCCAAACAATTTAGGAATGTTAGTTGATTTATGCCCTTTATGGATTAAAACCCGACTCTGCGTCCACTACGTAATTTTCCATGGGAGTTTTGCCATAGATCCCCCTCCGGCATGCCACAGTCCAGGTGTTAGACCCCTTGAAACAACTTTCTCATCACTATTGTGGCCAGAAAGAGTCCCTGTGGGTTTTAAAATTCGCCTGTCTATTGAAGTCTATGGCGGTTCGCCCGGTTCGCCAGTTCGCGAACATTTGCGGAAGTTCGCGTTCGCTGTTCGCGAACTGAAAATTTTATGTTCGCGACATCACTAATATAGAACTGAATCTATAAGAAATGTATACAGCACCATGTTGAAGCCATACAAGAAAGAATTAAGGTGCAATTAAGGTCAGGTGTGGTGATTTTAGCTCCACATCATGACACTCCCTGTAGGAGCATCTTGACCGAGAGGCCTAATGTCACAGATAAAAGCACTGGGGGCAGGTCTTGTCATTCTCTGGATTTTGAAGTGTTTAACCGAAGCTTTTCCTCCCCTAATTCTTTTCTTAACTGCCTGTTTCTGTTTTGTTTCTACACGTTTTCTTGTTATTGCTGTGTAATAGTATAATTGTCAATGTAGGGTTTGTAGGGCATGTAGGGCTTGAACACACAGTTTAAAATATACTTTTAAAAATTATGCAAGTTAGATGTTCAGAGGACATGCCCTAGCCCCTTGGTGCACCAAACTTCTGTCCATCTTCTCATTATGTCCTTCCCTCCTTTTGTCGATTGACAGGGCAAGGTGTCTATATCCTGCTCTCACCTGTGCCGCACAGCTTTTTTCTCCAGGGCAGGAAGGAGATTACTGCACATGTGCCGAAGTTTGGTGTACACAGCTGTCAGACTCAGAGCTCCTTAAATTATTACTGCTAGAAACTGCACCTTGAATTGCTTATGTATACTGATTGGAAATCAATATATTTCATTGGAAAATACGAGGGTATAAATTGTATCTAGTAGTGTTAGATTTTAACAGATCACATTTAATTGTATAGTTGTCCAGAACAGAAACTCATATAACTATGAAGATCTGTAGGGGCACCTACACTGTACATTATTAACTTAGGCTACTTTCACACTCGCGTTTGGTGCGGATCCGTCTTGTATCGGCACAGACAGATCCGCTTGTATCCGGTAATAACGGATCCATTTGCATTATTCATTAAAAAAAAAGTCTAAGTCAAAACGGAACCGTCTTGACTTACATTGAAAGTCAATGGGGGACGGATCCGTTTTCAATTGCACCATATTGTGTCAGTGAAAAACGGATCCGTCCCCATTGACTTACATTGTAAATCAGGACGGATCCGTTTGGTTCCGCATAGTTAGACGGTCACCAAAACTCTGCAAGCTGCGTTTTAGTGACCGTCTAAAAAAACGCAACGGAGACCAAACGCAGCCAAATTGATGCATTCTGAACGGATCCTTATCCATGCAGAATGCATTGGGACTGAACTGATCCGTTTTGGGCCGCTTGTGAGAGCCCTGAAACGGATCTCACAGGCGGACCTAGAAACGCCAGTGTAAAAGTAGCCTTACCCTGATAAGTGCAAATGGCAGTTTTACAACTAATACGCTATTTACTGGAGGAGCTCAGTTCAGGTCCATTTTATGAAGTCATCATCCTTTAGCTTATCTGTCCAAAACTTGAGTGTTTCCATATTCTTCAATTCTCTGTATGTAAACACTTAAAGAGGACCTGTCTCCTCTCCTGATATGTCTGTTTTAATAGCTTCATGCATTCCCCATGTAATAACAATTCTGGAACATCTATTCTTATGTCTGTATGTTGTGCCATTCCTGTATTATTTCTACTGGAAGTTATGAATGAATTGCTAGCAGTCTGCAGTAAGGGTACAGAGGGGAGGAAACCAGTTGGGGGGATGTGCCTGCACAGACTCACTGGATCCAATCAGTGCTGCCATTTTCAGTTTGTGCAGGTACACACCCCAACTGGTTACCTCCCCTCTGTACCCTTACTGAAGGCTAATAGCAATTCATTCATAACTTCTAGTAGAAATAATAAAGGAATGGCACAACATAGAGCCATAAGAATAGATGCTCCAGAATTGTTATTACATGGGGAATGCATGGAGCTATTAAAACAGGCATGTCCGGAGAGGTGAAAGGTCCTCTTTAAAGTATTAATTGTTCAGTAAGCAATTACTCATACTCCCACATAAATAGTATTAGGATCTGCTATTTTTCAGTTAGCACCCTAGTATGTTTAAGAAAACTGATGATGCAATCCAACAATTCCAGGATCTCCATGAAGAGATGACTGTTAGTACCCACAACGCATCTTACAATTTCAATGAGTGACTTTTTACTCTTTGGGAAAATTGCTTCCACGTTGAATAGGAAATAATCCTGCAGTCTTTGGTTTCTATGCATCCTTCTATTAAAGATATCATTGAAATGGAAAATGCCGTAACTTGGGTCTTGGAATATTGTAGTTTAATTTTGTATGTTGTGTGTTTTCTATGTTTTGTATGCTGTATTCTACTGTCTAAACGGTATAATAATAACAATCATTTTACTGTGTTTTTCAGTAAAAAGGTCAAGAAAGCTGAACCGTTATGCAGGAATAGCCAGAGAAAATGATGCTGTGGAAATTAAAAATGGAGATGTTAAATGTTAAGATTCTGGTAAGAATATTTTTTACTATCCAAAAGATCTGTTTTAAAGGGCTTCTGTCACCCCCAAAACACATTTTTCATTTTTGGGCTTGTTAAAATCCTTATTGAACGACTATTCCCTATATAGGGCTCTTACCTTGGTCTGTGGCTTTGTTTCATTAAAAATCGATCTTTTAAAATATGCAAATGACTTCACTACCAGCAAGTAGGGCGTCCTCAGCACTCCCTCAGTGCACCTGCGCCAATGACGTCACCGAAAGAGAAGATGTCATCGGCGCAGGCGCACTGAGGAAGTGCTGAGGAGGCGAGCGTCCTTCTCTCAGAGCGCCTGCGCCGAATGAAGACAGGCGCGGGATTTGAAATGCTGACAGGGCCAGCCGGAGGAGGAGAGCGCTCGCTGGCCCTGTCAATCAACAGGAGGAGGGGGCGGTTTTTTAAAAGGAGGATGTGGCGGCTACCAGCAAGTAGACGCCCTACTTGCTGGTAGTGAAGCCATTTGCATATTTTAAAAGATTGATTTTTAATGAAACCAAGCCACAGACCAAGGTAAGAGCCCTATATAGTGAATAGTCTTTCTATAAGGATTTTAACAAGCCCAAAAATGAAAAATGTGTTTTGGGGGGTGACAGAAGCCCTTTAATATCAATAATTTATTTTCATGGTTAAAGGGTTTATCCCAAATGCTTTGATTACTAAAGTATATAGATATATTAAAAACTCAGCTATAAAAATATTACTTCATCTAATAGCCAAAATATAATTAAGTTTCCAGAGGTTATGTACAGTCAACGTGGTAACACAAAAAGGGAGAAGGGGTACTAAATTTGCAAATTAATTTGAACATGGTTTCTGAGTTATCCCAATTGTCACACAGCAGCAACAATTATATACAGTAAAGACAATACGACACACTATTAAAATAATATACAGTACTGTTCAATGCTTAAGTACATACTTCCCAAATAATGCTAACATATAGGGTAAGATTTATCATCCCCCTATGTCATGCATTTGGAGTTAAAAAGTTGCAACATCCAATTTTGCAACGTTTTAAATCCCTTTGCAACTGGCATTTTTATGCTGCCCTTACCAGTTTCCTAAAGGGAGGCATGTTAAGGGCAGGATGTGGGTGGGACCATCAGCCCCAGCACAGTTATCATTATTTATGCCAGATTAGCAGAGCCTGGTTTCCTCCAGACATGATGCTTAGAATTGAGGCCAAAAAGTTAAATCTTGTTTCTCAAGTCTGAGAGTCCTTTAGGTGCCTTCGTATGTCTTTTACTGAGGAGAGTTTATTTTTTTCTGGCCATTCTACCATAAAGCCCAGATCGGTGGAGTGTTGTAGTGATGACTGACCTTCTGGAATGTTCTCCATTTGCAAACATTATCCTTGGAGCTCCGCCAAAGAGACCTTTGTGTTCTTTGTCACCTCTCTTACCAAAACCCTTCTCTCCTGATTACTTAGTTTGGTGGGGCTGCGAGCTCTAGGAAGAGTCCTGATTGTTCCAGACTTCTTCCTTTTAAGAATTATGTAGGCCACTAAGCTCTTGGGGAACGTTCAGTGCAGCAGAATTTTTTTGTACCTTTCTCCAAATCTATGTCTCCACACAATCCTGTCTCGCAGCTCTACAGGCAGTTCTTTTTGCCTCATTGCTTGGTTTTTGCTCTTATATTCATTAAGACCTTTTATAGACAGAGGTGTATCTTTCCAAATAATGTCCAACAACTGGATTTACCACAAGTAGACTCCAATTGGGGGGGAGAAACATGTTAAAGATGATCAAGAGAAATGGGAGGCCCCCAGAGCTAAATTTAAAGTGTCGTAGCAAAGGGTTTGAACACATGTCCATGCAAAATGTTAGTTTTTCCTTTTTAGTAAATTAGTAAAAATATCTAAAAATCTGTTTTCACTTTTTATTAAGGGGTATTGATTGCAGATTGATAAGGGAAAATTAATTATTTTGTTTTACCACAAGGCCACAACATAAAATGTGAAAAAGTGAAAGGGTCTGAAAACTTTACAAATACATTGTATATGTCTCAGTACATAAAAAATTGGAAAACACTAAGTAAAATTCATATTCAACATGTCTTGCAAATTTTGACAGTGAACTTGTAGCAACCAGTGTCAGGTAGCTGCTGCCAAGTCCTAAAAGCTCATGGAGTGCAGCAGGAGGGGCATAGATACACATGATCAGAATATAGTTCTGCTACTTTACAAATCACTAGTTATGGACTATTGTGTACAATTTGGGCTCCTGTGCACAGGAAGGAATTGAGCTTGAGAGGGTTCAAAAGAGGGCAACTAAAGTAATACATGGAAGGGGTGGACTACAGTACCCAGAAAGGATATACAACTTATATTTATTTTGTTTAGAAAATTCACCTGACAGAAAATGACTTGTGATAATGTTGCTGGAGGCACATTAGGTGGTCACTGGATACAAATTTTACTGTAGGCCAGTACAGGCCCCAAAAATTATGTCTTCACCTGACAGAAAAGAACTTGTGATGATGTGACTGGAGGTACATTAGGCAGTCACTGGATAAAAATTTTACTGTCGGCCAGAACAGGCCCCAAAAATTAGGCATTCAGCTGACAGAAAAAAACTTGTGATGATGTGGCTGGTGGTACATTAGACGGTCACTGGATAAACATTTTACTGTAGGCCATTGGAGAACAGGCCCCAAAAATTAGGCCTTTACCTGACAGAAAAGAACTTGTGATTATGTGGCTGGAGGTACATTAGGCCGTCACTGGCTAAAAATTTAACTGTAGGCCACTGGAGTACAGGCTCCAAAAATTAGGCATTCACCTGACATAAAAGAACTTGTGATGATGTGGCTGGAGTTACATTAGGCGGTCACTGGATACAAATTTTAATGTAGGCCAGTACAGGCCCCAAAAATTAGGCATTCACCTGACAGAAAATAACTTTTGATGTTGTGGCTGGAGGTACATTAGGCGGTCACTGGATACAAATTTTACTGTAGGCCATTGGGGTACAGGCCCAAAAAATTAGTCATTCACCTGACAGAAAAGAACTTGTGATTATGTGGCTGGAGGTACATTAGGCGGTCACTGGATACAAATTTTACTGTCGGCCAGTACAGGCCCCAAAAATTAGGCAATCACCTGACAGAAAAGAACTTGTGATGATGTGGCTGGAGGTACATTAGGCGGTCACTGGATACAAATTTTACTGTAGGCCATTGGGGTACAGGCCCAAAAAATTAGGCATTCACCTGACAGAAAAGAACTTGTGATTATGTGGCTGGAGGTACATTAGGCGGTCACTGGATACAAATTTTACTGTAGGCCAGTACAGGCCCCAGAAATTAGGCATTCACCTGACATAAAAGAACTTGTGATGATGTGCTTGGAGGTACATTAGGCCGTCACTGGCTAAAAATGTCACTGTAGGCCACTGGAGTACAGGCCCCAAAAATTACGCATTCACCTGACAGAAAAGAACTTGTGATGATGTGGCTGGAGGTACATTAGGCGGTCACTGGATAAAAATTTTACTGTAGACCAGTACAGGTCCGAAAAATTAGGCATTTACCTGACAGAAAAGAACTTGTGATGATGTGGCTGGAGGTACATTAGGCGGTCACTGGAAAAACATTTTACTGTAAGCCAGTTCAGGCCCCAAAAATTATGCATTCACCTGACAGAAAAGAACTTGTGAGGATGTAGCTGGAGGTACATTAGGCGGTCACTGGATAAACATTTTACTGTAGGCCATTGGAGTACCGGCCCGAAAAATTTGGCATTCACCGGACAGAAAAGAACTTGTGATGATGTGGCTGGAGGTACATTAGGCGGTCACTGGATACAAATTTTACTGTAGGCCAGTATAGGCCCCAACAAATAGGCATTCACCTGACAGAAAAGAACTTGTGATGATGTGGCTGGAGGTACATTAGGTGGTCACTGGATGCAAATTTTACTGTCGGCCAGTACAGGCCCCAAAAATTAGGCATTCACCTGACAGAAAAGAACTTGTGATTATGTGGCTGGAGGTACATTAGGCCGTCACTGGCTAAAAATTTAACTGTAGGCCACTGGAGTACAGGCCCCAAAAATTAGGCATTCAGTTGACATAAAATAACTTGTGATGATGTGGCTGGAGGTACATTAGGTGGTCACTGGCTTAAAATTTTACTGTAGACCAGTACAGGTCCCAAAAATTATGCATTCACCTGACAGAAAAGAACTTGTGATGATGTGGCTGGAGGTACATTAGGCGGTCACTGGATAAAAATTTTACTGTAGGCCAGTACAGGCCCCAAAAATTAGGCATTCACCTGACAGAAAAGAACTTGTGATGATGTGGCTGGAGGTACATTAGGCGGTCACTGGATAAAAATTTTACTGTAGACCAGTACAGGTCCCAAAAATTAGGCATTTACCTGACAGAAAAGAACTTGTGATGATGTGGCTGGAGGTACATTAGGCGGTCACTGGAAAAACATTTTACTGTAAGCCAGTTCAGGCCCCAAAAATTAGGCATTCACCTGACAGAAAAGAACTTGTGAGGATGTAGCTGGAGGTACATTAGGCGGTCACTGGATAAACATTTTACTGTAGGCCACTGGAGTACAGGCCTGAAAAATTAGGCATTCACCTGACAGAAAAGAACTTGTGATGATGTGGCTGGAGGTACATTAGGCGGTCACTGGATAAAAATTTTACTGTAGGCCAGTATAGGTCCCAACAAATAGGCATTCACCTGACAGAAAAGAACTTGTGATGATGTGGCTGGAGGTACATTAGGTGGTCACTGGATGCAAATTTTACTGTCGGCCAGTACAGGCCCCAAAAATTAGGCATTCACCTGACAGAAAAGAACTTGTGATTATGTGGCTGGAGGTACATTAGGCCGTCACTGGCTAAAAATTTAACTGTAGGCCACTGGAGTACAGGCCCCAAAAATTAGGCATTCACTTGACATAAAATAACTTGTGATGATGTGGCTGGAGGTACATTAGGTGGTCACTGGCTTAAAATTTTACTGTAGACCAGTACAGGTCCCAAAAATTAGGCATTCACCTGACAGAAAAGAACTTGTGATGATGTGGCTGGAGGTACATTAGGCGGTCACTGGATAAAATTTTTACTGTAGGCCAGTACAGGCCCCAAAAATTAGGCATTCACCTGACAGAAAAGAACTTGTGATGATGTGGCTGGAGGTACATTAGGCGGTCACTGGATACAAATTTTACTGTAGACCAGTACAGGCCACCAAAAATTAGGCATTCCCCTGACAGAAAAGATCGTTGCAGAAGAAGAAAGAAAATGAACCTTTTGGATGGCGCTGTCAGCAGGAGTCAGAAGCAGGTAAGTATTGATAACACAATACTTTTTATTTACAGTCAACGCGTTTCAGGGGCGGAGAGCCCCCTTAACCACCTCAGGACCGCCGTACGCAGGATTGCGTCTTTGCGGCGGTCCTGTTGTTCTGGGTGGACGCGCCGGTGCGTCCTCTCGCGAGACGCGAGATTTCGTGCATTGCCGGCCCGCGCATGCGCATCGCGGGCCGGCAAAAGTTAAAGAAGTATTTCGTCACCAGCCTGCCAGCAACGATCATTGGCTGGCAGGCTGGCGATTTTCAAAAAATCGAATCAGAAGCCAGATAACAGATCATATTAGTAAATATGATCTGTTATATGGCTTCTCTGCTCCTGTGCTGGTCCTTTTCGTCGGTTGGATCCAGCACAGGAGCAGACTTCACAGTGAGTAGCACCAACACCACACTTTAGCCCCAGATCACCCCCCTGCACCCCAATTAACCCTTTGATCACCCCTTTGATCGCCCCTGTCAATCACTATTGAAAGGAAAAAAAGTGATCAGTGTAAACTGTCACTTTTTTTTTTTTCACTAGTATTGGCTGTTAGGTTTTAGGGATAGTTTAGGCCCCTTGGTTAGGTAGTTAGCGTCAGTTAGCGCCCAGCCCACCGCACCGCAGTCACTTTATTCGCTGATTAGCGTATCGCTAATCAGCATTTGTACTTTTATAGTATCTGTAAGTGATCAAAACTGATCACGGTCAGATCTATAATAGTATTAGTGTCACTTTAGTTCGCCCTCCACCCAAAACGCAGTGTTTGCCCGATCAGGCCTGATCGGTCGCCCACACGTGCGTTCACCCACGCCCGCCCCACCGCAGTGACAAAAAAATTTTGTTTTTTGATCACTGCACATTCACTTTACAAGCACTGCGGCGATAAAAAAAATCAGTTTTGATATTTTTTATCAACCGCAGCAGCCTCCGGTACTTCGCTAGCCTCCCCTTTGTAAGACAGGTTTGCTTTTTTTCTTGGGTAGTCTCAGGGAATACCCCTAAATTTAGTAGTCCAAATGTCAAACAGGGGGTATTCTTCTGAAGAGGCCTACAGGATTCTGACCCAGTCGGATGAGGAGTGGGAACCCTCATCTGATGAATCTAGCGGGTCAGAATATGAACCTGTGGAAAGCAGTGGCTCTCTGACCCAAAGTTCGGACGAGGAGGTGGAGGTCCCTGGCAGCACCAGGCGTACCCGGCCGCCGTGTCGCTAGACCACAGGTTACGCAGGATCCGTTTCAAGAGCAGCAGAGTGGGGCTGTCGCTGCCGGATCACGTGGTGAGGCATACACCAGCAGCGCAGCCCTTCCTGGACCTAGTACCAGCACTGCCGTACAACATGGTGACGTGGCGAGCACCAGAAGGGCAGTTGAAGCTGGTACGGTGGCACGTGCACTAGTTACCCCGTCGCAGCCACCGCGCAGACAGGCCCGTAGAGCCCCTAGAATCCCTGAGGTGCTGGCAAACCCTGATTGGCAGTCACCAACTTCAGCCGCACCTGTAGTTCCCCCTTTCACCGCCCAGTCTGGAGTTCGGGTTGAGACGGCTCAAATCGGTTCGGCCCTGGGATTTTTTGAGCTGTTCTTGACTGCGGAGCTCTTGGACTTAGTCGTGGCAGAAACAAATCGGTATGCCACACAATTTATATCCGCCAACCCGGGAAGCTCTTATGCCCAGTCTTTCCGGTGGAAACCAGTCCAAGTTTCCGAAATTAAAAATTTTTTGGGCCTTCTCCTCAACATGGGTCTAACTAAAAAGCATGAATTGCGGTCATATTGGTCCACGAACCCAATTCATCACATGCCCATGTTCTCTGCTGCTATGTCCAGGACACGATTTGAGACCATCCTACGTTTTCTGCATTTTAGCGACAACACCACCTCCCGTCCCAGAGGCCACCCAGCTTTTGACCGGCTCCACAAAATTCGGCCCCTCATAGACCATTTCAACCAGAAATTTGCAGATTTGTATACCCCTGAGCAAAACATCTGCGTAGACGAGTCCCTAATACATTTTACCGGGCGCCTTGGCTTCAAACAATACATCCCAAGCAAGCGTGCCCGGTATGGGGTCAAATTGTATAAGCTCTGTGAAAGGGCCACAGGCTATACCCACAAATTTCGGATCTATGAGGGAAAAGATCAGACCCTGGAGCCGGTCGGTTGCCCTGACTACCTGGGGAGCAGTGGGAAGACAGTCTGGGACTTGGTGTCACCCTTATTCGGCAAGGGGTACCATCTTTATGTGGACAATTTCTACACAAGTGTGGCCCTCTTTAGGCATTTGTTTCTAGAACGGATTTGCGCCTGTGGCACCGCGCGAACTAGTCGCGTGGGCTTCCCCCAACGGCTTGTAACCACCCGTCTTGCAAGGGGGGAGAGGGCTGCCTTGTGTAACGAAGAACTGCTCGCGGTGAAATGGAGAGACAAGCGTGACGTTTACATGCTCTCCTCCATTCACGCAGACACGACAATCCAAATTGAAAGGGCAACCCGTGTCATTGAAAAGCCCCTCTCAGTCCACGACTATAATGCGCTCATGGGAGGGGTGGACTTCAATGACCAGATGTTGGCTCCCTATTTAGTTTCCCGCAGAACCAGACGCTGGTATAAGAAGGTGTCTGTATATTTAATTCAATTGGCGCTGTACAATAGTTTTGTTCTCTACAGTAAGGCTGGGAGAACACGATCTTTCCTCAAATTCCAGGAAGAGATCATCGAGAACCTCCTTTACCCAGGAGGTTCCGTGGCCCCATCCACCAGTGTAGTTAGCCGTCTACACGAGCGACATTTCCCCAGTGTCGTTGCTGGTACCTCAACCCAACCGCCACCCCGAAAAAAATGTCGTGTCTGTAGCAGGAGTGGAATAAGGCGTGACACCCGCTATTTCTGTCCTGACTGTCCTGACCACCCTGCCCTATGCTTTGGTGAGTGTTTCCGGAAGTACCACACACAGGTACACCTAGCATAGGGATTGCATCTCACAGGACAGGCACACAGGGCTATTAGGGCCCTTTTACTCACAGCTGCTGCAAACCTCTCCTTTCACCTGGGATAAAGTGCATAATGTACTTCGCCACATCTTTGGGCAATTTGCGCTTTGCACATTGTCCCATGGGGAAGGAGAGGTTTGTTCTATAAAGGTAAAAAAAACTAAACAAAAAAAAAATTACCGGTAAGTAAAAAAGTTAAACGTTCAGTTAAAAAAGTTAAAAAAAAGTTTCTATGTTCTGTTCAACAGTTAATAAATTTATTGCGTTGCGGCCTGGTTTTTTCTTTTTTGTTTTGTTTTTTTTACCTTTCAGGTGGACCAACCGATCGACTAGCTGCAGCACTGATGTGCATTCTGACAGAAGCATTGCGCTGCTGTCAGATTACACGCAAGTCGGTGTATGCGGCGCTGCAAGACGGGATTTCTCCTCTGCAGTAAAAGATATGTTTGCCGAGGCATATGAGCTGAGGAGGTGGCGGTGTTCATATACTTTGGCAAACACTTTGTATATATAAAAAAAAAAATCCCGGCAATGATTTATTCATCCACATCGATTGATGTGAATGGAGAAATCTGGTTTGCCAGGGCATACGAGCTGAAGTGGGTATGGATGTTGGGCGGAGCTCCTATGTCCTGGCAGACGCCTTTCCCCTCCTTTTTTTTTTTTTGGCAGAGATTTTTTCATCCACATTGATCGATGCGAATGAAGAAATCTGTGCCGTTCATTTTTTTCTTTCAGCCCAGAGGCTGAACGGAAAAAAAAAATCTCATTACCGTATGCTCAATATAAGGAGAATAGCAGAAACTCCTAATGCTGGGCATACATGTAATGATTGTGGAGACCCTCAAATGCCAGGGCAGTACAAACACCCCACAAATAACACCATTTTGGAAAGAAGACACCCCAAGGTATTCGCTGAGGGGCATATTGAGTCCATGAAAGATTGAAATTTTTGTCCCAAGTTAGCGGAAAGGGAGACTTTGTGAGAACAAAATCAAAAAAATCAATTTCCGCTAACTTGTGCCAAAATTATTTTTTTTCTATGAACTCGCCATGCCCCTCATTGAATACCTTGGGGTGTCTTCTTTCCAAAATGGGGTCACATGTGGGGTATTTATACTGCCCTGGCATTTTAGGGGCCCCAAAGCGTGAGAAGAAGTCTGGTATCCAAATGTCTAAAAATGCCCTCCTAAAAGGAATTTGGGCCCCTTTGCCCACCTAGGCTGCAAAAAAGTGTCACACATGTGGTATCTCCGTATTCAGCAGAAGTTGGGGAATATGTTTTGGGGTGTCATTTTACATATACCCATGCTGGGTGAGATAAATATCTTGGTCAAATGCCAACTTTGTATAAAAAAAATGGGAAAAGTTGTCTTTTGCCAAGATATTTATCTCACCCAGCATGGGTATATGTAAAATGACACCGCAAAACACATTCCCCACCTTCTCCTGAGTACGGAGATACCAGATGTGTGACACTTTTTTGCAGCCTAGGTGGGCAAAGGGGCCCACATTCCAAAGAGCACCTTTCAGATTTCACAGGTCATTTACCTACTTACCAGACATTAGGGCCCCTGGAAAATGCCAGGGCAGTATAACTACCCCACAAGTGACCCCATTTTGGAAAGAAGACACCCCAAGGTATTCCGTGAGGGGCATGGCAAGTTCCTAGAATTTTTTATTTTTTGTCACAAGTTAGTGGAAAATGATGATTTTTTTTTTTTTTTTTTTTTTCTTACAAAGTCTCATATTCCACTAACTTGTGACAAAAAATAAAAACTTCCATGAACTCACTATGCCCATCAGCGAATACCTTGGGGTCTCTTCTTTCCAAAATGGGGTCACTTGTGGGGTAGTTATACTGCTCTGGCATTCTAGGGGCCCAAATGTGTGGTAAGGAGTTTGAAATCAAATTCAGTAAAAATTGACCTGTGAAATCCGAAAGGTGCTCTTTGGAATATGGGCCCCTTTGCCCACCTAGGCTGCAAAAAAGTGTCACACATCTGGTATCCCCGTACTCAGGAGAAGTTGAGGAATGTGTTTTGGGTGTCTTTTTACATATACCCATGCTGGGTGAGATAAATATCTTGGTCAAATGACAACTTTGTATAAAAAAATGGGAAAATTTGTCTTTTGCCAAGATATTTCTCTCACCCAGCATGGGTATATATAAAATGACACCCCAAAACACATTCCCCACCTTCTCCTGAGTACGGAGATACCAGATGTGTGACACTTTTTTGCAGCCTAGGTGGGCAAAGGGGCCCATATTCCAAAGAGCACCTTTCGGATTTCACTCGTCATTTTTTACTGAATTTGATTTCAAACTCCTTACCACACATTTGGGCCCCTAAAATGCCAGGGCAGTATAACTACCCCACAAGTGACCCCATTTTGGAAAGAAGACACCCCAAGGTATTCTGTGAGGGGCATGGCGAGTTCCTAGAATTTTTTATTTTTTGTCACAAGTTAGTGGAAAATGATGATTTTTTTTTTTTTTTTTTTTTTCATACAAAGTCTCATATTCCACTAACTTGTGACAAAAAATAAAAACTTCCATGAACTCACTATGCCCATCAGCGAATACCTTGGGGTCTCTTCTTTCCAAAATGGGGTCACTTGTGGGGTAGTTATACTGCCCTGGCATTCTAGGGGCCCAAATGTGTGGTAAGGAGTTTGAAATCAAATTCAGTAAAAAATGACGAGTGAAATCCGAAAGGTGCTCTTTGGAATATGGGCCCCTTTGCCCACCTAGGCTGCAAAAAAGTGTCACACATCTGGTATCTCCGTACTCAGGAGAAGGTGGGGAATGTGTTTTGGGTGTCATTTTATATATACCCATGCTGGGTGAGAGAAATATCTTGGCAAAAGACAACTTTTCCCATTTTTTTATACAAAGTTGTCATTTGACCAAGATATTTATCTCACCCAGCATGGGTATATGTAAAAAGACACCCCAAAACACATTCCTCAACTTCTCCTGAGTACGGGGATACCAGATGTGTGACACTTTTTTGCAGCCTAGGTGGGCAAAGGGGCCCATATTCCAAAGAGCACCTTTCGGATTTCACAGGTCAATTTTTACTGAATTTGATTTCAAACTCCTTACCACACATTTGGGCCCCTAGAATACCAGGGCAGTATAACTACCCCACAAGTGACCCCATTTTGGAAAGAAGAGACCCCAAGGTATTCGCTGATGGGCATAGTGAGTTCATGGAAGTTTTTATTTTTTGTCACAAGTTAGTGGAATATGAGACTTTGTATGAAAAAAAAAAAAAAAAAAAATCATCATTTTCCACTAACTTGTGACAAAAAATAAAAAATTCTAGGAACTCGCCATGCCCCTCACGGAATACCTTGGGGTCTCTTCTTTCCAAAATGGGGTCACTTGTGGGTAGTTATACTGCCCTGGCATTCTAGGGCCCGAATGTGTGGTAAGGAGTTTGAAATCAAATTCAGTAAAAAATGACGAGTGAAATCCGAAAGGTGCTCTTTGGAATATGGGCCCCTTTGCCCACCTAGGCTGCAAAAAAGTGTCACACATCTGGTATCTCCGTACTCAGGAGAAGGTGGGGAATGTGTTTTGGGGTGTCATTTTATATATACCCATGCTGGGTGAGAGAAATATCTTGGCAAAAGACAACTTTTCCCATTTTTTTATACAAAGTTGTCATTTGACCAAGATATTTATCTCACCCAGCATGGGTATATGTAAAAAGACACCCCAAAACACATTCCTCAACTTCTCCTGAGTACGGGGATACCAGATGTGTGACACTTTTTTGCAGCCTAGGTGGGCAAAGGGGCCCATATTCCAAAGAGCACCTTTCGGATTTCACAGGTCATTTTTTACTGAATTTGATTTCAAACTCCTTACCACACATTTGGGCCCCTAGAATGCCAGGGCAGTATAACTACCCCACAAGTGACCCCATTTTGGAAAGAAGAGACCCCAAGGTATTCGCTGATGGGCATAGTGAGTTCATAGAACTTTTTATTTTTGTCACAAGTTAGTGGAATATGAGACTTTGTAAGAAAAAAAAAAAAAAAAAAAAAAAAATCATCATTTCCGCTAACTTGTGACAAAAAATAAAAAGTTCTATGAACTCACTATGCCCATCAGCGAATACCTTAGGGTGTGTACTTTCAGAAATGGGGTCATTTGTGGGGTGTTTGTACTGTCTGGGCATTGTAGAACCTCAGGAAACATGACAGGTGCTCAGAAAGTCAGAGCTGCTTCAAAAAGCGGAAATTCACATTTTTGTACCATAGTTTGTAAACGCTATAACTTTTACCCAAACCATTTTTTTTTTACCCAAACATTTTTTTTTTATCAAAGACATGTAGAACTATAAATTTAGAGCAAAATTTCTATATGGATGTCGTTTTTTTTTTGCAAAATTTTACAACTGAAAGTGAAAAATGTCATTTTTTTGCAAAAAAATCGTTAAATTTCGATTAATAACAAAAAAGTAAAAATGTCAGCAGCAATGAAATACCACCAAATGAAAGCTCTATTAGTGAGAAGAAAAGGAGGTAAAATTCATTTGGGTGGTAAGTTGCATGACCGAGCAATAAACGGTGAAAGTAGTGTAGGTCAGAAGTGTAAAAGTGGCCTGGTCTTTCAGGGTGTTTAAGCACTGGGGGCTGAGGTGGTTAATCAGGGCAATATACAACACCTGACAGAAAAGAACTTGTCATGATGTAGCTAGAGGTACATTAGGTTGTCACTGGCTAAAAATTTTACTGTCGGCCAATACAGGCCTCAAAAATTAGGCATTCATCTGACAGAAAAGTACTTGTAATGATGTGGCTGGAGGTACAGATGTAGCAAGGTTAACACACAAACTCTTAACTCAAATTTCTTAACTCATCGCGTTATCTTGAAACAAAAGCCATTGATAAGCAATTGAAGGTGTTTGCCTAACACATTTAGTTTAGATAACACATCTCATAAAGCATGTGTGTTAACTCTGCTACATCTGTACATTAGGCGGTCACTGGATACAAATTTTACTGTAGGCCAGTACTGGACCCAAATATTAGGCATTCACCTGACAGAAAAGAACATGTTATGATGTGGCTGGAGGCACATTAGGCGGTCACTGGATACAAATTTTACTGTAGGCCAGTAAAGACCCCAAAAATTAGGCATTCACCTGACAGAAAAGAATTTGTGATGATGTGGCTGGAGTTTCATTAGACGGTCCCTGGATAAAATTTTTGCTGTAGGCCACTGGAGTACAGGCCCCAAAAATTGGGCATTCACCTGACAGAAAAGAACTTGTGATGATGTGGCTGGAGGTATATTAGGCGGTCACTGGATACAAATTTTACTGTAGGCCAGTACAGGCCCCAAAAATTTTGCATTCGCCTGACTGAAAAGAACTTGTGATGATGTGGCTGGAGGTACATTAGGCGGTCACTGGATACAAATTTTACTGTTGGCCAGTACAGGCCCCAAACATTAGGCATTCTCCTGACAGAAAAGGCCTATTATGCAGCTGTATATACATAAGACAAGGACCATTCTTTGTTCTGGAGGTGGCGGATATGTGTGGGCTGGTGTGAGGAAATTCAATTACACATGGTCGTCACAGGTGTTGAATTTCTCCGAGATCCATGCCTCATTCATTTTTAGAAATGTGAGGTAGTTTACACTTTCGTGAGCTAGGTGAGTGCGCTTATCGGTCACGATCCCCCCTGCTGCGCTGAACGTCCTTTCGGACAGGACACTCGACGAGGGGCAAGCCAAGAGTTTTATGGAAAATTGTGCCAGCCCTGGCCACAGGTCAAGCCTTCACACCCAGTTGTCCAGGGGTTCCTCATTTCTCAGAGAGTCCACATCGGCCGTTAACCCGATGTATTCGGACACCTGTCGGTCTAGGCGTTCCCTGAGTCTGGATCCAGAGGGAGGCTGTCGATGGTTTGGAAGAATTATCTCATATCCAAGGTGACCAACACATCTTAAAACCGCCCTCTTCTTGCAGGTGCGGTAGGATTGGTACCTGCACCTGTTTCGCTATGGGTTGAAATTCCTCTGCCAGCGCCCGCAACAGAAGAATGCAGCATCTCTCGCAGCAAGGTCTGAAATGCTGCATTCGGCCAGCCCTCTGTGATGCTGGTAACATGTCCACCATTTTGTGTTTTTACCAGGGTCCAAGTACGTTGCCACCCAGTACTGGATTTTGCCCTTTATGCTTTTATATGGGGTCCCTCTTCAACACTGGAGCATGAAAGCCCCCATTTGCACTAATTTGGAAGCAGTGGAGCGCCCTGGCTCCTGCTCATCGCCCAGTAGAATGTCATCCTCGGTCTCCTCCCCCCAGCCACGGACAACACCAGGGATCCCCGAAAAGTTTAAAGTCCTCCTCAAAGCCTGCTCTTCTTGTTCCTCTTTCTCCTCCCCCAGTCACCATCCTCCTCTGACTCCTCTTCAGACTTCTGCTGACTTGTCTCAGATGGATTAGCCCCCCCCCAGGAAATTCATTCAGCAGGGCGACTTCCTAATCTTCCAGCTCCTGCTCCTCGACGGCTTGAAAAATGAAACGATGCAATGCCCACTTCAGAAAGAAGGCATAAGGTACAATGTCACTGATGCCACCCTGGCTGCGACTGACCAGTTTGGTGATCTCATTAAATGGCCGCAGAAGTCTTCGTTAATGGCACGTTGCTGCTGGAACAGCCTATCAAGCATATAAAAGGTGGAGTTCCAGCTGTCACAAATCAGACATCTGACAGGCAAGTGGTGTCGCCACAAGGCGAGGCATGGCCGTGTGAGAACTTCTAAAATGGCCAGAGATTTTCCTGGCCTGCTGCAAGATTTTCAGGACCCCACGTGTGTAATTTTTCCCTGCTTCAGCGTGCTCAGCAGATAGGCACCATTGTCGCACACCACTATACCAACTGTCAAATTGAGCGGGGTTAGCCACTGATCGGCCTGTGACCGCAGAGCTGAAAGCAGTTCAGGGGTGGTGTGGCTCTTGGCTTCCAGGCACAACAGCCGCAGCACAGCATTGCAACGTCTCACCTGGGACATCGACTAGGTTCTGGGGAGTTTGGGGGGCGCAGCGGAAGAGGCAGTGGAAAAGGAGGAGTCAGCTGAGGAGGAGACGGAGGATGGAATAGGAGGAGGAGGAGAAGAAGAGGCAGGCCTGCATGCAATCCTTGGCGGTAACACCAAATCCACACTGGAGCCACGGGTTACATGCTTTACAGCCATCAGAAGGTTCACTCAGTGGGCAGTAAAAGTTATGTACCTTCCCTGCCCATGTTTGCTAGACCACGTGTCTGTGGTCAAATGTATCTAGGCACCAACACTGTGTGCCAGAGATATATTCACTTGCTGCTGAACGTGACCATATAGCTCTGGGATGCCCTTCTGGGAGAAATATTTCCTTCCCGGTACCTTCCATTGGGGTGTGCCAATGGCCACAAATTTTTTAAAGGCTTCCAAATCCACCAGTTTATATGGCAGTAGTTGGCTGGCTAGCAGTTCCGACAAGCCAGCAGTCAGCCGTTGGGCAAGAGGGTTATCCAGTGTCATCAACTTTTTACGCTCTAACATTTGGGTCATGGAAGCCTGCCTTCTGCACGATGAACGCGACGAGGGCACGGTGAAAAGTCGAGTGGAGGACGAATGGAAGGAGAGAGGAGAAGGAGAAGAGGCAGGACTTGAGAGCCGCGAGTGTGGCTTTTTGGGTTCTGACAGTGTTGCTCGGTGATGGGAGGCCAGGTGCCTTCTTAAAGCGGTCGTCCCTAGGTGAGTGTTGGGCTTACCGCAACTTATGCGTTGACAGCACAGGCTGCAGATGGCAACACTATTGTCAGATGCTGAAACGTTAAAAAAAGCCCAAACTGCAGAGCCATGTGCCGGCTTCCTGGGAGCACCAGAAGTGACCGTGCATGGTGGATGGCTCGCTCCAGATACATTTGCAGTCTGCTATTTGCCTCCGGTGCCTGTGAGCTCTCCCTGTGTCTCCTCCTTTTCCTCCCTCTCTGCTGCTCTGTCTCTCCCTCTGAACTCCCCTCCTCTTCCTCTCTTGTGGGCACCCACGTGATGTCCATCGACACGTCATCATCGTCATCTTCACCACCACTGACATTTCAGATCTCGTAGTAGGCAGCAACAGCGGGGACCTCCCTCCTTGGGCTGATCTGGGTACTGTCATCAGACCGCTGGGTGGCGGCCGTTGCTACCTCCTCATCCGATGTCAAGAATGGCTGCGCATCGATAAGATCTGGGAATCGATGGGAAAATAATTCCTCTAACTCGAGTGAAGGGGCTATGGTAGTGGTGGTGGTGGTGTCTTTGGCGGTGCACACAGCAGAGAGTGAGGAGGGTGCAGATACAGAGGATGAGGAAGGTGCAGAAGCGGAAGGCTGAATGAGCCACTCAACCAACTCTGCGTCCTTTGAAGCAATCGCACTCACCTTCTCCAACTTCCCATTTAGGCTCCGGCCTGGTGCACCTGCCGGACCCCTACCACCCCTGTGGAACGGCCTGCCTCTTCCTTTGCCTGTCATTTTCAAAATGACCCTGTGCCTAAGTCCCTAGAAAAGAGCAGTATTTGTGGAAGCAGGTATATCGCAGGCCTCAATCAATATTTGGTGGAAACAGGTATCTCTAACCCTTTAATCAGTATTTTGTGGAAGCAGGTATATTGCAGGCCTCAATCAATATTTGGTGGAAGCAGGTGTATCAAACCCCTTAATCAGTATTTTGTGGAAGCAGGTATATCGCAGCCCTCGATCGGTATCTTGTGGAAGCAGGTATTTCGCAGGCCTCAATCAATATTTTGTGGAAGCAGGTATATCAAACCCCTTAATCAGTATTTTGTGGAAGCAGATATATCGCAGCCCTCAATCAGTATTTTGTGGAAGCAGGTATATCAAACCCCTTAATCAGTACTTTGTGGAAGCACATATATTGCAGGATTCAATCAATATTTGGTGGAAGCAGGTATATCAATCCCCTTAATCAGTATTTTGTGGAAGCAGTTATATCACAGCCCTCAATCAGTATTTTGTGGAAGCAGGTATATCAAACCCCTTAATCAATATTTTGTGGAAGCAGGTATATCACAGCCCTCAATCAATATTTGGTAGAAGCAGGTATATCAAACCCCTTAATCAGTATTTTGTGAAAGCTGGTATATCGCATCCCTCAAACAATATTTGGTGAAAGCAGGTATATCGAACCCCTTAATCAGTATTTTATGGAAGCAGATATATCACACCTCTCAATTATTATTTTTTGCCACAACAGTTATATCACACCACCCCGTTTATTTGGGGCAACAGGTATATTGCAGCTCTCAATCAGTATTTTTTGGAAGAAGGTATATCACACCCCTCAATCAGTTTTTTGGGGCGCTACAAGTATATCACACTCGTTGCAATTAGTTGTTCCAATAGCGCTTGTCCCTCTATATAGCTGCGGTATCGCAGCAGAACCGCACACAACTGCTGCACAATACAAATGCACTGTAATATACTTTCTATGTTAGAAAGTATATTATAAGTATATCACACCCCTCAGTATATCACACCTATCGATAGCACACCTATACCAGTCCATAAAAAGACTTTTGTGGCCCTATTAGCTACCGTTTGGTGTCCCTAACAGCCTGTCCCTGCTCCACAAAGCAACTTCTCCCTACACTGGCAAAACACAGAATGTAAAATGGCTGCCAGTTCGGGTTCTGTGATAGGGTGGGGGTGTGTCCATGTGCTGAAACATCTAAATTGGCTGTCCTGTCCCACCTGATGGATGTGTCATGGGTCAAAGTTCGGCACAATGCAAAAGAATATGGCAAGAAAGCTACTTACACGATACTGAAAACTGTGACAATGTCAATATCATCTTATCATAGGAAAGCTTTTGTAGGAGCATCACTGTTTCTAGAGAGCTCTTCGCAAGCAAGTACTGTATGTTATGCCGAAGAAGTCGTTTTATTGTAGCGCCAATAGAAATTGTGTTCAATGACATATTAATGAATACATGGCTTTTTCATTCTGTTTCTAGAAGAGAAAGAGAAATTTCACAGTTTATAAGCATTCTTGACTATGACTACAGAAACGTATATAAAATATTTGTTATGCAGAACTTCTCTTACACAATATATTCCATGTGATATAATGGTGTCTGGTTTAGTTGATGATAACTTTCTTTCAAGTTGGCAAATAGATAAATTGGGTTCTCTTAAAGGCAACTTATAAAGCTGCAAATTTTGTGCTCGTTCAGAACTTTGTTTTGACACATGAATTTGGTCTGGTGCTGTTTTGATGTAAAAAAAATCACGGCTAAAAACGAATGCGTTATTTTTGTTATGTATTTCTGTGACATTTTAATATTGTAAAAAGGTATGGATAAAATACCTTAAAAAAACACAATCTTTACAACATGCTGCCTTAAAAAAACGAACAAAAAAAAACCCCACCCCAATTGAAAAAACGCCACTATCAAAAAAAATGCATGTGTGTCCTGCATCTCAAAATTCCCACAGACTTTCTCCTAACATCTGGACTTGACCTTTTTCCTACAAAAAATATAAAAATGCACCAAAAATGCATGTGTGGTAACCCATTTATAGCTGTTTGTGGTAGTTTTTTATGTAGTATTTTTACCGAAAACCAGAGGTGGATTTCCAGTACCCCAGAGCAGTGGGTATTCGCAAATTGTTCATTTATGTTATGTAATTTTATGATTTATATCCCCAGTGTGGTAATGCATGGAAGTGATAGAGTTAACCAACTCTGGCCTGGCCCCTAGGTAAGCTGAGGTGTGGATTTTTAGCTCCACCCCTAGCTCATTCGAGTTGGAGAGTATAGTTTTAGCAGGGAAGGAGAGAGGAGGCAAAGTCCAAGTGTTCCACTCCTCAGTACTAGGCATCCAGCTACAAAGACTAACAAGCTCTGCATGATCTACTAAGAGAGAACCATCTTTACATTGAAATGCTCCTGGAGAATGGGAGAGAAAGGAAATTCCAGAATTTGTAACTGCTGAGAAAACAAAGTCAGTAAGGTAGACTTTGTTAACACCAAGGGCACCCCAAACTACCATCAGACAGGAGTTCCCTGAGGGAAGAAAAGGTGCATCCTTCTTTCTCTGCACGGGCCTTAGCGAGTAGCAGTGTGAGGAATGCCATTATCAGGGCCGGATTGGTAATAGACCTCACATGGAAATTTTCCGGTGGGCCAATGCCCAGGGGGCCACCTGGGCCCTCCTCCCAGCTGGCCAGTGGAAGTTTTTGGGCATGTATTTTGTGCTGCTGGTAGTAATTTATGATGGACCGTGGTATTTGGCTCTGTTGGGGTGGTATAATGTGCCACAATATAGTATTGCTGGCTCTGCCTTCCATCAATTTGGACCCAACTACAAAACAGGACCACTTTTAGTATTTTTTTTTCCAGGGCAACTTTAAGTTCCCTGGCCATTATGATAGACTTTCTACAGCCAGAGCCACTACCACTTCCATCATCTGCTGCAGCTCATCAGGAACTTGTTGAAGTTCCAGCAGGATTTAATATAAATCCTTCCTATTCATTTCTTATTACCTTTCAATCCACCTCTGGCTTTGGCTCAAAAAACTGCATCAAAAAGTGCCACAAAAAAAAAAGCACCATTCAAAAAATGTTAAAAAAAAAAGTTTAGTTTTTTTTTTTTTTTACCATAAAAAACTGTGAATCCAGCCTTAAGGTTACTGCTCTCAATTGACATACATTTTAACACAGATAATTAGGAAAAAGTCTAATTGAGGGATCACTACAGATGAGCGATGGCGTGTCGCCAAAGCTGAGGATCCTGCCTTCCCCTGCCACTTGATTGACAGGGCTGGACATTCTCACACCTGTGCTGCTGCTCCAAGTAACAGCACAAGTGCAGAAGCTTTGCTTCTTCTACTGGAGCACTACTGCGCATGTGCCCCTTCCAGGTAGTGGTGCAGACCTACTGTGCTTGTGCAGATACTAGAGGGAGCAAACTGTTGTGATTCATCCCACACAAAACTCTTAAAATGGAGGCCATCATCCTACAGATTCGAAGACAGAGAAGAAGGCATCTGCTACCAAAAATATATGATTTTTAGATAGTTTTTAATTTAAAAAATTCAACACACAAATTTTCAGGGCAATCAGCATGTTTAATTCAGGGCAACCTTTTTTGGAACGAATCAAACCTGATGTCTGATTTCACTAAAACGACCCAAAACGAATTCTGGGTAATTTGCTCATTTTAAATTTTCAGTACCGGGATGTAAACAAGGAAGTTGTTATCTGTTGGTAGAAAATATCTTGAAATTGATTAGAATTGTAAATACAAATGCTATTTAAAAGTTGCATATCGTTTTATTATGTTGTGATTAACGTATAGTAACGCAAAATTGTGGTAATCCCTTAGAGCTAGGTTTACATCATGTTTGGCAATCAAATTTGTACAACATTTGAAAAGCTTTGCCCAAAATATGCCCTATGTTAAGGATCAGTTTGGCTTTGAGTAAAAACCCTAAGGGCGTTATTCCAGCTACCGTAATTCGGATAAATGCAGGTAAATTGCAATAACACTAGATTATCAAACACCTTTGCTGGAGATGGTGCCTTAAATACTCAGGAACCCTTGGCCATTGGCTGTGGAAGGATTTGGGAGAGCGCACACAGGCCCTTTAAGAGTTAGGAGGTGCTTGCACCCGTGCCCTAAGGGAGCTTACCAAACAGTTTTCCAAAAGTATGCATGTTGTTGACCTGTCATGAATTTGCCGGAGGTTGAGTTTCCAGTTTCAATATGTTGCTGGTTAGTTGTAAAACTTGATAAAAGGTGTACAAATAATTAATCTAAATGTAACCGGTCAATTGTACAATTATAGAAAGAAAAACAGAACTTTTAACTTTTACAGCTTCAGCCAAAATGGAAAAAATTGCACTGTAAATGCAAATATCAGGGCAACGCACATTTGTATTTTCCAGTAGAGGAATAAGCAGCCTCAAAAAGCATGGAACTTAATTTGTATTCAATATGAGGAAGAAGATAGATAGACTCATATGATAGAGAGAGGGAGATTTATCAATCCCTGTACGCCTGAAAAGTGGCGTTAAAAGTCATAGATGCGCCTTTTTAACTGCGACTTTTTGAAAAAATTGTTGCATCTACCACTTTTTGCCGTCCTTGCTGCTTTTCTGAAAGGGGGCATGTCAAGTGTAGGAAGGGGGCATGGTCAGCAGCTGCGAAAAATTTATATGTACGACAGTTTTCTGGAGTAAATGAAGCCAGAAATCTACGGCAGTTCTGAGCTGTCGTAGTTTCCTAGTTAGGCGCATGGACTGCAGGACAATGCACCTAATTTATGATGAGGCGTGTGCCTTTTCATAAATTAGGCGCATCCTCTAGCAGTGCAGGGGATATCAGGACAGGCACAGAAAGCACCAGTTTTGATAAATCTCCCCCTTTATTCTTATGTTCCTTTCTCAGAATTCTGACAACCATGGACCAGCTGTGAAACTGCTAAAGATATACAGTAATTGAGAACATTATCCATTTATATAAAGTACGCAAGTTGGAGATAGTTATGGTGGCTATCACATGACTAGAATATACTTGACTTCTTCTGGATGTACTCAACAGTTTGCAGACTAATGTTAGTAGAGGGATTATGACTGCAGTTAACACTAGCCCCCTACTCCCTCCATGTTGTACTCCAACAAGTCTAAAAAAGTTAAGATCTAAGGTGCCAATCAATGGTGCCACTGTGGAGTTCTCAGATTGGAGAGCTGCTTATTTCATTCCTGTTCCAAAATTGTAACAGAATTGTACATTTCCCTAACAAATACTGTAGTGTCTCTGCAGGATAAGTATTTAAACATGGACATTCTATAATCAGCAGAGCAGGGAGCCCATTGGGTTCTTTCCATATTCTCATTGAAAAGGCAGCTCTCTTTTTCGCAGGGAACATTGCCTGGTCTGTAAGATTCTCTATGCCAACTTGTGAAGAAACAATACCCCCTAAACCTAAATCAAAGGCTGAGCCAACAAGCACCCTGATCTGTACCTTTAAGGGGCAAAAGCCGCTGAAACAGCAGTTTTTTTTCCCATATGGAGATCATGCTGGTTTGACTTATACCCCAAGCCATGTTATAAGACTTGTTAAAGGGTCAGACATTGACTTATAAAGTAGCTAACTCCAATAGAGGCAGCTTTATATCTTATGGAAGAGAACTAAGTTGTATACCCTTTTCTCAGAGAACATTGACCAATAAGACTCTATACACCAACTGGCAGGCTACCACAAGGACCCCTCTAGACTTCCATACCTTCACACCCACAAGGAAATATCTCTATAGTGTTATGAGAACTTTATCTTAAGTTCCTAAACCCCTATGAATATGAATTCCAGGTTTTTTGTAGATTTATACCTGAATTCCACCCTCTTCTGTGTTAAGCTTGGTCTTCATTATGTAAGATAAACACACATTGTCTCATAATGAGTTTTCATTTGCTTGATTTTCCAGAAATCTATAAAATATATTTCTGTTCCCTATCTAAGACATCTGAGACGCATAGAAATGTCTGAAAATATAATAGCTCTTTAAATTATTCAACAAAAGTGGATATAGGATTACTAGAGTCTCTGCAACTGTCAGGACCTCAATGTCTCACATCAGACATGGCTGTTGTAAATGCTCAGGAATTCCAGGGTAATAAGATATATTATATCCAGCAAGAACATTTTTGTGAGGTGAATTATGCTACGAAAGACAATTATTTCAATGCGGGTTTGTACAGTGCTAATACAGAGCTTGCTGAACAAAATATCTAGCTCCAGGTGAAAATTAAATATGGGGCCTCTAGCTAGGCTGACCACCACAAGAGGTGGGGTTATAACTGTGCAGTTGGTGAAATAATTTATGTATGTACCAGCTTCAAAACATGATTTGTCATCTGATGACATCTTAGCACATTTAAACCCAAAAGCAAACGCCTAAATTTAAATTTATGTAAGTAAGGCTACTTTCACACTAGCGTTATTATTTTCCATTATTGAGATCCGTCATAGGGTCTCAATACCGGAAAAAACGCTTCCGTTTTGTCCCCATTTATTGTCAATGGGGACAAAACGTAACTGAACAGAACGGAGTGCACCAGAATGTATCCTGTTCTGTTCTCATACCGGAGAGCAAATAGCAGCGTGCTGCGGTTTGCTTCCGTCATGGGAAGCGGAGCAAGGCGAATCCGTCATGACCCACAATGCAAGTCAATGGGGGAGAATCCGTTTTCTCTGGCACAATCTGCCACAATAGAAAACTGATCCGTCCCCCAATGACTTTCAATGGAGTTCATGACGTATCCTTTTTGGCAATGTTAAAGATAATACAACCGGATCCGTTCATAACGGATGCAGAGTGTTATTTTATCAGTAATGGAACGGTTTTTGCTGAACCCTGCCGGATCCAGCAAAAACGCCAGTGTTAAAAAGTAGCCTAAGTTCTCCAAAGAATAGTAGTAGAAAAATAATGGCCTTTATATTTGTTATACTCCTTTAATTTCCCTATCTTGTGAAGAGAACCAGGTGCTTTTTAGCTTTGTAAAGCCCAGCAGGGAGATCCTTCAGGAGGAAGAAAAGAGATGGAATTAAAATAGAAAAAGCATTACTATAACTCAAAGTGCTTCCTGGTAAGGTGAAAATAATACTTCTACAAATACATATGTAGCAGACTTAAAGGGGTTGTGTCACTTCAACAAAAGGCATTTATTATGTAGAGAAAGTTAATAGAAGCCACTTACTAATGCATTGTGATTGTCCATATTGTCTCCTTTGCTGGATGGATGCACTTTTCCATCGCATGATACACTGCTTGTTTCCATGGTTATGACCACCCTACAATCAGTGGTGGCCGTGCTTGGACACTATAGGAAAAAGCGCCAGCCTATGTGAGCTCCCATGGTCCCAGCCACCAGAGAGGCTGGCACTTTTTTCTATAGTGTGCAAGCCAACCGCCACCCCACCAGGCCTTGGAAGCGAGCAGTGTATAATGTGGTGAAAAAATGAATCCAGCTAGCAGAGGAAGCAATATGGAGAATCACAATACATTAGTAAGTGCCTTGTATTAATTTCCTCTACATAATAAATGTTATTTGCTGAAGTGAGACAACCCCTTTAAAAAAAGACAGACCTTGTGTAGAAAAGGTCCATGAGAAAATGTGTGCGTTTCCAATAAAAGTATTGCACATTTCATATCCTCAATGGCAGTGGCATAAATATGGGGACTCTAGAGGTGGCAACTGCAGCTAATTTATGTCACACTAATATCGTACCTGAGAAGATTGCACTGTGAGGTGGCAGGATAGAGTCTCACTGATGGCATTTCATACTAACAGCTCAATTATATAATTACACATGTTGAAGATATGGGATTATATAAAATCTTACACCAGATCAAAAAATAAAGGTTTTGCTCAATTGTAGCCAAACAAATTTTAGTTATTTTCAAGGGTTTTCATTTGGAATCACAGACATACATATGCATAAGCACATTGTACCATAAAGGTGCCACTTAAAGGGGTTGTTCATGTTCAGCTTAGCATGAATGAGTGGAGAATTGGAATATTTCATGCTCCCGTGCTCCCCCTTGCCCTGTTCTGCATTGTGCAGGGCAAGGGCTGTTTTGTTTACATTGTCACACTGTTAGGCGGAAGCTTCCACCTAGCAGTGATCCTGTAGACGTCCCCTACACCTAATAAGCAGTTTATAGTGCTCCCCTAGTCCACCTATTAGTCCCGGTGACATCACCGGGCTCACTGCTAGGCGGAAGCCTCCATCTGGCATACCAATGAGAAGGAATCCTGGTATGGCAGTAGCAGAACCACCTGCAGCTGGTCTTAGAAAGGGGGGGGGGGGCAACCCCTTTAACTACATTTTGTTGCAACTCCAATGTAAACTCCCTCCACTCCCACCCACAGAGATGGTCACACACTGGATCTTATCTTTACCCACCTCTGCTCCCTATCTAATCTTTCTAACTCGTCTCTTCACCTGTAGACAATGTGGACGGTATCCAGCTCACCTGCTGTCTCTATCCCATTTGTTCACTTCCTTGATGCACGGAGACTTGGGTAAGACCACGTAACTTGTAACAATAAAGATGAATCCAGCATCGAAGAAATACTTACAAATACTTTGATGCTTGATTTATCTTTATTGTTACAAGTTACGTTGTCTCTTCACCTATCTGATCACAACCTACTCACATTCTCTTCAGTTGCTCTCCAAGTCCACACACTAGCATATCTTCGCAGGAACCTTAAACAGATTGCTTTCTGACTCTCTTTACACCCTCCTATGTGGTCCCCTAAAGTCACCAACGACCTGCTTACTGCCAAAACCAAACAACATTACTCCTTCTCCTTGACCTGTCCTCTGCCATTGACACCGTTGACCATTCCCTACAGTTACAAACTCTCTCATCTCTTGGCAACACAGGCTTGGCCCTCTCCAGGATCACATTATAACTCACAGACCAAACATTTAGTGTCTTCCACTCTCACACCACCTCCTTGTCTCATCTCCTCTCTGTTGTTGTCCCTCAAGGCTCTGTATTAGGACCCCTGCTCTTCTTAATCTACACCTTTGGTCTGGGACAACCCATGAATTTCAGTATCACTTTTATGCTGACAAATGTATCTCTCTGGTCCAGATGTCACCACCGTACCATCCAGAATCGCACAATCTTCTATATCTCGCTTTCTAAAACCTAACATGGTTATAACAGAATTCATCATCTTTCTCCCATCTAACTCAACTCCCCCAAAAGACCTATCTATCACGATCAATGGCTGTGCGCTCTCCCAAGTCCACTGCCTTGGAGTAACCTTTGATTCTGCCCTGTCCTTCAAACTGTACATCCAAACCCTTTCCACCACCTGCCACTTCCAACTCAAAATTGCTCACATCCGCACATTCCTTAGCCAGGAGTCTGCAAAAATGCTTGTACATGTCTTCATCACCTCCCACCTAGACTACAGCCTCCTATGTGGTCTCCCATCTAGCACCCTTGTACCCCTCCAATCTATCCTCAAGTCTGCAGCCTGACTAATCCACCTCTCACCCTGTTACTCCGATTTCTCTACCCTCTTCCAATCCCTTCACTGGCTCCCCTTTGCTCAGCAAATTCAGTTTAAAATACTAACAAATACAGGTAAGGCTGTCCACAATCTGTCCCCTCCATACATCTCTGAGCTACTTTCCTGATACATTCCCACACGTACTCTCCGATCCTCACAAGACCTCCTTCTCTCCTTTCCTTTTATCACCTCTTCTCACAATCGCCTCCAGGATTTCTCCCGTACATCTCCCATACTCTGGAACACCCTACTACAACGTATCAGATTCTCACCTACAGTGGAATCCTTCAAAAGAAACCTGAAATACCACCTCTTCAGACAAGTCTACAACCTACAGTGACCCTGCTGCTGCTATACCCTCACCTACTGTGTCCTTCTCCCATATCTTATAGATTGCAAGCTCTCGCAGGCAGGGTCCTATCTCCTTCTGTACCAGTTTGTAACTCGTCTTGTTCATGCCTATTGTAGTTGTTTTGTATTATGTATGTATACCTCTTCTCATATGTACAGCGCTATGGAATGAATGGTGCTTTAATAATAAATAATAATAATCATAATGAAAAACTGAAAGATAGATAGAAATCTATCTATCTATTACAGTTTACCAAAGGGGAAGCTCAGTGATACTGTATACAGTGTGCATCCTATTTGCCATTTTTTGGTATTTTTATGGCTTGACCAAATTGTAGTGTTGTGTATCATGTTGCCATTTTTATCAATAATGGATGTTGCTATGCTGGTTGCTTCAACTGGGGATTTCTTTTAGCACATGAAAATAGAAGCAACAAAATATAAAACTGGTTTGGCAGGGAATCTGTGCAGAAGTAACCAAAGAATTCCAAACAAAATTTGCTTTAGTAAACTTGACAAGTAAGAGAAAAAAGCAAGAAAACCCAAAATGCTACAACTTTATGTCTTTTTAAAGGGAACCTGTCACCTCAATGCATCTACACCCGCCAGCAGTGCCTCGTAGTAGCCCACAGCCTGTTAATAATCATATATTTCATCCTGTTGTCCGATGCTGCGTAAGTTCAAAAAACACAGTTTTATTCTCCATCAGCGCTATAGTGCCGGCCAGCTTGAAGTCAAGGGGGCAGCGGCCTCCTTGCTTCAAGTCAAGGTAACCACGCCCCCTAACCATCCCCACTTGCCTGAGAGTGACAGCCTGTGCGGCCGCGATTCCCCAAGTCTCGCGCATGCGCGGGGCGCTCTGTAATAATGAGCTATTCCTTCTCCTGCTGCCGCTTTCAGCCGGGTTTTAGCGGTGCATTTATGCATGAAACTTGAGGAATCGCAGCCGCACTGCAGGCTGTCACTCTCAGGCAAGAGGGGACGGTTAGGGGGCGTGGTTACCTTGACTTGAAGCAAGGAGGCCGCTGCCCCTTGACTTCAAGCTGGCGGGTGTAGATGCATTTTTTAGGTGACAGGTTCCCTTTAAGGAAATAGTAGACCAGTGTGGCACACTTGGTGATGAAGCGTGGAGTCGGGATCCCACCCCGTGTATATGATAAAATAAACTCCAGCGAGATTTGCTTGGGTGTTGTTGGTATTTATTGTAATGCGGCAAAGAAACACTTTGTGTGATGCTTCGGCACAAATGCCTTTTTCAAACTGTGTAAGTACAGAAAATTATAGAAAATTACAATCAGTGATTACAACAAAATGGCAACAAAATAACATGATTATAAATCGTAAGAGTACATATATATATTTTTTTACATATAGATGAGTATACACGTGGTGAGTATCAAAAAGGAGGAGAAAGTCTCGGGGTCTTGTCAAGAGGTCCAGATGTGGGCTGAAGGACAACTTCTTGAGGAGCATAGTTAAGGAAAACAACAACATGTCATATACCGCAGATATAACACTTAGGATCATATAATATAGCCGGAAATGAAAGTTTGATACAGAGGTCCACAAACATATAGGAGATAAAAGCATTGATGTAAAATTCATAGGAAAAATTCAAACAGGTCCAGGGGATATGTCCTTAGACATAGGAGTCAGGATAGTCCTTGTATTGATATAGAAGATCAGTAAATGGTGCAGGAAAGCATCAAACTGGTAGAGCATAACCAATGTATTAAGTGAACAGAGTAAGACCTGAGGTCTGACACTTACCACATGCCGCTCTGGAGGAAGGAGCCAGATGATGCTGCGCTGAGAAGGGGTATAGCATGCCACTGCATGCAATTGGTATAAGCGCACCATATTGCGGCTGATGTGCTGCTTATATCGGCCAATTGGGCGCGAACGGCACTTCTGGTATCGCGAAACCGGAAGTGGTGCGTTCCAACTTGCAGTTCACGGGCAGGAAGTGACGTTAGTATGTGTGATGCGATTCATCTGCGTTCCACAGGCAGGAAGTGCGTTCCATATGCGTTCCACCAGCAGGAAATGGGTGATGATAAGAACGCTGAGAAGTAATGGGACCCATATAAATGTATTCAGGGTACACAAAGGGGGAACAGAAGGAGGGAAGGGGATGGGGGGAAGGAAAATGGACAATCTGTGCATGTGTTATATCAAAACTCTATAGGAATTAACTATATCATAAACTCTATAAAGGTATTAACCATATCATGAACTCTATGAGGGTATACTGTGAGATAATACGATAATAAATACTACCAGGATGAGATGCAAAGGATACAGATCTCCAGTGGATGGTGCTGTTAAGATACCTATAAAGTAAATGGGAATGTTATAAAAGAGTAATAGACTAGAATAGGCTAATTGGGAAAACATGTATGTATGTAGTGACGTAATGGTGGTGATGGGATCAGGTATATTACCCGGGGGGGATAGGGGTCCATAGCAGTGAATTGATGGGTGTGTGGGTATCGACGAAGGGGGGTGGAAATTATTATGGAGGATATAGAAATGCAATGGTGTGCGGCTGAAAGGACATGTCATGAAATGAAAAATTTATAAAATTACATGAAACTCTGAACTTCATAGTCCCTGTTTAAACCTTTAGGTTCTAAACAATCCAATGTGTGTATCCAGAAGGATTCTCTTTTTTTGAGTTGTGCAATACGGTCATATCCACGTCTGTGTGAGGGGATGTGTTCAATAACCTGGAACCTGAGTTGTGAGATGTTATGGCCTGCCTGGTGAAAGTGAAATGGAACGGGAAGTAGGAGATTCTGGCGTCTGATGGATGACTTGTGTTGACATATTCGGTCTCTTACTTTCTGTGTGGTTTCCCCGATGTAAATTTTGCCACATGGACATTTTAACAGATAAATGACAAATGAGGATTCTCATGTGAAGAAATCTTTGATTGGAGATTGATGACCGGACTGGGGATGGTGAAAGTAAGAGCCCTTGAGAATGTTAGAACACTGAAAACAGTGGAGGCATGGAAAAGTGCCAAACTTGGGTGTGCCTAGGAATCTCTGTTTCGGTATATTAAGTAATGGGCCAATGTCGGCTTTTACTAGATGGTCTCTAAGATTTTTGGGTCTACGGTTACATGCCAGAATGGGATTAGTGAATTCTTGTATCTTAGGAAATGCTTTTTGTAGTATGGGCCAATGATTGCGGATGCTGTTCAGAACTTTGTTGATGCTGGGATGATACGTATGTACAAATGGAATGCGGGTTAGGGTGGTCTTAGTGGTAGCCATAGTGGGTCGGGGGGCTGGGGGGCTCGTGTCTCCAAGTATATGTTCAGGGTAGCCCCGTTCCCTGAATCTGTCTCGCATTTCACCCAGTCTAATTTCACGCTGTGAGCTATTGGACACAATTCTTTTGAGGCGGAAATATTGTGAATTAGGAAGAGATTTCTTTGTGTTCAGAGAGTGAAAACTGGTATAATGTAGGAGGTTATTGCGATCTGTCAGTTTTTTATAGAGGTCAGTACCTTGTGTGCCCGACGGTGTTATGATGACTGTAGTGTCCAAAAAGCTGATGCTAGAAGTGTCAGAATGGATTGTGAATTGAAGTTCTGGATAAATGTTGTTTAAAAAACTGTGAAATTCGGTGAGGGACTCAACGGGGCCCACCCATATGCAAAAAATGTCATCAATGTAACGTTTCCATATGAGTGCATGATCGATGAAATGAGAATGAGGGTAAATATATGTCTCTTTGAATTCTGCCATGTAACAGTTTTCATATGGAGGGGTGCCACGTTAGACCCCATGGCGGTCCCTTGGCACTGTAAGTAAAATGTGTCCTCAAAAAGAAAATAGATAGCTAGATAGATAGATAGATAGATAGATAGATAGATAGATAGACAGGGCCGGCTCCAGGTTCATGTGGGCCCTTGGGTGATAAATCACAGTGGGCCCCCTTGAGGCATTTTTCTTACATTTACATGTCCCCCTGTGGCTCCCACATGGTATAATGACCCCCAGTAGCCCCTATACAGTATAATGACCACTAGTGGCCCTTCACACAGTATAATGACCCCCCAATGCCCCCCCCACACACTGTATAATGACCCACAGTGACCCCACAGCGGCCCTCCATTCAGAATAATAACCCCCAGTTGCCCCCCATTCAGAATAATGACCCCCATTAGCCCCCACACAGGGGGAATACTGTATGGAGGAGGCACTGGGGGTCATTATACCTTATGGTGGTCACTGGGGGTCATTATATTGAATGGGGGCTCTGGGGGTCATTATACTTAATGGAGGGTCATTGGGGATCATTATACTAAATGGGGGACACTGGGGGGTCATTATAAGGTCCTGTCATTCACTAACCGCAGCTCCCTGCGCTCCTTCTCTCCTCAGGCCCGCTGCAGCAGTGAGACACACGCCATGACGTCTTACCCCTGGGCCGGGCCTGGAGGAGAGAAGGAGATGTGCAGTGATGTAGCTAGAACTGGCTGGGCCCCACAGCAAATTTTAGTACCCCCTTCCCCCCGGTGGGTTCTCATCACGTTTTTCCTATCGGTTTGATGTATACAAATGTGCAGCACTCCACGTTTTTTGTATCCTGCAGAGTCCAGTAAAAAATGCATACGTTAACGTATATGTTTTTTTACAATGGAACTGTATGGTGAACGGATGCCACTGTACGGCATGAGTCTGAGGCATCTGTTAATGTATACATTTTTGGTATACATTAAATAGATGGCACAAATGGGATGTGTACCCAGCCCTAGTTTCAGAATAAGCACCAATACACAGCGGAGCAGTGTGGCGGAGAGGGGAGCCCGCCATGTACTGACAGAGCGCACAACCTGGTCCTGGTGGTCAGGGATGAGGACTGTGCTTCCCAAGGATCATTTTCTACTAGGAAATACATGGCACAGTAAAATACACTAGAATCTATATAATATAAAGATATTAGCCCTACCCCCGAATAATAATACAATTAGTGGGTCATTTTTTATATAGAAATACGTCTATATTAGGCGTATTTCTGACACAGATGTGGCGCAAAGGTCCTTGGCACCGCAATCTGTATCTTTTCGCGCTCATGCCAGGCCCAAAAAAAGTGGCGTGGACAGGAAAGGGGATACAGTTATGGCCATACAGTTATTGGATACCACCGCCATACAGTGATAACACCGCCATACAATGATAAAACCACCATACAGTGACCGGATAAAAGGGTATAAGAGGGCACAGTACAGGGAATGACTATGGGCACTGTTCAGGGTGTGGTAAGAGGGCACAATGCAATGTATAAAGGGGCACAGTACTGGGTGGGGGGCACAGTCACATGACCCTGTGACATTAGAAGGTCCTTATGGTAAATGCGGTTCAGATGCCACCATAATGAGAGGCAGAGGAGTGAGACAGGGGCCCTGGATGGACAGGAGTGGTGGACACAGAAAGTAGGTGGAAGGGGCTCTGAGGGGTATTCATACAACAAGTAGTGGCAGGAGGTCTGTGCAGGGCAGCAATAGGAGATAGGAGGGTGGAACAGGAGCTCTGGATACATGAGGGAGGAAAGGAGACAGCAGGGGCTCCATGAGGATGAGATAGGACAGGATATGGGGGAGGGGGACAGGTGTAATGGAGGCAAACTGCTTAATGAAACAGTAAAACAACTAAATAGAATGAAGCAGCATCCAGCAGCAGATCGAAGAGTTCCCCCCCTCCTGTCCCACAGAGAAGAGACAGTCACAGTGCAGACTCACTGACAACCTGTGTTCACACTTCTGCTCCAGCCCTTCACAGTGCAGACTCACTGACAACCTGTAATCACACTTCTGCTCCAGCCCTGCCGGTTTCTCTCCTCAGGCAGCATGTCCTGTGTAGAAGTAGCATGTCTGAGTCTCTGCAGCAGCCTGCCTCATGTGACTCAGAGCAAGCTCCATTTTTTTCCTCTTTCCCCTCCTTCAGCACCTTCCCCTACTTCCTCCCCCTTTCCGGTTCCTGCAAGTGGTGCCTTTCTCCTCCCCTCGGCGTGCAGCTGACAAAACCACACCCCCTCCACTCTCAGCAGACACGCCCCCGACATTCCCAACACTTACCACTGCTTCGTATGACACTGGAAACACACCTACCTCAACGAGTGCGACCACGCCTCCTCAATTACATACTAAAGGCTTTTGTGAGAAATGATGACAAATCACGCCCAGCCAGTCTTCCTGGTCTTCCTTTCTCTCTCA